>NC_140637.1:7862500-9295000 GCF_057382275.1 Copadichromis virginalis | reverse complement strand
GTGTAAATAACTTTATAACGCTTATTATTAATAAAAAGCATAGCATTATTGAGGCACTGCAAATTATTTTTCCCAACATTAGTTGAAGGCTATAGCAAAACTGAAACCCGTTTGTGTAAATGTGAACACTGCACTGAGTTCTCTAAATATCTTCAATTCTTTTGACATCTTAGAAAAGAATTAGCCCGGAGACACAATGTTCATTTCATCGTCCCATATTCCAGTAAGCGTTTTACCCACTGTGGAAATATAGGATCCAGAAACAACATCAGCAAACACTTAATGCATTTAGTGTGCTAGCAGTACAGCAGAAGTCAGGTATCTACCTACTAGCCTAATCAGTCAGAGTTGTGGTGAAATTTTTTTCTCTTCCAGGGAGAGGTTTTGTGGTCAGATCGGACAAAAAAGGACCGGTTTGGCCAAAATGACAAGAGTAAAGGTCAAACCTGAGAACTCTGTCCCAGCTGTCATGCATGGTGGCGGTACCATCATGCTCTGGAGCTGTTTTACTGCCAGTGGTACTGGTACGTTGCACATAGTGGAAGCAGATCAACCGCTAAATGGTTGAAACTTGGATACAGTTGGGTTTTACAACTTGACAATGATCCCAAACACAAATCAAACCTGGTTTTGGTCTGTTTAATGACTGACTGTAATGTAATCAGTCATTACATTAGAATGGCATTCCCTATTGAAAATTTGTGGACTACACATAAAAGCTGGGTCTGTTCCAGGAAACCAATTTAAATTAACGCATTTTAAATCTACCAAGAGTGCTCAAATATTAAGCCAGAAGTATTCTTGTCATACTTGCTGAAAGCTACCAAAAGGGTCTGGTCGAGGGACATTTAACTAATTTAATAAAGACGGCCACATTATGTATGCTGTCCAATCATTCCATCCTAGAAAAAGAACAGACTGAAGAAATCAAGCTAACTTTCCCATGTTGTTCTAGCAGGTAGTGTAAATCAGGTTGTCCTTCAACATGAGGACACAAAACAAGTGGGGTTCTTCGAATGAGCCTAGCAGTAATGGCAGTAATTTTTCCTCCAAAGCAAAACAAAGCATTTAAAAAGTCTTTGATAATTCTTTGTGGCTTTTTCGCTGAGTCACACATTTCACAGTGCGCAACTCTCTTGGTTCCAATTTATTATTAAATGCTGACTAATGTAGCTTTAAAGAAAGTAATGATGTGACTATCATAATTAAGCCCCTGCGAGTATTCCAGTGTGAGAAGAATGATTCATCAGCAATCGAACACGTGCACAGTGCAAACTGTATGGTTACAGTTTGTGAAATTCTAAAACTAGAATAAAAGCAAACCGATTTGTTGCTGTGTTTGCGCAGGAAGTTACTGAAGGAGCATCAGTTGGAGGCAGTGACCAAAGCGGCCCAGCAGGAGGAGCTGGAGAGAAGGCGCCGTCTGGAGCAGCAAGGACAACAGGATTTCCCCATACCGCTGCTGCCCGAATACACAACTGGTGAGAGTGTGTGCACAAACATGCAAACTCGCTGCTCCATCAGACAGTAACTGTCTAAACTGTACAACAAACTGCAATTTCAAGTTTGTATCCAGGTTCAGAAAAAACGACTCGATTTTGCTTTCTTTTTGATCATCTCACAGCTGTTTTTTTTCTCTTTTCATCCCTCATTTGTCCCCAAATCTTCTTCCAATACTAACGTCACCTACGTAACCTTTTCTCCAGGCGATGTGACAACGCATGCGTCGTCATCGGCAACGTCAGCAGCATCTCAGCAAGAAGTGAACTCGAGCAGACGGGAGGTGATCTGTGTGGACTCGGGCAGCACGGGCATCAGTGAAGACGACAGCAAGGCTAACATACCCGCCTCTGTTAGCCCACAACACACACACAAAACAGGTAAGAGACACAGACAGAGGAAGGCAAAAAAAAAAAAAGTAATGCCAAGTGTTTTAGACCAACTTAAACCAGCAGCTCAGTTCAGTTTGAACAAGAGCTTTTATTCTTATTGTCAAAGGACATCACTTGAAATCAGATGTTTCTCAAAGCAGACAGAAAAAAACTAACAGAAACAAGATGTTTGTCTGGTTCCAACGTCCCTTTTTTGTGCGTTTTATGACTGAAGAGTCGTTACTTAGCTGTGTTATTGCACGCTGTTGTTGTTTTACATTTCAAGGGAATACTTGAGGTTTCTTTCAGTCAGCATATTTCCTTTTCAGTCTTTAGAAGAAGTATTCAAAAATGCTTGTGTTAAAAAAAAATGTGAGGTATATTTTTATAAAAAACTAAACACAGTTTGCATTTTGTGGACAAAGACTTGGAGTACTGACCCTTTTCTTGTAATCTCAGGGTGTATTTTACATGTATCATGGAATAATCGTAGAGGGGACGGTCGCCTAACTGGACAAAACCTTTAAAAAGCAGAATCCTTATTGTTACAAAGCCCAAACACCACAGTGTGCAGCAACTTTTCGTTTTTCGGGACATTCAGGATTTTAGTGTATTTCTTTTCCCATTCATTCCTCATCACGTTTAACAGAGGTTTGAGGGCAGATTCAACTTGCAGAAACTTGGATTTTAAGTTTAAGCCATCTGGTTATAAGCTCAAAACCATGTTAGGTCTTTAAAACTTCCAGGATCAATCTCACTTTAAGGACTGGCAGCTTCTCCAGGCTCTCAGTTTCAGCTGTGGCAGGCTGCAGACTTCCTCTTTGGGTTATTTAATTGGTTTGCCTTATTAGTGTCATGGTGAAATGGAATTAAAGGACTCAGGTGCGAGACTCCTTGCAGAGTGACAGTGAATTTATTCACAGTGAAAAGGTGAGTCAATAGTTCGAGTCTGTAATCCAGAAAGAGCAGTGCAGTTATACGATGACTTCTCCCTGCAGTGACAGTGCTGTAATAATCCAAAACTGCTCCTTGTGCCGGCTCCTCCTCCGATCTCTGAATCCTGAGGGCAGATGAGAAAAGCACACGCACTGTAATACAACCGTCTCTCTTTCACAAGCTGAGTATACTAGCCACGATTACGCTACCCGGTTTAGTTCAACGTTCCAGCGTTGGTTGTGACTCGACTGCACCGTTAAATAGGGCTGCTTCAGATCAGTTGTAGCCGGCGAAGTAATTACGTCCAGGTGCGACGCTTCCAGCTCCGGACCCACCCCTCGGGTCAGCTGCTGTGCCGTGCCACGGCTTCCAGAGGTACATGTCTCCGCAGCAAAACATATGCACAAGATGGAGAGGAGACACGACACAGTACACACAAACACCCCCAAAAAGTGGCAAGGTAATCGGTGAGGACCACCTAACCGTGACAGTACCCCCCCATCAATGGGAGCCTCCCGGCGACCGACCAAACTTGTCAGGGTGCCGGCGGCGGAATTCCCTCACCATGGCGTCATCGAGAACCGCAGACCGCGGCACCCAGGAACGCTCTTCCGGACCATACCCATCCCAATCCACCAAGAACTGAAAGCCCCTACCGCGGCGCCGGGCATCCATAATGCGGGAGATGGAATACGCCGGGGCGCCGTCGATAATCCGGGCGGGTGGCGGGGGCCCGGAGGGCGGGCACAAAGGGCTGGTCCGGACCGGTTTCACCTGGGAAACATGAAACACATTATGAATCCTCATGGCACGAGGAAGGGCCAAGCGAACAGTCACTGGGTTCAGAACAGCCTGGATCGAAAAGGCCCAATGAAACGCGGGGCCAACTTCCTGGATTCAGTCCGCAAAGGAACATACCTGGAGGAGAGCCACACCTGCTGCCCAACACGATAGGCAGGGGCAGGGGTGCGGCGACGATCAGCCAGCCTCTTATTCTGTTCCGCCGTCCTCAACAGAGCCGCCCGAGTGGCGCGCCACGCTCGCCTGCAGCGTCTCATGTGATGCTGAACGGAGGGGACGGCCAGCTCGCCTTCAGTGATGGTGAGTAGAGGCGGCTGGTACCCCAGCGACGCCTCAAACGGAGACACACCAGTGGCCGCCGACGTGCTGGAATTGTGAGCGTACTCGACCCAAGCTAATTGGCCACTCCAGGTGGATTGATTCGAGGACACCACACAGCGCAACATAGACTCCAACTCCTGGTTCGCCCGCTCCGCCTGACCGTTCGTCTGAGGATGAAAACCTGAAGACAAACTCACTCCGGCCCCCAGTTCTGAATAAAACGCCCTCCACACCCGAGAAGTAAACTGGGGACCCCGATCAGAAACAATGTCCCATGGCAGTCCATGTAATCGAAAAACATGATCAGTGAGGAGCCGAGCAGTCTCCAAGGCCGTCGGGAGCTTAGGCAATGCCACAAAGTGCGCAGCCTTGGAAAAACGGTCTATAACAGTGAGTATGGTCGTGTTACCTGACGACGGCGGTAGACCGGTGACAAAATCCAAAGCGATGTGCGACCAGGGGCGCTTGGGGACGGGCAGAGGGTGCAAGAGACCGGCCTGGGGAGCACTGGGGGTCTTATTCCGAGCACAGGTAGGACAGGCCGCCACATAGTCCCGAACATCCCTGAGGAGAGAGGGCCACCAAAACAAACGTCGCAAAAAACTAATGGTGCGGTTCTTACCAGGGTGGCAGGAGAACTTTGCGGTGTGGGCCCAGTGTATAACTCTGCCCCGGACCGTTGTGGGGACGAACAACCGTCCATCCGGGCCCGTCCCTGGGTCTGGCTCCTGCTGCTGGGCCTCTCTGACCATCCTCTCAATCTCCCATGTGATGGCCCCCACGACGCATGAGGCGGGCAGAACGGGTCTCTGCCTCTCTTCGTCGTCCATGTGGGGCGAAAATTGGCGTGACAGAGCATCGGGCTTCGTGTTGCGTGATCCCGGTCTGTAGGTTATAGAGATATTGAAACGTGTAAAGAACAGGGCCCACCTGGCTTGACGAGCGTTGAGACGCTTAGCTGCCTGGATATACGCCAAGTTCTTATGGTCTGTCCAAATCACAACGGGGTGTTCTCCACCCTCCAACCAGTGCCGCCATTCCTCCAGGGCCAGTTTGATGGCGAGGAGCTCCCGATCGTCCACATCATAATTTTGTTCCGCTGGAGTCAGCCGTCGAGAGAAAAAGGCACAAGGGTGCAGCTTGCCCTCCACCCGCTGGGAGAGAACGGCCCCCACCCCTGAGTCCGATGCGTCCACCTCCACCACGAATGGTCGGGTGAGGTCAGCCTGGATCAAAATGGGAGCAGAGGAAAACAGATGTTTCAAATGAGCAAACGCCCGCTGCGCTGAACTAGACCAGAGAAAAGGCTGCTTGGGAGAGGTGAGCCGCGTGAGAGGAGTGACCACCGCACTAAAGTTTCTGATGAACTTCCTATAAAAGTTGGCGAACCCGAGAAACCTTTGTAGTTCCCGACGTGTCTTGGGCTCGGGCCACTCCACCACTGCCCTCACTTTGGCAGGGTCGGCTCGCAACTGCCCCTTCTCCACAATAAACCCCAAAAACGGCACAGACTGAACATGAAACTGGCACTTCTCACCCTTGACGAAAAGCCGATTCTCCAGCAGACGCTGCAGCACCAGTCTCACCTGTTTCACGTGTTCGGCTTGGGTCCTAGAGAAAACGAGGATGTCGTCTAAATAGACAAACACAAAGTGGTTAACGACACAGTACACACAAACACCCCCAAAAAGTGGCAAGGTAATCGGTGAGGACCACCTAACCGTGACAATTAGTGCAGAATGAAGTATTGTCCGTTTATGCTATCAGGCGTTGCACAATTGCTGTCATGACTTATGTAAAAGTGACTCATCTGTTCTACTCAAACATGTAGCAGTTACATCACAGTGTCTGTCCTACTGTTGGATTTCTTGGTACTGAAGGTACTGAAGGCTGCACAATGCAAAATCATAAAGTCATAAAACATTTTACTACAGTCGGTGTTGAGAAACAGTAGATCCACAGTGTGCACCTTCTCTTTTTCTTTACACAACATAATGTTAAAGTTCAAGCTTGACCGTAAAGAGGGGGGTGTGTGTGTGGGGGGGGGCACACTGACCCATCAAAAGGAAATATCTCGCAACTGTAGCAGTTTGACGTTGTCTGGTGGAAACCTCACATCTCATCAGCCTTTTAAAGATTAAGCAAACCAGCCTCAATAGCCTCATGACAGGAATGCGTTTATTAAATTACACACTCTGTTTCAAAATGCTTTCTGAGCCCAGGGGTCTGGAAAGCTGACGCAGTAAAAGACCCGACAGATTGAATTTCCAGAAGAAAAAAAAAAGGAAGATTTGAAAGACAGCCTGAACTTGAATATCGAATGAGGTTTTTACTCCAAAAACCACAAGTCAGCACATATTTAGGTGTCCATTCATCTGCAGAGATGAACAGAAATCAGCATTTATGTTCAACATCACGTCTGTAAACTACAGGAAGTCGTATGGGTTCTGTTTTGTGACTGCAGCTCTAGTTTCGCTCTCGCAGCTGCCTCAGTAGAGCCGCTGGAAAGGAAGCGTCCCATTATTTCAAATGAAAACTTGCTGATTACTTTACTTGTGATTAAAAAAAAGAAAAGAAAAGAATCCTTCAAGGGAGGATTTTGTAAAAACATTTAAACTTAATTACTAAAAGTCTTACAGCACCAATTTAAACTGAGGTCAAAATTCTCCCTGCTTCCTGTAAAGGTTGTGTGTCTGTGTGTGCGTGTGTGAGTTATAAATTGCAGGGTGTTTTCGTAGATTAGCTGCCATGTGCATCAGAATATTTAGAACCTTCAGAGAGTACATCATGTACTGTTCCCTTATTGCCCAAGTGCGCACTCTCTCACACCCTCACACAGTCACAAACATTCAGAAAGCCACTCAAGGATAAACACACACGCACACAGTTTGGTATAAACACATATATTTCAGTGTCGGGGCCAGAAGATGAAGGCAAACCGTAGACACACATACCTGCAACACAAACACATGAGGATGGGAGGGTGAGAGAGATGGCCGTGATAAACAGGGACGGTTAATATGTAGATGTGAAAGCTGAGAAAGACAAAAGCAAAGAGGAAAAAAGGCAAATGTAAGGGGGAGAGGGGAAGGGAGATGAAAGGGGAAAGTGTGGGTCTGTGTGTGTGTGTGGGCGCAGATCAGAGTGGGTCTGTGGAGCAATAAAGCCGGCTAATCCTGGTTATGAGCCAGAACACACTCACATAACAAACACACACACTTTCACCACAGTGGCACAGTGACATTTCTAGTTTGGGTTGCATAACCAATCTCCCCCTCCACTCTAATCCTACTTGTATAACCAGCCATTCACTGCAGTTATATAAGCTCTCTCTCCCTCTCTCTCTCTCGCGCGCGCGCGCGCACACACACACACTAACATACTGACACACACCACCTCTTCCCGTTGTGCCCTCACAGGCTGCCAGCTTGTGTAACTTTAACCACTTGATACCGCTGACGTTGAATTCCTTTTTTTATCAGATATGGATTTCGGTCGTTCCATTTCCAAACGCGCACGCACATAACCTTCGCGTTTGAAGCAGCGTCATACAAGATGCGACCAGTGACCCCTGTTACTTGACATGAATGTATGAAGGCCATTAAAAAGAAGGAGGGCTTGTTTTCATTGGAATAGCTGCTGCAAGATTTCTCAATCTTTGGCACTTGGGCCGCTGGGCCTGTTTATTCAGTCTCTCATTCTGTGTGTCTCAAAAGCGAAACAGCCCTGCTCACCACGAAAACAGCATGAAATGCACCGATTCTTAAAGTGTTTATCATTTAACCTAGTAGAATTACCAATTTTACATAATTAATAACTTCTCCAGTTTGCAATTTCTCCTCCACCCCCAAAAAAATGATGAAAATTTTTTATATGCAAGTGTTTGTGTACTCTCTCCGGCCTGCGCAGACGTCATAGATCTGAGCTCTGGCGAGGACGACTCCATCGTCCACGTTAGCGAGTCTACAGCTGAGGAAGAAGAAAGCGAGCCGAGCGACGCCCACATCAACGATACCCTCAACCAGCCGGACGCCCAGGGGAGGGTGCTGGTCAACCTGAACCATCCGACTACAGAGGAAGACATCTTCCTGTCGCCTCAGCTGGCCAGAGCAGTGAAACCTCATCAGGTACTAATGTAGCAGCACCTAGTGTAACTTTTTGAAAAATCCAAAAAAAGGAGAATTTATTCATTGTGTTTAAAAAGTCCTTTGATGTCAATTTTGTAAAGCCCCATAAATCCTGACCCCGGAGTTTCACTCTCTCTGCTTTTCTTATGCTGCCTCTTCCTCCTTCTCAGATTGGGGGAATCCGTTTTCTGTACGATAACCTGGTGGAGTCGGTGGAGCGCTTCAGCAGCAGCAGTGGATTCGGCTGTATCCTGGCACACAGCATGGGCCTGGGAAAAACGCTGCAGGTCATCTCCTTCATCGACGTCCTCTTCAGACGCACCCAGGCTCACACCGTGCTCGCCATCGTACCTGTAAGAACCCGCGGGTTTGATCTTGGTGTAGTAGAACGGAGAAGGAATCAATAAATGCTCAGATATATGGAAGAAGAGAAAAATCTAAGTGGATTAAATCAAAAGATATAAGTGAATAGATGAATAATAGAATAAGTGCAGGGACACGTTTTGCCTGCGAGCTTTCGATCGATAGAAAGAAAGTGTGTGTAAAAGTTGATGTGAAGAGAAACTCAGAGAAAAGGGCATGTTAATAAATAATGTTAAGATGTTCTGCAGCTCACGCTTGCATGAATTATTGATCGTATTTATCCTTGAGTTCTATTATCTTAAAATGATTTTGCATCAAAAGGGAAAATGAAACACAAAAAACGGAACACATTTGCTGGACTTGTGAAGCTGGAAGGCAACACGCTTGTTGCCTTTGCTTGGAGTGAGGTTTCTGAGCTGTCACTCTTATGACGTGAACAGAATTCTTATAGAAATTAGATGATAAGCTATAAGAGGGTTTGGTGATTTTTTAAAATGTATATATTTTTTGTTGTTCCAGGTGAACACGCTGCAGAACTGGCTGTCAGAGTTCAACACCTGGGTCCCGCCCCCTGAGGCTTTACCTCCAGATCCTGATCCTGCAGTGGTGACACCACGTACCTTTAAGGTTCACATTCTCAACGATGAACACAAGTGAGTAACAAACACACTTCTTTTTCTTTTTTTTTTAACCTAATCCTTTTTAAGATTGGGCGCTTAAAAACAACCACGTCTTTGTTGTTTTGCTCTATCACACTAGACAGAATTCAAATTGATTAAATGTTATGTAATCATCGAGGAAGAACCAAAAGCAATAAAAATCCTGCAGGTTCTCTCCTCCTCACACAGACAGCAGGGTCAAAGCAGTCAGGAAGTGTTTCATTTATCTGCCTTTAAAAAAACCAAAAAGACTAAGCTGACCCTCTGGTCGGCCTGTGAGCTTAATCCCCGTCTGGCCCGTCCTTTCTCCCGTCTCTCTAGTATCTTCCCTCCCAACAGCTGCTGGATTTCTGCTGGAAAAGATTTTCTGATTCTCACGCGTATGTGAATGTCTGAAAATATTTATTTAATATAAGATAATCGGATATTATTACAGGATTTCCTCCCTTCTTTGACTCATTTTCTTCGCCTTTAGTCATACATCTCACACTTTTTCATAGGTTTCACTTAAAGGTGCTTCGAATCACATTTAAGCTCATCACTCAAAGGAAAACATGCCTCCAGCTTTCTTTCTCTTTTTTTTCTTCTTTTTTTTATTGAACTGTAATGAATGTTATCTTTTTAGGAAAACACTTTTACTTTGTGGATTGCTGCCAGGCAAAAATATATTTCATTGTCTTACCTTTGAGAAACACAAGCAGTAACCAACCTGATATCTTCTGGTGATATCCAGGAATACTACAGCCAGGGCAAAGGTGGTGGAGGACTGGGCTCGGGACGGGGGCGTGCTGCTGATGGGCTACGAGATGTATCGCCTTTTGTCACTGAAGAAGAGCTTCGTGGCTGGAAGGAAAAAGAAGAGCAAGAAAGCAGCGGGACCTGTCGTCATCGACTTGGATGAAGAGGACAGGCAGCAGGAGCTACTTAAAGGTTGGAGAGACTGGGGATGATGATAGAGGTTGCAGGACAGGAAGGACAGGACGTGAAGTAAAAATGGGAGAAATGCAAAGACTAGAAGTTTCAGATTACAGCGCAAGAACAATCAGAATTGCAAATTAGATTAAAAATATCCTCACTTGTTCTCTGTAGGTATCGAGAAAGCTTTGGCTCGGCCCGGTCCAGACGTGGTAATCTGCGACGAAGGACATCGCATCAAGAACTGCCACGCCAGCACGTCGCAGGCTCTAAAGAACATCCGAACCAGACGCCGTGTGGTCCTCACCGGTTACCCGCTCCAGAACAACCTGATTGAATACTGGTGCATGGTCGACTTTGTCCGGCCCGATTTTCTAGGTACGGAGCAACCTGTGCCTCGTTTCAGCAGACGAGCATTAGCAGTTAATGTCAACACTGCAGCTTTTACACCCTGTGCACATTTCAGGTACGCGGCAGGAGTTCAGCAACATGTTCGAGCGTCCCATTCTGAACGGCCAGTGTGTGGACAGCACACCTCAGGACATCCAGCTGATGAGGTACAGGAGCCACGTCCTGCACAGCCTGCTGGAGGGCTTTGTACAGAGGTAAGGGTCACTGTCATTGTCCATAAAAGAAAAGCTCAGTGAGGTTTTTGCGAATATTGATTGTAATTTGTCTTTAATCCAGACGAGGCCACGATGTCCTGAAGGACCAGCTGCCTTCTAAGGAGGAGCATGTGATTCTGGTGCGTCTGTCTCCCCTGCAGAGGGCCCTCTACACAGAGTTCATGAACCGCTTCAGAGAGGCAGGAAACACGGGCTGGCTCAGCCTCAACCCGCTCAAAGCGTTTTGCGTCTGCTGCAAGGTGAGGAGTGCGAGCGTGTGTCTGGATCTCTTCAGAAACTTTGTTTCACTGGTGACGATAATGACATTTATATATAGTTTTTTTAAATATAAATTTGCGTTATTCTTCAGATTTGGAACCATCCAGATGTCCTGTACGAGGCTCTGCAGAAGGAAAACCTGGCAAGCGACCAGGATTTAGACCTTGATGACATCACCTCTACAGGACGATGTCCGGCACCAACCAATCAAAAGCCCAAGAACCTGGACAACTCTAACCCCGTCGGTGGCCTGAGCCTTAACCAGCTGCAGGAGAAAGCCAATCAGGTCATCACATATGAATGGGTACGTTGGAAGACTATTAGAAAAGTGCGATCCAATCAAAGTTAACAAATGTTGGTACTGAAATTTTAAAAAGTCCATGCTGTGTTCAGATGTGAGAAAACTGGCCCATAGTTCCCATCTGTAACCTCACTTTTTCAAAATCAGTGAAACTGCTTATATAGGAAAAACCTCTGAAGCTGGTCTGCAAGCAGTTTTTACAGTCTGTCTTCTCACGCGGACAGGCAAAGGACATCATGACTGACTACAAGCCTGGCATCCTGGAGAACTCTGCAAAGATGGTTCTGCTGTTCCACCTGATAGAGGAGAGTGTCAGAAAGGGAGACAAACTCCTCGTCTTCAGGTAAAAGATGTAAAAAGTGCTAGGATGCAGATTTTTGATTCGAAAGAAAAAGTAATAAAAATCTTTACTTTTCAACAATTTTGCATTCCATTACTTACACTCGTGCACCTCATGGATCAGATTTCTTATCCCCCGTCCGTCCGTCTGCCTTCTTGCAGTCAGAGTTTGTCCACGCTGACCGTGATCGAGGATTTTTTGGCTAAGAGACCAGTGCCTCCATCACCCAATGTGCCCAGCAGAGACAGACCCAATCAAAACTGGGTCCGCAACCTCAACTACTATCGTAAGTAATCATGAGGTTTCGGAGGTGCGAAACAGCGCTCTATGTAATATGCTAAACCGAGCCGCTAATTATGCTGAACTGATGAGTCTGTTCTCTTTGGGGGAACTGACTGCAATGCTTTGGGTGCTGCCACTCTCATTGACTTGCCATGAGTGCTGCCACCTGCTGGTGTTTTCGATTTCTTTAAATAATACCTATATGTTGATTTATCATTTTTCTGCAAGCCAGTGTTTTCATTTACAGCTGTTCTATTTGTGGGGTTCATGTGTCGTAATTGATAAGAATGATCCACAGATATTTATAAAGATCTGTCATCCAAGATCAAATTACAGTTAATGTTTTATTTTAACTGGTTAGTTGAGCTCTAATAATATGAATCCTCAGCTGTAACTTGTCTCTATATACATGGTACTTTATCTGTACAGTCCATATAATAGCATATGGGGATTCAAATATTGAAGGGTAAAGTTTCACTGTACTGTGAAACAAGCAAGCAAGCGGTATAAATTCAGAGAAAAACAGGAAGAGAAGAGCTACAAGAATATAAAACTTAAAGAACATGAGAACCTCTTAGATATGAGTTGCCGTGTGATATTTTGAAGGACTGGATGGAAGCACAACTGCCTCAGAGAGAGAGCGACTGATAAACCAGTTCAATGACCCCTCCAACACCTCCGCATGGGTTTTTCTGCTGTCAACCAGGTAACACGCTCTCCACACTAATTATATCAATATTATAGGTCATAAATCTTAAAAGGAGTAATCAGCTTACTGCTGTCCCGTCTGTTCCTGCCAGGGCTGGTTGTCTAGGTGTGAACCTGATCGGGGCAAACCGCGTGGTGGTTTTTGACGCCTCCTGGAACCCGTGCCACGACGCCCAGGCCGTGTGCCGTGTCTACCGCTATGGGCAGAGGAAGCCGTGCCACATCTACAGGCTGGTGTGCGACTTTACGCTGGAGAAGAAGATCTACGACCGCCAGATCTCCAAACAGGGCATGTCTGGTGAGTCGGAAACATGTGAAAAAGCGCTGCAGAGAGTTCCAACGGAGCTGCAGTCAAATAACCTCTCCTAAAATATGTGCGTGGTAACGTTTTAGTTACTTAAAAATGCATTGCATACAGGAGCATTTGTCACAGACATTTTCCTGTATTTTTAACCAGAAATAACTCAAATTTTAAAAAAAGGAGGAGGAAAGGGAAAAAATAAGGAAAAATTATAAGACGTGGAGATTGTATTCAACCTCCATCATCCTCACTTCATGGAAATTTCACTCCCTTCAAACATCTGTCAGTGTTGAAATTCACTGAAAACCCCAAGTGTAGGTTCCTCTGTGCGAGCAGTACCCCTAAAACTAAATAATAAGCTCTGAGGTAAAGTCAGAGCTCTTCTGCCAAGAGGCTCTCGTCTGACACTGAAGTGTCTCAAGTGTTTGCTGTAAGCTTTGTCTGGTGAGACGAATACATCGAGGCCATTCAAATGTAGCCATTTCTGTCTACATTTTTTTTCCTTAGATGAATCTTTTTCCAAACAATTTTACCTCAATGTCTTAGTTCTTCTGCTTTTTTTTCCTTTCTGTCAATCAGACCGCGTTGTGGATGACCTGAACCCCGTGCTGACCTTCACCAGGAGAGAAGTTGAGTCTCTTCTTCATTTTGTGGAGGAGGAACCAGACTCATCTAGCATCCATCTGCAGCCCAACGACAGAATGGAGAGCATCCTCAAGAAGGCCCTGCACCTCAATCCCCACCTGATTACAAAGGTATGAGGAAACATATTGTCCCCATACGCCCTCTAGAGGCGATTACAAATAGAGCATAGACGCTCCTGCACTCCATTGTGTATTTTTTCCATTGTTCACTACGATTTGATGAAGATAAAAACTTGTTTTCTACAGACAGAAGTCTCCTTAAGTAAGCTTGTTTATGTTTTAGAGTTCTCTGCTAATTGAATAAGCCCCTAGCTGTCATTACAGCAGGATGACATGTCCAAGTGTGTCCATAGTTGCCAACTAAAATCCATTTTTGGAACTATGGGAAGTATGCCAAGGAGTTACAGTGAAGCTTTGTTTTACATTTATAACACTATTTTAAACAGCTTGTGAGGTTCTGGAGATTAAGACGTGATGAGTCATCACATAATTACACCCCTTTTTGTGGCTCGCTTTAAAAAGCAGAGAATCTTCCAATTGGCGTTCTCATGAATTTTATTAAATTGAATTGGTATAAGCTGGAAAAAATATAAATGTATAGGATGAGGTCATCATAAGTGAGGTAATCGTGCAAACTTGGAGCAGAACACTGATCAGCTTTCAACCTCCTCCTTTCTAGCAACCATTCCCCCACGAGTCCTTGCTGATAGACCGCAGGGAGCTGAAGCTGAGCAATGCAGAGAAGAAAGCAGCAAAGAAGGGCTACGAGGCTGAAAAGAGGGCCTCGGTGCCATACACCCGCCCTTCCTACGCTCACTATTACCCTGCCAGTGATCAGAGCCTTACCAACATCCCTGCCTTTAGCCAGAGAAACTGGTTAGTAATTGACATCTACAATCCCAGTATGTATGCTAACAAGCTACCGTAAATCCAGTTCGTATCACTTGTCTCATAATCATTTTAAAAGGTTGAGCATTTATCAAGTAAACCCTCCTTCAAAAAAATAAAGACAAGTCATAAATCAAGAGTAAAAAACAGAAAATCTCTGTCTATTCAGGCGTCCTCCCACTAGCACTGAAGAGAAGCCAGTGGCCAGTGTCAGGCCAGTCCAGTCAACTCCAGTCTCTATGATGCCCCGCCAGGCATCTGCAAGCTCTGCCCCAGGCAATGACTCTTCTAAATGCAGCCTCGGAGGCTTCCCTGTCAACTGCCTGCAGAAAGCTGGCGTGTTTGTACAGAAAATTGTCACCACCACTGGTAAGCAGATTCTCCATGCACTCCATTTTATCCCTATTCTTTCTGTCAGTACTAAAGATTACTATTTCTTTATGGCCTTAAACTCTGATTGTCTTTCTTTATCTCTTTATAGACATAGTGATTCCAGGCACCAACAACTCCACAGATGTCCAGGCCAGGATCACCGCTGGAGAGAGTATCCATGTCATCAGGGGCACTAAAGGTACAATACCGCTTTGTTATACATGTCAGTTCTTTTGTGCGGTGGTCACAAAATGCAGATAATTGTGTGAACGTGTCCTTGTTCCAGCTGTTTTTTGTTTGTTTTTTGTTATTATTGAAGAGATTATTTAAAAAAAACGTTTGGTATTTGTCGAGTTAGTCGGGTAAAAAGATTTAATAATGAAATGTTTTCATTTAATTCTAATAACGGTTTTGTTTACCTGTGGCTTTCATAGGGACTTACATCAGGACATCTGATGGCCGAATCTTTGCCATCAGAGCAGCTAATAAGGCCAAGTCGGTGGAGGAGAGTTCAACAGCACCACCCAAAGGTAGGATGATTCCCTTACAATAACACCTCTGAAAGCATGTAACCCTAGTTACTGTATTTACGTACCATGTCAGAGATGTAGCACACTGATATTAATGACTTTATTGTATTCTTTCAGTAAACTGAGGCTTGAATTCTTGTAAAGCTTAAATCCAATTCTTTTCCCCTCAGATTTGCAAGCACCCCCTCCAGAGGTTCCCACCCATGTCAGTAACGGTTGCCTGTCACCCAAGACTGTGCCCCGCCCTCTTTCCCCCGACAGCCCGGAGATCATTAATGAGTTGCAGCGCTATACGGGCGGCGCAGGAGCTGGTGGGTCAGCAGGCTCTGCTGTTCATCTGCCAGAGAGCAGCGTGAGCAGCCTGCCCTCAACCAAACTGGTTCAGACCAATGGCAGCGGTGGGAGTGGGTTATTAAGTGGAAATCTGAGCCACCATGATGCCTCTGTGACTAATGTCATTCAGCCCAACATGGATGCCACTGCCGCCCAAGATCTGAGAACGGGCTCCAAGCGCAAAGCCTCCACCCCATCCTTGGATGAGCGGGCCAGTAAGCAGCCTTCTGCCGGCAAGCACTCCTCAGCCCCTGTGGCCTCGCAGGGCTTCCCCTTCACTGGGGGCTATGGGCTCCCCCCTATGGGTCTAAACTCTGGCATGCTGGGTGGTTCACTGGGGCATCCGCTTTTCATGGGGGCAGGCTCGCATTACTTCCAGCCCCCCCACACTCAGCTGAGTGACGCCAGTTACATGTACCCAGATCGGCATGGGTGGAACATGGGTGGAGCCGGCACTGTTCCCACTTCCTCTCCTTCCTCATCACTGATGACAACCACCGCTCCCACCGTCTCATCTTCCTCCTCAACATCATCATCCTCTCCATCAGTCAAAGCTGCCAGTTCACTTTCAGGAGCCTTGCCACCATTCATGCTGAGCTCCAACATGCCAGGCATGGCTGGGATGCTCCCACCAGGCTTCCCTCTGTCGTATAGTCCATCTCTGGCGAGCCTCTACACCAGCTCAATGCTCCCAGGAGGGGTGTCGGGCCCAGCTGCTACTCCCGGCCCAGCTGGAGCCAGTTTCTTGTCCCAATACCCTCCTACTGCTGCATCCAGCTCCTCCTCATCTTCCCCTTCTTCCTTCTCCCCCTCAGCTCGGTCCGAGGGTCAGCGAGGCCCGGTGCTGGTGAACAGCGGGAATGTCAGCAGCATCAGCAGCTCAGATGAAGATGATGTAATTGAGGTGAGGGGACAGTGACAAAAGAATGATGTCCTTTTGTGAGAATGCTTTCAGAAATTGTAATAGCCACCATAAAAGAATGGCAGCCCATTTGCCAGGATGCAGGTTTCCAAGAGGCCAAGATGAAATTAAATTAAATGAAATGAGGAAAAAATGACAGACATTTAAGGTGTTGAGATCTGAGGCCCTGCTGAAGTGTTTCTCCTGAACATCTCTACTTGCCTTGAAGAAATGGTCTGAATGGGGATTTAACAGTGACTGGACAGAGAGAGATAATCGTGATGCTGAATATCAGAAGAAGAATCCTGATAAAGGCTTAAAAACCCTCCAAAGGGATGGAGAAAATAAAAGTTTGAAGATTTTGAGCTTCCAAAAAAAACTGTTCTTTTTTTTTTTTTTTGTCCAATGCCGGCATTAAGATGCTTATCACTGGACTGAGTACTGCTGAGTATGGGCCTATAGTGACCACAAGCGGCCACTAGTTATACTGTTGACTTTTAGAGATACTAGCTCTGCAGCTTTGCTAAGTGTCAAGACTTTTGCTTTCCGCTAATTAAAAAGAGGAGCTGGAGTTGCTTGTGAAACAGGTTTTGCTATTACATTAGCTGGTAGCACAGTTTATTTCATAACTGAAGTGGTATCGTCCATCACTTGTTGCTACTGAACACTTCTTAAAACGGCAAACGCAACGGTTACAAGATCACACAGAAGTTTTAGAGAGCGTTTTTGACAGAACGTAATAATAACTCACTGCCAGGACAGGTGTATTGTAGGATTTTTGTTCTTGAAAGAACACACAACAGATGTGAGATCATATTGAAATACTGAAGAAACAGTTGTGCTTTGAGGATGAGGTTAAGGATATTCACTGAAACTTTAAAAACTAATGAAAGAATGTACGCTTAATCAAATGCCTTTACACCGGGCCTTTTTGAAAAGACTCCTTCTCTTTAGGCATCAGATGTGGGAAGATTTGTTTTTCTTCTTTTTGTGCGTGTTTTTTCTATTTATGTAATCTCTGATTGCCTAAAAAAAACAACAGCCAGGTGAAAATGAGGAAAAAAATAAACTGTGTCCCAGTGAGGTGTCCTCCTTGTAGCGGAGAAACAACCAACAGAAAATGCCTTTTTGCCTCCATCTTTCTGAATGTTAACTGTGAGAGAGGCGAGGTAAAGAGAGACAGACAGTCGCCATGGCTCTCTGAATCTCACCCACAGTCTTACTGTAGCCTAGTGAAAAACGATGCAAAACACTCACTCAAGCCTATATATGTATTTGTACAACCCCAGAGGAACGCTCGTGTTATTACTGTGTTTGTAACTGCTTGTTGTGTTTTTAAGGGTTGCAAAAGGAATCATTAAAAAAGAAAAGAAAAAATTTAGATTCATGTTACTCGGTTTGGTAACATGTTTTGAGAGAGATTTCACCTCTGCTCTGCTGTTTTTCCTTTTTCTTTCTCTGTTTCATCTCGGTTCGTGAACAGAGGTCAATGTGAAACCAAACCTTTTTTTTTAGGGAGAGATGATGTAGCTTTGCCAAAAGGAAAAAGAAGGAAATGGCACATCTGAAACCTCCATCAAAGAGGATTGTGTCTTAAGAGACCAAATAATGCAGAGCAGATAAAAAATAAAAACAATCCTTTGCAGAAACACACTCTCTCTACAGCATGCTCACAGCTACAGTTGAGAAGTACATATCCATTTTTACACTGTAAAAAGATACAAATCTGTGTTTGACTGGGTGGAAGCTAGAAAATCTTCATAGTGTGACCAATTTCCCCTTTAAATTTGCTATAAATGGAGTCCGACCTATATATTGTGTATATCAGCCGATATTAATTTTTTGCCAATATTTCAGTTTTGGCATTTATAATAGATGGTGAATGGAAAATTCAAATAAGAGATTTTGGGGTGGGGGTTGCATCCATCAGAGGACAGTCTGCACTCGCAGCTAACACGTGTTTGGAACTACTAGCAGATCAGATGATTGTTGGGTAGAGCAAAAAAGAGCAATCCGCTACTTGTGACAATAAAACAATGTTATTTTTAAACTGCAGGGTTGGATGTTGGTCAAGACTCATAAATAGCTATAAATAAAAAATCTTAGGGAAATCTGTTTGTTTTCTGTGCGTGAAAGGAAAAAAATATCGGCTGATATGAGATTTTTAAATCCTCAAATCCGATGTATCAGTAAACAATATCGGTACCAATATCGGCATCGGTTCTAAAAATCCCATATCAGTCCGGTTCTAGATGTAAACCATCAATCTGCTGTTCCAGCTGACCCCCCTCGGCCTAAACAGCTGCAGGAAGAGCTTTAAAAACCACTAGCTCTTTTGTTAAAGATAAAACAACGTCAAGTTAAGACTCAGCATTACCTGTCCTTTTCTCCCTCTTCCATGTGTTTGTTCTCCATACTGAAACTGTAAGTTTACTTGTGTTTCATTTTTGCTCTCTACAATGTTTGAATTTACCAAATTTATTTATTTATGACGGTGTATATTTATTCATTTGTATTTTTATTTTTTTACAATGTCTTTTTGGTTTCATTTGTTTCATCACTATCTTGTTTGTAAGATTTTTACAGTCATATTAGTATTGTTACTACAGTTTTTGTTTTTTAAGAACTAATGATAAGCCAGTCTGACCCAACACATGTGAAACTGTGCAGAACTTTGATGTGGACCAACCAATGTGTTATTAAGCACATTACTATCCAGGATAGCATAGAGTTAAAATCATATCTAATAACTGATCAGCCGTTTAATATGAAAAACCAAAAAACTGTCACCAGGGATATTCAACGACTGCACAGTGTTGAAATCATTTCCTATTTATCTGCGCTCAGATAATATAGATGCAAATTTTAGTATTGAATCTGAGCTAAATGAGCCATTTATGTGCATGCTAGCTCAATCACAAGTAATGGGTCAGAAACCGAGGCAGCCCAGCCCACTTATCATCTGGAAAAACAAAGCAAAACAACAACAATAAAAAAAAAACAATATCAAGTGCTTCTCCCCTTTTCTGTGCTGTATTACCATATCACCAGAATTGTCCAGGCGTGTCATCACCCCTGTGATGGCAAAACAGCAAGTTTTCCTCAGTGTTGAACTGTTTGGTTGTCAGCTCAGCGTTTGCTGCGCAGACTGACTGCTCTTTAGTTTCACAGCTTTCTACTTGAATTTACATATTTATTTATACAAATCAAGGTGGTCGGGCAAGCAGAGCCGACTGTCTGAATTCCATTTTAGCCGAGGTGAAGATTAAATCTGCTGTCTTTGAGGATTGGCTCCAGTCAAAGCTTGTTGTGTGGACAATGTGTATGACTTTGGATTACATCATTTTTTTTGTTTTTTGAAATTTGTAAATAAAAAGAAACATGTTCTAAATCATACTCTTCCTACTTTGTTTATATCAGCGGTGACCGATGCAGTACTTGCCCTCTTTATTTGTTATTCACACGCAGAGACTCACACATACATACAGGCAACTGAGGGCATCTAAATCTTACAACAGATTTGAAGAAGATACACTTGGAAGAGGTGCTGCAGTATATTTGTCTCGAAGTAACTCAGTTTTGCATGTTAATCTTCAATTTTATGCATGTGTAATCTAAAGTGAGACTTGAAGTTAGGGATAGAAGTATTCTAAGTGAGTTTTTAATTGCGTTAAAATGCCTGAAGCACTTCAAATAATAGGTTTCTCTTAAGTTAGATAGACCCTTAAGTCATTTAGGTCTATTATTCTTTAAAATTGAGATACATATTCACTCTAAATATAAAATAGTCAGGTTTTACTGTTGCCTCAGTCATGAACAGTAAGTTACACTGATTTAACTGGAGATAATAATAATAATAATAATAACCAGGAGGTTCAAATAAATAAGCTCATAGTAGCAAAACAGAAAAAAATGGTGCAGTTTTAAGAAAGTAAAAAAGCTCAAGTGAATTTGATAGTTTTACTCTATTGATTTCTTTCACCTCATACATGCTAGTGACTAGTTTCTGATCTGATTATTCCGTTTTGGTGACACTGACTCGATGTAACACGGAGGGTCAAATCAGGCTTGCATGTTCTACTTCATACTACTTGTGTGTGGGAGAAACTTTCAAAACAAGCAGACATTTACCCCTCAGGTGTAAAAGGCAGTGTGGATGCCCAAGCTCAGTGACCTTGACCTTAAGGACAAGGTCAGAGGTGAAGTTCTGAAAATTCTGTGAACAAGGTTACTCAAGAACGAAGCGACGTAGGAAAAAAAAAATCTAGGCCAGAAACAAGCTTCCACAAATATGATTGCTGAACATTTCCACCGAAGTCGCAAGAGAGATGTAAACTTCAGCTTTGGGCTGGTTTTCTGTGTCATTTACTTTATTGCTGTCATCAAAAGAAGAAACAGTGGACAATGTAAAGAATACATCAAGCTTTATTTCTAGTGTTCTGTGGTGTCTAAATAAGAAATGGTAGTATATTGTTTCATTTCAGCCATATATACAGGTATACGTGGATAACTGGAATAATTATTGCACTGCAGGAACAAATAGCCCCTCTGACAAAATGCAGTCACCCGCACCATCACTGCACTGTAGTAGCAAAGTAGCAGTTACTTTCCTAATATTAATTTAGCATAATCTGGCTGTTGGGAGAATATAATGAATATTACTGGTTATGTCACAGTTTTTATTAAACGCCTTTTATTTGTTCTCAAATTAAACTGCCAAAGCCTTAGGTCAGGGGTCTCAAACTTGAGGCCCGGAGGCCACGTGCGGCCCACGTCACCCCTTCTTGAGTTGAAGAAATAAAAAGCAATTTGGCCCTTTAAGTGACTTTTTTTGTCATTAGCCAAAAATGATTTTAACCCGCTGGGTTTATTAAAAATCACTACCCTTTCAGCTTGTTTGTGGCCAAAAGTGTCCACCAACAAATTAGGTCTTTCATTTTTAGCATTTTTATGGTTTTGTGCAATTTCTTCTGCATAAAGTTTTTAACTAACACCAGTTCTTTCCATAAATATAAAATAGTCATTACTTTTTACATTTTTAACTCTTTAAACAACAGTTTGTTTGTACAAGACAAACTCAAATCTCACAATTTTATATATTTGCAGTGCTGCTGGATTTTTTTGTATTTTAAATAGTAGAGTCTGGGACGTACTACTAAAATATTTTCTCTCCTACTAAATGCTTATTACCTTGTTGTGTTCTAAAATAAGATAAAATCAATAATGTAAAGAAAACCACAAGATCAGTTTGAACCAGAAAAACATTTTAGAAAGATGAACGTGAACATTTATGTTGTTGGGGATGGGGAAAAGGCATGAGAGAGAGTATCTGTCTGGGTGTGAGAGTCCTGCTTAGGTGGAACAGAGGCTGCAAATGGACAGACTGTGGTCCTTGCATGTAAACTTCCCACATTTGCAGCAGAAGCTGCCATTTCATCTCTTTCTGTCTGTGAAAAGGTCGCACTGCCTCCTGCCCTTACATTTAATGATAAGAGAGGGGCCTGCAGCAGCGCCCTGCACCATTTGTGTTCATCCTTCCTATAGTCATAAGGAAAAACAAATTCACACTTTATAGTTATCTTCACTCTCACTATCAGTCTCTCTTCATCTGATTCTCCACCCTTTGTTCAAAAGAATGACAGTTATAATATAAAAGAAAACAAACATGTAAGATCACATACAGAAATGAAACAGCATTAGTTGTTCATCTGTAAAAGAAAACTTCAACCTTAGTACGACCGAAGTGTAAGTGTCTTACAACCGTTGTTGGGCAAGACACTTCACCCATTGCCTACTGGTGGTGGTCAGAGGGCCCGGTGACGCCAGTGTCCGGCAGCCTCGCCTCTGTCAGTGTGGCCCAGGGTGGCTGTGGCTACAATGTAACTTGCCATCGCCAGTGTGTGAATGTATGTGTGAATGGGTGGATGACTGGATGTGTAAAGCGCTTTGGGGTCCTTAGGGACTAGTAAAGCTCTATACAAATACAGGCCATTTACCATTTGTAAAATGATTAGAAACGTTACACCAACAACTACCGGTCATCTATTTAAATTACTTAGGATGGGATGGGCATTTCCTAGGGGTCCAGGTGTTGTGCCAAAAAGTGATCGTCGGGCAGAAAGTGATTGCTGTCCGTGGGAGCGCGCGCAGCTGCTTAAAACTGTAGAGTCCAGATTACTTACAGCTACTTCCGTGCAACTGATATAAGAAGCGGTAAGCTGAACACAGCTTCAACCGTCTGTTTGTTGAAAAATAGTAACGCGACCGCATTTTCTTGTTAGTAACAGTAACGGTGTTGTAACGGTAGGAATAGTAATTAATTAGATTACTCGTTACTGAAAAAAGTAACACCGTTAGTAACGCTGTTACTTGTAACGCCGTTACTTGTAATGCCGTTATTCCCATCACTGGTCATAAGAGTAATAAGGCATCCAGCACTACAGACACAAGTGTGCCATGTGCAGTTTATTTCCCCAGATCACTAAAAGCACTACTGTTGCCATAATTTGCCCAAATCAAGGATCATCCCATGTGTTTAATCAAAACTGCTGTAACCGGTGACTGTTCTTAAGTAATTTCACTTACTTGGTTTAACACTACAAGCTCAATAGCTTGAGATAAATAGTGATATGATAATGAGCCCAACACTAAAATGTTTTGTAATCACTGCACATCCTGCTTTATTGTCACTCATGTCTGTCTGTGTGATGCCAAATCCTCCACAAAGACCCTTAGAGAGAGGGGGAAAAAAACATTAGCAGTGGAGCGTCCAGGAGGTCAGGCCTGGATCAACAGATTCCAGAGGTGCTGCTGTAAATCATGTAGTCAACAATCTGCTGCTGTGAACGCTGGTTTCAACACAGTATATTTTCTACATTGTATACACATTTTCCCACTGTAATATTTAAAATTTTCCAACAATACAGTGTGATAGCACAACCAACAAGCAGCCAGTACAACCATAGTTTCCTTAACACAAAAATCAGTAACACAGAAAAGTGTCAGCTAAAGGGTTAAGTCTGCAGGGCCCACACACACTTATGTGAACCTCCTCTGGTCTCTGTCATCCTCTTGCTCCTGCAAAAACAAGCAAACCAAAAACCCCCAAAACAAAACACATACATCCACAACTTTGTCACTGTTTGGGGTGGATTAGGCATTAGAAGTGACTAATCCTAAAATAGTTACAGTCATCTCAATTTCAAGTCAGTCACACTTAGTACACATCATCAGTCCATCACAGTCCAGTCACATGCATTCATACCAATCATTGCTGATAGTGGAAACCTGCGCACCAGCTTAAATATCCACTGAAAGCAATATGACATCATTACAAAAAACCCCCAAACAATTCTCTATGATTTTGGAATGGATTAAATCGCTGCAATCCTTCTAGTCACAGGACTTACCATCTAAAATGGCCAGTGTCTCAGGTAGGTGAATTTCTCCTGAGCCCACTGTAATTTGTAGAAGCTCGCCTTGTATTCGCTTTCAATGCTTTATGTGAGTAGTGTGGGCCTGTGGGCCTCAGCAGCAGTAAAGCTAGCGGTTGCTAGTGACAGGGTGAGCTTGTGGGACCCTGGAAGTGCATCCTCGTGGTGTGGGGTTTTTTGTTCGGTTGTTGTGTTTTTTATTGTTGCAACTTTTTTTCTTTTTCTAGTGTTATTGGAAAAACAGCGGTGCCGGCTCTTTATGTTAAGGTTCTCTATAATAAAAACTATTTTATTTACTAAACACCTGTCTGTTTTCCTTTTCATTCTGTTTCCGGGCTCATTTGTTACTGGTTCGCTTACTCGCATGCCTAGACCCCTTCGGGGGGGACGTAACAATGAATATTTCACACTTTAAAGCTGCCTGTTTATTTAAGGGAGGTGAACAATACATTATAATTGTGCACAATAATATCACAGATGACATATATACTTAAAGTCGTATATATGCTGTGTCATCTGTTCGAAGCCTCTCATGGTCAGTGCTGTTCTCCATGCCTGTCTTACTGTACATGATGTTATTTGTCATGGTCCTGGGTCATTTGACCCAGTGTTTTGAGTTTTCCTGTATTTTTACACTTTTGTACTATGATTTATGTATAACGTTCACTTTGTTAGTCTTTAGTTTATTCTATAGAGTCTAGTTATTCTGTTTTGAGTTTCTTGTATTCCCTGTTTAGTTCCCTGATTATTTAGTAGTTTCCCCCTGTGTAGCTGCCCTCTGTGTCTCCCTCTTGCTTTGCGATATTTTTTTTTCCAACAGGATATCTCTTATCTAGATCTCTGCTCTATCAGACATGCCGGTCCACATTTACAAGACTTCAGCAAAATCAAATCAATGGTGTTTTACGATGTTTGGCCACATCCTCCACCTTTGCATCTCAAATGCCTGGCTTGTTCACAAGAGGGACTGTGCCCTACTAAATGAGAAACCACTCTCTCTCAAAAGGTTTCATCGTGCAGTTGCCCACAGTTTGATGCAGGTCAACAAGCTTCCATCAAAGTTTAGCTGACCATCATCTTCTTCTCCACCTCAAATGTTGCCTCAGCAGAAACGTTACACCCCAAGATCTTCACATCCACAACCAGATGTGCGTTATGACAACTTGGGACACCTGCCACTTCACTCTGACAACCAAGGCTGGTGTAACCTCTGTTCAAAGGAAGTGTCAAGGTGGAAATATGTCCAACTTTGTGCTGCTCTGGGTCACTTTGCTAGCTCTTCCTGTGACTATGTCAGTAACTTGGGTGTATTGCTGGATAGCTCGCTCAAACTTGATAAGCAAGTGTCTGCTAGTGAGATCTAGCTTCCACCAACTGCGCCTTATCTCTAAGGCTAGGCATTATGTTCTGCATGAGGACCTGGAGAAGCTTATTCACGCTTTTGTGACCTCCAGGTTGGATTATTGTAATTCTCCGTACTACGGTCTTCCCTCTTCTCTTTTCCTTAGACTGCAAACAGTCCAAAATGGGGCAGCCCGCCTCTTGACTGGTACCAGGAAATTCTGCTCTATTACTCCTGTTCTAGCTGGCTTGCACTGACTGCCCATAAAGTGCCATATTCAATTTAAAATATTACTCCTTACGTTCAAAACTATTAATAAATTAGCGCCGAGTTATCTTAGTGAACTTCTCAGGCCACATACTCGTAATAGGACACTTAGATCTGCTACTCAACTACTTCTGACGCAACCTAGATCTCAGCTGAAGTCTCGGGGTGACCGTGCGTTTGCTCTGGCTGCCCCGGTACTGTGGAATAACCTCCTTCTCGCTATCCGCACCTCTGATTCTATTGTACTATTTAAATTACGACTAAAGACCCACTTCAATCTTGCCTTTCCTTCTGGTTAACATTTCACTTATGATTTTACATTATGCACTTTTATGCTCATTTAATTCCTTGTTTGTTCTGTATCTGCTGCTTCTCCTATGTATCAGTGACAGTTATCTGCTTGCATACCTAGTGCTTACTTTGGTCCCATTTCTATTTCTATTATCTTCCTCTTGTTCTCTATGTTACTTGTTAAGCACCTTGGTATACCCTTGGTTTTAAGTGTGCTTTATAAATAAATAAAGTTTATTATTATTATTATTATTATTATTATTGTATCATTAAGTGCAAAGTGCTTCTGTGCCTGAATGCCCACCAGCAGTGCTTTGTTGCATATCACCAGAAATAAAGGAAATCTAAGGCCTCTAAATTGCAGTTGCAGTTGGTCCTGTAGCACTACAACTCTCTTGTATCTGTTCAGTTACTGTGCTGCTAAGTTACAGAAGTTTATAACTGTTTTGTTAAGCTTTTAAAAATATTTTTTGTATTCAGTTTTACCATGAATGAAAATCTCAGTCGTTTGGTTGAGGCCCAAGTTTAAAAAACTATGGAGTTGTTTGAAAAAAAAAATCTAAACTTTGTTACTGTTGTTCTAAATGAATAGAAAAATGCAAAAGAAATTATTTTTAATTGCAATTTTCTTGGTGTGAACCTCAAAGGGTTAAAGTAAAAGTACTATAAAGGCAGGATTAAAAAAAGTGAAATATTTAACTTAAAATATAGTGCAAATTAAATAGCGTATATAAGTAAATGTAAACTAAATGAAATAGTTTTCACCGTAGGCAAACGAAAGTCATCATTTACAGACTCGTTTTACGGAAATGATTGTGTAAAAACTCAGTATCCCAGAGTGCTATGCTGTCCGGAAGTTACGCGACGGCGTTTTTTCACCGATTGTTGATGACGGTGGCAGACAGCGCAGGTCAGTTCGCTGTGTGGTGTTTTCTGGGAGGAGAAGTGCCTGGAAAGGTAACATAATTTTGTCTGGCAACCTGCTTTGAAAGGAGAGAAGAACATTAAAATAAACCAATGAAGCTAGGGTCGTATGAGAAAGACTATGAACTGTATGAGAGCTGACGCTGGTCCGGGAACGTCTTTAATATTGTTTTGAGGGCCTGTTGCTAGCGACGGGAAACCCTCAGGCTAGCCCGGGCCGAGAGGACTAAGAACTGGGGCTCGGTGGGCTTTTTCATCGACCAGGTTTTACTGGCCCTAGCTGTTCTGTTTTACACTCACACGAAACCTCTTCTGATCTTCAGTGGACATAAAGTAAAGTACTTGGAAACACTCTCAGTTTGACAGCTAGCTAGCCTTAGCTATCAGTGTTTACAAGCTAGCTCAGCCAGACTGCTCTTAAGAAATTACTACTTGGCTATTTTGCTTCTCTTATTGTTGGCATATTTGGCCCCTAGCACCTGTCTGGTAACTGGTGGTGATTTGTAAGCTTGCCCTACTTTTGTCTACACCGACTGAAGGTCGCCAGCTTGATTAAAATGCCCCAGCTAAGGTTATCTACTGAAGCCCGAAGTTTGTTACTTTGTTAAACTGTAAGAATCAGCGGTTTTGCTTGTTTTCCACTGTACTGTTCCTTTTGAAGGGTAGATGAGCTGTAACGCTTCAAACTCCCTTAATGAGTTTTAATACAATTGCTAACAAACGTTTGTAGGAAGAGTAGAAGCTAACTGTATTGATTACTAAAGCTGCCTATGCCCACTTCACAGACATTATCCGGATGAAGGCTCACAGAGGAGTGTGGATTTTGATGCTGTCAGGACCCACGGGTGTCTCCTGTTTTGCTTGGCATCATTGACCTCTCTCCATTATTCAAGAACTGCTACAACAACAGGCAACTAGTTCTGCTTTTTTAACTCTTTTGGGCAGAGTTGCTCAAAGAGGACCACCTTCATAACTGACCACAATGAATCGTTACCTGCCTGTGGCACGACAGCACTTCCTGGCTGCCCTTGCCAGCACCAGTGTAGTAGTAAAAGCTATAAGTGCTCTAGTAGTACTGCTGTACCTGCTTTCATGGGCTGTCAACACTCCATACGCATTGGGGGTGACCCCGGGCTACCTTTTTCCACCCAACTTTTGGGTGTGGACGCTGGTAACCCATGGAGTGGTGGAGCAGCACGTCTGGGGTGTGGCAGCCAATGTGGGGACAGTAATGGCCTGTGGGCGCCTGCTGGAGCCTTTGTGGGGTGCTCTGGAGCTCCTGATCTTTTTCGCAGTGGTTAACGTGTCTGCAGGCCTGTTAGCAGGCTTCTCCTACCTCCTCACCTATGTGGCTACCTTTGACCTGGACTTCCTGTTTGCTGTGCGTGTCCATGGAGCAGCCGGATTCCTGGGAGGTGTCCTGGTGGCGCTGAAGCAGACCATGGGGGATACTACAGTGCTCAGAGTGCCACAGGTGAGCATAATTAATAAGAGAGGGTGGGGTAAAAAGGCGTAAAGATGAACTGAGTATGTACCCTAACAACTGCACAAATAACAATGGAAAGCTAACCACTAGTCTCTAGAATATGTGCATAAACTCTGTTTTTTTGGACGTGACAGATCAATATAACACCAGTCAATGTTGAATTATTATTATTATTAATTATTATCTGGATTAATACAAGCTTAGGAGTATTACCTGCAGACTGCTTGCTTTGCCATTAGATGTGCAGCAGTAATTAATTATTAGTAGATATGTAAGATTTAGTGTCTCAAAATCACTTTTTTAGACTGGATGAAAGTTGGAATTTCTGGTTTTGATAGGAGTGCATATATTGAAGAATAAAACCAAATGTATATGGTGGAGTACAGTGTAAAATCGCTGGCTTTGTATGATATGTGTAATCATTTGTGGTTTTATAATGCAAAATTCAGGTGTTTCTTGGATGTACTGTTGGCTAAAAAGTACTCAGCAACTTTTCACAGTCTGAACAAACACAGGATAAGTCTTGATGAGATTGTATCTGTAATTGTGTTTAAAATAAACGACCCCCCCGCCCCAACACACACACAAAACAATTCTTTTTATCTATTGCGTTATTTTTGCATTATATGGGGATTTGGTGTTTTACCTTTTTTCCTGTATAGAGAAGTTTTGGCACCCCCTCCTCAGAGGTCTTTTACAGAGGTCTGTTATTTGGACTTTATCAATTCATCCATCCACTTCAACTTTTCAAACTCAGGGGTGTGAGGTGACTGACCATAACAGGTCACCAGTCTGTCACAGGGCTGGGTTTGTATCAAGTGATAAATAAAAACAAAACAAAACATAGATTTCTGTCAGCTAGATATCACAGATTTATTGCCTTAACTGTAACACTTGTAAGTCGTCTTCCCAAAGTCTGTAAAAGTGGTCTGTTTGTAGTTTATGCTGGAGGAGAGACATAACTTTTTTTAATTGTCATATTTCTACCATCTGTATATTAATTTAAAAATCATGTTGCAAAACGTGAAACGCTTTCAGAGGTTTCATTCATCCAAGTGTCATTTTGTCACCAGTTTTTGCTCTTAATGGGATTATATGGTCATAAGTTATCACTGTGTAAGCACATGTAGTTTACAGACTGAAGTGTTCAGCGTTTTCTCCAGTTGGCCTGTGTTCGATTTTCTTCGACTTTTGGATTATAGTGCAGTCTTTTAATTTACATTTTAGGGTTTAGTTTCCTGCTCGTCTGCAGAGCAGCTGTGTCCAGATAAGGTTTTAGTTTTTCTTGCTGAGACACACTTTAGTGGCATGTTCCCAATAAGTTTCTGAAACGTCTTGGCCATTCTGCCTTAGTTTGCCCTCATTTTTGCTTTTTGTGCTTGTTGCCAGTTTGAGTGAAACTGGGTCACTTCTCAAATCTCTTGGTCTCAATTGACCAGGTTAGGAACTTTGTTGAAACATTTGTTGAAACACTTGGACTGTGACTTCTGCCTGTTACCCGGCATCTAACCAGTTGGTTTTCCCCATTCCTAAATCTAACTCACTTAAAGAGATTGTGAGAACTGCAAGCCAACAAGTTTTTATAAAATGGTAGCTTCCTCGATGATTTTGGCCACCAGAACTGAAGTCTTTTTGTTCCTTTCAGGTGAGACTCAAAGCAGCACCAGCTTTGGTCCTCCTCTTCCTGGCTTTATTGCGCCTGTCTGGATTGCTTGACAGCTCCGCTCCCCTGGCTTCATACAGTTATGGTGCACTGTCCGGATGGGTCTACCTGCGCTTCTACCAGAGGCACAGCCGGGGCCGCGGCGACATGTCAGACCACTTTGCCTTCGCAAGTTTCTTCCCAGAGGCAGTGCAGCCAGCTGTGGGACTGCTGGCAGGGCTCGTCCACTCTGCCCTGGTGAAGATGAAGGTGTGCAGGAAGATGGTAAAGAGATACGACGTGGGAGCGCCCTCCTCCATCACCATCAGCTTACCTGGGACAGACCCACAGGATGCAGAAAGGAGGAGGTGAGTGAGCGCAAACAAGAAGGAGTTAAATATTTACATCTGTAAACATATGTCCTCATACACTAAACTGAAATTGAAGCATTGAATACAACCAGCCTCAGTTTGTCTCAGTAAAGTGTTGTATAAAATGTTATTTTTGCCTTCATCTATTTATATTTCAAATTATGGTCTAAAATGCCCACGTTAAGGCCACACTCCAACAGTCCCTGCATAATTAAATAAATGGTGCGAATAGGTTCCTAATGGCATTCTAATGCCGTTCTATTAAAAGAGAACGTTTGAGTTATGGCTCTTAAAATGTCAGACTCTCAATACACATTCATTAATAATACATTGTTAATGGGATAGCTACAAAATATACTTTATTGCAGAGGTGTGGACTCGAGTCACATGACTTGGACTCGAGTCAGACTCGAGTCATTAATTTTATGACTTTAGACTTGACTTGAAAAAATGTTCTAAGACTTGTGACTTGACTTGGACTTTTACACCAATGACTTGGGACTTGAATTGGACTTGAACCGGTTTACTTGAAAAGACTTGATATTTTACCCCAAATATAAAATTTAACATGCATATTATATAGAGATTGAAAATGTGACGTCATTCACGGGTAGAACCGCAAAGGATTCTGGGAACTCGTGGCAAGCGGTACTAGCGCACGCAGGCTTTCAATTAAAATCAGTTACACAGCGATAAAAAGAAACACAAAAATGGCAAGAAGCTGTTGTATCATTAACTGCAATAGCCGGTCGCATGACAGCCACGGGAAGCCGACGGGTAAAGAGATCGGTTGTTATCGGATTACGTCGTTGAAGAGAAATTGTTCGAGCCATGTTTCCGAAGTAACAAAGACGCGACTGGATTGCAGCCATTCAAAGATCAAATATAACGTCCCAGAACACTCCAGCTCACAGGTTAGTCTGCTCCAAGCATTTACACGAAGGTCAGTGTTTTTTAGTAGTTAATACGTCATTTTCATAACATAACTGGTGATATAGGTTACAAGCAAGTCTGGCGCTGAACAGAAATTGTAGCGCTATGCTCCTTTATTTATTGTGCATAAATAGTGAATTGTCCTGACACAATATTGCGTTTCGCTTCTGTTATTATGGTACATTGACAAAAACATATACTTTTATTCACAGGATAAAACAGGTTTTTTGTATCACTAATTGCCCAGTACGATTACAGCATACAATATTATTGTCACTGCTACATTTCTGTGATGCTACCAGAAATTATTTCCACTGCTAATTAATTACCGTTGAGCTCAAAGGTCCTATTAATAAACGGTTAATGAATGTGTATTTATGACGACAATTTGTGAGACTGGTAAACTTATGATACGTACGATGGTCTTTCGTTCTACACGGTGCATTTCAAGGTCCTGTACCCATCCGTCGGTAAACTGTACCTGGGCTTGTTGCAGTGACCTGAAGTTACTAAACTTCATGAGTGTATGCACTCACTCCAAGAACCGTATGATTATAAATATGCATATAAATATGCTAAGATGAGATAGCTGACTTCATCTAACTAGCAAATGTTGTCCAGGCTACGTTGGTGATACAGTTTTTTTTTAATGTGTATGATATTTTTGTCATGCGATTTTAAAGCTGGTCCTACAACCGCATCCAAGAATAACATGCAGCTTATCTCAGAACCGTCGGTGAAAATTATTCTTGGAGCTAGGTTTAATTGAGCTGCATTTTAAAGAGGTGCAATTTCACAATTTGTGTATATTTTCTACGTTCACTTTTGTCATGTGTTGAGAAAAACACAGATTTAAAATTACATGGTCTAATATTTACATTTAGCATATAACTGCAACATTATTTTTTCGTTGTTTTTTTTTTTTAAAGACTCGAAAGGACTTGAAATTCAAAGTTTCAGACTTGTGACTTGACTCGGACTTTTACACCAGTGACTTGAGACTCGACTCTGACTTGCCTGACATTACTTGAGACTTGACTTGAGACTTGAGGATAAAGACTTGAGACTTACTTGAGACTTGCAAAACAATGACTTGGTCCCACCTCTGCTTTATTGTGTGTGTTTGGTGTCATGTTTGGCAAATTTACAAAGTAAGGGAAGAGACCATAATCGTAACTGTAAAAAATGTACAAAATAAGAATTGCATATTAATTTAAACACTTGTGTATCATTAACATGATACAGTTATTTATTTAATTTTTTACAATATTACAGTAGTTGTTAGTAGCCATGTAGTTAACCAAAGAAAAGACTGGGTGTGACATGTGTGTTTTGTCTAGAATAGCAAAGTCTGCCAGTGTGTTCAGTGACGTCTGTGTGTAAGCACAGATATCTTAAAACAAGTTACTGTTACCACTTTAGATTATATGTTTGTTGATGTGAAACAATTGTGAATTATACATTTGCAACTTTTTTGGCTACATGTTTGGAGAGAAATAAATGCCCCCACAGCAGCAATGACTTCTTTGACATTTTAATAAATTTAGAGTTGACTTTTGAGCAAAAGTTAAGTAAAACATTATTTAGGATTTTTTTTTTTCACTGCTAGATTTGGGTACTCCTACTTAAAAAAAGAAATCCTAAAAGACAACAGAGAATTTGGTGAGGTAGCTCTAGTAAGTATTGATTTGTCATAACTAGGAATGGATGGATTCAGTTTGACATGTCCGATCTTGACTCAAAAAGCTTGATTGGGTGTCACGACAGCAGCCAATCTACTCAATTTAGTGTGACTTTATTCTTTGTTAATTACGTCACACCTCGGCACAACTACTATAAGAGGTAATGCACCATGGAGGAAATGAAGAGCAAAGAGTCAGCAGTAGTTTTGTACGTTTGCGGTAGTTTTTGACTTAACCACCAACTTTGGTAAAATGAGTTGACGCATGTGAAAAGCTCTATTGGTGCTTTTCCTGTCAGGTTCTGTGTTTCTCTTAATGTTCAGCGTCACAATTGTTGGGAGGCTTTAATTGCACAATGATGTAATCTTAATTTCTAGTATTTCGTTTCCACTGACTCCCTGATGTGTTTGAGACAAAAGGTGAGATTAGTGCAGTATGAAGTAGTCTAATCAGAATTACACGCAGTTAAAATGGATGTAATTCTGATTAGACTAGTGCAAACATAATGTTTCTGTTCTTTTGGCACCATTCAAATAGTCACATTTTATTTTACAATTAGAAAAGCAGTGTTTGGGTTGAGTCTGATGTTGCCTCACACAAAAACTTGTGTCAGATACTTGAAGCCAAGTTATTTGAACTCCCCGAGGGGCCCACTTGGTAGATGTTGCTCGTTTTTTATATGTATTTTTTATTTTGGTGAATTTAAATATTGTTCAACATTATCAGCTTTTTAGTCTTTATCATTAAAGACTCTCAGTGTGTACGTATGAAATTCCTACAAGAATCCCATAGAGACACATTACTCACTTCTTTTTATTATGTCAGTAGTTTAGTGTTTTGAGCCCTGAAATCATTGAAGCAAAGCATTTCTCTTCGTCTCATCCTTGTAGACAACTGGCCCTGAAAGCTCTGAACGAGCGTCTAAAACGCGTAGAGGACCAGTCTGCTTGGCCCAGCATGGATGACGAGGAAGACGACGATGACGATGAGGTCAGAACCGACACACAGCCGCTCCTACCAGGCGGACGTGAGCCCTCCTCCACACCAAGAACAGCAGGGGGAGCCATCAGTGCCTCCCTCTCCTCCACCTCCTCATCATTGATGTCACAAAGTGGCGGAGCACCTTCCTCGGGTGGAGTGCAGCACCCAGAGTCCAGCATCATCAGCTTTGAGGATGCACCTTCAAGATCATAGCAAACAGAACACAAGTGTACAGATATGCACGCTCTGTTTGAGGTCACTGGCAAGTATACTGGTGTGTTCAGAGTTCCTGACTAGTATACAGGTTTATTCAGTGACAGCTATTAGGCATACACACACACACACACACACACACACACACACACACACACCCCTTTGACCAGTGTATACAAACAGCTGTGCACACTCAAACTCTGTCAGCATCATTGTGAAGCCCAAAAGACTGTACAGTGCTTTCAGTTGAGACACGATGGTTGTAAATGCTCAGTGTAGTTGGGCAGACTGAACACTAAATTCTTGACTCGCTCCTGCATACAAACGAAAGAAAGTCACAAAAATTCTTTCTTTTCCAGACTTAATCCCAGCTTGCAGAAATCTGTTCACTGCTTCGTGTGTCTTTTTCTTTTTTTTTGCTTTCTAAATAAATAATGAAATGGGTGTATGATATTCTTTTTTTGTAAGTTTTACAGAGCAGCCATATTCATTCTTTTGTTTTTCGCTGTGGGGAAAGCTGTCCGTGACAGAGGCTGGGTTTGAGTTCCTGATTCTCGATGAAAGACTGTGGCGCGTCAAATTGAGAAGCACTAAGTCAGATTAGCTTTGGGTTCACTGGTTCCAAATATAGAACCAGGTGTGGAACGGAGGAAGCATGAAAAGCATGTTACTCAGCACCAACTGCTGGACCACAGGAAAGAAGCTGCTGCGGGTCTGTCCTGCTGATGAACTGTGTTACCAAACATCAAGATTTGAAAAAGTGCCAGGTGAAAGAAAAATTCCAGACCAGGTTAACTTGCCACCCGATACCTCTCTGGAATCACAAGCAGAAGTACAAACCACATTAACCCCACCCACCCTCCCTTTTTTTTTTTTTTTTTTTTTTTTTTTCCTTTTCTTGTCAGTGCCCCCCCCCCCAAATAGTCTATTCACTTATTTAATTCAACAAAAATGTAACTTTTTTGGACTAACAAGACATGTTGGTGGTGTTACGCTCACACAGATCTGTGGATGATTTTCTTGTTTTGCAAGCTGATTTTATTTCTTTCCTGATCCTAACCGGTTTACACTTCTGCATTCAAGATTCTGAAATTATGCTACAAATGTGTGAGCAAGTGCTGTTCTGTTATCTGGGTGCCTACAATGAAGGGAGGGTGGTCATTGTCTGCGCTTCTTTTATCCATTTGCACCATTAGAAATGTGGTATTTAAAGAAAATCACATTGATTTATGAGTTACCGATTTTAAGTTTTATAATTGTTGTAACTCTGGCACTGGTCCATGAGGACAAATGATTCCACAAACAGAGGACTGCTGTCCTGGTCAGTAGTCAACATGGCACAGGTCTCACAGTCACATCCTTTGGACTTGTAGCATTACCATCTCTAAATTTATACTTCCAGACCTGACTCATGGTGAATCGTTTTCTAGGGTTGTTGATAGCAGCTAAATTATTTCATCTAAATAAACATGAACTTCATTTACACCTAAAGGTCATCAGTTCACTGATTGTGCTGCCAGTCATTGCTGTTGCTGTTGCATGCTATTGTGGAAACAATCAAATCATTGAATTTGCAATTTCCCTCCTGTCCTTTTTGATTAGTCATTTGACGCAAATGAATTGTTTAGCAATGATGACAAACTGAAACCGTACTTTGGAAAAATACGTTTGCACTCATAATCATAATCATAAGCTTGTAATTTCAGTGAGAAATTACAACTAGCTGAGACTGTGAACCATGGTGTTTTTTGTTTTTTGTTTTTTAAATCACTTTAGATTAGAAGAGCAAAAGTCCATGAGGTTATATTCACACCCTCCTTCGGCCTCTATGATTCTTCCTGTGAAAACAGGCCAAACATTAAGACTAAACGCTGATTAGGGTGAACTGCTAAGAATTAAGAGTTACCTCTACTTTCCTAAAGATATTTAAGAAAATTACAGATTGTTATTATTATTGGGGAAACTACAGAGCTACAAAAATGAGTATGATGTTACATGTGTAATTCCATTTAATAGTTTTGAATTCAAAATAAATATTAAAATAGGTTGTTTTTAATGTTGTTTTATCAACATAATGAAACTTCCTGTGTCACCACACCTTCAAAATAAAAAAACAAAAACAAAAAACCCACATAAATGTAGCCAACCAAATTGAATTCCTCCTAAGTGAAAATGTTTATCTGTGGCTCAGAAGGAGTGATTCTGAGCACGCCTTTGAAGCTACGAGAAAACGGTCAGCCTTGTGTCTGGACTCAAATTTTCCCTTTTTTTTTTTTTTTTTTAACACTGAAATATAGAATTGGGTTCTTTGCTTCTTAATAAATGGCAAAAATAGCCTGTAGTCTGCAGACCTTCGCCCCATGTGATAAATTGAAACGGTTGATGGAATGAGATGTGATGTTGACAGGGAAGTGATAAGCCATATTAGAGGGATGGAATTCTGTGTGCTGTCCTGTTTATTCTTGTTTTATCTCACTGTGCTCATATTTTGGCAAGCCTGTGTATACATGGGATGATTTGGGCCTCTACATTAATTTGAATGTTACTGTTTCTGTAAATGAACGGACACAGGAACTGATCTTCAGAGTGGAGCAGGTGAAGCTGCAGTCAGACGTCTGATACTTAACACTGTGATTACAGTGCAATTTACAGCTTTATGGTGTCATTTTCATACCCTTTACATGCAAGATAGTCCGCAAATAGTCAAATAGCAGTTAAAAAGTGTGTGTTAAGCTTGACTGGCTGCCCAATTCAGCTTGCATCACAAAATCAGCATTGCAGCAAAACATGCTAATGCGGTTGCCTGCAGATAACTGTGAAGTTCAGTGATTTGGTGAAGTTGTACCTTTTTATTTTTTTTTTTATTTTTTTATTTTTTAGTGGTTTGAAGGCTGTGGAGCATTGTAGCTGGCAGTCTGAGGTTTCAGACTGAATCTCGTCAGTCTGACATTCAGCCAAACCTCACCTCCAGTCCTGTTTCCAATGTTTTGTTTTTTATTTATTCCCCCCCCCCCCCTTGAATTAAAATGTCATTAAAGCGAAGAAGGCAGATCCTGTCTGTGTGTCTTATCCCTTTGTACAGTTGGGTCAAACTATAAAAACTGCAGACGAGCATAATGAATGATGTTAGGCTCTGCAGAAATGCTAGCATTGCAACTTGGCCGACATAAATTTGGTTCAAGTCTTTTTTTTCCCCTTCCCCTGTTCACATGTATCATGTCTTCAGCCGGGCATGGTGACTTTTTTAAAGCTTGTTTCACTCCACCCTTACATTCATCCTTAAATGTATTCTCACAAATCATTTCCCAATTGGATGTCCAGTTACATAATTTTATGTTCAATTTTTTCAGGTCTTAAACAAGCTCCTTGCTTTGAGACACATGAGAGATGGATGAAAATTGTATGCCCAAGGTATAAAATTGGAAGACGAGTAACTGAAGGGCTTCATGTGTTGTTACATCAGAATTTAAGACTTCTTTTAGAACTATTGCCTCTATTAATCTGATTGTTTTTCTTGTCTTAATTTTCCAGTATGAGTGTTTTTACAAATGTGAAGCTGAGAAAAGAGAGTTGTAACAATGACATTAAATATAATCACTGCTTGATATGGCTGGGTTATCACTTGTAAGGTACATTTGGGTGTTTGGGGGATGCTGTACATGTAAGGTTGTCAAGTCTTTAAGACACTTTGTGAGACAACATAGTCCTAGGAAAAATGTCATTGTTTTGGGAAACACCAAACTTCATGAGCTTTAGATAAAAATGGTTAAGAAAGATGAGACTGTTGTGTTTTGGCAGAGTTGATCACCCACAAGGTTTATTTTTCTTGCTTTTCATTACTTCCATTTTCCTTCTCTGTCTCTACTTTTGCTCCAGCAGATCTCGTTCACACTAAGGACATCTTTCTTTCTCTGTACTGTGGCATTTGCACAGACTTCTGTTGATTTTCAAATATATTAGTTCATCTCAATATGAAATAAAAGGCGATTGTATGAAATGTTAGTGAATGGTGTATTACTCTTGTGGTAATTGGTACCCTGCTGTGGAGCTACTATTGAATTTGTGGGCTCAGTAGTCATGTGAAAGAGTTTTTACATGTCACTATAAGTCACACATCAGACCTTTAGAATCCTAAATTTAGATTTTTGGGTTTTTTCAGCTTTCCTGAGCATTGCACAGTCCAACCTTGATGGGTGAATTTGCTGTGGCGTCCACTCCTGGGAAGACTGTCAGTTGTTTTGAGTGTTTTCCCACTAGTGACTAATCCTTCTAATGTATAATGATGAATTTATAACCCTTACCAGAATGAAGGGGAGAAACAGTTGCTTCTTTAAGATCATTGTTGATGCACTTCCTCCTTGGCATTGCATTAACACAAATACTACCAAAGCCTTTTCTTTTATAGAGGTGATCACACAGTAGTATTTATTAGAAGGACTTGGCTAATACTTAACCTCTTAATTCCTAGTAAAGTAAAAAGTGTGATTAATTTGGCATATATTATATATTGCCAGAGGTGAGGAAAACCTGTAGTGTAACATTTATTTTGTTTTTCATATTTACAGGAACATTTTTACACAATTTCGTCTCCCTGCCTCTGAATTGGCTTGTTTTCTGAAATTGACCGCCAGGTGGGGCAGTAAGCACAAAGTTTTTCCTGTTAGGCTCTGGCACTGTTTAGAATTGGACCTTAATGCTATAACTTGGGTTCAATTAACTCGGTTCTTAAAATATTTTCGCCCGTAGGGGCATAACCCCATCATTTATTTTATACTGGACCAGTACAGTAATGGCCACTGTCACTTGTTTAGCCCAAAGCTACAATTAGCTGGAACCTAAGGAAAACGAGTTACTGTTAAAGTGTAAGGAAATGTTGGAGTCAGTCGTTTTGGACACCGCGTAGTGGTTTAAGTAAGATTATTTTAGATTACCTGTAATTGGAAACCCTTGTAAAAGTCTTTTGGTTGGATAGAAACACTTACGCTGTTTTAAAACACATGTTAACCTGAGTGAAAGTCTTTTTTTAAAAATTCCACCTGTGAAATAGACTCTGTTTATGGCTCACATAGTACCCTGAAATTACACATTTCCACAAGTGTTCATACCAAGTCGTGCCCGCGCAGGTGTGGCTCTCAGGCTCGTGCCCGCCACCCCTCCCCCTCTGCTAGAAACTACAAACCTTAGCGGCTCGCTCTCGTCAAGTAATTCATTGTATCAGATTTAGACGGGAGGAAGCAGCGAGCGAGTCGGCTGGTCGGAAAAACAACTTTGGTCCGGGAAACACTGAAAAACCCAACTGCTAGGCACATAAACTGAAGGTAAACAACTTTCTGCGATATCCGACTATGATGAAATGTTGTTTCTTTCGCACTGTTATTTTTAAAAGTGATGGAAATATTTTTTTAAAGTTGCCCGGAGCTGAGCGAGGCCGTGCTAGCGAAGCTAAAAGCTAGCGATGTTAGCTTACGGTAGCTAAGTTAGCCTTTCCCCGAGCCGACCTCTATTTTAGTGCCGCTTCCGCAGTTGCTGTTCAGTTGTGCTGAAGAAAAAACTAGTGTGTGCTTATCGTAGAAAGTCTTTCGACCCCTGCCTCCCCCTAAAGAAAATTATCAGGCTATACCGGGCACTGTTTACAAACTGTGCAAACTTAGCAAGGCTTATAAATGGAACCGCAAAGATTGGTCTAGATTGTCGAGTCTTAACCAAACAATGAGGCGATTTTCCTGACTTGCCTCGGCTGATCAGGCGGTTCTCCGGCGTCTCTTTTTTGTCTGTTAGTATGGCTGTTAGGCGGGTTATAATTTTCCCGTGACTAGTTAAAGATAAGAAGGGCGGTGTGAAAGAGCGTTGCAGTTTCTTTAAAACCTAAAATTCATATTTCTCGTCATTTTGTACGCTTTTGAAGGCGTCAGTTGTACTTGGGCGCACCATTTCTACTTATTAGGGCATTTTAAGAGTTGCGTTTTCTTTGAGACGCTTTGTGGCGAGAAGGTTTTACCTCTGGTAAATCGTACGTGTGTTATGTGTGGATCTCGCTTGGTGTGTAGTTTGGATGTTGGCCACCCACCCATTCTTCCACTGCGGACACACTAGCCATCTGTTGCCTCTGTGATGACGCCATTTTTCTGGTGACCCACCCAGTGGCTAGCTGGTTAAAAAAATGTTTGGTTTAACACTCCCGAGCTCTCACAGGCGACACAACTTTTTCTGTACCTTGGCTATAGTGGACGACCATGTATAGCAGAAGTCAGCTTTCTAACCCGCCACATGGGTGTTGCTTGGTGATACCAAAGTGATCCATCATCATATTTATGCGTTATGGTTATTGTTGATGTGACAGTATCATGGGTGTGACTTTGTGTTCTCTCACAGTTAAAATCAAAACTAAAGATCTAATGCAGTCTTGGGGAGATGGTAGCAGTGTATGTAATTGTCAAGTTGACAGAAGTATTTCCTGTTCTTTTTTTTCTTTTCTTTGACTAATAATGAGAAACTGTTACATGTAATCTAGTGCCGGAGCCAGTGACCACAATCGCAAAGCATAGCTTTTTGTATAGCATATAAATTGATTTTAAAGTACTGTACATTAATAATCAAAGTAAATATTTCTTGACATTATTCTTTTCAATGTAGAATAGCCTCCAGGGTAACTCCTTCATAAGGTTCTATCACTCTGAATCTGCCTCCTAATACACGAGCAAGGTTTTACTGCAGGACTTGCGGGTTGTTGCCCTTGAAGCTGTTAACTAAATTCATATCCTCTCCACTGTAATAGAGGAAGATGATGGCTTTTGAACAGTATCCAATTTAGATAAATGGTCAGCTTTGTCAAAATAATTTCATACCGATTAAGACTTCTTACCCATACCACATATATATCAGTACATGCGTGATGACAAAGACAAGCCCAAAGTGTAGGATGGTGATGAATGGGTGGCTGGAATTTGTGTGCTGATTATTGGTAATTGTTCTGCAGCCTTATTATCCACAATAGTGTCTCCAGAGGTTTGTACCAAAGAAACTGTAATTGTTTTTATTTTATTCTTTAAATTGCAGTTGGTACCATAATCATTTTTAAAATGGTGTATATTAAATGTTTAACAGTAATTTTATTGGCTGTGCTTATCTGTAGATCAACTGGTCTCATACACTTGATGGTATGCTTAACCTAAGCTAATAAAAGCTTCTGGTATTGATTATGGTAACTGGAGTCTCAGAACTGAAATGCATTTTGAAATTGTTGTTAACAAGAATTGATTGAGCCTTTGAAATTTGACAGTAGTGCTTTTACTTATGGTTTTCTTTTTCATTTTAATTGATGATTGATGACTGTGCCTCCTGTTTGCGGAGTAATTCAGTAAGATGTAGTTATCAACGAACAGTTATCAGAATGTAGTATGTAATAGGAACCTACATTTCTACTATATGTATTGTATTAATAAGGCCCACGATGTTGTTCCCTTTAATTTAATGTTGTGTAGAGTACACATTATAGTATGCGTGTTTCATTGTATGTTTATAACGCTACATGGCTAATCCGTTCAATGCTGTAAAAAACATTTCCTGTTTATAGAACTGGGCTTGAAAGGGCATCACATATGTGCATACTTTAAAAGTAAATTTGAAAACCGAGACCAGAATTGCTCCCACAGTAACTTACAGTGGTTTTTATCTTCGTGTATTGTGATGCCCAACTGGAGCTGCTAGTGCTATTAGTTAAAACATTGAGTGTGGTAAAGTTCATTCAAGTATGAAATGCACTGAAAATTCAAAAGAAAAATTGGATTTATTTTATTTTGTTTATGATCAAAAACTGTGGCATAAATAGTTATTTCCTCTAGATTCGTACCTGCCTGAAAAATGAGAGATGAACTGAACCGTGGGTTTAAAGAAATGCTACACCCTTAAAATAAATGAATTATCATCTGATCGCATACAGGGCAAAACCGAAACCGTGACGTACAGATTCATCTGCACTGTTTATACCGACAATGGTCTGATATTTACAGATGGCTGTCTAGCCACTTTTAGCAAACCAGCAGGGACAAACTGGAGTACACACAATGTTGAATCAAGTTCAGCAACATTGTACTTGGTAGGCTGAGATGACATCCAGTCAAAAAACCATGGGTTTGACCAGTGTGAAGAAGCTGTTTTCAATTCAATCTTTCACACAGACAGAATTCCTAGATCACAGGGGACATGGCCAGACAGCTAACTTGATGAGCAAATACTGTAAGGTCATAATTTAAAGGGCTGTCTTGACCAAAGGTAGCTAGTATAACAAGCTCATCTTTGTTACTTTGACATGTAATGACCTGAGTTCCAAAGTAAATTCATACACCGTGTATCTCTAGCCAAACTGCTTACAGCAGGTGACTACTGCCTACATTAAGTACAGGTTACGTTAGGGGAAAAATCGCTGAAATGCAAATATTTCTCTTCTTGAATACAACCCTTGTGAGCAGCCTAGTCATTTCATTAGCTGAAGATCTATGACATGTTGTCAAGTCTGTAGTGCTTTAGCAAACTAATAGCGCATACATTACCAAGCAGTTTTAAAGGGGATATTTTTATACTGCATTTTTCCGTTATGTATGTGCTGTACATATTGATAATAAATTGCATTTCTTTGGGCTGCAATTTATTATCAATATGTACAGCACATACATGTTAGATCACAGAAGAAGCTTGTGTCACGTATCTGTGAGAAATTGAAATATTTATCAGCCAGCAGTCAGTTAACCAGCCTTAAGTGGGGGTAATTTTCCACCCTGGAGAATGTATGTGTGGGGTTTTTCCTCACCAAGCATACACACCTTATCGATGCCACCGTGGCACTTTCTAAAGGTTTCTTGTCTTTTGTTTTGTTTTTGTTGTTGTTTTCTTTCTAGCAGACAAGATGATGAATCATCAGGTGCACAGTAATGTTTAAGGCTGTGTCATACAAAGTGAAAATGCTGACAGAATAGCATGTCACTTCACACTTGAATGACGTGTGAAAGCATTATGGAAGTGTTTTTGTGTTTGAAAGTGGTTGTGTATCTAAACAGGGCTGCTTTTCATAAGTAACCAGAAATGCCTACTTGATTTTTTTTTTTTAATATAATATTTTAACAAACTAACAAAAAACTGCTGGCTAAGTGTATATTAACCAGTTGTTATTTGTTGCTCTCTGCTTCTCTGTGTACTCTTCGCTGTAATTTGATCCTGTTGGTTGTCAACGTCTCTCTCATTTGAGTTAATCTAATAGACTCTTGCTGACTACCATGCTAATTGGGTGGGGATTTGCACGTGTAGCCTAGTCCTTACTATCTACAAGGTTATGACTGACAAGTGAAGTAACATGTTACCTTGGTTTGCTGCTCATCCAGCATACAACACAGCTTGTATAACCAGTCGTGTTTTGTTAAACTCGAACAATATACTATCTTTAGTGACGGTCAGCTTGCCCACTATCTGCGTTATCACCATGATGTCAATGTCTGAGAATGTGGTGTTTTTGAAAAGGACTTGTTACGTCACTCCTGTTAATTGACAAACATGTTTAAATTTAGCATGGCTATGAAAAATGGGCTGCCTAAATTTTAACAGCCGATGATGATGTGTGGAAATCTTCATTTCACATTCTGTTTGTTGTAAACAGGTAGACAATGCTCAAGTTTTATTTTTTCATTGAGTACATCTGGATTTTAGAAAAGGAATGATTAACTAACAATTATCCTGTCGTTTAAATGTACATCTAGAGACACTAAGGGCACTTAGTCATTATTCAATGATGCCCCCTTGAAAGGTGCACGTTTACTTGATGCATTGGTCCAGAGATTTTACATTACAATCTACACGTCCTAAAAAAAATTGGCAGGTATGTGGAAACGTGCACAGAGCGTCACAGTCATTGTCTGATGACAACATTACGTCATAGATCCTAGCGTGCTCACAGCTCCAGAATCTGAAAACACGCTTTGTAGCTTTCAATCACGTGTGGGATGGGCAACATTGTTATGTAGTTTTTGTACTTTGGCCATCAGTATTCACCCTAAGAACTAATAATCAACCTATATTAATCTTTTGACAGCACTTCTGTACTAGGTCATACTTACATTGTGATAATTGTATTTACTGAAATTAATGCCTAAAACCAGCTTTATATCATTTCTATTGCGGAGACCCCTGCTAGCTATTAAGCATGGTTGGTACGTTTAACGACTTGACGTATAACCAACATTCATCAAAAGGAGGTCACAGATACTCATTTTTACCTAGTGGGCAAATTGACTGTATACCCACCTCTAGGCTACAGCTGCCCCAATTCTTGTCTTTTCCTTTTATTCTCAAGTCATGGTGGGGGTGATCTGATCCTTCTTTTTTTTTTTTTTTTTTTTTTTTTTTTTTTTTTTTTTTTTCCCTCCTTTTTTTGGACGCCGATGTCCTACTTAGACAATTCATCTACCATTTATGAGATGCTTTCCATGCTTTTTAGATTTGATAACTAGAAATTGAAAAGAAAATGTGTAACATAATTATTAACTAATTTATGTTCACTTGCTTCATCCTCTGTTTCTTCATTTCTATGGGAAGGGGCTAACTGAGCAGAGCAGCGGGCATAAGATGAAGACAACGCAATTTGTTCCTGAGCGCAATACAAGCCAGTCCTGGCCAGAGCATTAACAGCTCTGTCACAGTTGCTCTGCTTGGCAAGCAAATTTTAAAAAATGAGAGAGTGAAGCCCACAGGGAAGAGCAGCATAGCCAGCGAGTGACAGGAACTCTAGCATGTGTGAATTTAACCTGTGGTTGATGAATGTGTTCTGTGGAAAAAATCTTAGTGGTGGAAGTAAGCCCTTTGTTCAGATGTGCTGTGCTTTAGGAAAACGCTGCCTTTTCATCAGAAATTTACTGATTTTGTTGCCAGAAACTAAAGACTGTAGGCACATGTATCTGAGAATTTCAGTTGCATGCAAATTACTATATGGACGTAGGGCTGCTCAATTAATCGAATTTTAATCACGATTACGATCTGGGCTTTCAACGATCATTAAAAATGACTGAGCCGATTATTAGCCCCTCCCTCATTTATCCGCGACACCTTATAAACCGGTCCGTGGCGCAAAAAAGGTTGGAGACCGCTGATTAAGAGGACCCGAGGGAAGCTCGGAAAGCTAAGCAGAAGTTATTTGGAGAGGAGAGTGACTGCCGTTGGTTGAAAAGAGAGTTTAAAAAAAACAAACTTCAGTGGTGTTGCACACTATTTTATATTATTTTTTTAAAGTCATTGTTAACCCTTTAAAGCCGGTCAGAGCAGCACGCTCCGTTTTGCGTAACTATTTTTAAATCCCTGTAGAACCTGAACCGTGTAAGCTAGCGCAATAATTTGTTTTGCATATGAAACCGGAGGAGTTGTACTTACATCTTATGCCATCAGCTTGTCCTCGGTCACGGTTTCGTTCCACATATAGCTTTGCAAAAATTGCATAAAAAGCGCTTGCAGGAACAAAAACATAATATTCCAGAAACACGCTTTGCCGTTCCTATCAGCTGTTCGTAACACTTCCCACAGTGAAATGAGGCACATGCTGTTTTCTTTGCAAATTTGCATCATAGGATTGTTTTTTGTTTTTCCTGCAGTATATAAAAATTGCTGTATCTCCAAAATAAAACTATGAAGACACTCAAAATAAATTTCCTGTGGTGGGAAACTATTTTTTGCAACTTTATTGTATTTAAAGTTTTGAGGGATAAACCTCTTAAATTTCTCCAAGTAGAAATATATGTAAACAAAACAAAAGCGATTTTCAATTTTTTTTGTAGTTTATTGCACTTTTTTGCAATTTATGTAATTACTATGCACTTAATGCATACATATTATTAAAATATGGGCTATAACAGTTGTATTGATGTATAGCAACTTGAAATGCTCCCACAAATGGCACTACAGCATGTAAAAAAAAAAAAAAATATATATATATATATATATATATATATATATATATATATATATATATATATATATATATATATATATATATATATATATATATATAAAAATAAATAAAAGCTCTGGTGGACTTGGTTCTATAGTAGGTCTTAAAGGGTTAAATAAATATCGTCAAATAATCGTGATCTCAATTTCAGTGAAAATAATCGTGATTATCATTTTTGCCATAATCGAGCAGTCTTATATGGACGCACACACAAACATAATGGTATATTAACTAATTTTTATTTTCATGCAGCTGGGGTTTTATTAAACTATGGTACATCAATAAAACTCTGGTACCCTAGCAGATTAAAGGAGCCAGTTAAACAAAGATACATCTCCAGAACTGCAGCAGATTAACACCATATTTTAGCTGACGGATTGAAAGACAACAGGAGAGGTGTCAAGCAGTTTGCTCTCTACCACGCCTCCACCTGACTCACTATGATGGAGATAGCAGGGTAGAGAATGATGATTGGCACTCCACACTGCTATACCTTCTCAAACCAAGGAGGAAATATCCATTCAGGGATGTGATTTATTAGCCCTGCTATGTGAGGTCCCGTTGTCCTTGTGCTGTTAGCAAGTACACAGTATATGTACTGTGTTGGTGTGAAAGTCTAAGCAGCAGGGCCACCATGACAAATGAGCTATGTTTGATGTGTGCTCAATGAATAAAGAGAGCGTTTCAGTGTGTCCAGCTGAACAACGCTAGCATTTAAAACACATTTCCTATTCAAATGAAGACAAGTCACCTTCTTTTGTCCTGTTTAGTGTCTCAGATTTTTTTTTTCTTTTTAAATGTGGCTGAGATTATAGTCATTTTCCATAGTTTAAACAGCAGTGCATATTAAATAATTGTAAAATATCTGTGGAGGTTCAGCAGAAAATCCAAAACACTGGCACTCATTTCGTGTCTTTAACATTCAGCTGAATGCAATTTCCCAACATGGACTGATCCTAGCTGCTGCAAACCAGTGACACAAGACTGCATGTCACTCATTTGCACTAACTTCCCTTAACTCTGTTGGGCAAGTTCATCTCACACCCACACTGGTGCGCTTGTTGGGTCATTTACAATAATGAATTACTGGAACCTTGACTCAGTACTTCCTAGTAGCTCGCATCTTTGTGCACCACACAACACCTTTGTGATGTTGTGTATAGGTAGTGCAGAAAACGTGCAGTGCAGTGCAGTTAGAAGAACAGGGGACAGTGTAAACACTACACGTATTCTTAAGTTACATGCACAAGACATTGGATTATTAATGAAAGTGGGTTACAGTTATTTACTCAATTTTACATCGAGAATGTGAACAACGTAATTAACCTTTTAGTTTTTAACAAACTATATGTAGTAGCCTGCAGGAAGTTTAACTTTACCCCAATACAAAATGATTCCTGCTCTTTTCTTTGCCATTTTTATCAAGTATACTCTGTTTTCAAATCAGTTTGAATAGTGATACCAATATATTTCTGATTATTTTCTGATTTCATTAATCATTTCACAACTCTGGGGGGCTTCTGAGACTGAGTTGCTTTTCAGCTATGTGGTTTAAAGGTGTTAAGTGTAGTGTTGCATAGTTCAGGTGCACCTAGCAACACTACCCTTCTATGTGGCACAAATGTGACTCAACTTTCACATTTTTCTCTGTTCTCATGCTCAAAATGGGCAGTCAAACAAGACCTGAGTAGCACAAATTTTATTTGTGAACAGGAGAGTAATTCTCCCAGTGGTTACAGTCAGTGCCTTTTTGATGCTCTGCTGTAATGCCATGCTATACATATACTTCATACAACGCTTTTCCTGTGGTTCCCTGATTAAAATGTTCCTTTTTGTATTCCACCAGGGATGGCAGCCATCCGTAAGAAGCTGGTAATAGTGGGGGATGGAGCGTGCGGGAAGACTTGCCTTCTAATTGTCTTCAGCAAAGATCAGTTCCCTGAAGTCTATGTCCCCACTGTGTTTGAGAACTACGTTGCTGACATAGAGGTGGACAGCAAACAGGTGAGACAACTGCAGGGATTCGAACTACTACACTGCCTACTGATACTTAATGTCATGTAAGAGTGGTGCTTTGGGGTAGATGCTTTAGACCTGTTGACCCATCTGCATAAGTGACTGTTTTACTCTGTGAACAAATTTAAAGATTCTTACCTGAATTATATTTTTTGAATATTTTAATAAAGTAGGTGACTCAGTCTTGGGTCTTCTAAATGTCACAGCACATCTTTCCCTTCCTTACTATCTGCACTGGTTTTTGTGCTGGGACTCATTTCCTGGGTGCTTAATCATGCTCAGTGCTTTAATTCTACCTTCAGGGCCAAGTGAGCAAGTGTTGAAAAAATGTACTGTTCCATTTTCACATCTTCCTTCACACAACAGCAGTCATCTGCTAAGTCTGGTTTCTTTTTGAGCTTGGTCATCATGTTTTACAAAGTGTCTGTAGCTTGTGTGTTTGCACTAAGTGAGGATTATATAAAATATAGTAGGACACTCTGCTCTGGAGTTCAGTGGATTTGATTATTTAGCACTCCACACATATCCTGTGTGGGTGGAGTTAGTTCCTCCCAGATAACTGCGGCAGCCAGCCTCATCAGTCACAAACTCTTGAGTCCTGACCTCTTTGTGGGTTAATAGGATTCTGGGACGGGAAGTCTTTATTGGCTGTCTGATTTCTAACCTCCTGTGCTGCTGCAAAGGATTCATGCTTCTTGAAGTGTGACACTTTTCCAAATGCCTTCTTTTACCATTTAGATTTGCATTCTGTATAGAGAAGATGTTATGTCACTGTCATGTTTTGTATTGTCTCTGAAATTAAATGGCACGTGCAGAATGAACAAGAGCACAATTTATGTGAGCACATTGTTGGTATTTTTTCCCCTACCTCTTACAAATTTGGCACGTGTATTACATATACCAAGGCTTTGCAGAAATATTAATTTAAACTAAAATTGCTCTTTGAATGCGATTGATTTTAGGCAGCTTGTGGATGTTCTCTTATGTCTGGCTAATAATGTAATGCTTTATATGGCTTTCAAACTGGGTATTCAAAAGGTTGTGAAGAGAATATTTGAACTATTGAATGGCAACAGCTGGGGAAAAAAATGTATTTATCATTTCCATATCATAGATCATCACTCTTTCAGGTCTTTTTCAAATTATAATTAGTGATTATGTTAGTAATCCTTGCCAGTTTAAGGTTGTAAAAAAAGCCTTTATTGTCAGGACTGTCTGCTGCAGGTGTTGCTCACCTTCTTTGCTGGCTTCAGTGTAAAAGTTATGCTGATCAAGATGAAAATTACACATTTTTCCATCCCCTTTTGATCAGTTTTTAAAAGTTTTCCTTGTTCTCCTTTCATCAAATCTCATCTTTTGTCCTTCTTTGCCTTCTCTTTTCTCAATGTTGGTCAGGTGGAGTTGGCTCTTTGGGACACAGCAGGTCAGGAGGACTATGACAGACTGAGACCTCTCTCCTATCCAGACACTGACGTCATCCTCATGTGTTTCTCCATAGACAGCCCTGACAGCTTGGGTGTGTACAAAGCAAACACATTCTTGCAGTTGCATACACTCATGACATAAATAAAACAAATTCTCTCTTTTGTGTTTGCCACATTTCTGATTTCATTAGAAGATATTTCTGGACTGTTTTGATTGTGCACTTGCAGAGGAACTACTTACATTTGTGTGCACGCAGAGTAACAACTCGTTTGTTATGTAGTGTCATCCATTCCTGCTGTTAAACAGAGTCGTATCTTTTTTCCTCATGATGATTATTAACAGCACTTCCATGATCACATGGAAATGGCTGTACATAAAAGTGATAAAAGCAGCAGAAAAATTAAACTGCCAGAGATTAATTAAGCTTCAATGAAAGGACATAGTTGTAATAAAACAAAGTCTTATTGCACGAAAGATTGTCATATATCTTCAAAGCAACATTTTTTGCTGACCAAGTAAGATAACATTTGATACTCAGTGGAGATAAAAGCAGAGCTCTTTCTTCTTTTCAGAAACATAATTTAATTATGTCTGCATAAGCTTAAATTTTAAAGACTGATCAGAACGCTGACATCCTCCAATTTTACTCTGCTAACACATTTAAATGTAAATGCAGCTGCGGTGACATCAAACTGCTTTGTTTTTGCAAAGAATGCAATGATGGTTTGTGGTGCCCACTTTTCCTATGAAAAAATGGGATTAAATGGTAAATAGTACTTTGTTTCTCCTTTAAGTGAGACACAGAGGGCTACAAAAAGATAAACAAGTCCACTGGAACAGGGCAGGGATGGACACATCATCACTGGAGAATGTCTTAAAGCAAAAAAAAGAAAGAAAAAAGGGTCACCTCAGGCATAAAGGGCTCTCAATTAAATTTTAGTCTGACAGTTATAACACTTAAACAATTGAATTATTTGTTTGTTTATGCCTCCCGTCTCTGGTCTTTGTCCATTACAGAAAACATTCCAGAGAAGTGGACCCCGGAGGTCAAACACTTCTGTCCAAACGTTCCCATCATTCTGGTCGGAAACAAGAAAGATCTGCGTAATGACGAGCACACACGCAGAGAGCTGGCCAAGATGAAACAGGTGCCTGACTTTTTACTTGGTTTGAATTAACATGTTTGTTCTGAACTAAGCGAGAGTGAATCTTAAGTGTTCTTCTGATTTTTAGATCTTGAATTAGTGGTGCCGTGTTTCTGCCAGTCACTATAGCAAAAGCTGTTTGAGATTAAACACTTATCTAGAATATGTGTGTTCCTAAACTACCACTTTGTTTTTCTCGGCTAATAGGAGCCAGTGAAATCAGAAGAGGGCCGAGACATGGCCGGGCGGATTGCAGCATTTGGCTACATGGAGTGCTCTGCTAAGACAAAGGACGGCGTGCGGGAGGTGTTTGAGATGGCCACCAGGGCAGCACTGCAGGCCCGTCGTGGGAAAAAGAGCAATAAATGTGTGCTACTGTAAATTGGCCGTCATATTTGGACTGTTTCACCCTGGGTTACTATACCTGGGGATAGGGCTTGGGAGGGACAGAGGGATTACAAGATGGGAGGGAGGGAGGGGGAGGAAGAAAAGAGTGCAGTAAATGACTACCGCTGTAACCTGGCTGTTTGTTGGACTGAATTTACCCTGGGACTTGGGTTTGAAAGGCTTTGATGGCAAAGTACAGGTGGGGAGACGAAGGGAAGGGAGGTGGTAAACGACTACCGCTGTAAACCATTGGGCTCTTTACCTGTGGGTTTACCATCTGGGTGGGAAATTTACACCAGCGACCAGCCAAATGCTGGAACAGTTACTTTTCAACAAGCCACTTACACTGATAAAGATCCTTAAGATCGAGTCCTTCGTAAAATCTAGCTGACTGGTAGCCCTGATAAAGTTGCTCATGAATTACAGGGAGTTGGGGACAATAACAAAATTTTTTAAAGTTACCTGAATGGATGACCAGACGGAAGGGAGAAACGGACAGCACAGTAAATGAGTACCACTGTAAAAGGCCACCAGTGGACTTCATCCCCAGGTGCTCATGCCTGGAATTAGGGCTAAGATGGTGTGAAGTTTGGAAGATGGAGGGATGGGATGTATGAAGTTCTGAAGTGGCCACGATAAGACAGGGAAGCCAGGGCATCACTTCCTAGTTTTGCACTTTTATCTTACTCGTTATATGCTGTAGGTCAGTTAAAACAGCCCTCAATAGGAGACAAATCGCCAGTTAAATAAATTGAGTGCTCCTCAGAATGGTGCTTGAAACAAATTTGAGGTGTATTAGCTAGCACTTCAATCCGATGGAAGAAAAACTCTCTTATTGATAGAATTAAACTAGTAGTCACATGCTGTCAGGTGGGTTGTGTTATTGGAGAGGCATGGAGCATGCTCACATGCCATTTAGTTTCTCTTTGTAGTTAATCCTCTGTTTATAGACTCTGTGACAAACACATTTAGCCTCTATTACTGGATAATCTGTTGCAGACACCTGACATTGAGTGCTGTTGTTATTTGAGGCTAGCTGCTTGTTTTAAACGAGATCTGAAGTGTATCTTATCACAATCTGCTTGCTTCAGATGATCTTAGTGTTTTAGAAAACACAGCCAGGTTCAGTTATTTCCAGGTTAGCAGCAGTGTGCCTTTGGTGGCCAGACAAGATGAGCATAAACATGCTGGAGTCTTAACTGCAGCTGGTTTGTCTACTTTAGTTCACATCTGAGGGTTCTTTAACATTTAAGTTCTTCAGACTGAATCAGTGGAAGTGGCAGGTGAATTGTGGTCCCATTGGAAGACAAAGGTAGCTTCCTGTGTTGCGTAGACCCACCTGAGCAAACTGCCATGGCTCTGCTCCCATCCCTTCCTGTTCCACAGCTGGCCGCTGGTGCTCATCCTCCTCTGGTTTTAGGCCAGGACAAAGAACAAGGAGGGGAGAGTAATGTTTACATGCACACCACTGATTTCCTTATTTGGGATGAATGACTATGAATATTACGTGTGTGTGCTTGTGTAAGCATGTAGAAGGGTCATGTGTACATTAAGCAGATCAGGTAAATTTTTGAGGGGGGGGAGGGAACGGATACCTGGGATTTACCATCCCTTTTACAGGTTGCCTGTTAGTAACTCTCATCTGCTTTAACGGTTAAAGAGAGACAAACAACAAAGTGACATGACCTTTTTATCCCAGAACAGTGCATAGAAATGCCAGAATTGTCAGGTTGGTCAGCCAGGTGGATTTCGTATAACATGCAGGTGAGCCACATCAAAGAAATAACCACCTGCTGCTAATATAGTTTTGTTTTGTTAAAATAAAGAAAAAAGAAAATGTAGGCATGGCCAGTCTGAGGATTGGTTAGTCACCAGCCTTTCCTGACTTTACTGTGTATTTTGCTAACACATTCTGGCTCTCTTCTGTGAAAGCGTTGCACCCTCCTGTTCTTCTTCCTGGTCTACAGGGAGGAGCCTGTTCTAGAAACCAGTCTCGTGGTGTTTGTTTTTATACTTTATTTCCAACTTCTTTAAAAAAAAGTCATAAACATATGTTGTCTATCAGTATTTAAAAAAAATAAAAAATAAAATAAAAAATAAGAGGTGGAAGACTAGGGAATACTTATGTTGCTTTAGGTTTTTGTTTTTTCCTTCTCTGTGCTTTACCTGAATCTTTCTGATGATTTACTGTTGGTTTTAATAACCAATCAATCATCCCGCCAAATGCTGTTGTTGGGCAGTCAGGAGAAAGGCTGGCCTCTCGGCTGCCTGTCTAGAGCATCGCTAGGACAATTAGTGCTGGCTTTTTTTTTTTCTGTTTGTTTGTTTTTGAACACACTGTTAGCTGAAAAGACAAAAAAGGAAAGCAAACTTTATTCTCATGTACAAATCATTTTTATTTCTAGTTTTTATTGTATTTTTAAGTCCTTATTTTGGATGCTGAAGTAGTGATTTAAACAAAGGAACAGGAAAAAAACAAGCTGTATGCAAAGTCTGTAAATATATTAAAAAAATAGGAAAAAAGATGTGGGTTTGTTCATACTAGGCTATACACACGCACATGACTGGAAACTATTTGTAAACTAGCTTTGGTTTGTGTAATAAATTACTTTCTATAACACACAACTCCTATTCATTATCGTCCGGGTTGGGGAAGAGCACTTTGGCTCAGTCAATAAACATGTAATATAAATGAATGGTTTAGTGTTTAATGTACTGGTGCCTTTATGTCTTAAGATTACAACACTGTCTGAATACATGACAGTAAAACTAGCACGGGAAATCTAGAGAAAAATCCAGACAGCAGCTGAGGGGAAGTGAAACGACTTGAGATGCAATAGAGCATTTTAAAAGGAACCAATTCTTTCTTTTTTCCTTTTTAAGCCTTTACTCGAGAGGTACATTTCAGGAAAAAAAGTAACATGAAGCAAAGACTCAACTCAAGGTTGCTGCAGCCAGAAACTAACTTAATGTTACGTGGGGGATGCACTAAATCTAAATGAGCTGCACAATACAGCTCAGGTGATCAGGGTTTAGGATTTAGTCTCTCGCAGGAAGCTTCAGTCATGCTCTTAATCTTAAAGTCATCCACACTTAATTTGTGCTACAGAACGTGGTCATTATTTTATACTTTGTGGTCTGAGATCAGTTCAGACTGAGAAGTCTCAACTCAGGATGAAAATATGAAATTGCATTCCCACTGCACCTTTAAACGTCAGAATGAGCTTAGATTAAATAAAAAGCTGATTCTCGCTGAAGTTTGATTACGACGTTGATAAATAACCAGTCGTTAGGATGACTGCTGCCTGGGGAGCAGAAAGTAACACCATACCACTCAAAGATGATGTTCCTGCGCTGCAGAGAGTGTGTGGGATGCTGAGGTGAGGCAGTTTCAGCCTGCGTGGGACGGTGCTGGATGTTGTGGGGCAAGTAATCGAGAATCTGCGAGTGTGTGCGGAGTGTGGTGCCACTCGGTGTCCAGCAGTGGTTGTGTAATGCAGCGTGGAGGAGTGGAAATCCAGGAATAAAATGGATTAAATGTATGAGCAGGATGGTACTTGCATGGAGCTGAGCCTACATACGCCTTTGTGTAACTTAAAAGAAAAAAATACCTCTGTGTAGCACATGTAAGCAGTCAAACGGCGTGGACTAAATACTGGTTAAAAAAAAATCTGCCTGTGTCAGTTCCTTTCTTGTGCTGCCAGACACTTTGATGTGAACACGGAAATCATGATTTGGAGAGTAATGATCGCCACGGGCATTCGAGTGCAAGAGGACACAGGAACAGAAATTAAGCATTCATTTAATATTCACAGAAGTAGCATAATAATGCCAGGCCATTTCAAAAGGAGGGGATATCAGAAACTCCGGCTACTTTATTATTTAAAAAAAACCCAATGCTGTGCAAAAAGCTTGCGGCACCATCGTCTCTTTATTATTTTGTTTCCAAGCAGCATGACTTTCTTGTCATTTTCTAAAGTGGTCTTGACCTATGGTTCTGAGTTTTCTGAGTTATAGTTTTCTGAAGGTCTTCCAAAGCTTTTCTTTAGACAAGTTTTCTTGCACAAACAATGAGCTATTAGCCAACAACTTGGCTCGGTGGAAGGGTGGCTATCAGGAAACCATTCTTAATGAAGGAAAACAGGGAGAAAAGGCTGATGTATTACAAGTTACACATTAAGAACTTGACTGAAAATCAGCAGGAACAGGTCTAATAGAGTGATGAATCCAAAGTATACATTTGTGGTTCAAATTGTCATCAGTATATAAAGAGGAAGTAAGCAGAGAGGTACAACAGTGAGTGTCTACAGCCATCTGTAAAACACACTGGAGGCTCTTTAATAGTTTGGTGCTGCATTTTAGCCAGTAAGTTTGGGGTGCTTGTAGAAAACTGATGGAAGTAGACTTTGACCCACCATGAAAAACTATCTAGAATGCGTCTGATTGGCCACATCTTCATTTTTCAGCACAAGAATAATCTCAAACATACTGCCAATGCAGTAAAACACCCAGTGGAGCACAATCAGTCATGGATTGGCCTCCTCAGAGCCCAGATCTCAACATGATTGAAGCAGTGTGGGATCATCTTGACAGAACAGAACAAAAGGCAGCCAACATCCAAAGAAGAGCTTTGAATGTCCTGCACTATTTAAAAGAAATAAAAGAAAGCTTGACTAAGAGTTCAGGCTGTGTTCAAAAATAAAGGTGATTTTGATATTGGAGTTGTGCAAGCTCTATTTTTGCCTTATATACTGTATTTACGTGTATTTACATGCACATTTCCATAAATCTCTGCATCCGTTTCCCATTTCCAAAACATAAGAAAATGAGAGGTACTTTAAGACTTTTGCTCAGTAATATTAAATGATATAGAAAATATGCCTCTAGTATACAGGTAGGAGGTCGTCTCCAACAGTAAACTACAAAAGCCACAGTGGGCGGATGTGAGAGGAACCACGTCAACTTAAGCCTGCCAGACTGCAAAGGACCGACCTCCGTGACTGCGGACCTTCTTGTAGGAGAGGGCCTCATCCAGAAACAATAAGCTGTGTTGTACTCTATTCTTATTTTACCGACTCTGCCCTCGTGATCTCATCTGTTTCCTGTTTGTCACTAAACGGGCACAGCCTCAGTCTCAGTAAAGTTTGTAATAACCGTATTAAAATGCTGTTACACTTGCAAAGTGGCAAACACAACACAGGCACACAAGAAGCAACATTGTTAGAACCACTGTAGTTTGTTGTAGTCACAGCTACACCAGCTATGACTATACAGACAGACACTTAAGACATATTAAGGGTATTCCCGACTTAATAAAAAGCACCTCCTCAACTGTGAGATCTCTGCTGGCTAGGCAAGGAAATGGACTGGGGCTCTCTAGAGACGCATTCAGAGCGAAACCCACGAAGTCGAAGAGGAAGGAAGGAAGTTCGTCACTGCCTACTCCACCCAAAACTGGTGGCATGTAAGACATAAGACGCGCTGTCTCTAGCGCAACACTTGTAGAGGAATGAGCTGAAGGGGAGGGTACCGATGCTGCTTTCTTTCTTTTGCTGTGTGGCTCCTTCCCCTCCCGTCTTTCTTTCTTTCTTTCTTTCTTTCTTTCTTTCAGTCAGTCTTTCCCTCTCTCCCCCTCCTTCCCTTCCCTTCCCTTTCGCCTAACAGCCGGGGAAGACTAGCGAGCAAAGAGGCTCAACTGCCGGCTTTATATACCGCTCTATTTTTAGCCACTCACGGGCCCGACTATTTTTAACCAATATGAGCTCATTGCCTGGTCCGCCTGTCCAATAAGATAAGAGGAAGATGAAGGGAGTCGTCCAATAGGTGCTAGGAAAAAAGAGAAGGGGCGGGTTACACAAGAGTCTGTTATCTGCAGTGAAACGGTCGGCTTGTGAGGGAGGCAGCAAGGAAAAAGGAAAGACCTCTCACTTTGCTGCATTTCCAAAGGATCTTTTTGAAGTTCATCATTATTCAGACTCGCTGTTCTACAGCCCAAAGCGGATCTGCATGGAGGCAACGATTTTTTTTGTCTAATTATGCACCTAAAATTGTCTTTGATTTCTTAGAAGCGATAACGATACAATACATAGTTTTAAATTGTTTTAAAAATATTTTGTTGATCCCATTTATATAGAGGAGATTTTCGAAGAGAAGTGTGTGAAAATCCAATTAACCTGCCTAAACCTCTTGTACCTTCCTTGCAGAAGTTTTCACATTATGTTTTAAATTAGCATTAGCTAGCAATTGTTATTTTAAATATGTTAAAAAAAATAGTTAGTGATAATCTTTCAGTAAAAGCTAACCCCAAACCAAGCTATAGCCCCTGGCTTGAATTTGTAGGCCATAACATTTTGTTCGCGATCCATCCATCCTACAATAGACGGCCTTCCCAGGATGGGATGTCGTCTATTGTAGGCTGAACACAGAGAACCATTCACACTGACACTTAAGGCAAATTTATATTCTCCAATTAACTAAACCCCACGAATGCCTTTAAATGTTGCACTGAAGCTGAAGTACCCTGAGATAACCTGCATAGACAAAGGGAAACTCCACAGAGGATTCAAACCCAGGACCTCCTCGCTGTGAGTCAACAGTGCTGACCAGTGTACCCCCCTCTTCCATCCAGATCCACTGAACACGATCAGCCAAGGGTAATTTAAGATGATTCTCATTATAAAACTGAAAAAACAAACAAAACAAAAAACATCTCGTCAACTTCCTGACAGGAAAAGATCTCATTTCATGTGAGCATCACTGCAATTTAACTCTGGCCCAAGATACATGACTACAGCAGTGTTGACGTCAGAAATGTCTGGCCCCTCAGTCTGGAACCGTTTTTACTCACAACAGAAACATTAAATTTTCACAACAATGTTGTCTCGGCAATGAATAAACATCTATGGATTAAACTACTGCAGTACTATTAGTTTGCTGTGTATGCTACTGCCTTCATTTTATATTTGCCCTTATAATTTGCCAGTGTCGAGTGGCCCTCTCTAATCACATGCATTAGATCATATTACTAGATTATAATTTGCAGATTCATTATTAGAATTAGCTACTATTTTGTTTATTAAACTTATTACTGTGATGTGAGCTAGTTTTAAGTAATTATATGATGCCAGGAAGCTTTATCTTTATCATAATAGATTTGACTTTTATCCATAGAATAATTAAAGGTTTTAAATAAATGGTGTTGACTATGTAATAACAATGTAAAATATTTGCGTGGCTAGGGTTGTGGTTATATACAAAATCTTTAAGGGGGCTGCTGCCACCCATGCCCACCTCTGGAAACATCTCTGTTTAAAACAACTTCATTCTTAAAAGAACATTTTCCCATTAATCAGCATTCATGAACAGTGTTGAGGTAACGAGGTTTTCTAAAAACCAATACTGGCTGAAACTGACTGAGTGGTTTCACATACATCATCCAAACAAGCCTGCAGTGAATCATAAAATGACGAGACTCGGAGTTGTGTCGTAACAATACCTATTTCCTTATTCTTAATTAGCAGAGCCATCCATGCGGCAGCTGCTGCCCAGATTTGCCTGTCACACCCTTATATTTTCCCGATAGTCATCTTTCAATTAGACGATCTTCGGTAGTGGCTTTGGACTGGTGGGACTGGCTGCTCGGTCCTGTGTGTGTGTGTGTGTGTGTGTGTGTGTGTGGGAGAGAGAGAGACTGGTGTGTAGTTTTTGTTATGACTTTGGACGGAGGGTATGACAAGGATTTCCCCGTGATTGTGACTCATCGATACACCCACCTATTCTTCTTGTTTCCAAAAGTTTTATTTTTAACCGCTGGGTGTCCTGTCACCAGTGAGTGTCTGTTTCTCCGGTAGAACAAGAATTACGATTCACGACACAGTTAAAAAACAGAAGAAGAATAAAGCTGCCAGTTGGGTGTCTTAGCTGTTACTTCTTAAAAATGCTAATGTTTTGGATCTACTTTTAATTCACTAACAGCTGCCGCTCATCCCCCAACAAAGCGCGCTCACGACAGCCGCGCCCCCGCACAAAAGGTTCCAACACATCATGATGTGAGCGCGGAGGACGAGAACGGTCAAGTCCACTCCCTCCAAAACACTCTCCACCCTGCCATATACTCCATATCATCTGCTAAAGAATTTCTTTCCCGACCTCACCGTGGGATTAAAAATTTAAAAATATGGCTAATTTAAAACTGGCTAATTTAAAAATATATTTAGCCCAATTTAAAATAGCCAAAAACCAAATAACGGCAGTCGTAAATGAAAGTTGAACCATTCATGAGGATACAACCACAGTAATTACTTTTAGCTATGTACCCGTTCTATGTTTTATTCTAACATCTGAATAGTATATTAAAAACATAACACAAGGTAAGTTTACTCCACTCTGAGATGACTATTATCATATTCTTACATATTCGCTGTAACAGTTCAGGCCACACAATGTCAGACTGACCTCTAGCGGTACAAAGGCGTCATTACAACTGTGTCGCTCGGTGTTCTGGTGAAACGCCAGAGATTACGGTTAGTCCAGAGTCTCGCGGGATTACGAGATCACATTCAGGTAAACAGTAAGAAGAAACGTAAGGTGGCAGCATAGTCCTACCCCTCTGATGTAAGTGCACTATAACCACCGTACTGAATAGGTGGTACAGACAAGGTTACACTTTAGCACCCTGACTAAATTATGGCCAACTTTTCTTTCTTTCCAGATGTTTATAGTTTCGATTGAAATATGAAAGTCACACGAGCATGCTAAATCTTTTCTTATAGGACAAATATGGCACATAACCTGTATATAAAGGAGTTAAATAAACACTGCTGTCATTGAAAGTAATAATTAAGCAAACAGTAATATAAAATTTGAAGTGACCTAGCTTGAAATAATGGTTCAAGCTAATTATGACTTTATGACTCTAATTACTCCCAGCCCCATTATATCCCATAGTGTAGTAAATAAACATGGCTACAGTTTGTAACGTTTGACCTTTCAGAGCTCTGGTGTTGATTCTCAGTCTGTGATTATTTGCATCAAAAGGCCACTTAAATGAAGCTGATGCTCGTTTTGTTTTTACATCACTTACACTGGTTTGTGAACCATTACTGTCATTAACAATTACTGGTCATCAGGGTTCATGTTATGTCTGCCTTATAGGGGTCCATAAGCCAAACAGAAGAAAACGACGACAATGAGCTGCTCATTAACTGCTGCATTCTCACTCACTTCACGAAACACGGGGAATGTGCATGAGTCAATGGACGTGTCTGTTTGTGCCTGGTTTGCAGAGAATAGCTGCGGTGGGATCCAAGACCACTAACAATTGGTCTTAGCAGCCAGAGTTTGCATGCTAATTGACAAATGACGTAACGTGTCAAAGACAAATCGGAGGCTTTTTGTTCAGGCTGACTGGGAGGTCATTAGTTGCAATTAACAAGCAGACTGACTCTGGCAGGATCAGCAACGAGCTTCTAATTATCCTGCCTTAATGACCTGAGGGTTTAAAAGGTTCCGGTAAGAGATGGATGCAACATTAATATTTTTAAGCTTGTCATTTTACACATTTTCTCTTTAGGTATTAGAAATGTGAACATCAGAACCAGGAGAAGAACCTGCATCATCAGTAGCATGCTAAGTTCCTGGTGAGGATTTCTGTTTGGCCCATTACTGACAGGTGAAACTGTAGCTTTACCAGATTCTTGCGCAATTTCAACCAGCTGTTTACAAAATGCACATCGAAAGACAGCAAATGCTGACTCAGTAGAGACTTATATGTGTAAATGATTACTCCAGCATCCCATTTTTCCTCATTTTCAGTCGCAGTAGCGTTATTCTAAAATGTCACGTCTGACTTGACGTTTAACACTTTACCAACAGAAGCCGTAGAAACAGCTTCAAGGTGCAATAGGACAGGAAATATTAAAAGTTGTAGCATGAAATTCCATTTCCCCAACACTTAATCAAAGTAATCCACAGTAAAAACACATAATATCTGTGGGATTTTCCCCAAAAATTGGGCTGTATTTTTATTTACCTACAGTGTACAGTGAAAGTGAAAGAGGGAAACAATTCTGTTTTTTACCAGAAAGAAGAAACATGAAGTGATTTTAAGTAGTGAGTAACTTCCATGTATTTCAAAGGAACTCTATTTCCCTTTTTAACCTGTAAATATGCTTTATTTTTAGGGGTATGGCCATATTATGGAATAGCTTATACTTCCCTTCTTACATCAGGTGTACATCTACATTTTAGGGGTACAGATGACATAATGGAGAAGCTTAACCTCCCCATTTTACATTGTATGCACAACTGACTTTTTTAGTCACGTGGGCCGAAGTATGGAGTGGTTTTAACCTGCCCATCGTATATTGTATGCTTACATTACTTTTAGGGTCACTTATAACACTTAACCTTGCCTTTTGAGGATAAGGCTATAGCAACACTTGTAGTATTGAAAGAGTGTTAGTTACTCACTTACCAAAGGTGCATAGAGTAAATAAAGGTTTTTTGAATCCTTTCTAAAAAATTGTACTATCTGCTAAGTTTTTTTAAAGGTATGATTATAACCTAAATTAAAATAAAAGACCTTGTAATTTAATGCTAAATCTGGAGGGCAATATTATAAAGTGCTATGCAATTTTTTTTAACTATCAAAACACCAAAACACAAGTGATACAACACGTCCAAACATAAAACATCTGCATATCTATTGCATAGGATCTCTCTGTCCTGCGTTACCTGTTTGTCTAAAACACAAAACTAGCCCGGGCGGTTAGTGTGGGACATGATGACTGTGTAAAAGCAACACTACTATATGCACTGTTTTACTTGCAGGTGATCTCAGCATGGGTGAAAAAAGGACTGGCACTGCTATAATGAGAGGTAAGCAGTAGTACTGCTGGCTGTACTGTAACTGCAGAAATAATCATGCATTGTTTCTAAGTGATACAAAACAGCACATGAATATATCTGAGGTTCAGTTATGCTTATTTTCCTTGGCCACACCCCGAAAGAATCACTTAATTACCAAGAGATGCATTTGCAGTGACGTCTTGCCCAAGGTCACTTTAGTAGTGCATAGTGTCATCACAATGGGAGTCTCTATGGATAGAGAGAGTTTTTCTCCTTCACTAATTGAATAACTTAATTAATGACCGGGTTTGACCAGATTTGACCTCCACGAACTGTAAGCTTTATGAGGTTGTGTAAACACCAAGACAGAGGACATCTAATCACATAATTAAACCGCTGGGTCATATTTAAAGAAAAACCTGCACTAATTATGCAATAACAAACAAGCTCGGAGAATAAATCATTTACAAAGCAGAAATCCTCAGAGGGAGCATATACTTGTTCATTTGCACGTAACCTAAATTCATTATTTATCCAGGAGAATGAATAAATCGTCCCCGCTAGCCTGTGATTGAACTTGAGCTGGTGAAAAATTCAGCCCGGCGCAGCTGTACTCCAGTGAGTCGGTATCTAATGAAAATAACAGAGCAGGAGAGAAGGCACGGGCTCGGTAATGATTGCATTTGGGTTAGGAGTGGAAAAAGAGAAAATAATGAGGATAAGGAAAGAGACTGAGGGGTAGAGTTTGGTGTTTTGCGTGGGTTGTTTTGGAACTGATTGTAAGATCTCACTCATTTACTTTTAGTGCACCTCTTGGCTCGGTCCCTGATTGTGTTTCATGAGTTGGTCTCACCTGAACGCAGTCCTGAGGCTGGAACCTGCGGTTCATAGAAACGCTAAAACCCTTTTTCGCCTCTCATAAAAAGTAGATTTATTCTTAATCGATTCTCAAAACCTATTTTCATTGAGTGGTTAACACAATAAACATGTGTCTATACCTGTTGCTTTAAAAAAAAGTTTCCATAATCTTTTATCAGCCACTTTTTCTTATTCTATTTATTTTTTGATAAGTATAAAGCCATCAGAAGAAAAGAAAAAGAGTGAGCGAGAGAGTAAGCGCAATAAGGAGAGGTCGGGAGAGAGACTAAGAGAATGGTGCATAAAGATGAAAGCTGATTTCCTCCGTCTCAGTTCCACTTTAACAAGGTTTTCCTGGAGCGGAGTGAATAGGCGAGCACGTCTGCATATGTGTGGCCACAAAGATCTCGGATTTTTCTTCTCCTTCCTGAGAGAGAGAGAGAGAGAGAGAGAGAGAGGGGGGGAGGGAGGGAGACAGCGAGCACATGTAGAGAGGAGCTGGGACGAGAGACAGAACAGTAGAGAGCTGTCAGGCTGCGAGGAGGCAGCAGAGAGACGACTCACTCATTTTCTTGGAGTACGTTTTGCCTCCATCTCTGACGCGTGCGTGCACAGATAGCATCGCGGACACAAAGATGGTAAAGTTTGAGTGTGAGTGCTACTTCTTACCTTCCTGTGAAAAACTGTGAATCATTTTAAGGATCTGGACTTAAGCCTGACACACTGTGACTGGGACTTCACAGTTTACTTTGGCAGGCAGGTTAGCCCTTTCTCTGAGTTCTACACTGAGTTAGTGTGTCTGTTGCCAGAATTCAGTACATTTGAAGCTGGACTTGGACTCCCCGTGTGCGATGAGGAGAAGGATGCAATTGCTGGTGGTGGTCCTGCTAGCCCACCTCGGTGCCACCTTGACAGGAGCGTGGAGAGCATCTCAACCCAGACTGCAGTTCACACACCCTGGTAAGAAGCAGCACGTCCATTTCTGAGCATTTCTCTTTATGTTTCCTTTAGTGTTTCAAGTCTTGGTTCCCCACACGTACATGCAGGTGGCTGGAATCATGTACCGCTTCACATTTTTCCCCACTTTTCTTTCTTTGTCCTTCTATTAATGCCCACACACTGTTATGCAATTCATGTATAAATTATACAAAGCCTTTCTGTTCATGTACCTGTCTCCATCAGCCCTTTTCTTTCCTATATTGTCCTCCAACTCTCTAACCACCTGTATTTAATCAATCATCCTCCAGTAGTCAGGTTCAGAGTGTGACAGCCGTATCTTTAGCCCCACCTTGCTTCCTCCTTTCACTGTGAGGTCTGACACTTTAAGTGAAAAGTAGCGCTTTTGTCCTTTTGTCACTTTTGAATAATAACAGCATATTCTTGAAAGTTAAGAGTCTTTGTAAAACCACATGTCAGACGTGGCAAATGACATAAAAAAAAAAGTCCGGGAAAGAAAAGAAGAAACGAAAGAACCGATTTAAATGCAGCACTCATAAGAGTATTTCAGATAAGCTCTTATTGCACAAGAAAATAGAGTGCAAGTGTAACTGTAGAAGGCACGGCAGGTAAAGATGAACCAGCCAATCAAGTGGGATAGTGTGGAGGAGGTTTGCTGCTGGCAGTTTGGGTAATTATTTTAGTGTTTGTCTCTGATTTCTCTTGGCTAAACTGGGACTTTGCCAGACAAAAAGTCATGCTGCTTCTTCTTCCCGTTGTATTTTGGTTTGAACAGCTTGAACAGCATTATGAGAAAACCTGTACATGCTGCTTCTTTGGCAAAAATACCCAATTACAGTGTTATCCTTATCAATCGAGAAGTTTTTCTAAAGCATAACGAAAGCATGGAGAATTCATGTGCAAAGCCTACTTTATCGACTCGAGATTAATTTCCTGTCAAGCTCAAATCTTTTGCCAGCGCCTTTGAAGCACTTCGTTAATGAAGTTTCAAACTCGAAAGACCTTCTCCATGACAGCACCTCAAACCTCCCGTCACCCCACCTCGCCCCCTCTTCCAGGATTTGGAAATGTGTCCTTGTCTGTTAGTTTCAGTTATGGCTAACAAAGAAATAATTATCTCATGGCAGAAATCCCAGATTCAGATCATCAGTGAATTAATTATTTCTTGGCCCCGGGCCGATCTGTCCGCTGTAGTGAGGTCCACGCAGTGGTGGAAGGACACACATAACAGAACCTCCTTTTAAAAAAAGGGAAAGGACAGCTGTAGCCACTTGAAGTTTCAGCTGTTTGTCGGTGGAGAACTGCATTGTGCTTCTGTGTGCGTTACACATTTTTTCCTCTTTCTCCATGCACTTGTATCACTGTGCAGCATGTCGCATGAACTATGCTGTTACAGGCTGATGCGTTGGTGAACCGGAGTTGATTTTGACTACTACAAGGTGGTGCTGTTCTGCATCAGCTGCTCCAGTTTTACTGTTTACTTTACCCTCGTGGATGCAGCAGTTGGGTGGGGTCTGCCTCGCTGAAGAAACAAGGGGACTCTAGGATGATGTGTGCGTAACAAACACTGTAGCTATAGATGCTCTTGTCACCACTGAATAGGGCAGGACTAAATGCTTTGACCCGTTTTGGGGTTTTGCTGTTTGAGGATAACAAACGTGACGGTCAAAAGTTTTGTGAAAGCAAAATCCTGTAATTAAAACAGGATTTGGATTTCAGCGTTTGCCCTCGCGGCTCTGGCGAATCCCTTTCAAATGAAAAGGATTTTTGAGGCCTTTAGTTACAGCGAGGTAAACTCAACTCCCTTTAATCATGTTTACCGGAGCCACCGTTGATTACGACACCAGCTGATTACACATCCTTGCATAAGCCGAAAGATGCTGTAGAATCCGTACTTTAAATCTGGAGTCGACCAATTGTGACCTAGAAAGTAAAGAGAGAGGGAGAAGGGGAATCCTTTTGGATTCTCCCAGGGGGGAGTTTGGCTCTAATGGAATCTGGAGTAGCTTTGATTGAGTGATTGTGATACAATAGGTGCCTGCATGTCCTTGAATATATATGGCTGCATATTCTTGGACAGGAATATGGAGTGTGTGAGTGTTGGCGTGTTGGTGCATGTGTTTAAAGGCTTCTGCATATGTACCTAAATAGAGCAGCTTCATTTCCAGGATCTCTGCCCATTTTACTTTTTGTTGTGTATTATGTTGAGACGAATCCTCGCATCCTTGAACAGCAGCGGTGTAGGTGTGCGTGTGCGTATGTATATATGTGTCTGTATGTGTGTTTCCTATCTACAGCGGTCAATATGCTCGTCTCTGGAAAGAGAACAAAAAGAAAAGTATGACGTGTTTACTGTGGTGCCCACCATCATGCTGTTGTACACATTTGTTTTTGTTTGTGTGTGCGCGTGCACGCTCTTCCTACCTCTCTGTGGGAGCTCTATACTGTGGTCATTTCCCTTCTCATCACCACAGAGGTTTTCCTCAGACACAAGGAGGAGATTTTTTTTTTTTTTCATGGAATTGCTGTAATTACTCGAAATATTTTTTGGCCGCTTAGAGACACTGTACATTTAGCTTTTCCTTTTCCTTTGGTATGCACAGCAGATGATTAACTAAAAGAGAAAAAACAGTACAGGCTGACATTTAAGTGAAGTATTTCACCCTATCACTGGAGAAAATTGGCTACTACAAAGAGCTTTGAAGCAGAAACCAAAAGCATCCCTCAGACTCAAGTGAGTGGTACAGCAGCAGTAAATTGATGATGAAGTAATAGAAGGAAAATAGACAACTGAGGGAAAAGGTACAGGAGACAAAAAAAAAACAAAAACAAAAAAATTGTATCCACTGAGTTGGTGCCTCAGTAGCAGCACTGCTGATGAGACAGTTCAGAATGTGAAAGGGCGTACAACATTGGGACCATGGGCAAAAGCAGTGATGTAATGAAACAACAATGCTAACGCTCACTAGCCTTATTGACCCCTGGATCATTGAACTAGCATGCTTGCTCTGCTGTCAGTCATGCCTGCTGTTCACAATCCCGAGTCTGTGTCTAGAATAATGACTGGATAAGTTGATGGGTGTTTTCTTAGATTTCAAGAAAAAGCTGTGTTGGTTCATTCAGCAAATGCCCCAAAAAGTCACTGTAATAATTTTACAGCAGCAAGAAAAGATGTTAGTTATTATAAAGTTGGCCAAGGCAGTGTAGGAGGAGATTGTGGTGGATAGAGCATGTGAGATAATTATTTCCAACTGACAGCGAATGTTACTTTGTTCTTTTAACTACAACCACAAGCCTTGTCTGAGCTACTTTAAAAAACACCACGTTCACCCCAGATGGGACTCGAACCCACAATCCCTGGCTTAGGAGGCCAGTGCCTTATCCGTTAGGCCACTGGGGCTCTGGCTGGGTATATATGTGGAGACAGTTTGTGTTATCAACTTTGCTATGAACCACAACAGATGTGACTTGAATTCTCAGTCACTGGGTTTGGAGGCATGTAGTATCCTGCAGTATCTCTGAAAACTGCAGTGATATATATATATATATATATATATATATATATATATATGACAAAGGTCCTTTTACCTTTTACTGAGAAATATAACTGACCACACAGCTTTGTGTGTGTCTCAGAATTAAAAAAACAAACAAAACAGCTTTAAATACTTAAATACACGCTTGATTACCTCCTAACCCCCACCTATCTCTTAATGGCTAAATGATCCCAGTTATTCACTCGCCAATACACACACAGACACACTTATGTATAATGAGTCCATTATCCCGGCCAGTCAGTCAGTGATAGTGCGCATTTCTTGAGGGAAAATGGCAGTTATAGATACGATCTGTGTCCCCCGCACACATGCAGACGTACACATTTGCTTGGGAATGTGTTATGTGAAACCTGTTTGGTGGATTGCTGCATGAAGACCCTATAAAATAATTACTCTGGATGCAGCATGTGAGACTTCACGCACACAGTAACGCTGTATACCCGAACGCAGCTACACAAATGTGTATGTGTACAAAAACACAATCATTACAAGTTCCTAAAGAAGAATGCAGTCCCTTACAGCTGCATCAGCACCAACCACCCTTCCAACTCTGAAACTAAAGGAAGCATCACGATGATGTGGCGAGGATGAGAATATCATCCTCGCCACATTACCACAGCAAAACTTCATAAAAGCCTCAGAGGAGCTGCGGCTGGCTTATCTAAGTGAATTCGAACCTATTAACTCACACAGAGGCTGAGTCATGTTTTATTCATGTGGCATTCACTTCATCAATTGGTTTGCCATAGACATTTAATAGCAGTCAGTCTCTGTAGTGAATTGGAATGAAGTCAGAGTTTGCTTGGCGTGAATGGAGACACTGGCTTTGATGGCTCACCTTTAAACTGCTGATTCCTTGTGATGGGGCGTAATCCGGGCATTTTACTCATCCAGCAGTTTCTCTCTGGACAAATGCCCACATTGTAATGTGAACGTAATGAGTCGTTTTAAATTGCATGCTATTAAAATGCAAATTGCGTGGTTATTATACACAGTAGATTCGTTCATCAACGTCCAGATGCATGTTTGCTCATGCGCTTGTCCGCGGGACTCAATCTGGGTTTTCTAAAAGAGAAAATGTTGCTACAGAAAAAGCTATAGTTAAGATAAATCCTTAAATAGTTTCATTTTTATCTCTGTGATATTTAAGGATGGTTAAAGCCCTGGCATTGCCCATCCACGAGCTGACTGGTTTTGATAACGCAGAAGGACATTTATTATGCAGCTGTGTTGTCTGTGAGACACACAAACCAGCAGCTGTCAGCATATGTGGCCACTGTTTGCCTTAAATGAGTAGAGAGAGATTGTAGAAAGAAAATGCAGGCTGTTCCAAAAAGATAGGACGGTTTATTGGTTTTAAACTTGATGTTCTCACCTCACAGATCACAGATATTTGGAATCCCAGATTTTAGTGCTATTCAGGCTCATTAGCTTAATCTGTAGCTTAATGGATTACCATTAAGTATAAATATATCTTAGCGTGTTTTCCAGCCGAGAGAAGCAGATAAACAGTTAGCACTCGACCTCGGCTTACTTTTATTTCACTGCTGTGTTGAGATTCCAGGTTAGGAACAGTAATCTGTTTTGTTCCTTGTTCGCTTGACTGGCGTGCAAAAGTTCGTCTCCTCTCTCCAGCCTCACCTTTCTCTTTTCCGCGTGTCCCAATAAAGCACAAAAGCCTTCAGAGGGATATTAAAATCAAGAAATATTTCATTATTCATTTATTCTTTCAGATCTGTTTCTATCTAGGCCAGTGCTTTCCAGGCTCTGGGCTGAGGATGTTGCTGAGACTTGGATTTCACTGGGATGGGTATCTGGCACAGAATCCGGATAGTCTCTGTTATTAATTTTAATGGTACCAGGCCCCAATGGTGGCGCAGTTGTTGCCGGTCACTGCTGAAGTCAAACGGCAGCTGTTTGCTCATCCCACGCTTCATAAAAGACTCAACTAAGACTGCCTTTTCTCTGGAAGAAGACCTTAATTTACTAGCTGCTTGCAGACTAATTTGAAAAGTATAGCTGCTACCGAGGCTTTTGAAAAGACTTCACCCTCCTCTGCTGTTTAAAATGATTCCTCCAGAATATTTGGAAGACCTACACTAAACTTTAAGTACTTGCTAAGACTTAAAAAAAAAACCCTGATTAAGGGACTCTGAGGTGGAGGGGTTTCTCCTGTTTCTGGACAGAGACGGTGAATAGAGTCTAATTACACCCTTGCTTTGGCAACAGCAACCCATGACAACAGTGGACATGCTGTAAATTTACCCTCCGGAGGTTTCTGGTGTTAATATGTGAGCACTATCTTTAGCCAGTCATTAAATAAAAATCCACAAGCTTCATATTTCTTCAATTTCCCTCAAGTATTAATTTGCTCCAATCTGACCTGCTGTCAATAAGCTAGAGCTGAGTTTCCAACCATTCCTCTGTGGTTCTTTCTGTGTGTCAGCAAGTCTTTTCAAGCAGTGTGAGACTGAAATTTTACTCCCATTATTCAGGTGTTGTTTAGGGAGTTTAACTTTGTTCTACTGTGTACTGAAAGCCAGACAGGGGGAAACTCAGTAAAGACGCAAACAACCAAAGAAGCTCAATATTTTTTAATGAGCTGACGCTTCAGAGTCATGAATGGAGGGGGAAAAGTTTTATTGGGCTGTTTTCTGTGATTTTGGTCTTCATCTTTGTCCAGATGTATATTTCTCACAGCTTTCCTTCACGTTAGCAGTATTTCTGTGGTATTGTGGGATTTTAATCCACAAAACACACTTGAGGTCTTCATCAGCTGCAAGCCAGAAACAGATGGGATCAATAGTGCTAAGATCTACTCTGACCGTTAGTTTACCTCATTAGGTGTAGTTTAGGCCAAGCTGGAGATGGAGGATGTGAGTGTAAATGTAGAGGATACAGAGGTATATTAACAGGAATTGGCTGGAAATGTATATTTGTGTTTAAACTAAAGTTTTCTCTCTTAAAATCCATCTGTAATCGAGACTATAGTCTATGATTATGTCAGGATTTTACTTTCTGTTCTATGCCCATTTTCATGAACAGTCATTTTAAATTATTTTTCACCTTTTGAATGAAAGCATAGGACATCTAGAATCAGTCGACCACGCTTCCTCAGTCAGTTGTTCTTAGACTGACTGTGAAGGACTTCTAAGGTCGAGGCTCGCTGAGAGTATTTTAAAAATGTTTGTGACTACAGCCGATCTTTAACCTCTCATGTTACCGATCTGACGTTCCCATGTCTCTGCAAAAGAAGCAGAAACCACAAGAATAAGATTCTCTCTGTTTTAGCAGCAGTGGAAAGATCAGACATGTGCCACAAAAGGTTGGAAGTCAGACTTCCTTTTCCTGTTAAGAAGCAAGAGGATGCAGAGTAACAGATAATGCGTTTGATCATCTGGGCTGGCTTTAGAGTAGAGAGTCTTCACAAGTTTGACCCTCAAAGTTGCCTGTAAATCGCTGTAGACATCACGGCTGTCCACAACCGTCAGGGGACAGCTACTTGTCTTCATGGCTGCCCATATAAAAAAATATCCATGAAGCACGCTACGCATCTAGTAGCCATTTTTCACATTAACAGGTCAGTGTGGATGACGATTGTGCTGCAGAGCAAGCTCATCAGCAGTGATGTGTTGCCTCACAGTCTATGAAACAACACAGTGGTGATTTTATTTAAGACTCTGTCACCAGTCCAGGCCACTAAGGGCAATTGTTTCCTCTTTGGATGAGCCCACTGCAGAGTCATGAACTTGAAGACTCAGAGTCAGCAGAATCACAGACAGATGTCACACTGACTCAACTGAATCTGAAGGAGGAAAAAAAATTATCACATGCCTTTTGGATTTTTGTCCATTTGCTCCAAATAGCTTATAATCTATACGTTTTCACTATTAATGGATTACAAAACTGTTCTTTTTTGAGAAACAGGAGCTAAGCACTAACTTCAGCAGTCCTAAATGTCTTTTAAGGTTCTTTGTGTTTCAGATTGTGAAGCTCAGGGTGGGAAAATAGACAAACTTCAGCTGTCCAATGCAAAACATTTGTTTTTGTTGCCATTAGCAAATGAGTTAACCCAGAACATTGGTCTGCACTGAGGTCCCCACACTAGGCTGCGTATAACTGTGAGAATATGAAGCGAAAGACGAAAACAATGAGTTCTCAGTGATCCTTCATTTACATTAATTAGAATTAAAAAAAAAACAAATTAGAGTAAAAGTAAACAGCGGATGGACTCCAGTGTGTGCGTGTAGCGGCACAGCGACCTAAACGAACAGTCTAGTGATGATGATGATGAATAATCGTTCCCTCTAGGGTCAAAGGTCAAGCTATCCACGTGGGTCTGGTCTCTTGGTGACACAGTCCAGATATAGTGCGTGTCTGTGTGTTTGGCTATAATTCCGCTCTGGTATGTATGCGTGTATGTGTGTGGGCGCATATGTTTTCGATGTGATAGAAGAGTTGAGCCTGTGTAAATTAAAAATGGAGTATTTCAAAAAAGACAAAGGTATGATTACTGAATGTCAGCCGAGTCTATGTGCAGTCTGGTTGAACAGTGCTCGGCATTCCAGATTCATGTTGTGTACTGCGTGTTATTTTGCAGATGATTAATTCGGCATCTGGGACGCCTCACGTCAGACATCAGAGTTTCATTCATCATTATTGCTCATTGTGGATTCTGACACTCAGCGGGAGCTTAAGGCGGCGCGATCACCCTCTGTAACACAGTCGGGCTTTGTGAGAGATGCAAAGTAGCAAGAACTTGGCATGAAAGGGAGAAAAAACAAGGAGACAATTAGATTTTATTGCGAGCTAGAAAAGATTTTGTGTGCGCACATACTGCTCGTGCATGTCCCCACATCGAGTGCCCATCTGTGTGCCTATGGGCTTTGTTCCCAGGCTTCTGCAGGCCTCCCACTGTAATTGCACCAGTAATTGGTGAAGTGATAACCCCATTTCCACAGGAAATGTGCCCCGGTTTCCTCGCCCCTACCAAGACTACCCCCTCCCCGATGGCGCAGCTAACAAAGTCCTCCCCCTGGGAACGCCGCACCAGACAGCTAAAGTTCCCCAGGGCTCAGCGGGTAGACGAACAGACAGACAAAAGCAGTCGCACAAAACTACACACACACACACTGTATGCAGCTTATAAATGGACAATGGTTTAGGCCATGAGCTAATAATTGGATAGATTAATGATAAGTGTCGCTTGTGTGTGCACGCAGCTATAAGTGGAGTGTCTGGATGTGGAAGAGATTGCAATAAGACACCAGGAAAATAACAAAGCTGGACTCCCGGGAGTGAGATAACGATTGAAATAGCAACTTGATTCTTTCATCATCTTTTTCTTTCAATTTTCTCTTGTATGCCACTCACTTTTCAAACGTGTCAGTACCAACTTTTGAAAGAGTTGCAGACCTCTTCTGTTCTTCTTGAAATAGCTTGCAAGTTCCTCACTCAGCAGGGAAAGTTTCCGTTCTTGAAACCTCCTGCTCGCTAATGAAATCAGCTCACCTGTCCAGCGGTGCGCATAGTCACGTACTCATGATGTGTTCCTCTGATGCTGGCATGGAAAAGCTGTGCTGGCATTCGCTGTACTGTGTGTCAAATTGATGCTTCTCAGTGTCATCCCTGCACCTTGGCTGCCAGCCTCACCTTGACAGTCCACCTGAGCTCAGAGCACAGAGTCACGTCCATAAGAGGAAATCTCAAACATCAAACAAAATAAGTCATAAAGTTAGAACTGCAGAGAATATGTTAAAAAAAGAAAGAAAGAAAGAAATGTAAGTACAAAACATGATGTCACCCATCGGTTTGTGGGCCAGGCCCTTCTGAAGACTTGGTTTTAGCACTGCATCTTAGTCTCTTTGGAGGCAGCAGTGACCCATATTTAGATCAGAGAGCTAAGTTATCATCTGGCACCAGCAAATTTGGTTAGCAAGCTGCATCCATAAATAGTAGGAGTGTTACACACATAAGCGGTAATTAGTGTTAAGAGACTTTTGTACTTTCTAACACTCACACTCCGATGAATGAATTAGGAGCAACTCAGGGTTCAATAACTTGCCCAAGGTTATTTGGCATGGAGACTGAAGCATCCAAGGATCAAACCACCAAACCACCAAACTTCAGAAGACGCCATAAAATAGTTCAGAGGTGCACTTCACTGACTCACATTAGTGGAGGTGAGGCCTAGCAGACAGGAAATCAAACAGCCACCTGTGCTGGCTTCCACCTGGATTCAAAATGAGCTCTTAAAGTCGTCATGAATTGAAATATTGTCTATAGTATAGAGTATAGATATTGTTGTTGTTTTTCTGTACCAGGCTGTAAATTCCAGCAATTTATTTCAGTTCTGAAGATTGGCATTACAGTGTGTGGGCATATGGGGAATTAGTTCAAGTTTGTTTTATTTATATAGCACATTTAATTACAACAGCAACACTGACCAAAGTGCTGTACAGAAGTACAAAATAATTAGTACCAAATAACTTATAACTTATAATATTAGTACCAAATAACTCTCATACTGTAGAATACAAATGTCTTTTGTATTCCCTGGCATACAAATGACTTCCTTTTGGAGCCAGCCTTAAGTGACCATTTGAGGAACTGCATTTTCTTTTTTATCCATGTTTCACTTCTGTTCTTCCTCCTGCTCCTGATGTGACTGTTGGGGTGGAACGCCAAAGTGGATGTATAAACCCACACAGAAATCTCTACGGGCCACTTATCAGTTCAGTTTTGAAGTTATGCCTTTTTTTCTTCTCATGTAACAAGCAGCGCTTCTGACCATCTACTAAATTTGTTATGAAAGGTACTTCCAGAAGACAGATGCCAAGACAAATACTCTCTGCACAAGAAAATTAGCTCCAAACAGAGCTCCTAACTAGTACCAGTAACCATCCTCTGTAAGAGGAGGTGTCATGAAAACTTAAGTTTTACACTTATCTGTTTCTTCAGTGATTTTTCATTCTTTGCTGTAAGCTGCACACGTACACAGCAGGTTGCCTCTGCTGCAGAGTGCAGACCAGTCACTGCACTGTGTCTGAATCAATCCCTATAGTGTAGTCCTGACATCTATAGCTGAGTTATTTATAGAAAGTAAATTAGAACTCATTTTGAAGTCTCTATTTAGTGTCATATGAATGTCGTCTGTGAATTATGTAGCAAATGACATAATGCATACAGAGCCTATGATTAGCATAGTTTGCTGCGTCAGGGCTTGTAAAACAGAGAGAACGACAAACATACTGAACATTTTCTGCCTTAAACGTCTTAAACAAACACTATCGAGCTAAATTGGATTTGAAACCAGCTTGATCAGCAAAAAAATCATGTTCGTTTGATCATAATATGCAATCTTTTGTGCGTGTATATCATGTGCGCGTGCATGCGAGTCAGATATGTGCAATGCAGGAATGTTCTTAGCCGGATCACACGCCGCACATTTGCACTAATCATATCAAGGTCCATCAGAGCTCCCATGACCAGCAACCTTTAATCTAATGTTCACCATGGACAAAAATATCCAGCCACTCACACATAGAAACACACACACAGACCCTCAAAATGAATAGTATGTAAATAACAACACTTACCGAAGGCGAATAAGGACAGGCAGATTGTTGCACTAATATAAAAAAACCATTCATGCAGAGACAAAATCTGTGTGTGTGTCTGTGTATGTGCGTCTGGACTGACCTGTAGGCTTATTTCTTAGCGTGTCTGTTCTTTTACATCTTAACCTTTTCCGTCTTTGATTCCAAGTGACAGGAGTCAGAGGCCAATTGGCTCCGATCAGAGGTCACGACCCTCATTGACCTCCCTGTCAGTTTGATGCTGATAAGAGTGGTTGAACTCTGCAAGAGCTTGCACTGGCAAGTGTGCATTTGTGTGTGTTTGAGTGTGTGGCAAAAGAGCAGATTGTAGTGCTTTGATGGATCAGAAGTAGTTGGTTCCGTTTTAATATATTAGAGTTACACTTTTAATTATCTCCGCTTTGTCTTGTCTCTTTAAGACTCACGTCACTTCAGTGGGACAGCTTTTGATAACACTATACAGGTGTATGCAGGGTTGAGGAAGTAATGCAGTTTTTAGCACGTCTCTCCCTCTATAGTGCCATAACTACTACAATCCATCAGATTTCTGTGATCAATGGTTTGCTTGGTAGACTAGTGAGAATAGTACAACATGGTCGAAGAGTAAGTAAGTCTTTTATTATGAAAGGTCACTACAAAGAAAGGTTAAAGAGAGGGAGAAAACAGTAATTACCTTCACTTTACGCCCTGCTATCCACATCTGATGTATTTCTCATCTTGTTCGTCTTTGTGTGCCACATGACAACTCCCTATCTTGGTATCAGATGGTTTTTCCAGCTTTCAGTTTGATTTGAAGGGAGCAGAGAATCCGTTTAACAACAACAACATAAAAAGAAGAAAGAAATCAATTGTAATTCCGAGTTTCTGAAAAGACCGCTGTCTCGAAAAGCGTATTGCATCTGGGTCGATAAACTCTTCACAAACTGCCACGGACAAAACTTTGGTCTTTCTCTTGCGCTCTGACTGCGACTTTTCAGACACCTCCATTCTGGAGCTTTATGGGGGTGTGAGGTGAAATTGGTTGACTTTCCATCACCGCGCTTTGCTGATAATGGCCAGAGATTCTGGTGATGGTGGGTGTCTGTGTGTAAACATCCTGCTGAATGTTGTCAGGGGCAGACAAACAGGCGGACAGGGTCACAGATGATGCTTGCTGCATTGTGAAATATCTGTAAATGCATGTGGTCAGTGGTATGCATGAAAGCTTGTCTGTGTTTATTTGCCCTCCCATTACCTAAATGGCTTGATGTCTTGGAACAACACTCCATCATTCCAGACTTCGCTGTGTTGATGAGAGGTGTGGACCAGATTATTATTATGTGTGTGTGTGTGTGTGTGTATAAGAGACCTGGGTGGTAGGGGGGTGTAGAGTCCAAGAGACACCCCTCAACACAACACAGACCCAACCCCCCCCCCCAGCTTTGAAATTATGTCAGCATGGTTGCCGTTACCAAGGCAACTGTCCCATGAGTAAGGGTGGGGTGGGTGCAGCTGGTGCTTCATGACTGAGTCAAGGGTGTGCGTGTGTGTGTGCGTGTGTGTGTGTGTGTGTGTATGGTGGAGAAAGAATGTGTTTTTTTTCTCCATATTGAATAAGAGCCATTCATCGTGGTGAGGTCAAGATGGTCGATGTCTGAATGGTGCAAAGTTTTCCTGGGTGTGTGTGTGTATGCGTGTGTGTATGTGGGTGGGTGGATGTGCAGGGTAAAGACAGAGTTGTAACCAAACTGAGAGAATGGGTTAGTACGTGTTTGTGTGGATGCAAAGATCTAAATTTGTTTCAGCATTAAACATGTGCTGCTGACTCACCCACTGCACCCACTTTCCATCTTTGCACACACACAATCATATAAATATGTGTGTGTGTGTGTGTGTGTGCACGCGCGTGCATGTGTGTTCTGGTACATCCACTCTCAGTTCCCATCTTGGAGTGTCATCCTCCTTGTTATAATGCTGATTTAATGAACTCCAAGCTATGAGCTGTACTTTTCAGCCTGTCTTAACCAATAGGATCTTGTGACGCTGAATGGTGCCGTTATTTTTTACTGCAGAGGTGGTTTCATATTCAATTAGGCTGAGTTTTTTTTAAAACCCCCCCTTCATATTGAATTAAGCAAGGTCATGCTGCTCTTGAGGCGCACACGCTGTAATTCAAATGAAGTGCTGGATGCTTGAATGGGCCGAGCAAGGCATGAAATCCACCAGGCTTTGATTGCCTTGAAGAGGAAACACCATTCTGTTAAATATAAGCTGTGAAGTTGAGTACGCATGCTTCAAATTCAATATTCAACATAAATAGACCACTTTTAAAAAATATTGAATGTCTTCTTATCATTATTATTTTGAAATTTGGTAGGGTTGGAGACACAAATCCCTTCGGGGTTGCATCAGGAAGAGCATCCGGCGTGAAAAATCTGCCAAATCAAACATGCAGCGCTACCCACTGTGGCGACCCCTCGTGAATAAGGAAGCAGCCCAAAGTAGCTCTTTTAGGAATGTGTAAAGAAAAGAGACTATAAGCTGAAAATTAACAAGTGCCAATCCCAGAAAGTTGACGATCAACTGGCTTATTGAGCATGCATCAAGAAATGAGTGCCATCACAAATAGCACATTTAAATGTAAACACAGCCCCACTTGAAAGTGCCGCAAAGCTTCTCCAAGATGTGCATCTTTCCATTCTGGTGTTTTGATGAATGTTGCACGCTATTTTTGGGTAGAGCTACTCAGTTCTATTGTCATTATCATTGTCAGTTGTGATAGAAGACAAATAGCAGTAGAAGAATTCAAGTCAATCGAAGCTGATGGCAGTGCACTACTCACCATTCATTTGCTGATTAAGGGGAAAACACTTCACTGTTTGCCCAGTGAATAAAAACAGAATGGCAGTGATGAATGGAGTGGTATAAAAAATAGGGGCATGTTTTCATTAGCACTGATTAGAACAGATTTTCTTCTCTTTCTTTCTTTTTTTTTTTTTTTTTGTATAATTTGCACGAATCATGTTTCACAGAACCTTCAGCTTTCAGGCCCTTCCACTGTGGAACCAGCTCTCAGTTTGGGTTCAGGAGACAGACACCCACTCTACTTTAAGATTATTCTTAAAACGTTCCTTTTTGATAAAGCATAGAGTAAGGATTGGATCAGGTGACCCTGAATCCTCTGTTAGTTACGCTGTAATTGGGCTGGGCTGCTGATGGCTTCCCATGATGCACTTGGTGTTTTGTCTCCCTAAGCCTGGTTCTGCCGGAGGTTTCTTCCTGTTAAAAGGGAGTTTTTCCTTCTCGGTCTTGCCAAGGGCTTGCTCATAGGGGTTTGTCTGATTGTTGTAGTTTTTAGTTATGAAAACTATGAAGCACCATGAGGAGACTGTTGTTGTGAATTGGAACTTTATAGATAAAACTGAATTGAATTGAATTGAAATCTGTTGTTAAGATGGAGGTGGTGGGTTAGGTGGGAGTCAGCTATTACTATAACCTTGGTCAAGGCTTTGTAAGGACTTTCGTCTGCATCTTTTGTCAGCAGCAACTACGTCAAACACTTTGAGCACACCAAACTAAAAGTCCCGATTGTGTTGCACTCTTTGTGTTTCTGATGCTCCTTCTGGGATTAATGAAGCTCAGATCAGTGTGAAGCAAAACAATTTACCTCTCTGACCGTTTGCTGAATATTAACAAAGTACCCGGGGAGATTTCACACTGAGCTCAAGTATAAGTTTCTGCTATCTACCTTTAGTGTGCAAGGCCATTCCTCTCCTACCGCGGCTCGCTCTCTGCTTCGCATTATCTTCCCATTTCCATTGAGTCATGTCTTCTTCTCTTTTTCTACCCTAATTTCCTTTCTGCTCATCCATCTCTTGTGTTTTTTTGCCTGACTGTCAGCATGTTGTGCTTCCTCTCATTTCTGTCTTCAGCATTTTTCTTGCATTCCTTCTGTCACCTCCTCCTTCTCCTTCTCTTTTTCCTCATCACCTGTTCTTTGCCTTTTTCTCTTGTCTGTATTTTTCATCCTTCTTGCCATTGTTTTCCTCTTTTCTCCCACAGTCACTGTCTTCCCTGCTCTTTCCCCCACCTGTCATCCATCCAATCACCATTTTTCATCTTGTCATCATAGCAGTGTTGCTGTTTCCCATCTTGCCTTTTTGCCGTTCTCCCCTTCTATCTACTTATTTATCCATCATTTTTCACTTTTTTATTGCATAGTTTTCTGTCACGCTTACGGCTTCTCTCTTCCCCCACCCAGTCCTGCTTTCTCCCCTGATTCCACTTCTTCCTCAATCCTTCCATACGTCCATCATTTGCCCCGCCACATCATTGCAGTATTATTTTTACAGGCACACTTTTTCAACTGCTCTCATCAACCGTCCTCGTCATCATTACCCATCAGTATTTGTTAATTTCCCAGACCAGGATTTCTGTTCCTGCCCTTTTACCTCATCCCGCCCCCTCCTTTTCTCAACTGTCTGTCATCGTGTTGTGTTTTGACATTTTTCTCATTTTCATTTCCGAACTGTCTCCACCCATCAGACCGTTTTCATCTTGCTGTCACTTTGCCGTGTCATTTTTCTCATCTTCCCTCCTCGCTGTCGCTCTTCTCCCGTCTCCCCTCCCTCTTCCTTTCTTCTGACTTCATTCACCTTTGCTGTTTTACCCTCTCACTTTTATTTCAGGGTTTCACTGCACTTTGAACGTCACAGGTCTCAGGTGGTAACACAGTGAACACAACATTACAACAAATACCTTTTTATGCAAAAACATTTTATTTCTTTGTCCAACAGCCAGATGCACTTATAGAAAATATATTTGGAAAGAACACCTCAAGGCCGTCTGTTTTTTAGTAATTTGTACAACAAATATATTAACAACTGGCGTATTCTGGAGGGTTCTCATGTGCTACTCTTTGGATTCAAAGGCTAGCATTTTCTGCTTACTTCTTGTGTGGCGTTTTGCATAACTCTGATGTCAGAATTCCTTCAGCTGCAAGTAGGTTTTTCAATTTGATTTTAAATCCTCCCACAAAATGTCAGTATGATTCAAATCTGGGCTTTGAAGAGGCCATTCCATAAACCTTTATGGCCGATCGGCTTGTGCTCCTATTCTGTTGAAAGGCCTGATTTTGATTGAGTTTAAACTTTTGGACAGATGACCTCACATTATTCTATCCTGTTATCACAGCTGAATTAATGACTGCAAGCTGCCAAGTCCCGGTGGCGGTGAAGCATCCCAAAAAATTTCCCCTCTAACACACTTTACAATTTGTGTGCGATGCTTGTTTAAAAAACGTCTGCTGATTCTGTGGCCTGATAATCTTAGATTCATCTATTCAGACCAAAATCTTCCAGCAGACCTGGTTTTGGCAAACTGTAGTTTTGATCTTTTTTGGACAGCTTGGACTTTTTCCTGGCACGATAGCAGTGAAGGTCAAATGTGTGCAATCCTTTGCTGATCAGCTCCGTTAATAGTCGCCGTTTCAAAAAGGGAACAAATATTTGCTTGCTTGAATTTGTCAAGAAAGTCGACAGTTGACTGTGCACGCCAACTGGGAACAAAAGTCACACGGGCTAACAGCAGGACACTTCTTAATTGGACACAGTTGTGGGAACCTGTCATTCCGCCGTGTTAGCCATTTTGATGAATTTGGACATGGCCCAAATATATCTGATTCGAGTTTCTGTAAAATTACTTGAGCGTGATGGACTTGCACACTCTTTGTTGCCTGTTAGCAGTTAAAAACACATCAAGAAATGGTTGAACAGGAACTTCAGACTGCACATGTGTGCTTCTGAAGACTTTTCCAAAGCCTGCTTAACAGCAGTGAGAAAACCCACATCTATGGGAGCTGCAATGTTCAGTATAAGTAGCAGCTGTATTGCATGAATGTTAGCATTTAAGGCACCTTAACTGAGCCACCCACTTACAGTCAGCCCTACAGAATGCTTCCTCTATGCAACACTGGGGCTCTCATTCTTAAGGAATTTCACCTTCTGTGCTCAACAGTTTGCTATCTGTTTTATTGCAAATGATTTGATTTATGCTGGTTTTAGGGTATTATACAGTTAATAGGTGTTTCCAAGTGTTTCTGTCAGTACTGGCATTAGGCTGGGCCAAATAGCATAGACATCACCCAGCCACATTGTTTGGCCCCGTCTGGGAAATTCACAGGCATTTCCACATCAGGCTAAATATGTAATTTCCCTGGTTTGTGTACCAAAGGTTGATCTGAAAGCTGCTCAGAATACCTGTAGAGGACTCTTCCACTTCAAAATCTAGCCTAAATGCAAAGTTTTCTTTGAAGCTGCACTTTAGAGCTGCTTAATGAAAGTGAAGTTGTTTGAATTATAGTGCAAACTGAGACTTTTGTTCAGCTATTTGCATTTCTGCAGCTCGTCAATCTGAACAAAGAGGAAATAAACTTAAACGAAAACTTTTCAGCAGCTCACTGTGGCTAGTTAGTATCACCAGATTTAAACACTCTTTTTGTTACCTGAACAAACAAGTGTTAACTTCAGCTGTGACAAATACCTTTGGCCCCAGTTTGCTGCTTATCACTTCTTTGTCTTTGAATGTTATGCATTGTCCTTTATGCAGTATGACAGTTTCGGGGATTTTTGCCTTCTGTCACTTGCTTTTTCTGTCCTCCTTCTCATTTTCGAGCTCTACAAAACAGCGTTTGCTTGCTTGCTCAAACTTGAGATTGGCACAAATTGGCAAAATGGACAAAAAGGTTAAACAGGTTTCAGCTTTATCAGATTACACTGAAATCTGATCGAGACCGTGTCTGTACAAACAGAATAAAAATTCAGTTAGCTTCCTGTTACAACTCTGCATTTGCTTTGTACAAAGTTAGTTTACATTGGTAGCAAAACTATGAATGCAAATTCACACTCCTGCCACACTAGGAAACAATATATTAACCGTGCCTCCATCAGGTAATTTCCCACGGGATCTACCAACTTTTTAGGAAGTTTTTTTTTCCCACTACAGCGACTATTATTTTGCTCCCCCCAAACCCCTGCTTTGAGTGGAAATACAGCTGTTGTGTATAATGCATCTCAATGCGCAATGTTAGGTCAGATTAAACTGCTTGAAGAAAGAAAAAATGCTGTGGTTCACCAACTGCACCACATATACGCTTACAGCTCAAACAATCCAAAGTTATGCATGATGGTTTTAATAAAGTCGTGCTCTCTGCCAACGAGACAAATGCAAGTTGAATTGTTCTTTTTCCATATATACCAATCTGTCTTTGGGTTCGGTTTGAAGATTTAGCTTGGAAATTTGCTTTTGTGCATCCCTTCTCAGTTCAATTTAAAGCATTGCAGGAGAGCCTGGTTGATAAATAAGAGTATGCAGTTAGCTATTACTGTTTTTAAAGTTTGAACCACTTTTATAAGCTCTTTCTACCCCTCACTGCTATGTAGAGCTGCCAATGTGTGAAGCCATGTCTGGTACTGCTGTAAAGCCTATATGTTTATGCTTTAGTTTTGCCAAATCCGATCTACAGAAGAAGACGTGGCAGATAAAATATGAAAGTTAGCACGAGACAGACAGACATGCAGTTTCTGTCCTTGTTCTGAAATCAGTCGATCTCCCCGCACCATAGTTCTCATAGTTTACATGGTGCAATCATTAAAAAAAGCAATCTGTGCTCTCATTATCTGAGGTTTCAGATCCGGTTGTTATCATCCAGTCTGTCTAGAGATGTGTAAGTATTGTTTGTCTACGTTTGTTTATTCACGAGAGATACATTTCAGTATTCTGTGTTTGAACATAGTGACCAACCTGGTAAGAAAAAATGAGGCAGCAAAACAAACAACTGCCAGTTCCATTTGTGATTGGCGCTGCAGGCGTGGGACAGTCTGTGTCTTTGCGCAACACGTCACTTTATCTCAAAGATGATCCGAGTGATGATCTGTTAAGACAAAATTTGCATCATAGTTAGGTTTATTAATTCTCACAGTCTGTTACTTTGAAAACCTGCATTTATTGTTGATTTTTACACAATTGCAACCAAACTGCGAATGGAAAAACCCGCGTATCAAAGTACTGGAAGGTATATTTTATTCGCCCCAGTCACACTGGCCTTTAGATTTGTCAGTGACCATCCAACAACCACCAGTTGGGAGGAAAAAAATTTATATTCCCCAAATGGTTGCAAGTGGTTTCTGGCAGTCGCTAGTGTGAAAATGGTTGCAGAGACAGTGCTGTATGAAATTCTCCTCGAGATTGCTTTGTTTGCTAGCACATTGGTCATCAGCGGTTTACAGACATGTCTGCAAAAACTTAAAAGCTATTTGTCATTTATTAGTAAAACTGTAAAAAGCACGGAGGCTGTTGGACCTTTTCTATGGTGGAAAACACTTCTTCATATACAGTAATGCCTAATGAATAAGACAAAGATTAGATTTTTATTGCAAACAACAGATTTCTTTCAGTTTAATGCCATTTTTGTTCCAGATTCCCTTGAATATTTTTAAAAACTGATAAGAATGGAGACCCTTATTTTGTGTTTTTTCTCTTCTTTTTTCTTCTTCTCAGAGCTGATCCAGAATGGCCGGCTGCTCACGCTACCCCTGATGGCGGGAGACCTGCACTCCCTGCTGCCCGATGAAGACAGGAGACGCCTTTATGTGGCCATGAAAGATGGCCTTCTGTCTACCAGTATGGATGACATAACGCAAAACCCACGCAAGGTTAGAACCGCAGGACGCGAGCACACATTTGCTTACCATTTAAGGAAAGGTAGACTCAAGAGATGTAACACAAAATACACACATAAAACACACAGTCAGATGACAGCAGATGAGATAGCTGATGTGTCAGAGACTTAATAGGGCTAATTGCTGATGGTTTAAGAGGAAAGTCACACCCTTCTAATATCCCCTCTAATCTCTTATCTTTGTCAAATTCCTTACTTGTGCTGCACAAAAGCTCCGCTTTTCTTCCTCTGACCCTGTTTTGTGGTTCTTAGCTGAACAAACAATTCACTTACCATTCATTTCGATTTAGCATGGAGACAGAAACAGTGTTCAAAAAGCAGTAAGAGGCTGTGCCACATTTCCACCTCTATTCAGCTTTCTCCTTGGCAGCCAAGCTGTCCATATTTGATAAAAATGTCTCCACCTTTTGAGCAGAAGGTGATTTTTTTTTGGCCTGATCACTTAGTATTATTTAGTTTAGCAATTGGTAAATGGAAAAAGTGCAGAAGTTGGGAATGTACACTTAAAGAAGGGGCTACGCTTTAAAAAAAGAAGGGGGGAGAAAACTTTAAAAAAGAAGACACATACAGATAGGACTGTAATGGATTCCATTCAAGCCACAATTATTTTATGCACGTTTCTTACATCCTAACTTCCTCTGCTTTCCACATTTACTGCTCAAAGGCACGATTGCCTCTGTTGGCACCAATACGGAGGTATTATGCTTCAGACGAGAACAGCTAAACTTTAGATGAAAAACGACTGCACGAGGTCAGCCGCACAACATATTTTTGGTTTGCAAAGACTGCACAAGCGCATCTCTAGATTTTATACACTAGTGAGCGGGTCAATATTTGATTTGATTAGCTTTTTCACATATCAGTAAAGTGAAGCTTAGTCAAACGAAGACTCTGCCCAGCACATAAGCAATACACAGGAATGTGGAAGTGCCACAATAATATTCCGACCAACCCAAGACTTGCTGCGAGACGCGGCGCTCCTTCGTGGTGGCTGTTAGATGTGGACGTTTTGTTACAGTATCTAGTTTCATTCTGCAGCTTTAGCACGGTATCGAGACAGCCAGTCAGGTAGAGTTCAGGGTCACAGCAAGGACACAGAACAGTGCTGGCTTTCTTAACCCTGCCCAGCCGGATCAAATCAATACCCTCATCAGTCAGACGTGCATGCAAGCTGTCAGAGAGCCAAACAGGTAGAAGAGCAGAATAAAAAACAACCAGCGAAACCGACAGACAGCCATCAGTTGCGCTGGCCAGCCACCCACTCAGTCAGGCAGTCAGCCAGCATAAGGATAGATAGTCACAGTCAAATCACAACTCAGCTCTGTGCGGGCTGTTAAGTTACATATTTGTACATCCAGTATTTATAGGCTGTTTGTACCTTTCCAGCCTGTGTGCAGTCCCCCCCCCCCCCCCCCCCCGGTGTTAAAATCACTCAGTGCCATGTTCTCAACATTTCTGTTTATTTTCTCAGAGCTTCTTATCAATGTTGCCTGAGACAATCTGGATCCTGTTTTTATTTATCTCCTCCCGACTTTACCCACACTTATGCACAGTGGACGTGCGGTTTTTCTGCTATATAAAAATCAGTGTGGCTTAGAGAGACGATCTTATAATTTATTATAACATTTAAATCACATTTTTCTTTGATCGGGGGAAAAAAAAAATACTCAGGCCATTCTTTCTGTGTGAGTCAACAGCTTGCAGCTGCTGTAACACAAAGGGTCACCAGGGGTTTAAATGTTTGTTTGCGGCTTTTTGTTTGCTTACAGTATTTGTTCTTCTCTCCTTTCATTTTCTCTGTTTTGAATCTTCTCTCGGCTCTGAAAACGACTCCAAAAGTACAGAAATTTAAATTTTTTTCTAGCTTTTTCCCCCCTTGTTCCTTTTACTTTTTAAAATATGTTCCCTTTTTACAAAAACCCACATTTACATCTTCTGTTTCGTATAAACTGACAACCAGCATGTTTTTCACAGAGGGGTAAAATCCCATTAACCGCAGTCTTTACCTGTTGAGACTCCCTTAGTGGTGGTCCGTGTTCCTGTCAGTGTGTGGTATTCGGAGATAAACGGGGTCTGTGGTCTCTAATCTAATCTGATGGTCTCAGCCCCGCACCAGCCTCTGTGGGAATGACTGCATCGTGGAACAATTAGTGTACATCCAGAAATTGTTTCCTGAAACCACCGCCATTTGTCATTAATCACTTTCTACAATCTCCTGTCACTTCTTCACATCTTCATTCACCCCAAATACAAAAAAGAGAGATAAAAACTACAATCAGTGCACAGATGTGTTTTTTTAATTAATAAAGTGCACTTGTTACAATTTATATACACATTTACTTCCTAATGCAGTGTGAAGTTGAGGTCTTGAATTCACTTCTGACACCTGAACAGCAGTTTGTGTATCACGTACTTAGCGACAAGTGCAGACATTCGCTTACTGTATCGATTACATCTCGGTCTCACCGTTCTGCTCTCCAGGGGAATGACTGTCTCAGGGAAATATTTAGATTAGTCATGTTGAAGCCATTTGACACTAAGGCTCACCTCATTCTCGCTCTCGCACTCTCTCCCTCACTGCACACCATCCCAGCCTCTGTTGTTTCCTCCCTTACTGGCTTTACATGAAAGCATTCTCCATTATAGAGTTTTTATTATACGCTGATTAAGTTTACACTGAAGCAAACAGTGTGGTTTAATGTGATTAAGCTAACAAGTGCAAGACAAACACTTCTCTGATTGCTTTAGTTTGTTAAATGGTGAAGTCATCCATTTTTCACGTTACAAATGTACCTTTTCATGTGTGATCATCTTACCTGAACCCAGGATGACCTCACACAACCAAACCTAAACAGACCCAAAGAAAAAAACTTAGCAACCTGAGGGGTTTATTACACCACACTGATTCTCACAGCTTAAACAACAACAACGGGGAAAAAAAAAGAGACGTCGACATGTGGATCTCGATTATTCTCTGACTCTTCACAAAAGGCACAGATCTCTCTCATTTGTGCATTACACAGTGTGGAAAGATATTTTTTGTCAATGTCATTTATTTTCTTCTTGAAGCCCTTATCAAAGAGCTCACATACAAAGTGAAGTAAATACCATATATCTTCCTCTGAGCCAGGGTCTTCAAAATCCATCGTGTGGGCTTTATGGCAGCCCACACGATGCAGGAAAGGAATGCACGACTGTATTTCATTCATCTCCGGTTCATATCATGATATAACAGCAAAGGATGAGACTATGAGAGCTATTCTTCTTTTAGTCATCTTAGCAGACTACAGGTCTGTGAGAAAAATATGAAGTGAAACTAAACTAAACTATGACTTGTTTTGGGGGGGGGTGTTTAGGGAACTTCATAAAGGCTTTGCTGATGCTGCTGCACTGATAACGTTCAACTTTGTTTAAGTAAAATCCAACATGGAGTCTTTATGATTGTTATCAATAAAAAATGTGGGGCATGGGTCATGAGCTTTTTTGATCTTCAGAAAAAGTCTGAGAACTGCTGCGCTGACACAGGTTAATGTGGCCTAAGTCATTAACTTCCTGAATTGGAACTCGGTCACCGAAAGTTTGATTCCCTGTCTTAGAGCCTGTCGTGTCCAATAAGAACTACTGGTTAAAGAAGAAACTAACTGTGACCACAACAGAGAGGAAATTGTGGAGCCAGAATCCCGTTTGGTTCATCTTGGACCCTTTACAGTGGCTGCTTCAGTTGTTCTGTTGATGCAAGATAACATAATAACATCATGTTATAACTGCACAAATCAAATAATAGCACGATGTTTAGGGTTTAAAGTCAGAATAAATACTGTCAGCCATGTATAATTTTAATCAAGAGTCATTTAGTTATTTAGATGAGTGATAATAGCTGCATTGCAGTGCACATTCACAGTGTGTAGGCATGGCCAGGATTGTATGTCAGTTAGTCATGCTTGTAGTCATGTACTCTGCTCTGGCAGTTTGGCTCATTATCAGAAGTCAGCAATGCTGCCAGTTGGCTTTTTCTTTTCTCCTCCCTAAAGCTGACTGTTATCTGTTTGGAGTTAAGAGGTATGAAAATCATTTCCTTCTTTCTTCTAGATTAGTCATGTTCTGTTGACTATCCCTGCCACGCTCCCTCATAAAGCACCTGCCAATCCCCCGAAGCCCTTTATCGGAAATGTAGAGTGAGCAATAAAAACATTTCTGAAATCTCTTTGTCCCTCTCTTTTTTCTCTCCCCCTCTCTTCTTTCTGTAGCTGTATTGGCCAGCCAGTCCGGACCGCGTCCAAGAATGTCTCATGGCTGGGAAGGATCCAGAGGTAATCAAACGCACACTCGCAGATGCACACGCAAACACGCTAAGATTGGGTAAGTAACCGCGTTACCCTGACTTAAGCAACGCGGGGAAAAGAATTACATTCGGACACATTTGCGTGCAGATATGAATCAGTGTCAAACCACATCAGCCGTTTTCATCCTTTCTCTACTCCCTACTGCCGTTTGATAATACCTTACAAGAACTGTCTAGAGTTATGAAGCAATAAAGCAATACAGTAGGATGATAGATTACCATCAAGGGCAGAACTAAAGCTGAATGTATCTTATTCATTTGGGAACTGTAAACAAACAAGACAGTTTTCATGCAGGCAGGCATATCAAGATTCAGTTGATCCAAGTACTGGCAGACGTCTGGTGGGGCGTGCTGAACAGTCGGTCACATCTGAAGTTTTAGGACTACTTTTTTGCTTCTTGACTTCACAATAAGCTCAAGATGAAAGGTGTGAAAATTTGTCAGTTGAGCCAGAGTTTAATAAGTGCAAGTCATATTGTTTGATATTCAAACAAGTAATAGAAAACAGTTAAGCATCAGTGCAAAATAATGTGTGTCATCCATTATTCCTCACTTTATGGTCCCTGTTTCTCTCTGTCCAGCTGGAGTGTGCGAACTTCCTGCGTGTTCTGCAGCCTTTTAACCAGACTCACCTGTATGTGTGCGGCACCGGGGCCTTCAACCCCCGCTGCGCTTTCATAGCCACCAGCGTCTTCCATCAGGTAATGCTACAGACACAATTACATACACTATACAGGTAATGTATGCTGGTGCAAAATATGTATTTTTATTTTCTTTTGCGACTTTGCTGGATAAAAAAATGGTATCTGTAGAGGCGTCAGCTCTACCAGACTTAAATCTGCTGCTCCTAAAAATAATAAAGCTGAAGAATGGGTTGTGTTTAAAAGACTGCTAGCTTTCTGGTCTGGTAAAAATGAAGCAGACCATCAAAACCCGATATTCGCTGAAGCCCTGCTATCAAATCCCTCTCCTTGAAATCTGAAGAAGCTCCTCTTTTTGTTCCTCACATTTTTCTTTACCTATCACACTAATGCAGAACCATCATGGTCATCACGTGTGCAGTCAACTGTAATTTCCAAACTGTCTGCTGATGTAGTTCCCACATTTATGCCACTTTAGTCACTTATCCTTCTGAAACAGCAGCCACTCGAGCAATTTTTGTGGCTGAAGCCATCTGCCCCCCAACAACAGTTACCTCTTCTTTCAAAGTCACATAGATTACTCTTTCCATTTTGGTCCAAAATCAGAATCAGTTGGGCCATTCTCTGCAATTTTATACAAGCAGCACTTTGATGTTAACTGCAGTGCTGCCCGTGGATGCAGTGTTCAGTCTGCGATATGTCAAATTAACGTTCGTCACTGATGCTCTACTCATTTATCCAGGTTTTGAGGGCTGTCTGCATTAAAAAATAGAAATATATGTATTGGATGCCTTGATTTTCCTACCACCCACCAATATGTCTGTTTTCAGACTTCGAGTTCCAGCCCCCATAAGCATGCCTACGAGCAGCTGAAATATCATGTGGTGTCTGCCCCTATGCCCACATATCCCCCAGGGTTCACCTTGTGATATGTCAAATTTCCTTTCGTCACTGATGCTGCACTGTGTGGGCTACCAGACACCTTAGATATGTTATTTGACATTTGTATGTCAAATGCAATGGATGGTGAATGTAACTGTAGAGGTCAAACCTGCCTGCTGTTGTCGGTGTGTAATTTCTCATCATAATGACACATGTGGGTTATCGTTTTTTCCCAGAAATAGGCTGCCGGTTCTGAAGTTTCTCACTCATCTCACTTAGTTGTGTGTGTGTGTGTGTGTGTGTGTGTGTGTGTGTGTGTGTGTGTGTGTGTGTGTGTGTGTGTGTGTCAGAGAACAGTTAATCCCATGAAAGACCATGTAAGATCAGAGCAGAGGTTCAGACATGGTTCTTAGAGGTGCCGATGGTGCTGACTGGTTTAACATTGAGCTTCACACATTTTAAAATCCCTCCACTTAGCCCGATTACCCTCAGTTAGGTGCTCACTGAGTGCATGTGTGGCAGGGTAGTTGGGCTCGCTGAAATGGTGCTACATGCACTGGTACTTTTTATGCATGTGTGTAGGTTTTTTATGTTGCATTGTCTTTGTTTTAGTTCATAATAATAATTCATATTATATTTATTCATTTTGTTTGTTTTGTGTTTTATTCTGCTGTATTTATTATATTGATCTGTGGTTTTATCTTGTAAAGCACTTTGGTCTACTTTGTTGCTTACACGTGCTGTAGAAATAAAACTCACAGTGACATCAGGCGCAACTCGGGGTTCAGTATCCTGCCTGAGGATGCTCTGACACACGGACAGGTGGAGGTCGGGATTAATCCACCTTCTGATTGTTTGACGACTCGCTCTACCACCTGAACCGCCACTATGATGCTTCTGGATGATTTGCTGCATCAGTGGATAAACTACTTGAGATTGCAATATAAATTAGGACAGCTTTGTGATCTGTCTTCTTTCTGTGTGAGTGACGTCTGTGATTTCTTTGACAGTCAGAGCATCAGACTCTCTCCTACGGCCAGACAGAGTGCGGGAAAGGCAAATGTCCCTACGATCCATTCCAGAAAACGGCCTCTGCAGTCGTTGGTAAGTTGACTGTTTCTTTAAACCTCACCTTTAATAAACAGTACACGCACCATCATGCACTTTATTTTCTCTACAACAAAATATAACTGTTAGGTGGAAAGGAATCATCTAAATGTGCATGATTAGGTGTTTTATCAAAGAAAAACTAGATGGAAAATGGGTTTGTGTTTGTAGCAAAAGTGATGCTTTGCTGTTATAAAACTCATCAAACTGTGGAAGTTATATATAATTTCTAGAGGATGTCTAAAACAGGAGAGCCATGACTTGGATGTCTTTCAATGACTACTGATGAGAATACTGTTGTGTATTCTGTGTAGATGGAGAGCTGTATGCCGGCATCACCTCAGACTTCATGAGCCGGGACTCTGCCTTTTTCCGTAGTCTTGGCAACCGTCGTGTCATCCGCACTGAGCAGTACGATTCCACCTGGCTGCAGGGTAAGAGCAGAAAAGCACCACTTCCTTTTTGAAGTCTACCTTTGTGTTGAACAACTCAGAACTGCGTCTGACATTAGAAGTTAGTTGAGAATGTGCTCCTTACGATAACACAATCACTAAAACACAAAATTTTGTCAAATTCTCCGCCAAGAAAACATCACAAGTCACGGTTAACATGTGCAGCACATTCAGTGTGTGTACTTTGTGAACTGAATTTTCTGAAGTAGACTGAATATCTTTGAGCATCTCTAAAATCATCTCCTGCACACCCGGTTGGTGTTTTATCAGGCTCCTGTGTATCGACGTCTGCTGCTGATAACAAGGCGATATATACTGACTCCCTGCTGTTTGGAAACTCGACTTCTCCCTAATCAGCCCTTTGCTCTTTCTCTATTCCTTGCGCTGCAAATTACATTTGTATCAGTGTAGGACTGTATTACATTTGATTTCTTATAATTTGCCTGTGTGTGTGTGTGTCTGTGGTACTTTCCTCCAGATGCCCAGTTTGTGCGGGTAGCGCCGTTGTCTGAAACTGATAATCCAGAAGATGATAAGGTTTACGTGTTCTTCACCGAGCGCGCTCAGGAGGCGGAAGGTGCTGCTGGGAAGGTGCTCTACTCCAGAGTGGCACGTGTGTGCAAGGTATGCGACATGTTTGTTTGGCATAGATAGGGTTTGTGCAGTTTGGACACTCATCAGAACACGTCTGCATGTAGCTTACATAAACACGTTTACCTCCATGGGATGGTATGTACGTGCTGTTTGGTCAGTGTGTGTGTTAGAGCAGGCAACTGTGTATCTGTGTATCACTGAAATGTATGAGGGACTGTTTATGTTTGTCACAATCACTGCGTCTTCCACTGTTGTGTGTGTTTTCTGTGTGGACATGTTTGCACATTCATGGCTTTGTTAGAATCAGAGAGACTTTATAAAGCCCAGAGGGAAATTGAGTTGTCATAGCAGCAAATATACAATAAACATCAAACACTTGTTTAAAAAGAGTGTAGAAACAGAGATATTGATAGATAAATATTAAGATAAATAGATAAATATAGAGATATAGGTATAAATATCAAAGGAAAAGCATGTGCTCAAATATATGTCATCATGTACAAAAGTGACAGGGTGCGGTGAGGTGTGATTAATTCTGTTCCACATGTGTGATCTGACCCAAGTGGATGAATTAAAGAGCCCGATAGCAGCGGGAAGGAACGACCTCCTGTAACGTCCCTCAGACAGCGAGGTTAAAGGAACCTGTTGCTGAAACTGCTCTTCACATTGTGTGTTATGGAGGGGGTGGGAGTCATTGTCCATAATTGCAAGCAGTCTTGGCAGCGTGGCGAGCTTCATGCCAATGTTACTGTGTGTGCATGAATTTTTTTGCCAGCTTAAATATGCAATGTTTGTATGTTTGCTACTTCTGTAATCATAGCAGATCTAATTCAGTTCTTTGTAATGTTCATGTAGAACGACATCGGAGGCCAGAGGAGTTTAGTTAATAAGTGGAGCACTTTCCAGAAGGCTCGAATGGTCTGTTCAGTCCCAGGACCAGATGGCTTACAGACACATTTCGACCAGCTCCGTGAGTACACACATGAAAGCATCAAAAGGCAAAACGCATCACATTAAAGCTAAAACAAAATCACATCCGACAGGTCTTAACCGCTGGTCGTACAGCTGAAGGTCTGTCCCTGAATGTTTCATAAAAGAGGAATTGAGTTCAGGCACTCAGCCTGTGTGTGTGTGTGTGTGTGTGTGTGTTTCATGTGAGTTCGCAGACACTTAAGGAAACTTAAAAACCACTGCCTCAGTAAATGCCTTCATAGCTCCACTGTTACCACGGTGACCAACAGCCCTGTCGGTCACCTTGGGTTTGTCTTCGTGCCTCAGTCTTGGTTACCACGGCAACATTCGTTGCAATGGCTTTATTCGTTATCGAGGATTTTCACATCAGAGTGCTCCGGTCAGCTCTGAGTGTGGGTGCGTGCAGCAGCAGGTCTGTGAGAGGTGCGAGATGCTGAATTTGTGAACTTGGACGCTGCCGTTGTGAATTTGTCGCTCACAGATGTGCAGATGCACAACTCTGAGTTTCTCTTAAAAAACGGTGGCATTAATGTTAATGGGCAATCAGCAAGCTTTAAAACATCATTAAAAGACACCACCACAGTAACTGGGTTGATTCATCAGAATCAGAATACTTTATTCTCTAAGGAAATTATGTTTAGCTGAGATCGGAGCTACAATATTAGCGATTTAAATATTTTACTACAGAAATCTTTATTTATTCATAGAAGACATCAACATTTCAACATTGATGTAACTGTGCCTCAGTAGAAAGCTTTAGTAAATAACTGCAGTTGATGATACAGCCTGTTAATTCATTGCTACTGCTAGCTCCCCGCACAGTAGGGGATGTAGCAGTAGGTCCGATGCTTGCACCAGGGTATCTCTATCTTTACCATTATAATTTGGTGGTGGAGAGTACAGAAACTATGTAGAGGATGCCTTTTACAAATTAAGCTCCCTATTTTATTTGAGTAGAAACTTAATATTCATGTACTCCTACTTCACCTTTAGTCCTCTGTGGCGGGCGGGTGGGATTATGTTCTTTAAAGTTGCCTCTGCCCATACAGCTCAGAATTAGTCATTTCATATTTTGATTGGAAGTTATGAAAAGGAAAGGGTGGATGGTAGAAAGAGGAAAGCATGGTGAGGTTTTAAAAAAAGGAAGGCGTAGGAGGATGAAGCAAATCGGTTTTGTTTTTACTGCACATTTAGCACACATAAACCTCGCAGTGTGCTGCATAAACAAAGTGAAATTAATTGTTGAATAAATAATATTTTTGAATTTCTGCTGCCAATGAATTACAGAGGCCATGGCTTTGGGTCTTCATTAAATGTCATCTAACACGGGTGTGTCTGCAATAACAGTCCAGATGAAGATCCTTGAGCCACGGACAGATGTTTGGATTCCTGAGGAAACCGAATGAGAGCTAGAACTTGCTTCCTTTATCTAATTTCCACCATCATAAAAGAAGTGGGCTTGTATCGAGTGTGAAACACTCCTCTGCAGAAAACTGGCTCCTCCTTGGCCCTGACTTCAGCCCACAAACCTAATACTCTTGAGACTGCAAGGTTTTTGTGAAAAGTCTGCATTAAAAATTAGAGGCTTGGAGTTTGAAATTCATGGGTGTTCTTGGAAGGGAGAGTTTACCCAAAGAACACTAAATTGCTAATGGAGTTCCTCGAGTGTTTGAAATCTCTAATCAACTGCCAAGACAAACAGTTAACAAAGAAATGTTTTGATCCATGAGTTACGAGCCCGGCGTGCTTTCACTGCACCACCCTGTTTTCGAGCAGATCATCTGAGACTCTCTTTCTTATGAAGCCACTGTGTTTCCTGCTCGGCCCTTAGGGGATTAGGTATTTGTTAGGAAAAGAAAAAAGGTGTAAATCTGAAACACGCAGTTTGACATATGGTAACAGTGGGACAGCGTGAGGTTGGCACTTGTCTCTGCTTAGGTTACTCGTCTCCGCTCTTTGTGTAAACAGAGCACACTTAGAGTAAACTAAGTAACTCACTCAGAGAGTTACCATTTGCGTGAATGTATACAGTACATTAACATATACAGTAAATTTTACACTCCTTCACATAGTCCAACCATTACACAAACACACGCTCAACAATAACAAACACCTGAAAGCACACACACTGTTTTTCAGCTGTTACCACACACACACAAAGACACTCAAGCCTTTGCCTGTCTGTGTATACAAAAGAGTTCAGACTTGTCAAGAGCATAAACATCTCTACCCAGCATGCCTCTGGCCATGTTTTAAACATCTGATAAGGCTGCATACAAATTTGTTTGTGAAAACACTTCAGCAGCACACACACATACAAAACCACGACCTGCATATACAGGAGATTAACCCATCGTGTTAAGAATGCTGCCAATGTTGTGTTTATGCCATGCTCTGCCACATAGAAACACTACAAATCCCATAAACTCGCGACGCTCTGCTGGTCCCTCCAGAGCAGAGGGTGACACCAGGCTGCGTGTGGGTGCTTTTATTTGCATACATTTTTTTTTTTGTTGAACATTTTTTTCACTTTTGCTAATTCTGTAAGGCACAAAAGAAATATATTAACAACAGTCAAACACCCATTAAGTTCAATCCAAATGTATTTATGTGGCGCCTTGAGACGACTGTCTCAAGGTGCTTTATATTGTAAGGTAAAGATGTTGGGAAAGTGGGAAGGAAAAACTCTTTTATTAGGAGGAAACCTTCTGCAGCTCAGAGGGCACGGAGCCGGGACAAAAACACACTGTGGAAGAGAGCCAGAGCTTAATAATAACCAATGATTAAACACAGAGTAGTGTATAAACAATCCATAAAAGTACCATCTTAAGTAACACTATGAGTACTTAACACTGTAAAGGCAATGAATAGATAAATAATAAGCGTTCGCACAATTCCAGATATTCCATTAAAAAAGAGAGACCCGAAAAATGATACTGTAGCATGACAAAGCTAAACCTCTAGTAGCTGTAATATTTTCACTAGCAAATGATCTCAGTCTAGCTCACAAGATAATTCCAGTCCAGTCTGTTTCATCGCTGACCTGTGCAGTGTTGAAACAGATTAGACAAATGGCCGGAGATAGACTTATATACATCTTGATATATATGTATATATAGTATAGATAGAATTTTTCATATTATTCATTGTAACCTGTACCATATTTCCACTGAGTTATGCAGAGTGTAGTTCTTAATTTACTTTATGCCCCATGTCTATTACAGAGTGTCAAAATCAGCACAGGGAGGAGGTTGGGGTGGATGGATTGGCGGCCACTCTTCATTTACCATTTCCAATGTAAAGCAAATGTTTGCATTTCTGACCACAATCATTCTCTAACCTTGGCGCCTTTATTCTAAACACCATGATGAAGTTCTCCACACCTTTACTGAGAAGGATTTATTTGAACCTGAGCTCTGAACTTTTCCTGATACTACATTTTTGGATCTAAACTTAGCCCAGCTATAGAAAATCAATTTCCTTTTGTGTTCATAGCAGTTCTGTAACACATGTCATGTCACTCAACAGGCAGGGGAATCAGATCAAAGCTGCACGTGTTGCTCTACAAGCTTGTCAAAGCACTTGTTGCAAATTGCTGATTCACCTCTTGTTCCTTTAGCATAGTTTTGTCGGGATTGACTCAGATGTTCTATGAGGGTTTTGAACACCCTCAGAGTTGGCTTTGTTTTGGACAAAGCATTTGGGCTGTAATTGCCACGAGGACTGACTCACAGCACCGGACTGCTTTGGATTTATTGTTCAGTTGTTTTGTGTCTGGAGCTTTAGGGCCTTTTGTTCACTTGTGTAAGTGTTAATGCTGAGCTCTTGTTGTCAACCACGCTAGTGTGAGAAAAACAAAAATCAGACCTCACTTAACCATAATTATTCAAAGAATCAAACAGTCGAGTGGAAGCCGAGTCCCTCACAGGAAAGGACCGTGCAGTGCTGTTTTCCCCGCTGTTGTGGTTGTTGTTGTTGTTGTGGAGGAGAGTCATGCTATGAGGTTTTAGAGCTGGAGACAGGCAACCCTCTGTGGCCGGATTCTGTGTCCTGACACTGGAGCTACTTCGATTTTCTCAGCCATTTTCCTCGTCTATTTTTGTCTGCGTGCGTAAGAGTCAGTGCTTCAGACATAAGGCAGCACCCGTACGCTTCCCACAGACAGGAAAAGTGCAGGGGAGGAAGAGTGTCACTGGGAGAGTTTGTGGATGGTATAAAAGCATGACAGTGACGAGAGACAGAGAAACACATCAGCCAAGTAAGCCTCTTGTTCAAGCTCAAATGTAGATTTCATTATTTTTTAAATCCACATATAATTTAAAATGAGTTTGAGATGATGACGACGATGACCTTCTGAACAGTCAGCTGTTGTAAGCGATCCAAAAAACATCAGTGATGTATGAGAGCCACAACCCAGAAACAGCAAGTATGACATTTCTGGGAGATTGATGTTTTATATATTGGACGTTTTTGAAATGACCTTAACCTTTCTTTGGGTCAGCCGTATCTTCTCCGGGTCTGTTTGACCTCATCAGATGGAGAAAAAGGTCAGAAGATAAACTAGAGGGAAAGATTTGTCTCCCTCCGTATATGAAGTGACGGTTAAGCAGTTGCACATATTGCCAAGCCTTCCCAATCCTTTCAGGTTAATCTGACAAATGTGTTTCCACTATTTAATGCTTAATTGCCTCGTCGACAAACGCCATTTGTTCAAACTGGTTAGGAAAACATGTTTTATGATGCTGAGGCAGATTTGACTCCCCCGTTGAACCTTACTAATCCATCATCGCTTGACTGCAAACACTTGAAAGGAAGCCCAGTTTATCAGAGGGAGAAAAAAAAGAGGAGATGGATAGAAAGTGAGTGAAAGTGAGGAGCTGGGCTGATGGCCAAAAGAAGGGTAGGAGGAGGGGGATCTAGTAGGACGGGCAGGATGAGGGCAGAGGTTGTAGCACGTGGTGTTGACCAGACATGAGAAGGACAAAGAAAGATGGGCTGAGGGAGATGAGGAGGGATGTGGAAGCTGTCATCAACGGGTTATTACTGCAACACTGTGCAAGAGAAGGTGAAGGAGGGGGAGGGAGCAGGAGAGGGGAATATCTGATTTAAGAGAACATTGGAAATAAATTTGGCTTCTGGGCAGGGCATATGAAGAAAAAAGAGAGGGGATGAAGAAAGGAGTGGTAATCGCAGAAAGAAAAACGTTTTATTTTCTTCTTACGGCCAAACAAAAATGTGGAGAAATGAAAGGAATAGTTACAATTTTAGCATTTCAAAAGGTTAAGACTTCTAAAGTGGAAATTGAAGAAGCATAGGCAGAAATTTACCCTCGCGCATTCAGCTTTTTATTGTTGCCATCACTTCTCTGATCCCTCTTCACATTTTTACTATATTAAGAATGACAGAATAGTTTATTAAAGCATGTGTTGAGTGTAAAGTCCCTGGGTTAGTGTAACAGCCATCGCTATCAAGTTTTCAGGAAGAAAGGAAAAATAAAGTTGATGTAAAGGACTGAGGGAAAGGATAATGGTCAGAGAGAGTTAGAATTGCTGCAGGCCATGCACAAATATATTTTCCCTCTAAGGACCAGGATTGGATGAGTGAGGTGAAGTGAATCTAAAAGGGTGTGAAGGTTGACTGAAGTGAGACAGGGAAATGGGGTTAATGGGGAAGGCTGAAGCAGACTGAAGGTGGAGATGAAAGAGATTAGAGATTTGCACTATATTTGTCTTGTAGTAAACTCAGTGTAATTTACTGGATTTCAAATGTATATTTGTTGGTGTGCAATTCCATCCTGAAGCGAAAAAAAAGAACAAAAACATTGTATGACACAGAGAGTGGTATCAAACGTCCTTTGTTACCACCGATGGAGAGCTGGCATCTTAGTCTGGCCATGGATGGCAAAACTGAGTTAACAGCTGTTGCTAGAGGGTAAAACATGTATCACAGTGAGAAATATGGAGTGTCAGAAGGAATAGGGTCAATAGCCGAGAGGGTTAAGGATCGGATAAGATGGAGGCAGGGCTATTATTGGCAAATTACTGTAAGATGGAAGGACGAGACAAGAGGAGTTGGCAGAAAGGTGACGAGCATAAAGGAGGCACGATCTAGGTGTTGGTATTCGGGGTGGCTGGATGAAAAGGGAGGGAAAGAAGAAACAGTGGAGAAATGAGGAGAATATGGGAGTTTGCCTGAGGGCGCACTGGCCAGACAATTAGGATGAGGGGTAGGAGGAGGAGGAAGAAGACAGGGGCCGGGTCTGCAGGTCTGCGGGCTAGACAAGACTGTCTTCCCTCAGGGGGAAAACAACCTCGTTTTGTTTAGAGAAGAAGACACAAGAACAATCCTCCAGAGAAAATAGGCCAGACAGACAGATGGACGGGGGGGACAGAGGGAAGAAGAGATAGCGGGAGGGAGGGATGGAGACTGGGAGGGACAGCGAAAGTGAGAAACAAAGAGAACGAGATACACCCAGAGGGCTTCCGGGAAGTCCAGGTGGATTTGAGCAGAAAGGAGCACGGGATGAGAAAACTAATAAAAAGATAAAGAGATGGAAAGAAAAAGGAGAGAAGATGATTCAGGAGGAGACAAAAAGAAAACATCTTGGAGTGTAAGATAGTGGTCGAGGCTGAAAGAGTAAAGAAGCTGTGCTTAAAAAAAGATAAGAAGCCATGAATCTGTCGTCTTTAACTGTAGCATGAGCAAGAAACCAAATAAACACTCTTTCTTGCTTCAGCGGTCAAACACTCTCACCTGGTCAGCCCGTCTTGCAGATAGAAGCAGAGTGACCTCATATTTTCTGCACTATATTTGTGATTAATGCATGTCTGAGTGTTGCGTTATCCCTCCTCTATTAAAGATTAATGACATTAGAAGCCACTCCAGTTTACTAAATCAAACATGCGAGGGATGTAGGTGGAACAGCACTGAATCAGTCGAGGTTTAAACTCGTCACGGAGCGATAAGAGTGAAGTTTTGCCAAGCTGAGCCGTAAATAACTAAGACGTCTTGTTCAAAGTGTCTAAGAAAGAAAAATGTTGCGCTGGCTGCGTCTTCTAAATTTGAACTGCATTTTTATGTGGAGCTGCATGTACACTGAGGTGCAAAGAAGAAAGGGAGACTAACTTTCGAGCAGAAGGCAAGTTTTTCCCCTGCAGGGTTTTACCAGAGTTTGTATTAAGTTTACTCAGAACAAAAAAATGCATGTATTTACTTTTACGTGCTGTGTGGCCTCATTTTTACCTGTCTTAAAATACCACAAAGTAAATTGGGATTTTTTTCCTCAATTGGAAACCTTTGTTCTTTCTTACATTCATAATAGTTGGTGCATTGTTTGGAGATGCAGCTCTGTGGATGCTAGCCAGACCTGCTGTTTTGATCATTTTTGATCCACACTGAAATATGTCAGGTTTTAATTATACAGAGCAGTAACAAATCCTAAATAAGCATATTTCACGGCAGTCAGTTTGTCCTGAAACAGCATGTATACACATGTGTTACTAATGACGTTAATAAAGTTTCTTGCCTGTTTAGGTGAACCGAATTTGTTTACATATTGTATTTCAAAATGGCTTCTGTGAAATCAGTCTATTGCCTTGAAATCTGGTGCAGCCATTCGTACCTTCCCTCTGAACAACTCAGATGAATCTCTAACTTCTTGTCATGCAATCAACAGTCATGTTTCTTTTTCCAGCACTTTTTCACTCAATACCTGCAAAACTAGTTTAGGTATTGTGCTAACAAGTGGATGTTAGCATGTCAAATCTACCTAATCTCACTTGACCCCATGTTAGCATGCTGATGTTAGTAAGTCTTTTATACAGTTACTGGTCTTGGCTTGGAAAAAAATTCTTATTTGGCTTGAAACTGACTCTGAAATACTTCACTTTTTACACTTTTTACGCTCAGTTTGGGCATCGTCTGGCAACCACCGGTCGCTACAGAAAAATGTTGCGAGTGGTTGCTGGAGAAATCGATTGCTAAATCCCCAGTGCACAGGGTTGACTCCCTAGTAACTACGGTTGCTAGGGAAAAATGTATATTCCCGCACCAGTTGGCAAGTTGCTGGGGGATAGTTGTTTGGTGTCGTTTATTAGTGGTTAGAAAAATACTTGCTAACTACTGACAGACAAGTCAGGGTACAAACTATAGGCGACTGAACTGTGGGCAATCTGCTAGCAACCAGGCCAATCACACAGAGGTTTTGAGTGGAGCACCGGCTACCTCTTTTGACCAATAGACCTGTGTGACTGAAGCCTAATGTAATTACATTAGATTACAACATTAAAAGTATTTTTCCTGCAGTAGTGCATTAGTCTTTAACAAGGCCAAGTATTGTTCTGTCCAAATGTGGTGTATCTAACTACAAGTCCAATGCCAGCTTGGCTGCACTTCCAGATGAGTTTCATCTGTTCTTTGCTCTGTTTGACTGCAATCCCATCACCTGGTAAACTTTTCCACTAGGTTTTAAAGGGGCTTTCATCTGTACTCAGAAGGGTTCCACCAGGGTGGCTGTGTGACTATAAAATTGAGCTCTGTGGGTGTAGATGTGCATCTTACAATGCCCTTCTTTTTTAGTCTGACTCATCTCTTCTTTGAACAAAACTTCGAGGAGCTTCAGATGAAAGTGTACTCAGGATATACATCATCCAGAGTAATAATGCATGAAGGCCATAAAAAAAACAGGTAGACATAGAGATGCAAAGTAAACCAACAGATGATAAAGGTTTTGATTAATGAAAAGCATTCTTTGGAAGATGTGAGAGCAGAAGATAAGCTCGAACAAATGATGGGAAAGTAGAGAAGAGGCTGTTTAGAAAGATGGAGGGATGATATGAGTAGAATTAGGGAGTGATAGGAAACAGGAAGAGAGGTAAAAGGAGTGATAACACAAATGGGGGCATCTACATTGTGATTTAAAGGCAGGAAGAGCTCAAAGAAGCAGTAAATAAAATGCAATAACAAAGAAGTGATATATTAAAGGGAAGAGGGAGTGAGCAATTGGTACGCTGGAGGCAGCAGACTACCCATGCTCTTCTGTTCCCTATCTTTGAGGGGCCTGTGTGGGTGTTTGTGTGTCTATCGGTACCATGCAAGTTTGAGTCAATGTTCCTTGCTCCCTGCAGTTTAACAATTTGGTATGTGTGGGTGCATGAATGTGGCTATACATGCCTTTATTTCTCTTTGCGTGCTCCCAAATCTGCCACTGTGTGTGGCAGCTGCAAGTGTGTGTAGCTGTGTCGAGATGAGATTAGCCTTCCTGCAGGGCCGTAGTTCCACGGAGGCCACCTGAAGCAGCAGGAACGGCAGGAATGTGGGAACATTGATACGCTTCGTCGTCTCCAGCACCACAACAACATATCTGCCTCTGCATGGGAGAGGAGAAGAATAAAAGTAGAGACATACGGGGCACTCATTGAGTACTCCTTGGGTCGAACCTGTTTTTTTAGAGTTTCGGGAACTTTTAAAGCTATTTGCCACAAAAGTAGGAAGCAAAAAGAAAGGAGCCCTAGGAGTCATGTATTTATAGATTATCACAGCGTGTTGCACGGAAAACAAAGGGCTCCATTCTCCTCCATTTTGATGGGATGATAAAACATTCCCTGCTCTTATCTGAGACAAAAGTGCAGAACAGAAAACCTTTGATTTATTCTGATTTAAATAAACTGTGAAAGCCAAGGTCTAGTGTGAGCTGCAAGTGTAGGCAACTGAATAACACAGCGATGAACAAAAGTGGAAATATGGGAGGCAAAAAAGTCAAACTGTGCACAACTTTCAGGAACATTAATAAATTTTTTTAATGTGTGTTTTTTTTTTTTTTAAATGTTTTATCACAATTTGTCAGTATTGAACCACTGGTGCTTCATACGAGACACAATGTTTCCATTGTCAGTCTATATGTGCTCACAGTTGTGGGCCTTTTATTACCAGTGCTATACATTCAGCACCTTTACTGTCACACACAAAGTGATGATACGGCAGTTTTTTACGGTTCAGCATATTTCCAAAGAAAACTTCCATACTCAGGCTGGAGGAGCTGGGAATCTGCCAGCCTTATGTACCCGGTCTGGCCTTAAACTCTTATTGCCGTTAGTTCTCTGCGTTGTGTTGTGTGAATGACCAGAGGAGTCAGCTCTCACTTTGCCAGCCGGGTGGATTTATTCTCCCAGAACTGTTTAAAATAAAAACAAAACAGTACAGCAACTTCACTTTACTGGACTTCTGCATGAACACCTCTCCTCAGCGGGGCCTCTAGGCGACTGAGGTACAACATCACAACAAATCCAATTACCAAATAATACTGCTAAAATGTATTTATATTCATATATAACAAACAAAAATGCACTGCATCGTGAACATATAGTGACAATTACCTCATCAACAAAATTATACTTTAGGGAGACTTCATTTACCAGTGGCAATTTTACATATTTACAGTAAGTTGAAACAGTGAACATGAATCACAAACAAACAAAAGATATAACCAGTTCACATGACACAAAAATAAAAGAGGGAGCTCACATACCTGTTTAAAATAAAAACAAAACAGTACAGCAACTTCACTTTACTGGACTTCTGCATGAACACCTTCAAGGGAGAGAGAAGGATAGCGGACCACATGAGAAGCCACGTGCATGCTCCTATGCTCTCATCTGAGACATGCTAACTAGCATGTTACAATAAAGTGCTGTACTCGACAGAGAAACAATAATTCACACTAAAACATCAAACAGAACTATGAGACAAAATGCACAAAGGGAACGAGCAGTGTTTGAATTACTTTTAGTTACTTTAACTGTGTTTATTTGCTCTGTAACTGAGAACACTAGCGTACGCTCACCTCTCCTCAGCGGGGCCTCTAGGCGACTGAGGAAAATAGCGCGCAGCTACAGGAAGTGACTTCGTGGGAAGTCAAAGGTCACACAAACAAAATAAAAGCTCCCAAAATATAAATACAGAAAATAAACATATATAAATAAACACATATACATAACCAATACTGACAAAGCGAGATAACACTGCAGGATGGATCTTTGGTGAAATATAAATTATTTTTTAATACACCCGTTACACTTACACTCCTGAGCTGTAGTCACAGAGTCGCTTTATTTCTTTATCATACACACAGTATCTTTTTGGACCTCCAAAGTATTTGTAACCTTTTTCACGGACTTACATTGAATCTGATGGGAACACAAGATAAAAACAAAACAGTTAATCACTTTCTAACTATCACACACTCACTCACACTCCGATGAAAACATCAGAGGCAATTTGCAGTTCAGTCTTGCCCGAGGCCACTTTGACACGAGGACAGCGGAGGAGCCTAGGGATCAAACCGCTGACCTTCCCATTAGTAGATGGGGCCACAAGCTGCCCCACTTTTTCTTTTCCTTTTTTCCTTAACACTTCTGAGGATACTTTTAGCATTTGAACTTAAATCTACAAGTTCATTAAAAAAAAAGATCCCACAGTTTTACCTGCTGTATTCAAATGCGGTGTTATGGCCGCTGAGCTATCAGGTGTCGAAGGCAGACAGATGGAAAGAGCTAAAAAAACAAATCCGCACTACACCTGATTGCGCTGCATGAGCGGATCACTATCAGAGCGACGCCAAAGTGAGAAAAACATATCAAATGTGTGTGTGTGTGTGATCCGCTGTGTTTGAAATGACGAGTGGAGACCGAGGTGTGGTGTTAGTGTGTGTGACAGCAGGTGCTGTGTTCCTGTGGCGGACGGAGCGCTCGGCTCTCCCACTGCGGCTGGTTATTAATGGCTACAGATTCATTACAAGCAGCCAGTCAGCCATGTTGCCAGCATGCCCGACGCTATTAGTCACACAGTCAGACTGATAGATGCACACACTCAGATGCGCACACGGGCATACACATAATGAATACAAAGTACCTAAAACTGAACACACACTCACACAAATAAAGAAAATAGACTGTTACACAGACTCATGAGCATTGCTCACATGAATACAGACATGTAGAGTTTATGCAGTCCTGTGCAACTCTCCAAAACTTCTCCGTAATTCAGACATCATTCTGATCTTTTCTGACTAACATTTTTATGTCTTTGTCTCCTTCCATTTCCCTTCCCCGTCTTTCTCCTTATCCCTCCCTTCCTTTCATCATTATGTCTGGATGTTCTCCATTCAGAGGACATCTTCATCCTCCAGGGGAAAGACAAGAAGAATCCTCTCATCTACGGCCTGTTTACCACTTCAAGGTATGTGCCTCTGTAAAGCAGAAATCATGGGAATTGAGTAACTTGAATGGGTGGTGTGTAAACTGCATACCCTTGTTTATGTGTGGAAAATGTCAGTATATGGTGGTAGATGGGAGGGAGTCCCTTCACTTTTACACTGGGCGGACTAGTTTTAGAAGGACTTTAGTCCTTAGCATTTAGTTCTGTATTGATCAAGCCATGCAAAAAAAAAAGAAAAAAAAAAGAATAGAAATGGAGTGCAAAAGAGTGGAAGAGAGGAGAAGAGTAACTGTGTACTCAACGTGTACAGGATAAATACGATTTCTTGAAAAGGATTAGATGATTTGTCAATAGTTTATTTTGAAATAGGATCCGTGGTATGCATAGTTATACTTTTTGGTGACAGTTTTATTATGGAGCATTGGGTTTCTTGGGGCCCCAGAGGCAGGAATTGCTGTAATTGTTTAAATAAAAGGTTTAAAAGCAGTTTAAAGCCAGCTGTAAATTGAACTGCCGACGACAGTGGAGGCTGATGAGGTTTTAGTGAGAATTTCAAACCACTAACCAGACACTGAATTAAAAACAGATGACAGAAGCATCAGATCTTTAACGATAAATACCTGTTGACCCACACAGTAACTCCTCAACATGTCATTTTTAACAAGTTAAAACATGTGATATAAGAAGCTTTTTTTTTTAGTGGTAATCGTTTTAAAATATGAAGAAAATAAAAGTATAAAGTTTTTTTTCTTCAAATACTGAATAAATGATCATCTGCACCGTCCTGTACTGTGATGACACACGATGACAAGAGGGCGTCTGTGACAGGATATGAGTGCTTGATGTTTCACATCCACGTGTCAGATGTTGATGTCACACGCTGTGAGATACACACCACCCGCCGGGTCTCATGTCACAGTGACTCATGAATGAAATACATCCATTCATGTGAACAACATGGAGCGTATATGAGCCTTCACAGTTGTCATCATCAGTGCACAGTTTCTTCATCTGTGTCCAACTGTGTGTGTGTGTTTGTGTTACAGAAAGGTTACAACTTGACTTCTACTGTATTTTTTCACACACAAATAGACAAAAAGGCAATTTTGAGATCCTGGAAGAAGTGCATGAGGACAAAATTGCAAAAAAATGAATTGTGACTTTAATAAGGAGTTGATGATTTTCAACAAGACTCTAAAGCAGCTTTGCATAACTCACAGTTTAAAAAATGCTTTTGAGGACAAATGCTTTAGGGCCTTTCAACCAATTTTCTTCTGATTGGCTCCCAATTTATATGTTCCCGATGAGGTCACAAAGAGCCAGAAGTAAGGCTTGCAGGATCACTTGTACATATGCTGGCCTTAATTATTTGAAACTTTTGACCATGTTTAACTTACATGACTGAAAAAAGGAATAATAAATACCCTTTATAAAAAGGCTACTATGAAGCAGCCCACAGGAGATATGCTTTCTGTTGAAGTCTATGTTAAAGCCTAGGAAATGTACAAATTGCATACATGTCAGACATAATAGAGAAGAATCAAAAATATTCTTTCAGACCATCAAAGGCTGTTAGTTTAAAAAAGGCAGTTGTCCGAATAGACAGGCTTTCATAAAAGCTCACGCAGATGTCTGCTGAAAAAACACAGACATGAAAAAAGCAGGTTCTGTCTGAAAAACGAGTAAAAAATGATCCAGCAAGCAGCCTAATTAAAGTAAAAGAAAAAGGCTGCGTTTTCTCATTTTCTCTACTCCACTGACCATGTTGCATATCCAGAGAATAACACAGTTTCTGAGCTGGACGCCAGAGCTCCACAGTAGCAGCAAAAGTATGACGGCATCTGGCATTGCAGAGCAGGGAGTTGGTCTGTTTTTGGGGGTTTTGGAAAGTGTGTGGAATCTTAGCAGGGAACAGAAATCCAAAGCATCACCAAGGGTGCGGTCGCAACCACAGAACTGGAAAAGAGCAAAAAGGTCATTCCTTCTGAAAGGAGACTTGTCTCTCTGGTACAGTAACGATTGCACACGTGCCGGTTTTTATGCCTGTGATGAAGGCAAGCGTGTTAACAGTTCTTTGCTTTTATTTTGCTCTCTGCTTTTATTTTTAATTGTTTGTGATTCATAATGTATCAGACAGCTGATTAATTGATTTTGCCCACCGGTAGCCTTGTTGTCACATTTATTCTCGCAATGCAAAGTGGCCGGGACCCAAAGTAAAACTAGACGCTAAGCTCAACTCCTGGTAGCACACCTTTGGTAAAGTTGAACCACTCCATGAAACTAACAGCCCTGCCAATAACCTGCAACACAACTAATAATTATTAAAGCACAACCGCAAAAAGCAACAGGGGACTGAGGTCTGCTCAGGTGGAGGAATGTTTGTGCAGGTGAGCTTCCAGAGGAGGCCACTTATAAACAAAACAGAATAGGAAAGAGGAGAATTTACAAGTGTAAAGGTGACATCCCCAACTTGTAAAAACACAATTTAGAGGCTGACATGAATGCTTTTTTACAACGTCACGGTTCACTTTTGTACTCTGTATGATTTGGCATCTGAATACCAGACTGAGACCTCTGACCACTGAGGAGAGAAAAAAGCTTCCTCTCTAAGAGCCCCCTGATTCATCATAACGTGGCCTTTCTATCTGTTCTGTTTCTGCTTTGCTGGAATCTCTAGCTCGTGCGTGCTTTGCCACAAATCCTCCAGAAATGTGTGATCTTAACTGCAGTGGATGGGATGTGTTATAGTGGGGACCGATGTGCTGAAAGCAGCATATTCACCCAGGCTGGATTTTGGGTTGGAGCGCATTCATTTAATTGATGCGTTCAAGCTGGAAAGCCACAATGAGTCACAGCTCCTAATACAGTACTCCATTTACTGCTTAAAGACCTTTGCAGTATATCAAGTAAAGTAATCAAAGGTATGCTCTGCTTCAGACATATCTGATGTCTGAATCTGCTCTCCTTTTGTCTTCTCCTTAGTGATATCCTGAACGGTTCAGCGGTGTGTGTTTACCGAATGGAGGATGTGGTTCGAGCCTTTAAAGGGAACTTCCTGCATAAGGAAGGGCCTCAGTATAAATGGGCAGAATTTACAGGCAAGGTGCCCTATCCACGGCCAGGAACAGTAAGTTCATACTCAAAACTGGTAGATACCACCGCTATCTCTCCAGGTGACTTTTTGTATTTCTCTAAAAGCAAATGCGTGATTTACCAAGGTAATACATTGCAATAATATGCTGTCTTTGATGGAGGGTCATTTAATTCTGCAAAATTGTGCTTAATTTCCATATAAGAATGCTCAAAACAAAAGACTGGAAACATTATGATCTCAGTCTCTGTCTCTCTCTTTCTTTGTCAGTGTCCGAGCAGTACATATGGAAGCTATAGCTCGACCAGAGAGTATCCCGACGACGTCATTTTCTTCAGCAGAACTCATCCGCTGCTGCAGGTTTGGCTGATATTTCACTTTATTAAATTAAGCCAGTTTAGCTTAATTAGATTGCCGCATTTTACAGCAGGTCAAGCCATTTTTTTCTCTCTATTTCTGTCTAAATTCTGAAGTGAACATAGGAAATTAAATTAGCAGTCCTTGCCAACAGGGCACTGCTTCATCACAGGGAATATGAAACCTTTGCTGTATTAATGATGAATAGCAAGACTGGCTGAACAAATTTATTAGTCAAAGATTTCACATTTAATGTGATGCATTCTTGCTTTTTCTTTTTCTTTTTTATAGGAAAATGTCCTGCCGCTTGGAGAGCGACCCCTCCTGGTCAGGGTGGGTGTTCATTACAAGTTCACCAAACTGCTGGTGGACAGAGTGGAGGCTGTCGATGGCACCTACGACGTCCTGTTCATCGGTACAGGTAGGTCATGTGACATTGAAGGTTGTGTTTCTGGCATTTTAAAGTGTTTTTTCAAAATGAAATATGGTGAATGATTTGTTTATTTTTATTTTTTTTGTCTTTAGACTCAGGACTCGTTATGAAAGCAATCCATCTGCACAGGGAGCACGGCCAGAGTCAGGAGATCACTCTGGAGCAGATGCAGGTGTTTCAGGTACTGCAAGCTTTTTCTGTGAGGAAAACCAGGCTGAAACCTTAAAAAACTCAGATTTGTTAAGAGCTGGTCTATTTTGTAGTAAAGCTCATTGTTTGCAGATTGAGTTGATTTCTTCGCGGCGTCCATTCATTCCTCCTCCATTAAAAAAAATTCAATTACCTCTCAAAACTAGATCCAAATGTACATTATTGTCACAACATAATGCAGCACAGACTTTTCAAATTAGCCTGCGTGACAACAATGCATGCAGACACAGTGTGACTAATTCCATATCTGTCCATGCCATATGGAAATGAATGGAAATACATGCATTCTCTCAACAGTAAGGAAACGCATGCGTGCAAAGACACCATTCTGCTCTGGTTAATGCAAAGATAGTTATGCACATACTATACCACTAAAGTACTGCGCATATTGACATGAAATGCAGTAAATACCTTTATTTAACCCCTTAATGTCTAGTGTATCATATTTGATGCATGAGTTTTTTTAGACTTATACATCTTAAATTGCACAACAGATTTTTAAGCAATGATCTGAACAAAATTTTCAAATGGAACAAATACAATACAAATGAAAACTAGTTTATGTATATTAATATTAAAAACATTTTTAAATCAGAAGGTTCAATAAATGCTCAATTTTTTCAATTATCTCACAGTTCAGGATTTAAAGGGTTAAAGCTTGTCACTGCACCAAGACCAAGTTACTGCAGCTGGGCATAGTTACCAAAAAAGAGAAGATCACAGTTCACAAAATCCACATTTTTGTCCAGAATGAACTCCGCTTTGGGTTCAAACAGCAAAATGAAGGAAAACAACTTTGGGTTCAACCTGAATGATGTGGCTGAGATATCTGTGGTCAGACCTGACTGTGTTTTTCCTGCTCTGTATTCTAAAGTATATGCTTTGTAAAACTCTATCTATCTATCTATCTATCTATCTATCTATCTATCTATCTATCTATCTATCTATCTATCTATCTATCTATCTATCTATCTATCTATCTATCTATCTATCTATCTATCTATCTATCTATCTATCTATCTATCAATCAATCAATCATCTTTGTTTCAGTATAAACCTGGTGTGTTTCTCAGTTTCCCTTTCCTGTCTCCTTCACAGCACAAATCACCGGTGACAGCCATGGCACTCTCAAAGAAAAAGGTAACAGACGAGACTCGCTTTCAAAGTTCCAAACTGCCGCACTCACACACGGTAACATCGCACTTCTCACTCGTCTCTCCACCTTGCGTCTCCAAGGACGGCTTCATCACCAGTTGCCATGGTTACCTCACCTCAGTCAGAGCAGTAATGAAGAGATGCTAACACACAAATGCACCTTGCATTATTAAAACAGTTTGGCATGAGAGAGAAAAAAGAAAACGAAACCCCAGCTCGCACACACGAAGATTATAAAAAGCAAGCATCCTCACATTTCTCTGTTTTCCACCCCGCATGCAAACACACACTCTCCGTGGCCACTGACATTGATACAGCTTGAGTTGGATTTGTGACTCACAGAGTGGAGATGAATCTGCTTTTTTTTCCTGGTGACTGTCAAAGTGTCCGTGTTGCAGGGGAGTGAACTTGATGCCCCTTTGTTTTTCTCTTCTGGCTCTCCCACATTGTCTCTGCTTTCCCCCCTCCATCGTTGTTTTCTCTTCCATCTCTATTTCAATCTTTCACCCACCCCCTCTCCTCTAGCAGTGGTTGTTTGTGGGCTCCAAGGAGGGTGTGTCTCAGCTGGCCCTTTACCAGTGTGAGCTGTACGGTCAGGCCTGCGCTGAGTGCTGCCTGGCCAGGGACCCCTACTGCACCTGGGACGGACATGCTTGCAGCCCCTATATGCCGACCGTGCGCAGGTAGGGAGGACATACCAGCTCTATGCAGATCCAGACAGCACTGATAACATTACAGCAGATTGAGTTTCCCCTTACGGCTTGAACTTATTTTATTATGAAAAGAATCAATGTGGAATCAATCTTCCCAAATTTGATTTAAATCACATTTGTTGATAGTCAGAAACATGGTTCAAGTTACACCTAAGCTCAGATTTTTCTGATTAGATTTTAGGCATTTTTTCCACATGATTAAGATTTTGTTTCTTTACTAAGTATCACAACTGGCCATAATTTCTATGATTAGGTTGTTTATGATGATATCCTGACTTTTGCCCCAGTGAGCAAATTGATTCTGCCAAGGAAGTTATGGTTTTGCGTGTGTGTCGTTCTGTCTTTAAACACGATAGCTCAAAAAGTTTTGAATGAATTCTGAGTATACAGTGAACTCATGTCAATAGATTGATCTGAAGGTCAAATTAAAAATGCTATATAGAGCTATTTAAAACTATGTTTCTTACTGGCATTGTTTGTGTTGACAACATATAGGCATGATACGTGTGACCCCAAAATGCGTGCCCTTTCTCCTAGTGCTGCTCTCACTTTGTTAAAATCATCGCTTTGCTGTCCGTTCTGTCTAACACAAGCTTGTTGTTTCTGTTTGTCTGCAGGAGGAATGCTCGTCATTTAGGAGAGGATGAGGATCCACTGACTCAGTGTGTCAGACAGGGAGGTGAGCAGCTTCCATTGTTTCCATTCAGGGTCTTTGCTTTACCTGTTGAACTATGCTCAGGCCACATTATGGAGCACTACCAGTGTAGTAGGGTTTCAGAGGGCTCAAGCCTGTTCCAGCTGAGACTGGCGAGAAGCAGGCTTCTCGGACAGGTCACCATATCTTTAACCTGTTTCACCTTTTCTCTCTTTAATTTAGCCGGACTGCAGGTGGAGGCAGAACAGAGGGTGATGATGGTGGCAGAGGGTAACAGCACCTACCTGGAGTGTTTGCCCAGATCCAGACATGCTGCAGTGACCTGGTACAAACAGGCTGGAGAGAACAGCGCTGAACTAAACCAGGTGCAGTCACACGTTTTACACTTGTGCTTTCATTTATGTTCCAAATCCTTTTTACAGCCACTTTGTTCGAGATTATCCAGATTATAAATTTCCTCTCCAAAAATCTCTCGTCAGGTGATAACTGGTGACCAGCTGGTGGTGATCGAGCGGGGCGTCCTGATTCGTCGAGCCGAGCTGTCTCACGGCGGGGTCTACCACTGCCAGGTGGAGGAGCACGGCTACCACTGGACTGCGGTCACCGTGCGCCTCGCTGTTTGGAGCCCCTCTGCCAATCGCCTCCTGGCTTCCTGGTCGGCCTCGTCCTATCAGAGCGCCGGAACCCAGCCGTGGTACGAGAACGTGATGGCACTGATTCACCCCGGAAACCTTGGCCAGCACTGCAAGGCTCTGGGATACCGCCCTCCACGCAACCACCATCGCCATGGTGACACAAAGGCGGAGCTACACAAGGAGAAAGAGAGGCACAAGCATGGCGGGGGAAGAGGAGGAGGAGGAGGCGGCGGAGGAAGAGCAGCGGGGAGGAAGAGCAGGAGCAAGCCGCAGCAGAGGGCGCCGAGGAGTGCTTGAACGCATCCACGAGCGGGGGGGCAGATTTTCAGTGACTTCAACAACTACACAAACACGCAAACACACACACACACAAATGCACACATGTACACATACACAGTTAACTTATACACTGAGACACACACATACTGTATGTACAGAGACTACTTCATGCGCATGCACTTATCTACAAACAAACATGGCGTCCTTTCATTATAGAGACAAACAAGCTAAGCTACACACGAGTGACTGAAGTATGTACAGGATCTGGACAGCGAGGACTGTTTCACCGGGACAAACGACTGTATGAATGAAAAGGCTTAGGTTGCATCGCATGTTGAATGAAGGATAAACGGCATGCCTAAATCCCTAAGTTTGACTGACTCTGAGTCATGACAAGGACATTTGATTGGATTCTTTAGATTTGGACGCTCTACAGAGAGAGAGAAAAAAAATAAAAACAAAAATCCAAGTCTCGTTCCAGAAGTCGATTTTAAGCATTTGGAAAAATCATCCAAACCGTCTGTCCCGAAAAGGACCATACTTGTGGTTTTGCATGTTTTTGCCCATTAATTAGGAATCACAGCTATCCCTCAAAACAGAGCAGATGTTTTTTAGATTGATTTCCTACCTTCCAGGCAAAAAACTGCTTTCCATTTATTTTGTGATGTGGAAAGAGAGACATTTTTTTTCAAAGTCATGTTCTTGAAGTTGAAGAAGTACTTTTTTCCCCAAGTACTTTGCAAAACAATTATTGCGCTTCAATTTCAAGGACACTCTTTCCTCTGGCATACAGGAATAAATTTTCAAACTGCTTCTTTGTTGTTGGAAAGAGAACAGAAGTTGACAGAAGGGCAAATATGTATTTGCTGAAAGGCTGTCAAATACCATTCAAATGTCATTGGAACCCAATGAAACAGCACAAAAAAGAAAGCTGTCAAACTGTTCTCTGTAGTGAAGAGTTGTTCATCTTAAAACTTAGTATGTACGGCAGTGATACATAATGAAAAGGGCTAAAACATCCAAAACAAGCTGTTAGTGATCAAGGTAACAGTTTAATTCTGCAGAAACTTTGATTATTTTTATTTTGAGCAGCAGCAAATAGCACTGATGAGTTTTAATTTTCTTCACTTAATGGATATATAACATATAATCCTTCAGGCAGTTTCCCTACAGTAAGGGCTTTGTTGGTTTCTTCAGATAGGTGGGGTCTGACCACGAGATGACTGACTGCGACCATGAAGATGAAAGGCAGAGAAAAAGCATGGCGACGGCTTTGATGAGGTTACAGATCAGCTTTCCCAGGACATTAGTGCTCTGTGTTGCAGCCGTGCAGACCCGCTACAGGAGATGTTTCCATTATGTTCTCCTCAGTGTTTGCTTCTGCATTGCTGGCTCGGTTAAGACTCACGGGCATAAGCTACCATTGGTTTTGTGCCACGACACAGAGAGCGGTTTGGTTTAGGTGTGGAAACAAAGTGAACAAAAGAAGGAAAAAAAATGCTCCGTGCTGTTTAAAGTGTTGGTTGAGTGTATCTGGAGTCCCACGTGTGGACGTTGTACAAATTTAGGAAAAAGGTGCAGACACGTCTGAACATCAACTCCAACAGAAACTTCGCTTTGACATTCAGAACTGAGTGTCGTCCGCTGGTCTGAAGTAGGGCGCTTTCAAGCTTTCTATATATTCAACATCTATTAGGTTATTGTTTAAGAAGTTGAGAGTGAATTTTAAAAGATTTTCATTACAACATGAACAAGAGGATCAAACTGTAAACCGAACTAGAAGAAAACTCTGTACAGAAATGCATGTTTCCCAACCTGTTGGTGAATTTCAGTGGATTAGACTAACACAGAAGAGTGGAGCACATTATTGCAGGTTCTGCAGCCCCAGCTGGTAATGACATCTGACTGTAAATTATGAAGCAGGCCCAGCGGATCATAAAGAAGCCTTTATTATACCAAGCTGGAACTGGAGAAAGTGCTAAACAGGACTGGCGTCAAATGGACTCTGGCCAGTGGGATTTGAGTGACTTTGTGAGGCAGTAAATTGTGATTTGTTCTTAAAATGTTAAACGAACACAGCTACTTCCATCTCTATTTAACTTCCTTCTTTGTGCTATTTATTATTTTAATCTGGTGTGAGACTACTTCTTTGAGGAGTTGTGATACTTTTTTGACATGAGTGTCTTTGTTGTTCTGTCTTTGTACGTATGTCTGACGTCCAATTGTTACCAGTTGATGTACCTTCCCACATTCACCAGTGGAAATGTTTTTATTTTCGTTTTTTGAATCTTGTCTTTCGTATTGGCATCGAAAGGAAGTGCTGCTTCAGTCTGAGGCAGTGGGAACTAAATGTGCATTTAAAATATGATATTTTTTCTGCTTGTCTTCTCGTTGTTGACGTTTCCCAGAACACTGGATGCAGACTAAAAGTTCCAACATCAAGCCTGAGCTCAACAGTACTGCTGTTGTGTGTGGCTCACATTGCATGAGTTCTAGTTAAATCATAGAGAGAGAAAGGTGTAGCTAAAGGACAGAGGGAAAACTTACTAAATTAAAACTTAATCGAATTTTATATGCTATACTGGAAGAACGAGCATTACATGCATGGTTAAGCCCAATAATAACAGCCTCAAAGTTTTCCCTTATTTAATATCATCCAGCAGTGGTGATACTGAGCACACATTACTGACGGTAATATATACCATGATCCTGCTGGATCCCAGTCTCTTTGCTGTATGCTTCGTCTCTCTATGTGGGTAAGGATCTGTGTGTCTTTTTGTGTGTTTGACATTAAGGTGGTTAAGGATCTGTGTGTCTTTTTGTGTGTTTGACATTAATGGGATCAGATTTAGAGTAGCTGACAGGGCTGTGTCAATAAATCTTCCAAACGTGGAACTCTGCAATATATTCGAGATATTTTTTGATGCTATAAGAAGAATGTAGCATCAACACAAAGCACAGAGAGCCCACAGATAATTAATATGGGTTTGGCTTCTTGGTGTCTTGGCTCTTTGCTTCTTGGCTCGGGCCACATGAAAGAAGTCACAGCACTGAACTAATTCTGAGTTTAGTTTATAAGGGAACCTGTGACACTGAGCAGCTGTCCAAGTGTCACGCAGCCAATTCTTAAAAATGAAAGTGTGTGTGAGAGTGTAACGCTGCAGCTGTAATCTAAAATGAAATCAGGATTTGGCCTGTTGTTAAGCTGCTGTTTAAAGTCGTTTAGAGTCGAATAGCTTACTGCTAAATTATTTTGATTGGTCACACAGCTGGTTTTCTAGCAGATTTTCTGTGCTCATGAAAATTGGAAATATTTCCCTGAAATATGTCCAGAGCAAGCAAATAATCATCATAACATAACAGGACTAAAGCTTTGATTAATTCAATTTCAATTTAGTTGTAGCTAAAGTGCCAAATCAGCATAACAATTGCCTCAAGGCACTCTATATTCTAATGTAACGATTCAATAATAATAGAGAGAAAATCTCGACAGTGGGACAACCCTCTGTGATCAAGCACCTGGTGACAGTGGCAAGGAAAAACTCTTTTAATAGGAAGAAACCTCTGGCAGAACCAGGCTCAGGCAGCGGCGACCGGTTGGGGGAGTGAGGGAAGGAAGACAGCATAAAAGTCGTGCTGTAGAAGAGGGCCAGAGATTGTAGCTTTCTCGTCACATAATATTGTATCATTTATCAGTTATCATACTGCCGCTGAAGCTGCTGAATGCTAACACTACAATCACTTATGTATTCTATCACAGATTTAAAGCTCTTCTAATTAGCCATTGTTGTGCACGCCCGTTGTTAAGAAAACATGCAGGATTTCTGCCCAAATGGCTATCCATTACTGCAAAAGAAACTACGATAGAATCACAAATCACAATACATAACAGCATTTAATATAGCTGAGCAATTGAACCATAATCAGGTCAACTGAAGCAAGTGCCACTAGCTAGCTAGTTTAGCTTAGCATAAAGGTTAAAAAATAGTGGCAGTGCAGCTAGCCTCTCAAACTGCAGTTTGTTATATGGACATTTTACCCCAGAGACCCATGCAGATCATAAATATAGGCTCGAATTCTACTCAATAAGAAAACACACCCTCAGTCTAACAAAGCAAAGCTTTCAACTCTATTTTTCTTGCTAATTTCGACTGCTCTTCGGGTTATTTGAATTACTATTCAAGAGATCCAGAAACATTAAAAAGATAAACCTAACTATGCTTGTAATGACCCTGCCTTGTGGATATTGTGTGTATATATATATATGAATGTGTAACGTGTATATTTTATGTCGGATCCCATCTCTGCTGAAAGTTCTCTGCAGAACTCCAACGAGACATTTTTATGGAGGACCATCTTAAACATTTAATGCTTTTCCTGTAAGACGAGGTGCAGAGCTGCTCCTCGTTCATTACAATGGCCTCACTCTGTTATGCTGTATTTACATCTGAGTGCCAACATTCGTCTCTTGTGATTTTCCAGAACGACTTCTCTGCAGACAAAATGAAACTGTCATCACATGATCTCCTCTCATGTGCAGAGACTTTGTTTTTCTTTTTGTAAATATGTATAAAGGTCTGCTTTCAAATGAGCTTGTGTCTTGTGGTTTAGCGTGCCTATACGAAAAATATCCATATTCTGAGCTACACACCGATCCACACATTTTAGTGCAGGATGAACAAAATTTACAGCAACACGGGCACCTTTGCACTTTCTTTTTCAGCATTTTTTTTTAGAATGTGTTTTACAGAGTTTACAATATAAAGCTTTTACTTGTAAATTATATAGTTTGCAAGGGTCAATTATAAGTAATGGAAAATCATTTAAACCGTGTCCTAAACCCCAGGGGTTTCAGCCTTCTTAGGACACGTGTCCTTTAGAAGCATATGGGCAGATTTGGACACTGAGCGGTGCATAGTTGTATTACAGGCATTCATTGCAGCTATGCTATTTTTCATGCATTCTGTCCATCACCGGTTTCACTCCAAAACAGTAACATACCGTTCAATACCAAATCACCATCTGTCTCTGCCAAAGCGACCACATACACTACTTTCTCATCAAATGATAAACAACTGGTATGCTGAGTAATCTGACTGGCGACAGATGCGTTCCAGTCGTGCTCAACATCCTTGACTTTGCTTGTTTCTGCTGTTTGGAAAACTTCTGATAACAGAGAGGTCAAGAACTCTATCATAGAAATAGAGAACTGTGCATTTATATGAAGTTAGTCTATTGTAATCCTGTGTTTTGTTAAGAAATAAACATTCTCTTTCCAGTGTTTTTACAAACCTCTACTGGATGACAAAGTTGTGATTCCATAATTATATTTCATTTGGTTTCTTATTAGGCTATACATTAAAGGCAAAAGGTATCATCTGGCTCTCATCAGCGATTACAGTCTTTTCGAATACATCGTGTCGATTTACTCACGTCATGTTATAAAACAAAACAAAACAAAAAAAAACCCTATGAAGGACTCTGTGAAGTGGAACTTTTAGAAAACGCTTTTTGTTTTGGCATGCGAGCAGCTGAAACTCACTCTGATGTGACTTCATCTTCTAACAAAACATTTAGACAAAAGTTTTCATGTTCTTGTGTGGCAGAATATCAGTTTGGCTCTCTTTTATGTTTCTGAACAACAAAAACCTTTTTTGCCATTCGTAAGTCAAAATTGTCTCAAGATTTTAACAGCTTAAGGTTGTTGGTTTTTTTTCAATTTTGAGTTATTTTTTCAGATGTTTTAGTTAGGAACTTAAAAATTTTAGGATAATAATCCCTCAATTGTTTTGCAGTCTAGTCTTCGGACCTGCTGCAAGGTCTTTGTTGTTTTCCTGGATTACTCCAGCACTTTGATTCAAAGTTTCATACTTTGAGTTCCTTTTATACACGGGGTTCCCAGGAAAATGCTCATAATTTCACAATTTTTAACTTACCCAGTGAAATACGTCAAGATCTAGAAGATAAAGTGTCATTCTTTTTGTTAAAGACAGAGGATGACCCATAATGACCTCTGATGTTTCTTTGTCATGGCAAAATTAGTCCTTTGTATAACACTTAAAAATGTAAACGTTCAGTGACAGCTGGCTGAAAAGGTTAGCATGCTTATGCACAAACATAAGTTGCTGATGATGGAAAACACTGATCAATAACTGTCAACATGTCTTATCAATGTGAGCATATCAGCATGCCGTCAGTAGAATTTAGCTCAGAGTGCCATATTAGAGTTTCACATGGCTGATAAGGAATTTGTGAAGCTTTACTAAACAAATGCAGAGTGTGCACAGTGCACCACAGTGAACAACCAGCAGAGGAAATGCATGATTCTCATGTACAGTTAATATAGAATCGCCAATTAGCCCAACTGTGGGAGGATCTCTTGCAGATGTGCAAACGACATCTAGAAAGACCCCAGACTGGATTTGAATGGGGGGCTTTCTTGCCGTGAGGCGACAGTGCTAACCACCACACGCAAATTAGACTCCCCGTGTGACCGATATGGTGACAAGACATGAGACATGTGGTGACATAAATGGCTTTGCGTTTATTGGTATTTGCTGTTTCCTTCAAGGGCTCAATAAAAACAGCATGCTTGGGAAATGTACCAAAAACTAGTGCATGCTTTAAAAAAAAATTCTCAGAAGGGGAAACTTTAGAATTTGCCACACAGAATGACTCATCTACTCGTCTGGCTTTCCCATTGGTTGGTGACCAGAAAGACGTCTTTTCACCATTTCGCTCATAAAAGAGTCTTTTTAGGTGTAATAAGGGGGTTGTGCACTTCACCACAGTATCCCATTCAGTGAAGTTCTCATGCTGAATAAAATTGTCTGCTCAGGCTTCAGATTAAATTTTCCAGCTAACTGCCACTGATGGTTTTCTGGAGTGACTCCACTGGAGCTCTAAGGACTCCACGGTTGTTGGAAACGCCGGCATTATCACAGATGCCTCTGTTTGATTATGTCTTCTACTTTGTCTTGCACTTACCCGATCTGCCAGACTTTCCAAAATCCTCTGAAGCTGCCTCGCCAAAAACACAATATCTCTCCTATGTAACAGCTGTACTTAAATATGTCCATGTTTGTGATGGGTTTCTAAGCACCCTTATAGGATCCCTGGCCTTTAGTGCCTCACTAAAAGCTAGTCATATTTTAATTCAGTTCTCATTTTGTCCTAAACCTGACCGGCTTTGACTAGTTTGTTGGCATCTCGATAGACAGCAAGTCGAAGGTAAATTGAACAACAAGGGAAAATGTAACTAACCTGTGGAAGAAACTAAACACAAAACAGGGTCTCTGTGTTCACAGTTTAGTGATAAATGCCAGCCACATCTCACCTGTGTGCTTCACAATGAGTGTTATAACCTTATACTCACCTGCGACTTCGTTAGCAACATCTTGCCAGTACTGGGTTGAACCTCCTTTTGTCTTCAGAGCTTTATAATTTTTTTAATGGCTCAGATCCAACACAGTGCACAACACAGCTCTGTTGGATAGAAATCTGGTTACTGTGGAGGGTGTTTGAATGCAGAGAATTTATTGTTATCGTCACTGACTGTGGTCATAAAAGGATGAACATGGTCAGCAACAGTAGTCAGACAGGCTGTGCCATTTAAACTCTGCTCAGGTAACTAAGAAACTATCCCCCACACACCTCTAAACTACATGTACATCACTGATACAAGGTAGGACTGATTAAAGCTTTCATGCTGTTTCTGAAATTAAGACTCATACGTTTTCAGTCTCATATTGCCCAAGTTTTGTAAGCAAGTGCAAACTGTAGCCCCAGTTTCCTGTTCTTAGCTGACAGAGTGGCACCCACTGTGGTCTTCTGCTGAAGTAGCCCAACTTTTTGAAGGTTTGATGTGTTGTGCATTCAGAGATGTTCTTCTGCATTCCTTGGTCATAATGTGTGAGCTTTGTGCCTTCCTATCAGCTCAAAGCAGTCTGGACATTCTCTTCTGACCCCTGTTATCAACAAGGCATTTTCAGCCAGAGAACAGATATTCTCCGTTCTCTGGAAACCCTCAAGATGGTCACTTGAGAAAGTCTCTACATCTCTACAAGTTGCAGCAATATGACTGGCTGATTAGACATTAAAACGCAGTTTAACAGGTGTACCTAATGAAGTGTCCATGGCAAGTGTATTAACCATCCAGCCATGTTTATTGTTAACAGTTTACCAAGTTTTATAAGCACCATTTGCTTCTTGATAACCAGATGTTTGCATTGGTTTGCAAATTAATTATTAAACTGCTAACCCATTTACCGTTGTAAACTGTGAAAAAGTTTAATTAACTATGAATTCATGAATTTAATTATTTGCATAGAGTCAAATCACAAAAACAGTCACTTCAAGGCACTTTATATTATGAGGTAAAGACCCTACAATAATACAGAGAAAATGCCAACAATCAGATGAACTCCTAGGGGCAAACACTTGGCAACAGTTAGTAGGAAAAAACAGTTGGGGGCGATGGGAGGATTTATAATTTTCATCTACAGTTTTAAAGTGTTACCCTGTTAAAGTTTATGTCTAAACTGAACAAAACTGAATAAATTCAGCTGCAGTTTTGGTTGCCGTGAGCAAAAATTGCCTCACATGAAGAAGAGCAGATTTAATTCAAGTCATCTGAAGAGCACAGTTGTCTTGCCCCTTGAGTATGGATGTAATTAATATCTGTGACTTGTGGGATAATGATTTACAGGCTTTTACTTTCATTTGTGCAACATGCAGTCTCCAGCTTTCATTATGCAAAAACCACATGTGTGTGGAGCCATGTGCCTTCAATTTGCTTTTTTTTATTCCTCGTTTTCCTAAACGGTGCCTTTCTTGTGGCAGTTCCTAATATGCTAAAATAGCTTCTTTGGCATTAATAGCCTTAAAAAAAAAAGAAACACAAAACCTGGAAACAGTCAAAGTGACTACTAAGTGCTCTACTGGGAAATCCTTGAATATTGGCTTATTTCTAAAGTCTTTTAGTCTTTAGGTAAATTTCACAGGCTTTGATGTTTGTCACATCAGGAGAAGAACAAAATTGGATAAAACAGCTGAATCTTCACCAAGAGACAGGACACAGCTGGCCTGAATGGATGGCTTAGATTAGAAATTATACGAGATCCTCAGATGTGGTGATTGTGTGGTTTTGACTCCTCTCTCCTCCTCTACAGCAGTGTTTGTCATTTCTGACCACATTTAAAGATTTAAGAAGCCACAGACACTGTCCTGACTTCCAGTGTGCAACCAGGCAAAACTGGGGGCCCTTTGGCTTTGTACTTATACTCAGTTACTAATTTTATTTCACCATCTGCTAAAATTATGTCCAATATTCCTAAAAAAAAAACAAAACCCAAAACAAACCGATGTTGTTGTTTTTTAAATGAGGCTTTAGTGAAATAGTGTTTCTGAAACAAATTAGAGCAAACGCAGTGGTGCACATTTTTCTATGATTGCTTATTTACACTAGATTTGGAGATATGTAACTGAAGAGAAGTACAAAGCCAAACCAGTATATGCTGACGCTTGGCCCATGTGGCATGAACATTACAACACATATTGCACCTTCAAGGCAACCAACATTTCAGTTTTTGTTGCTATTGTTCAGTTTATTTTAGTGGACTTGCTTCTTGCTTAGTTGCTAAAGCTCCACAACACTGGGGTGGTTTGGTCATAGGCTATAACTACAGGTAAAGGAGGGTCCACCTCAATCTGTATTTGGCAGAAGAAAATCACCAACAGGTAGCTTGTAGTCGAGGAAGTTTCTTTGCAGACTGGAGACCTGCGGTGTTTGTCTCCATCTGTTGGGGTAAATAGAGAAATGCAGGATTATCATGTGGATAAACGGTTTACTGAGTTTCAGCACATATAGGAACGAAAGGATGCTGATAAACTGAAAACATAAGTACACTCAGAACACAACCGGTTTTCTTTAAAGCAAGGGTGCCAGAATCTGCCTGACAAAGACATTTGTGGTCCATTTGTACATCTGTGGAAAATGTGTTGCTGTATTTTGATACATTTTACAGCTTATTCTGCTGATAAAGACATCTCTCACTGCCATTCATACTAAACCAAAGTAACTAAGTAACAGATTAAATAGAAACAAAGTACAAAGAAGTAACAGAACCTTTATGTTTTATAACAGGATAATCTGAGACATTTTTTAATGAAATTTTACAAATTATTTTTCACATTTAAACCCAAAGAGTCGTGCTGACAGAACTTTTTTTCTTTCGTATAACATATCTATCTATCTATCTATCTATCTATCTATCTATCTATCTATCTATCTATCTATCTATCTATACATACATACATACATACATACATACATACATACATACATATATGTTTAATGATGGCTTTTGCAGGCCGGAACATTTCTTTCGGAACTTGACGCGGAAGGATATTTTCATCGGACTCGGTTGTTGCTTACATCTATCAGGATAGAAACTCCTCAGGTGAGTGTTTTTATCGCCTAACGGAGCTCTGTAGCGCTGCTGTATGAGCCTGTTTGTGGGTAACTGCGAAGGTTAGCACTAAATGTACGTTTTGATGTAGCCGTGTCAAACAATAAAAGCCAGCTGTGAGTGTTCTGGGAGTTGGAGGCCTGGACTGCTAATGTTAGCCGCGCTGCGCTAACGTCATTTAACTGCACTGGCAGCTGAAAGGGAGCTAGCAAGGCGACTCTGACAGCACTACGACAACTTCCTCAGCGCTGGCAGACACTTATGCTTGTCGGGGTTTTTTTTCTTAGTTCCTCTTTGTTTGTCACACAGTAATTTTCGGGCGTTGCTGTCTTAAAATTTGGAAATATAAGCTAATATTAACACTAAGGTAGCTTAGTATTGAGCTAAACCATTTAGTACGACGCCATTTCAGTCTTTATGAAAAATTGTTATGATCCATAAGTGTGTCAGCTAACACCGACGTGTTTAAATCTCTCGAAAATTCTCACAGCAGCCCCCTTCTTCTCACAGTCTAATTGTTTCCATTGTCTTGTACGTCATATGAGAGGTCAGGAGACCAAGCACATTATTCACTTATTCTACTTTTGAAGAGGAGTCAGTGAATTCAGTGGATGTACTCCTCTCCTTTTGTCTGTGGTTGTGCCTTTAGAGTTGTCTCTTTACAGCAGTAACGTAAGTCTCCTTACTCACATTAAGCATTTCTCATTGTGTTTATACGCACTGCTGTTGTTTCTACACATACTTCACTTTCTCATTGTGTTGATGCATTTTTCATTTGACTCTGATTCATGAAAACCAGTTTTTAACACTTTTGGCAGTCAGATTTTCAGATATCACTTACCTTAATGCTGTCTGGTATTGATTTAGTATTTTAAATTATATCAGTTTTAAAGCTTTTTCAACTATAAAGGGAAGAGCAAGGCCAGTTACACACACAGTAATAGCTGCCCTACAATATTCATTGGTGACAGATTGGACGTTGTCGACTGACTTTGCTTGGTTTGGCGTGAAAAACTTTTGTTTTAGTCTTTTGCACAGTTCAGTGTTATGAGAAATGGCTTAACTGTTTTGAGAACTGCTTTAGGAGTGGTGAGAACGATGTTCCTGATGCATCGAAGTGATCAAGACAAACCATAAACAGCTGCCATTGTTCAGCTACATGGCAAAATGTAGTTAACCTATTCTTACTTACATTTGATAATGTCCAGTTGTGGTCAGAAATCACAAAGAGATTAACATTTTACACCCAATTCTCGATTTTTCTTTTTTGAAGTTATTAAAGATGTTTGTTGTGTAATCATTCCACTCAGGTAAAAGACCAGTTCAAGGAGATCATTAAAAGCCCAAAATTAAAGTGACATTCATGTCCATTATGATTGTATGCAAACTTTTGTTTGCTTTGCCTTTCTGTTGCATCCCATGTACTCAAAAATCTAGAAAATTCTCTTTACTGCTGTATATGTAAATAATCCATTGGATAAAATTCATAGGTTCTACCCACATCATCAGGCCCTAATGATGGATATTTGACCCCCTGACTCGTGTTTCTCAAGTACGATCTGGCCAAACCATTGAATACTCAATACTGTAGCAAAAAATGGCATTGAATGCTTGGTCAGACTCTTGACTTTGTTTACGACTTTTTTGATCAAACATTTTCTAATGTACTTTAGTGTTTAGCGCTGATGATTAAGGAAGGATAAGGGGATGAGATGGGTTCATGTTTTTAAAAAATGGTTTGTATGAAAAATGTTATTTTGGTATGTGGGAAAACCCTTTTAGCTCATGGTAAAACCAGTTAATTTAATTATAGATTTAAAAGGCAGAGTCACTTCCAGGTTTCCAGTAATGTTCTTTCTTTGTAATCAGCAGGCGGAGGGATGAGTCTCTCCCCTGTGATTGGCACAGAAGTGCCAGAAACGGCAAACGGGGTAGCGACACCTGTTGCACTGGAGAATGGCCCTCAAGCTCCGGTCTCAGTGAAATGTTCAAGTAGAGTACCAGGTACCGGGGAGGCATCTGTGGATGAGTCCCACATGCACACAGAGAACCATGCTGATGCTAATATGGAAAACCTAGTTCACCATGGGAAAGGCCACTTGGACACAGAGATGGACATGAATGAGAGAACCTCTAGCTTATCATTACAAAGCCCTGAGGAGGCAAACCCCTCCCTCCCCACGGTGACAGGCACAGGAGAAACAGATCTAGGATCCAAAGACATTCCTGATGAAACCTCTAAGACTGTGGACCCTGCTGATGCAGTTCTTCTGTGGGACTCAGCATTGCACAGGCAGTCCAAAGACTCGTATCAGCAAGGACACCCAGTCACCACAGAAAGGCAGCAGACAGAAGCAGAGACTGCGGATGGAGGCTCCAACAGCCAAGAGGAGGATGTAGATGGAGAGACAGAGAAACAGGATGTGGAGGAGGATGAGAAGAATGAAAACAAGTTGGAGAATCAGCGCGCCGGAAGGAGAACAAAGGTGGAAGTGAGTGGAGTGCCGGATTATTGTTCTGACATTTCAGGTTTATTAGATTGTGTGTACCGAAGAGAGAATGATGTCAGCAGATGTAATGAGAACTAAAGCCAGCGCAAATAAATGTAGCTGAGTCATCAGAACATGACCTCTTTCAGACAAATTTCAGTAGGATTAAAATAAAGTGCAGCGTGCTGACTATCAATGATTGACAAGATGATTGTCGTTATTTTAGAGTGAATAAACCTAAGAGTGAGAAAAGAAGCCGTCTATCAAAGAAAAGCGTGGCCACTGTAAACGACAGGAGATATGTGTAGCTCCACATGGTTCAGTAAATTTTCTCTACTTTTTTTATTTTTTATTTGTTCTCCAAAATTTCCAGTCTTCACAACGCTACTCATCTTCAGCCCCTGGTCCGAGTACCTCCACCTCTTCTTCTCCTCCACCTCCTCTTCTTTCTTCAGATGATACCCCTTGCCCTCCTCACATCATGGCCCAGGTCTGGGTTCGCAATGTGCGGGGAATGCAGGACAGCAAGAGCCTGGATGAAATTAGTCAAGCGTGTGGAGGTAGATGTGCATCTTCCCGTGGTCTGGCTTTTTCTTCGTGTCTTTTCTAAACTGAGAAATGTAGAAAATCTTTTTCTGTAAAGCACCAGAGTGAAGTAAAAAGAAGTGGAATTTTGTGACATTGTTTAACTTTTCTTCCACGTTGAACTGTGTTATTGACTATCGACAGTGTTTTGTAACCACAAGTTGTTGATATTGGTTGCAGGTGGTTCAGGGGCTCGAGGAGGGGGCAGAAGTGGCCAGTCAGAGGGCCGAAGGGCCACCATCTCCTCGGCTTTGGAACTAGAGGGTACAGTCAGTCATGATGGAGACCTGACTAACTTCATCACAAAAAACCTCGAGCAGAAGATCAAAATGAGCTCCAAGCCTAGTCTGGACTGCAGTGACTGTGAGTAAAGAGTCAGAGGAATAATTGACATTATTCAAACACAGTTTTTCTCCCTTTTTTTTGTAAATTATGAAAACATTTTGTATTTCTTTATTAGTTTTTTATTCTAAGTGCAAACAGAAGAAACATGCATACTTTGTGTGGACTGTATACAGTTTGTGCTGGTGTAGAGGACATGTAGATAGAGCTCTTTCATGACTGCTTGTACTCCTGCTGTAGAATATGGCATTTCAACAGGTTATTGGTATTTGTATAGCTGGTGGGACTGAACTGCAGTGACAGTTGTCTTCTTTAAGATTCACAGCCTGCTCCTCCTTGCAGAGGCAAACACACCCAGTCAGTGACTAGTCATCATTAATGCATTGCTTAGACCATAATAAGTAAATTGGAATTGAGGTACTAATTTAAGCAAATTAATTGCCATGGTTGGTTATCCTATTATGAACTGGCTTACTTGAATCCCTTAATGGCCTGTGGGGTCATTCAGTGACAGTTGATCAAGTGCATACAATCTGATCGGTGCAACTCAGATTTGCTTGAGAAAAGAATTCCACGGTAAAGACAGATGTGGTGATATATGTGTGAGTGTGGACTCTAAGCTGTATGGTTTACAGCTCTGTGTGGGCAACATTCAGACCTAAAGAGACAAGTTTACTTATAATGATGATTGCTTGATTTCACTAAAATATTTAGCTGTTAGATCTCTGATTGTAGATTTTACCTCAGTCAAACAAAGGCAGGTGCAACAGATTTATGTAACAAGAATAACTGTCAGACAAATTCCATTTGATCTTTTTTACAGGTTTTACTGGTTTGAGCCGTTGCTCATGTCGAGGTTGCTGGGTCAGAGCTCTGAATAGTTTTAGCTTTGGTGTCTTTTCCTTTCTTAGCTACTTTATAATGCCCATGTTCAGCTGGGTGTGGTTGATATAAGTGTCTGGTTAGGTTTGATCCCCACCCCCCCTTTACAGTTTACTTTAGCAAACTTTGTGTCTTCACTCACAGTGAAAAGCTTCCACGCTTCACAACATGGTAGCATATGGCTGTCAATGTGCGCATGACTGTTCGTGTGCATCGCTGTGCATGTGTTGCCCATGCATAAACCAGACCGGTTCATGCATGGGACATTCCCGAGTCTCACCAACTGGAACTCGTCAGAGCAGAGAAGACTAAAAAAAAATCATCCTTTTCTGGTCCCTGGCCTATCGATCGATGCATCTCTAGTAAATGTATAATTTTTCCTCCGTGCACGCAATAGCTGCAGTTGACTGGTTTGTCGTTATCACACAATGTTAATGCGGTACAAGCTAAGCAATTCATGCAGTCGCTATTTTTTTAAGTTATTTATTTTACTTTCTGTCTCAATAGATTGAGTGAAAAATCATGTGACTGACTCAAGGAAAGATGTGTTTATTCAGTTAGAAGTGCACCATATATACAGATCGTTACAGTTGAAGAGTAGTTAAGTGTTGAAACATCACTTGCTGCAGCAAATAATGAAATAAAGCAAAGCTAAAAACGTGACTAATGTCAGTGATGGTGCCAACATGAAGCAACAAGCCATTCTAACAGGTAGATACTCTACACTGTGTATGAATCAGGTTTATCCTGTCTTAGTGATTCTTACGTACTCAGGAAATGTTTCTGCATTAAGCTTTATGCTCATATCATTGAGAACAGTGTGGGAAATCTCTAAAAGTTACACTTTTGGTTAGTGAAACCCTCCACCAGTGCTTGTTTCCCTTCAGAGTCCTCTCTGCATAAGATTTTATAAGCGTAATAATTAAAAGGTGATTTTGTTCTTCCCCTCTCCTCATCTTCCCATTTTCCTGTGTGATTAAATTAGCCTAAGTCTGAGCTGTGGGGAGATGATGGAGACCCAACCCCAGGAGAAAAGGTTTTGTTTCTTTTTCCTCAAAATCCCACACGTGTGCCGCTGTCTCAGAAATTAAATCATCTATGTAGGTTCAGCAGGTCGACCTGGCAGAGCTTGTGCATTAGCAGCCATCCGTCTTGTCAGATTTTGCTGGAGTAAGACACAGAGCCCCTGCCCTTCACTCAGAAACCCCCCTGGATGAGAGTGTCAGCTAAACTGGCCTCTCAATTTAAACACAGGGCCACAGTCAATATGTCCTCTGTGGCAGCTCATTCTCTCTACCTGCTGATTCAATTAAGATTGATGACGCACAGACCTTGTTTAGACTGAAGGGATTTCTTAAAGGTCCTGCCACAGCCCGACAGAAACTGTTCAGAGGTTGAAACTGTTTTTGTTTTTAAATTCCAATTTATTGACTGGGGTTTGTTTAATCCAAGGTTTAATTACTCATGGCACTCTTGGCTAAGTGTGTAATTTGTTTCAATTTCTGAGAAACAGTCAAATAAAAATGTTTCATTTTATTCAGTGTTTCTTTTTTTTTTTTTTTTTCCTTCCTCACTGTAGTTATAGTTTAATTTTGCACCCCACAGGTCCGACTAGAATTTGGTTCACTGCATTTCACTCAGAAGGCATATGCTTATCTCCTCCTCCAGTGTCCATAATTTTGCACTTTATAGATAATTCTGCTAATGGCTTATATAAAAAAGTATATTCTATATTAGCTATTCTATATTGTATATCTAATTTATGATGACTCTCACTAGCGGACTGTTCGGGTCCTATTTACCGAAGTCGAGGGTTGACACGGCGACCAGCGGATATACCACCCATTGATCCCACCGTCCTTTTGGACCTTCAGAGACACACCCAGGAAGTGGCACACAGTGTGGAGGTGATGATGCGGAGCCTCAATGGAACCATCCAAAATGTGAGTCTTAGTAGTTCTTTCTTCAAATCACCCTGTTTATGCTGTTGTCTGAGTCAGAAGTGTAACACGTACACGTCATTGAAGTCTGTGTATTACGTAGTAGTTTAAGGTGAGGATGGGTGTCACAGATATCAGCTGAGAACAGCATTGCCTGGTGATGAGTCTCGATTTCTGCTTTGGATTCAGACGGTAGGGTCAGAATTTGGCATAAACAACATAAAAGCTTCCTGCCTTCCATCAACACCTCATATCACAAGTTCACTGTTGTCACCAGATATCAATCCAAAGAGCATCTTTCACATCATGGATGTGCAACCAACAAATCTGCAGCTGACTTTGTGATGCTTTCATGTTGACATCAATGTTCCCAGCACCTTGTTGAATCTATGCCATTAAGAGTTAATGCAGCTCTTAAGGCAAAAAGGGGTCTAACCCTGTAATAGCACTGCTGAGGGTGTATGTAGATATATTGCAGGGTCTTCATGTTTTATGTTACTATTTTATTTCTCCCCTTTTGTTTTTGTGCTATTCTTTAATCTCTCTCTTAACCATCTCTTTTATGCAGATGACAGCTCTGAGTGTGGGGTATATCCAGACCTACAGAGACTCAGTGGACAGCCTGGGAGAGTCTGTAGATATGAGTATAAAGGTGACATGTAATTTCTGTTCCTTTCACATAATGTGACAAGTAAAGATTGCTGTTTGCTGGGTCCACCAGAGCATGCATTATGAACCTTTACTACCTAATTAGCTAAATAATAGTGATAGCCCAGCTTATGTCATTTTGCAGGATTTTCCTTGGACACGAGTTTTGTTTATGGGTTTGGATTTTGGATTGTAGTCGCTACATGATAGGTCACTTTACAGAAATATGATTTAACATAAGGCATTCCTAACTTGTGAACCTGAAAAGAAACTGTTAATGAGGAAAAACCTTAAATTAGGACCACAGTGGGAAACCCCCTCACATTATTTTTTTAAAGTACAAATTATTCCTTTTCTGATAAATTCTGTCGTCCATGTTTTTGCCTCCACAGGGCATGTATACACTAATGGCTCGCTGCGAGGAGTTGGATCGTTCCATGCAGCCCATACACAACCTGGCTACGCAGATACGCGATATCAAACGCACCCTTGACACTCTGGAGGCAATTTGCAAGTAACACCATAAACAAACATCCCAGATGCAAAGGTCTAGCATCAGGCGCATGTGTGCAACCCACCCACCCATGTGCAGGTAGCACACACACACATACTGCAGCGAAGACACCCGTGGAGTCCGGGAACTGTTGCTGCTCGGCATGTTGGATTATTGGCACTCCTAGTTCCTCTGGACTGGCTTAGACGTTCCTCATGTTTGTGTTGTGAGATCTCAGATGAACTGTGCTTATTTCGCTCTTCAGGCTGAGCTTTTTCCTTTTCACAACATTTACGCTATCCAAGTTGTCAAGAAACAAAATCTCACAAATTAACCAATTTTAGAGACTCTTGTACCGTGGACACATGCACATGGACAGATCTTTAAAGAAGGTGGGATAATGGGCTCTTTTTTTGTGTTTTGTTTTTTCACTTCACTGTCTAAAAGGAGTGAGTTGGTCTCCGTCCAGCCTGCTTGGTTCAGATTGCACTAACCTCTGTTCCCCACATGGAGGTGATGTTTCGTTCTCCGTCTCTCTGCCACTGGAGAGGCAATAATAAACTGCTCAGAAGGCGGTGACTTTTGCACAGGAACAGAAAGTCTATTTTTTAATCTTATGCAACAAGGGTCAGATTCTTTCACTGCAAGAGAAATTACAGTTGTGTCATGTCTGTTTGTCCTTACGTGTTTTGTGTGTTTTCAGTTTCCTCAGCATGCGTGCTTGTTCAAAAACACTGAAACTTTGTGCCACTGGGAACCAGTACAGTCCGTACTCTGTCAGTGCAGTCCAAGATGATGTTGAGTACATAACTGGAAAAATGTTGTGCAGCCTTCGCAGTGGCTTTAAATATTACGTGTAAGATTAACAGCTTCAGGTATTTAATTTCCTTTGACTTTTAGATGCCATTTATAAGGCTGGATACTGACGTTGATCTCCTGATTTTAATTCTTCATTATTCAGCTGCATCACATCTTGAGAACCTAAATTCTTACATCCTATAAAACTGTAAAACTAAGTAAAGTGCATCTGATGGGCTAAATTGTAAAACACAATCAAGGGGCAGCATAATTGTGCGTAACTTAAAAATAAAAGCATTGTAACTTTGAGCACACGCAGGACTGAATGTCTCATCTCATTCTCGTTAGCACTGTTTGTGCTGAGATGGCTAGCTTACATTAGCAACCCAAGAGACTGACTGGATTAAGTAAATTCATGACTTGCGTGCCTCCATAACTTGTAGCCAGAGATAACATCTCATCTTGTCATCAAACACAAACCAAGGGCTCAGATCAGTGTGCAGTCTTCTTTTTTTCAGTCTGTCCCCCTCATGATTATAGTCGTGACTCAATGTGGCTTTATAAAACAAGATTCATGTGCACATTGTGACAACTCTATTTCCAAGGTTTAAACACTTTACACTCTATGCAGCTCTGACTGAAACCACTTAGAAAAATTAACCACTGCAGCCACACAAAACTGAGAATAACGAGAAAAAAAAAAAAGCGAAGATTGATTTCCAGTGAAATCTAAAGCTGTTGAAAGTCTTTTTATTTCCAGGCGAGTAACTACAAAAACACTGCTCAGTGTCATTAATTGTATCGTGTTTGGTTAGGTTCCTGTTCACCCAATTTAAAGAAATGATTTATGCATTAGAATTTGCTCCATTCAAAAACACATTTTAAATCCATTAAATTGCTCTTGAATGATTGTGAGGGCTTTGCCAGCTTTGGACTTAAATCAGCTGCTAAACGTGGTGAATGACTCAAGTTGGAGGTTTTGTAGCTTTCTGTTTTACTTTGGTGAAGATGGGTACTTTTGCATTTAATAAATGTGTTTGAAACATGGAAAATCAAATGCTAAAAATTAATTTTGATTCACAGTTCTGACTTTTGATTGCACCGAAGGGTTGGAGAGAAATTACTCAGACAGCAGATAAACTGTTGTGCAACTTTTTATAATGTCAGCACAGTGGACACAGTGTTACAACAAAAAAGAGCTACGGCCTGTGGATGTGAGCTAAGGTGGTTTACTTAAGCATTTATTAATTTACCCAATGATAAAGCCAGTGAGTGCAGCGTCGCCCTGCTGTTGTTCCCAGCCTTTCTTAATTGAATGAAATGTCTGCTGTAATTGCACTTGTAGGATTAATCTAGATCAGAGTATGTGTTGAAGATCTTCATTCTAAGAGCGAACCTTATTATAGATGTCATTTGGAATGAGGAGTCTTGTTTTGGTTGTCTTACACTGGACTCTGCATACATTTCTGTCAGTAGCGTTTCAAGATTGATCCAAACCAAATACTGAAGTCATTTTTAATCTAAAATGTTGTCTGAGCAATACTGTAAGCAAGGTAAGTATACATTTTAATCTTGAACATAATATTGAAGCTTAATTCAGCCATTAAATCACTTTCAAACATCTTTACGAAGTGTCATATGTGGATGTGGAGCTCAGAGCAGCGCATTAACTCTGCAAAACGTGCCCCTCTATGTCGCTCTGCACTTGTTATCATCAGTGCGGTAAAGATCAAACCAAAAAATACATTCAATTGGTTATGATGGCTGTTTGTGTAAAACTGCTCTTTGGTTTCTTAATTACGTCCCTTGAACCTCGTTGGAAAGGGTTTTAGCCAGGAAATTTTATTAAAATTTCAAGGTATATAGTAAAGTTAATATTCATCCAGGTTCCCTCAGTTATACGTATACCAGTACATGTGTGTAAAGATGTAAATGCTGTTTTGTAGGAGAGTGTAAAGTAAAAAAAAATGTTACTGGAAGACTTGATAGATATTTGAGGCAAGAGAAACATCATAGAGCTGTGATGTAAGAGAGGAAATGTCATTTTCTTGTTTTGTTTTTTAAATTCTGTTTTACAATCAGAGGCACCTGTGTACATATGATCTCTTTCTGTAACTAAAATGATTTAGATACCTTTGTCTTGACTGTATATTTTATTGAAAAATAAATTTACAGAAGCTGCAAAAAACCCAAACATTTGGAGCTTTTTTTTAACAGAATACCACCTCCAGTATTCTGTTAGAGTCCTGTGATTAAAAATGAATCTTTACTGCTGCCAGAGGAGTGTAAGTAGCAGTCAGGAGGAAAGACATCAGCAGTGAAGTAAAGTAAAGAAGCAATTGTTGCTGCCCATCAGTCTGCAAAGGGTTAAAAAGCTACTTGCGAACAATTTAAAGTCCATCATTCTACAGTGAGAAAGATTATTCACCTTCCCACGAATGGACGTCCCAGCAGATTCAACCAAAGTAACTGTGTGATATGTTCTGACTCAGACTCTACAGGCCTTAGTTAACATCTTAATTTTTCAAGTTCATGACCCCACAGTTAGAAAAAGACTAATCAGACTTCTGGAACAATGTCCTTTGGATAGACCAGATCGAAGTGGAGATGTTTGGCTATAATGCACAGCACCACATTTGGTGAAATCCAACCACAGCATACCCATACCTACTGCCAAGCACGGTGGTGGAGGGATGGTGATTTGGGCTTGTTTTGCAGCCATGGAATCCAAGACCAAAGTATTCTAGAGTCAAATGTCAGAGTTGGGTCGTGCACGGACAATGATGTGAAGCACAGCAACAAACCTGTGAAAGAAATACTGAAAAAAAAGAGAAAAACCCATCCATTGATGAGAGCGTCGCCGATTTTGAAATGCTTTGGCAGGACCTTGAGAGAGCTGTGCATAAAACCAAACAATTGGTGAACTGAAGAGAGGTTGTATTGAAGAGTGGGACAAAATTCCTCTGCAACAATGTGAGAGTCACACAAAAAATGATTTCTTTAGATTATCTAAAGATGGTTGTACAAGCTCTTGGATCATCAAGTGTACTTCAGTTTCACAGGACAGCACAGTCTTATACACAAGACTATATATATGAATTTGCAGCTTGTCTGGAGTACTGCGTTTACTGCTTTCTTTGTAAGCCATGAAAATGTGGTGTTGAGCCCAGATTTGAAATCCAGTGACCCTGAAAGTGAAATGGCAAACCAGAATTGTGCCTTCACTCATTTTATTGTTTACAACTGAGCTTTTCCTACAGTGACGGTTTCCCAGTGTGGAGCGGTGTAGTTCCTGCAGAACTCAGGCAGAGGAGGCCAGAGCACTCAGAAAATATGTGCTGCATCTCAGCAGTATTAACATTTATGATATGTAAAGCTTAAGTGAGTTTTTTGTGTGTGTGTGTGTGTGTGTGTGTGTGTGTTTTAATATGGTAAATATGTAGCCCAAGGATGACACACATTCATTGTGTAGGAAATTTGCATTTAAATTCTTCATGCCAAGCTTTAAATAAACTCCCTGTTAAAAGCAGATTCAAAGTTGAGCTTCCCAAAATAAGAGAACGTGACATTTCACTTACCTGGACCATGATTCAGGGATGTGAATAGGTTTGGTTTTATTACCCAGGCACCGTTACCATGGATCATCTACACTTGTAACTAACAGCAGCCTTCGTTACATGCATATGAAATCAGTCACTGACATTTGTGTGTGCTTGTGTGGTTTCTTCTGTTCTTTTATTTCATGATAAAATAAAACATTTATTTTTGAACCAGCCCTTTAACATGACTCATTTCTTGAAATACAAGGGGAGCCAGAGTATTTTGGGCCTTCTCTGGCCATACACACATGCACGGACAAACCTCAAAGCAGTTTTACAAACGTTACCAGTGCGTGGCGAGGTTGGATGACTTTCTGGCTTATTAGTCATTTCTCTTTAAATCCAACCAGTCAGTGTAACCTGAATCTGTTGGCACAACCAGTGGTAGGTCTTCACCCTCAGCTGTGGTCATAGTTTGTCCTTTTCTTAATGATGCACCATTCAGATCACACACTTGGTTAATCGTCTGCACCTGGCAGGGTTTGGATGTTTTGCTCAAGGGCACTTCAGAAGGGCTCACACGTGTGGTTTTGATGCAGTCCTCCAAGAGGAAGGCTGTTCAGTTCAAAATTTAAGGTTCCAGGCTTAGGCTTCCAACCACCAGCAACAGCAAAACGGTGATGCTTGGGGGACTCGGGGGATTGGTACCCTTACCTGTCGATGCTTCCAGTGAAGGTGCTGGAATTCCAGTACCAGCTGTGCTACTCCCACTAAATTCTGTCACAGAGGCACGTTTTGTTGCAGCAGTTGTTGTAGTCTCTGTTACACCTCCAGCATTTGCTTCCAGTGTTCCTCCAAGAGACACTCCATCTTTGGGAGACTGCAGGTCTAAGACATCCTGGTCTTCTGTCTTATACCACTGGCACTGGAAGTCTTTCTTCCAGGTTTCAGCTGGATCCGGTTCAGCTGTCTTAGTGTCTGTGTCCGGCAGATCCGTGGCTTTCGCTGCCTCCACCTGAGACTGATGGCAGAAAATTATGTTATCAGTAACAAACACTACTATATTTACTCTCACAGGAAATATTGCAGTTTTTTGGAGTATTAGTCTAAAGTTTTCTGCACTTTAAGAACTACTCAACAAACCTTGACACCTTCTCCACACTTTTCTCTTCCCAATGATGGAAAGAGAAAAGTGTGGAGAAGGAGAGAAACTGATCGGACAGCGCATCATAGTGCAAATAGACAATGACCCATAGCGTCCTGCAAAATCAACCCAAGAGTTTCTAAAGGCAAAGAAATGGGACATTCTTTAAGCAACAGGTCAGTCAACTGATCTCAAGCCAACAGAGCGTGATTTTCAGCGACGGAGGAATAAACTGAATACAGACAGTCTAAAACAAGCAGCAGTGGAAGATGACTGCAGTAAAAAGATAACAGCATCTCAAGGGAGGAATCCCAGCGCTGGGTAATGTACATGGATTTTAGTATTCAGACTCCAACTGATTTTCATCCAAGTGTTAAAAACAATCATTAATATAATATTTAAAATTACATTAGTCTAACCTTTTGATTTAGATCCTCTGAAAATGGGGGCTATACATAAAAACAGCTGTGCTTCATATTAATGAAGTTAATGCAAAATTTTTCGAAAACCCTTGAACTAAAGCTGAAAGTCTACACTTCAATCACATGTTGATTGTTTGATTTAAAATCCAATGTTATGGTGAGCAGAGGAAAAACTACAAAAAAGCATCATTGCCATTAGGTGTATGCACCTAACCGTGTGTACTGAGTGTTGTGAAATCCTGATCTAGTCATTTACAGAAATATAACACGGTGTTCCTGCTGTGGAGGATCAGACTCCACTGCATCCACCTCCTTTGCATCTTAGCTGCCGTCTTCTTGTCTGTTGAACACAGAATATCCTCAAGCGGTCAAACTCCCTGCTGTTTTTGTTCCCTCTGAGATTAGTTTATATTCCCCCTGATAAAGCATACCTGGTTTACTTTAAAATTTTCTTCTTCAAAATTAGCTTTTATGTTTCCAACTTTTCAAACATGCAGCAGGTTAGGAGCGTGCATCACTGCGTCCCTGTAAACTACAGTAAGCAGACTTTGTGAATCAGTTGTAGAAATCTAGGTTTTATTATATAGCCTCTGGTACCACAATGTGTTTGTCAGCCTTCTCCACAAACATGATTTCACTGCGACTACTACATAGTTCATTCCTGACATGCAGGAAGCTGAAGTTTAAATGGCTTTAAATAGTATTTTCTCACCTTTTCAGCCACTGTGGATGGAGGTGGGAGATGGAGATAGGCAGAGCTTTCTGGATTTTGACGGACACATCTACCTCTTCCTTGACAAAGGGAGGCTGAGCAGAGTCGAGCTGCTGTGGTAACGTTGATGGAGTAGGGTCCCAGGACCTTACGGACAAACTCAGCCAGTTCCTGGCACTCTCTCTGGAAAAAGAGAGGCAGTTTGATGTAAACAGGAAAATGGACGAAACTCTCTTAAAGTTTCCTTTATGAAGTTAAGCGTTGTAGCAGACCACAAAAGTTGTAATGCAAACATAAAAATATATGGGAGGCGAGGAGACCAGTTGCCGGAGAGGAATGTTGTCTTATTCGTGTCTGATTTAGGGTTGTAGCTCCAATCACTAATGCACCCCCATACTTTGATATACCTTTATTAGTCCCACATTAGTCTTCCAGCCAACTCAGGTGGCCTTGCATAGAGTGGGAAGAACAGTCTAAACACAGTCCATTATCAGGGTGTTGTTGTTCAGCTCCAGCCTTGAGACCGCAGCTGGCGCCAAAGGGGTATCCGTATGAAGTGATGGTGGTTTTTACGTTAGTGCGAACAGCTCATGAATTTCAAAGCTGTTCTAACAGTCCGACACTGGTCTCTCAATCTCCCGTTGGAGAGCCGCGAGCTTCTCCATGATGTTATCAAACTTACACTCCGTGATGTTGTCATTCTTGTGCTCAAAGAGCCGATTCTGAGAACTCACGACTGCAGTGAGCTTCTCCAAGATGTCATCCAATTTGCGCTCAGAGGTGTTATTTCGAGCGAGCCCCTCCAAGATGTAATCCAGTTTGCACTCAGAGGTCTTATTCTGAGTATTCACGGCAGCCGTAAGCTTCTCCAAGATCTTATCTGTGCTGACTCAATAAGCCCATTTTGAGAAACTCACGCCTCGTCCCATCGTTTCAGTCCCAGCGGGCAGCCTTGTGGGGGTTTGAACAGCCGGTTCCGCTCTCTTAATTCTTCGATAAGTCAGGGCCAAGCCAGCTCCGATCAGCAAGAACCTTGTTATCATGGTTCCGAATAGGTAGATATCTTCAGCACTCAGGCTCACCCAAGCCCAAACTTCTCATTGAGAAAGGGGTGTCAATTGCATTCAGGGACCAGTTGATCAAATCCATAATTCTCTTGTAGGTTTTAGAGAACAGACTGTGAGAGAGTGTTCCAGGGAAAAGTAATACAAAAAACACGAGACTAGACAAGGACACAAGAGGCTAAGCAGGGAAGCTAAGGGAGGGGAGGAGAGGAGAAAAGTGCGACCGCCTTCGTCAAGAGCAAGAGCAGAATTTTGATACCATCAGGGATGCAGGTTTTTGAACTGAGTGCTGATCACAAGTTGAATTGTTCTGCTTATTTTCATTCCCGAGGACAGAAGCCATTTTTTCTACACAGATTTTCGATTCCTCTGACCACAGAAGAGTTTTTCACTTTCCCTCAGTCCATTTTAAATGAGCTTTGGCCCGGAGAGGATATGTGGATTGTGCTCACATATCTCTTTAACCTGGATTTGTAGATGGCCGGGTGAGCTGTGTTCACGGACGATGATTTCTGGAAGTGTTCTTGAGCCCATGCGCTGATTTCCATGACAGAATCGAGCCTGTTTGTAATTCAGGGTTGTGTGAGGGCCCAAATATTATGACCATCCAGTACTGATGTTTGGTCTTGTCCCTTCCACCCACACATTTCTCAAAGTTTTTGGACTCTTTTTGATGATATTATGTACTGTAGATGATTCGATACTAAAAGTCTTCACAGTTTTATGCTGTGGAATGTTTTCCACCTCTCTAAGACCTAAGATGCTCTTTTTATACCCAATCACGTTACTGACCTGTGGCCAGTTTACCTAATTAACCTAATGTTTCCCTTTTCTAGACGTTTGCTGCCCTCACCCCTGCCATCACATTTAAACTGAGCCAATGTTTTTTTTTTAATTTCCACAGTTTGACATATTTTTATGTTCTACTGAAGTAAAATATGGGTTTATGAAATTTGCAAATCACTGTTTTCTGTTTATTTATATTTCACACAGTGTCCCACATTTTTCAGAAGTAATGAGGGTGCAGAGCATGCTGTGGTCTTTATGCACAGTGTGTACCTCTGTTTTAGTCTCACTTCTCTCCCACACGACAACTCCTGCTGTTCCCATGGCAGCACTTTCTCCTACGCTGCTGACCAGATCAGCCTGTAACAAAAAGACGAAGAAAATGTGCAATAAATTAAGCCATGAAAGGTCAATACAATGGCTTTGTAATATTCAGTGTATATTACAGTGGAACTATCTGTTTATTAAGCCATGAATCATAATCCCATAAGGAAGCTGTGAAGCAACAGAAAAACACATTTTCTGAGATTACATTTTAAACTGGAATATGTCACTGGAATTAACTTCTGCACTTCATCTGTTTATGTTTTGCTTGACTATTTAAGTAAAATATGTTTGCTGTGCACTACAAGTGTATATCATTGTATCTTATGTCTTACCTGTGATAAAAAAGTGTTAGTTGAGGCATAAACACTCTTAACAAGAGGAAATACTGGAAGGTCAAACTCTGCCCCGCTTGCAGAAGATATTCGTAGTGCTTCCTTTATTTGACTGGATAAAAAAAGTCTGGCTCCAGGTGTCCCACTCTATAAAAAAGCAAACATAATGCACACACTTTTAACAGAAATAAACGGTGTCATCTTGTGGTGATCAAAGCTCCTTTTCCAGGTTTCTTCTTGACATGGACATGTGTTTACTGTGCAGCGTTTTAGAATTGAAATTGGTTGGTCTTTGTCAAATGCAAAAACACTCAGGTTTTTTTGGCTCTTCTCGGTACTGTATCTCTGAGCTCACAGAGATGTTGGCATGCATTAACTCTGACAGGTAAAAGGTTTCAAACCAGACGTGACCTTCTTCTTTTTTTGGTTTTACACTAGGAGCTGCCTTTCTACAGTCGGGTAGATTTTGACAGCCCAAGAAGTGAAACTGAGCTGGAGAACAGTTTTTGGGACTTGTTCTCTTCTCCCTAGTTTTCCCTCTGCTTGTCTGACAGACAAGCTGAAGTACACATGACAGTGATTAGGTTTTCAGTGCTCCCTAAACACAATGTTTTCTATTATCATAGTTTTATCATACAAATAAAGGTGGGTCATAATAGCAATACATAATAGCAATTACAAGCAAATAAAACTGTTCACTTAAAACATACACGTGGAAAAGTTACTGACCTGCAGCTTCTCCAGGGTGAGGAGAGGGTAGAGGGCAGAGCTTCGTTTCCATAGCCATGAAAGCTCATCATTAAGAGCCATCTCTGCAGGGGGGCACTGGCCGGTGTAATTGGCTAACATGGTTTGAGTTGGGTCGCTATTGTAGCAGCTAGGGTAAGGGGAAAAGCCCCATAATGCTTTGGGTCTTAACCTTTTGACCTCCCGTAGAGTCTCCATCATTACTGACTGGGCTGCTGCCTCGAAGTCCACCTGTGAAAACATGAGCAGATCTTTATGTCTTTTAAGGGGAAATTTCTGTTTTGTGGTCTAAAAAGACTTTGGGCACGTCATCATCCCGACACATTTTATTTGATGATAAACAACAAAATACAACACAAGATGACAGAAATGTACAAGCAGGTCTTATCAGCTCAATGAACAGGACTTCTTGGCAGTATCAGCAGTATTTTTTTGACACTTTGTTACTAGTAGTCTTTTACAAAAGCACATAATTTATTTCCATTTTCTTAGTTGTATCTATGAAAAATGCCAAATATAACACAGTTTGAGAGACATGAAGTTGTACTTTTGCACCAGCAAGGTGATTCCTAAACTGTTATTGGAATAAAACTTGGTATATGTTAGCCTTGTGTGCAGTGTGTCCTTAACACATTTGAGGATTTGGGGTTTGGTTTTTTTTAGCCACACAGTATCATCTAGACAGCATCTAATTGGCACCAGGTTTATTTTTGAGTGTGATAATGATTCCAAACACACTGCCAATACAGTAAAAGCTTGGATGGATAGAAAAGTACACAATGGAACACTACAGTTGATAGACTAGCCTCCCCAGAAGAAGCCAACCCATATGGAAAAGAAATAGCAAAAGCATATATGATTTACTCATGAAAGTGGCCACTTTCTCATTACTTTCATATATTTTTTTTAGTAAGTATACAAAACATACAAGTTTCATTATATAATTTTTCAAGGGATCTTATATGTGTTTTCACTCTTGTATGCTTTTCATACAAGTTTCATACAAGACAGATAAAAACTTTATAAGATTTATATATATCTTTTCCATATGGGAATGCACTGATAAACACAACTCATCTGCGACACATTTCTTTGCAATAGGGGATTCGACACAGCTGGTTGCTTATATTCCTGTGTAAAAGCTTGGTCACTGAGCGCCTCTGTCATTTTGCAATTTAAATTACTTTCCTGCAGCAACTATGAATTTCTGAATTTCTGTTTCAAATCTATGAGGTTCTGTCTGGACTGAATGCAAGTAGTTAATGTAAATTTCTGTTTAATATGAATTTCTTTGTATGTACATTGTAGTTTTGGTTGTGCTGCAGTTACCAGCCACTGTTTACCCAGTAGAACTATAATGTTACAGGAAGAGACCTACAACAGATCAAAATCAATATATATATATATTTAAATACATTACCTTAAAATAATTTATTAAGAGTTTACTACAAATAGTTGATACTATAATTTGATTGACATTTTATTAGCAATATTCTCTGCCTTTACTAAAATGCCTCTTACCATGCTGGCTTTGATAGTACACCAAATACATCTGAAATCTCTTTAGCAGTTTTATTACATAAATACAACTGCTTAGAGTTGCTAAGTGTGAATATGTGGTTAAAATATCTTATTTACACCTATTTATGTTCACACAAATTGTCTAAATTAATGCAAGTTGTGTCTTTTCTAAGGCCAGGCTGAGGTTTAAATGATAATCTCTCTGCTACAAAATGATGCCAAGGATCACTTTGTCCAAGTGAGTCATCACATAAAATACACTCACGAGATAAGTACCAAATTTTCAGTCTGACTTTCTTCTACATTTTCCTTCCTCACATTTCCTCATCATCTTTCTCTTTATAGTTTATTACACTGTTACTTTAAAATCTTGCCTGCTTAATGATGCAACTTTGGTGTGATAACCAAAAGCAAAATAGACCATAGTGGGGCTTTTAGTAGCAGTATTTCTTTTGAATTTTTCATCAAACATTTTTTCTTAAAACAAAGTTGGCTTCTTCCCAGTTTGCCCTGAACTTTAAAATGAACTCATCTTAGCATTTTTACCTTTTCACCATCTTTTCTTCGTGCCATAGTGGCTCTTTATTTCTACCACCTTGGACTTTCCTTACCTTTGACCACTTCTCCACTTCTGCAGGGGTCCAGTTAGGAAAAAAACCCTTGAGCAGTTTCTTTGATGCCTCCACATATAACGCTTGCTTCTCTCGACTCCGCGACCACTGAGGGACCCACTCACCCCAACGCAGTACCCCCAGACCAAGGTACCTTGGGGCAGGTAAAGCTTCCTCTAAGTCCTGCTTCATCTTCTGGAGGTGAGTTTCCAGCCGTGTGTGCTGTGGTAGTCCCCCATTTATTGGCGTGTCTATATCTACAAAGTAAGGGTAGTTCCCCAATGTATCTTCATAAAAGACAGCTACACGGCTGTCCCGTTCCATCCCGAAAGAGCCGGGATCTGGCCGACCAGAGCAGGAAGAATCAGGGATACCCCAGAAGATAATAAAAGGCTGTCCAGACAGGAGAGGGGGGAAGGCTGGCCGCGGTGGAGCAGCTGTACAGATGCCAGCAAAGGCAGCAATCATGAGGAAAAAGAGAGCTGATAAAGAAGCAGAGTGAGTTCTGAGATGGTAAAGTTTCAGTTTTGGTTTTGGCTGTGGGTCTTGATGAGACCGAGGCTCAGTCCACGCCATTGAAGCAGTTCCCTCTCAGGTTCTCGTCTCCTTGAGCCCCTCACAGCAAATCATGTTCCTGGAAAACACAAAGCAGGAGTTAAACTTTATTCTATAAAGAGATGCAGTTGCTAAACAATGTCACCATCAAGTTGTATGCAGCAAGTGATGAACAAGTTATTTGTTGTCAGTTAGTTGTTGAAGGTCATTTGAGCTCATTAGAGCAACTTGAAACATTAAGAATGGTCACTGGGGAATAACCTGTCCCAGATATCTGTGGATCTTAAACATGTATGTAAACATTCGAATTGGCTTTCCACTTGTTTGATGATGCCCTCATGGTGCAGTTTACACATTTGCTTGAGCTCAAGAATACTCACCACATGTTGGTGAGAGACACTAAACAGAACTTCTATTTTACAAGGAAAGTCCAGAAGGAAAGAAACCCACCACCCATGACCAGATGTGCTCATTGACACTGCATCTTCTCAGGACTGTAACTGGCTTGATGGCCATCTTTTTTTGCAGTTGTGTTCATTTTGTTGCAACAGTTAGGATGGGAAACTTTGATCTTATTTGTTAATACATAAGCTTTGCTGATTGCATTTAATAACCAGTACTGATTATTATCACTCAGAAATGCTGAAAAGGCTTTTTAAGGTCTAAATGGTAAAATTTAGATTTCATGTATCAGTCACATTGTACAAAACCCGCTCTTCTTCTTTTACACTGACAAAATGCCCAATGACTAACAGCACAGTAAAATACATTGTTTCATAGATACATTTTCTGGGTTGCAGGGTTTCAAGCAGTCCAAGCAGAGATGTCTAGATGTCCCTCTCCTTTGCCACCTACTCCATTTTGACTGGAACGACAACGAGGAGTTTGCATAATCATGTCTCCCGGCTCTGCCTTGGGGATTCCTGCCAGTAGGATTCCCAAAAACACACACACTAAGGAGGTGCTCAGGAAGCATCTTAATCAGATGTCTGGACCACCTCAGCTGCCTACTATTGGTTTGAGTCCCCGTGAATGACTGAGCTTCTCACCCTACCTCCAAGGGAGACCCAGGAAGAACCTCATTTTCACCGGTTGTGTCTGTATTATATTGGTCACTACCCAGAGCTGTCGTTCATTGGTGTGGAAAGGAACGTATAGGTCAACCAGTAAATGGATAACTTCGCTTCACATTCAGTTCCTTCCAGTACAGCACTGCTGCAGACGTTGCACCAATCTGTTATCAGTCTCCCACAACCTTCTTTACTCCCATGTGAACAACACCCCAAGGTACTACTCTTCCACTCGGGCCAGCAACTCAATCAACCCAGAGGGGGGACTCCACCTTTTTCTGGCTGAGATCCATGGCCTCTGACTTGGAAGTGCTAATTCTCATCTCAGCTGCAAACCACCCCAGTGCAAGCTGGAGGTCACGGCTTGCTGGAGCCCTCAAAAACCATTGCAACAAGCAGGCACAAGATCCTGAGACCAACAGGTCACATCTGTAACCCACTGTTGCTCTCAGAAAGAGACCTCAATCAAACCCATAGCCTCTTTTGATATTTCTACTGCAAGCTTAATACAGCTCTTTTTGATTGATCTGATTAACCCCCTGAAATCCTGAAGGTGCACAACACACAAACACACATGGCACCAGTGGTTTACGCTGAGTAGTTGAGAATCTTGTTAGGTTACAAGAGTGTTTGGTTCTGAGAGAGTAGATAAGAAGTTTCAAATATTTATTTCACCCTTAAATTCATTGATGCTATAAACACTTTTAAATAGTTTTGCTATCTTTAACATGGAGTAAAAATTTTTTTTTTTCATTTTTAACACTCTTTTCCTTAAAGTAACTTTATGAGTCACATTTTAATTTCTATTCAGTGTGACCACTGTGTGACTCGCTCGGCTAATTTGGATCATAATGAAGTGCTAATATATGCACCAAATTATCCCGTCAGTTCAGATAGCTAGAGAAAACTGAGGGGGAAAATAGGAGAAAATTCAAGTCTAGTTAGTGTAGGACCACATTTAAGCATATGTTTGCCTCTCAGCCTTTAAAGATTTTTTTTTTTGTTGTGGGACGCTTTGTTTTAGATTAACACGATTCAAAGCGGCACAAGAGGTACTGCTTTTGCTTCCTGCCAGTGAATGTGCATGAAGTTTTGGATTGTTTGAGTAATTACTATAAGAATATAGTGATTAAAAGTCTAAACTGGGGTGAGTGAGTGGCTTGCTCAGGAATAATGAACTATGAATGCCCGGGTATCCTTTTACATTTCTGTAGAAAAGGAGGGGAGAGCAAGATCTCTTGCAGCTTCTTGTTAAAACAAAAACAAAACACACACACACAAACTAGAAAATAGAGAATTGTCCATGGAAACAATTGTCCAATTGGGAGGGAGAGACACTGTTGTTGTACTCTGAAGGAGTGTTGTTCAGCAGGCAGCGCAAGATATGAGCTAATAAGAACTGAAAACAGCACTTGTGTTGCTTTTTTGTGTAGGCAGAAAAACTGATAATGGAGGGAGACTCTACATTGCTAAAAGTGGCAGAGGAATACTTCTGCTGTGACACCATAGCATCATTATCTGTGTGAACTGACACAGATATGCACCAAGATCTGCTCACGATATAAATACAAAATATAAATTTTTAATGGGGGTAAAGATGCCAGGCAAACTGTCTATTAAATTGGTAGCATGCAGAGATATGTGACTTTAGACAATATCACTGCATCTGTGCCCTAGCATAAGGAGTGGATATATTACACGTTGTTTTTGGTTTTTGTTTTTTTTTGACATTTTAAATCATCAAATTTTTGCCTCCAAACCCTCGTCTTGGACCAGGACCGACATGCCAGCGGTGGATTTGTCTGTGAATCTATGTCCACTCAGTAGGTAGAGACTTCACACAAGGTAGCCATACCCTAAAGCGTACCCTGCTTTATGGTCAATTTTACTATAAATTGGAGTATAATTTACTAAATTAAAATGATGCTGTGTTCAACAAGATTTGAGGCTGTTACAGTATTAAATAAATTAAGAAGTGGAGCCATTTTTTCCTCATAGATTTCTTGGAGCCAGGGGTTTCTTACACATTAGCACATTAGCACACTCATCACACCAAGAAGCAGTGTTCATCTTTTATATACAGTGCATATATACAGAGCATTGGGCATGGATACTGGGAACTTGAGATTTCCAATACTGGAACTGTTTGTCTGTGGAAACCCATGCTATAAAGTTTTTGTATGATGTTAATGCCAAAAGACATGAGCGATGCAGTTATTGAGTCAGCAGAGCACTCGTGACTTTTATGCATTATGCACCTCAGCACTCAGTGACCCCCACACTTTACATGGACCCTCACTTTGTGGGTGACTTACTGTAATTCCTAAATGCCTCTAATTTGCAATAATACCACTTACAGTTGATTATGGAATATCTAGTAGCACTTAGGAACAAACCATTACTACACAAATGTTCGTAAAGACAGACTGCATGGCTAGATGATTTTTATAAACCTGTTGCCATGAGACTGAAAGCACATGAATTCAAGAATTAGGACATGTGGCCCAATACCTTTTGTCCATTTAGTGCATGTCTCTGCAGAATTGTTTTCTTTTTATGCATTTATGCTGATCCTACTGAGATACGGCACCTCTTCTGCCAGAGGTTGTGGTCAAGGTAGGGAGAAAACCATTTATCCAGTGGAGCTCTTGGAATAAAAGAAAAATATTGTTTGGTCTTTAGGAGCAGTGAATTGTACTGGTACACAGTAACATGTTCTGGCAGCTGTACAGTTTAAAAACTGCAAAGCAACCTGACAGACTGTGTGCACATAAATAATAACGAATAGGGCTAATCTTTCTAATCTTAAAAGTACGACGGCTCTTAAACAAACATAAAAGCCTTCAGGAGCCCATTAGTATGTATAACAAAGGTAAGCGTGTCATCTAGCTGGATGTTAGGCCTTTTGTAAGAGGTAATCCTCTCGAAACGAGTGCCATCCTTTTACAGTTTAAATCTAAATTAACAAGAGAAATCTGCAATAACTTAAAGGAAGTTTGTCAGTTTTACTTCACTTTATCAAATTGTGTCCAATTCCTCTGTGTTAACAAGGGCTTGTTGCATTCTTGTGCTTTCCAGACGTTATCTTTTTTTTTTTTTTTGTTCACCAGGTGCTTGTCACATTTTGGTGAAAAATGTTCTAACAATTGCTTGTTAGCAGTGGCAACTCTTCTCGGGAGCACAGATAGCTGCATACTCTCTAACAAGCCATTAAAAAGGGAAATGTCCCACTATTTGAGTGCCTGCTGGGGACTAAGTAGAATTTTAAATGCCACCAGCTTCCCGCAACATTTAATATGCTGCTTGCAAATAAATGCATAAGGATGTCACAGCATCCACTGCCCTCAATACTTCTATACATCTGGTGGTTTTAATTGTCGATACATTTGATCGACTTAGCCAATAAGAAACGTGAAATTAACATAACAAAACTGGAGCGTGAGGTATGGCTGTCCGTCAGGTAATGTCTGCACACACCCCCGTTTGAACAAATAACACAAAGTACAGTGTTTGCACAGCTATGATAGAAAGCTACACTATATGCATTTGTGAAAAACATAGAAAACACTAATGTATTTTTAAACAGCAACTTAACATCTTATCCCATCTCAGATGAGCCAGTTTCGAGAACATTTCCTGCTTAACTATCTCAGATTTGCATAAAAATGTAATGTTGATAAATGTTAACATTTATAAAGATTGCTGTGGAATTTTAGATTCACATCAAATTATTTTAAAGATTCAAGCCTTCCTCTGCGCATTGAAATCGGAGAGTGAATGTGAATATCTCAAAAAAGTGTTAAAGCCTGAACATTTCAGCTATCTTTCTTATCATCAAAATGAATCAATGCCTTCCTGATTAAAAATAAAAAATAAAAAAAATCCAGCACTCAAAGTCACATACAATACTTGAGCATACATAATTAAAGTGGCATTTGTGACAAACTTGTAATGATATATAAAGAAATTACATAATACTGTAAAATAAAGCTTATAGAATACTTTCGTTGTGACAAAAAAGAAGAAAATGCCATTTTCATTCAACTTTCAAGATGGTCATTCCATCGTGAACCATCGAATTTTTTTAATGTTTTTTGTTAAACCATCTTTGATTTCCCTTTTTATGATCCAAGGTTTGGACAGTTTCACAGAAATCGTTACGGCCGAGCAGAAGGCTTGGTTAACTTCAGACAGAATGAATCATTTATATGAATTCATCATATTCCTGCTTTAGTACAAGGTATTCAAGTCATTTCATTGATTTAATGTAAACTAAACTGCGTGGCCAAAAAATAAAAAAAATAGAAATCACCACTTGGATTTGAGATGAATAAGTTGGCTGGCTACAGATCATTTAACCCTAAGTGATGCGGTAAACAAGAATCATGTTGGAAAACATACCAAGGGATTGGACCTTAACAGCTGTGTTGCCTTAAGAAAACCACTTATCAATCAGTGTGGTAGGACTTGACTTAAGCGGTCAAAGAAGTGCAGGAGACTGATGCTGTCCAGTGTAGCAAGTGATTTATTCACCATTTTGTGACCCAAACAATATTTACAAAGAAACAAATAAGAAACTCAACTCTATAATTAACTCAGTTCAAATAAACATAACTGAACTTAAATCAAGGGAAATTAAGGTCAAACTGCACACAGCTACACTGACCTGGTCCTCTCTCCTCAAACACCTGAGTTCTGCTTAAATAGTCCACTTAACCAAACGATTTCTCCTCTGGACTATTCCATTCAGTAGGTAAGATGAACATAACGATATTCAAACCTCCACTACTACTCTTTACTAGCAACATAAACTTTATGGTGTAATCAATACATATTACAACAATAAGTCTATTTCTCCATAAACACTCTAAAATCAACTTTATGAAATTACAAGAATTCTTCCCCTTCTGCACTTGGTCTCTTCCTGTGACCTCAGATTAACCCAGAAGCTGTAAAGCAGGAAGTAAAACTACATTTCCTCCTTTTGTTTCTGGAAGACAGGTAGGTAAGTTTAAACAATACAAATTAACAGTTGAAGTAAATAACAACTTAACAAACTCATAGAAATTGATTTAAACCAAAGATGTTATATTATATAATCTGTAAAAGTGCAAAACATAAACATGTTTGCCTATTGCAGATTACATGTGAAATATGGTTAAATCAAAACAAGAATGTTAACTAAGAATATGGACAAATGGTGTTCTCACCCACTTTGTCACAGTCAGCCGGATTTGATAGGGTGCAACGGGAAAAGGTGATGTGGTCTGAGGAGTCCAGATTTTTCCTGTTCCAGTCTAGCTTCAGCAACAATATATGCTCAAAAAGTAAGTTGGCTGACTCTGAATACCGATTCTACAGGTGTGTCCATCAGTGGATTTTTGCTCTCCTGATGGCTTCTGCATGATCCAAGATGACAATAGCTGAATTCATTAGTCTCAAATTGCAAAAGAGTGCTTTAGGAGCATGAATCATCATGGTCTGGCCACCCAGAATCCAGATCTTAATCCCATTAAAAGTCTTTGGGATGTACTAGAGAAGACTTTACTCTGTGCTTTTGATGAATCTTAGCTTCTAACTGCAGACACCTATAGTAAAATTTGCTAGAACCTCATATATTCCAAATATTTTCATAACAATTTGTGGGGTGCACTCTAAAATACAACCAAAGGTCTTTTAAAAGATGTGTCAGTGGTAAAAAGTGAAAGCATTTGCATTAAGTGATGTAATGTATATTTTACAGAATGAACTCCCAATCACATGTTATTGTTTCAAGGTATTTTAGTATTACAACGCTGGTCTCTAATTTATTTATTTATTTTTACCATAACCATAATCCAATAATACTCTATATAATCCTGTCTGTCTGCTAGTAGTGAGTGGTAAATGTGTTATCCAGCTAATCTGTCGTCAATAAGCCTTTGTTTATGTTAACTCTTCTGCTGTCTGGGATCCTGAACCCTCCACCTCTACAAGCAAGTAAAGGGCACTGCAGCTGTAAGGGTTACATGTACTGTTTGCCCCCAATGTGTCAGCTTTATATTACACAAAAGATTTGCACAGGAAAAAAAAAAGAAAATTAATGCTTTGTGTGTATGGGAGGTTGATTTCCTTTTAGTTGATAGTTATAGTTTACTTACACTGCTGTTTATTCATAAAAAGTTTCCTTTCTTTACTGGGTCTTTCAGCCACAATGGAGTTAATGAATTTATTATAAATCCATCATTTTCAGTGATTTTCTGATGTGTTTCTTGAGATTTTTTGATCTCACATTTCATTTGTCTGCTCGTGTCCCGTGAAAGCTATCATGCTGTGCCAATCACACAAGGAAATCTGTTATTTTTACCTGCTGAGACTCAGATTTGATCTTGTCATCATCAAATAGGTAAAAAAAATACAATTAAAAAAATGCACTTAATGAATAAACAATCCATTAGAGCAAGACATAACAGCATAAAATATTAAATTTAGATTTCATTAGAAAGCCTGGCAACTGTAACTTGTTATCTATCTTTGGTACTGACTACTTCAAGTTGGCTACAGTTCAGTACAACAGACTGTCTGCATATTAGAAACTTGCTGTCCTTTTTACCTTTAATTTGGGGCTGCACTGTCCAGTCTGTCCTGGTGTGCTTTTGCTCAATGAAGACAAATACTGATATTAGTCAATACGGACAGGAAATCAGCCAAAACCACAGTAACAATTAAAAAACCCATTCATATGAAGCACTCAATTATTTATATGATGATAGTAATGACACACGTTGGGCAGGAAATCTAAAGAGCAGGGGTGGGCGATATATTTCCCCATAGGGCCACATGACAACCTGTGGCCCCTGGTGGGTGGGCACAGGTTGTCATGTTGTGGAAAGCCGCACTAATAAGCTGAACTCAATTCTGCTCAATACTAATTTGGTCTCTTTCTAAGCTTATGGATCCGGACTTCCACATTAGAGGTTGGAGAGTAGGAAACGACCTCAAGAAGGTGAGGTGAGCATTTTCCCCACTTATTATTAACCACGGATGTTGCCTAACGGTAGCCACTTAGTGTGGGGACTCACTCTAATGTGAGTCCTTCCTGGTAGATGCGAAACATTCAGAATGATTGCCGCTTTTGTTGGTGTCGTTGAGAGGCAGCTTGTTTGTGCGTACAAAAAATACAATTTGTATTCTAAAGGTCAAGTCACTTTTATTTACATTTATTTAAAACAGCAGAAGGTGACCCAAAGATGCATTGGCATTCCTGGTGTCCAAACCCCCAAAAGACAAATGGTGTTCTTTTGTGTTTACTCAGGTTTACCTCTGTTACTTATAACATGTATTCGCTTGGAGCTCAAGGTGCTTTATTATGCACTAAAAACAAACAAACAAAAACCTTTAAATTAATACATTTTTTATAAGTTTAACAGCTAGTCAAGAATTGCCTGAACTAATGTACAGAAGCGTAGAGCTGCCACCCAGGCAAAAGAAAAATACAAGTGTATCACGTTATAAGGTGAAAGGTTTATTGTTCTAACAAGATACTTTTCCTGTTTGTACAATATACTATCATGTTTGTACAATATACTTTTCACGTTTGAACAACATAATATCACGTTATTACAATATACATAATTATCACGTTCGTACAATATAATATTTATATTGTACGAACGTGATCCTATATTGTACGAACGTGATCCTATATTGTACGAACGTGATCCTATATTGTACGAACGTGATAATTATGTATATTGTAATAACGTGATATTATGTTGTTCAAACGTGAAAAGTATATTGTACAAACATGATAGTATATTGTACAAACAGGAAAAGTATCTTGTTAGAACAATAAACCTTTCACGTTATAACGTGATACACTTGTATTTTTCTTTTGCCTGGGTGGCAGCTCTATGCTTCCGTACTAATGACTACCGACTGAGAAGGCTTTTGTTCAGGAGTCATGCTACTTATTATTGCAATACAACACTCAAAATAAGAAAAAGATTTTAAAAAAGATTGTTATGCACTTAATGTTCCTCAAAACATCTTTTTTTATTTTATAGCAATATCTATATATTTTCATAGGAAAAAAAAACGAGATTTCATATTACACATCCGTTGCCCTTATTATTATAGTTATGGAAATGCAAACTGTCCAATGCAGTTCTGAATTTTTAGACATGCACTACAGGGGCACAATATCAAATAGTAATGTATAGAGTCATATATATATATATATATATATATATATATGTTTGTTATATACAATAACAAAGCACACACGTGAATCACACACGTTGGATATAAAAAAATAAATATAAGATTAATGAAAACTTTAACATAGTTACTAATCAGCTATCAGGATATTTATTGTTAAAATACTCTGTAACAATTGAAAGTTCCCCAGTGACGACCTTGTACATCGTTAAATTGTATCAGTATTTACCAGCGTGACTACTGATATGCAGCATTCAATTATGGGTCTCTAAATAAAACTTTTGATATTCAAATACGTTAATAAATGCCCAAATCTGCTCCTGTCTGTTTACAGTATTATAAACCTTTAATACATTTTTTGTGCTTACATATTTGTCATATTTGTTGAAAGACTTTTAAACGACATCACAGAAGTTTTTTTTAATGTAACAATGATGACTACTCTACATTTATTCAAAGTTCTAGTGTGTAAAATGACAAAATATTATGCACATTATCGTGGATTCTCTAAGTGAATGGCATGTAACTCAGGTCTGCAGATTTTGTTTAAAAAAAAAAGTCTACAAAGACACTACTGCGGTGAAACCAACTACTGCTAAACTACATGTAACTTTTTACCTGATACCATCAACTTGTTGATATGGTAACTTGAGGCTAAAACATTGTTGCCCGCACCTCAAATACATGCTTTTGCTAAATGTATTTGCATTTTGGTTTAAATCATTCTTTTTTTTATGTTAAATAAATAAACTTACCAAACAAACTTACCAAGACCAACATTGTTCCCGGGTTTAGTCCTCACACACTGGACAATGTGAGAGTTTCTTCTTCCTGCACTAAAATGTTTGATTCCTCCGTCTTCAGTTTTACTCCTTAACCTCCCATAGAGAAAAAACATGGAATCCCGCTGGATTTGCGATGGCATGGATGAGCTGTGCATGTATAACATGCAGCAAAAAAGTCTGACATCCAGAAGGGAGAGAGCGAGGAAGGGAGCAAAATTACAAAATTTCACAGCAAATCTGAAAGGAGAGAGACTATGTATCAGGATGAGGAAATAGACGGTTGGAAAATCTAACAGAAAGGAAAAAAGAAAATAAAAGTGTTAAAAAAAATTCAGAAAGAGAGGCTAGACATTGACAGTGCGTTCGCCAGATAGAAAGATGCGTGGGCAGGAGTGTGTGTGTGAATGTGTGTGTGTGTGCGTGCATGTTTGACCTCGCCTTCACAGCCAACTTAAGCTTCCTTACTAAAAGTAAGCGGGGTCAGTGGCGTCCACGTCGACTCACATGACCAGTGACACCGACTGTAATCCCATAATCCCCTGCTCTACCGCTGCTGCTCTTGGCTGATTAAACACCCATGCTGTGGAGGATCACACCTGTCTTCCGTCTTTTCGTCCTCCCTCTTCATCCTTCCTATCTTCTCCTCTTCCTCTTCCCCTCAGTCACCTTTCGTGCTCTAACCTACCCTAAACACAATTTGTTTTGTTTAACTTCCTTTTAACTTCCCCTCTCCTCCTTTAGCCATCCCTCTGCTCCAGCTCGCTACCTCCCACCAAAATCCCTCTCTCCCTAATCTTGATTCTTCCACATTTGACTCTGTTGATCCCTGTTTATCTAGGGTTCACAGGGAGACACCAGCTTTGTCTGGCTTGGTGTGATGCAGAAATAAACTACTGTATCCTCTTTCTCTATGTTTCTTCCTGTGCTCACGTGTGAAACGATGAGCAGAAAGTAGATAAACATCATTCAAGTACCCAAGGTGGGCAGGTATGTACAGACCCTGTCAACAACATTAATCCTCGACTGATAGTAGCAGCGTGATTATATGAACGCATATGAAAAGCCACTTTTAATCTAACTTGGGATAAATCATGCATCAGTGGACCGTCTTGTATTTGAGGCTGATTACATTTAAATGAAAAAACTGTGCATTTATATCCTCCAATTTTCCACATTCGTTCCTTTGTTTAGTCCTCTCTCCATCATCTTTTTCTTCATTGTCTTTTTTCTTTTTCCATTTTATCGCTTATATGTTTCTATCCCAACCCTTTATTTAGGCGCCATACCTTTCACATTCCATTTCTCTCTTTTTAGCTCCCTGTCATTTTTTTCCATTAGGGCTGTCACTGCACATAATAGCTAATAACCTGGTCAAAGAATACCACCTGTTCTCTCGTACTCCTTCTGTAAATTGCGCTTTCTTCTTGCTGTTGGTCTATAGATTTGTGTAGTCCCAGGCTCTGTTTCTTTTCATGCTGCACAAAGCGTTCTTAGAATATTTGAAACTTCCTTTTGCAATTCTTTTAGTTGCTTCATTTCATCCTCCCCTGCTCCTAATTTACCTCTCTTTGTTTATTTGTATAGGATAGGAATTGGTAGCCCTTAAATATTAGGTCTTAGTTTAGCCAATATGGATAATTCAACTATAAAATTATTGGATTAGTAGGGAATTCTTCAACCGTTTAAATGTCTTTTAGTTGTTATTATTATATAATTCATACAATTTAAATGCAACTCCATTTATGATGAACACATTCTAAACGTATCAATAATTTACCACTGAGTTACAACTCTGAAAATACCATATATCGAATAATCTTTTATGTATGAGCGTTCATTCTGCATCTTGATTGTGAAGGCGTACTTTTGTGGAGTTCAGTGCATTGCTTACAGCATCTGATACATAGCTGCTCCTACATCTTATGACCTCTTTTGGTAATTCCCACTGAGGCCTTCTGCACTAAAAATTCCCGCATCGCGCTGTGGGGAGCTAAGGATAAAAGCATCCACCACATGCCATGCTGTGTATCTTTATCTCAGTATCTGCGCTGTATCTGTGTCACGTGCTTCTGACTTTCTCAGTTCTCCGGTTGTTGTATCTCTTCTGCATGCTTCTGAGGTTTTGTTCCATTCCAGTCCTGATAGATCACATAAATCTCTGTGTTCATAGGGATGCTGTTGTCAATGCTAATTTTTTTTATTTATTAATAACCTGAATAAAACACTTGAAAATACACATACATACTCACATCTATACTTTTTTTCATTTAAAAAAAAATATTATAACACATGAGGTAATGACCCCAAAGCTAAATGCATGCTGGGAAATGGTAGCTATCACAGCAGCATGTCAGCTACCTAATATTTGTGCTATATTCATCATACCTTTCGTGAATTTCAGTAGCTTGCCTCTTTTTGGACACACTACTTAGCTCGAAATAAGTCACTTCCTCATTTGAGAAGAAATAATAAATTAATGTTAAAAATACACCTGAAAAACTGAAGTTTTTTTTAATATATTTTAAAACATAAACTTGTGCTCCTCAGACTTTCACTGTGTAACAGAGAACCAGTGGCCTGAGGGTCATTTTTACCTGCTGATTCAAATGGATCATCTTCTTTCGCTGCAGGGTGTGTGCCAAAGGCGCAAACTGCATTCACACAATCTCTATCTCGGCAAGACATGCAGCATCTCCTTACTTCTCCGCCAATAGTATTTTAATTTTATGGTGAAATTCACTGTCAGACGAAAATGAAAAGAGAAACACTGCTTAAAGCTGAAAAACGTGACAGTCAGGGACCACACCAGTGAACATATCAGAAAAATAAAATAGCAATACTACATACTTAGCCTGTTTACATTGTTGCAGCTTTTCATAATCCTTCAATATAAAGATAATTATTTGGATCACCTGGATGAGAAAACTTAGGCTAATTGTTTTGTGTATGTTGTTCTTTTCATGTGCTGATAATATTAAGCTTTTACTTAAGTACCCATAGCCCAAGTTGAAAAATCACTATTCAGACCGACTTGTTGGTCAGTCGCACTTTTTTGTTAATTTTAATTTTAAAAAGTCTATGAACAAATAAGTACAGTAGTTGGGTACTTGTTGAATCAACATACCAGTACTGATACAGGAAGTGGGAAGTATTTAAATAATAATAAATAAATTTTTTATTTATATAGCACCTTTCAAGACAGAATCACAAAGTGCTGCACATAAGATTACAAGTCATAAAAAGATTTAAAAAGAGAAAATAAAACGGGCAAAAAATGAACCAAAAGCAGTTTTATAAAGGTGAGTTTTGAGTTGTTTTTTAAAAACAGCTACTGAGTCCACAGTTCTTAATGTTTGGGGGAGAGAGTTCCACAGTCTCAGGGCCACAGTGGCAAAAGCTCTGTCACCCTTAGTCCTCCTCTTAGTATTTTTTAAAGCAAGTAAGCCCTGATCAGATGACCTCAAAGACCTGCTAGGGACATAGGGCTGTAGCAGATCAAAGATGGAGGCTGGTGCCAATCCATGCACAGCTCTGTAGGTCAAGACCAGGATCTTAAAATTGACTCTAAATTTAACAGGAAGCCAGTGTCACTGACTCATTTTCTGTGTAGTGAATTCTGAGTATGGTTTGTGTGACAGAGTGATGTGGGAGCCTGGAATATTGTTTTAGTCTGCAGCTGCATGAACAAATAATCAAAGCCAGTCTTCAGTGCTCTGCAGGGGGACATTAAAATGAAAAGTGGCCTTACCTCCAATCAAGAGGCTAACCAAAAATATGATTCTTTATACGAGAGCCTAAGAGTAAATTAATTACTGTTTTCGTTGTACCACCCTGCACTGATTTGGAAATATTCATATTTGAGAATCAGGGGTGGCCAACTTGAGCAAAATTAGCACTTAATTTTAACTCTTCAAAAATCACTCTTTGTGTTTTTTAGGAAATTGATTCTGAGGTTGAATGGGAAGGTGGGGGAATCATGTGATCCTGAGTTTAGCTTCTTGATTCAGTATGTGGGGTTTTTTGTCAAAAAATGTTGGTAATTAAATTTGTGACTGATCATAAATAAATTCCAAAACTTTGTAAGCTACATTTAATAAATAACAACTTTATATTTAATGAAACTTTATTCCTCATTAATAATGTTTAAAAATCATTAATTATAGTTTATATCTACTTATCTATTCATTATATTTTGCATGCTGTCATAGTTGATGAGTTCCGTTATTGATCAGTGAGCCCATCCTCGTTCGGTGGCTGTCAAAGTTACTAATGTCCCTCAGGTACACATTAAGTATTCTAAAAACCACATATATCCATAGCTGAATTAGTTACATATGAAGTGTTTTGATAAAGCTCGCATGTATTTGATGTAAAACAGTGATCCAACTGTGATGAACATGTGGGGGGAAATAAGGAAACTTTAGCAGCAACCTACATAGCTGCAGCTCTACTTATTTGATACTGCGTGTGCGGACGTTAAACTGTAGGTGTGAATTTATATGTACAGTATGCATGCCTGCAGCCATAACACATGTGTAGGTTTTTTAAATAAAGTTTTTAGACTCTATTATATTATGCCAGTGCTTCTTTTGATTCCTTTCATTGCTCGTCTGGTTTCATGTATATCGCACGTAGACGTGTTTATACGTACAGCGTGTTGTACTGTGTATTATGCTGCCGTGACGAGTTCTTCAGCCCTCTCTAAAGTGAAGCAGATGGAGCATTCGGAGGAGACAGATTATGTGCAGTTCACCAGCAATACCTTAAGGTTAAACCAGTGTTTCTCAAACTGCTGAGCACGCTGGGGTTAAATTGGGATTTGACAGCTGGAAGAACCCTAAGATCCCAAGCTCAACGGCTGTCAGAAGCAGCGGATACGATTCTTGTCAATGCAAAGATTTTTAAAAATGATATTTAATAATATAAAACACTTTGTGTCTTTCTGTGGTATTTGAACATCTCCAGGATGCAGACGCTACCCCGAATTCTAATTTGCACAGTGGGAGTCCTTGATAAAACACTTATGTCATTAAGCGTCTGTGCTCTGTAATGTCTGTTCTCTTACCATTGCTGGTATGGATTCCAAAATAAAAAAATAAATAAATAAAGTGTGCGTATGTATGTACATATATGTACTTGTGTGTGTAGATATATATGTATGTATATGTATGTGTGTTTGTTACTTGTAGTTATTACTGCCTGTTACCTGTGGTAATGCAATTTATAATTTATATATTCTGTATTCAGTTATGAAGGCTCTAATTGTTGGTTGCGAGCTGCCGCTTAGATGCTTGTATGTGCCCGGAGCTGTTGATGGGTCTGTATGCAATGATGGGCGTAGCTGCGGGAAGTTTATTGTTTTTTTTGTTGATGAGTGAGTATAGGGGTGGGATTTAATAAGTTTTCTTCGTCCCACTCCTTTTTCAGGCAAGTTTTGTTTTTTGTTTTGTGTATTTTATGTTCAATATAGGTATTTGTTGTGCCTGAAAATGAATAAATAAATGAAAAAATGAAAAATGAAATATAACAGAGAGGGATGCTGGGTTGGGTCCTGTAAAGACATGTTGAATCATGGGATGGAAATTGTGTTAGAAGGGTTTTATGCACGCAATAACATCTGAAAAATGAAGCCCAGAACAGGAATGGAGCAGAAATAAACACATTTACAGCCGAGTGCAAAAAAAATAATTTTTGTTTCTGGTGCTAATTTCCTCTTTCATAACAGCTGTACCTGACAGGAGTCAATTTAGAAGAAAAAAAGGTGAATCCACCTGTTGTTAAGGCTCTGTGGAGTGGGTTTTTTTTTAACAGCTGGGTGCTTTCTGCGCTGTTAGATGTCTGCTCCTCATCTCTTTGTCCAAATGAAATAAATGAAACTCTCTTCAGTATTTGTGGTTAGGGGGCCATTTGGAGCATTTGAATGCATTTATCATGCAAATAATATGGTTTGCACATAGGAGGGACTTTGCATTTTATTCATGTTTCTGTTTCTCTGTAAAACATCCATACAGTTAATGTATTCAAGTCCAAGTCAGTAAAGTTTTGTTCTTGGATGTATAGTGTTTATTTCTCGTATGGGTTTGAATGTGATTTGGTCTTATAGTAGTAGGCTACTCGCTGATACCCAGAGTCAAGGAAATAGAAAGATTTGGATTGGTGCAATCCTACTGTTAGGTGATTACTCAGACTTCCACCCTCTGATTCAGATATGGTGCATCCACAGTAATTATGCTGTTTTCCAGATAACTCTGATCTCAAATGTTGGAACTCGGGAACTCGAGTTAGCATGCTCCAGAAAAACTGAGGAAAAACAGGATTTGTTTTGGAGCCTGATCAATGCTCTGTGGGTGGCTTATTTAGTGATACACAACACTGACAGGACAGGTTTAAGTTTACAGTCAACTGTTTACATTCAGTGCCGCCATCTTGGATTGCTAACTTGGGGCATGTTGGTCTGCTTTTCAATTGGGAAATCCGAATTGAGTGGGCGTTCCACAAACTGACTGGGAACTCAGAATTTCCAACTTGTGACTTATTCAGGGATGCAGAATGAACGTTTGTTTATATTATTATTAATCCTTTATTTATCCAGGTAAAAAATCTCATTGAGATTAAAAATCTCATTTCCAAGAGAGACCTGGCATCATGGCAACAAAAGTCACATACCACATAGCTTTATAACATTTATTATACCTATTTATAAAAAGAAAAGAAGGTGGCCAAAATGATGATGTCCATAAATCAGTTGATGACATCATGAGATTGTTACCACACAGTGTCCTGATCATGAAAACACATGTTAAAAAATGTTGTAGTGCAGTCCAGTATTTGTGTACATCATTACCAAGACAAAGACAAGGTGACAGCTGCTAGTTTGGTAGCTTCCTTGCAGTACATGTCACCTTTTAGTCCAACATATTTAACATTTTTCTATGTTCCAGTACATTCAAGGCTGTCATACTTATTGTCACAGCACCACAGTGCCGTTCAGTACTGCACCCATTACGGTCATGGATGGCTTTGAGGGGGAACATTTTACTTAGACATTTGCAAAATATGGTCATTTCCAGAATGTACCAGCTCAGACAGAAACTATTCTCTTCTCAGTGCTGGCGTGAAGTCAGTGCAGGATTTAATTTGCTTTTTAAATGAACAACAATGGACAATGGTGTCTCAGTGCATTTCACAGAGTGATGCTCCTGGGATATCAAGATCAGATGCATGAAACTGTCTTAATGAGGGTCTTCTGAAATGTGTGAACCTTCCTTTTTGCTCTTGTCAAAGTTCTCCTGGGGCCTGATCAGCTGGTAAAATCTCAGTGGTTATTCAAACTGGCAGAGACTGTTTAAAATGGCAACAGTATAGTGCATAGAAAGTACAATATATGAAAAAACATCAGAAATCAGAGGCTGGATCTTTTAGTGAAAGCAGGAAACATGTACTGTGTGGCAGGCTCTGAGAATTATGTTGTAAATTTGAATGGTTTGACATTTCAAGTGTGGTGACTGTAGTTGAGAGGTGCGTGCAGGGCATGAATTGAGCTGTTAGACCTCCCCGCCTAGCCCATTATTGGATGTTGGTGCAGCTTTTTACTGCTCGTATTGTGCAAAATATGATACAGACTGTTAGGTGGTGTTTATTTCCTCAAGAACAGCAAGAAATTTAAAACCAAGTGTTGTTATTTCATATTAGTTTAATATATCATTTCCATGTATAAAAAACTCAGTGTTCTTCTCACTGTGTAGACCTATTTGGAGATGCTCCTCTCTGGGTATTGTTTTGTACCTGAATACCACCTTCAAAAAGTCATAGAGGCTATGACATCATTGCATTAGTCATTTTTCATGGCATAGATTCAACAAGGGGCTGGAAACATTTCTCAGAGATTTTGGTCAATACTGACATGATATTGGCACAAGATCTGGTGATTATTGGCCATTCGACTACAGACAACAACACCAGTTTGAGATGATCTCAGCCACATGACATGGTTTGTTATCCTGCTGGAAGTAGTCATCAAAAGGTGGGTGCACTGTGGTCATAAAGGGATGGACATGGTCACTAACATTACTCAGGTTGGGTGTGGGGTTTTAGGTTGGGTGTGGGGTTTTAGGTTTTTCTCAGCCACTTTCATGCAATTGTCACAAAATGAATGTTTTTGTCACCACTCTTGATGCAGTTCAGTTCAAATCAGGAACACATTTCTCCATCCACATTGTGTTTGTACACACTGCTTTTGTTGTTGTATTGTTCTATTGGCTTTATGATTTGAGAACCTCATTATCAGCAGTGAGAGCGACATTCCCAATCAATGTCACGATCAAGGAAAACAATAAACTATGTATACTTCCGTTCTTCTTCCACTTATATATATATATATATATATATATATATATATATATATATATATATATATATATATATATATATATATATATATATATATATATATATATATATATATATATAGCAATGACATCACTGTTGAGGTAAGCTGTGAGCAAGGACAGAACACTGTCAGCATTTTTGTGCTTTTGTGCATCAGGTGCCACGCAGTGTCAACGCTGCAGCTCTGTCCATAACGGTCCTTTCGTGATTAAATAGAAGCCATTACTGAACTGCCACTATTTGTGGCATTTTGAATGCTATTGCTTCAGCATCAAAATCCACATATGTTATATATATATAATAGGCATCTGACAGTAAAGGCAAACATCTTGAAGAGTAAACAGATTATTTCTGTTATCTAAATGACTTGAAGGTGGACTGTTGTGGATCTTATTGCCTGGGAGGCCCTCTGATGGCCAGAGAGAGAGAGAGCGAGAGAGAGAACAAGGCAGAGGGAGCAAATAGATGAGCAGGTGCACACATGTATACACACACATCAGAGTGAGTGGTATTACAGATTGGCTGACGTTGCAGCTCCTAACTAAAAGATTTGCAGTGCGAAAGCACCTCCATTGTGCTTTTTAGTGTGACACTATCCAGCAGGAATGTGAAGCTAACTGGTCTTTTTAACACACAATAGCTACCATCGAGTTCAGCGGGGACACCAGCAGCAGAGTTTAAAGCTAATGTACAAAGAGAAATAGAGGGAGCGAGAGAAAAGAGGGATGGGGGGGGCACATTGTGTATTATTATCTCGAACTAAAGAATCAAGAAGTGACAAAATGACCAGTGCATTGATAGTCGTAAAACATGCTTCGTTTCAGAACGAGACACATGCTGCTGAATATATTTTGCTTCGAGGGCGCTTCTGCCATGCTTTTAAATAAAATCTTCATTAATTCAAGGATGGCTTGGAGTGGGGAAAGAAAGCTTTTCTTTCAGTTTAACTTAAATTAAACTGTAATTGCAAGAGGGAGAAGAAAAAAAACACGCCTGATTGCAGCCTCAAAGGTGATAGTTCACAGAGGCAAACACTTTCAACTCTTAATCCCCGATGAGTTTAATTTTCCGTCGGAGATAATTCGGTGACAGAAAAACCTCACTTTGTTCGTGTTTCGTTTTGGAAGCAAACTCCCAAGGTGCTGTCTGTGGTTTGTGTGCGTGCATGTGCGTCTGTGTGGTGATGGGGTTTCTTCCGCGGAGTTAAGAGAGAGAAAAAGCTCTTGACACTGTTTGAACTGGTCTGTTAATCCTCAGCACTCTTCAGGTGGCTCGTCCCCATGGAAGCAGTGTGTGGATTTCTGTGTGCGTTAAGGGGAAAGAGGTCAATAATCGGAGAGGGGAGAGGAGGGGAATGTGGGTAGCGTTAGAATGAAGAGAGTGTGTGTGTGTGTGTGTGTGTGTGTGTGTGTGTGTGTGTGTGTGTGTGTGTGTGTCACAGAGGTAGGGCTGCTGTGGAGCTGAATGACAATGAAGGCGGATGTGAACACGACATGCAACCGGAACATGGCTCCACATAAAGAAATAAGGAAGCAGAAGAATGGAAAGAAAAGAGGGAAAATTCAGGGAAGATTATTGGAAGAGAGAAAGAAGGAGGGAGGGAGAGGAAAAGAAAAGTACACAGAAGGAAGTAAGAATGAGGGAAAGCAGGAAAGAAAGACTGCTGAAGTACATTAAATGATTTGAATGAGGGAAAGCGAGATGGAGGGAGGGGTAAAGGAGGAGCCATTGAAATGGTCTTTGATCTCTGTCTCGTTTAAGGGGAAAAAGGAAAGGAATTACAATGTGTGTGTGTGTGCGTGTGTGTTTGTGCAACCATCCAATAGGCCTTCATCCTAGTTTGTCAAATCCTCGGCTGAAGTAAAGTGAGGACTTGAGTGTTTGAATGTGTGTTCCTACATGCACTGAATACGCGTGTATGTTTAAGTGTGTGTGTTGAAGTCTAGGCGGATGTTTTCTGAGCCCAGCAGCCGTGTCGGGCTAAGGACAGAAAGAGAGAGGGAGAGAGGTAGTTGTAAGGGGGAAGGGGGGAGCGTGGAGGGGGGGGGGGGGGGGGGGGGAAGCGTGTCCGAGGAATTTACAAATGAAAAGAGAAGGTTTTTCTCTTAATGCGATTAAATTTTTCCATTTCACCGCTTCCCCAGTCGACAGTTTCAGCTCTTTAGGAGCACAGAGCCTGCAACGCAACTCTGTCTTCAAGATGGGACGGCAGGGGGCTTGGAGGGGTGGTGGTGGGGGGCTGGCAGGGGGTAAACAGGAGGGAGGACCGGCAACGGGGGGAAAAATGCTGGAAGAAATGTTGCTTTTAGTAAACCACTCTGGCGGTGGTTCGTCTGGCTAACAGTCGTGCCAACGCGGAGACTCAAGCTGAGAAATTGAATCGAGAAAGTGGCAGACAGAGACGCAAACACACACAGAAGGACAAGTACAAAAGGATTAACGCTGGTTACAGCAAGCATGTTACGAGCGAATGTGCAGTGGTTTGTTTGGGCTGTTTACATCATTTGTTTCATTAAAGCAGGCGCGGCGCATGCTGTTTGAATTTCGCTTTGGTTTGTGTGGCAGCATAAGAAAAGTGTCACCGCCACAGATGCACTCTAGTGCTGATTTCAGGGATAATAAAATACTGTGACATGCTTCCCCACCGATTTTTTTTTTGATATGGCCTGAACCACCACCATGTTATGAGTCAGTACTAATTAATTTAAATATAGCTGCACACGGCGATAAAGGGGGCCAAGCAGTTCAGCGGGGCTCAGTCGTTATGGCAACCTAAACTGATCGTGTTAAAAGTGTAGCTGTAAGGATTGATAGGAAAAAACAAAACAAGTTTTGGCTTTTTTTTCTTTTTGCTCTCAGTGTTCAAATGGTGCAGTTTGATTTCTTTATATTTTGTTTCTAAGCAGCTTACTTCTGTTTTCACTGACCTAGGAATCGTTCAACGAGTGAACCAGTCTTGTGTGTACACATAACAGACAACTTAGCAATGACCCAGTTTTTAAATGTATCTTGTGTATAAGTTATTCTGTATGGAAAAGAGAAAAGGCTGAGGTTGGTCAAATTACACAACAAATGGACTGATAATCAATGACAACGAGTCTTATGAAGTGATGAATCCAAATTGGAAAGTTTTGGTTCAAACTGTTGCCAACGTGTACAGATAAGGTCAGGAAGGTGGTACGACAGTGAGTGTCTGCAGCCATCTGTAAAACACAGTGGAGGCTTTGTCATGGTCAGTGTTGGGTAAGTTACTTTAAAAAAGTAATTAATTACTAATTACTTAATCAATATTGTATTTAAAATACTTATCTAATTACTGTGTCTCAAAAGTAACTTAATTACTCAATAAGTAATTTAACTAAATACTTCTTAAAATCCCTATAAACCTTGAGTGGACATACAATAGAAATTAAACTCTTTAAATAATAAATAATTTTCTTTTAAAGACGGAGACTCTACAGTACGCAGCGGTAGCATCTCTTCCACAATGTAGCCCGCAATCATTTGTTTAAGCTCACCTTCAGTCGCTTTCTTTGCTGCTGAAGTAAAATCACGTTTTGCCTGCTTAGCAGGAGTTGCCGCGGTGTTATCCATGGATGATGAACAATGATCACTCGGAAGTGTTCGTCTATGCTCTCGTGTCAAGCGCTTCAGTAGATTACTCGTGCTATTAACAGCGGCCGATAGTTTTTTCTCCCCAGGACATAGCTTACATATTACTGTAATGTTCTTGTCTGCTTGTTTCAGAAAAGTGAAAAGATGGAAATATGTCCATTTCATTAAACAGCCACTCGCTTCAGCCGAGTCCGACAGCTTCCGCTGTAGAATACGACTATGCAGCAAACTGGCGCGAAATCACGTGCACCTGCACTACAGCGATGTTAAAGCAGCAGAGTTTACTTTTACCTTTAGAAGATAAATTATTGAAATTAAATAATGATATTCAGCAAGTTTAATTATTTTACAATTTAACGCAAGTACATTGTAAGTAACTGTAATTAAAATACCTAAAAATGAACAGTAATCAGTTACTCTACTTTTTCAGTGGAAAGTAATTTAATTACAGTAACGCATTACCCAACACTGGTCATGGTTTCCGTTACTATTACCAAACTCAGAAAAATAGGATCAGATTTTGGTTCACCATCCAAAACTCTATAGAGTATACAGCTTCATTTTTCAGCATGACAATGATCCCAAACACTGCCAATGCAGTAAAAGCATACTTGTGGAGCACTATCATTCATGGATTGGCCTCCCCAGAGCCCGGACCTCAACATTATTGAACCAGTATGTGATCATCTCAAGAGAGAACAGAACAAAAGGAGAAAACATCCAAAGAAGAGCTTTGAACATCTTTCAAGAAGCCTGAAGAACTATTCCTGAAGACTACTTAAAGAAACGACAGGAAAGCTGCATAAGAGTTCAGACCGTGATGAAAAATAAAGGTGGTCCTACCACATATTGACTTTCAAGATGGTTAGAATTGTACAAACTCGTTTTTTTCCCTTATATACTTGCATGTAAGTTTGCATGCAACATGCACATTTCAGTAAATAACAGCAGCTATTTCAAAACATAAAGAAATGGGGGTATGGTTCTAGCATTTTTGCACAGAAATGCATTAGAAAGCTACATTTTCCAAGTCAGCCTATTTAAAGGAAACACACAGACACATGTTCAGCATTGATCATATGATCCACAAGGCAACTAGAGGTTGCTTAAAACGTTGTAGTAGTAGGTTGCACTAGTGACCTATGGCGTCATTTGGTGGCAGAGGTCAGTCTCTGGTGTTTAAGTTGCTGTTGGGAACTTTGTAGTGTTTCCATACTCCACTGCTCATTTGGGTTTCACATGGGCTGTGTTACTTTGACATTCCCATTGAATGGGAGCAAATAAACTGCTGCAAAATGGTGTGTACCACTGAGGGAAAAGCACTCCACTGGAAAAATATATTCACAGTGAATACACACTGGCTGGCTGGTAATTGTGTAACTGGGCATAAACAAAGGCAAATGCAATAAAGTAACCCGACCCGTTGCTGTAGTGACCAAACATGACAAACTCTCTGGCTGTGTTGTGATTGCACTGCAAGAAGAGCAAAAAACAAAGAAATCCACTCTTCAATTATTTTTTTTTTACTTTTTAGATCGAACATCCCGCGTTAACGTCGCAGGTCCAATCTATACTTTGGGGTGAGATGAACCGTGCTTAGTCATTTATTCACAGCAAACACAAAAAGCTGTTTGATGAGAGAAGATGAGACGCTCTGAAGAGAGCAACATCAGTCTCTATAGAATCTCATCCTTGGGACTTTAGAGCGGCAGTTCAGCTTTTGAGAAAGCAGCACTTGAAGAAGGAGGCGAGTGATGCCCCATCTGTGTGTTTGATGGAGAAGGCTCAGCAGTAGCACACTGAAACCAGACACGACGCAACTTTCTGACAGATGCTATTTGCTGGCAGCGGTTTTAAGTAATTTGCTGAAGTGTTCTTACACTGATGTATGCTGAGTGGATGACAAATTTAAAAAGAAAGGTAGCGAGGATTGTCTGTGTCTCTCTGTCTTGCTAGCTAATTTATAATAAGGAATACCAAGTAGCATGGTGGATTCCTGTAGGTCTTATAACTTAAAGATAAGAGTTTTCATTAAAGGCAGCCTCAGTAAATTTGTGATTTTGAGCAGGTAATCATATTCAGCAGAAAGTCTTTCCCTCTGTAGTGGAATAAACAATCTTAAACTCCACTTACAGTGAGTAGGAAGCCCGAGCAGCACTCAACTCCAAAGTGCCTGTTTGGCCACTTTACCTTACCCTGCTGCTATCTGCTATTTTGGCCACAGTGCCCATCTCTGTTGTCAGACAGGAAGCACTTATCTGTGAACAATACAGCAGTGTTTTATTCTGTTTAGTACCCAAAAGGTCACACAAGGGAAGCGTTTTGTACTATCACCTGCTGCAGTTATTCCAAGAATCACTGATACATCCTGGATGCACTCTCACCTGTCGTGGACAGCCAGCCACAATATTAAAAATTAAGCGCATAACTGATCAACATGCTGTAATGCAACATTTTGCTGGGAAACCTTAAGTCCAGGCATTCACACGCATGGCATGTGTAGCAGAGAATTTAACATCGATGTAGAACTTCACTCCCCGGCAGCTGCAGCCTCCCGTGGGAAAAGACAGTATGTGCCATGCCACACAGCAAAAACTACTTAGAAACATCTTACAAAACATTAAATCCTTACATATCCGTGATGTGATATGTCACATCAAACTAACCGTATTCCAGTCTAATCAAGCATCCACAGGAACAACTCACATTAGATCTCCTCAACCACACAGGTCCCGTGTTCCCATGCTGACAGGTCAGAGCTGTTTAACAGGAGCGAGGGGATGCTTGTAATATCAGAGAGGCAATTTTAATGTTAAGTTTAAGAAACAGAACCCTTTATGAACAACTTGCAAAGATATGGAGTCGTATTCAGCTGGAATGGGTTTAATTGGCACGTAAACATAAAAACTGCAGACATGAAGAAGAGTCAGTTCCACTGGGGTGCGCAAGCAGCAAACGTCTGCCTGGGACTTTGGCAGTGTTCAAATGCTTTGTTGCTCTTTACTGGTTAGACCAGAGTGCACAAAGTCCCACAATTCTGTAATTACAAACAGAGTAGTTTCATGCCAGAATGCAGAGTGGCACTCATTTACCCACACTTTGGCCTTTATAGCATTACACTGCAGCCATTTTAGCTCCCGAGTTATGGCCCGCATGTTGCTCGGTAACTTGCGTCTCTGTGCCAGCTGGCTGGGACAACACAATGGAGACAGTAAGGAGCAAAATACTGCGTGTCTGCAGCCAAACCTAGCTGGGTCCGGAGAGGATGCTGCATCAGACCTGGATGACTCCAGAAGTGTGTGTTTGTTGTGTGTGGTCAAGGGGCTAATTGGTCTCTGTGCTTCCGCTACGGTGTAATTCTCCCGGTACTTTAGCTGAAATGGCTCTTGCAGTTGTATTGGAAATATCAGAGGTGCTCTGGCACAATTCCTCCAAATAAGAGACCAAAAACATTAGATCACCGACTCACAAAGTGTGACTGTGTTAGCAGGGAAACAAACAGTAGAGCTAAATGTCAAAACATATAGAAAAAGATTCTGATTGGAATTAAAACCAAGACGAAATATTTGGATCTGTGATAAACGGGCTCGAAAATCACGCTTGCTTTGCCTGCTTAAATTCAGCTCATCCCCACCTCTCTCCAACGCATTACCTTGAAATCTTAAGCTTCCTCTGCCAGTTGTTTAAAATGTGCAATTTATGAGACTCTACATTAATGCAGCCAAGGATAAGTGATGTGTGACAAAAAAGAAAACAAAATGGCCTTGTAATACAGCGCAATCTTGTTTTCATTAAGGCGCAGATACAAATGACACTGCTATTTTCAAAGCATATATCACAGCTTTCAGACCGTCTTTGCATCTTGGGTTGATTTGTGGAGCTCAGATTCATGAGTCATTGCTTCCTGAAGACACTCTTCACTCTGTCTTGTTTATGTATGCAGCTTTACATTTCACACAAAACCTAAAACTCACAATTGCATCTACATTAGTAGTCTCTCTCTCTCTCTCTTTCTTTTTTTGTATCTGTTTTGTATCATCTGTTATTCTCAAGCCCCTGCAGGCTTTTTCATGCCCACTTTTTTGGCATCTTTGCCCATCAGAGTGTAACAGCCAGCCATCCAGCCAATGAACCAGGAAGCCAGCTATCCTGCCTGCCTGCCTGCCTGCCAGCTCTCTCCTCTCAGGACAACAGACAGTAGGGAACAGGCTGGCTTCTGGAAGCTAATGGTTCATGCCCTCCTCCCAGGGCTGAAAATGGACTGGAATGTTGTTTACCTCAAACACAGCAGGCTGCTGCACAGGGGGAAAAAAAGATCAAAATACACACTCTTTCGTCTGAAGTATAATTTTTTTAGAAAGGTGAGACACGCTGAAGTAAAGCAATCTCATTGATCAAATATATCACTCTGTGCCAGCTTTTTACAGTCAAAACAAAGGCAAACCAAGTGTGACAGAAACAGAAAAGAGCTAACTCTGGGCACTCAGCGTTGTCATCATCAGCTCAGCCAAACACCGTGAGAATAAATAGACTAAATTAACACGGCCATTTTGCTCTTTTGTACCACTGTGCATACAGCTAAAAGCGTCTCCCCCATGAAGGCAAACAATCCAGATGAAGGTGACACCTCGAGCGGCGTAAGCATTAAAACTTTTGATCGACTGAAACTAATCATGACATTTTTTCTTTCTTTCTTTCAGAGCAGGTAATGGCCATCGATGAAATGCTACTTAAATTCCTGACTTTTCTGTGGTATTAAAGAATTTTGTTGAACGCTTTATATGATCTGTCATTAAAGGCAGGCAATGTGACACCCCCCCCCCCCCACGCACACACGAACAAAAAAATACTGACAGAGGGGCCATCTTGGCGCCACAAGAGACACTATATTTCAGTTTCTTGTCTGAGATTTAATTGAAGGGGCCTCAAGTGGCATTGTACCCTCACCGAAGCTTCTTCGGGAATACTGTTGTTGTCCACGTTGATGTATTTAACGCTTTCCAGTGTCTATCATGCAGCGTGAGCTACTGTATTCACAGATGGCGCCCGATGCACCATTGGGAGCCCACATCAAGACTGAATAGAGCGACAATAAAGGTGAAGTAGGAGGTCCATTCAGATCCTTTTCAAAAGCCTTTCACAAAACGCACAACGGGTAGAGTCTTATAATGAATGATGTCAAAAAGGTTAAAGGTCATTCGCAGGGCCACAGAGTCGCGTGTCACAGCTGGGCCAAGGTCAAGATCAAGACAAGCTGTTTAAAAAAAAAACAAAAAAAAAAACTTCTGTAGCAGCAGCCCTGTGCTGTAAATCTGCACAGTAACTAATTAGATGCAGTTTTACTGTTTGAAATGATAATCAGCGAGGTAAAGCGTGCCATGTGCACTGCTGTCAGCTTACCTAATAATGCATTTAATACATAAACAGAAATAGGATTGAGCAATTTCAGGTAAATGTGAAATAAAGGGTGAGTCAAAAAGAATAATATGATTTCAAAGTGCTTTAATTCTGCAGCCGTTTAGAAAGAGCTCATTTCTGAGTTTCACTTGGTTGCCACTAGATAGCATAACAAGAGCCGTGGCTGCAGTGACTCCAGAAATACTCACAGAAGTATGGGATGACTTTGACTATGGTACGTACATACGCCATGCATCCAGAGGAGGACACAACGAGACCTTGTGAAAATTGTAAGTTTTGTATGTAAAACCTATATTCAGTCAAGTATTTTAAAATTTACCACAACCTTCTACTTTAGAAAAATATAGCCTTTTGAAATCAAACGTTTCTTTTTTGTACACCCTGTATATTTCCATAAAAACCTGAACAAATTCTGTTCTCATCTGAAGTTACACTAACTTTCCAATCAAGGATTCAGATGTTTTAATGGAGCTGTGGTCAACATTAATTGAGGTAGCTCATGGGACTTACTGACTTTCAACTGATCAAACTATTTCGTCAAATATATTTTTAAGTATAAAACAATAACGGATCTAAGAATTCAAGTGAAAAATTTTGACATAAAGTTATTTTTATTCATCCAGCAAGTTTTTTCTGACCGGACATGACACAGGCATCTCCCAAAACATGTACAAGAGGCATCATTGTGGAAAAAAAACATTTCTCAGCTTTTATGTACATTTGAGCAAAAAGTGTCATGTCCAGAGATATTCATACCCTTCTCCAGAATCAGTAGAAAAGCCTCTATAGGCTATTACAGCAATCAAATGCTTCCTATAATTGGAGAAGAGCTTTTTGCATGTCTCCATGGGCATTTTTGCCCATTCATCTTTAGCAATGAGCTCCAAATCTTTCAGGTTGGAGGATCTTCTTGCCATCACCCTGATCTTTAGCTCCCTCTACAGATTCTGAATTGGATTCAAGTCAGGACTCTGGCTGGGCCACTGCAAAATGTTAATGTTTTTGTCTGCTAACCATTTCTTCACCACTTTTGTGGGGTGTTTTGGCTCATTGTCGTGCTGAAATGTCCACTGGTGCACAAGGCCAAGTTTCTCTGCAGACTGCCTGATGTTGGTGTTGAGAATCTTCATGTATTGCTCTTTTTTCATGGTGCCATTTACTGTGATTAGGTTCCCTGGTCCATTGGCTGAAAAACACCCCCAAAGCATTAAGTTCCCGCCACCGTGTTTGACAGTGGGATGGTGTTCTTTGGGTTGAAGGCTTCTCCTTTTTTTAAACGCCAAATGAAGGAAACGTCATTGTGACCACACAATTCAATTTCTGTTTCATCTGACCATAACACAGAAGACCAGAAGTCTTCTTCTTTATCCAGATGAGCATTTGCAAAGGCCAAGTGAGCTTTTGTGTGCCTTATCTGGAGAATGGCGTCCTCCTTGGTCTGCATCCGTGGAACCCAGCAGTGTGCAGTGTCCATTGGACTGTCTGGATTCACCAGGATGGCCTTGGTGGTGATCCTTGGATTCTTTTTCACCTCTCTCACTATCCTCCTGGCCAGCACAGGTGTCACTTTTGGCTTTCGACCACATCCTCTGAGATTTTCCACAGTGCAGAACATCTTGTTTTTTTGAATAATACTTTGCACTGTAGGGCCTTTCCTGTCTTGTGAGCAGCCACAATGTGCAGCCGCAGGACCTCACTCAGCTCCTTTGTCTTAGCCATGACTGTCCATAAACCAACTGCAGAGAGCTGCTGTTTTTCACCTGTTGAGTTGATTAAAACAACTGTTCCCAATTAATCAGGGTAATTAGGATGCTTTAGAAAAGCTTGGACTATTTGGAATGATGTAGCACTTTGGATTTTCCCAGAGATTGTGACAGTTTGTGAAGGGTATTAATAATTCTGGATGTGACACTTTTTGCTCAAATGTGAATAATGCCCATTATGACAATAATGCCTCTCGTACATCGTCTTATTATCTTTTGGGAGACACCTATGGCACTTATGTCATTTCCAATAAAAAAAAAAAAAACAACTTGCTGATTGAATAAAAGTAACTTTAAGTCAAAATTTGCCAGGGGTATGAATAATTATGGGCTTAAATGTAATTTAAAGAATCTAAGTCCACCAATTTTTTCTCCACAATTTCTTGTTTTCTGTGTCTTTCTGCAATGTGGTACCTGCATATAGGACTTTACACAGTGAAAAGCTAACATATGAATTGAATAATAAAATGGCAAAATTGAAGCCAGAGTTATTACTACACATAAAGTGGAAAAGATACAGGAACAGAAAAAAAAATCTTAGCTCTTCCTCAAACAAGCAACGGGAGTTAAATTGTTCACTGGGAACACATTTCTTTTCTATCTTTGGTTTCTTTTGAAACATTTTAGTGCTCAAATAAATCTGAGGTTTTGATGTGTGAAAATGGGGGTGAAAGTGCCTGAACAATGCAACACTTACTGGAGTCGAAATCCCTCCTGAATCTTCTGTCAGAGTGGTAAAGGGTAGCGGGTTGAGAACTCGTACTACTCTGGCTGGCTCAACGAGGCATGCTGTGCATTGTCAATGACCTTCAAAATACCTCAGACCCACATAAGACTATCGCAGGACTAGGGAACCTGCCCCACTCCCTCTGCTGATGTCTGTAAATGTATGACCTTTTAAAGAGCGTTTTCAATAGGTCTGCTTTCCCCCCAGGTCATGAAACTTGTTAGTTTTCAGTGCATGGACAGAACATAGCAAGATCATTTATTAAAGGGACAGTCTCCTCTGTGAGGCAGTAAAGTGCTCATCAAGCACTCTTCAGCTGGGTGGATGTCTTTGTAACATTTTTGCATGCTTACGACATCCTACTGCTTATCATTGTTTCTTTTCAGACCTACAACATGCAGCTTTTTACCTTCATATGGTGAATTTTAACAGTACATGACTGCCCTTACATTGTTTAAAAACTGCTAAAGATGCAATGTACTCATTCTGAAAGTTAGGACCTAAAACAAAATAGCTTCACTGAAGTAGAGTGGAAAGACGGAATGTTTAAAGGAGGTTAATAAGTGAAAATCTCATATAAATGCAAGCATTCTCACACAAGGAAAGAAAGATTTCCTGTATTTGTCGTCATGGCAGTAGAGCTGAAGCAGTAGTTAGTTAAAATATTCCACTGGCCATCCAGCAAGTGAAGCAGAAGTGTCATCCGTTTGTTATCCAAAGTCAACTCTGTGTGACCTCTGTGTCAGCTGGAGAAATCCACACAGTGTGCTGATTCATTCAAACTGAATTCAGACAGAATTCAATCAGCAACAGCAGTGACGGAGAAAACTCCACAGCTAGCAGGTTATATTCAGGCCACAGAAACAGATTATGGAAATACAAAACTTTTTATAAAGAAATATTTCCTTTCAATGCTCAATTCAAAAAAATTTCTTAATGGACACTGTTATCCAGAAAATGTGGTTCCAGTGATGTTCCCATGAAAGACATCACACTGCACTCATTTGATTTATTTAATTTGTAAAAATGTGTATACACACACACACACACACACACACACACACACACACACACACACACACACGTAGGAAAATATTTAGTATACACATCCAGAAATGCATACACTATTATATATTGTACATATATTTATTAGTTTCAGGTTGGCCATTCTTGTATTTTGCTCGTTTGTGTTGTTGTGTTTGCACATCTCTGTTGCTTGTGGGGCTCGCACACAAGAATTTCACTCGCATGTGCTGTGCCAGTGTGCCTGCACATGTGATGTGACAATAAAAAGTGATTTGATTTGATTTGATTTGATTGATTCCCCCGGGTCTCCACCAGCGGTCCTATTGTCCATTGACCACTCAACTGATAAACCTTTATCATACATGCTTAAGCTGAGCAATTAATTCTCAATGCATGCTAAACATTCAATGTAATGACTGGAAATTACAAAAATAATCAACTGCTGCTAATTTGCCACCATGACAGTCATATGAAACTAAGACTAATGGTCTAAAATTGTTAGCTCAGCCTATGCATTGTGTCCTCTATAGTGGAAAAAAAAGTTAAACGGAAAAAATCCTTTTTTTTCTCTTCAGTTTTCAGGAGGATAAACAATTATAATTTTTTATTCTATTTTTATTTAGTGTTTTAACTGAGTTTTGTCTGTTATATTGTGTGTTATTTATTTGTACAACAGATTGATACATATTAATGTTGCTGCTTTTAAACAAAATTAAATTAATGCAATGTGTATAGAACTTCTAGCCCCAGATAACTTGCTCAGGCTTTTAGGACACAATCAGTACAAATACAGATATTTCATTGAAATTATTCCTAGCTTTTGTTATTTTGCTTGTACAGCTGAATAGCACCTTATAAATAAACCTTACTTACAAAACAAAACAGCTGCATGGATGGTAAATTTAGTCTTATAGATCATAAAAATGGTTTAGCCTGAGTGTTAGAGGAAAGGCCATGTTCTTACCTAATGTCACATCCAAGTTGAAAACAATTTCGCAAGATTGTTGTCATTGCAAGAGACAAGTGTTTTAGCACATTTTCAGAAATCATCTCCATCTATAGGCCGCTGACACGCTGGTAAACAGATACATGAATGTGCCATAACAAAGAGGAAGATGTTGCTTGCAACAGTACTACAAAAAGTACAATGGCAAACACCAAGACAGTAACACAAAGGAGTTCAAGGTTGTCACAAAGAAAAAGCAGCAATATATATTAATCTAAAGGAGAACTGAGAAAAGAAAGCCAATGGGAAGGGAATAACTTCATAACGAAATAGAAAAATCACAAAAGGCTGATACATCTCTGTGCATGAAAGTCTCAGTTTCTGTCTCTCCGAATTTAAACACAATCCTGCAGTTTTCAAACTAAAACTCAGCATTTTTGAAAGTCTCTGTGTAATGAATCCTAAAAGTATCATTCATGCTATATGTAAAAGAAGTAAAAGCAGCATTTTCTAAAACAAAAAATTGGAAGTGTGGAAATGTGGAAAATCAAAAGATTTGATCTGAAACCCAAGCAAGCTCACATTAAAATACTGTAAGCAAGGTACAAATACTCAGTCTGCTGGAAGATATTTTAGTTTTCCTAAAACTGGTGGCACACTGGTTCCAGTAGGAGACACAGAAACAGCCCCATGCATCTAAATACATTTAAGCATGTAAGAGCATGTTTGTGGCATGCCTGCGTGTCGTGGTAACCGCGTGCATTGCCTAAATGTAGTGGAAGGACGCTGGGAAAATAGTGAGTGAATTTCTTGCTTGAACTTCTGATTTTGTGCTCGGGTGAGCGTGTCTGGAGGCGGAAACATTTGTGTGTGTGTGTGTGTGTGCGTTTCTGTGTGTGCTAAACCTCTGCTTGCAAGAAGATGGGGATGTTTTTTGATACAGAAATGGCAGCCCACCAGTGCACGTTGGTTAACTCACGCTCCTTGCTGTGTTACACACTCACACACACACACACACACACACATAGCCAGGCATCTGCATGTGGCAGCATCAGTTAAGTCAAAGAAGTCTCATCACCCCTCCTTGCTATGAACTTATCTGACCCAGCCACACACACCTACACAAACAAACCACACGCACGGCAACACATAGGATGCAAACATGTATCAGTATCCCCAACAGGAAGCTAAACAGATAAAATATCACACACACTCGGCGCCCCTGTCTCATTTTAGCACACACTGAAAACACACACCTCCTCTCCTACCCCCTGAAGTGTAGACATTCACACCCCTCTGTGACTCTGACAACAGGACTCATCTGTCATCACACACACACACACACACACACACATACACACACACACACACACACATACACACACACACACACACACGCACTAATGCACACACACATGAACACACGCAAACATATAAGTCACACAGAAGACATAAGGGGAGAAAATAATGGTGTGTGTGTGTGTGTGTGTGTGTGTGTGTGTGTGTGTGTGTGTGTGTGTGTGTGTGTGTGTGTGTGTGTGCAAACAGCATGCACATTCCTGGAGCCGCTGACCCGGGCTCTGTGGGTAACCATGGTGACCAGTACTTCACCATGGAGACGACCGTTACTCCCTTTACTCGCCCTCCTCTCTTGCTTCCCCCCCTCCACCCTCGGTCCCTACACCCCCACCCCACCGTGCTGTCCATCCTCATTTTTTTTCTGTTCCCACACACCAATGATACGAGTCGATCACCAAAACACAAGCCAGGTGTGCTCTTTAACACTGTGCAGCACTCACTTTCCCTCACTTCTCCTCCTTTCTTCTCCCCTTCCCCTGTCTCTCTTCCATTCTGCTTCCTATCTGTGTCCCTTCACTTTTTTTCTTTGAGTCTTGTGTGCTCAGTTCACTCTGAGACTATAATAGTTTGTTTTCAGGGATCCGACTTCCAGCTAAAATTAATTCATCCACCTAGCAAAAGGTAAATTGCTAAAAATGCACAGCGGAAATAGGTGCTGTGTTTTGTCATTACAGGGAACGATGATCTATCTTAGTCCCACCCACACCACCAGGTTTCTCACTGTTATCGAAAAAACTGGCAAACTTTAATGAGTGGAAGTGGTCTGCATAGTTTGTTCAAATTTAAAGTGGGTTCTGTGCATTGGCAGCGCCAAAGGGCAGCATTAGATAACAGCTGGAGGTGACATTTTTAAGCCACAACAACACCTTGATGTTAATCTGTGTGGCTGGTCTGCGGTTCTTTGCAATAAAGAAAACAAAGGGACTCCCTTTAAGGAAAGAGACTGACATGAGTGCAGCTTCCTTTTTCATTAAGAACACTGCTTTGTCACTTTATGTGAGTCAACACATTTCGCCGCTACCGATCATAGACGGCATTTAGATTACAGCTTCTTAATGACAATTAATGTGAGCAGGCTGTTCTGTTTTGCAGCTGCAGTTCTTGATACAAGCAGTGAAATGCGTGTACTGTTGCAATGTGGAGGAGGCACAAACTGATCAGGAGCATGCTCATCAGGTTTTTATTTTTTTGTGAGACATTTACTGGGCTTTACATGACAAGGTTTTTCTCCAGAATAAGTCGAATTCATGCTTATGTATTTTTTTCTGGTCCTGTTGCTCTTTGGCTATGCTGAAGGATTATAGGCATTCAAACAGTGTGGAAGTTACAGAGAATCCTTCACGTACAATAAGCTGATTGGCTTAAAAGTTGGCTTGAATGGGAAACTGAACCACTTTGGAGTTCATCGCAAAGTAGAAGAAGTGTAAAAAAAAAATACCAAAGAAAGATTTTTAAAAAAAAGTCATGGCTTGCAAGTAGCGGCACCGGCTGCAGTAGACTGCAGAAACAATTTTCTCTACAGAGTGGGCTAAACTGACTGAATAATAAGACGACAGCATTAAAGGCTGGGTTACATATTTTAATACCACCTCCCCCAAGTAACGCAATCTTCAGATATCTGAGGAAAGGTATCTTGCACAAATAACAACTATGGCACATGCTACTGTGCACACTATCAAAGCACACTGACAACATAGAAAGGGTTTCTGTTTTTTTGTCCACACTAACATAAACGTTGCTCATTGTCTCGTGACTTTGTTGTCGTCCATAAAAATGTAGCTCAAGTTGAAGGAAAGGATCGGAGATCCACTGGGAGTGATCCAAACATAGCAGGAGCCACAAAGCGTTATAGCACACAGGTGTAGAGATCAGCTGGTGACCACCTGGAAACCCTTGGTCACCAGGGAAAAATGTATACTACCCTGCGGGTTGCAGACAGTTGCTGACTGTCGCTAGGTAAGGAGGGTGTTGCCGGGTGCGGCGGTAGTTTGCATGGAAGATGCCAAGTTGCGTGCAAACACTCACTAGCTAACCACAGAGTCATCTGAATGTTGAAAACATGCAACACAAACAATGAAAACCATTTACCTTTGAAGTAAAAGCCTTTACCACTGAAAGCAGTGCGATTCAAACTATGGGGCTTTCACTTCAGAGGCAACCAGTCTCTATTTGCAGTTTAAACAGTTTCTCCACCACTTAGCAACTGTTTGTAGACTAGCTGGGTCTTACAACTATGAGCAACCAAAGCATGAGCATCATCTCATGGAAGATTTTGGTGCTGCTTTATCCTCATCTTTGCAACCACCTTCAGCAAGAGACAGCAAACAACCTACTGCAACTGCTGGCCAACCAGGTGGGAAAGACATTTTTCCCTAGTGACTGGTGGTTACTAGCAGCTCACAGACCCATCTCGAGGCCTGTGTGATTGGGGCTTTAATAACTGATTTAACAGCTGCCAACAACCACTAAAAACTGCTTGACATTGATTTGGGAAAGCTCATTTTTCTGCCATGACTGCTGGTTGCCAGGCACTCACCAATTGGTCTATAGGCCCCTGTGACCGAGATCTATGGATATAATCTCAATAGGGGGCACATTTAAATCAGTTTTTCATTTTAAAGGCACAATAACAGACCTGTTTTGTACTTCACCTTGTACGTGGGACTTGAAGCTAGACGAGGCAGTGAGGATGTTTGAGAAATAGTAGATAAACTGTTGCAGCGGATGAAGCGATTAGCAGTAGTTAAAAAATAGTTACTGGATGTTATAATAGATTTGAAAGCTAACCCGAACCACTTCCAAGAGTGCTTAATGAGCTTAATCTGCTACTTAAAGTAACACATGACTAATTTTACAATATTTAGGGCCCGAGCACTGAGAGTGCGAAGGCCCTATTGTATCGGCTCCGTTTCTTCTTCTTTTCCTTCTTCTTCCTCTTCTTCTTCTTCTTCCTCTTCATCATCATCATCATTCAGGCAAAACAAGGGCCTTTTTGAAGGCCTAAACATGCTCAAAAACTTATGAAATTATGCACACATGCCAGGTCTGGTGAAAAATTTTGTATTTTAATAGTTTTACATATGAGCACTGGGAAATGGCTCTAGAGCGCCACCTATGCGTTGTTAAATGCAGCCCTACGAACACATCGTGTGAGCTACATGTATGAAATCTGGCACAAATGTGTACCATGCCAAGACGAACAAAAAAGTCATTCAATTTAGAAGAGAAGGTTACATTTTGGCTCCAATTTTGCCATTTCATTGCCTCGAACTTTTGCGAACTCCTCCTTGGGTTTTGATTTCATAACCTTCATATTTGGTCAGTGTCAGCTAGTGTCAACTACACACTTGGGCCATGTTAAATTGCGGAACTTTTGAGTTTTTGGGATACGGTGAGGCTGTGGGGCCAAGACGAATTTCAAAAAAAAAATGTATTGCCTCTCATTCTGTCATACATTGTCCGACCTGAACCAAAGACCACACGTATGATCAGGCTTCAGCCCTGAACAAATTTCAACTGCCACAATTGACATCAGGGAGAGTGCCACCTAGTGGGAACAGGAAATGTCATGTTTTACACTTTGGGGTACAGTATTGTGATGGGTGACATCTGCAACCTCAAATTTCTCCAGGAAAGCCTTAAGGAGTTGGTCTTGTTTTACAGTGAAAATTGTGACTTTTCGCGAAAGGGTGTGACCCCAGCAACATGGCGAACATTGATGTCTCGCCATGAAGAAACAAATTAGTATAACTCAAAGAAATCCAGACTGATCAGTACGAAACTTTACAGGCATGATGACAGACCCGCCCTGAACAGATTGATATGCCCATTGTCAGGAATAAGCACAGCGCCACCTAGTGGGAACAGGAAATGCCATGTCTTTCACTTTGATATACTGATTTTCACAGGTTCATCATGGCCACCTCAAAAGCGATGAATATCACCATCAGTCCCTCATGATGCTTCCGTGCGAAAATTTGTGACTTTAAACTGAACGGCGCACCCTGGTGGCAACGCGGTTCACCATGAAAGATGAAGTAGCTTTTGAGGGGCCTGGAAAGTTTAAAATGTCTTGAAATTTGGCCCACACCTCCAATGTGATGAAGACTTTCTTGTTATGTGATTATTTTCATTGAATAGAGCAAAATGACTCCACAGCGCCCCCTAAAAAATTTCAAAACATCAGCCCCTGCTCTGTGTTTTATCTATGAGTCTGAAACCTGGTAAGCTTATAGAAGATATCAAGATGTACAAAAAAGTCTCTTGGAGCAATATCCCAAATCCAACAGGAAGTCAGCCATTTTAAAATTAATATGTAATTTTGACGACATTTTCCCCTCTTTTCAGGCACCGTACTTTGACGAACTCCTCCAAAGGATTTCATCAGATTGACACGATCTCCAGTGCAGGGAATCTAAAGACCTTTGTGATGTTAAATTGCGAAGCTTTTTACGTTCAGGGAAACAGGGTGATCATGGCGGCACGTGGAGTTTCAATCACTCGCCAAAAAGCAGTAATCTGCTGTCACTCAAAAACACAACGTTCAATCTCTCCCAAAGGTCGCAGGCGCGATGAGACTCGAGCTCGGAAATGTTATTTATGCCATTTGTCAGTAATGGTTAGAGCGCCACCTAGTGGGACGACTATAATCATGATTGAATGAGATGAAATGTTGGCTGGTGGTTAAATGCATGAATTCCATCAATGTGACATCAGATCGGACGTGCTGGTTTTAGGTGTTGGGCGTGGCTCGACGCGCCGGGGGTGCGAGGGCCCTCATAACGCTGCTTGCAGCTTTAATTATTTTTATTATTCAGGAACAGGCTCATTTTTGTGTAATCCAGCTGTTCGTGAGATAATGAGAAAACTCAACGAAATCCCTTCAACTATTCCTTCATCTTAGCAAACTGTTGTGCGGCACATTCCCAGAGTTCCCAGCAGTAATCTATAAACAAGTTTTTGAGATGTCCTTATAACTGACAGGCAAACAACACTGTAAACATTAACTCGATGTCAGCGGCAAATATCAGGCACGCTGCTAAAGGGCATTTGGGGGATTTATGTTACTATTTTGCCTGAGCTCGTACACAGCTCTTCCGCCCACACAGCTGTCAGCACTTCTTGAGTCACTACTTCCTGGCTTCAACACATTAACGTGACTGAGCCGAGTTTTGTGGGTTGTAATATGTGACCTTCACTCAGTACCTTCAGACAGGATGTCCTGGAGGTCTGTTACTGCGCAGACAGGCCAGACTGTCAGGAGTGGCTCATAATCATATAGTTATCAGCAGAAATCGTCCTCAGCAAATGTTAAATAAATGGGAAGTAAGAGAAGTCTTTCCTCAGCTGTCCTCTAAATTTAATCTGCAAGAAAAGTGATGAACCACTCCTTTGTGTGTCTGCAGAGGTGAACACCTTCTCTCTTCACCTGCTGTTCGCTGCACTTTCAAAAAGTCAATTTTTCTAAAATTTATAAAGGCAGGCTCATTTTAAGATTGATGACCATAGATCTTTGAAATCTTATTAAGGATACTGAATGGATTTTGCAGGCCTCCGGGTCAGAAAACTTGCCTCCTATAAAACACCACATAAAAAAGAAAAACCTCTGGATCGAAGAAAATCCGGAAAAATCTCAAATTGTACATTTTATAACAGGAAACCCTTTTTTCCTCTAAAGGCAGACAAACTAATCAGCACTAAACTTCCTGTTGGTTATTTATGTATAAAATGCTGCCATTAACAGAAGCCAGATATGAACCACAGAGGATTTATGCTCCCTAATAAATATGAATATCCATTTTGCCTGGGCTTTTCAGCTTTTGCAAACATGTGTTGATATCTGCTGGTATTGGCATATTCTTCACACCTTCACGATGGTGTGAAAGGAATGTGTCAAAGACACGGCCACTGCCATGTCAACGCAGCATATGTAATTCCAGCTGACTTACTTTGTTACATTTTTTTCTTCTCCTAAAAATCAAAATTATGCAAAGAGTACATGCATTCCTAAGTCAAGTTACTATATGTTAAAGAGTATGGGACGCTAAATAGTGTAAAACTAATTGTTATCCAGTATCTACAGGACCAAATAAACATTAGATTTCTGACAAAATAGGCAGTAATAGCAGATATTTGTCACATTTTGTAATCATTGTGCCAAAATGTTACTTCCAATTTTATTTATTTGTATCTATTCCATTTAAGCAAACATCCCTGCTGTAGATCCTCAGTCATCAGATCATGGTCTGGATCCGGACTCAGACCACAGGAAACACACATTGCGTTGTAATTCATCCCATGTGACTGTACTTTGCCAATCAAATCATTTTTTCAGAGCACGTGTGAAAACAGAAGACTCAGCAAGCAGTCGAGATGTAGGGCTTCAAAGAAGTCAGGGAAAAGGCAGAGAGAAAAGAGGCGTACACGTGATAGGTAGTTAAGAAGGTTGCTGCTGTGATGCAGTGTTTAGCACTGTCACCTCACAGTAAGGTTCTGGGTTTGAATCCTGAGGCTGCACCGCCCTCTCCGCGTGGGCCTTTCTGTGGAGTTTGCCCATGTCTGTGTGGGTTCTCCGGTTTCCTGCCACAGTCCATACACATGAATGAGGTTTACTTTAATTGGTGATTCTAAATGAAGCGTAATTGTGAATGCAAATGGTTTTCTGTCTCTGTGTTACTGCTTCGACAGACCTGTCCAGGGTGCACTATGTCTCTCTCACCCTATGACAGCTATGATGGGCTCCAGCCTGCACAAGGACATTCCAGACCTTTCTTTTAGGACATTTTCTCTAACTAGACCTCCTTAAATTTTAATTGAACAGCCGTGTTGTAGATTGAGTGAGGTGCCTCAGCCATACTCTCTGTGGTAGCTGCTTGATTCTTTCTCTTCAGTTTTGCCAAGTCTTACTCTGTAGTACCCAGAATGCAGATGCTCTGCCTCCAAACATTTGATATGGTAATCCAAACTTCACACAAAAAATGTCCTGTCGGTTGAAACGGATGTTCTCCCTGTGCCTGCATGGGCTCCCTCCAGGCACTCTGGCTTCCTCCCACGGCCCAAAGACACAAAACGTTAGTTTAATTTAATTGGCGACCCTGAACTGGCCGCAAGAGTGAGGATGTGAGCAAGGATGGTTGTCTGTCTCTGAGAAGATTTCGACTGAGTTGTTTAAAGTTTTATCACAGATTTATGGCCCATAAATTTGTTATATAAGGTGAAAAATTTTGCCTCCGCTCAGTCCTGAGTAGTGTAAGCTTTCTTGCGCATCTCACTTTGTGTCCTGCACGGCATAGCTGAGCTTTTAATGAAGCTGAAATGCTGTTAAAAACAAAACATCGTGCAGCTATATATAGTACAGGTGAAATCTGGGGATTTGAATCAGCCTGCTCTGTCTCCAATCATATTATTGCAGAGAGGTGGCGTCATGCACGAACAAAGGTGACACCACAGGTACTTAAGTCTTCCATCGCTGCCCCCCCATCCCGTCTTTCTTTTATCTCATCATCTTTACTTCTCGCCTGCAGTCATCTTCCCCGTCTGTTCATCTGCGCCGTTTCGCTCCTCATCACCTACTTTTTTGATCTCCCGTCAAATGATCTCTGAGACCGGTTTTATCCCCAGACCATCTTCCCTCCCGTCGATCTGTCAGTCTCGCCTTATTCCTGATTGTCTGCCTAGTATTTCACTCCCTCTCTCTCTCTATCTACCTCCTGTTCTTGTGCTCATCTGGCTGCCTTTTCTCACACCGTCTTTCTGTTTTGTCCTCTTGTCACCTTCCCACACGTTTCTCTTCTTTTTTTGACCCTCCTCGTGTTTTCCTCGCCTTTCACCATCCTCTCCCTTTTCTCCCTCATCGTTTCTCCATTAAGCGACCGGTTTTGCTTTCGTCCGCTCCATTTAGCTGTGGCTCATCCTCTTCATCTGATGCAATTATATCAGATTTGATCTCCATTATGCCGTTTTACATTTTACATTTCTATTCAGAGATGACAGAAACTTGACTTCTTAACATAACCAGTGTGAAAGAAAGGCTACAAAGGCCGTTTATGGTCAATCTATTTTTAGGATTTCTGCCCAAACAACCAGCACTGTTGGAGAACATCATTGCTAATTTAATAAGTTGTTTTGAGGTGTATTAATCATTCCGTCTATTTTTTTAGCGTCTAATTCTTTCTCCTAATTCTCCCTTCTCTTTAATGTCACTCTTTCTTTACTTCTTATCTATAATTTCCTTATTGTCTTCTGTGATTAGCTTAGCAGTCTCTCCCGACTTCCATCAGGATGTTTTTTTCCTTTCAGGCTCTTTACCTCTTCGTCCTCTTTTTTCCCCCCTCACCATGTTTTTTTTCTCCTCGCTCTCTTACTCACTGACATTTCTCTCTCAGCGTCTCCTCCTTTCACTCTCTGAGTCTCTCTACCACCACTGGCTCTGCTTGCCTCCCCGCTCCTCGCACACACTTACGTGCGCACACCTTTACACACAGTCGCTCATTCATATTCCACCTGTGTCAGTCTCCTTGGAGTTGTCTGAGGGAATCAAATCCACCTTCAAAATTCATCTTTTTATTCTTTCTTATTCTCTCTCTGACTCAAGGTCTTATTCTTTCCTCTATTCTTCTCCTATGCCGCGCCTGCCGTGTGAGTAAATGTAATGATCTGTGCATATATATACACTTGAGATTTTTGTTGATTGCACACACGCGCACACACACACAAAAGCGCAACATAAATAGTGTTTATAGAGCACCGTCATTTGCATTCACAATCACACTGAGCTGCTTATGTGACCATCTCACCAAACTAAAGGCAAGGACAGTGAAAAATCAAAGACAAAAGCAGGATGGAAAAAAATCTGTCTTGTCGCTGTCGAGGACAGTCAAGGATGCTTTGAGCTTTAAAAGATAACAGCAGTGTTTTTTGATTGTTTGTGTCCTATTAAAAGGCGCTGTCACATATTACTTCTAGAAGCAAGAAAACAAAACTTAAAGTGGAGATAATATATGACTTGGAAAATGTTTTTTAACCTCACGGTGATAGTGAAGCATAACAACTGTCTCGGTCCATGGGTGATGCTTTTTGGTGCCATTATTCTTTTATAGGCCTCTTTTTCCTTTTACCCCCTGCAGTTACAAAAACGCATTTCCACGTTCAAAGCAGTAGTTAAGAGAAGTGTAATGAAAATGTCTCATTTTGTTTCATATCAACAACTTTTTGGTTATTGGTTGATTGATTTGTCACAATAAACCAAAACAGCTAAAAAGAATGAGCTGAGAATTATGATGCTTGATAAAGCTGCGGGTTTCTTAAATATGCAGATGTCAATTCTCTGTATGAGCCTTTGATTGTACTCTACACGGAGGAGGAAAATGTAGTTACTGTAGCCGATAACTACGGTTTTCTGTAGAGAAAGTTTGCTATTTGACACTTTTTTAAAGTGTTTTCAAGCAAAACTATGGTGCCACATGTCTCGCTTTCATTTAACTTGTTTTGCATAAAATTAGTGGGTGTATCACTGCTTTCTCCTGCTTTGTTTTCTTTGGTGCTTACCAGTTACAGCGTGACACCCAGCAGATTGTCTCAGATTTTAAAATGGAGCTGGGAAAGTGCCACATATGAGTCACCCCTTAAATCAGTGAGGACCAGAGATGGGCAGTAACGCGTTACTTGTAACGCGTTACTGTAATCTGATTACTTTGTTCAAGTAACGAGTAAAGTAAGGGATTACTATTGCAAAATCGGTAATTAGATTACCGTTACTTTCCCGTAGGAACGCTGCGTTACTGCGTTACTAAAACCGTGATTTTTTTTGCGAGAATGTCTCATGACAGTGACCTAAGCAAGTGCGACGTTGGTGACAGCAGCTGTGTGCAGATCAACAATGGATAATATATCGAGTGCGGGAGAGAGTATGAGCGTGCAGCGTTTAAAGTGTGGAAGTACTGACCTTACTTTGAGTTTGATTCCATAAAAAGTGACAAAAACATTAGCGTCCATCGTGCGTGGGAAGAAAACTTCTTTTTACAGCGAAAAAAACCCCTAAACTTCCAAGCAAGCACCGAGTAGCTACGACGTGATGGGAAACTCACAGAGACACTCGCGCGGATTCTTCAACTGACCGCAGCACACCTGCACCAGGGTAACCCTCCGCCTACCCTGCTCCTGCTTTACAGGTGAAAATAGAGCAAAAGGACCGCTGAGTCTTTGACTTTATTTATTTTCTGCTGTGTTTTACTTGCATCTGTTTGAAAGAGTGAGTGAAAACACAAAAAATATTTTATTTTATGTGCTGGAATGTGTAGAAAATAGGTTTAAATGTTAAACTAATTTATTCAAGTCAGAGAATGTTGCATATAATTAAATGTTTTGCTTGATGCATAAAGTTAAAAGATTAAAACTGATAAAACAAGTTAAAAAAAGAGACTTTTCCATTTGATTACATTTTGTATGATGGATTATGTAGAAAAAGTAGAATTGGGCTGAAAGATCTATCACTTTATCACCTCTTCAGGTTGTAAATCGTGTTTTTAAAAAGTAACTAAGTAACTAAGTAACTAAGTAATTAATTACTTTTGAAAATAAGTAATCAGTAAAGTAATGGGATTACTTTTTGGGGGGAGTAATCAGTAATTAGTTACTGATTACTTTTTTCAAGTAACTTGACCAACACTGGTGAGGACTAACACGCATCAAAGTTTTTGCATGCGGTAAGTATGAAAATTGTTAAAAATGCTTTAACAGTGTTAAGCATGGGACATAATGAACCTTTGGTTTGAGTGGATTAGCCTGAATAGCAAAGGCGCAACATCGCAGCAAACATGGTTGACCCTGACATCACTTCCTGGTAATGGCAAAACAGCAAAAAGTGACTCGTAGATGGACAAACATTGGCTTTGGTCCCTTGCAGAATATCAACTACATTATTGCAACGAAGGAACCTAATGAGTCTGTCGTTGTTCTTTTAAAAAATAACTAATTGGGTTAGCAGGTGGTCGTTATGTATACATTTGTGGTCGGATCTTTAACTCTTCTTTTTTCAGGGTGCACACACCTTTAGTGACTTTACAAAACAAGGATTGGGTGCGTAAGTTTAATATGTATACATGCACTTTTATGCTATTTAATTTTATATGCATTTAAATTCTGTGTCATTTGCTGCTAGGTGAACACGGTGCCTCTCTTCTCTCTTAAACCCAACTCAATAGGGTTGAGGAATGCCCTCAAAAGCATCAAATCACAAGAATGTGAGTTTCAGTTACTTTTGAAGTGCAAGCTTGTTTTGCTTTTTATTTTCTCTATCAAGAAGGTTTTAGGTTCCTTTTATTGCAATCCTTCAGTGAATAGTAAAAAGCAATCCTTGAACACAAACTTTCTCTTGCTAGAAAGTCTAACAGAGATGTTCAGGCGATGCTCGAGATGCACATTGAATTGACGTCTAGGTATGTCGTGGTATTTTTGACTGTGGCTACACGTCAAGAAAAAAATGCCAGCTAACAGTCATCCAACGTCAGAACATTAGCTCGGATATGGAACCACAAAGTCAAGCTTAGCCACAATCCCAGCAGATCAGTCTGTCTCTACCAGCGCTGATAGCTCAGCTGATACCCTGCTTTGAATCCACTTGCCCATCCTCACATACTGCAGGGCACAATATTTGAGTTAGAGTTGCTTTACATCAAGCTGCTTTGCAAACCACCTCCAGCCCAGTTCCTCCTTTACATCATTTGTCAGACTTAATTAATGTCATGCCAGTTGTCACTGATGCCTGTTCTATGATGTTATTGGGAGTCTGGCTGGTTCTCTCCCTGCTTCTGCCTTTCCACGTATGCACATGAAAGGGATGAACTCATAGTGCCAAATATCCCCTTTATGCGTAGTGTATCATATTTGATGGATACTGTTTTTGTGAGCTTTTAAGACTTCTACATCATCAGTGTGATGTTGATGTTCTGCCTGAAATATGTTAATAAATTGCACAACATGTTTTTAAGCAATAAAAAAGCGAGATGTTGCAAATAGGATAGAAATTAAAAGTCATATATGGAAATTAAAATGAATTCATTTTTTAAACAAATTTGTCAGATGCGTAAGTAAACTCTCCATTTTCATAAAATTTGACTTTAAATTTGGCTTTAAAGGATATAAATCACATCAAAATTGAGCTCCTCTGTGTTGTATTTCTTTATCGTTGCTCAGATATATATTGGATGCAGAGAGTGACACATTTTTCTGAGCAACTATACAGTTATGAGAAGGGCAGTTAATAACAATTGTATGTAGGATGGCAACTCTATACCCGGGCATTTGTTTGGGATTTATTTTTGCATTCACTGCTAGATAGAAAGGCTTGATGCTCTGAGCTCTCGTTCTGTGACTAACACACCACACCAGTTAAATTTACCACTATAGCGAGTCATTTTTACACCCCAAAGCTGATGTTTTCTGGAAAATATATTTGAAACAACTGCTTCACACCTTTCATCCAAGCTGAATGATGTGACAAAAAAATTACACAGAAGAAGCAGATTCCCAGTTTGTCTCAAATGTCTAAACCATTCCCGTCTAAACCAGTTCACGTCCTATATGAAATGCCAGACTGCCACATAACTATGTATAAACCTTGTAAAAATCCCTACATGGATCGAAGAATGTAAATAAACTTAGAAAAATTTGAAAATGAACTGAAATAACCAAAAGTGACCTGCGGGCACTGAAACGTCAGCAGTCTATTTCCAACTCTGTTGTCCTTCCGTTTTTCAAAAACAACAACTCGATCCAGCGAGAGACCAGCCTAAGATAAAAACAACCATTACAGCCACAGCAGAGGAGGCTCAAGGAAAAAAAAAAGCATTTAATGCATGCAATGAAAAAAACGTTACAGCAAGATGAAAACATTGCATCTCCTCTCGCATCCTCTGTGATCAAGCAGGATGCTTGCTTGATTAACCTGCTTTTATGTTCATTTTATTTAACCAATCATCTTCATACAGGAGCCATTAGGTTGATGTGCAGCAGCACCTTGCGTTTCCTGTTTAATAAGTAATATCCATGACTCACCATGATCAAAACAAACGCAAAAGTGAGAACTACTTAATTGCGAATTCAGGCATATGTGAAAAAACGACAACAACAAACAAACCAGCATGCAGACCCGAGGTTTTTCTAGCGGAGGTGTGGTAGAGTGGTTTGGCTCTGATGCACACTTTTTGATGCTTTGCAATCGAATATATGAAAGAGGAGATCGGGCCATTTTCCCCATTGTTTAGCTGTTGCACGTCATTCGCTTCATTCGCTTATACATTCAGTCGTCTGAGCATGAATTGTGTTCCATCATTTCTGTCTCTCTCTGTCTGACAGGCTGGTCTCCCAGTGAGGTGGGAAATGAAGCGAGAGAAGGAGTGATGTGTAGAAATGAGTGAATAATCATTCACTGGGATCCAAAGATTATTGTGTATCGTAGGACAGAGTGTGTTGGGATGGCTGCTGAAGCGAACGGTGAATTTGTGTATGTGCCAAAGTCCTTTACGTGTTTATATGTGCTGTTACATGTTTCGCGTGTGACACTAGCAAAATGTGAGAGTGAGGAAGAAAGGAGGGGGGTTGTGCGTGTGGCTGCATACATCAACATTTGTCCACGCGTGTGTGTGTGTGTGTGTGTGTGTGTGTGTGTGTGTGTGTGTGTGTGTGTGTGTGTGTGTGTGTGTGTGTGTGTGTGTGTGCTGAACTGATGGTAAATAGAGATATTTACAGCATTTGTCTTCATGTGGTAACCATGACGACATCACAGTGGGAAAGGCTATCTGTCTCAATGCATTATGACATCAATGTTTAACCCTCAAAACAGCCACACATGTACACGCACATACACATTTGCTACAAACACGGCATTGAATACAGATGGTAAACACACACACCATGCATTTATATAAAAATGCACACATGATGCCAGTCTGCATGTGTAGTCCCCTTCAGCCTGAGTTAGAGACACACACACACACAGCCATGAAGCATGCACATTCAAGTGGAAGAAAACCTGTTAACACTCAGAGGAATGCTAGTGTCTGAAGTACACTGAAAGTGTATCATAGAGTGGTAATGCTGTATATGAGTGTGTGTGTGTTTTTGTGTGTTGTATTTATTTAAGTAGATGTGGTGTGGGGAATGTTTAATGTCAGCTCTCAGGTTTGGTTTGATTACAAAAAATGTTCAATTGATCTGCATCTGAATATATTCAGATTTCTGCTTATCATTTAACAGGCATGAAATGCAAACGTCTTTTTTTCATATTTGCTTTGTTAACCCCCCTCCCCCCGCATAAGTGTATCACATTTGATACATGAGCTCATCACCCATAAATAAATAATTTTTAATGGATTGTACGATACATTATTAAGCTATAAATTGCAAAAAAGAAGAAAAAGAAGCCAGATATAGCAAATACAATACAAATACAAAAAAATTAATTTAAAAAAAAAGAAAGAAAGAAGAGGCTCAAGAGCTTTAAGGGGTTAATTTCATACACTAATGCTGAGATAAAGGAATGGTGTATTTGTCTTAATCACAAAATAGATACCAGTGGAATTTTCAGGGCATCTAATCTTTTCTCAGATGCTAAAATACTGAAAATTAAGGCTGCCTGTGTTATAAAGTCTTGGGATCAACAAAGTCACTAAGATTCATCTTCTTCAGGCAATAGCTACCTGTAGGAAATGTTATGCTAATCTGTCTAGTAATAATGTGGTATTTTGTGTAAAGTGATGGTCCACTGCACTAAATCACAAAATTATAGTGCTGGTTTTTTAGGGCCTGATTTGATTAATTCTACTAATTCTTGGTCAAATATTGTTTACAGTCAGTGCATCTCAGTTTTTTCTTTTGCATTTGGAGTATAGTCTTTGTACCGACTGGTAGGAGAGGTGTGAGAAAGCTCTACAGAACACAGCATGGGAATTGCTTAGTCTAAGAGGTCAACAACCATTAAATACATTTACCTTGAATCAAGCACATTGTCCTAACCTTAACACCATAATGTTTAACAGTTAATACCCTCAACTTGAAGGATAACCACCCAACACTAGAAGTACCCACTGATGTTTTCTAGAGACCTTTGAAAGATAGACTCTCAGAAAAGATGTCTTACCCACTTTTTGTGTTCATGTATTTTAAAACACACACACACAAATAATTGAGCACATTATTCTCCAATCACGTTGCAATCTGTGTGCACCATTATTCTATTTTTAACTGTCATAAAATGATCATTGGTTTCTTTTGGTGTGAGAGCTGAGGCGAGGAAAGAAACAAAAGAAAAAGACAGGAAAGTCAGTCATTCGGTTAAAGACATTCAGCAAAATAATATTCAGGTCACAATTTCTAAAAATGTATTCAATAGAAAACAGTAACTAGCGCATCCTAATGTGAGACTTTCCCATCCCCTTATTGAAAGATAAAAATGATTTACTGATGTTTTCCCGCTTTATATAGATGTGTGTTAATCTTAGCAGAGTTGTGTTTTTTCTACTGATGATTTATTTACAGTTAGAACTGCAGTAAATTATTTTAATTTACTCAGTTTTCATGCAACCTTTGGAAGCTTTCCATGCCACATCACCCTGTTTGAGTCTTTCTGTTGGAGCTATTTTATTTTTTCAAGAGGTGCAGTAGTGAAGGGAGTGGAGTCGGATGCTGGGGGTCTGGGAGGATTTGTGGCTCCCAGAGTGGAGGAAGAGAGGAGGTAGGTCTGTGGGCAGGCTGGGTTCTGGAGCAGGGTAAAGAGCATGGTGGTTTGGGTCCAGAGCATATTGAGTCTCACAGAGGTGGGGAGCAATGTGGAAGGTGCAGGAAGCAGGGCCAGTTGAGAGTGGGAAAGTGAAAAAAGAGAAACAGGAGAGTTCTTCTGGTGGTTGAGCAGGTAGATAATAAATTCATGAAGGTAGGTATAACAGTTTGGCAGAAAATCACGGCCACAACCGGTCCTTAAATATGGAGGTCTCTAATGAATTATTACTTCCAGATGCAGGGAACAGAAAGCCCAGGAAGGTAGCTCCACCAGAAGGAACCTCCCAAAGCTTCCTGGAGAGAAAATGGTACAAACCCCCCAGCCTGCCCTCAATGCTGACATAATAGGTTATATTGTGGTTCTAAACTGATGTGGTGTGAATGTGAGCATGAATGGTTAAACCTGCAACTGCTAAGATTGTATGGTGCTTCTCACCCTGTGATAGCTGGGATAGACTCCAGCAACCATATGTGGGTTAAGTCCCAGTTGGACATGTCTACTATGGCTGATAAAGAAGAGAAATTATGATGACTGTTTAAAACGTATACATTGAGAAATAAAGGATGATCTGATATCCTCGTGTTGGTGTTGTTCCCAGACCATCATGAAAATGTTGTTCCAGGTTCAACATTGCAAGTGACCAATCACATTGTTGTGACGTTATTCTTTTGCGCGCCAAGCCATTCGTGCATTTATGAAATTCCAATGTTGCAAGGACAATATCAATTCTGCTTAGCGTTTATTAAAGGGTTAGGGTTAGGGTCAGGGTCCGTTGATCGGCGGACAGAGGCGGTTTCACGCAGCTTTAGTACAGTTTTTTGTTTTACGCCGGTTTTTCCCGAAGTCGCAAAAATATGACGTCACAACATTCTGATTGGTCACTTGCAATGTTGATCCTGGAACAACATTTAGTATGATGATCTGGGAACAACACCAACACGAGGATATCAGATCAACCGAGAAATAAAAGCATTTCTGATCGTTTGATCTCAGTGACTAATTGAGCACAACCTTATTCTTATAGATAGGAATACTGGACAGAGCTATTAGTGCTATCGTTAGCTTTTTTAGTCCAGCACCAACATTCATTACAAACACTTCTGCAAGCCATACTTGCTTTTGCTTTTCCTCTGTAATATCTCCGCAATTTCAACCTGTTGGCAACACAGTCGGGAGCATTGTCACTGCTTTTTGTGAAATGTAGAAAATTGCTAAGTGAATTACAGTTAGACAAATCAAGTTTAGGAGGGAGGGGGGGAAAATGAATCGCAACACCTGATGTGAAAATATCTTTTGGCATGCTGTAAATATTTCAGGCTGATGATATCTAACAGCGTAAAAGAATCTGAGGGAGGGCTTTTCCCCTGATAATACACAGGTGAAGTCATTTTTCCAAACACTATCCATCTTGCTGTGTGTAAGAGAGAGAAAGAGACAGATTGTGTGAGATAGTGCAGGTGTGTGGGTGACGGAGACAAGAATTGGACAGCGAGATAGGGAATGAGAAAGTGAACAAGAGAGAAGGAGAAAAGAAAAAGAGAGGGAGAGAGAGTGAATCATTCCCTGAACAGACCACCTCGACAGCGTGATATCAGATGCATTATTTGATGATTGGATCGCTGGCTACAAAAGCTGATAGATCTCCGCCTGAAATTGATTTCTGTCTGGATGTGACTCACACACACACACACACACATGCGCGTGCACACACACACAGAAGCTATGGGACTGAACGCCAGGAGAAACTAATTACCAGTTCACAGAGTGTCTAAGAAACCTGAACCTCAATGAAAACACCTGAAGGTCTGGCAGGCTGGCAACTAGAGACAAAATAAATTGGGAAATTAATGTTCTATTATTGGAGTGAAAGCATGTGTGGGCTGGGATTTTCACAGAGTCTGATGATTTGATCCTCTTTATCGTCACTTTTGATCCTTTTCAGAGGGCAGTTTTATTGAACTATGAAAATTAATACAGTTAACACTGTTACTGTACAGCAAGCTGTAAACAACACTGTGCAAATGATTATTCTGGCACTTCAGGCAGTGCGGGAACATTTTTTAACTCATTTAAGAGTTTCTTAACTTTAAACTCAATTGTGCCATCACTTTGATTTTCATTTTTACTTTAACAATATTTCTGAGTTATACAAGCTACAGCTTGTGCTACTTTTGCAGTAGTCGAAGCAAAACTTAGGCGTGGGAGGAGTTCCATGAGGCCGTGAAGCAAGGATTTCGGACAGCAGTGAAGTGAATCGGGAGAACCACCCTTGCTCATGCTGTATACAGTAGGGATGGAGTGCTACTGACCTCAGCTGAGGATAACGTCATGCAGTGGAAGGAATTCTTCGAGGGTCTCCTGAACCCCACTGACACATCCTCTGTGGAGGAAGCAGAGTCTGAAGACTAGTGGGAGGACTTATCCATAACTATGGCTGAGCTCACTGCAGGTAGTTAAAAAAACTTCAATAGCCAGGGCTCTGGTGTGGGGTGGACGGGGTGCCCCTGAGTCACTTAAGACTTTAATTGTTGTGAGGCTGTCCCGGATGATGTACCTCTGCAATATTGTGTTAACGTTGGGGTGACCACCTTTTTAGGACAGGAGGGTGTGTTCCACCTTCACAGGGAAAGTCAACACCGGAGTACTGGAGAGGAAATCCTCTCCATTAGTCAGACATCAGATCCAATAGAATAACGTCCTCATCTTGTTTTGGTTGTGGAACACAAGACCAGCTCTTTATCTTCTTGAGGGTATTTGAGGATGCATGAGAGTTTTCCAGACCAGACATCCCTTGTTGGAAGTTTTTTTTTAGAATATGGGGGATAGGGTCTGTTGTTGAGGACTATTCGATCCTTATCCAACTGAAGCGAGAACTTGGCAAGTACTGCTAACAATAACTCAGGTTATTACTGATTAAGTCATAATCAGTTACCTAGGTGCAGCCAAGATGCGGAGCTCGTTTAGGTCTCGAGTTCCTATCTCTGCCTTTCTTTACAGTACAATTAAAGAGTGCAGAGCTATGTGCATGTGTATATCTGCTTGTATATGTGTATGAGAAACTGTATATGCGGTGAGTAGGGTTTCTGAGCTGTTGAAAGAAAGGTCGGTTAAGCCAGAGTGGTGATAGGTGTGATTAGAGATGAAGATTTTGGTGGTGCCATCCGAATGTACATGTTACACATCAGTTGTGTTTTACTGGGTTCATCGAGCGATCACCTCCAGCATGCAATGGGGCGGTTTGCAGCTGAGTGTGAAACAACTGGGATGACAATTAGCACCTCCAAGTACGAGGCCAAGGCTCTCAGCAAAGGACGTGTCAATACGTGCGATGTCTGCAGAACTGCAGATGCTGTAGCTGAGTATGAAAGCAAGCCTTTCGATTTACTGATCAATTTATGTTCCTACCCAAATAAGATCTGAAATGAGCTTCCTTTTAAGTGTCTGGACTCTTCTTTAGAGACTGGTTAGAGAGCTCAGTCATCTCGGAAGGACTCAGAGTAGAGTTATTACTCTTCCACACTTAAAAAGAGGCTAGTAGAGCGAATTTGGTGCATCTGACTAGGTTGCCTCCTAGACACCTATGAGGTGTTTCAGGCATGTCCAACTGGGTGGAGTCCCTCAGGTAGAACCAGAAGAGCTGGAGGAGGTTGCTAGAAAGAGAGAAGTCTGGGCATTTTGTTTTTTACATAGCGTATTGTTATACAAGTGTGTGCAACATGGGTACGTTACTGTCCAGCCTCATGCATGTGTGTGTGTTTGTGAATTACATCTGACAAAGTATATTAACAGAGATAATAACTGTAATGATGTATAAGCATGAAATATGGATATCATGCTGAAATTATATAACAGAAAAAATAGAGTTATGCTCACAGACGCTCTCTCCACCTGCCTGTTTTTATACTGAGTGTGTTTTATATTCCAAAAAAAGAGAGAGAGCACACATGAATTTGATTAATAGTTTTTTTTTTTATTGGACAGAAGCCTCGCTCTGTAGCAGCTGGGATAGGCTGCAGTTTCACCCTATGACCCTGATCTGGACAAGTGGAAGAAGGCAATCCTGTGTTTATTAGTGACCCACTATTAGCAAAAGTCCCTTTAGGCCCTACGGCATTACATAGTGTGGCCATAGCACTACACCCCAGTGTTGCTGATGTTGCTTGGCCCCACACACAGGAGCTTTTCTGTTTAACAGGGATAATGGATACAAAATTAGTGCACTAGATAAAGCCGAAAACCAATTTAGTGGGCTGTTGGTAATTAGAGAAGAAGTGAAAATGACTCCATCATTACCTTTTAGGATGACTGCCCTCTCCTTTAAGCCAAAATTTGCTAAAGTTCACTGGGCAAACTTTATAATAAAATTAATTATGAGGGGCTGCAGTTTGGATAAACCAAAGTTGAAAGTCTAACAGGAAGAAAATGGGACTCACTGTCCAATCTAGAAACAGCAGCTGTGCTGGAAGTTTGCAGGATTGGCCAAGGAGACTGCCTTTAAAGGCTTATTTTCCCAATCAGGTAAGTTGTTTGACATTTTTGAGGTTAACTTTATGGTCACATCTCGTCGCTCATAGTTTGTAAGCAGTATGTGTTCAGATGTTTTCGTCTATAAAAGCAAAGCCATTGTTACACTTGACTGTGCAGACAGATCAAAGAAAATTAGTACATTTCTTTAATGATTTTAGTTCTAATGAAAAAGCTTGTACTTTATTAACTGAGCGCATTTTCAAAGAGCAGGATTAACAATCAGCGAAAAGGGTGATAAACTCAGTTTAGGTTCACTGCAGCATCTCTGCTCATGTATAGGAGTAACATTAGTGGTGGTCATGGTGATGCTGTTACTGGTAGTGCGTGCGTGTGTGTGTGTGTGTGATGGGTTGGGGGGTTACCTCTCTGTCAGAACACTTCTGTCACACTCGGTAATGATCAAAGCTCTCCCTGGGACCCCCTGCCGTACACACTCACACAACCAGTCAACTGGACAAAAATTGCTCAGCCATGCAGCCGACACTCCACACGGCTCATGCAGGATCTCACACACACACATGCACACATACATGCACGCATTCAGCTTCGCGTCTTTCATGCCTCCAATTTTTAACCTTTTTTTTCTTTACACTGCACTGCGTAGGCTCCTTCGGTTTCCAGTTAAAAGCTCCATGTGTAATGTATCACCACTTGTTGTCTCCCTCTCCTCAGCGGCATGCACATCTCTCTGCTACACTTGATTTTTTTTTTCTTCTGCGTCTCGTGCTGCTTCACAGTGTCTTTCTTTAAATTCATTCCTACCACACTCACTTTGAGATTCACTGTTTGAGACTTTTTTGTTCAGCCTGTTTGCTTTCCTGTTCATTGAATTTCATCGATTCTGTCTCTCTAACTTGTGGGCTTTTCACTCCTTATTTGTATTAACTTCACTATTTTCATGCTTTTGACATCTTATAGATAATTCATGTTGTTACTTTGCTGCTTTTCTCTGCTGCGTTATACTCACACTTTTATTTCCTACTTTGTTTTGCATGTCTGCTTTAAACAAGCTATGTTATCACCTGCTAACACCCACTCTCCCTATACTATAGATGGTCTTATTGTACATATTTGGTCATTAAAACTGGAGAACTGCTCTAATCCCACAGTCACATAAATTTGCTAAAGTGATTTCTAATCTCACTCTGCACCTTCTCTCCTTTTGTCCTTACCTCCCTCCTTCAGTCTTGCTGGGCTCACTTAAACTTAAACTGCCTCTATTTTGTCAGTTGATTGCAACATCACCTAAAGACTGCACTCATGGACCTTAATCTCCACAATTACTAATTGCCCCTCCCTCTCCTCATCATGGTGAACCACCGCTTCACTTTTACGTCTCTTTTACTTTTTTAGGCAGAATGGGCATCCATCGCACCTCCCTTCACGTCCGCATCCCCCCTCCTCTGGGCCGGTGAAAGGCCGCAGAGCAGCAAGGCAGGAAATGGAGCAGAGCGACGCGACAGCCCAGCACGAGACTGGAACCAAACCCGCACGCGCAAGCACACACATCTGCACCGATGTGACAAAACCACCGAGAAGCCCCATTTGTTTTCTAACTCGTTGCCCCCGGAGATGCTTTCCTCGATTACTAACAACTGATTATTCCCCACATGTCTGTCATGCAGAGCCAGAAATGCTTTGAGTCCCACATGAGTAAATATTTTGACCTCTGACTGCACAAACTCTATTATCTTTGCACAAGCTACAAGCTTTTAAGTGTTAAACTTAAACTCCACTTGAAGTGAACCTAAACGATAGACTTGTCATTTGCTTGTTTTCGACTTGAGCGCAAGTCTTTTTCTAATTTTAGCATAATTATTTACTCAATTGACTAAAGTGTATGTATGCTTATATAGATGTGCTTCTGATGCATTAGGCAGTTGCACAATTGGCTGTTGTCAATCCGTGAGAGTGATTTGATAAATCAGTGGGTACAATCTAGACTGATAAATAATGAAATTACTTTTGCTTTTCTTGAGTTATTTAAACACGAGTTATAGAAAGTGTGGAAAATCAGGTTGTATGACGTGTAGCACGCAGTGGTAGTCTCCGTCACCTGCTCCTGACTTCTTAAAGTACTCTGAATGGTGATGTGAGGGTGCTGCCTGCACCGAGCAGGCAGGAAGGGGGGAGCCCGCATGATGCCTACTCCAGGCGAATTAAAGACTGTTTCATGTCGGATCTGACCTGTTATTTATGGTCAGCTTTTTTTTTTTTTTTTTACAAAGAAAACAATTTATAGATGGATGTAGCCACAGACTGTATACAAAAGATGGATGTAGCCACCTTGCCATCATCTTCTGGTTTTTAACTCCTCATTTTCGATACTCCTACCCATTGTGGGCACTGCCAGGTATGTTTTTGGAACCAAGATGTGGATGATTTGAGAATGTGGAGTCCTAAAACACACCAAAACTAAAGCACTTCTTTGCCTCGGGAGCAAAACATATTGCTCCAAAGTTCCAGCAACACCACAAACACAGGCTGTGTAGACTGAAGCAAATCCAGATGGGTAAGTTATTTAAAAACTAGAAGGTAATTCTGGCTGCTCCTTTATTTCCCAAGTGGTCACTCCAGCAGATTGATCTGCATGTTTGGTTTGGCACAGATTTACACCAGATGCCCTCCCTGATGTAACCCTCCTATTTATACAGACGTGGGGCATTCATAAACATCCTCTAAGAAATATAAAGATAAGGGATTAATAAATAGATATTCTTGAATTTACAGTATAGATGGGGTAAGGGGGATGTGTGTGACATTATTGTACATGACAAATCTAACAGTTGTGGCAGCAGTCAGGTGTCAGGTGGAGGGCTTACACAGGCTCTGCTGGAGGTGGAGATTCTTAATGGCAGGAAAGCTCTTGGTAATGATGCTCTCTGCCGCCTCTACCACACTCTGTAGTGATTTTCTGCTGCTGGCAACTCCCATATCAGACTATCATGCAGACCATCAACTGGCTCATTAGGAGTGCAATAGCTTGTGACCCTCCCCGACATTTTAAAATAAAGATCAGAGCTTTCAAATATTGTTAAGGAGGTATAAAAATTGGAATTTAGAAATTAATTTACATATGTATAATATATATTCTTAGCGAAGGCCTCTATTCTTCTATATGATCACCCTGAAGAACTTTATTTATATTGTTTTGAGCTGCGACACGCCTTACATCTGACACTCACAGTGTTTTAGAGGCTTCTCCATGCTGAATTTTGGGGAGAAGAATGCTGTGCAGGTACTAAGAGGATGAGCCTGGATTTTTTTTACACAATAAAAATAGCCTGGTCTAAATGCACACAGGCTGTTTCTGTGTTGCTGGTTAAACAGGGGCAAATGTAAAAACATGGCACTATACTGCCTGGCATAAACTATCACCAAATAATGCACCAAAAACCTAAATTACGCTGAAAAACCCAGATCACTAACCTCAGTCACTCACAGATTATACTTTAGCTGGCTGGGGCTGACTATGCACTGTATCCAGAACAAAGCAGGCAGACAGTTAAAAAAAAGAAAGAAAGAAAAAGAAGGGCAGAGAGGATAAAAGAGCAAGTGAGAAACCCACAGAGGATGATTTAAAAAAAAAAAAAAAAAAAAAGCCTGCTAGTCATCGGCTCTGTGGAGCTGAAATCCCCGCTCTCAGCTTTCTGGCTGGTGAACAAGCAGAGAGCCACAATGGCTAGCAGATTTCCCCGGATTTGGAGCACAAAGGGTGGGCAGTCGTCCACCCAATAACCCTCCATAACCCTCCCCACCATCACTCAGTCACATGCATCCCTCCTTGCATTGCCCCCCTCACTCCATCCACATGGCCGTTCATCCAATCTACTATCACTGGTCGCATTTCAGCTTGCAGAATCAGTGGCCGTCCGGCTGACACGGGGAAAACATGCATTAATGTATGTGCACACTCTCATCTGTGACATCTGTCACTGTCCTGCCAAGCAACAATGTCACAGCTGTAGTAATTGGAGTTTTGCTCCAGGCACACATGGTCATATGTCTTTGTGTTACTGTGGCTGTGAGGAAAATTACAGCAGTTTTATAGTTTCATTAATCCTACTCCTAATTCTGATTTTAGCCAAGTTGAGCTCAAGTTTTAAATCTCAACTGGGTTTAAATGACCAGAACTTTGCACGAGTGTCATCTGTATCAAATTTGAGGACCGTAGCACACTCTCACTAACCTTCCATTAACTATGAATATGTGTTTGTAAAGTTTTAAACTGCGAATTCAACTTCAGCCTTGTCGCTGGCTCATTAAAAGTTACCTGCTCTCACCACACATGGACCAGGCAGAGGAGAGCCTGTGACCCATTTCTAGTCCCCTCCCTTAGATTAAGAAACTCTTGGCTTCAGGTTTATAGCAGCCAGGTGTTTAGTGCTCTTGAGCTTGGCATAATCATTAGGTTGGTTTCAGACAATTTAACAATGAGACGATTAAGCTCAATTAATGACTAATGTCTAATGTCTCCGGCACTGTTATCTTCCAGCCTGAAACGAAGGTACGGAGACGGCAGCAGGTGGCTGAGTGGAGCACATCGATGGAGCGTCCGCTAAGCCAAGTACTGCTACCAACTGTGTGTGTGTATCTGCATTTCCATGAGAGTGTGTGAAAACCTGACTCTAATCACCAGGATTGTGCCACTTGTGTTAGCCATGACAGCGATAGTAATTGCAGCAACATTTGGCTGCGGTGGTAATAGAAGTGTGATGAGCAGCGGGCAGACTGTGGGACTGATCGCCTCTTCAGAAGCCGACTTTAATAAGACATCTTTAATAAGGCTGAGCAGAGTGTTTTTTTAAAAAAAGTAGTTTTGATCTTTGATTTTTCTTGTTTGAGTGAAAGTTGTGCATGAAAGAAGCAGAGAAGTACAAGGAGACTACAAAGCTGAGTTGTGAAGTGTATACAGTACAGACTCATCCATAGACTTACTTATTTACTTACTTTGAGCTTTAACTGATCATAAGGATGAGATGATGAACTACAAGCGTAACTGAAAAGAAACATTTACTGTTTAATTATTGATCAGATCTGATGTGCGAACCTCTGAGAATCCTTTGAGGAAAAGATGGCGAAACTCTTTGGAGAGATGGATGTCTGCAGTAGTTTGCTCTGTTTCCTGATATTGTGGCCTAGTCTATGTTAATGACAGGAAATGGAGTAGGTGTAATGCAGGGTGATTCCTGTGGTTTTGCATCTTTTAGCTCATTAACTAGAAGTCAGGTATTAACCACATCGCTGACAACAATTTCTCAAAGCACAGGTGCTGATCTACTTTGGAGGTAGTCATTTGTTTTAATTAATTTCATTACACTCTCAGAATCACAATCTGATGCCAACACACAGACACGTAGACCTGCACTGATACTAAACAACCTGCAGGAAGCCCCATTGCTTTTCTAACTTGACGTCCTCGGGGATGATTGAAGTTTTGTATAAACTAAAAGTGCTCAGAATACCTCCTCAGTAAATGTTTTGACCTCTCTTTGCACGCTCTGTGGCTGCAGAGTTTTTCCCGATTATAAATCTTCGATATTTTCAGGACTGCCTCCAACTTCTACAGGCTTGTCAGAGTTAAATTTAAAATTACTCAGCTTGAAGTGAAGCTGGACACTCAAAGGCACTCAAACTGAAATGTGCTCAGACTTGGGCATCAATCAAAGAAAACAGTAGGCTGCTAAGAACCCAAATTTTGATGTAAAGCATTTCAATGAATCTCAAACTTTTATGTCTAGCAAATGTGTTAATGCACATTCTTCTGTGGAGAGATTTTGGCTCTTCTAACTCCAGGTTCAGGTCGGCTTTGTGCGTGAAAGTCTTGATAATAGCAGCTTGAACAGCATAACAAAGCATTGTGAAGTTGCACTGAGAGTAATTTAGTGCCTTGATCTCCGTTTCATGGTCAGCTCTTGGTTTGCTAAGGTGGAATGTCATCAAATGTGCTACAAAAGGTTCCTTTATGCTTTTATACCACAGTAAGACTACAGAAAAGAGTGCTCGGAGGCCACTACATAACCAAAGTTATTGCGACCGTGTGTAGTGAACTTGTGATCTTGTTCCATTTGATAGGTCTGCAACTACCCACAGTCAGATGTCACCTTCAGACCAACTTTAAAACTGGATCAACTTATAAACTGGATAGAGCAAAGTCTGTTACCAGTCTGAACAAGGTCAAGGTGGTAATTGTGTCCAATCTGTCTGTCATTATATGGCGATTAATCAGTGGAAACCAAAAATTTCTTCTGAATCTTGAATCTTTGGATGTGTCAGCAGTTTTCAGTAAACTGAAATTCACATTTAACAGAAATCCACATGAACTACTTACATTCAAAGTCCATGCAGATGCTCACGGATTTGAAAAAGAAATTTAATCTAGAAACTGCTGAAGCCTTATTACAGTTACACCCCAGCTGCAAGGCCCTTTGCAACCCACTTTCACCCCCACTCCTCTTATTTATTTGATGTAATTGTGTCATATCTGTTGTCACTGATGCCCTGTGTGTTCTCCAGGGAGGGTCTTTCTTCTGCTCGCTGTCTTTAGCTTTTCGTATATGCAAGGAAATAACAGTTTTGCACTGACTGTAGTGGCTTTACTGAGCTGCACATAAATTCCCATCACTCTTTGTTGTTACAACTAACCGTTATCTTATTGCAGATCTAGATCATTCAGGACATCCATCCAGCATTCATTAGCTATTTCAGTCAGAACCACATTGGTGGACTGACGGACAGATATTGTCACCCCCTAGAGCGATGCCGCTGGGTTACAGAAAACGAGACAGGCTACATGTTCAGAGTGATGTCTCAAGGACATTTGGAAGTCTGTGGAAGTTGATTTTCTTGCCGTACTGAGCATTTAACCCAATATCTTTCTTTAATCAAAAATGTGATGTTACGTGTCAGTGAGATTAATTTCATGAGTCTTTGGACCCCGGTTTCAAAAAATGATTATTTTTTTTCCTGGGAATGACACAGCACAAGTTCGGGAAATGGTTCCACTGTGCAGTATTTCCTCACAGATTTTATATACATAATTTTCATGCAGTTCCAAACATTCTATCAATCCTAAACCCACAGGTTAACTTAGAAATGTCACACAATTTGTTATTACTGCAGTATTATCAATCAAAACGCCGAAGGGTAGAAGCTGTTTATGGACATTTTTTACAGTCAATCCCAACTTTCTTTTTTTACGGCTGTTCTTTTCAAGGCTGTGTAAGCAGAGATGAGACTTCCTGGCATCTGATTCTCTGCTGTTGAGACAGCGACGAGAGGATCACCGGCTCAGCTGACCCACAAAAGGTTAAAAATCTGATTTTCTGCTCTCTTGTAAATGTAACCAATGACTCATACCCCACTGCCTTCAAAGCCGGCTCCCACTTCCAAACAGTTTCTGGGCAAATGACCAATGCTATCAAAGAAAAAAGCTTTGATTCCCATGGCATGTTTATTGATCATAACACTGCCTTTTGATATGTGCTGCTAGAAGGGGAGCTCTCCCCTGAATATCAATGAAGTCCCACTGACAGGCAGATAGAGTGGGAATATCATCAAGGGCCTATTCATATTTCATGTTTTTCTATTGCAGTTTATTCTCTTCTGTTGTGTTCAATTCTGCCTTGCACTATTCATTTTCTGTCCTGTTTCCCCCCCTCTATTACCTATTTCAGTCTTTTCTCACTTCTCCTCCTCTCCGCCTTACCTTCTTTTACCCCACTGTTTTGTGTATAATTACAGAGCACGCAGTCACGCAGAAGCACCCAGAGTTTGTGAGGAAAGTTAAAACCTAATTCTCCAAGTTCTTTTTTTTCTCTCTCCAAAGGATCAAAAGCCTAAAGCTGTGATCAAAGGATGCATCCTTTTATTTTTTCTTCACTGTGTTTTTTTCTTTGCATTATTCTGCTCTTCCACTAATGATCTTTTGCAACAGTAGATGTGAAAGTAATATATGAAAGCACGCAGCCTCACCACCTAAAGGTGTTTATTCTCAGTTCATAACCTCACCTGTTAGATAAGGGCATTGAGGGGAAGGTTAAAATAACACCATCTTAGTTAGCGTCTTCAAAATACACCCTTCTAATGAGGTGAGCAGACTCTCGCTAGGAAGACTTTTGCAGGACTACTTACCGAGAAAAATCTATACTCCATAAAATATTATTGTTCAACTCTGGTAAGACAAGAGGGTGTTTTCCTTTGCAGACGCTGAGAAACTGAAACTCTGAAATTCCCCAGTTGATGGCTTTGTGTTTGATCACAGCTGTAGAGCCCAGCTATGTTTTGTTGCTGCTTGTCGCATCATCTGCAAATGCATATTAACAATGAAACACAGCCCTCAGGCTAGTATAGTTGTTTTTTATGTTTTATGTTTCCTTCATGGATGTGTGTGTCCAACTTTTGTTTAGAGACATATACATGCAATATACATTATATTAGCAAAAATATTCACTCATCTATCCAAATCTTTGAATTCTGGAGTTCCAATTACTTCCGTGGCCTCAGGTGTATCAAATCGAGCAACTAGGCATGCAAAAAGAATGAGTCACTCTCAGGAGCTCAGTGAACTCCAGAGTGGTGCCATGATAGGATGCCACCAATTTCGTCACTTCTAAATATGCCAAAGTCAACTGTTAGTGGTATTATAACAAAGTGGAAGCGATTGGAAATGACAGCAAATCAGCCATGAAGTGGTTGAGTTGCTGACCATCACATACGTGAGTGGTTTTTAGTTTTGAGTGGAATGTCTCGGTAAATTTTAAGCAGATGTAAAATCATCTTTTGATTCAGTAATATAATTGATCAGCATTATGATTTGTTGGTAGTACTTTGGTTTGTGACCAAGTCCTGCATCATCCTCAGTTTCACTTGAGCATCCTCATGTTAGCACTGCTGCTAAACCCCAGAATTTTCACGTGTCTCCTTTAGATTTAGGCAGCTTGTGTTGTGATGTGTATCTGTGACCTACTTCCTGGGATTTTCCTTGTTTCTGTTTTTTTTTTCCGTCCCCCAGTCAGACTTATGTGCTGGTGTTGCTAACAACCCAGTCTGTTAGTGGAAAGGCTGCTCCGTCTTGGTTTCTATGACAAAATAATGCCCAGAAACTCACACAACACACACACACACACACACACACACACACACACACACACACACACACACACACACACACACACAAAGGACACTAGATGCCTCGACTACAAAGGAAAAATTTGAGGCTGTTTAAATACTTTGACTTTTCTTTACCGTCTAAAAATGAGAGATGGAGGAGACTCTTTTTCTTTGTCAACTGCTAAAAGTTTCTGTTGATACCATAAGATGATGCTTACCTAATGGTTAAAATTGTGCTTTTAGAGTTCCTTGCAAAAATCGTGAGTGACCCCTCTTTTCTTCTTCAGCGACAGTTCGCCAGACTTTATGAAGGTCTTTCAAATAATTTTTTATAAAATTAACTAAAGGCACAAACTAATGTTATGTGTACACATAAGAGGCAGCTCAATCAGTTTTAAATTGTGTCTTCAGGCACTTTGTTACTAACAGCCTATTACAAAATGTCGAATTTTTTCCTCATTTCTTTTGTTGAATCTATTTTAAAAAAAAGCCAAACATAACGCAGTTTAACAAGCATAGAATTATATTTTTGCACCAAAAAAGTGATTCATAAAGAGCAATATCTCAGTGTGGTGTGCAGTGTGTCTTCAAAAAATTTGAGGACAAAGAAGAAGTGGCAGGTCCTGAGAGAAGCATCTAGCCCTTCAGTTGACCAATTATAGACTGTAAAACTTGTTAGAATTGAACAAACTCTGTTTTTGTCTTTGCACATGAGGGAGGGGTCAGGATCTTTGCACAGTACTGTATACTTGTTCTCTACCTGCTAACACTACCATGCATGCAGCAAGATGGATGAAATTAAAACCACGTCAGAAAAACTGTGACATCAGAACACATCCAAGCACAGGAATTTAATGGAAACACAGCTGTAATTATATTCACATGTACTTGTATCTTAGTGACGGAGCAGTTTTTGACAGCTTTACTTCCTGACGTTTTTCCTACCTTTTTTTCTTTGCTTTGGGCCTGGATTATGCATTTCATTTGTGACATATGCTGCTCTAAAGCTAGACGTGCACGTTTGTGATTGGTCACATGCAGCAAACATAGCCCTTTTTCACATCTTAGTTATTTCAGAAAACCTCAGTTGACTCATTGAGTTGATATCTACTGCCAAGAGCCATTGCAGTTATTAGGCTTAGTGAAGCCAGACAACAAAAAGATACCTGGGGTATCCTGAACTACAGGCCTTAGGACTTCAGCTGTGAAAGCTTAAATTAGTGATGCTGTGAATAGCCCGTAGCAAAACGGTAAATGTTATCACTACAAACTGCCTGTTTGACGCTACAAATGATCATAATGGACTCCCCTGAATATCAGTGGACTGTTATAGTCCCTCATCTCTTATCTCTGACGGTTTCTTCAATTTGCACTTGATCTATGAAGGGGCGACTGAGCTATTTGTTGTGATGAATCCAAGCAGAGGCCACTTTAAGGTGTCCATTACTGCTCTGAAAAGATGGTCAAAATGTGAGAGAAGTCTGTCTGTGGCCTTTCAGTGATACAGAATACACTCTTGGTGAAGCATGCATGAATATTTCTGAGCAGCTGTGAAGTTTAAAAAGCGTGCTCACCAATTCAGGTCTGCATACGTCTGAAGTTATCATTTTATTTGAGATAACGTTGGTATTTACACGGCTCCTTAAGATGCACGAACCAATGCAAGTGTTTGAGGTTTAAAATGAGAACTGGATAGTGACATCATTTGACATTTGGAGCTGACTGGTTGTCGTCAACAGGAGGAATCTGATTCTCCTGTCACACCTGCTTCCCCGGGTTTTTTTTTTTTTTTTACTCTGCTCCTTTTTCTCTGAGGATTTACTCTTTTGTAATTTCTCTGCTCTTTTTTTTTAAAGCTTTTAAGCTGAGAAAAGAAACGATTTCTAGCAAATGCCTGAATACCCGTCACTGTTTGTGGCGTAATCACGATAAAGATAAATGAGTGAAAAGCCAGATGAGTTGCCCTTTAACCTTAGTCCACCCCTTGTATAATCCACCCCCCCCCCCCCCCCCCCCCACACACACACACACACACGCCCGTGGATCAATAATACCATTTGCAATAATCCTGTTTGCTATAACCCTTCCTGGCGTGTTGGATAGGTGGTTTACTATTTTAGGATCCTCGGAAGAAGCACGCAGCAGCCATTACTGCTGAATAGTCTGCCCATTGTGGCCATTGTGCAGCCCAAAATTGGTCTCATTATGGTTCACATCTACTTATGTGCAGAGTGTTTCACTGCAGATGGACACTTTCACACAATCTCGTATTTACTTCCACCAAAAACAACTGGTCTACCTGAATGCATGAGATTAGTTGCTTTTGATTCCTGCTTAACGTGTAATCAGGGCACATCTTTGGGGACATTTTCATGTTGTCATGTCTTTGTGCCAGATTATTAACCATTAAAGCAGACTTACTTCCATGTAATGCTATTTTTAAGAGACCTATATGTTTTCGTGTTTGGGGCACAGCAGGTCAAACGTACCGCCAATCTTCACATTTTCATCTGCGGGTGATTTTCCTGCTTGCTTCTTCTGCCCTGCTTAAAGGATTGTTGGCAGCCTTTGGACAGAAAAAAAGACTAACTCTCTGTGACGCGTGGCGAGCCAGCCCATAGACTCCTACGAGCAAGCCCTTGCTGCTTAGACTGCCATGTGGAAATTGGTATTTCTATGAAGTCTGTTTTTAAAGCCGCTGCAGTCTGTATTGTTATTTTAAAGATGCCGCCTTAAAAGAAACAACAGGTGTCTTTACTCCCACCAAAACACATCCTTGGTGTGTATCCTTGAGCTCTAGCAAAAGTGTGCATTTCTGGTCCTTTCCTCCTAAAGGCTTTGACACTTGCTTTGTTTACCTCAGAGCTTTCTAGCTCACAGTTGTCTTTCCCACCCTTCTCAGAGAACTGTTGCATGTCTTGATGTGTTACTGCTACGTTCAGGTCACTGTAATAGCATGGCGTCTTGCTGGTCTGCTTCACAGGTTACGGCTCCACAGCTATGAGAGGGTCAGAGCCTCCATGGGTTGACATTAATAATCACTCGACTGCTTGTGTCCAACTGGGCTAAATACTGCCCCTTTAGCTCTGTGGAACTTTTAGTGTCTTTCAGCTAGTTGTTTTGTTTTGGTTTAGGTCATGTTTTTGTGGATTTAGTTTTCAGGGTTGCCAAACTGCACTGCAGCGTTCCCATTTTTTAGACCAGCCTTCCTGGTAAATGAGATGGATGAAAGACGATGTTCCTCCCCATTTGCCGGATGTGCAACCAGCAACTGTTTGCAACGAGTCCACATTTTTAAAAAGTGATTAACTGTCAGTGTTGCACGCACAGCTTATTTCCACTGCCGTCCAGTGGCCACAAACCCTATTCTAGAGCTCGTTTATTAAATGATACTGTATATATTAGCACGCTTTTAGCTGTCGGGCAGCTGTGCTGTGATCTATGTGCTTCAAAACATTTTCAAAGTGGTTTAAAAAGCGATTAAGTCATCTTTTCGTCTTGGGTATTCAACCAAAGCACAATATTCTGCCAGACAGTGTCCAAAAAAGTTTAAAAAATAAAAGGATTAGAGCTGCCTTGAACCGTGTGAACTTTACGTGTGATTTTGATGGGGCAGGATCCCACCTGTCTGCTGGTGCAAGCATTTTAAAACTAACGCCACAACTTTCCAGATGTTACGTCAGCCATGTGCGCTCGTGTCACCGCTCCGTCTTCTTTATTACTCTACCCTTGTCTCCACTTTTCGCTTCTCCTTAACACGAGTTTATTGAACCTTAATAAAGCAGGCAGCCCAGAGCAAACCCATCTGACTTTAATGGCCTCAAGAGGAGCAAATGAGCCTTAACAGTGATTGTCCTTTTTAATTTCAGAATTAGGAAGGAATGCCATGGGGAGGGTGGTAATGTTTCTTTTTTACTTGCTCCTATTTTTTCTCACCTGTCCGACTGACTCCTCTCACCAGCTCCCATTTCGCTTTAATTTTTGATCTTATCTCTACTTCTTTTTTTCTTCTGTCCTCTTCTCATATCCTCTGCCACCTCTTTTGCTTCCTCACACCTTTTCCTTCATCTGTGACTATCCCTAACACCCCCAGCCCCTTCATTTGTTTCCTTCTTCTCCTTCTTTTCTTCCTTTACCTTCTCCTCTCTTTGCTTTTCTCTTGTGTCTTTCTTCATCTTCCTCCTTTTCTTCCTCCCATTGCGTACACTCATTTTCTCATCCATCCTGTCTTACCCTCCCTCTCTGAGGCACCCACCTTCACGTCCTACTCCCTCTTCCTCCTCCTCCTCCTCCTCCTCTGCCCGGCATGACGTGGGACCAGATCAAGGAACTGTGTTGCCGGGAGTAACAGGGATTGAGAGCGACGCGTTGGAATGCGACTCCAGCCGAGTCCCTGAGAACAGGAGGAGGAGGAGGAGGGAAGAGGTCGAGAGCAAGTATTTCTACTTTATCCCCGCACAGTGTTCCCCCAGTTCTTTTTTCTTTCTTTTTCGTTTCTTCTTGACCTTTATTGCCCTGTTTTTTTGTTTTTTATTCTCTAAATGTGTCTCGTCTGTAGACATACTAATTTTCTTCCCTTTCGCTTCCCACTTAATTTAAGGAAAGCAGGTGCCAAGGACTCCTTCTTTGCTGATCGGTCTCTCCCTGTCTGCTCAGTAATGTGTCTCTTCCCTCATCTTTTGCCTTACAGATAGATAGATATAGATATATAGATATAGATATATATAGATATAGATATATATAGATAGATAGAGATATATCTTCCATGTGAAGTCTGACTTTGGGGGGCTTGTGTTTATCAGGCGTCAGTTGGGCTGTACACTCATCTGTCTGTTTGTCTGGCTGTTCGCAGTGTAAATGGCAGTGAAAGAGGTAGAGGGAGAGAGAGAGGGCAAACACACGGAGATGCAAACCCACATATTCACACATTCTCTTGCTCCAGCACACACGCACGCACACACACACACTCTACTTTATCAGCAGAATGAAAGTGCTTTCTGGCAGTATTTGAATGAGACAGAAAAGAGCCCTATTCAGCCCCTCTGCCTGGCTTTTATTAACACTGCGCGTCACTGAGGCGACATAAGCCTCCCCTCCCTCGCACCCTCTCTGTTGCAGACAGACACACTCACACACACAGACATGCGCACACACACACACATAAACAGAGGGAGGTCTCCTGTTCAGGTATGATGATGCCTCCTCCTCGCTTTCCCCCCACAATCCCTCTTTTTTTTGTTAGCTCCTCCTCACTTGTGGGCTTTTGTTACCTCACCCCCTCCTCCTACTACTGTCCTTTTCCACCACACCTCCCTCCCTCCCCTCTCACTCTCTCTCTCCCTGCTCTCTCTCCGTCTGTTTGCCTCTGCCGCTGAATGAAAATACGCACAGATGCGTAAAGGGGCGGTCAAACTCCACATATCCACCGGTGGCAGTGGCAGCATCACTGACCCTATCTCTTTGAGGACGAGAGGACGGGAGCAGGGAACAACTATTCTTTTGGACAATTCTTCAGGCCCTCGAAGAGAAGCCCAAGCGCGACCCCGGAGCCCACCTGTTTGAAGCCGGACACTGTTTGCTCGAATCACAGCTCAGAAGACGCCACAGCAGCAGCAGCAGCCCGAGAGGACACAGGGAACGCGGGTACTGAGTCAGAAGAAGAACCTGCAGGGTCCCGGCTCGGATGCACGGATGCTCGCTTCTTCATCTTCTTCTACCCCCCCACCTTCCCCTTTCTCCTCCTCCTCCTCCTCCCTCAAGCTGCTGTTGCTCGTCTGTGGCGATCCAGAAATAGCAGCAGCTTGTCTGGAGGTTGTATGAGAAAGCGTCTGAGATGTGGGGTTTATTTGCGGTAGTTATGTTTTCAGCTAAGAATTGCTTGTTTTGTGAATTTGTGTTTGTGTGTGTGTCTCTCCCTCTTGTCGCCTCTATTTTGAGTTTCCAGCTTTGATACCACTTAGTGTGCTGGAGTCGTACTAATTAGCGGCCTGATTGACAGCTCGGTAATTGGATTTATTTCATATCCGCTCCTTGAAGTTGCGAAGCCTCTTAAGGCACGAGAGGAATGGTTTCTGGGGCTTTATTTCTTTAGAAATCAATAATAACATACCTACTCCAGACTTGTAGGGATTTTTTTAAGAGGGAGAAGGAGGGATTCTAATTTTATTACAGTTTCTTGCCAAATTCTCAATCCTTTTGCTAAATCCTTCCTGGGGCTTAGGAGGATATATCAGACAGCAGATATTTCAGCATTAAAACATAAACTCCACTGTAAAAATATGTCTGTTACTGAGACAGATCTCAGTCTTACATGTGCTAGCAGACATTTGTTTATGGGGATAATCCAGAAATGACCATATGTGGTAGAAAAAGTGGGGGATTCAAAAACTATCAAGTAATACATTGTGTTAAGTGGACTTAAAAAGTACCAAGCTGCTTCAAAACCAAAAGTGTCCAAGCGGACAACAGGTGCTCAATGGAAGAAAATCTGCCCCCTTTATAACTTACTCAAAAAAAAAATCCACATGTAAGAAGCAGCACAGATTAGAGCGTGTGAAGAGAGATCATATGGAGAACGTATGCTCCAATTACATAACACCAAACGACCAAAATCTATTAGCAGGTGATGTCGATTTTTATGTTTTTAAACCTATATAAGTTAACAAGAAGGTAACTGCCTCATTTAATCAAAGAAAAAATTTCAAATGTACATGCATTGTAAGAATTTTCAAACACTTTCCTGTACTTGTGTTGCAAATTCACATGAATTGCCTTTGGGAAAGCTTTAAGGGGTGAAACGGATGTCCTTGTAATATATACATATATATGGATACATACAGGGTAAGGTAAAGCAAAGACCCCGTGTGGTTACTCAGAATCCAAAAAGAAGGTCTTTGCTTTCGAACATGGCGTTTACTACTACTACTACTGTTGTTATAAAAATCTTGTACACCATACACCGGGACAGCTCGCTCTGATCATCATCAATACAGATCCAGCTGCCGTGGAGACAACACCGTGGGCATAAAATAGCCCGTGTCCTTGCATTGTGGATGTCAGACCTGTTGCCACACCTCACCACCACTTGCCTTTGACGAGGCTTCATGTACTCCCCATCTGACTTGCAGGCTGTTTTCTGATTAGTCTCGGTGTGATCTTCAGCATACCTGGAGTGCCGTGCAGAGTCATCTCCTATAAGCTCGTTTTTCTCTCTTGGTTTCTGTGTCCTTCACCTGCTCTTATCCTTTTTCGAGTTTTTCTCGCTCAAGGGGGTTTCAATTGAATCTCTTTCCATCTATCATCCGACTCCATGCGTGTTTGTCAGTGTGTGTGTGTGTGTCCTTGTTCATAGAACTCAGTCTTCTCAATGCCCCGTGCATTGTATGGCTTTTTATTCCTATCTGACTGTACTTATGGTTCATATAGGGATGGAAGCCATGCACTGCGCTGGGAGCAAAGCGCGCACGACCATGGACTCCTGCCATGTCACCTCACCCATCCACATGCTAAAGACTATATGTATAAGCACACTCTTAGCCTAGCCTGCATGCTCACATATGCATGCACACATCCACATGATGGTCAAGGCAAAGCCTCTAACAGAAGTATGGACGCACACGCGCTCCACACATAAACACGCATTCATTTATGCGTATGCATGCAGTATGTATGCATATGTATGGTGTATGCAGTACCTATGGAAAGGGCCCCCTGGTTTCAGGAGGCTCATACTGCAGTGAGTCAGTCTGAAGCTGTCTGACTGTATCAGCTGACAGATGGCTCTCTGAAGTGAAACACACACACATCTGCCACAGAACCTCAATGGGATCGATACAGATCACAACGGGGCTAAATGAAAATTAAATTGAACTGAAATGAGCCAAATTGATTCAGAATCAAGAGGCAGAACTTGTTTCAGGGAAGTCACGCAGACCCTGGCGCAAAATAACAAGATGAAGAATGCGCTCAGGCATCGTCGTTGACCCACTTAAGTCTTTTCAGGGCTCCAGTGGGATAAAAAATCCCCCCAAAAAACAGCATCTTGCTCGGTGGAAGGCAGTGACACAGTTGACACAACCTCCCAAAAAACCACTGATATCTGCTTGTGTAAAGTTTTAGAAAATAACTGTGAGGAAATCCCTGTTCACAATACCTAGAATAACACAGTTTACTTCTGCTTCACATGACATGACACCAGCTTTTCTGCTTCTTATTTCTCTACCTTTCTGCCAAGGATTGTTTTTTTCTTTGCAAACAAGGTGATTTTGACAGACAGCTGAACGGGCCTGTTAATGGTCTCCTGTCCCTGGTGATCATGCAGAATCTGTTCAGCAATGTATTAAAGTCCAATCCAAATTCGTGACTGACTTTTTTCTGTTTTCTTTCCGGTTGTTGCTTCGTCTCAACACATGCTTCCGGGCACACTGGGGTCTGTGGGGGGAAAAAAATCCATTTATCAAGGGAAGACCATTTAAAAAGTTTTCATGAATCATATTTGGCTGCTTTTATTGAGTGGAGCTCAGAGTGGTTTGCATTACACAGTGGATAACAGTGTTTTTCATTTTTCAACCTCTCACTCTCATTCTCAGCACAACCACTGACTTCCACTGCTGACACCGCATGCTCAGTTACAGCCTCTTTGATAACACTGAACATCAGCCCTTTCAAACATGCTTAGCTACCACTAAATTACATCAAACATGTACAGTAGCTAGAGGTTCTTCTGATACTGTGTCTCTACTGTAGTTTTTCTACTGTTGAACACACTGAACATGCTTCTGGCTAAATGCTTCCTTATATAACCTAAAAGAGATCACTGGCTGTTAAAAACGAGTATTAATATGAAACCTAACTACCAGGAGCATGTGGAGCTGACCTTTGTCGAAGTTGAAAACCTTATGGAAAGCACAACACCACCCCTTAGTGCCCAAAAGTGGTATTACACCTCCCTGAAACACCACATTTTATATATATATATATATATATATATATATATATATATATATATATATATATACATATATATATATGTATATATATATATGTATATATATATATATACATATATATATATATATATATATATATATATATATATATATACATATATATATATATATATATATATATATATATATATATATATATATATATATATATGTATGTATGTATGTATGTATATATATGTATAAGACCATAAAGCCATTTATAAACAAATGTTGGTGTCAGCCTACTTATAAATATCCAGGTGTTAACTTGTAATTATAGGGAGCTGAATTGGATCTATTTAGTGAAGAAGAAGAAGAAGAAGACAGGAGAGCGGATATGACGTCAAGGTCCGGCCTCCACAACAACCGGGTGCAGTTTCTTGTATTATGAAAACTCCTGAATGGCAGTGTTGGGTAACTGCTGTTTCCTCGCCCTTATACAACAGCATGTGGAGCTCTGAAGGACTACTGCTCGTCTAGCTCTGGATATTATTATTCAAAGAAAGTTCTTCCACTGACGGCAGCTAGCATGGCGAGGAGGAGAGAGTGCGCAAACACGGGGGGCGACACAAAGAAACTGAAGCAGGTGCTGAAAGCGAAGAGCTGCGGGGCAAAAACAAGAGCGAAGAAAAAAAATGCTGGTATGAAAAGTCGGAGTTGCCTAAAATGTGTGTCTGTCATTAAATAAATGGAACCTCTAGCCCCCAATAGTTAGGAAATTAAGTGAAGTACAGGGGAGGTTAGCTAAGCGGTCTGTGCACAGTGAGCCTGGGTTCATGAATAAACTTACACACGTTCATCTGAGGAAGAGTTTCACACAGATGACTAACATCAGCATTAGTTGTAGTAAATGAAAAATACTACTTCACAATATTATAAAATAATTGAAATGTAAAACACATCCTCTGTCATCCATTCCCTCTGACTGCTCTGAGAAGCAGTTTTTGTGCAGTTATAACGTGACAAAAATATAATTTATGTCACACATCAATGCAAAGCTTCGGTTTATTGGAGGCAATGCATAATATCGAGCTATTATGGCCATAACCATAAAGGCACTGTATGAGCATCCAGGTGCACTGCTTAAGGATGTGCATGGTTGCTGAAGTGGATCTGCTGGCCCGGATGCACATCTGTGCTCCACATACCAAAACACCAACCATATTTTGTGCATAGATGGTGTAAGTGTGTGTGTTAACTTCTTAATCCTGCTGGTTTATCTGCAGCTTCTCAGACGTGATCTCTGACGTGTATTTGAATAAGAGCATTATCTCTGTGGTGTATATAGTAGTGATAAACCAATTTTCAGATTTTAGGCTAATACAAGCATCTGGTTTAAAATAACCAATATTTTTTCTGGAATTTTTTTTTTTCATTTTTATTGTTGATTTTTCCTCCGTTGGATTAAAGAATCAAAAATTCATATAGATTTCTTTATTCTTCAGTGTTAGAGGCATTTAGGTCATCCATCTTATGTACTCATAGGCCAGTATCAGCACTTCCCTTCATGCTTTGCGGTAAATCATTCATAAACTGTAGTTTTCATTCAGATAAACAATGCTGTTGCACTTCCTACAGTGGCACAAAAATGATTCTCCAGACAATTAAGGCACTTTTGTCAATTTTCTGTAGCAAAAAAAGAAAGAAAAAACATCTTCATTCAGAAAATTGGCTCGCAATATAATACATTTTTAGGGTGGTTGTACTTCTGTTTTGTATTGACGTGTTTTCCTTTATTCTCAGTCAAGCACAGAGGCTTCAAAACATCTTTCAATCTGTTTTACCAGGTGAGGACATCAAAGATAAAGAGGAAAAGATAGAGAGGAAGGTCATCCCTAAGCCCCGCGCGCCCTCAAAGCGAGCAGCAGGAAATAAATTGTCTTCCCAATCTGACACCAGCTCTGCTGTCAATACCAGCAAATACTTTGAGTCACCCATTATGGAGGAGAATGATAGCGAAGATGACTTTGATATGGTGACCTCTCCACCACGGCTTAAGGTGAACACCAAGAAACCAGAGAAAGAAGAAGAAGAAGAAGGGGAGGACAGTGAGGAGGAAGATGAGGATGATTGGGAAGAAGTGGAAGGTAAGTGTAAAATCCGTAACATTTGTAATAACACTTTGTTTTGTTTTGTTTTTTATTCCTATGCTAAGCAGGGAGTAATGGAAAACAAAGGAAATGAATAGTGTGTGTGTGTGTTAATCAGAGCTAGCTGAGCCGCTGGGTCCACTTGAGCCTCTAGAACCCGTCCTGCCCTCTGAGCCTGTGGAGATTGAGATCGAGACCCCAGAAGTCAGAAAGAGGTAAGTGAATATAGAATATGCACATGCTCAACATAAAATTCTAAACTTTTGAAAATAAAATAGCTCTTTAAAAAAAGAGTTGCAAAACAGACTTTTTTGTGATATTATTTCTTAAACAGTTGAGGTGTTAATCTGTAAAATGAAATGAACACAGGAAGACATCCAAAAGTCAATCAAAACAAATCAACCTCATTATTAAAACTCAGGAATCACTAGCATAATTTAAATAAAGTTTCATTGTGTTCATGCTCTGAGTTTAATTAGATTTTGTTTATATCAAAACAATCTGAATGTAGCTCCAGACATTGTTAGCTGATGTCTCCAAACTCCCGATCCTCTCATTATATTCAGGAAAACATTTTTGGGTCATGGAGTTTCATTCAAATGTACATTAGTATGAATTTTCTCCACAGGTGTCAGGAGAGGGACCTGTAATTGTGTGTTTATGTGATTAGTTTGTGGAAAATGCGTTATCTATGGGTGTGCAGTTAATGGTATATTTGTTTTAACCCAATAATCATGATTTGTGATTGGCCAGGCAAAAAAAGCAGGCGGAACTTGAGACGTATCTGAGGCGAATGGTGAACCGATATAAGAAGGACCTGCTGATAGACACCCACAAGGTGAAAACACGCTGTTTAGTTCTACCTTTCCTTTCATGGTGCTTCTCTAGCTCATCCCTGACGTTCCGAACCTTTGATTGGTCTCTTAGGTCCACCTCATGTGCCTGATTGCCAGCGCCATGTTCCGCAACAGGTTGTGCAGTGAACCAGACCTGCTGGCCATCACTCTGTCGCTGCTGCCTGCCCACTTCACCATGGCAGCTAAGCGCATCGACCAAAACTACCTCTCTGGGCTGCTTAAATGGTATGTACTTATAAATGTGAAGTTCCTGAAACTATTTTAATGCTAGAATGTGTAAAACTAAGAAATTTGTACAATAGGGACAATAGAGCTACTATTCAGAAGCCATCAGTCACTGGTAGCCTTCTATAATTATCGCCATATCTTATGATTCCATTTCCATCCATCCGGCTCTCTTCTTTCCCAGGTTTAGAGCAACATTTACCCTCAACTCCAGTCTTCCCTGTGAAGAGGTTCCGGACCCCCAGAGGCTCCTCGAGAGGCGACTGGCAAGCCTCTCAGCCAGAAACCACGAGGAGATGACTCACGTTAGTAGTTTGGCATGAAACCGGTCCATTTTCTATAAAACAGTGCCCCTAGTTCGACGTACAAATGAAAAATAAATAATTATGCACCTGTGTTTCCTGCAGCTGTTTCTCTTGGTCCTACGCTCTCTGCAGCTTTTCTGCCGATTGGTCCTTTCTTTGCAGCCGATTCCTTTCAAAGCCCCATCAGCCAAGGTACTGACAGTTTGTTGTTTTTCCTTTAAGAAGACACTGCGGTATAATTACAACAGTCACGTTTGGATAACTGCTGCAGTTTAATGTATAGAACACATTTTTTAAAGCCTTCTATTAAAAAATAAACCATTTTGCCAAAAGTATTCACTCACACATCCAAATCATTGAATTCAGGTGTTCCAGTCTCTCCCATGGCCACAGGTGTATAAAATCAAGCACCTAGGCATGCAGACTGCTTGTATAAACATTTGTGGAAGAATGGGTCGCTCTCAGGAGCTCAGTGAATTCCAGTGTGGTGCTGTGATATGATGCCAACTGTGCAACAAGTCCAGTCATGAAATGTACTTTCTACTAAATATTCCACAGGCGATTGTTAATCCCAGCTATGAACTCGCCTGTGAAGTGGTAAGCCACATAAAATCACAGAGCTGGGTCGGTGGTTGCAGTTACTACACATCTCCAAACTTCATGTGGCCTTCAGATTAGCTCAAGAACACTGTGTAGAGAGCTTCAGTGAAGGAGTTTCCACAGCCAAGCGGTTTCATACAAGCCTTAATATCACCAAGTACAATGCAAAGTGTCGGGTGCAGTGGTGTAAAGCACGCCACCACTGGACTCTAGAACAATGGAAATGCATAAGTGCAAAGCAAGGTCAGCAAAGACATGGATGAGCAAGTTTGGTGTGGAGGAACTGGCCTGCACCGAGTCCTGACCTCAACCCAAAAGAAAACCTTTGAGATGAGTAAGGGCGGAGATTATGAGCCAGGCGTTCTCGTCCAACATCAGTGTCTGACCTCACAGATGTACTTCTGAAAAAATGGTCAAAAATATCCATAAACACTCCTAAACCTTGTGGAAAACCTTCCCAGAAGAGTTGAAGCTGTTGTAGCTGGAAAGAGTGGAAAAAACATCATATGGGATTTTACTCAAGTTCATATGCATGTGAAGGCAGACGAGCAAATACTTTTGAAACACTTTACCTAATACTTTAGCCTGTAAAAAATGAATAAACTGTAATATAAGTGAAAATACAAAAGGTACAGCCTAAGCTGTGGTGTCAGGTTCTTATTAAAAGGATACAGCCACCAATTTTATCACACTTACATATGCCTCTATATACAGTATTTCAACTCATTGCAGTATTGCATATGCAGTGGTGTCTGCCATTTGATTTTAAGGTTGTTCTGTTCTTACAAACATGCTGTTGGAAATATCTCATTTCTGCAGGCCAAAGGGGCTAGAACATCTGCTGGTGCCCCAGAAAAGAGCAACACAAGCAAGGAATCATCCAAGACAAACTCCCCTGAGCCAAAGATTTCTCCTGGCACCAAGAGACCAGCAGGAGGGAGAACGATCAAAGGAGATGTAGGAGGAAAGAAAGCAAAGAAGAAAGAAAAGGATGAGGAGGAAGAGAAAAAAGTTGTAGTATCAGGGGGGCAGAGACCAAAGAATTCAAAACGCCGCAGTGTTGCCTCAAAGGTCAGCTACAAGGAAGAGAGCAACAGCGAAGGGGAGGAGGATGGAGGGCTTAGTGACGAAGATGAGTTTCAAGCCACCAGTGAGGATGACAGTGAGGATTCAGAGAGTGGGGTTAAATCTAAAAAGGGGAATAAAGGGAAAGGGAAGGCCAAGGGCACACACAGCAGAAATACTGCAGCTCCAAAGAGAAGAAGCAGTGGAGGTAAAAAACAGGTAAAAGATGAGGAGGATGGAGACTTGGAAGAAGAAGAGGAAGAAGAAGGAGGAGAAGGAACAACGAGCAATGGAACAAAAAGGAGGAGTGGGGCAAAGAGAGAAGGCCCAGGTGCAGACGAGTGGTTAGAGGTGTATCTGGAGAAAACCGCTTCCTGGGTTTGCGTAGATGTGGATCACGGTGTTGGAGTTCCTCAACTCTGCTACCGGAATGCAACCACACCGGTGACATATGTGGTGTCTGTGGACGGGGACGGGTTTGTGAAAGACCTGGGAAAGAAGTATGACCCGACTTGGATGACATCATCCAGGAAGAGGCGGGTGGATGATGACTGGTGGGAGGAAACGCTTGAGCCATTCTTGGGACCTGAGGACGAGAAAGACACAAAGGAAGACAAGGAGGTGACTTCGATTTTTTTTTTCGATTTTTTTTTTTTTTTTTTTTACTTTTCTGCACAATTCTTCTTACCAAAACCAGTGGCCACATCACATGTCCTGTATGCATCATATGGATTAGCAGGAAATGTTCAATGTACACGGGATTTTACTCTATTTTTAACATTGAATTCTTTCCTCCTAGTCAAGAAATTGCTGTGGCCCATCAGCTACTCCCATCGTTAACAATGCAAGAATGGCATGAAAGGAAACAATGTCTTGACCTACTTCAATTTCTTTCTTTGCTCTGCTCTCCCAGCTCCAGAAAACTCTTCTGAACAAACCCCTGCCAGTGTCTGTAGCGGAGTATAAGAACCACCCGCTGTATGCCTTAAAGAGACACCTGCTGAAATATGAGGCCATCTATCCTCCTACAGCCACTGTGCTGGGATACTGCAGAGGGGAGCCAGTATACTCTCGGTAACTAGTTAAACTTTCATCACAGATGCATTTTAGTTCAAGTATACCTCGAAATCCATCGCACATAATGCTTTTTATACTGTGCAGTCTGTGTTAACCTAGTTAGTTATGTCTTATCGCTAAACCAAAAAGCAAGGGAAAACTGGGATTTCAGTGTGAGAGGGGAAAAAAAGGACTGTCGTCATTCATGTCCTGTTTAAATCTTTATCCATCTCTAGGGACTGTGTGCACACCCTGCACTCCAGAGACACGTGGCTGAAAGAAGCAAGGACTGTCCGGTTAGGGGAGGAGCCATACAAGGCAAGCTCTTTTTTGTTTGCTTCTCTTCCCTTCCTCAAAAGGAGACATTTTGTGGTTAGTTTCTCTGTTACATCAGTTTGTTTTTAACTCAGTCACACTCTGACCTGAAGGCAGTTGTAGCTGAGCGGTGTTCATTAGCATGTTTCATGACTGAGGAGGAGAGTTTATCCTGGTAATGAAAACACAGTTTTTCTAAATGAACCAGCCCTGTGATCAAGCCTGCACTGAGTACTGCTACCACTTGAACCACTTTGGACTTTACCTTCCACATCTGCTCCAGCTGTTCTTTCAGCTCCTGGTACTTCTGTGTTTTCCCATGCCCCTTCTTCTTGATGTTCCTGCTTGCTGGGATTGCCACATCTGTCACAACTGTGGTCTTCTGCTTCTTGTCAATCACCACTATGTCAGGTTGGTTTACCACTAACTGCTTGTCAATCTGGAACTCAAACCCCCACTGGACTTTATCCCTGTTATTCTCACACACCTTTGGTTGTGTATGTGGTACAGATGTTCCAGTACACTGTCCCAATCACTTGGATGTGCCTCCCATCTGTCAATGGGCCGTGCTTGTTACTCTTCCTTTTCCTCATCACCGTCTGTCTTCATCTGCCGGAGGTGTTCTTGTAGCAGCTCATCTCAGGGGCCATCTTCGTGATCTATTAGCCGATGCTCCATGGTTTATCCCAGATTGTGGGTCTGACAATAAGCCAGGGGTTCAAATCTCGATAAGGGCATGCATGCAGTAAGGGCCCCTAGCTAGGCCCGCCCAAGCCTACTTCAGAACATGAGCGAGAGATATAGAGCCAAAGCCATACCGGCTCAGACATTGCCCAGCTTAACAAGGTCCACATCAGGCATTTAGGAACCAGGACATACTGATGAGAAGTGGGCAACAGGAATAAAGCATACATGGACAAGGACTAATAATATGGAATTGATGGAATGCTACCAATATTGCCCCCAGATCTTAAACCTGACCCCATGAATAAACTGTTATTGCTAGAGATATATTTGTCTTGAAGAATGACTGATGTAATTATGAAATGATATAAGGTGTAAAATCTTGCAAACCTTTCCTTTCCTGTCATTGATGTTCTGCTGAGTGCAGATGTATTGAATTCTTCTTGTAGCACTGATGCTATTAAATCCTAGTTTGGCTTAATTGGATTAATTGGATCAATTGGATCAATGGCATCGTCAAGGTGACAGGAAGGGGGAATCATAACAGACTGAGGCTGCTGCATACTGAATAGACACACAGATAATGGAAACATGAAATGCTTTGGTGACTTTATGAACTCACAATATAAACACGTCTTTTCCTTTTTAGATGGTGAAGGGCTTCTCTAATCGTTCCCGTAAGGCCAGGATGACGTCTGAGCTGAAGGATGAGAATGACCTGGCTCTGTTTGGAGAATGGCAAACTGAAGAGTACCAGCCGCCGATAGCCGTGGATGGGAAGGTATGTATATGTGTGGGATTGAGCATCACATTCAGAAGATTAAGCGAAACAAAGTTTTATGAGCAACATAAGAACCAACAGGATAAAGCGTCAGTGTCATTGTGGTTTTGTATGTTTTCCTCAGGTCCCACGTAATGACTACGGTAATGTCTACCTGTTTAAACCCTGTATGTTGCCGGTGGGCTGTGTTCATATCAGGTTGCCCAACCTGCACCGCGTGGCCAGGAAACTGAACATTGACGCAGCGCCTGCAGTCACAGGTTTCGACTTCCATGGAGGATACTCGCACGCTGTGTAAGATGACTCTGAGGAGCCTTCGGTGGGGTGTAAACACAATTAAGCAGATGGATACGGTCATACAGGAGAATCTCAGGATGAACAACTGCACCGAGAGTTAGAATTTCACAATATTGAGGGACTTTCAAACAAAATCATGCATTTTTTGACCCGTGCACATCATTATTGATTCCTAGACAGACTCATTAAATCGTGATATTTTCTTAAAAAACAGTTTGTGTTTGTTTTCAAGTTTTAGTTGTGAAGGCAGATACTGATAACAGTATCTTCAAATTTCAATCACAACTGCGGGTTTTGTTTTGTTTTTTTTGTTTTTTTTTTGAAAGCTTAATTAGTTGCTTTCCAAATTTATCTGTATTGTTTCCAGCGAGCTTATTTTCATCTCATTAGTTGGCTTTGGGTAAAATCCCTCTCTGTGAGCATTTGCATTGAATCATTTCAGTGTTTAAAATAAAAAGATCAAAATCAGGATGTTTTTACTCCTAAAGAAAGAAATGAAATAAATGCACTTGTTACAAACATGTCAAAGCTAAGGGGATATTTGCTCACCTGTGTGTGTTTCAGCACTGATGGCTACATTGCGTGTGAGGAGCACGAGGAGGTCCTCAGAGCTGCGTGGGTGGAAGAACAAGAGCTTCAGAAACAGAAGGAGAAAGAGGTGTGTTTTCTTTTATATCACGAATTTGACAATTATTGATTACAACCCTGTAAGATTACAAGATTATGTAGTTTAGGTGGGAACTTTAACACAAAGTATCAGCTGTTACTTTCAAGTAGAAACCTGTATGTGACAGGCTTAATTTTTTTTCTTTTCTTGCAACATCTAGAAAAAAGAGAAGAGGGCCATCTCCAACTGGACTCTGCTGGTCAAAGGACTCCTGATCAGAGAAAAGCTTAAAAAGCGTTACAACAAGAAGAACCAGGGATTGGGGAGCCTTGCTCATGGAGGTGACGCCGAAGGGTTTTCCTCAGATGAGGAGGCTGCTGAGGGTGAAAGTCCGGGAGCTAAGACGGCATCCGAGACTCTAGCAATGTCCTGGCCTCAGAACAGACAAGCAGAGGAGGATGGTGGAAATGCCAGCGGACTGAAGAAGAAGAAAGTAACAAAACGAGAGAAGAAGGGTCAAGAGCAACATTTATTCCCCTTTGAGAAAGTGTGATGTTGGAGACCACCTTCAGGTTTTTGTAAAGCAAAGATTGATTCCATTATGCTGTTAAAGAAGCACTTTCACTGACTTCTTGCAACATTTAGTTTGGAAGATGTTCACATCACTTCAAAGCAGGATGCTGCATGGGTCACTGAAATACCCTGGAGCCTTTGGAAGTAACGCTGGAAGGAAAGGAAAGGAAATACGGGAAGCGAGGAGAAGGTGACGACATAAAGCCTCACTGTTCATAGCTCCATTTTGGTGTACACTGTATTGTAAGATTTTTATGTGAGAACTTCATGGACATGGGGAAAAAAAACATACATATGTACAGCAACAGTATAGGTTGTCATGGAGACTGTGGAAGTGTCCTTACATCTTCATGTGTATTAGGTGAGTATTGGGCACTGATATCAGGTTTAAATATTCAGTGCTTCAAACTTTGACCAGTACAGACAGGTTTGAACCTGCTGGGCACATTAATGTTGGCATTTAGAGCTTATGCTGACATGAATGGATAACTTGCGTGGCAATTAAACACAATACCTCCTGTGCTAACACTACAAATTATAATGAATGGTAAAAATAAGCACACAGCATCTGTGCTCCTGTCAGCTGCTGCTGTTTTATCACATTCATGTTAGCAGTTTTTTCCCCAACCTGCAGGTCTGACCAAATAAGAGCATAGCTTCTGTTACTGGCTCAATCTAAATGTTTTGGGTTTTTTTTTACAAAGAAAGTCATTCCGCTTATTTACTTTTGTCAGCTGATTTTTTTTTAATACTCATGTTGGGTAAAGATCTGACAGAGCCATTGTAAGGAACCAACCACTGTGCACATTTAAGTTGATCTATGGATATAGACTCCTCATCTAACAAAGTATATGCAGACTATATGACAGTTTTTAATAAGTGTATAACTTGAAAATCACTAAAACTGTTCTTTCATTCTTGATTTATCTTTAGTGCTTCGTGTCCTCTTTGCCTGTTTAGCAGGAGGTTTGCTTATATCTCCTCTTCTCTTTGTCATTGTTTGCATTCAGTATTTCTTTTACACTCATTTCTTTTACATATTAGGCACCATTTTATAACTTTTGGCTGTATATTATTGTTTCCGACACTGAAAAAAAGACAGAAAGAAAATACCATCCATAAGTCAAAATTTCAAGTTCAAATTTTAGGATCATATTTTCTTCTAAATTTGAGTTGGTAAATAGAAATTTTGAGATGCCTGACTGTAAATTGTGAGACAATAACATAACAATGACAAATTGATGAAAAAACATTGATTACAGGGTTGTAATCAATGTTTTGTAATTGTTGGAAGATTTTCCGTACTACATGTCTTCAAACCATTTAAAAGTTGCCAATTGTTCTTGTATGAAATTTATTTTTGTAATAAATGTTTAAATATATTGAAATAAAAACAATGCTGTAGATTTCTTATAGATTATGCTATCTATACTTATTAATTGGACACTTTTAAAGATCATCAAGATTGCCCCATTAACCACCTTGAAATGGTGAGTAAACAAAGGTGTTACTAATGCCATATTAATTATGTTCTTGAAGGTTCAATTGTATTTAGGCACAGAGTCTTGATCACTGTGAACTGCCTGTGTTTACCTACAAAAGGACTGCCAGAAGAGGGCCTGACTTTGGCTTGCTTTTCTCTCAAATTTGGATTTTTCTAATTTTCTTATGAAAAGGTAATGATTGTTTTTAGGTAGACTGTAAGGCATTCCTTAAAAGTAAAGACAACATCAGTGTAAACTGCAGAGGTAAAATGTGTCATGTTGCAGCAGTAACAGCTCACTGAACATCAGCTCCATTAGAAGATCCATCTTCTAATTCCACCCTATTACCATACCATTTCCCTCTGGGGCTTAGCCCTCGACTTCTCTCAGGCACTGCTGAGAAGCACAGCAGAGGATAATGCATAGTTTATCAAGCCATCACTCCTATACTTTCATAGCAGAAGAACTGTAAGTCTAATGTTTCAGTCTAGCTGAAGAGCTGCATTAGACTGCCTGCAGTTACAGCTTTAGGAGGAATGGAAACAAAAGCAGGAGCAATTTAGAAATGCAGCTTTATGATGCCAGGATGCATTTGATACCAAAGACTATCAGTTACTGGCATGAAACGATCAAATTTCATAAAGTGACATTCGAGGATCAGGATAAATAGCATGCATATGCACATATATATATATATATATATATATATATATATATATATATATATATATACATATATATATATATATATATATATATATATATATACACACACACACACACACACACACACACTGCCGCTGCACGGCCAGTAGGGGTTGTAGAAGGGCGTAAAACTAGAAACACGTTTAACACAACGATACTCAATTGAAAACCCATTTGCTAACAGCAGTGGAGGAAGTATTCGAATCCTAAACTACTCGGGTGCAAGTAAAAGCCTTCTTACAGTTACATAGATAAAAGCAACCCGTATATCATCGCCAGAGTACCACTAATAATAAAAAAAAAAGTTCTCCGTGTGGGAAAATATTTAATTAGGTTATTATTGATCGTGCATTAATGTAAAACAGGATTGTGCTGTATAGCTAACAGAGGCAATTTCTAGCTGCAACAAATGATAACTTGCATTATACATGAATCAGATTTTTAATAAATACTGAGAAATATCACAAGTACTCTGGTTGATAACAAGAGCAGTTGCCAGTTTTCTGTCAACCTGGCTCAATTACGAAGGTTGTATGTTGCACTGTGTGAGAGCTTTAATCTTGTAAGCGTTTGTTAAACATGAAGTTTCCAAAAGTAACTATTTTTTAGATTACTGAACGGGCATAAGGAAACACAGTCCCAGACTATACAGTTACTTATGGAATCTTTATAACGTGGATGGGATTTAGGTGTCACGTTATAAGAGCAATATGCCGGGAGAGAATTTTCTATGTGTGTAAACCATCGACTGTATACAGTGGACATAGGCTACAGTATCCTGAGAAATTTTAATTTAGAATTAATCCTCTTTTCAGCATGAAATCAATAAATCAATCTCTCTGCATAGTGAAGGTCAAATTATATTGATCAAAACATGCATTTAACCAGATGCATGTTTGGAACAAAACAAGGCAGATCTTTGGTGCTTGGATACTGCCGGACAAAACAAGAAGTGCTGCATCTTTCTTTACAGAGAGAGAGAGAGCGCAAGGCTGCGAGAGAAACGCGGACGTGACGTCACTGTTAAGTACCCCTGTAACGGTCTATCTTCCGTCTACCAGCCAAGCAAAAGCGTGTAAATCGCTCTTGGGATTTCCTTACTCCAAACTCGCCTCTGGTTGTCACCGCGGGCTGACTTGACTCTGCACTAAGAGGTAAACCCCACCGACTTTAAACAGTGGAAATTCACGCAGCGGTTGTGTAAATGTGCCTCTTTGCTCCCGAGCTTCTCCAGAGGCCCTTGTTTACATCTCGATCCCCGGACTAGAGTGGATGAGAGGCGGAGGCACAGCGGGAGGGGAATGAGGAGGAGGGGTGGCTACCTGGCTAGCTCTTATGTTGTCAATTCTTGTTGGGGAATACATTAAAAGTGTTGCTTGAAAACTTTTGCAAGTGTGTTATGAAGGTGTTCAACAGTCGTAACTCGTCCGAGTCGTGGCTTTGCAATTGCGTGACTTCCTCTGCTCAACAGAAATACCAGTACGCTAGCCAGGGAGCTAATCCGGCTAACGGTAAGTTAGCCAGCTGTTGTGTGGATTTAACTTCAGAGGCGCTTTGAGCCGAAACGCTGAAGTCCAGGAACGACCGGGTGCTTATTTGCGTAATTTAATCTCGACTCTCCGCTACCCTCATCCTCCCACAAGACCTGTTATCAAACCTGTGCTGAGTCGCTGTAATACATTAGCCTAGCAAGATGTGTGTCACCCAGTTTGCTGCCTATTTTTATCCTGGATCGGGTGGAATGCGAGCGTTCGTCTGTCTGCCGGGGCCGACTGGCAGGCTTTCCCGGCTAACCTTGTTTTCTGTCCAGTGGCTATTTACAAAGTCACATTTTGAACACCGGTGCCAGCAGTCGTCTTTGATCCCGTGTCTGTTGATCAAATCACATGTCGAAATAAGCCTACTAGAGGGGCCTTTGTGCTGTCACTGTTTTAGTTATCCTCAATGTATTTTCCGTTCAGAAGTGGGGGATTACTTTGTATTACACGGCGAAGACACACGTTTTCTCCATAAGTAAAAAAAAAACCGCAAGCTTCTCGCCCATATTTTTAAAAAACGTAAAGTTCTGTGCAGCGTTGGTTTTAGAAAGTAAATGCAGTTTATATAAAGCATCTGTCTGTGTTAGACCCCAGCCGATATACTGGGGGTCCAATATTAGTGGCTAGAATTAGGTAGGAGTTATCTATGCGTATTGGTGTTTATAATATGGAAGCTTGTTTCCAGCACTGATAATGAAACTTTGGGGCATTGCTCCAAAATTTGTAGTTGTTCATATCAGTTCATACCAGAACTCGAAATTCTGATATGACCTGAAATGATGGCTTAGCTGTGCCTGGCCCAGTGGTGCAAACAAGCTTGCATATTTATGACTCATAAATGAAAATGTAAAAAGTAAAGAAGAGACTGATGAAACACCTTTCACCTCTGTTATGAGTGTTATCGTTGCATATTTTGACCACCCGAAGGGACTTGTTAACTTCACTGTTGGCAACACACATTTTTGGAAACACTAACATAAACAGCTGATGATGTTCAGCAGAGCTAAACGGAGAGTAAACGCATAGCTATACTGAACAGATGCTAATGAAACATCAGGAAACATCAGGAAAGTTCATCCTTGGGAAAGATGTGAGAAGCTGAGTCATGTAAGTGTAACTGAACTATGAACCCTTGAAGTTAGGGACCATGGATTTAATCCAGTCACAGCCATTCATCTTAACATCATTTTCCTTTTTTTTGTTTTCTAGCTTGTCAGCTATAGCAAGATTTAATTTTCTCATTAGACCACATTTTCTTGTAAATGAACCAAATTTGGAAACTAGCAATTGGTCTTCCTGACTTGTTGTGAGGTATGAATCCATTTAAGTGTGTTATTGAGAAATTTTCACAAAAAGTCATTGCAGGCTCTCCTCAGTGTGTGAACCACCAGGTCCTCTGTTCAGAATGACTTTAATCACGAAGTCAACATTTCATCCACACATAACGAAGACAAATTAATACTAAAATCCACCATCTACCTTCCAGTTAAAGTGTATTTAATCACATCTCACAAAGACTGTTGCCAGCTTGATGCAGTTCACAACACTCTAGGAAAGTCAGTATTGTTAACGGTCAAAAGTAATGGTGGTCAAATTCATTTGACCCAGTATCGCTATCTCATCCATCTGTGTTCCCCAAGGAAGAAGACATGTGATTAGGTTATGTGGTTCATTAGTTCATTCCAGTTTACTTCAGTTTGTCATTAAACTTTGGCACAGGCATTTTTTCATTGTTTTTTTTTTTTGTCTTTTATTTATTTAGTAACAATCATTTTAAATCAATTGGTTTGTTGGGGAAACATTTTAATCTGTGTTTTATTTATTTCCTTTTTATCAGAACACAATTTTCTAGAGATTATGGGACATTTGCTTTCTACCACATTGAGGATGATAACTGATCATTGTATTGTATTTTGACCTTGTGAGCCAATGTTCCAAGGTATTACTCAGAGATTCCTAGAAAAGATATCATGGTAGTAGATGTTTGACAGCGGTGAAAGCCCTGTTCAACCTTATCTGCAGCTTATAAGCTTTTATGTTTTCAAATATGATTTCTATTATTTTATGGTTCCTCCCTTTTTCTTTTTTCCCCCAACTAGAGTTTATTACTCAGGCTTTTTTTAATTTTATTTTTATCATTGTTTATCTGTCAATACATGTTTGTTTTGTTTGTTTGTTTTGTTTAATTTAGCTTTGCAGTATGTAATTTGTTTACAGAATTATGTAGTAATAAAAAAATAGAAGGGATTTATTTACAGTAGTCTGCAGAAATCAAGTTTATTTGTCAACACAGTCTGAACTCTCTTAGCCATGCTTTGTTGTAATTTCTTAAAGTAGTCTTCAGAAATAGTTCTCCAGGCTCCTTGAAGACATTCAAAGCTCTTCTTTGGATCTTGGATGCCTTTCATTTTGTTCTCTTGTGTCAAGATGATCCCACTGTTTCAGTAATGTTGAGGTTCGGGCTCTGGGGAGGCTGGTCCATGACTGACAGTGTTCCGCTGTGTATCAGATACTTTTCATCTGCCATTAATCGTTTTTTCGGCCTGCCACTTGTTCGTTGGTCCTCAAATTGTTTAATTTCCTCATGTTTTTGCCAATCTATGCCAGGTTTTTGAGTTATAGCATTTTGGGAATCACCTAGTTGGGGTAAAATATTATTTTTATGCCTGACAAACTGTGTTATCTTTAGCATTTTTTTTTTATAAGGAAACAAATTATGTGTTTTTGTGACAGGATGCTAGTATCAAAGTGCATGCAGGTACAATTAGTTTTTGCCAAGTTGTCTGTTATGTATAGACACAACACTGGTTCATATCCTGAGTTAGGCGCCTTCTTTAATGCTTGAATGATTTGTAGGTCAGTGTTAAGAAACTTAACAAACAAACAGAAAAATCTTCTGGAAATAGTCAAGCACAAGGACTGGGTTGAAAATAAGTGAAAAAGCAGCCAAAAAACCCCCACAAAACATTCTTTGAAAGATCTTCAGAAAACCTGGAGAACTATTGCTCGAGAGCACTTTAAACAATTACAAGAAAGTCCGGCTCCTTCAAATGAAAAAATAAAGAAATGATGGGTGGCTGAATGCTTTTGCACAGTACTATAGATTATTTACGTGCTCACTAGGGCAGGGCAATATGGGTAAAAATATTTATCACAATATATATTTGAAAATTTTCCATAGTGATATAATTGATGCGAGACAAATACTTTACAACTCCACAAATTTATTAGTGCAAAGAAAAAACCCCATCAATGTATTTTCACATAAACAAGCAGCTGTTTTTTTTATGTGCATTAAAGCTATATAAACATTTAACAGTGCAAATGCAAATTCCTCACTGACAGTTTAACCAAAAGGCATTTCCAGTGGAAATTGGCCGACATATCCTGAGCATAACCATAATAGGGCTGGGTATCGTCACTGATTTCTACAATCGATTCGATTCCAATTCACAAGGTCCCGAATCGATTTGAATCGGGGAAATTGTGACTCAGACAGTCAGAAATATTATAATTCTGATCACACATCAGTACATTTCCATATTTTTTGTCTATAAAAAGAAAGCTGACACTTGCGAGACTTTATCAAAGGTGTGAGCATCGCAGCAGATGCCTTTGTCAAAGTAACTGAGGATAAAACACAGAAATCCTGGCCTGGGATTTTATAGCAGATGACCTTAAAAATATTCTGCAGTAGATCAAAAATGAAAGAAAACCATTAATCAACATATGAACATTACCTGATGCTGCTGAAGTGAAGCAGAGCAAAGTTAGAGGTTTTATTAGAGACGCAGCTAAGCGTTTTGCAATTTTGCATAATTTTAAAATTTTTTAATTTGTTCAGCAGGCCTATTGAACAGCAGAAATGAGACTTTCTTGTCGGAAGTAAGTAAAAGGAAAAAAACAGCGTCCGACAGCGCTATAAACAATGGTAGACTTGTGCGTAATAAGCAAGCGAATAATGCAGAAAACAGATTTTTAGATGTGAAACTGTTCGTGAAGTACACTGAGAGAGAGACAACGAGCTCTGCATGAAGTGTGATTTTTTTTTTTTTTAATTTTTTTTTTTTAATTAATTTATTTTTTTATCGTGGTGGAAGCAAAACAGGAAAAGTAAGAGGGAATTCATGACGATGTTTATGTGAAGCGTAGTTTGGATCTTCTTTTGCTGCTGGTTCAGTCAATATTGTTTGGAGAGAGATCAAACCTGTAGCTTCAGAATCTAGCGCAAAAAGGACCTAAACACAAAGCGCGGACCCGCCGAAACATCAGAATCATTGAGCTGTTGGCTTTCAGCCCCGACCGTGTCCGTGCCGTCGGGTGAGAAAGGCGACATCTCACTGATTCTGATCCGTCGGCGGGTCCGCGTTGTGCAGAGTCCGTGTACCTGCTCTCATTTACTGTTTTAGCTGTTTGGTGGTTGTTGAAATTTTGTGAGGTTTAACCTGAGGGCAAAAAAAATATTTAAAAATCGATTCAGGATTTTAATGAATCAATATCACGTTATCCAAATGGTAAAATGGCCTGTATTTGTATAGCGCTTTTACTAGTCGCTAAGGACCCCAAAGCTATTTCCACAACCAGTCATCCACCCATTCACACACACACATTCACACACTGCAAGTGTCAGTGCCAGAATCGATTTTAATCGATAATCAAAACCCACCCCTAATGTATAATATCCACAAAACTTAGAGTCTATACACACACACACACAATGCGGTAATATTATGTTGAAGCAAAGTACATAGTACTCCGTGAGCCTCCTGACTACGGTAGCCGTAACGCTCCGACGACGCATCAAGCGGTGCGGCTTCGTAGTTTAGCAAAGTCGTACTAAAACATTTTTTGACAAATTTTTGAGTGCCGGGTACCACATAAAATAGGTTCGGTAATAACGACGGCCCGCTTGCATGCTCTACCAAAAAATGTGCTTTGTTGTGTATCTGACGGACGAAATCCAAACCAGTTCCACACCACTGAAGTTGCAGCATTTTTACAACCAATTCTGGTTCATCCGTTTCATTCAATGATCCGCTTTCGCTCTTCTCATTCTCCGTCGGCGCCATGCTTTTTCCACCATGTGCATATGAAAACAAAGGCACTGCGCATGCACGTTTTACCCATATTCTATCGCGATATTTCATTTTCTTATCGTTGCCTAACATTATACCGGCATTACCGTAAAATGTATGATATTGCCCAGCCCTAGTGCTCACTTCATTGTACGTGTTTACTTTGTTGAAATGGAGAAAATGGCATTAGAGACTCTCACCAAAGTAAGAAAGTCAACATTGAGTGGCTTAGTGCACATGTTGTGTCACTGTATTTTACCATGTGATAATGCAGGCATCGTCTCTAGATTTACTTATGTATTTATTGTCTTTCATGTACACAAATGGTGTTTGTAAATGAAACTTGAAGGGAGAGGGCAGGCGTGGACAAACGGCTTGTTTTGGATTAAGAAGCTAGAATTGCTCATTCTAACTCTCTCTCTTTTTTTTTTTTTTCCATTTTCCTTATTCAACTCTCTTTTTCCCCTTTTCTCCAGTCTTTTTCTCCTCAGATTATCCAAACAAACCTTCCAAATGAGTGACGGGGAGTGTGACTTCTTTTGCTTCTTCCGCTGCTGCTGAACGCGCTGTGTATGCGCTTCAGGCAGACAGGAAGGCACGGTGTCTCGTAGAGTGAAGTGGCACGAGAAAGTGGAAACAGGGCAGCGAGAAACGAGGAGGTGGCGCATCAGTCAAGCCATTTCAGCTCATTGGACGAGTAGGATCCGACAGGTAGGCGGGTAGTCTACCTGTCCGGGTTATCAAATCAGTCGACTGGATGTCTGTGGACATGAATAGCCAGGCGTCGGATAGCAACGAGGAAGACTTCGGGGTGAACTCAGAAGAGGAGGATGAGGATGATGGAGGAGAAGAGGAGGATCCGGGTGATATTGCAGGATACTACGACGGAGTGGCCAGTGACGTGGAGCAACAAGGCGCCGACTCCTTCGATCCAGAGGAGTACCAATTCACCTGTCTGACCTACAAAGAGAGCCAGCGGGTGCTGATGGAGGAGGTTAACACTGTGGCTGCCGCACTGAAGGTGAGTGGAGCTGCACTCTTCTCAAAAACATTGGTTTAGTGTGTGAAATCAAAATCTGAAAGGCAAAAGCAGGGTGCAAGTGTGTTTTGGTTGTTTTTTTTTTTTTGTTCCCCCCCCCCCCCAAGTTAGATAATTCAGTATGGGTCACCCTCATTTATCATGCCTCATATGTCATGTTATTGAAAATATTACAAATCTAATTCTTTCTTGTTTACAAAGTTTCATAAGAAACAGTAAATCGCAGGTACAAAGCTATCATGGATCACCAACAAAATTGCAGTTGGGTAAATTTATCTAATGAACCAAATTATTATTTATTTTTCAATTGGAGCAGAAACTATTGGAAAGGTGGATAAGAGAGAAACAGGAAATGTTGCAGAAGAGTCAAGGAAGGCATGCGGTGGCATGCAGTCTTGCATCCTTCCTCATGCATGCTTTACTCATGCAGCCCCCTTGGCTTTAAAAACAAAAGGAAAAAAAAAGAAAAAGGCAGTGTTTCCAGTAGTTAGAATTCAGCTGATGCAGACTAGCTTGTGGTATGTGTTACCCGTGGGAAAACACACCTTAGAACAATGTTTCACATGTTCATGTGTGAAAATAGATGGCACAGCGTTTTTCAGGGGCCATTTACTCTGCTCCTAATGTCATTAAGATGTAGTTTTCAGCCAAAATCTTTCATGGCATGCATTTTTAATTTCTTTTTGCTATTTGGGCTGATTGGGGCCCGATGAATGTAAAAACAAAGACTTATAAGATTTTTTTTTTTTTTTTTTTTTACATGATTTTTGTTCTTGAGAAAAATTAGATCCACATATGAGGACATTCACTTTAAATTTCGATAGAACAGTGGCAGTATAATGTTCTCGTAAGTGGATGTCAGGCTCTTGTAGAGCAAAATTTAGTATTTTGGTCTAAATAACCCAAAATGTGATGTTCACATATGTGGACACCAGGTCCTAGGAGGTTAACTGCAAAAGACCTTTTTGAAAGTCTAGATCACAAAACTTGCTGTCAGAAGGTTCCAGGCAAACATAAAAAAAAAAAAAATCACCAATACCAGTCTTTTGAACTGATGGAATGTAAAGTAAAACATTTTGACAATGAGTGAAGGTTTGATTGTAGGAAAAAGGGCGACTAATTGAAAACATCTCCTCTGCTGTTAAGTGCAGGGATGGATTTGGGCGTGTGTTGCAACTAGAGGCAGTGGATTTACTTCAGTCGTATTTCAATAAATTCTTGAAGCAATTATTAGTATGTGTTTAAAAAAAAAAAAAAGACAATGGCTTCAACTGCTCTTGTTGTAAAAATACTTCGAAGTCTAAAAGGGGCAGAGTTGCAGATCAAAAATCAGTGGAGAGACCTGAAAAGTGCAAGAATCATTCAGAAGGTGTTTGCAGTCAAAAACAGGCAGAAATTCCCTAAACAAGAAGTGAAAACATTTACAAACTGTGATACTTGTCAGTGGGATGCTATAAAGAACGGAGAACTTTGTAGCACTTTTGGTCTGGGCTGTAAATCTTTTTAAATCTGTAAAAGATTTTTTTTAAAAATCTTTATCCCTTCAGGTCACCTGTTTTGGGTAACATTGCTAAGTCGACAGGTTGTTTTCCATCAACATGTTACTTTGCTCACAGTTCCACACAGTCAAATTTGACAGCTGCACAGCACAACTGCAGTCCCCTGTTAGCAGAGCTGAGGCATGTGTTTTTCTTGATGGCACTAGGTGAAATAAACAAGTATGTCTCAGTGCCTTTGCTGGAATAAGTCCTAAGGGGTACTTTAAGAGTTTAAAACACAAAGACAGTGTTACATTTAAGAAGACTTGGAGTGTCTTTTCTTTATTATAAAATTGTAATGGCATTTCTTTTATCGTAAGCTCAGCTCATCAAATCTCGACATTCACTACTTTGAACGAACTGTCTACTTTTGCCACTAAGTCGCTTGTTATGTAGCAGAGGTCTTACTAAGGAGGAAACCTTTGTAGGTCAGGACCTATAATGCAGTGTTTTGAACATCAGCCAAACTTGGATCTGAGTCATTTGTAGAATTACACACAGAACTCGAGTAGCAGTCTTTCAACAAAGGGAGTCACGCACCAATCGTTTAAGCAATCTTTTATTTCTTAGAATTGGACATCATCGAAGCAACATCTCAACATCTCTGCGTCCCTTCTTTTTCCCACAGGTTGTACCGTCAGTAGCAAAACTGATCCTAGTGCATTTCCACTGGCAGGTTTCACAGATATTGGACAGGTATGTCTCCACTGCTTCTCATCTTTGCAGAATTTCTTTTACACTGTCTGTTCTTCACATCCATTTCTCAAATTTATTTTCTGCCCTTGCACTTTCTTTTCTTCACTGTTTTTATCTCATCATCTTCCTGTGTAATATCACTCTGCAACTGCCCCCCCCCCACACACATTTTTAGTTCGCTCTGACACTCTTTTCTTTTTCATTTTGTGTTGTTTAAACTGCACAGACTAGATGTTTGTTTTGTTTGTTTGTTTGTAGTTGTTGTTTTTTAAGCCCATCATTTTTTTTAACAACTTATGGCAGACGGTATCAAAAAAGTTAATAAACTTAAATTACAGTTACTTTTAGTACTCATTGATACTTAGTAACACATTCGACTTGATATCTCTTCAGGCATTTAACATCCACTTCTTTGTTGATCAACTTTAATGTGCTGTTGAGTTCCTCATTTGACCTCTGCTTTCCACAGATATAAGTCCAACTCGTCTCTGCTCTTGTCAGACGCTCTGGTCCAGCCCAGCAGCACGTGCAAATCAGTCACTGTGAGTGGGGTATAATCATTTGTTGTCACTGATTCAACTCTGTACTCATATCTGCATCAAAGTAACTGTGATTGTAATGCACCAGATAATCCACTTGTACTAACACAGCTGATCAGAGTACTCTGGCTTTATATTAATACGTGAAATTTTGTCTTTATTAAATCTTTATTTAAAAAAATAACTTCTACTTACAATAAACTTCTTAGCTCAATGTATTTTTATTTTCTTTATTGTCTTTTAATGTGTATTTGTTGTTTTAAACGCACTATATTAATAAAAATGACCTTTGACTGCTCTTGTCAGAAACTTTGAGCTTACTAACAAGCTCTCTGGTTCATCAGGCTGATAATCTCGATTTCTGTTTCAGGCCCCTCAGTCCCTCCAGTGTGGTGTGTGTCTACAGGTCGTACGGAGAGACTCTCTGCTGGCACTGCCCTGCCAGCACTCCTTCTGTAAAGCATGCTGGGAGCAGCACTGCACCGTACTGGTCAAAGATGGCACGGGAGTGGGTGAGTACACAGCAAGCGTGTTTGTAAGCATCTCTCTAGTCATCAGAGCGGTTATTAGAGTGGGAGTGAGTCACAGTTTGTTTGATCAGAGCTCCCAAACGTCTGTTCAAGAATCTGTATGTCTGCACTTTGTATATTTATGCGCTGGTATGTGTATTTGTCCACTAAGGGTTTCATCACAGTTTCAGCCTCTGATCTGCCTTGCTTTACTGCCAAACCAGCGTAGTTTGCAGAGTGGTGTTTAATTTGCGCTACATCAGCCACCCAGCAATACCATGTTTACTAACAGAAAACACTGCAAATCCCGGATGTCCATATTTATTTGTGCTTCTGCACGTGTGGAAAATTAAAGAATGTCTTTGGACTTGGAAGATAAAGGTGGTGTAATGTGACCTTTTGATGATTTCCATCTGGTGTGGAGTTAAACAGGCAGACATGCTCCTGCAGAAGCCTCATTTATCAGTGTGTGTCTGTGAAAGAGTGTGCTTGTGTCAGCAGGATGGCAGATGGGTGTGTGGGTGTGTACATTGATCGTTTCTAAGTTTTTTTTGAGCATTATACTGTAGACCTGTGCCAGATACCTTTCTTTTCCATGAGCGGTTACTGCTGCTCCTCACTGTTACTCACTCAGCAGACGAAAAAGAGAAACCAGTGTAGCCGCAGGACGAGAGGAAGACCTTACACTCTGACAAAAAGTTGGTAAATCTAGTTACAAACCTATGTTAGCAACAACTAGATGAAGTGAAGCCTGACGATCGCTCCTGTGACTGAGAGAGGTCAGACACCTAAGCTGAGATCCAAATGATCAGAATAGTCCAATATTTGGGTTCAGCTCTTGTACATTTTATGTGTGATAAAGTGCATAGTTTACCAGGCTCCCTGTAGCTGCATGTGTGTGGGAGTGCAAATGCTTTAGCAGTGAAATGTGTGAGGATGTTTGTGTGCACGTCCCTGTACTGCCTTTAACAGTCTCTCTGATAAAGTCAGTCCATGTAACCAAGTCCTTCTCAGTCTGATAAGTGTCTCTATGTCAGCTGCACTAAGGAAGGGTCTGTGGTGACAGATGACCCCAGTCTAGTTGTAGGTCAGTGTAACACAAGAAACCAGCTTACTTAGGCCAAACATGGCTGCAGTGGAACTTTTGGATGGCTGTAATTAAATTTAAAGAGTGGGTTTATTTGTACTATTAAGCACACAGAGGTGTTAGAAGTCACTGTCTACATCTTATTTGTCTCGCTGTCTGTGATTTAGGACTGTAATAAATGTGCATGTGTCTGTGTGTTCAGGTATCTCGTGTATGGCTCAGGACTGTTCCCTGCAGATGCCAGAAGACTTTGTCCTGCCACTGCTGCCAGGAGAGGAGCTCAAGGACAAATACAGACGCTACCTCTTCAGAGACTATGTCGAGGTCTGTGACAGTCTCTGTGTTTGCTCAGATACTGTGTCAAAGTCTGCATGTATAGTGAATGAGAAGCATCTGGAGAGGCAGTGAGAACTGAGTTGGCCTATTTGTGTTTGCTTTGAATCAGTGAATGTTGAATCAGTGAATGTTTGAATCAGTGAATCAGTGAATGGATTTAAAGATGGCGCCGGTGAGGTCGGCTGCCGTCACGACTGCTCCGACCACTTTTTCTTTGTCTTTGTTTTTTAAGTTAGTTTTCAGCGTTTCTAAATCTGCAAAATCACCACCATTGGGTACATTAGGTATGACAGTGACACTCTTGTTTCTATTGGTTTACAATGTACTCACAATTCGAAGTTTTTAACTCCGGATCCGAGCTGGCCGAGTGAGATCTTGAGGGAGAACAAAGGGAAGCGGCGGCGGCCTAGAGGGAAGCGAGCCGGCGTCAGGAACAGGCTGAGAGCTCGTGCACACCGCACACCTCTGCCTAGCATCCTGCTCGCCAACGTCCAGTCACTGGAGAACAAGCTTGACGACCTCAGGGCCAGGGTAAAGTTCCAGAGAGACATTCGGGACTGCAATCTCCTCTGCTTCACCGAGACATGGCTGAACCCAGCGGTGCCGGACCACGCCATCCAGCCGGCCGAGTTCTTCTCGGTTCACCGCATGGACAGGACACGGGACTCGGGGAAGTCAAGGGGAGGCGGCGTGTGTTTAATGGTGAACAACAACTGGTGCAACAGTGCGAACGTTGTTCCTCTCACACGCTCCTGCACACCAAATCTGGAACTACTGTCCATCATGTGTCGTCCTTTTTATCTACCTCGGGAATTTACATCGGTCATTATAAGTGCCGTTTATATTCCACCACAAGCGGACACGGTCACCGCCTTATGCGAGCTGCATGAGGCACTCACACAGCACCAGACACAACACCGGGACGCTGCGCTTATTGTGACGGGGGACTTTAATAGCGCCAACCTCAAACGCGCAGCGCCGAACTTTTATCAACACATCTCCTGCCCCACCAGAGGTGAAAGGACACTGGACCACTGCTACACTACGGTCAAGGACGGCTACAAGGCACAATCCCGCCCTCCGTTTGGCAAATCTGATCACGCCGCCATCTTCCTCATGCCAAAATACAAACAAAGGCTGAAACAGGAAGTTCCGGTTCAGAGGAAGGTCGCGCGCTGGACGGATCAATCGGTGGCCGCGTTACAGGACGCACTCGATGACGCAGACTGGGGCATGTTCAGAAACAGCTCCGACAATGACGTCAACGTGTTTACGGAAGCGGTTGTGGGATTCATCGGGAAACTAGCGGATGATACCGTGGAGACAAAGACTATCACAACGTTTCCCAACCAGAAGCCGTGGGTGGATAAAACCATCCGCGACGCTCTGAGATCCCGCACCGCTGCCTACAACACGGGACTCACGACGGGGGACATGGACCCGTACAAAGCCGCGTCATATAACGTGCGGAGGGCGGTGAAAGAGGCGAAGCAGCGCTACGGGAGGAAACTAGAGTCACAACTCCAACAGAGTGACTCTAGGAGCCTGTGGCGGGTACTAAGGACAATAACGGACTATAAAGCACCAACAACCGGTATGACGAACGCGGCCAGGACTCTGGCAGACGAGCTGAACACTTTCTATGCTCGCTTCGAGGCTGCAGCTAAGGACTCCAACGATGCTAGTGTTAGCGGCGCTAACGGCTGCAGACAGGAAGATACTGCCAGCACCGGAAACGTGCTCGTCATCTCCGAGCATGAAGTAAGGAGAGCCTTCAAGAGAGTGAACACCAGGAAAGCAGCAGGACCAGACGGCATCCCAGGTCGTATCCTCAGAGACTGCGCATACCAGCTAGCTCCTGTGTTCACTGAGATATTCAACATCTCTCTATCTCAGTCGGTGATCCCCACATGCTTCAAAGAGTCCATCATTGTTCCTGTCCCGAAGAAACCCCACCCTGCTTCTCTCAATGACTATCGCCCTGTAGCCCTCACCTCAGTAGTGATGAAGTACTTTGAACGCCTGGTCAGAGACTTCATCATTTCTTCACTACCAGACACACTGGACCCACTACAGTTTGCTTACCGTCCAAATCGTTCCACAGACGATGCCATCTCTCATCTCCTCCACACATCACTCACTCACTTGGACACTAGAAGGGGGAATTATGTTAAAATGCTCTTCATAGACTACAGCTCTGCATTTAACACCATAATTCCCTCCACACTCACCACCAAGCTGGAGCATCTGGGACTCAGCTCATCTATGTGTCTGTGGATCTCCAACTTCCTAACTGGCAGACCACAGGCAGTAAGGATGGGCGGACATGTCTCAGCCTCCACCACTCTCAGCACTGGAGCCCCCCAGGGGTGTGTTCTGAGCCCCCTGCTGTACTCTTTGTACACATATGACTGTGTGGCCACTACCAGCTCCACCACCATCATCAAGTTTGCTGACGACACCGTCGTGGTGGGCCTGATCTCTGATAACAACGAGACGGCCTACCTGAAGGAGATTAGGAATCTGGAGAACTGGTGCCAGAGGAACAACCTCCTTCTAAACGTCAGTAAGACAAAGGAGCTGATAGTGGACTTCAGCACTAAGCAGGAGAGGAACTACCAGACCCCTGTCATCAACGAGTGCCCAGTGGAGAGAGTGGACAGCTTCAAATACCTCGGAGTTCACATCACACAGGACCTGTCATGGTCCTGTCACATCAACACCGTGGTGAAAAAGGCCCGTCAGCGTCTCTACCACCTCAGACGCTTGAGAGACTTCCAACTGCCCTCCAAGTTGCTCAGGAACTTTTACTCCTGCACCATAGAGAGCATCCTGACGGGAAACATCTTAACCTGGTTCGGGAACAGCACCATGCAGGACAGACGAGCTCTACAGAGGGTTGTGCGGTCAGCTGAGCGCACCATCCGCTCCGAGCTCCCTGACCTGCACTCAATCTACAGCAGGCGGTGCTGGACCAAGGCCAGGAAGATCGTGAAGGACCTCAGCCATCCCAACAACAGACTGTTCTCTCTGTTGAGGTCAGGAAAGCGATTCCGCTCCCTGAAGACCAACACAGAGAGACTGAGGAGGAGCTTCTTCCCGCAGGCGATACGGTCTCTCAATCACACCACCACACAGTACTGACCCACACATACAGTTCTTACACACACTGGACATTCTGGACATTGTTTCACTTCATTACTTAAATCACGCTGCTGTTATTGTGTATATGCTGCTGTTATTGTGTATATATTTATTTATATTTCTTCATACATTCTTATATAGTTCTATATTGTGTATTTTGTTGTACAGTTATTTTATTTTCAACTTTAATTTATATATTTTATCTTATTCTCCCAGTTAAATTTACCCTTCATTCTAATTTGTGCTGTACAGTTATTTCATTTTTAACCTTAATTTATATTTTATTCCTTCCTAGTTAAATTTACCCTTTTTAATTTTTCATATTTATTTCCTATCTTATTCATAGCCTTTTCCTTTTTTGTTTTCTTTAGGTCACGAGCAGTTGTCCAAGCATTTCACTACATATCGTACTGTGTATGACTGTGTACGTGACAAATAAAATTTGAATTTGAATTTGTTCCACACACAGCGTGAAATCTGACTTCTTTCCTGTATATATGTCTGTCTCACCAACTAGGTATCTTTGTTAATGCCAATTCTTATATCTCAATCAGACAGTCATTTCCAGCAATCATTCCCTCAGATGATAAAGAAATACATCATCAGTTGAAATTAATTACCAAGGTTGTCTTATGTCAGATACTTGTGCCTACATTGGAGGTGAATTCATTAATTGTCTCTTTGTGCTTTCTGCAGAGTCACTTCCAATTGCAGCTGTGTCCAGGTGCAGACTGTCCCATGGTCATCAAAGTGCAGGAGCCACGGGCACGTAGAGTGCAGTGTAGCCGCTGCAGTGAAGTCTTCTGGTAAGTGACACATTGAAGTTACAGTAAGAATTTCACACAAAGTAGATTATTCATTTCTTTTGCTGTCTAATTAAAAGTCTCATTACTATACTGTTGTTTGTTTGTTTGGGAGGGGGGTGTTGTTGTTTTGGATTTTTTATTTATTTATTTATTTTTTGTGCTGGCTATAAATCCTGCTAAGTTAGTAGAATAACATGCTGCTAAAAATAAAAACAAGACAGATTACTATTATTTTCTCACAGATTTCACTGAAACTCTGAAACTTGATTTTAAATATGTTTTTATCGAGGCTCAAAACATTAAAAACTTGCACATTTACAGATATGCACAGAGCTAACAGTCTTTCATGAATTAGTAAATTGGATCATTGTTTCACATACAGAGGTTTAACTAAAAATTATCCTCCGAAGTTTTTCCCCTTATGTGACTTTTTTTTAAATTATTATTAAAATCTTTATTTTATGAATCCAAAAGCTATGGGGTGAATTATTTGCAGAATTTGTTACTTGTTCAGACTTTATGTGGTGGAATTATGTCGCTACTGTAATTGGTTCATATTGTTTTTCCTGAGAACTTTACTCAGTTTTAACTTCGGTCTGTTTTTTATGTCACTGTAATCAGTGAAGCTTATCACTGTCTTTGTTTGTTATCTTTTCCTCAGTTTCAAATGCCGTCAGATGTATCATGCACCCACAGACTGTGCAACAATTAGGAAATGGCTGACCAAATGTGCAGACGACTCAGAGACTGCAAACTACATCAGCGCCCACACTAAAGATGTAAGAACATCTGCATGTAAACACACTGATATGCGCATGTACTGTAACTGTTGCTTGCACACACTTGTGCGCCTGCACACCTACTTTCGTTTTGAACTCTCCGTTGGTCACAAATCTTGCACAGTTTGAAAATGTAATTTGTATAAACACTGCAGATTTTCAGCTCGGAGTAGGAAGTTAAGAGCTCTGTTTGTCTTCTAGTGTCCTAAGTGCAATATCTGCATTGAGAAGAATGGAGGGTGCAATCACATGGTGAGTCAGAGCTGAAATTCACACTTTCCCAGAACACAGGAAACACTAAAAATACATTCACATTCTGAGAGCTGCTGTCCTCAGCTCTAATCATTTGCCACTTGCGTGAATCATTCCAGAAAGATGTTACTTATTTGTGTTTGCTTTTCATTTATTAAAGTCTCTAAGCTGTATGTGTGACAGCATTGTGTTCATTAGTCTTGTGTGATCTGCCGAATGGCTTTGATTCACGGTCCTAGTGAATCTTAAATTGTGTTTTCAGGTTTCTGGTTCACTAATTTGACTTCCTCCTCTTTTTTTCTTTCTTTCTTTGTTTCAGCAATGCTCCAAGTGCAAACACGGTAAGTTGGCTGTCTCAAAATGTCACACCTCTTCTATGATTCAGAGGAGGATTCTGTGGAGCAATTTGCATCCATCTGGGATAATGATTGCATTTCCAAGAAATTTCCAGTCACGGCTTGCTACTATGTTCTTGAAAACAAAACGTTAGAAGCTGCGGTTTGGCGGACTAGCAGACACGGCTTCTTCTGAGCTACTCCAATTATCAGTTACACAAAAATGTGGTTAAATCAATCTGTCATTCATTGACATAACAATATATTATCACATCATCCTCTTTAGACTACTAGAAATAAGAACTGAAGTTATAATTATGGCTTTTTTTTCCTCTCTCTTTTTTTTTTTGGTTTACTTGTGTGTACTGTGAAGTCAACATGTGCTGTGGAGAGTCCATAAATCTGTTTTGTTTTTCCTCTTGTGAAAGACTTCTGCTGGATGTGTCTTGGAGACTGGAAGACCCATGGCAGTGAATACTACGAGTGCAGTCGCTACAAAGAAAATCCTGATATAGTCAACCAGAGCCAGCAGGCTCAGGCCAGAGAGGCCCTCAAGAAATATCTCTTCTACTTTGAGAGGGTAAGCTGTTTTTCCGTAGAAAGGCTCCAGGTTAAACAAACCTGACTTTTTATGTCCTGTTTCCAAACACTCTGATACAAACCTTTTTTTTTTTTTTTTAAATTTCATTTTCTCTGAAGTTTTATTGGGTTGACAGCTTCTTACACTGTCAACAAACCTACAGTTTTAGACAAGAGGGAGCTTAACATTGTATAAAAGCTTTGTGGGACATTGGAAATTAAAAGATTCTGCACCCCATCTAAAGTGTCGTACTGCTAGAAACAAACTAATATTTAATTTTTTCCCCACCAGTGGGAGAATCACAACAAATCTCTGCAGTTGGAAGCTCAGACATACCAGAGGATTCAGGAGAAGATCCAGGAGAGAGTAATGAACAATCTGGGAACCTGGATCGACTGGCAGTACCTGCATAACGCTGCAAAGCTACTGGCAAAGGTACTGTGGCTGCATGCATGGATGGGTAGTGAGTTACAGAGGTGGAAATGCAGAAATGGGGAAGCAGATGCACATAGGGGAAAAAAAATATCAACCGTGATCTATTTATTCATTTCCTTTGGGCTGAATCACAGTTACAATTAAGTTTGAGCTGCAAATAACTCAACATCTTTGATTAACTAGAATTCACAAACACACTGAGCATGTGGTCTCCCGGCATATCAGTGTAAATGTGCAAATACACTTTTAACACTGCACTGATCAACTGGTTCCTTTCTGCTTTTAAAGGATTTCAAAGTGAAAATCTGCTTTGTAACATGTCTATGAAAATGCCTCACATGCAACATATGTGCTGCTTGGGTTGAGTATATACAGATGGTGATAAAGTTTAACTTTGTGATGCTTAAAGTTTTTAAATCAAGGTTTTACAAATTTGAGTTTTTGTGTGCAAAGTAAAATAACTCAAGTAAGCCTGTGCAGTGTTGTGATTGCATGTTGTCTTGTTCCTAGTGTCGCTACACACTGCAGTATACCTACCCTTACGCCTATTACATGGAGTCGGGCCCGCGCAAGAAACTGGTGAGAAACAAGCTTCAATAAATGATCTAATATCAGCTGTGATTTCAGTGCCTTCCTTTTACTGTCCTACCACTGACTTTGTATCTGTTCAACAAATGTAATTGTGACTTCAGTCAGATTTCTCTTTGGGTGAGGGAAGTGATTCTTTTGACCTGACGTTTGTGTTCCTCCATGTGTCCTCTGTAGTTTGAGTACCAGCAGGCCCAACTGGAAGCAGAGATAGAAAACTTGTCGTGGAAGGTCGAGCGAGCCGACAGCTACGAGAGAGGAGGCGAGGGGGAGCTCAGCGCCAGTGACAGAGGGGTGAGAGAGTATACTAAACAATGGGAGGGAGGGGAAATGCATTAGGTGTGTAAGACAGGGAAAACTACAGGATGAGCCATGGGAATCTGTTGCTGGTTTCATTACATCCAAGTAATGACAGCACATGAAGCATGGTGGAGTATTTATTTGTTGTTGAGTTGATTCCCAAGTAAAATAGGTGACTTTTTGTTTTAGGCAAGTCCATGGCTCATTAATTTGATAAACAGTGGATCTCAGACACAAGGGAATAACTGATCCTACTGAGATCCATTAGATGGTTCAGTTCATTGATGAGTTTTGGATTTCAGTGTTTCATATGATTTTTATTGACAGAAAAGTATTGTTTTTTTAAATAATAGTGAGTGATTTCTTTTTCTTTTTTTTTCTTTCTTTTTTTTTTTTCTTTCTTTTTGCAGGATCTGGAAAATCAGATGCACATTGCTGAGCAGAGGCGACGCACGCTGCTGAAGGATTTCCACGACACCTGAAGCTCCATCGCGACTGCAAAGCACCAGCATCTTCCTCTTTACTTTCTTCCTTCCCTGCCTCCTAACCTTTACTTCCTTCCATGACCACGCCTCGGTGCAGTCATACTTTACCCCCTCCCTCCTTTTGCTTCACTGCACTCACTTGTTTGCTTCCATCTTTCCCTCCCCCTCACTTCCATAAGGCTGCAGGGCCACAGAGTGGCACGATTGTATCAGCCGTACCTCTTCATCATCCCCACCCCGTTTACAGGTTTTTGCCTCAAAGCATCACATTTACCGCGGTTACACTGGTTTCAGCATTTCAGATCTGATCATGTAGGTCAAAGCTCAGAGGTCTTCTGCCAGCTGCTTTGCTTTTTATTTGTCAGTAAACATAGAGACACTGGCACCAGCACCTGAAAGCAGAGTGAAGCCTTATGAAAAGAGAGCAGAGCTGCTTTTTGCAAAAACTTGCTGGTGACCTTTTGTGGCATAATCTCTAGTCAAACTGCCATGAATGGAGAAGCTTGTGTTCTGATAGAGATGAGGAAAAGCTGGGAAGAGGATTTTGTTTCTTTTATTTATTTTTTTCTTTAAGCAGAAGGTGCAGATGGGTGGTGTTACAGCGACCATAATGGCTAGATTCCACTTGATGGTAGTTGCACATGCGAAGCTGAAATTTAGTTTCCTCTCCAGATATTTTTTGGGGGAAGAAAACACTGAGTGTAGAAGTTCTGTTGTTGGGGTTTGTAGTGCATCATCTTCTCACTGTTGGAGAGTGATATCTTCAATGATGGGTGCCACAGCCCTCTCATATGATGCAAGAACCTGCATCATGCTGGAGGGAAGGTTTCATTTCTTTAACAAACACTTGTTTGAACATTCACTTCTTTAGATTCAGTCACTAGTTTTTTTTAAAGTAAACACACCTTCCCTCCACTGTTTTGTCTTTTGCTCCAGCAACCGCTGCCAGCAAAGAGTCGTTATGGCCGAAGTAAAACTACCGAATCGGTCCCGTTCTGGTCTCCGCATTCTGATGCTGTCGCTCAGTTGTGCTCAGCTAATCTAGATCCAAGCCGGCGTGATCCCTTTCTATTGCAAATCTAGCATTAGCACCTCCGCTGATCAGATCATGAAGTTGTTATGAAGCTGTGAGTGTAATCTCTGCCATTTACACACACTACAGCACCTCCCACTGACATGGCATGCACACGCCCACACACTCACGCTCAAACACTCCGCTGCAGAAAACAAACTGTTAATTTTTCTCCTCGTCCCATCTCATGCTCTCCTCTTTCTTTTCCATCATCCCCCTATACTTTATTTTGCCCTCGTTTTCTCTTTTTCCTTTCCCTGCTGACATTGTTCACTTTTCTTCTGGAAAATGGCTCTTCATAGATAGATTGTTTTAAAAAAAATTGAAAAAAAAGAAAATACCAAAAAAAAGCTGTAATTTTCAACGGTTGTACATTAATACAGAAATAGAGTTACTGAGAGAGTTTTTAAACCGGATCCTGTCTCTTGTGTGTTAATTACAAACACCACTTCACACAGAATTTCACTTAAAGGTTTAAAGGACAAAAAATCAAGTTGTTTTGTTTTGTTGTTGTTTTTTTATTTTAAGGAATTTTAATTATTTTAGTTTTTTACTAAATGAAAGGAGAGTGATGCGGCGCTGATGCGGACGCTGCACCGGTCCGTCGTGGTGAAGAGGGAGCTGAGTGTAAAAGCGCAGCTCTCAATTTACCGGTCGATCTACGTCCCTACCCTCACCTATGGCCACGAGCTGTGGGTAGTGACCGAAAGAACGAGATCGCGGATACAAGCGGCGGAAATGAGCTTCCTCCGAAGGGTGGCTGGCCTCTCCCTTAGAGATAGGGTGAGACGTTCGGCCATCCGGGAGGGGCTCAGAGTAGAGCCGCTGCTCCTCCACATCGAAAAGGAGCCAGCTGAGGTGGTTCGGGCATCTGACAAGGATGCCCCCTGGGCGCCTCCTGGGTGAGGTGTTCCAGGCATGTCCCACCGGGAGGAGGCCCCGGGGCAGACCCAGGACACGCTGGAGAGATTATATCTCTCGGCTGGCCTGGGAACGTCTTGGTATTCGCCCGGATAAGCTGGAGGAGGTGGCTGGGGAGAGGGAGGTCTGGGCCTCTTTGCTTAGGCTGCTGCCCCCGTGACCCGGCCCCAGATAAAGCGGAAGAAGATGGATGGATAAAGGAGAAAATATGATTGAGTTAATGATCCATCCTTAACAAGAAGTTGCACTCTGATTTCTAAAAACAAACAAATAAAACATCTGAAATGGATAAATACACTTTGTTTTTATAGACACTGCCAGCATATGGTGTCTTACTGGAAGAAGGCAACTGCCATCAGGGTGTACACTGCAAGCAAGACTTGTTTGTGGTCAGCCACAATGTTGATGTGTGGGGTACGTGTCAACAGTTCGATGAATCCAATCCACTGACCTTTTTACCTCATAGCTATCATCAAGGTTATTTGTGTTACAGTAGCACTCCTGTGGGCCTGGAACGTTTTAGTACCTGCTTCCAAAACAGTAGGAACCTCCTAGTCACTTGCTGCCTATTATATCTCACCCTGGGGTGACACAGCAACCAGGTAATGTTACCTCACCTGCCAGTGATTTCAGTGACATGATTGATCTATATAGGACTTAAGATCTAAATTTTTTTTTCCCTCACACTGTGCTGTCAATGTGAATTAGAGGAGTCTCGTACACAGCAGGGGATGGCTGTAACTCTGAAGGTAGAGGATAATCTGCTAACAGGAAGTTTTGATCGACTAATGGTGGTTCAATCCCTAGCTCCTCCAGTCTTCGTATCAAATATCTTGGGCAAGATCCTAACCCTAAGTTGCTCTCTGATGCATCCGTCAGAGTATTAATGTGTGTGAGAATGTTAGATAGAAAGCACTTAGGCATACAAAAAACAATGCTGATGAACGGGTGCATGAGGCGTGTTGTATGAAGCACTTTGAGTGCGCTCAGAGAGTAGAAAAGCGCTATATAAGAACAAGTCCATTTACCAGAGGTCATTCCTACACCTGCAGTGTGTCATTATTTTGTTTCCAACACAGTCATACCGGTAATAAAACAAAAAAAACAACAAAAACCTTTTTAAGGTTCAAAGGTTTTCTGTATTGGTATATTTAAAAAAAAAAAAAAAAAAAAAATTCTGATAAATGCAACCTCAGGTAAACTAATCTTCTAATTATTAGGAAAAATACAGAAGGTAAGAAGGAGTTTGGCGTCCCCAGGACATGGACACCTTGCAGTCATTGAGTCAACAATTGCCTCCTCTGTATACCAAAGTATTCTAGTGTAGGATGTGAGGTTAGACACACATCAGTGAGAATACAAAGTGCAGCAAACATTCAGTCCATTAACACAAAAACAAATAATGCTGCTAAACAAAAGCTTCAGCTGAGACTGTAGCAGGATCTTGTAACATGACTGATCACAAGCACAGCAGCTAATCTACAACAGACTGACTGACAAAATAATCAAGGTGCCTCATCCGAAGCCTCTTGACTGCACTGCTGTAGCTGGACCTACAGAGAGATATGCATGAACTAATGCTACCAACTCTCAATGAACTGAATCAACTCTGTAAAAAAAAGTAGGCCAAAATTCCTCCACAACAATGTGAGAGAGACTAATAAACCCATAAAGAGAATGAATGCTTCAAGTTTATGGCTGCCAAAGCTTCTATGAGCTACTGAATCCTAGCATGCACTCTTTCACACACTGCTGAAGTTGTTTTTAACTCAAACGATTTTATTTTTGTCCTGATACATAAAACTTGACAATTAAAAAATGTTTTGAAAGAGTCTTTCAATGAAGACATACACGTTTTGTTAATAAATATACATATAAACAGGATTAAAATGATATATTCACAATCACTGTAATTTTTCGGGCACTGCATTGTTGACACAGTGCAGAAACCCTACTCTGACATTATCAGATTGGCACCTTGTTAAGTGCAAGGCCCACAGCGTCTGCTACAGCCTAAAATAGATAAGTGTAGTAGTGGGCAAAGATGATATCCACTGCCCCGCTTGACCTTGCATGTGTCCTGGTTTCATATTTACACAGTAACATAGCTTGTATAGGAGGAAGAGGGCACCCTCAAGTGTTTACTTGGAGCAGGCACATTTTTCACTTTACAACAGTGTGTGGGGCTGATGATTGAGCTCAGATTAGCTGAGATTCATTTAGCTTTATGAAATTCATCAATTTTGTCCACTATACCAGTGCAGCTTACAGTAAGATAAGAAGATTTGGAGATCAAGTTAATTTTAAAACCCCAGTCATTTATAGACTACTAACTGACCAGCAAGCTCGTTGTATGAGCTGTCAACTTGACGAATAAACTTACCAGATTAAAGAATACATTTTGTTACTATTGTAATAATTTAAAATATGTAACCACCATAGGTTACAACTTGTAGTCTAAGCATTTATTTTAACATGTCCTTCCTTAGCAACTCTTGTTGTCACCTGGAACTTTTAAAAGGTGCTCAGAATACCTGGGGACTCTTTTGGTTTGAACACCTTCGGGAAAAAAAAAGGTTGGGAAAGACGCTACCGCATTTAATGTGTCACTCGTTAACTTGTAAACTCCAGCCTTGTTAGACACCATTACATTTAAATAATATGAATTGAAATAATTATTTTCTGTTGGGATAACCTTGCCATACTATGTTTCATCTCCCAGTGTACCCTGTAGGCAACAAACTAGAAACACAACAGAAATCAGTGCAGCTGGATTTAAGCAGCATTGGAGCCCTAAAAATGTCAGAAATCTGTGTGTTATCTTCAAAGGGTCTACAAGTCACCAGTATGAGAGTAAATACAACTTTGTATGAATACTGAAGAGGAGCTTCATTAAATTCTACAGCAATGAAATAATATATATGAGGGGGCGGATCTTCCGGATGTGACGGCAGTGTCGGAAACGCTGTCAGACGGGAGTGATGCACGTGCTGGAGTTAGCTGCAGAGAGAACATGAGCACTTGTCTGTTGAGGTTGAAGAGGCTCGAAAAAGCAGCGAATATCTCTCACGGTGCCGTTTTCTGGTCCTCTTCTTTTCATTAGCACATGCTCAGGCTGCTAAGAGGGCGCACGGAGGAGCCTGACGACGCACTGAAGGGTAACTGAACGAGGAGGAGAGCAGCTCGCGGCGCGAAAGAGGAAAGTTGTCGGTGTCTGAGCCGGTGCGGCTTGAGAGAGTGTTTTTGTGTTTCTGTATGCGCACCTCGGCAGCTTGTTAGGGTGATTTATTTACAGTCGAAGGCTGATAAGAGGACTGGTGAAGGCTGTTTGGACAGCATGGCGGACTACCTGATCAGCGGGCAAACCGGTTACGTCCCCGATGACGGGCTGACGGGACAGCAGCTGTTCAACGGAGGAGACGGACTCACATACAAGTAAGGACCTTATCTCTATACCTGTATCCCTGGTAAGCAGGCCAAGTTGGGCTACTTAAGTTTGTACGTAAGTGGTTCATGTTTCTCAAGACATTCTACTAATATTATGAAGCGAAAATCAGGGTGTTACTTAATTGTTGCATTTATTATCGTGTAATAGGTGCATTATTGCTAGGGCTTACTTTTAGCTCAACGGGGATAGCGCCCCCTCAAAAAAGAGAGGATCCTACATTTCCCAGAATGCAGTCAGTTTCAAGAACAAGAATTTGTTTTGTGTGCCTGTGTTTTGCGTTGTTAATGGTTTTATTTTTGTTTGTTTTGTTTTCAAGCAAATCTAGTGGCATTTAAATATGAACTCGCTGTTTAAATTTCGCGCCTTTTGAAAATCTGCCTTGTACGCAGGATTGAACGTTTCACGGTGAATCCACTGCCTCTGTGTAACTGTGCAGCTGTATGTATTAGCAGGGAAATCCCAGCAAAATTGTTCAGTGAGGTTTTGAAAGTCTCTATAAATTTTAATTGTTTTCACTTCATAAATCGGGCATTGTGCGTCAAAGGATCACTGGTGCCCTTCACAGCTAATAATACTGGACCAATCTGAGTTGAAGCCTATTGGAAATTAGAGGGGTGAACAGTCCTTCGGTGCACACACTTGCCCTAAATTTAGGCTCTGGCTCATGCAGTCCTGTGTTGTTAAGCTGGATCCTGTGGACCCTGGCTATATTTAGAACGTCGGCCCGGTAGTCCTCTGCACAACAAAACTGTTTATTCTTTAATGAAATTGCTTTTTACTCAGCAGGGAAAACTAAGAATCTGATTCACTGATTATCAAATGATCCACAAGATGACTCTGAAACTTTTCAGCTTTTTCTACCCCCCCCCCCCCCCCCCAAAAAAAAAAAAAAAATCTGAATGTAATTATTTCTGACAACCAACCAGTGACCAAGCAATCCAAAATCCAATGATGAATTAAAACAATTTTTAAGCAATTAAAGATTTCAAAACTGTTATATATTACAAACAAAATAAAAGGAAAGCAAACAAATTGTGTTTTAGTGTTTCTTCTTTTTTTTCTAAATGGGTAAGAAAATAAAGCTGTATCAGCGAATCCTTTGACCCACTGGAACCCCAGGTTTAATCGATTTTAAATGCTGTTCATGCATAATAAAGTGCTGTGGCTTAATGACACACATTTTCTCAGGTCGCATGGATGAACATGCTTTCATACCCTTAGTCTGTTTCTGGGCCTCTTTGCCTCTACTCTGCTCCATGTATGCAGTCTTGTGAACATGACACTCACTGATGATCCCCGTCCAAGAAATTCATGTTATGTCCAGTTTGCAGTTGCATAAGATGTGTTCTTTTCTCAAATGCCATAACTATTTCTGAGCTTAAAAATCACCTGCTCAATATTTAACCTGTCATGTTCACTATTTACAAAAAATACTTACAATTAAAATTAGTGTATTATTCCTTTTAACTCTTGGAGTGAAGCCAGTTTAGTCAGACATCGGGGGTTAAAGTGTTTGACATCTCAAAGGAAGCTTCAGAACTGTAGGCTGAAAAGATCTAAACTTTCTTTTACTTTAACTGTTTTTGTTTCTCCCCCAGTGACTTCCTGATTCTGCCAGGCTACATTGACTTCACTGCTGATCAAGTGGTGAGTTGAGTCGACAGACGAATAATTGCCAACATGCAAAATCTGGTTAAAGCTGATGTTGTAGTATTATACTAATCCAAGCTGGATAATGTTCAGGGTGGGAGCATATGAGGTGAGAGTGAGGATTATGAGCTGTGTGCCTCCCATCTCTAATGTTATCTCACAGTGCTTCCATAAATTGCACAGTTTGTTTTCACTTTAAAGAGACTCTGTAACTTTTTCTAAATGCTGTCACTGTGACGTTCAGGGGATACCAACTAACTACAAAACTGGCAAACCGAGGTGGGGGCACACCTATCTAATGTTTACTAACTTTAGCCTTCATGAGCTGCTGGTCATACCAGACCAAGTAAGGTTGTAGCAGAGAAACGCCTGTGTTTATTGCTCTTGAATGTTGTGCTCTGAGAAATGTCACCAAAGGCTGCACCAGCATAAACCCATACAGCACCGTGGCTCACAAGGTTAAAGGCGTCGGGGGGGGGCAGGAAATCTGATAGTGTGTTTGATTGAAATGACCATTTCTCTAAGGTGGTTAAGTTACTTCTACTTCTTTTTATCTTATTACTTCTACTTTTTGTCCTTCTCTCTGTAAACACAATAACTTGTAGAAGTATCGAATGAGTTCTTAGCAGAGGTGTAGAGTGGGGTCATGTTATTAGCTTAGTCATTGTCTTAATGATTTGTTGGTTGAAAATTGACAAAAAGCCTTATAACTTAGAAACTATGATTCTTACAAGTGTGGTGTGTATTCTTAACATATAGCAAGTACATTATAAAGATTTAAATTATGTCACATTTGTCCTTTGACTTCTTCTAGGTCAATAGATTGATCTGAAGGTCTAGAGCTACATAAAATGACAGGCAACATTTTGTCGACTTGGGATATTTTTGAGTACAGTGATTCATTTTTTTGTAGAGTACAATAACAGGTTATAACTGTTTTAATACAAAACAATTAGAATACATGTGCAGCATTCCTGAATACATTTTTCTTTTTTAAGCAAAAACTCATGATCTAAAGCTTTTAATTTGCTCTTTATTATTGAACAGTTAAACTAATTTTACCAAACCGTACAATGAATGTTACAGATGTACTATAGTCACATAAAAACACAATTATTCTCAAAAGTACAGTGGGGCAAAAAAGTATTTAGTCAGCCACCGATTGTGCAAGTTCCCCCACTTAAAATGATGACAGAGGTCAGTAATTTGCACCAGAGGTACACTTCAACTGTGAGAGACAGAATGTGAAAAAAAAATCCATGAATTCACATGGTAGGATTTGTAAAGAATTTATTCGTAAATTAGGGTGGAAAATAAGTATTTGGTCACCTCAAACAAGGAAAATCTCTGGCTCTCACAGACCTGTAACGTCTTCTGTAAGAAGCTTTTCTGTCCCCCACTCGTTACCTGTATGAATGGCACCTGTTTGAACTCATCATCTGTATAAAAGACACCTGTCCACAGCCTCAAACAGTCAGACTCCAAACTCCGCCATGGCCAAGACCAAAGAGCTTTCGAAGGACACCAGGAAAAGTATTGTAGACCTGCACCAGACTGGGAAGAGTGAATCTACAATAGGCAAGCAGCTTGGTGTGAAAAAATCAACTGTGGGAGCAATCATCAGAAAATGGAAGACATACAAGACCACTGATAATCTCCCTCGATCTGGGGCTCCACGCAAGATCTCATCCCGTGGGGTCAAAATGATCATGAGAACGGTGAGCAAAGATCCCAGAACCACACGGGGGGACCTGGTGAATGACCTGCAGAGAGCTGGGACCAAAGTAACAAAGGTCACCATCAGTAACACACTACAACGGCAGGGAATCAAATCCCGCAGTGCCAGACGTGTTCCGCTGCTGAAGCCAGTGCATGTCCAGGCCCGTCTGAAGTTTGCCAGAGAGCACATGGATGATACAGCAGAGGATTGGGAGAATGTCATGTGGTCAGATGAAACCAAAGTAGAACTTTTTGGTATAAACTCAACTCGTCGTGTTTGGAGGAAGAAGAATACTGAGTCGCATCCCAAGAACACCATACCTACTGTGAAGCATGGGGGTGGAAACATCATGCTATGGGGCTGTTTTTCTGCCAAGGGGACAGGACGACTGATCCGTGTTAAGGACAGAATGAATGGGGCCATGTATCGTGAGATTTTGAGCCAAAACCTCCTTCCATCAGTGAGAACTTTGAGGATGAAACGAGGCTGGGTCTTCCAACATGACAATGATCCAGAACACACCGCCCGGGCAACAAAGGAGTGGCTCCGTAAGAAGCATTTGAAAGTCCTGGAGTGGCCTAGCCAGTCTCCAGACCTCAACCCCATAGAAAATCTGTGGCGGGAGTTGAAAGTCCGTGTTGCTCGGCGACAGCCCCAAAACATCACTGCTCTCGAGAAGATCTGCATGGAGGAATGGGCCAAAATACCAGCTACTGTGTGTGCAAACCTGGTAAAGACCTATAGTAAACGTTTGACCTCTGTTATTGCCAACAAAGGTTATGTTACAAAGTATTGAGTTGTATTTTTGTCATTGACCAAATACTTATTTTCCACCCTGATTTACGAATAAATTCTTTACAAATCCTACCATGTGGATTCATGGATTTATTTTTCACATTCTGTCTCTCACAGTTGAAGTGTACCTCTGGTGCAAATTACTGACCTCTGTCATCATTTTAGGTGGGGGAACTTGCACAATCGGTGGCTGACTAAATACTTTTTTGCCCCACTGTAGGTGAAGTATATTAAAATGGGTTTCAACAGTGCAAAAACCAAAAGCATGCACTTTGCACTTGTTTTTACTGTACTACACACTCCAGTACGTTGAAAAAGAACAAAGGAGAAAAATGAATACATAGAACACACAATTCTAGTCCCAAAGTAAATACTGGCTAGAGAGTGAGCTGCCTTGGTGGAGGTTTGTGCTCTTGGAGTCTGTCTTGTTCATCTTAGACTTAGTTCATGCAACATCATAACCACATTTGTGTCAGAGCTGCAGTTTCCTTTTGTTATTGACATAGAAAGCAACAGTCTGACCAAATATATGTGTAACTTGGTTAATATGCATCCTTTTTACAATGCACATTTAAACAGTAGCTCTGAACTATTTTCTTTTCTCTTTTTTTTCTTTTTTCAGCTAGTTTTGGTGTGTTCATGTTTGGACTGGACTGTTGTAACGAAGGAATTTCTTCTATGGTGATTTTAGGTGGCTCAGCATGTTGAGATATGCTGTATAAGCATTCCTTATGTTCTTTTAGTTTTAGGGTGACTGATGCATTGCTCTTGCATTTCACTGAGCAAGCATTTACTAGGACTGTTAGAGTTTGGAGGCCTACGGTCAACATGACCCCACAAAACAGGTTTTTGGGCATAATTCAAGAGTTTTGCACAAATGTCTATTAAAATAAAAGTAAGTAATGGACAATGTATTTCAAAAAGGATAAAAGTCACTTGCATCTCTCATGTGGCTTTAATTGAAACTGAGCATTTAGTCCACTTTGTCAAAAATAGTTTGTATCAGAAGATTAAAAAAAATATTGTCTGTCACCATGAGAACATGTTAAATTTACTCCACAGTCACTCAGATTAAAAACAGTATGTTGTGTCCTACTGACATATACTATTGAAGCATAGCTGTAAGTAGAAGTACTTCTCTCAGCTGGAAAACAGTCAGATGGTGGTGAAACACCTCAGACGACATGATTGTCCTGTAAGTTGAAAGAAATGTCAGTGCCATTCATAAATCTGTTTAGTTGCCTTTCTTCGCTCCAAATATTTAACTATCTAAACACACACAGTCTAAAAACTCTGTTTCACTCTAAAAACATGTCTAAAAACATGACATGTTTTGTGCTGGTATGTTGTAACAAACTGATACATAGTGTCAAGTGTTTTAATGTCCAAAAAAATGTGACGTTGTAATGTCACAGCCATTAAACTGAAACTGGTTAAATATTTCCACCTCTGCTTACCCCACTGTGTGAGGCTTGAAAGGTTAAACTGAGTGTTTCTGTGTATGTAGGACCTGACATCGGCGCTCACCAAACAAATCACCATGAAGACCCCCTTCGTCTCCTCTCCTATGGACACTGTCACTGAAGCCAACATGGCCATTGCTATGGCAGTGAGTATAACAACCAAAGGCATTTATTGTTCTGTCATCACATCTGGCCATCCTCAGGCACACACGCATGTGTTATCTCTTCTTGCAGCTAACAGGTGGTATAGGCTTCATTCACCACAACTGCACTCCAGAGTTCCAGGCTAATGAAGTTCGCAAAGTCAAGGTAGTGATTCTGTGTTCAGTCTGTCTCTTGTCTTTTTTATGCATGTTTATTTTCATCTTTCTTAACTCGTGTCTTTTTTGTGTGCATGTGTAGAGCAGTGTATTTGTCTGCTTCCCAGCTTATAGAGTATAGGCAATGATTCCTTTATGTTCCTTTCACCGCTCCTTTTTTTTTTTTTTTGCTCAATCTTTATTTTTCCACATCCCCATCCTGTTTTTTCCCCCTCCTCATTTCCTTCCTCCCCTTCCTTCTCCAGCGATATGAGCAGGGCTTCATCACAGATCCTGTGGTGATGAGCCCCAACGAGCGAGTAAGGGATGTCTTCCAGGCCAAGGCACGCCATGGGTTCTGTGGCATCCCTGTCACAGATAACGGCAAAATGGGCGGCAAGTTGGTGGGCATCATCTCATCCAGAGACATCGATTTTCTGAAGGTGGAGGACCACGACCTTCCACTGAGTGAGGTGGGCATGCAAAAAATTGGTTTGATCTTGAAATTTACATCTCAAAATGCTCTAGAGACACTTTCTTAGAAACCTTTGTAATATTTTTCTCACAGGTGATGACAAAGCGAGATGATCTGGTGGTTGCCCCCGCTGGGGTGACTCTGAAAGAAGCCAATGAAATCCTCCAGAGGAGTAAGAAAGGTGTGTAGGTTGTTTCGTGTAAGACCTGATAATATGATGATTAAGTTGGGCCAGTTGATCAGATTTTGTCCTTGATCATAATTTTGGCTTTCCACAATTGCGGGAACATGATTGACTGTTAATGTGAATGTGTGCCCTGCTGGTTGAACACAAAGCAGTCCCTAAATCACTGCCTGGCGGTGTGCCAGCACATACCAGTCACAGCTGTTTCCTGCATGCTGCAGCTTAAAGTTTCCTGGATGTACTCTGAATGAGAAACAGTACAAAGACAGATAAACAACAGATATCAAACAGTCAAAACAAATAGCAAAAGTCTGGCACAGCAAAAGGCAAAGAGGTTGTTATTCTAAACAGATCTTCATCCATTGTTTGGAAATACTTTAGATTTAGTGCGATCTGCAAAGCAACAAACTAACTTCTTCAACCACCTGAAAACACTTCACTAACTGTTAGGGCTGGGCAATATCATACCGTTCACGGTAATACCGGTGTAATGTTGGGCAATGATAAGAAAATGAAATATCGCGATAGAATATGGGTAAAACGTGCATGCGCAGTGCCTTTGATTTCATACGCACATGGCGGAAAAAGCATGGCGGCGACGGAGAATGAGAAGGGCGAAAGCGGATCGTTGAATGAAACAGATGAACCAGAATTGGTTTGTAAAAATGCTGCAACTTCAGTGGTGTGGAATTGGTTTAGCTTTCATCCGTCAGATACACAACAAAGCACTATTTTTGGTAGAGCATGCTAGCGGGCTGTCGTTATTACTGTGGGTTTTTTTTGTTTTTGGGTTTTGTTTTTTGTTTTTAAAATACGGCACACTTAAAATCAATTCTTTGATTTTTGATTTTTTTTATTAGATTTTTTTTTTTGCATTAATAAAGTTGTGGAGTTGTAAAGTATTTTGTCTAGTGTCAATTATATCGTCAGTTATATCGTTATCGCAAATTTTCACATGTATATGGTGATAAATAATTTTGGTCATATCGTCCTGCTCTACTAACTGTGGTAAAATGACTTCATGAAGGCAGAGGGGGGGGAAAATGCATTGTCTAAGCTAACACTGGATGATTCACGTTATCCAGTGTCAGTGCAGACATCCATAAAAGGTGAACCTGAGGAGTCCATCAGCACATCTATCCGGGTTACAAAGACTCACTGAAATCACCAATACAACTGCATTGTCTAGTCAGTGTAGGGGACAAAAGATATGTTATCCCCTCATGCAATTATTTTCTCAATGTGGGATAGAGCTGCACTGTAAACAAACTGTGGAAGGGGGAACAAATGGGATCTCACAGCCACTGTGTTCTGCTAGAGCTCCACCGATATATCAGCTGGCTGATAGATGAAATTGTAAAAACTAAAAAACAACTTTCCGCCATGTTAATGTTGCACTGTTTGTCCACCAGAGGGCACTTTGTAACGTCCTTGTTGGGGGCACCTAAGAACAAGCTGATCTAAGCAGAATTTTGCAGAGTGTAAATGAGTAACCCATGACTTGTAGTGACAGTAAAACAAGACCATTGTTAAACTGCTTTGTCATTATTTTCTCAGTAAGGATAAACTATGATCATAACTACACATAATAATTGTTATGGGAATCTGTTTCATGTGTCTGAAAGGGGAAAAACAAAATCAGCCAATGTTGGATTTTTAAACCGCCAAATATAGAGTAGAAATATTGTTATTGCTCTTAAAAATCTTGTATCTGTTGGGCTCTCTTTGCTAAATTTTATTCACATATGTCATGCTGGTACAGTGAGTAGAATGAGACTATTTTGTCTTTAGGTGAGATGGATAAACGTCTTATTGTTTTGCAAAGATTTTTAATAGGAATATAATGCAGTGTAAAAGTGACAGCAGTATTCTGTTTTTTGTGTAAAGTTTATAAAATGATTTATTTTTCTTCCAAGAGATGCCATGACTTTAGTTGATGAGGATCAGTTTTATTTTTCTGTAATGATTTGTACATTAGTTGGAATGTAGCACAACACTGTTGTGTTGATGTTAAAGCAGTGCTCTGTTTACATTACAGTGCAATAAAAGTTTTTGGCGCAAAAATCTGAATAATCGTGATCATAATTTTGGCTATTATCACGAAGCCCTATGATGGGGAAAAATGTACCAAGGAACAGGGTAAGCTGCTTCTAAGTGCACAGCATGAGCATGCTTTCATGCCTTTGGTTCCTCCTGCAGGTAAATTGCCCATAGTGAATGAAGAGGGGTCCCTGGTATCCATCATCGCTCGCACAGACTTGAAGAAGAACAGAGACTTCCCCTTAGCTTCCAAAGATTCTCGGAAACAGCTGCTGTGTGGTGCAGCCATCGGCACACACGATGACGACAAGTACCGACTGGACCTGTTGGTGCAGAGCGGAGTGGATGCGGTTGTACTAGTAAGGACTTCTAATGTGCTTTTTAAAGGCATGGAATGTTTCAGGTGCAGAGTTTGGGGGTAAATTAAGTCGTGTTGAAACTGGGGACGGGGCTTAAACTGGGACCAATTTTTGGTTTTGTCATGCAAGTAAGAGACCTGCCTTGGTCCACTGACAAATATTTAACTAAAACCACTTAATGAAACAGTGTGCATAACCATGGAATCTGAAAAGAAAAAGCAGTCGCTTGGATGAAGGACAGAGTAGACCTGCCAATTATTGTTTAGAATACACAGTTTTTTGTTGTTAAGGGGTTATCTTCAATCTGGGTGAGTCTTCATGTCTTTGAATGGGAAGATCATGTTATGTTTCATCTCTCTACCTCCAGGACTCCTCTCAGGGCAACTCGATCTTCCAGATCAATATGATCAAATATATTAAAGAAAAGTACCCCAACCTGCAGGTCATCGGTGGCAATGGTAACTTCACTTTACACACACTAATATTTTCATATGTAAAGTATTCAGAGAAAGTATTTTCTAAAAAGAAAGTGTTCACTATAGAATGGATGCTGTTTTCTATGTATGCACTTGTCAGAATGGTCCATGATAAAGGCGTATCGTGCAAAGGGGGAGCGACACATCCTACATTTGTTCACAGCCAGTGGGCTTGAGTGTTGAACATTCATGTCTTTGATTGTATTTGCTGCTCATTGATCTGTTGCTTGTGGTGAAAATTACTGTTTGTTTGTTTTTTTTCCCTCCTCTGTGTCTCACCCGGTCTGTGGCAGTCGTGACTGCAGCTCAGGCCAAGAATCTGATTGATGCAGGAGTGGATGCACTGAGAGTGGGGATGGGCAGCGGCTCCATCTGCATCACGCAGGAAGGTGAGTGACTGAAGGCAAAACTGTACAGACAACAGGCACATCACTTCCTGCTTCCTTTTATAAAACTGCTCTAAACCAGTCTGAAGCCTTTGATCTGTATGGTGTAGCAGCTTCTGCTACAAAATGGCAGCAGTAAAGTTCTTCTGCAGCAATAAACAGTACTTAAAGTCTGCTTTGCTTGTTGAATCCTAAAGCACGGACCAAACCAAGAATGGAAACCTAAACTTTCACCCTGTGTAGTATATCGTATTGAAGGACAATTAATTCTGTATTTTTGTGTACTTTATGAGATTCCTGATGGAAACGTGAGCATTTCCAGTTGCTTAGTTTGACAATTTGTTGCATTCAGGGGTAACTGTTGTTGACAGTTCTGACCCTTTCTACTATCTGATGTCTGATCATCTTTGTACATCATAGGCTGTGAAACATTTATGCTGCAGCCTCATTTTATTATAGAAAATAACAATCAATTATTATGGTTTCTGCACTGATTACTCAAATTGGGCATAAAGCTGCAGTGCTAGTGGACTTTAAGTCATCCTTTGTGAACTTGTCCTCTAAGTTAGACAATGCGGTACATGATTATGGTTTTAAACTAATGTTCATTGAGATGTTTTATTTACACTGGGACATCTATTTAGTACTTAAGTTATGGTTCTGTGGAGCTGCTATTACTGTGTAGCAGGAGTTTGGGTTAGAAAGTTGAAGTTGTTGTTTTTTTTGGGGGAATGGGGCCTAGTGGGTGGGGGTGAGAGGTACTCCTCAGTTTTTGTTTAGCTTTTTGTATTTGTTTTATTTTTCATTTATTTCTTTAATCATGATACTAAATCTAGCCTGCTTTTCATACACTCCTTTTTTATTGATTTGGTGAAGAGTATCAGCATCACCCCATTAGCATCACTTTTGTACTAAGACTGAGATTCTTTTACTTAAAACTTGTTACACGGCAGGCTTTCCCACTCTCACCTTTACTTTTCACTTTATCAGTAGAGCCTCTCTCAGCCACCTCTCAGAACGTCTTTGTAGTGGTGTAGTGCAATCCTGTGGCATAGTGCACAGGATTGCTATATATGCAGATGATTTATTATTATTATGTTACAAATCCAACGACTCACCTATCTGCTATTATGGAATCACTTTAAAATTTTGTCTCTTTCTCCCATAAACCTTGATACACAGGAGCTTAGACAAAACGGAGCTACCTTTCCGTCTAACTTTTTCTGGCTTTAAGTATTTAGGAGTGCATATCAAGTTTAATCCCTTGTTGTGATAACCCTGTTGTAATTGCCTCCGTGGAAATTTTTTTTTTAATTAATTAATTTATTTTAAATTTGGTATCAATTCCAGTGCCACCTTAATTTTGTCTCTGCCTCTGCTCTGACCCCAATCTGTAATAATCAGCCCCCCTCTTCCTTTCATATATGTGCAAGAAAAGGAGTCAATGTTTTCATTATAATTTATTTATTTATTTGTTTATTTTTTTGGAAAGACAACAGTTTTCTCAGTTTTTAGTGATGTCTTTTGTACAATTTGCCCTCATATTTATTCAGCTGTTTTCAAATAAGACACACTGCATCCTCTGCTTCCCCAGAGTTTCCATGTCAGCCCCCCAAGCATTTGTGGGAGGACTTATATGAGTTGAAGTCTCACAGTAAGGCTCTTATCTCATGAATATATACTTTCATTACTGCACTGGCCAATTACTCAACCAAAAAGATCACTTCCAGTTGAGAAAAGGAACTGGGTCTTAAATTTGGGGAAGATTACTTGGAAAAAGTAATTGATAGTATTCATACCTCATCCTCATGTGCAAGACTCTTCCTTACTTAGTTTAAGACAGTAAATACAGGGTGGGTGTCACATGGCCCTCTTCCTATTTGGGGGGGGGAGTTATATCAAGATGGCCGACTTCTAAATGGCCACCATGGTCACCACCCATCTTGAGGAGTTTGCCCTCTCACATATACTAATGTGCCACAAACAGGACTTTAATATCACCAACCATTCCATGTTATTACGGTGTATCCATATAAATGGCCCACCCTGTAGATTGTATTTGTCAAAATCAAGACTATCTAAAGTATATTCTGACAACCTCGACCTGTGCGGCAGATGTATTACCTCTCTGTGATTTAACTCGTCTGCCTTACACTTCAATCATACTGGACTTTTTGTTGGCACATCATAGAATTTAGTGTTCCTCGAAAGCTCTCCACCCTCCAGCTACATCACTTTGGCTGAAAGATCCAATTCAGACTCAGAGGGTATGCTAGTGAGGTTTTATAGATGCAGCAGCCTTTTATCATTTATTTTAATTCCTTGAAAACATTTGCACCTGGCTAATTTTGAGTATCACATTTTTATTTTATTTTTATTTTATTTTTAAATATTCGGTTAGACTTTGGGATGGGGATTGGTTTGGATAAGCTGTTTAATTTGGTTTCCACAAAAGCTTCACAATGTTAATGGCTTGAACTGTATTGATTTATACCTTTTTATTTGTTTTGTTTTTGTTGGGCCTGATATGTCAAACTAGATTAGATAAGAAAATTCTATAATTGGTATTTAAAAAAAACAAAACAAAACAAAAACGTACGAGCTGATCAGGAAACTCCAATGTAAAGAAATGCAAACTTTGTGTAAAACAAACAGCGGTGCTACAATGAAAATCTACAGTAAAGCTACAGAAGTTAAAAAGCGTACGAGTGCAGACTGACTGAACCTGGTATGTTTATAAGGCAGCTTGCAGAAGGCTGACAGCAGCTGTCCTACTTTATATGGCAGCAATACCTGCAACAACAGGGGTGCGTCTAAAGGGGGGTATGGGGTGTACTAGAGCATATTTATTTCAAGACTAAAGTGACGTTATACTGCAGATTTAGATTAATATAAAATATAAATTACGACTTAAATTGTACCAATATATATGAATACAAATGAAAGCTTTTTCTTAATATATATAGGCCACTAAGAATATACAAGCCACTAAAACTCTCAGCCACTGACCTGGCATTATTAGCTTGGACACTGAATTATAAGTAGTTGTTGTTATTATTGTTATTATTATTAACGTCACTCATCTGAAGGTCTGCTTTCTGCAGCAGAAAAAGTATCAAAGCACAGGGCCTCAGAAAATCTGAGAATTTTTATGTGCTCGTGTTTCTTCATTGCACACAGCACATGCTCCTATAGAGGCTTAAAGGTTAAACATACATACATACATACATATTGCTATGTTTCTAATGATTTATTTTTGTAAATAAATAATTACAAAATATTTTTGTTAATGAGACAACTACTTATTTGATTAATTGGTTGAATGATTGATAGAATATGGAGAATATAAAATAATTGCTAGCTGCAGCTCTAATCCTGACTGTTTGCCTTTTGGAAATGAGGAAAGCTTTTTGTTTAACCCTTTACAGCCGATCGGAGCGGGCACGCTCCATTTTGCGTAACTATTTTTAAATCCCGGTAGCTCTGCAACCACGTAAGCTAGCGCAATAATTTTTTTTGCATATGAAACCGGAGGAGTTGTACTTACATCTTATGCCATCAGCTTGTCCTAGGTCACAGTTTCCTTCCACATATAGCTTTGCAAAAACTGCATAAAAATCACTTGCAGCAACAAAAACATGATATTCCAGAAACACGCTTCGCCGATCCGATCAGCTGTTTGTAACACTTCCTACGTCCATCAGCGCGAACTATCACATGACCGCATGACCTGCCCGAAACCGGAAGTGACGTCATTTTGCGGAAATGTAGTTTTTTTACGATTGGGGCCTTATGAGCCTATACTTGTGTTTTAAAAAGTTATGTTTGAGTTTATGACTTTCTGTGTCGTTTCTGGGATGCTTAGGACTCATATTGCACAGCTGGAAATAGTTTATTTTGATGCATATGCTGTTATTTTGCAAATTTGCACTATAATATTTATTTTCGTTTTTCCTGCAGTGTATAAAAATTGGTGTATTTCAAAAATAAAACTATGAAGACACTCAAAATAAATTTCCTGTGGTGGGAAACTAGTTTGTGCAACTTTTTTGTATTTACAGTTTTGAGGGATAAGCCTCTTAAATTTCTCTAACTAGAAATATATGTTAAAAAAACAAAAACGATTTTCAATTTTTTTGTAGTTTATTGCACTTTTTTGCAATTTATGTAATTACTATGCACCTAATGCAGACATATTATTAAAGTTTGGGCTATAATGGTTGTATTGATGTATAGCAACTTGAAATGCTCCCAAAAATGGCTCCACAGCATGTAAAAATATAATATATGCTCTGGCGGACTTGGTTCTATGGTAGGTCTTAAAGGGTTAAACTCAGTTTAAATGTTATAACTGAATCAGTCTGTCACTTTTATGAGTTTTGTTTGTCTGCTGTAGTGAGGCTCTCTCTGTTCCTTGTTTCTGACTGCACTTGTCTCTATGTTGACTATGATTCTTGTGATATCATTAGGCATTTCTTGTTCATTTCCTTTTGCTTGTATTCTGTTTTGCTATCATCTTCATCTTGCCAGCTTCTTACCTTCTGCCTTCCTTTCTGTCTGCCTCCTGTTCTCTCCCCTACTTCTCATCCTGGTACGTGCGTGCGTGCGTGCGTGTGTCAGCTCCCCTCAGTGTACCACCAGCTATAAAGCTCCACAGCCCCAAAACCCCAACCACTGTTACGGGATACTCCAGTAAGTTCCCCTGCTGGTGTGCACTAGGCTCGGTTTGGCTCCATCATCACAGTGTGTCTCCCCCTCCCCCCCCCCCCCCACCCCACCCACCCCCACAGCCTGCTGCATTAATTGGGGTTCAGCTTTGCATCTGTAGGTGTACTAGAGTTTTAGAAGTTGGCCTTTGGGGTTTTGGGGTTTTTGCTTGTTCGTGTGTCCACACTAATTTGTCGATTATGCTGAGTAGGGATGGGTACTGGTATCCGATGCCATTATGGCACTGGTTCTGACATAAACGGTAATAACCAGACCGAAAAGCAGCGCACATTTCTGTGCTTTATTTCGGTGCTTTTTTTCTTCTTCCTGAGATGTCATACACTTTGGATTCTAGCCAATCATTTTATCTTTGCAAGCGCAGTAGGCGGGCCCAGGTACGTACGTTCTTTTAGAGCAGAGCTACAGATTAAAAATGCCCAAGGCGAAGCGGTCAACATCTGGCTGTACTTCACAGCAAAAGATGCAAACTCAGCAGCCTGCAACAAGTGCTTTAAGGTGATACCGTGCAAAGGAGGTAACACCTCGAATCTGATCAAACACCTGGCGACATAGCATTTTGTTAAAAGCCAAGAAATGCGCCATTTTTGATAGCTTGCTGCGAGACCTCACACCGTGCACATCTACTGCACGTGGGTTGCCTGTTATCGGACCCGGAGTTAGCAACATCCCCCAAAAACCCCAAGAGTCCTGGCCCCTAGCCCTGCCAGTGTAGCAGAAATGATGACGGATGATGATGGCAGCAGCCGTTATTCTCTGCGTGAGTAGCTTAATGTTGTCTGTGTGTAAACTAACCACGTTATTGAATTAATGCATGTAAGGTGAACTAGCAAACACCTTCGTAGTTACATGCGGCTGTCTTCTTGTTTGATGGCAGATACTCCCTTCACCCTGGCCAAAAAGGCTAAAATGACCAAAGAAAAAGTGGAAAACAGCTAAACACGAGAGGTCTTTGGACAGTTTGTTTTTTTTTTTCCATTGAAAAAGTATGGTATCACTTCCAGCCAAGAGTGATACCATAAATCCCCTATAGCTGCAGAAAAGGCTAACATTGTTATCTTTTTTTACAAAAAAACCCAGCTGAACATGAGAGGTTTTTGAACCAATTTTGTGTTCTCCATTCTTTAAGCACCGGCACCGTTTCAAAAGTACCGGTTTGGTACTGGTATCGGATAAAACCTAAACGATACCCATCCCTAATGCTGAGTGAATGTTGCTCTTCTTCCACCCACTTTCCTGACCTTTTGATTTCTGTTTGAAGCCATCAGATTGAGACACAAATGTAAAGATACTATTGGTGAGATAGTGGCTGGGTTCAAAGGCCACTGCTTATTGTGTTAGGCGTCTCATCCATGTCTAACACACATTCCTAACATTGGAACAAAATAAAAAGCAGAGGATTACTAGATGGTGTGACTAGCTACCACAGGGTGTCTCTGTTCAGCACTTGTGGTCATGTTTGTGTGCTGGTTGGGACAGACTTTGCTTAAGGATATAAATGATAAGAATTAATCACCTTTGTCTACAATGTGGGGAAAGATGTTAAAGAAGTCGCTGCCACTGTTTTTGGCTGAAAATTAATCTGCACTCACCTGCTTTGTGGGTTCGTTTCTGCTTTGACCCTGCTTTTCATGAGTCAAAACAGAGTAGAATAGTAAAGATTTGTAGCTTGAACCTATTGAGCTTCACTGTTTTAGAGTACGGCCATTGCATATGATAACAGTTCCCTCTGAAACGTTTTTGTGTTTTTCACTGAATAGAAGCAGAGTAGAAAATAAATAGGGATCCAGTATTTCCCCACATAATCAGATTAAAGAACTGCCACTTTATTGAGCACTAGATTTTTACTCGTCTTGGTCTTAAGCTGGGGACATGAGTCCTTCCGCTCCGCAGCCTTGGTGAGCTTGGCAGTTTTTCTAGTTGTTCACCTGCTGGAGGCTGTGGTTTTGGTGGTTCTCCAGCTTGCAGCAGAAACACTCTCTTCGCCAGCTGCAGTCCAAGATAGAGTCCGAGATCCTCTGTAGAGGGATGCAGCTGATTGATATCGAGGGCTGCAGCTGATTGATATCGAGGGCTGCAACAACGGCAACCCGGATAGATTGAACAACCAAAACCTGGTTGGCAGTAAATATACCTTGCTGGCCCACCCAACTAAAGTCTGTGTGGGGAAACACTGGAATCATTAGTGCTGGTAAGTACCTTGCAGTCCTGAGTTGGAAGGAAATGACGAGTTCAGCGGTTTAATAAAAGGAATTGGAATGTTGGGATATTTGTGTTTTGGCACTTTACTTCTGTTGCTTAATATTAGAGTAGTTGATCTTTTGAAAAATGGCTTTGAAATCCACTGAAGAGTCCTCTGCAGCTACAGGCAGCGTGTATTATGAGAGTTTGATTCTTAGAGCAGTGTGGTATTTCTCTGCTGATGTGACAAATTTAATGTTCCTCATTTTCACATTTAACAAACATAACAGACATGTTCCCAGTTTGTCTGCTCATTCACTTTGTTTCTTTTTTCTAAACGTTGAACAGTTTGTCCTATTATTAGTCAGTGGAGATTTCTTTCCTCTTGCCTTCTCAAACTGTCAGACATATGAAAGAACAATGGCTAAATGATGGAAAAGCTGAATCTTCCAAACTGAGGCCAGTTCTTTAGCTAAATATGTTATACCGTGGTGTTATCGGCTGATTTTTAAGCAACTTCAACCACTTAAGCTTAAAGCTAGTTCTCCATACAACAAGTGAAGAGCAGGTGTAAAGTAAAAATGTTGGCCATCATCACACAGCCTCTGTCACTGAAGACAACATTCTGCGTTTTTAAATAACCGACTGAAGCAATCCCCTACATTGTTTACAGATTGAATTGAATTCAATTTGTTTTTTATTTTAATGACAAAATTACTTTTCATAAGGTTTTATCAGCCTGAGCTTGCTGCTAAAGGACACATTAGCAAGATGGCGCATACTGCTAGGTTTACTCACAATACATTAATGTGGATAGCTGAGTTGTGCTTGGTTTGGTGGTTTCAAGCTGCATAAGATTTTTAAAAGGCTCATATTAGCTGAAACCTCAGGATCAAGCTTAGTCAAGACAAGTTGGTGCATCTGGCTCGAGTTGTGTATTTACAGTAGTACAGAGGTTCTTTACAGGGCACCTTTCTCAGTTGTACCTGTTTAATCCACCTTCATCTGTTTTTTCCTCCTCTCTCCTCGACAGTGCTGGCATGTGGCAGACCCCAAGCCACAGCTGTCTATAAGGTTTCAGAGTATGCCAGGCGTTTTGGCGTTCCGGTCATCGCTGACGGCGGCATCCAGACCGTTGGCCACACCGCAAAGGCCCTAGCACTTGGAGCATCCACAGGTATGGATTTGATCATCAGGTGAACATGCATTGAAGCCATGTCGAACGAGAAAGAAACACTTGATTTTTATCTTCTTGTTTTATTACTGAAGAACTGATTAAAGAATTTTAAGATGCAACATAATAACTAGAGATGGCACGAAACCACTTTTTAATGTCCGATACCGGATATCATAAATTTGGATATCTGCCGATACCGATATGAATCCGATATAGCGTATTTTGTAATCAATAACGGATTTCTTTTTTTTTTTTTATAAATATCTTGCTGCATTTTGTATAAGTTCATACTCAAGTTTTAAAAAAAACAAGAGACTGAAGCTATTCTGTTATACCTGTATGCAAAAAATACACTCCACCCAAAACATGTTATAGTTCAGCAACACTGATCAATCTAATAAATTTAAACCTACACCATCCTCCCTATTCTGGTATTTTAAAGAGTACTTGCCTACCTAACTAATAGGGTTGCCAACTCCCAGAAAAAATATTAGAGAACCACCCCCCGCCCCTTAATCGATGTAATCAACTTTAATTTAATGCAAGTGTAAAACAAATGCACAGAAATCACTTATTTTTCTACAATAATTAAATAGATTCAGCATCTTTCTTCAACAGAATTGCAGACTGCACAGATGGTACCTTCCCAAAGGAAAAAGTACTATAACTTACTAAAGTGTATATTAGACTTACTAGTTACTATATACAATAATGGATTTCTATACATTTAATCAGATGACCACTTTTGTTGTAAGATTCAGATAATTATTTATTCAAAGTTTTTAAATGACATAACAAAGAAAAATATTCTTTGTGCCCCTGGCCCCCGACAAAACTTTGCTAGACCCGCCCCTGCACAGTTACCAGCCGTCAGCTACGTAGGAAAGGATCCTGGTGTTATTTGTCTCTCAGAAACAGTTCATAACTTCCCTTCAACTCATTCATGTCACCTAAAAGGTAAACCTGTTTCTCCATCACCCTGCTCAGCTCTGATGATTTAGTAAGAACATCTCCTAGTTCCATCTTCATGTTTCCCTCTCACCACATATCCAAACCGATATCGTGACCAGCAGCTTTTACAGCCGTGGCTCCACCAAAACCTCAGCTGACACTAGAAAGTAATATTAAATACATTCTAACAGCAGCTTATCACGCTTAAACGTGCTGCTGTTGTTTATCCGCCGGTCTCCTCTTTCTAGCACAAAGTGGGCGATAAACAAACGAGAAAGAGTGGACTTGTGGCAGAAAAGCCGATCAGCTGATCATTTTCATGCTTGAAGTGATAACAGGGGAGGGAGGGGAAGTGAATGAGAGAAGTAGTGTTGATTTTTTAATTCTAGCTGAAGTACGGGACAAATCGCTTCCTTTTCACCTCAGTATGGAACTCCGATCGCCAGGCCAGCTGTGGCTCAATATATCAGTTGTTAAGCTTAACGTGGAAATACTATGCAAACATTTAGGCATGAACTTACACACTTGCTTTACTTCTCTGGGATAGTTTTGGCCGAGATGAAATGCCGCGGTTAGGAAGCATGTAGCGAGGCTCCAAATACTCCACCAGACCGCCGTCAGGTCTCGCAGACAACAGCCGCTCTGTCACGTGACACATACTGCTCCGATGCGCCGAGCTGGGTTACGCCAAGTAGCGCGTTTTGTGAGGTGATTTTGTGATACTTCGGATCGGATTACGTTTTTTTATTTCTCTCCGATATCCGATCCAGTAATTTAGGTCAGTAACGGACCGATACGTAATATCGGATCGGTCTATCTCTAATACTAACTGCACCCTACAGTTAGTGAGAAGGTAAAGTCTGACTGTGGAAAGAGCAAATTTAAAAAAAAAAAATCAATCACCTCATTGTTGTAATCTCGGCACAATTTTATCTTTGACTTTTTTTTAATATATATGATAGAGTTAAATGTTTCAGTAACTTTCTTTTTCTGTGTGTCCAGTGATGATGGGTTCTCTGCTGGCTGCTACTAGTGAAGCTCCTGGTGAATATTTCTTCTCTGATGGCATCAGGCTGAAGAAATACCGTGGCATGGGCTCCCTGGACGCCATGGACAAAAACCTGGGCTCCCAGACCAGATACTTCAGGTATCAGTAATACAACAAGGGGCTGTCCACCTTACACAGCCAGTCTGCCTGTCACGTTGTTGGGCCTTTCTTTGCCAGTTTTCCCCAGCAGACAACACTTCCTCATTTCATTTTCAGTGGTTTGCAGAACACAGCTGTTGTACTGCTATGTGGTGGTAAAGAATGATGAGCCTGCTAGAAAAGTATGGCGCTGGCATTTCACTTTAAAAAAAAAAAAACAAAAAAACCTTCATCTAATAGACAACCTCTAACGAGCTTACAAAGATGTTCACTGAACAAACTGGTCTAAACAGGCTGTTGAAGTTGATATGCTATCAGTGAGCAGTAGGTTGCCTAACAAGGGGTTCTGTCCACACTACTCACTCCTTTCTCCCTCCTCTCCCCTCCCAGTGAGAACGATAAGATTAAAGTCGCTCAGGGTGTTTCCGGAGCTGTGCAGGACAAAGGCTCCATCCACAAGTTTGTTCCTTACCTGCTCGCTGGCATTCAGCACTCCTGCCAGGACATCGGAGCTAAAAGCCTAACCCAACTCAGGTAAAAACACAAACCTGTCAGAGTTAACGCTGCACTCTGAGAGAACTCAAACAGCCACACAAGAAGAAAAATGAATGTTTAAATACTCAGAAGCAAGCCAATAAAAAAAGTGATTAAATGTCCAGTGATATTTGAAGCATAAATCATGATCGATATGCAGTATGAATTTTACTGTCTAAATAAACACTTTCATTTGTACATCATACAGAAAGGTTTTTGAACTTTTTTTTTTGGTTGCTTTTATCAGATAGCACAGCAGGGAGTAGACAGGGCAGCTGGGAGAGAGCGTGGGGGAAGATTGGGGACCAAAGTGGTGCTCAACAAATTTTTTTTTTTTTTTTTGCAGAAATGTTTTTGACGACAAATACATTGACAGTTATAGGGGGGGGGGGGGAAGGAATTCATTACGAAGTTTGAATCTGATGTACTTGACACATTTTGTAAATCACATTAGTGTGATGTGGCTGACCAAGTACAGTCAGGTGTATTACAAGTTCTATAGCTTGGCCATTATCTTGTATTTCACAGAAATTTGATGTCCAGCTTTATTCTTATTTCCTTAAGTTTTATATTGTACTTAATTTCTCACCATTTCTGCTGTCATCTAACAGCTGTTTTCTTTTTTCCTTCTCCAGAGCCATGATGTACTCTGGAGACCTGAAATTTGAAAAGAGAACAACATCAGCTCAGAAAGAAGGCGGAGTCCACAGCTTGCACAGGTACACACGCACACAGACATGGGTTTTCCTCAGTTTCATATTTCATGGTCTTCAAATTTCCTAGTTTCATGTCTTACCACAACCACACAAGCCTTCAGTTAAACTTCCTCTTTAGCGCCTGTAATCAGGCTACTGCTGTGTCTGTCTTAACAGGAAACCTCAGGGAGTATCGTGGATAAGTCGTGTGATCTTTTCTTCTCATACTCTTTCTCCCACAGTTACGAGAAACGTCTCTTTTAAGGAGAAGCTTGTCTTCTGATGGAGAATCCTTCCAACAGACATTATGCAAAAACACTACTTGCCAGATCATCTGATAGCTGTATTTGACGCACACCCACACTTCTCATTAGAGTAGTCTGTAAAGATCAACCTCTCTCAAACTCCACTCTTCCAGTGATCCATTAGTCTTGCTGCCGGTGTCATCTATGCATAGTCTGTTTTAAATGTGAAGGACTGAATTAAAGCATTTCAATAAGTGCACGGGTGATTGTGTCATGAAAATATCCAGTGCTTTTCATGTTGTTTCAAAGTATTTGAACCCTGCTGTGTCCATTTCAAGATGAAAAATGTCCAGTAATAAAGCATGTTTTTCATAAGTGGCTGTGGTCTGTTTTTGTTTAATTGAACAACTTTGCTAAAACTTTAAAGAATCCTTATCTAGTAACTTGTGCCCTGCATGTTCTCATGTTACCTGAGGGAAGAGAAAAGAAAAGGATGTGCTGCAGCTTGTAGATGAGAAACTGTCTGTTCTAAACCGACCATTTAGTTTCTGTTCATCTAATGTAGGGAAGCAGTGAAGCAGACCCATTCATTTCAACTTCGTTAGTAGCGAGAGCTGACGGCCATCTGTGTGCCAGTTTCTACACACTTTATATCATCATCCACTCAATTTACTCCATTTAAGTCAGACTTTAAAAACAGGCTTGTTTTAGATTAATTTCTAATTTTATGTTTGATAAAGAGGTCAAAGGGGTCTATACGAAATATTCTTTTTCAATCTGATTTGAAGAATTGTTTAAAATTTGTACATTTATATACTTAGCTGACCTGAGTAGGTTGCACTGAAGAACTGGAACTAAACATCCAACTTCAAAACTTAATGTATCAAACAGTTAAAAGCCTTTCAAAGTAATTCTTTGCAGTTTGCATCGGGACAGAGAATATTAATCAATCTGTACATGCTGTAAAGTTAAGGAGAGCACACACACACACACACACACACACACACACACACACACACACACACACACACACACACACACACACACACCAAAGCATCATGACATTTATTTTGGTTTCCAGTAGTCCTGTGTGATTCTGCAAATTCTGGTATCAATCTGATACCTATCAAATACAGGGCCAGTATTGCCGATATAAACACAGGTACTGATACTTCAACCTGTAAACACAGCTTATTTAGGGGAGAGCAGTGTGTCATAATTTAAGAAATCCTCAATTTGCAAATTCTGAACACATTTTAATGACCACTAAATCCTTTTAATAAAATAGTTTAACACAATTCAGTGAACTTAGTATCAGATCAATACTCTTTTCCATCTGTGCGGGTATAGTGTTAACATTTGGATGGATCTGCCCACCTAGAGTTTCCAGAGAAGCTCTGTTTGTTGCCACTCAGTCCAATCTTGCTTCGAGGACCGTGGTTTCCACCATCACATAGAAAGCCACCACCCTTTCTCCGCCTACCTCCACATCTTCCTATCTGCTGAAGGTCTCCAGAGAGCATCAGGTATTCCTCTGAATCTCCCGGACTTTCCAGGCTGAAACGCAGACTGTCTGATGGGAGTTGTCCGGTCACACTCTGTTGGTCACACCTGCCCTCGGTTCATCCATCATGTCGCACGCAGACGTTTGTAATTAACACACAGGAAAGAGTCAGTTTACATGCCTCAATTAGTACAATGGATAGATGAAGGTTTTACATGTGAAACCGAACCCCGATCTGTGAAATAAAGCCACCATTTGTACTTAAAGTCACTTCTGTGACTTCTCCTACTACTTCTGGTAAGGGTGCAGTGGTTATGGCAGAGGCTGTTTTTTTTTTTTTTGTTTAAGGTTTTCATTTGTTCCAAAATAATTGTAAAAATAGGCGATACAACTCCCACAATGCCTCCTTTAATGCTGAGTGACCGTCGTCGGGTACAAAGGCTCACTCTGGTTACAAGAAACCTTCAGATGAGAACACGTTTGAAAGGGTTAAGCTTATTTGTATGTTCATGTTACATCCTTTTCAGCAGCATTCTACCGACATTGTGAGACATACCCAAACCATACACAGATAAAACAATGGTTACGATATTACAATGCAATATTAAACTTTCCAAATTAACTGATTTTAGCCCATTTTAATAGTTACAATTAACACCACCTTTGTTGTCACTACTATTATGAGTATTAAGTCATTACTACGGCTACTCATAGCTGTAGAAAATTAATAATGCATTTTATGTAGTCTTTGGAATAAACAAATGGGTATACAGTTGACATGTTTAATGGTTACATACTGGTTAAACTATATATCATTTAAGTAAGGTAAGGAAATGAGTCACATAAAGAACTATATCTCTCATATATTGTGTTTCAGATTCTAATTATGACTGGGTTTTTTTTAAAGTGACTGATTCATTTCCTTACCCTACTTTCAGTGTGAAAATGATATATAATATAATACACACTGCATTCTCTTGCAGTGGAAACAATTGAGTATAATTTCAATCAGATGTTGTTTTATTGTATAAAATTTGGAAAAAAAAAAAAAACGGAGTCCAATAATTATTTTACAAATGATGTTTGATTATCTGTGCGTGGTGTTAAAACCTGATCTACAACAACAGTTCATGAGAACTTTGCACCTTTACTTATTTACGACACTCTTATGCCCTATTTGTTAACCCAAACAGGACTGAGTAGGTTTAAGTTGTGGAGATTTAACCATCCACCAAAACAAAGTGAAAGAGAATAACGTTTCTTGTGTAGGCTCACAGCATTAAAAAAAAAGGTAAAAAGTAGAATATCTTCTGGTCCTGGATAATCCAGATTTTTCCAGTTTTATTTTTTTTAAGCACCATAGAAGTGTTTTCACTGAAAAGAAAGTTAATTTGTTTGAAAGATATGAATCTGACTTTTTAAAAATTACATCAGCTACTAAAACCTACATGCACTTAAACTTGTATTTTTTAATCTGAATAATCTGATCCTTTATAAAATATAAAAATATGTTAATTTACAGTCACTACAGGAGAATGAAAATGAAAATAAATGTATTTAAGTCATAAAAACTGATCGTGTGTCACTTATATGTACTACAGACAATAAAACATTGTATAAAACATATGGCTGTTTCATGATAAATGAAAGCATTTGAATCAGTTAAAGTTTAAATACACTGAGGTTGTGCTTACTGTACAACAATTTTAAACAGAAAAGGCACATAAAAGTGAACTTTTACACCAATTGTGGGTGTTTTTTGTTTGCCTAGAATGCATTTTAAATAAAGAAAACCAGCTGCCGTCTCTGTGCGGAGGGCGAGAGGCGAGTTGGGGCAGTGGGAGTGGATAAAGGAAGGAAAGGAGGAGTTTTGCCCTCAGGAGAAGTGAAAGTGAAATGAATCTGTGGAGTATTTAAAGAGGAAGTTTGGAGTCCCAGAGCTGTTGGCAGACGGGACTGCAGAGGACGACGCAGCACTCAGACGCGCAGGTGAGCCGCTCGACATTTAGGTAAAAGCTTTTTAAATTTCAGCAACACTGAATCTAATGATGAGCCGTGTGTCTGACAGCTCCTTGTGTACACTCACTTTGCTTTCATTCTCTTGCTTGGCTTCTGAATGGCTCCACCTCTCTCTCTCCTTATTCAGTTTAACTTTAACTCTTTCCTCACATTCCTCCCACACACAGTTTGCTTTTTTTTAAAATTGATTGCAACGGATGGGTTTGTTTAATTCTCCCACACACTGTAGAAGAGCTACAAAGTCGTCAGGTTTAAATCAGGGGTTTAAGCCGACAAGACAAACTGAAAGTATCTTTGAGCTGCTGCTGTTTTGTCTCCTTTGCGAGGCATCTTTCTTTCAGTGACTTCGTCTTTTGTTTTCCTGGATTAGCTGTTAATTACAGGGCAGAGTGAGGCATATTTCAGGCTTCACAGGAAGAGTCCCACGATGGAAATCTCTTCCTTAAAGTTTTCTCGTCTGCTCTCTTCTTCCTTTTTATCGTTTCTATCAGCTCTTCCTTGTCAGACTGACCTCCCGTGCCCCCTCTGTTGTTTGCTTTCTTTTTCTTTCTGACAACTGATAACACAAAACTGGTTTTTCAAGCTAGAATACCTATATAGTCCTATTTATGACTGTAGTTACAGTAAGTGATGGGTCTATTTTCAATATCTGGATATATGGATATGGATTTAAAGCTGACAAGCTGAACCTCACGTTGTTTTTTTAACATATATGCTTTATTTGGGTCAAAACAAAAACGACTTTTTCCTCTTCTGACTCCTGCCTCTCAGGAAAGCCGTACAGTTGTTCTGCTACCTTTCCCCCTCAAGCAGACCAAACCTTTAAGGGGAGTATTTCTTTAAGACCCACTCTGGTTTAAGAGGGTTCAATCAGACAGCAACACAGTAAATTATCTAACTTAAAAGAACAGAAGACTTTACAAAAGCATCTATTATCAGTTCCAGAAACCAGTTTTGGTTAATAAGAGTTTTCTGTAAAAAGCAGTTTGTATCCCATAACTCTCGCTAACATCTTTGTCCATTTTATTACAAATTTAATGGTGAGCCTGTAATTTTTTTTTAAGCTACTGTAATGAGCCAAGCTGCTGTGTGACTGGGAGGTGTGTCGTGTTTGGAGTGATAAACTAAATCTCCTTGCATCGGTCTGAATCTGTGTGGGACTTTTAAATCACCGAGTTAGACCTGAGTGGCTGGGTGATTTTAATGGTTGTTTTTATGTTACAGCATAAAGAACACTGGACTCTGATCGCCTTATAGGCTTAAATGTCTGCTTCTGCAGAAGCATAAACCAGCAGTTAGAGAGTCGGAATAAATGGCTGAAAATGATCAAACTTTATCAAAAAAAGAAAAAAGAAAAAAAAGAAATGTATCACAAAGTGGGTTTTCACTTGTTCATTGATGAAATACATCTTTTTTTTCTTTAAATTGTTCACATTTCAGCCAAATAACTTAAAGTACATCAGGGTGGAGGTTACACAATTTCCATTCAGATCCACTGTGAACCACTGCAGGTCTGAGATCAGGTCGTGTCAGCGCCCAAAAACCAGAACAAAACGAGCCAGCGGAAGTTAGTGTTGCGACTGCCACTGAATCATCTAAACCCTCAGCTGCTCGCGCAGCCCAACAATGGAAACAAGCCACAATTCTCAATTTCAAATCACTAAAAAGCACCTTACTCATTTGTCAGTGCAAAACAAACATGAAGTAATGCATCGAAAAGCTCACTCATGTTTTTCCGTTTCAGGTCGTCTGAGTTTGATTACTGCTCTCAAACATATCATGTAAATTCACCTACTTTCTGTTTCTAACTTGTTCTTTTTTTTCTTTTTATTTTAGCCGTGTTGACCTGAGGCCAGCCCTGCTGAAACCCTCTGTTTGTGGGTGGGATTGTAACGGAACCCATAATGCAGCTGTGATTCTGAGCCCCAGCTGGTTATGGGGTCCGTTTCCATCCCACGGCGCACAAGACATCCCCCGACCCATCAGCCCGGTGGGGCATCCTCCTTCCTTCCACACATCAGACATTACGCTTCAACACTGCAGGTCACCTTGAAATGTTTTTAAGACAGAATTCATGTCACGTCAGTTCAAAACTCTCACACGAAGAACAAAAACCATGTTTAAACAGTAAAAGCAAAACACCAGTGGCAGTAAAGAACGCTATAAAAGCATCTGGGGTAAAAATACCCAGCTGAGTCACTGAGAAAACCCATTTTGATAACAGCTACTGTCTCGCTGTTCACCATCACGGCCCACGCAGGGCAGACCTGTGGTTTTGTTTCTGTTGAATCAGTGAAGAAAGTGAAACTAACGCCTGTAAGGTCATGTGACACTCTGTCGCCGGTCTGCAAAAGTGGTTCGACTGATTAATGCAGAGGTGTTTTTCCTCAATGACACGTTTTCTCCCGGATTGCTGTGAGCAGGAAACGCAACCGGGAATTTCGTGTCAGCCAAGAATGACACCTGAAACAGCAACTGAAGAGGCAGCTGAAAATTATTTTTTACTTTCAATATTTAAAATGTGTGTAGTTGTTGTTTTTTTTTAAAAAAAACTAATTGTATTGCTAAACAGGTATTTCTAATAAACCTCAAACTTTAAACTGACAGTTAAAGTTATTATTTTTCTTGCAGTGCCCATTGTGGCACGTTGCTTATGATGCGCTCTACCACCGACGGTTTCAGTGGTACATATGTACAGTAAATAACAGTGGTTTTTCTCGTCCTCTTGGTACTACTACCTGGTTTATGTATGACAACAATGCTTTCTCGGAAAGCTCGTGACAACCCATGTTGTCCTGTAAATGTCAAATCACATTACAAGCTTTTACCATTTCCTCCAAACACATCACAAAGCAGCAGCTGCAATTTGTTCTGCTTTTACAAATGAGTGTGGCCCACTGTTTCCACAAACCAGCACACAATATGTACACGTGTTCTTCTTAATATCCATTGTTGGGTAAGGCTGCTTAATCTATAAGAGTGAGGAAAAAACTGCCCTCAATTACACCAAACAGCATCACCTACAGAGGAGTACCTGTAATTCGACAGTTCCACAAGATCGCAGGAAATGACTGAGCAGCAGGTTCCGTGTTGAGTCCACACCTGCCATCACCGACCCTGTGAAAGAGGGTGAAACCTTTCAACAAGCAGAGCACATATTTGGCTTCATAAGAGATTCTGTTTTGGTCGGTTCAAAATAAAGACAAACATATTGGGATAAAGCTTCATACAAGTCTGTTAGACTTTTATTCTGCTATAACTTATTGTAGTATTTAACTGTGGATGATGACGTGATGTTTTTTGTTTTGTTCTTTCATGGCAGTTTTCTCATCTGGGTGGTTAGCCTGCTCTCTATCGTGCCGGTGTGTCCTCTTTGTTGATTGGACCTCACCTCATATTTCTATACAATTATTATACTATATTCTAAAATATTATTTCATCTTATTATACATCAGACTATCCTGATGATGTCTCAGCCAAAATATGCTTTCAATATTTGGTAAGAAAAATGAATGTTTCCCATCTGGTGCCTGTATTCTGTTTGTTTTCATATTTGTCAAGACCGGGCACGCGATACATGTTTAAGATCTGGAGCTGAGCGCACTCCTACTTTGTGTTACATTTCAGTGTTCACTCAAACATGTCTGGCCTGGATGGTGGAGGAATACACCCACCCGCGTGTCAGACACTAGACTAACTCAGCTATCTTTTATTTTCTGTTCACGCTGCAGGTATTAATCCACCAAATGCAGATTTTCAGACTCACACAACTCAGATCCCAGAAGCATGATGGTGAAGCTTAAAAGGTTCAAAAGCACTGAGAGTGAAGAGGAATGTAGATCAAACCACCCGCATTTCTATAGAAAAGAATTTTTCAGAAAAGCCAAACATGCCTACTGCATTTTCATTCTTGCTTAGTCATTTGTAGACAAGATGAAAATCTGAGTTACACACAGCTACACAGAAGGTGAGAGCGCTCAGGGAAATTTAAAAGAAAAGAAAACACACAGCACTCTTTGACACAAAGAAAGCCACTCTATTTAGTCTTCCACAGTAGGCTGTGTTATCAAAAAGCAAAGGCAGAACCAGAAAGACCAGCTATTCATTTTCTACGTTTACTTTGCTAGTACGATAAAATTGAATTACAGTATGCATCTAAAAATATGTACTGGTTAACTAACGACTGAAATCAATTCACAGAAAACAAAAGTGTGACCATGACCTGGATCAGTAGTAGCTACAACTGAACAGAGTTGAGGTTAATTTGGGCTGAGGCACTGGACAAGTGGTGAACAAGTGCCATTCACACAAGAACGAGTCAGTCAGCAGCCTGAAGGAGCCAAAGGCAAAGGAAACTTGGACAGTAGTCTTTCACAAGTTTGAGGTGTCACGTGCTATTCTTTCATTCATGGCTATGAACTGGCTCATGAGACTGTTCTTCATTTCCCTCTCATGCTCCTTTAACCTCTGCAAACAGGCGTCCATCTCTCTGATCTGGGCATCCGTCGCCAACACTGATGTGGAGACTTCCTCCATCACCGTGTGCTGTAAAACAAAGACATTGCAGCATGCAATTAGAAGACAGTGACACCCTTTCATCTGTCTGCTCAAAGTGAAACTATGGCCACCGGTCTTACAGTCGACCATCCCTTCAAATCTACTCTGGTGAATAGAACAAACTCCAGCAATAAAACAGCCTCCTGATAAGGACAGAATATTGAATAAGTGATACTGATCCTTATGCAGATTTCCTACAGATTAGATAAAGAACTGGAGACCCAAATACTGGCCAGAGGTCAGTTTAAATGCATGCAGGAATCTGATGGCATTCTTTTAAAAGCTAGCTTATCTGACAGAGTGGATCCAACTGTGAAAATTTGTGTTCAAAGACAATGTGTGTGCAACAATGAAGCCCACCTACACCTAAATACTAAGAACATCCAAGGGCATGCCGATCAATTTCAGAAAGTCCTTTCCACTAAACCCCAACATCAAAAGTATATGGGATAATAATAAACACCTCTGCATGGTCTTTGCTGATAATTTGAAAACTGAAGAATAGCCATGAACGCTTGGGCTTTGTTGTAGGTTTTCAATGTGCACAGAAAAAATGATGTAGCTCCCACAGACCTCACTACCTGCTGTAAAAGGCTTGAGCTACTCTGTGGAGCCAGACCTGTATAGAGAATATAAACAGAGTAAAGTGTAACTGGACCAAAACCTCCTGTGCAGTAGTGTGTTTAAACCAGTCTATGTGATATCTGCACCTCACGACCAATTCACATACTATTTATACTATTTTAGTGATTTTTACTGGAATCTAAATGCACTGGTCTCCATAGAAGTTCAAACGTCAAACAAGCTTGTTGTTTCAGTGTGCTCAAGGCTACAAATAAAGACATTCAACAGAATGGTTCAGACATTTTTTAGAGTGCAGTTTAAAGTTTTTTTTCCCCCCATTCTTAAAAAATAAAAATTAACAATTCGGTTTAGAAGTACTGAACTTCGAGGACAGAAACTAAGTATTGACCCTGTTGCACTAGAATCGATCTGATACCGATACCAGCGCTTGATTGATAGCATCTAGCACCGCCCCTGCAAACTTGCAACAGAATCAAACTCACGGGGCTGATTGTGTGCACGTGTTCTGGTGGGCTGTACTGGTCCTCGTCGTCATCCACCTCCGCTGGGCCCAGGTGCTTGTTGAGCCCTCTGTCGTCCACTTCGTCCCTGACTGCACTTCGGTGCGGAGGTGGGCGTGGCGGGTGTAGGTGCTGGGGATGGCGCTTCACCGGGTTCCCCCCCCTGGGCATTTCGAAGATCACGTCGCTGTCTACGTATCAGCTAGACGACGCGCTCGGTCCCGCAGCGGGTCTTCTGCTCGTGGTACAGTGACCCGCGGACGACCCTCTCCGCCAGCAGCTGTTTATCCGCCGGTAAACCGCGGAGTTCTCGCCGTGCCCGCGATCAAGTTGCGGATCCTTAGCAGTCTTCGGATTTCGTTCTCCTGCCAGTTGTGCATCCTGGGGTTGCGTTCAATTACCCCAACAACACGTCTCAACTTACTAAAAAACAAAAACAAACAAACAAAAATCACACAAACACCGTTTTAAAAAGATGCATTTATTTATTTATTTAATCTTTGCACCCCGTGCGTCATACAGCTCCGCCGGAAGACGACGTGCAAATAGAGGATTATTTGTCTCCCACCCCCTCATCCCCCCTTTTAAACTCCTGATACCGTCATCCACGTCACGCCAGTCACTCTCAACCCTAGTAAACACACTAAAAACACCGATAAACAGCCAAAAATTGCGAAAACAAATAGTCATTTACAAATCTCACCTTCTAGCCAAGTTATCACAGATATGTAGTCTTATTCGTATTTATTGGATTCTATTATTGTTCTTTAATTTATGTTTAGTTTGCTGAGGGTGCTTCCTTATTTCATGTTTGTTTTTATCGTTAAAAAAAAAGGTTTGTTTTAGTTTCGGTTTAATTAGTTTCCCTCTTGGTTTAAGTCTAATTATTATTGTATGGAGGGCATGTGTCAGAGGCTAGAGTTAGGAAACTTAGTACAGGTATTAGAATAAAAACAACTTTTGGAAAGCGGTTCACTCAAATTGTGTCATAGTATTGTAGACATTCAGAGTCTCCAACAGTCTCTCAACACCTCATGACTCAAGTTTTAATACTTTATTTTTATACTAAACTAACAGATACTAAAACTAGGGATATTTTCTTCACAGCTTTACTTTATTTAATTATTGTAGTGCACAAAATTGCTTCAGTTAGTTTTAATTGCTCTCAAAAGTCATTTAAAAAATATTACACACAACAACACACAAACTAAAATATTTCTTCACATCTAGTTTAATTTACTTTTATTTAACTATAACATGTTCGCCTAATGGATTTTATGTTGCTAAGCAAAGGACATCCCAGTATCACATATTGTTTATGATATGTATTCTGATTGTGCTCTGACTCTGAATGAAAGAAGTCAAAGTCTAACTCTCCGTCTAAACAACACTGGAAAGGTTCAATAAAACCTAACAATGATGAGCACATATATCATCCAATCAGAGCAGGTCTGTCTGCAGGTGTATGGTAACACATGGCACACCTACTTGGTGTAAATAGTTGCATTTTAAGTTTAGGCATGTTATTTAATGTGCTTTTAAGGCAAGTCTTATGTTACAGCAATGCTTGGGCTAAAACAGGTTCGTGATAAAGTGAAGGGTTGTATTGTGTAATCCACTGTACTGTAGATGGACCTTTGTGAACCAATCGGTTAACAGATCAGGTACTGCCCCAAGGCAAAAAAGTAAATATAGGACAACAGGCTTGGACATCATGCAAATGCAGAACCAGATAACTTGACAGCCCCCCCCCCCAAAAAAATAAATAAATAAAATCAAGGCGGGAGCAGTATTACAGCACAGCTGCTGCAGTCGCTCTGCACTGCCCGGTTCCAAATCATTCCTTCAAAATAACAAACCTTCAGGATAAGGGAACGGAGTCTTTTCCTGAAATGATCCCTTCATTTCTCAGATTAGTTATGAGCTCTCGGTCAGTTATGAGTGACAGTGAGGGTTAAACTAACCAAGTGTGTGATTCAAGTCAGTAGTTTTTTCTTAGCTATACTCATCCTACAGAGGGCAGTCTTTGTCCCTGAGCCTACGGCTAATGTAGCCAGAGGTTAATAGAAGATGGGCTCATTTCCCTACTTTACATTTAAAAAGTCTTCTTTTGTTTGAACAAACTTTAAATGTTAGAGTTGCCTGTATCAGATGAGAGTGTCGAAGCTCTCTGCTGCAGCTTTAGAACATCAAGAACTATAAAGTGTTTGCCATATTTATCTGACCAGCAGCACTTAAGGGAGCCGGGATAAACAGAAGACACTTTTTTTTTAACCTTATTTCAGTTCAGTGTGATTAATGCAGCCAGAGTGCTAGCCAAACACTAAACCATTAAGCTTCATTTTGTTTGTAGGACACAGGAAAACAAGACTTTGCACGTCTAACTGCACACCATCAGGACATCCAGACGTCAGCGCTATACTGACTCATCTCTTTCCTGTGAACCGAAGGTTGCTGCATGTTCACACGAGAGGTGTTAAGCCATGTAACACGAAGTCGTGTTTGTTGCTCACATTTACTAAATCCATTTTGTCTGTCATTTCTGGAGTGAAATCAAATTTCCAAGCGTAATGTGCAGTGCATTATCTGCCTCAACAGCAGCTCAGACAATTAAAGTTCCTTGAATATCACCTTAGTAGTTTATAATAAGAAGAAATGTGGACTGAGACACTTGACAGCTGTCAGACAGTCGGTGGTCTGATGAGGCAGAAAGTGCAGGGAACTAGGTAGCACTCCAAGATCTCATGATTTTTCTTGTAGTTTCATCAACTGATTATTTCAGTCACGGTTGTGAGCTGACATTATAAGGCATTTTCCTGTTATGGTCCATTGACCTCTGCAGATGGATGTCCTCCAGCACCTGTGTGCAGTTGCAGGAGGACTTTTCTCCAAGCTAGGTGACCGTCACTGACACTAGCTTCATCATTGTTGTTTTCCTTTTCTTTGTTCAAAATGCAGCGTGTCATTAATGGGACAATGACACATTTTCTGCAGTTCGTCTCTTTAAATCATAGAGATAATGGGATCTCCATGTCTTTAGGTCCATAATTTGTTTGACAGAGACTATTTTTGATAATTTTGCCTCTATACACCTATCAAAATGATCAAACATTACTTGGGCAAAATTACAAACTTTTAAATATAAGGGTTACTTTTTTAATACTTGGATGAAATTCCTTTGCAGTCAGTAACTGCCTGATGCCTGGAACCCACGAACATCACCGAATGCTGTGTTTTTTCCTTTGAGATATTCTGCCAGGCTTTTGCTGCAGCTGTCTTCAGCTGCTACTTGTTTGTGGTTCTCTCTGCACTCAGCTTTGTATTTAATAACTGAAAAGCTGCTCTGCTAGGTTGACAACCATTCATACTCACATTTACACCTACGGCTAATTTAGAATCACCAGTTCACCTAACCGCACTAACTGCATGTCTTTGAACTGCTGTAAGGACCTTCCTTTGTGCTACCCATAACTTTATTTACAATCTTTAAAAAAAACATTTGCTTAGATGATCAATGTGAAAATTGCTGCATGTTTAGTTTCTACACACAAAGCTGTTTATGGTTGTATTAGCAAAAAAAAAAAGTAAGCAATAAGAAAATGATCTAACTAAACTTCACCCCTGATGGAAGGATTTCATGATGTTGGGTTTCTAAGACCAGGGTCAACTTTTGAGTTGTGGGCTCACCTTATGATTGACCTTTCTCCCTCACTGGATAAGAGGTGGCGAGCTCAAACCCTAACAAAATTCCAGAGTCTCAGTACAGAGAGCAGTATGCACAAATTTTGGGGCACAACTACTGCAGTTATTTCACCTAACACTGGATGGCGCCATGCTGGTCCGACACGCGAATGTATGTCGTAGGAAAACACAAATTACATTTCACTAGTTCCGCAAAGAGAAAACAGGCAATGCAGCGCAACATCTGACATCAACCAGCGAGCAACCGTGCGGCTAGCGTAACCCAAAATCAGGCTCATCTTCGCCCGTCTCAACGCGAGCAGCGGGACGACGCCTTGACACAAGATATGAGGAGAGGGTGAATGAGCTGACTGGTAGAAAGCTCACCTGTTTGTGCTGTGGTGGTGGTGATGATGGAGAACATCGAGGAGCTCTCGCCCCTTCGCATCACCCCTACAGTCCGTGCTCTGAGCTCCGCGCTGCGGGGGAAGCGTGAAGATGTCCACGGTTCCAGCCGTGTAAACGGTGACAGGGTATTCCCTGAACCAGAGAAGCTTTGGTTTAAGGAGAGCAGCGCTAAAAATCTACGAAACAGGGACTTCTTGTCGCCGACCACGATGCTTAACACGCTGTACGCCGACGGACAGGTTGGTTTGACTGATACCTGTTGGATATATTAGCCTCTGCGTGACTCCATGCTGTTTTATGTTATTTCAACATAGCGCTAAATAGCATCTAAGCCGCTCAATGCGCTTTCTGAACACGCTTCTTAAATCTAGTCAAACCGGACGCTGTCACCAGACAGCGGGAATACCGCTGCTTAAACACATTGAAGTTCCGATAAACAGCTCTTCATTTTATTCTTCCGCTAAGCGGTGTAGTTCCTCGGCACTAGTGTGTTTATGTTAGTGCTAGTTCGTTTCGCGCAGTAATACAGTGATATTAAAAACGAATAAAGGTGTTTTCAGCTGTTTCGAACGTGACTCGACCAATAGGAGCGAGGGACCGAACTGTCTGCTTTAAAGTGCTCAGGTGATTCCGACTGCCCGTGAATGCCACACGGTGTCATAAATAACACCTAAATTCACAAAACAGTAGGTACATCTGAATGATACTAAGAGGGCCTGGTACCGTGGATTGATCAGGTTGCTGACTTTGCTCCAACATCATCATCGACCAGGCACTAACAGCCAGCAGTAATTATTAACCCATGACTGACACATACAATATAGGTCAGATAGACAGAAAGGCCAAGCTGGCTGTGCTGCAACTTGCGTTACACAGAGCACAAAAAGACCCCGTTTAAAGCTTGTTCTCTTCAGCCATAAAATATGACAATGCAAAGATTAAAAAAGAAACACATTAGTACATATTTGTTTATATCCTTGTGCATGTGTTATGTTCCACAATGCACTCGTTTTGTTTACAGTGTAGAGATGCACTGGCATTGATTTCTAAAGCAGACTCCATTATCTAATGTTTTTTTCAATTCAATTCAATTCTTTATTTATTTGTCACATGTAGTTATAACTAGTACAACACAAGTACTCCCCCCCCGACTGTGCATCTTACTAAACTTATAATAAAAAAAAATATCTATATAAAAGTATAAAAATGTATAATATCGTGCAAAATATTACGCTGTAATAGTTAAGAGCTATAGTGTACATATAAATTCAAATTCAAATTCAAATTTTATTTGTCACGTACACAGTCATACACAGTACGATATGTAGTGAAATGCTTGGACAACTGCTCGTGACCTAAAGAAAACAAAAAAGGAAAAGGCTATGAATAAGATAGGAAATAAATATGAAAAATTAAAAAGGGTAAATTTAACTAGGAAGGAATAGAATATAAATTAAGGTTAAAAATGAAATAACTGTACAACACAAATTAGAATGAAGGGTAAATTTAACTGGGAAGAATAAGATAAAGATAAATATATAAATTAAAGTTGAAAATAAAATAACTGTACAACAAAATACACAATATAGAACTATATAAGAATGTATGAAGAAATCTAAATCTAAATAAATATATACACAATAACAGCAGCTGTACAAGTATTAACCGGAAATGAAGAATATAGTGACCAGTGTTGTGCAAAACCAAAGTCCAGAAAGTCCAGTGTGTGTGTAAGAACCATATGTGTGGGTCAGTACTGTGTGGTGGTGTGATTGAGAGACCGTATCGCCTGCGGGAAGAAGCTCCTCCTCAGTCTCTCTGTGTTGGTCTTCAGGGAGCGGAATCGCTTTCCTGACCTCAACAGAGAGAACAGTCTGTTGTTGGGATGGCTGAGGTCCTTCACGATCTTCCTGGCCTTGGTCCAGCACCGCCTGCTGTAGATTGAGTGCAGGTCAGGGAGCTCGGAGCGGATGGTGCGCTCAGCTGACCGCACAACCCTCTGTAGAGCTCGTCTGTCCTGCATGGTGCTGTTCCCGAACCAGGTTAAGATGTTTCCCGCCAGGATGCTCTCTATGGTGCACGAGTAAAAGTTCCTGAGCACCTTGGAGGGCAGTTGGAAGTCTCTCAAGCGTCTGAGGTGGTAGAGACGCTGTCGGGCCTTTTTCACCACGGTGTTGATGTGACAGGACCATGACAGGTCCTGCGTGATGTGAACTCCGAGGTATTTGAAGCTGTCCACTCTCTCCACTGGGCACTCGTTGATGACGGGGGTCTGGTAGTTCCTCTCCTGCTTAGTGCTGAAGTCCACTATCAGCTCCTTTGTCTTACTGACGTTTAGAAGGAGGTTGTTCCTCTGGCACCAGTTCTCCAGATTCCTAATCTCCTTCAGGTAGGCCGTCTCGTTGTTATCAGAGATCAGGCCCACCACGACGGTGTCGTCAGCAAACTTGATGATGGTGGTGGAGCTGGTAGTGGCCACACAGTCATATGTGTACAAAGAGTACAGCAGGGGGCTCAGAACACACCCCTGGGGGGCTCCAGTGCTGAGAGTGGTGGAGGCTGAGACATGTCCGCCCATCCTTACTGCCTGTGGTCTGCCAGTTAGGAAGTTGGAGATCCACTGACACATAGATGAGCTGAGTCCCAGATGCTCCAGCTTGGTGGTGAGTGTGGAGGGAATTATGGTGTTAAATGCAGAGCTGTAGTCTATGAAGAGCATTTTAACATTTACATAAATATTTACATAAATACAGATGTAAATGATAAAATACAAATAAAAATAAGGATAAAACTCAAAAGAAAATTATATACGGTGTATGGAATTGTCCATCATGTTGTCCGATTTGTGTTTTGATTGAGGAGTCTCACTGTTTGTGGGTAAAAACTCCTCCTGAACCTTTCAGTTCTTGTTTTCAGGCTACAGAGGCGTTTCCCTGACCTCAGTGGCCTGAACAGTTTGTAAGCGGGATGGCTGGAGTCGTTAGTGATCCTGATGGCCCGGGATCTGCACCTTTCAGCGTAGATGTCCTGCAGTGTTGGTAAAGATGTTCCCATAGTGCGTTCAGCTGTGCGCACGACCCTCTGCAGGGCTTTCTGTTGCTGTACTGTGCAGTTCCCGTACCACACCGTGATGTTATTACACAGGATGCTCTCAATGGTGTAGAATCTCCTCTGGATGTTCTTGGAGATCTTAAACCTCTTTAAACGCCTCAGATGATAGAGGCGCTGTCTGCCTTTGCTGATGAGGAAGTCCGTATGTGTGTTCCAATTAAGGTCCTCGTTGATATAAACACCGAGGTATTTCCACTGAGACATACTGAGAATGGTGTGCATTTTTTTTTATTTGCAAAAATGTGTGTAGAACAAATAAAACATGAAGCACTTTTCAAAACAATGTTACAAAGTGCTTAGCAATAATAAAAGCAACAAATATGAGAAGTTGGAGTTAAGCATGACTACAGTGGGAATTTAAAAACAATTAAAAATTGAAAAGATTAAGGAAAAACAAACATTTATACACATTTGGGTCTTAAAAATGAAAAAGATTCCGCATTAGCAGTTATAGAAAGCGGATGATAAACATGTGCTTTAAGAGATTTAAAAGAGGTTACAAAATTAGCCTGGATGAGATGCTCAGGCAGGGAAATCCAAAGTTGTGAGACCTGGACTGCAAAGCCTCGATCTTTAGTGACTAAACAAGCTTTACAGACTACTAACAAGAATATGCTTTGTTAGTGGGCAGCAGCCATACTCATTTAAAATAACATCTCATAGATATAGGCAGGGGACAGACTATGTAGGGGTTTAAAGTCCAGGAATAAAATGTTAAAATTAATTTTTAAAGCTAACAGGTAGCCAAAGAATGATTGCAAGGACTGGTGCCTGTCAGCAGGATTTTGAATTAATTGATTTTTGATATCTGTCTAAGCTGAATGAAGAAGGATTGCATGACATTAGACTCAAATTAGAGGTCAGAGTCATAAAATACCCCCCAAGTTGCAAACCTCTTTGCAAATATTCTTTAATACAATGCTAATGCTAGGGGAGGATTGTGTGATTATAACTGCGTGAATGTGTCATGTATCAGACAACCATTAATACTTATAAAAACAATAAAAACGCCCTTCATACATTATACTTTTCTTATTGCTTGTATGTGACATCCTATATCTATTTTTACATCCTCCCAGGTCCCTCCAGCAGTGATGTCCAGAGTGCTGTCCCTTCGTGGTAGTGGGGTTCTCCCTGTGGCTGGTGGGGAGGTGATGGGTGAAGGTCTAAGGGTACGGGTGGATCGGGCTGCCACATTCAGGGCCGTTCTGGCGGGTGGAGCTGCAGAGTACCTGAAGCCCTTGAGTCAGAGGCAGGGCTGTGTGGTGCTCAACTGCCCCGCACTGCACCCTAAGTCCAACACACCCAGTCCTGACACAATGAGTTTAGGCCAGCTGAGGACTGTTCTTCTGGCTGACCACATGGGGGCACTGCTGAGAAGACAGGGGTGAGTCTGGTTTAATGGACCTGGACCTTGTAAACCTTGACAGAAATGTCGGGCTTTTAAAGTCCTCTTGGTTTTAATTTTTCTCTCATTCAAAATGAATTAATAACACAGTCATCATAACACTGGAAAATTCCCTAAATTAACTGTTTTCTGCTTCCCAAATGTGACAATTAGCTGATTTTTCTCTTTTTTGCATTAGTGGACATTTGAAAGATTTTACCATTGGCTTCTTGATAATCTATAGACTAATCAATTAACCATCAATGGATGCAACTGTTAATTAATCCCTTTCCCTGTCTTAGATATGCCGTGTCCTTCTGCCCAACACTTCCTGAAGACAGCGACATCATCAGTTTCCTCCGAGCTCTGGGAATCGATTGGCCGACAGCCCCGGGTAATTGGACGAATGAAGAGCGGGAGGAGAAGATTCAGGACTCGCTAGAGAAGTCTCAATACAGAGAGAGGGAAATGGAGAGAGGCAGGAGAGCTAGCGGAGGGGGAGGGAGGAAAGCAGAGGAGGGAGAGAACGAAGGAGCACTCAGGATCAACCTGAAGCAAGTTTTTCAAGAGGAGGGGCTGCCGGGATACGACCCCAGCCTTGGCACCTGCACGGGTGAGTCTGAGTGCTTTCCCCCATTGTTCCCTTGCTTACCACAGGCCTTCATTTACACCTCATCATGAAGAATGATCAGTTTATCCAAATCTAGGACAAATATTTTTCATCAGTTGTTGCTTTTTGTGTCAAGGTCTAGAAATCTCTATATCTCATCTTCCTGCTTGTCCAAAAAAAAAAATTAAAATGAAACTGGCAGTTTTCTCTTTACTGAAGCTAATTGCAGTCCACTCAAATAAATCAAGCTCTGTTTTATTTTTATCTGAGGATTTGTGCCAGAATTGCTTCTTGCTGAGCCAGTGACCTCAAACTTCATGTTTCCAGTTTGGTTGCCAGGAGGCTCCGGCAAGCTTCTCACCTGGCCAAGAATAACTTGCGGCACTCATAATTATAACATTCCCGTTTAATTAGTGAGCTTAGAAGACTGTTTTATGTTTACGTTAAGCTAAGCCAACTTTCTCCTGTGTGTGTGTGTGTGTCTGAGGGGTACCTACTTATTCCAAGAAAGCCAGCAAGCTTAGTTCCCAAAGTAATAAAACTGCATTGATGCAGCTTAGCTTAGATAAAAGATGAGTGAGATAACAGAGATTTCATATCAGAATCAGAATCAGAAAGGGTTTTATTGCCAAATGTTGAGCGGGTTTACAACATTAGGAAATTGCTGCGGTGCTTCAGTGCAAACATACTGTTATAAATACTGTTATAAATTAAGCTTAAATAGACATGAAAATAAAAATGAGAATAAGAATTAAAAGTGCTAAGTAGATAGATAGATAGATATATACATGATATATACATGAGTGCAGGTGGTGATCAGTGCCAAACATGGAATGATGCAGTGAACACAGCGTAGGGTCATGTGTTAGTGGTGGGAACAGTCATACGGTTATTGTTCATGTGTCCAACAGCAGAGGGGAAGAAACTGTTCTTATGGCGAGAGGTTCTGGTGCGAATGGACTGAGGGGAGCAGGGGAGCAGGTCAAACAGACTGTGTCCAGGGTATATTGTATAATAACAGCTGACAGACTGTTGTCCTGTTTTAGTTAACAGAGACGGCGTTTCCCAATTGGCACAACTGGACCTATCCACAGCTGACTGCACAGTGAGACAAACACACTCCATGTCTTTGTTTTTAATATAAAATTATTAATAAAAAACAAAATAAAACGGGCAGACAAAGCACTGATTTTAATTTTGTCACTGCCTCTTTCATAGGCAGCCATGGTAACAGCGTTACATGTGACTTCCTGTCAAGATGAGTTCCGCCAGCAGCAGATAGCAATGCTGTGGAGAGCCAGCGGAGCCAAACACACACAGGTAGCTGCACACACACACACACACACACTGCAGTGATGAAGGGTTCCTATTTTTACCTGTTCTGCTTTCTGTTTCTGCAGAGGCATCTTGTTTGTGGGCCTGTGAAGACTCCTGGTTCACACCTGACTGCTGCACAGTACTTGCAGTAAGACACATCAGTTCCTCTGTCTGTGCTGCCTCTTTTTTTTTTTTTTTTTTTTATCCTTTGTCCTCTCTCATCCTTTTTGTGACATACTCATGTCATTTCTGTTACTCCTCCACACACCCTGCCCAGATCCCCACCAGATGTGTTTGTTTTCACCAATAACACTCTTACCATCATCTTCCCTGCACCGTAACGTTGCAGATGTGATGAATAAGACGCTGTTGATGTTTTTCTTCGTCTGCGTGTAATTGTGGTGTATTTTTAGCTCGGTTCCCTGTATTAATGAGCCTTCTATTCTTCCTTCTCTCCTCCAGGTTGAGAAGAGGTCAGATGAAAGAGGCCTCCGAGATGAAGTATGGAGATCAAGTAGAAGGTGTGTGTGTTTATGCGCATTCTCATTGTGCATATAGACTGTAAGTAAACTGAATTAACTGAAGACAAGTGCTTCCTCCTCTTGAAGGTCAGACGTGGGAGGACATCATCAAGGTCATGACCTCTGCTACAGTCAGATTCGAGCTGCTGTCGACTGTCCACACTAGTCCTGTGAGTCATCAGTACAGCACTGTTCCCTTTCAAGCAGCCATGCTCTAACGCGCTAAGTCAGACTGACTGACAGCCATATGTTTAGGTGACGCTGGACGTCAAGAGGGAAGGCGGTGTGTCGACCAAGGGGCCCAGAGGAGGAGTGTTTGTGATGTATAACTGCGCCCGATTGCACACTCTGTTCGACAGCTACGAGAGAGGAGTGGAGAAAGGTGAGAGCTGTGCTTTTCTGTAAATAAATGTTCCCGTAATTCAGATCATTGTGGCCAATGATTGCAGTCTTCCTTTAACCTCACCCAGTCTGAAGAGAAAGAGAGACTTATTAAAAGCCAGAACGAGTTTTATTTATAGTTCAGCGGGACTGTGATGTTTTGTTGCATAAATAAATCAGAAATCGATATTGCTCAGTGGGTGGATAATGTTGCATGTGGAGCATTTTATTTCTGTCACAGTTATAAGAAAGCAAGGTTAGCTGCTTTAGGGTGGTATCCAAGGACATGCAAAACACAAAATGTTGTTATGAATATTAAGAAGCCAGAACAAAACAGAACAAAAACAATCATAAAAAATAATAGCAAAGAAAAAAAAGCAAGTCAGACAAAAAAGTGCTTTACACACGTGTGTCAATCAGATCTTAAAATCCATGAGAAACCAAGATATGAGTGATGTCATCTGATAAATCTGGAAAATCCAGCTCAAAGCTTAGGTAGGGCTAAGCTTTGAGCTGGATCAAATTGTGCTGGAATTGTTTCTATTCTGCATGTGAACTCCATGTTAAGATGTGGTTTGAAAAAAGGGAACAACAATGATGATTTTCAGGTGTGTTGCTGAAGAAGAAGGTGGGTCAGCTGTTCTAAGGGGTGACACCTTGGCAACACAGTGGTTCTGGGCCCATCTCAAGAGTTTGGCTTCCTGGTTGAATAAAGGTTAAAAACAAACTAGCAGGGAATAAGGATGCTGACATTGGATGATTTGAAGTGCCATCATTTTAAACAGAATTTTATATGTGGCCTAAAACTGATCCTTGTGGTACACCAAAGGTAATATGAGTTTTAGATGAAGAGTAAATGCCTGTGATGACTGGGAGAGTTATTTCTAAAAGATGAGAATAAACCTAAATAAGTGCACAGTCCTTGATATGCAGGGTCCAAAAGAATGAAAGCTTTCATCCACAGCTAAATGAAGGGATACTTGGCTTATTGCTTGGTCTCTTGGGTTCAATCAATATGTCTATAATGTTGAACATGTAATGTAAAATCTATCACAATGTTTCTACATTTAGTTTTCCTGACTCTTTATCTGCAGGTCTTTACCCAGAAATCCCAGAGGACTCCCAGCTGGACTTCTCTGCTCTGAAAGAAGAGGTGCCACTTTAGTGTCTTCTATGATATGCTGTTCTCTACAATTTGATTATATTTCTTAATTTTAATTATATTAGAAACTGTAACTTCTAAATTTTAGTAATGCAGTGTTAATCCTACAGCGCTACCATGTGACTGTGTTTTAACTGACAGGGTGAATGGCTTCTCCTGTTCAATTACCTCATTCCATTCTCGGAGCTGCTTGAACAATCGGGACAGGCTCTGGATAGCGAAGGGGGTGGAGCCAGAGTGAACATAAAAACTGAACAGGTAAGAGCAATAACAGAAAAGGTGGATACGTCCGCTGTTGCAGATGTTTATATAACTCATACACATGTTTGTGTTCCTCAGATCTGTAAATTTCTCGTGTCGCTCAGTAAAGACTTTAGCTCCTACTACAACCGGGTCCACGTACTGGGGGTAAGGATGTACTCATATATGTATGTGTGTACTTACAGAGGGGACTGTGTACAAATTAACTGGATTATATTATACATATTGTCCCACAAGAAGTAGATTTTATATTTGTCTGTATACATACACTTAATCATTTTCTGAATTATATATTACCACAGCAAATATGCTTACAGTAGGGTTTTCTGATTATGTGTGAATGCTGCAAAATCTATTTGCTTATGCGTTTATGTGATTTTTCTTGTGTGTTTGTGTGTTCCCTTTCTTCTTATACACTACATTTAAATATAGTTGTGGTCAGAAGATTGCATAGACTCATTCGTTAATGCAGACCTTCCCAAAGCGTGGGAAGGTCTGCAAAGCAGGAGATGAAGCTGAATAGCTGAATATGTTTCCAAACCAACTTCATTCTAAGCCAAAAACTAGAAAATATAGTGAAGCATATCTTCCCTTTGGCTTCACCTGCACAAGTGCCGAGGTAGGTCTTCCCTGCAGAATTGGTTTTCCCTTTGTTGGGAGCAGCTGGGCTGTTCAAATCACGGACAAACAATTTTCTTGATTTTTAGTTCACAAACACTTGTTGTAATGACTAACTAGGGGTGACATTTTGGAGATGTTAGCTCTTTATACAGTAAGGTTACAGCGGGATACAAATAATATCAGGCTGATCCTGCCAAAATTTGTTTCCCCGGTTCAAATCACGGACAAACAGTATCCCACATTTGTTCATGTTTTTAAACCCATTTTGCACAGAGAGGCATTTTTTTTGAAAAATGTATTGATAGCAATGTTGAATATTATTACACAGGAAAAAACAACTACACATAAAATAATCCCACCGTGACGCCTCTGCCTTTCTAAACGGAGGGACAGTAACTGTGTGTGTATATGTAAGCGTGTAAAATCTGCAGATGGTCAGATTAACAGTATTTTGTCTCTATCTGCTATTTTGCATTTCATCTCATGTAAACAATAACGTGGTGCACAGCCTGACATGAAAAAAGGCACATACCTTTGACGTTGCGTGACGAACTCTGTATTCCTCGTCCACACAGAAGCGCAAAAAAGGAGTTTTAAAAAATCTCCATTTTCGGTGATTTGAAACGCCGTTTACGTGTGGACGAAACAGCTGCGTTTTCAAAAATAACCGTGTAGGTGTGGACGTAGCGTAAAAGAGTTAGTAGTTTATTTTCTTACTACCTGTAATTTATTGCAGATTACTTGTATTTGCTTAATTGTTTACTAAATGTCTGAGGTGTGAAATAAACCGCAATGGAGCAAAATATGGGTGTGTGTGGTTGGAGGATGTGTTTGTGCATGCGTGCGTGCGTGAATGTGCGTGGGGTGGGGGGGCGAAAATGTTTGTTGTAAAACAAAGAGGGGCCTAGCAAAAAAACTTTGGGAACCACTGCGTTAATGCATGAACATCCTAGTACTTTGAGGCTTTTAATGATTTTTTTTTTTAACTGGTCTTTTTCCAGGGTGGAATAATTAATTTTCTGTAATTGTGTGGAGGATTAGAGAAAATCCAAGATAAATTCAAACTTATGTACCCTGTTCCTGTTTTCTTTTAAGTCATTAAAGATCTATGCTGTGCATTCATTACACTCTGGAAAAAGAACACGTCAAAGAAAGCCTGAAATTACCATGATATTCATGCCCATGATGAGCCACCTCTGACCACATCTGTAACAGACAGAAAAGAACTGAAGTTTATTTTGAAGCCAGCAGTTGTTTTATTGTTATTTTTGTTCCTCTGTATTTTCACTCCCTCACATACCCTTGCTATATTCTCAGTCTTTCTTCTTGTCTGTCTTGCTTGCAGGAGCCACTGCCTCATCTCTTCAACCAAATGTTTTGTCGTTTGTATCTGCTGAGAGCATTGAGAGAGCTCTACCACAGCGCTCTGGACACCCTTAACCTTCCCCCCATCAGGCAACTATAGCCCCGACATAATTCACCCACCCTTCACTGTTGGCTCTACCTCCCTGCCTTCCCTTACGCACACACCACATCCATGTGTATTGTGTGTGTCTAGCTGATACCTTTTTTGGCAATATTAAAACAAATTATGACATTTCACTTGCCCACTGTCCCGCTTCTGCATTTCCCTGTCAGTGTATTGTGACATATTCTAACTGTCTGGTTATTTCAATGAATAGTGTAACTACATTATATAAAGTGGATCCTGTTCTGTTTTTTTTTTTCTGGGCTGAAAGATTTTCTTGGACAATTTAAGCTGCTTGTATGCTGTAAAAGAAATATTTTGACATTTGGGTTGCTGCTTATTTGCTTTCTTACTGACTGATGAGAAATTCTTCCTTGTCTCAAGCTGTGTGCTTTTGTACTATCTCTTCACACACTTACAAATACAGCTACAGAAGTGCTGCATAATTACCTGTCAGCATTTCAGTTGTGTCAGTCTTCTGTACATAGAAAAAGGGGCGATGCCACTAACCAGCAGTCATTTACAGTGATGGCATGCCAATTGCTAGCTAGCCAGCAGCGGCAGCTTTTTTTCTGATGGACATGGTTTGCTGTTTCTTGGCGTATATGCCTGTTACAGTGTCATGTTTACTATTAGAAATTTTGGCAATATATGTGCGGTCAGAAGATTGCAAAATATAGCTGCTAGCAGTTCATGTTCTTTAACATAAAATGCATAACTTGCCGTTTTTGATTTAAGACTTAGCCAGTTAAATTCACTTTACAATACACACTACACTACACTAAACAAGTACTTAAGGTATATAGTATACTACACTATGATATACATAATATGCTACGCAAGACATATTGCTTGGCACCCTTTGGATGTATAGAAATTGGAAGATACTACAGCTAGTTAGTTTTCCTCAGCTAGTTAGTTAGCTAATTATCTTAACGCAACAAGTGAGAAAAGAGCGAGCCTGGCTCTAAATCAAGATAACAAAGTCCACCTATGAATTTTTAAAGTGTTCTAATTGGAACATTATAACCTGTTTGTTTCAGTACAAAAACTTGGCATTAAACTCAGTATTTGGAAGGGGTTGGATGGTTTCCTGGAAACCTCCAGTTGCCTGGAGACACGAGTAAGCTACTGGTGATATTAGTCTGTTGGGGTTTTGTTTTTTTTTTGTTTGTTTGTTGTTTATTTTAACTCTCAACGAGAAAGCAAGTAAGCACATTTCCCATAATGTCAGAATGTTTCTTTTAATTTTGGCTTTGTTACTACATGATGGAGAAAATGTCTTTCCCTTAAGCACAGCAGGCGTCAGGATCTAAATTAGATTGGCAGAGCTGGTATGCCCTTTTGAATTTGCTAACCATAAATTAAATGTATTTGTCCTTTTCACATAACAATCCCCAAATCTGAACTAGCCAGTAGCTTTAATTTATATTTGGTGCCAAGTTATAATTAAGGTGTTTGTCTCAACTGATCTGTATTAAGACTTGCCTTATTACTTATTACCCATCTACTCACTGTCACCAACAACAGTTAAATCCTCTTTAGAACACATGTAACTGTTTAGTCACTGCCTAAAGGAAGAAAATCAACTTTTATGAGTCTTCTCCAAATGTTAAATGCCCCCATTCATGGAAATCTACCACCTTGTATTTATCAACACTTAGAAATATTTATTGTCATAAAAAATAGAGAGAAATGTACAGAATATATATTCTTCATCTGAGTCTTAATCACTGTGTTCACATGATTATTATCCTGCTTGACAAATCACAGATGTTACTATGAAACAGCTGTTTCGGACAGTTATGGACAAACGTAATGCATCGTGTCACAATCTTAGGACATGCATGAAATGGCATGATAACAATATGTATGACTTTTATGCCAAAAATGCTATTTGTAAATTTTGGGAGTGAAATGATAAGGATCTAACATTGATCGTTCAGTTTTTATTGTTTGTGACCAACAAATGTGCCATAGCATTTTTTTTTTAATTCTATGATAGTACAGTCCAGTGTTATTGATCACAAATATCTGACAGATTTACTTTTCACTGCATGAAATGTTGTTTGACCCTGTAAATGTATGATTTAAAAAAGCAAACTTTTTCCGTTAGTTTATTTTCTTTAGAAAAGGGAATGAGACGTTTACAATGTGTTGTTTTTATTTTAGTAGCTGTCCTGTTAGCTGCTGCTGTAATTACCACAGTATTAAAGCAGAGGATCTGCAGAGAGACTGTCATGTTTTCCTCTTACACTCTACACTACTGCACTGCAACCATGTCTAAACAGAACGATGCTGACTTACATTAGCTTTATTTTTCTCTTGCTGCCATGTTTGCTGCCTCAGGCCCTAACACCTGACCTCGGTCACCCATCCTTCATTCTGTTCTCCGTCTTTTATGCCGACTCCCTCCTTATAGGCCCTGTTTGTTATTTTATTCAGGGCTATATTATACAGTGTAGTCGCACAAATAGTCCAAGGACTTTGACAATATTTTTCCCCATAAAAAAATTGACACGAAGTCTTGTTGACTGCAAACCAGACAGCTATAAAGATGACTGCAGAATTGTCAGGAATGCAGTCAAACACTAACTTCATCTGTTGAACCTTTTGATCATACCAAGTGAAATTCCATCTGGAGACCTTGCTTTGCATTTGCTGCATGCATTATTTACAGCCGAGCTCCTACTAATTCCCCTCTAATGAAAATCTCTGCACCTCTGCCCCGTAAGTGTATTTGTCCATCTGAATGTAAATAACGCTGCCAAACTCTCGCCTACACACATCTGTGCACCCGCAGTTTGTGTGTGTTTTTCCCCTTCTGCAGACTTAAAAATAAGCATGACAGACTCTCTCACTGTATGTTTGTCTTGAGCTTCAGTGTCTGACAAATGGTGATACTGATACTGATGTTTTATACATAAATCCTCTCGTGCTCTGCTCCCCGCTGCCCTTGGATTCAACAATAACTCGCTCACTGCACAGATATGTACACTTCACTGTATGCTGCTAACAGTGATCCTTCACTGAGGATACAACCCCGCTAGTGTCATGTGTAATTTGTCTTTTTCCCTTGTGTAGACCCCCTCTCCCTTTTGCTGATCATTTATTTCCTCATTTATAGAAGAAAAGCGTTCGTTAACTCTGACTCAAGCCAAACTTATGGTTTTACTTGCTTTTATGAAATAGTTATTGAGTCTGCAGTGCTCCAGGAAAAATAAGACACCATCTTGATATTTTATAAGGCCCGTGCTTTGTTGATACCTTGCGACTTTAACCCCGCGCCTTCTTATATATCTCTGCTGTCGATGTATAGCTGTATACCTGTGTACTGTAAATGACACACAACTCTCATCCTTGTTTTGCTCAGTAAACTGGTTTGAAAAACTGGAGCATTCAGTCATTTTTAATTCTATACAGATGCAGATGTGTGATTGTGACTTTATGAAACACGATACAGTTGCAGAAATGTGCAATGGATGTGTGAGTTTGAAAGAAATAAACAGACTCTAATTGTTATGGTAGTTTCATTTTTAATGCAGAGAGACAGAATATGAACCAAAAATCCATGGGAAAAAAATGTCATTGAGTGAAAGATGTATTAGATCCCACCCAGCTTGAATTTTGGCTCCCACAGATTGGTTCTGTGCCCATGTGGCAAACATTGGACAAGAGCCTCCTTCCCACAGCCAGAACACTGGAGATGGGTTACGGATCGGATGGGTCTTCCAGCATGACAATGACCTAAAACATGCCGCCATCTGTAAGACAAGTATCTGTGCTTCTACTTACGTAAAGAGTGCGTGCACTTTCGCCAGCTCAGGCTATGAAAACTGAAATAACTACACGGGGTTAGGGACTATCTAGTGGCTGCAGGAGCGGTCATCACATGGCCTCTATGTGGACTCGAATCAGGAAATTTGAAGGTCACATCCGATTTTCTGTGCAATTGCACGCTGGCCTGCAACTCAATTAAACTGTTGCTTGGCTGGAAATGCCTCACCCAAAATAATTTGTTTGTCTACTCACACACATGTGCATGCACACTGCACATTCTTGCTATTAGTTTTCCTTCTCACTGTTAAATGTAGTCATGACTTTAAAAGCTGTGGTGCTTACACGTGTGGGAGCAATAGATTATTAATGACTGCATCTGTTGTATTTTTGTTTTTTGTTTTTTTTAAAAAACATGCTTTCACAGTGAAACAAAGAGTGGGGGATGTGAGTTAGTAGATATAATAGCTGCATGATTAAAATAAATATCTGTAAAAAGAAGTGATGGTGATGGCTTGGATAATTGGTCTTGTTTTAATTAATGGAGGGAGCACCGACAAATCGGTTTAGCGCATTAATGATAATGCCATTAGTGGAGAATTTCACTATTGGCTTAGGTCAGCAATTAGCGTGTAGCTTAGATAAGAGCCCATGCGGTCAATTATGGGAAATTCCATGGAGATAAGTGAGCATTAATACAAAAATTCCACCACATAAATGATTCCTGATCATCTCATCTTAACAACAGATTAACGAAATAATTATAATGATCAGATAAACTTAAAATTAATTTCATCAGTTTACAACCTTTTGGATATTGAGTTGAAAGCTAACATGTTGTTAAAAGAAGCTATAAATATGTTTCGTTCCCAGTGTTATTTGCAACATATTGCTGGAACTTAAAATCGAATGAGTTAATGATTTAAAAAAACAAACAAATTTTCCGGCTTTAACACGTAATTTGTTGAATCATTATTATTAAGGGTCTGCAAATTATTCTGGATAGCTGATTTTCGGGCGTCGAGGTTATATTCACATCTTTTTATTAGTAGCTTTACAGGCAGAACGCTGTTTCTTAAGGGTAAAAATCATTTACTTGGTTTATGGATTTTTCCAGTGACAAGATATCTTCTACCTCCTGTTACTGTCAGCTTTTTCCACTATTACTCCCAAGACAGTATAGGGACAGCGAGTGATGGTCAAAGCCCTCGCAGTGGCGATGCGTCTTCCTGTCGAGGCACAGCACAAAACAACTGAGTGACTTTCACAAAAAGCCACAGCGTTTATCATTCTGAGGTGCTGAGCCATTTAAAGCCTCACAGAGTACACGATCTCATCCACAAAAAAGTTGCTATAAACGCGTGATATTTGCAGCCATAAATGATGAGCGCCTGCCAATAAATGCGAGCCAACGGAGCAATTTAATGATGTGCTTCCTACTTTCCATAAACTGTCTGTAAACTCCTGTAATGAGCCGTTGTCAGCGCTATCTGTCATAGATGACATAGTTCAGTCACAGTCAGCAGCAAGCACGTAGCCGCTGTATTACACTTGTCTGGGAAAATTCCCAGAAAAGTGTGAATTTAGACAGTCCAGGAAAACTGCTACAAGTACGAGACAAGGCCGAACGCTAATACTGAGCAGTTGGGATCTTTACGCAAAGGAGGGAGATGGACTTTGGCTGAGACCTGTAGGAGTAGAGGGAATTACAGTAATGCAAATATGATGGGGTGAAAGCATGGGTGACTTTTTAAAGGTCCTCTTGGTAATTTGAAAGTATTTTGTTAATGTGTAAGGATCACACTCAGGTTTCCAGTGAATGTAGGAAGATAGATTTTCTTCAGGGCTGATTACAAAGACCTCAGATTGACTCATATGACATCTGTGAAGGCACCGTTAATGGCAAATAATATGTTCAGGATTTTGAGGAATATGCTGCCATTCATGCAATTGAAACCTCTTGTTTTTAACTGAGGAGGCGATTCAGCACAGCGGCTGAGACAGTCCTGTCAGATCATTTGTTTTTTAACTGATCGATGCCACAAAAATAAAATGAGAATATGAAAGATTTCACATTCAGCATTTGATGTGCTCTGCATTTAACATGCATCCCACATGCTTACAACACATTTTGTCCTATGTAGCTGTGTAAAATATTTTACAATCATGAAACTTTTCCAATGTAGGCGTAAAAACGTTCAAGTTTAGGTTGAATTTGGTTTAAACACAAAACGCTATCAGTGTATTCGGCACTTCTTCAGCGAGCCTCGTGTGATTTAGTAAAAGTGGATTTAGGACTTGGAATTGAGTTTGATTTCCAAAAGTGTGAACCTGATCAGGATTCAAGCCCGCAAGACTTGCAGCTCAAATGAAAATGGATTTTTTTTATCCATCCAATAGATCTATGATAGAAATGATACAAAACTTTTTTATGCTTATATTCTGCACGCTTTGCTGTTATGCAAAAATGTATACTAAACTACATTTAATAGTTTTGCTCAATTGTTATTTTCCCTGTTATGTTGCATCCATGCAAATACCAACACACACACACACACACACACACACACACACACACACACACACACACACACACACACACACACACACACACACACACACACACACTTCTCTGGCTCATGCAGTGGGGGACAGGTGGGTTTAAGTCTCAAAGGGAGTATGTTTAGGGCTGCTGTGTGTATTTGCACTTGTATGAGTCATTGGATGAAGACGTCAGCAGAATCATCTGCTCCCGAGGTCTGTTCTGTGCTTAGCAAGTGCAACAACACAGCTGTTTCCAGACCTCTTTGCTTGCTCTTGTTGCATATTTATGCACTGATTCTATTAAAGATGGCTGCACTCAACTGCATTTTTCTTCTTTTATTTCTTATGTTATTTCTTATTATGCATTAAAGATATTAAATTTGTTTTATACATACATGGATATACCATAAACTACGTTTATGTTGCATGCACACTCTGTTTTTGGTCGCGACCTCACACACACCCCATATCCCCTAACAGTCAACATAGGTCAAACTGGCATTAAGTTATGAAGATTAAGTAATTAAACTGTCTTACACCATTTTGACCAGGTGGTGGCGGTGTTCAGACAGTTTTAACTGAACCAAGGTAGACACACACACACACAGAAAACCTAGAAGATGATGTTAGTCACTTCCATCAGTGTTAACTGAGAATATAGTTTCACTGCATAATATGCGTAACATGTACTTCATATACATTTTTTGTGTCAAAAGGACTACTGTTGATTCGTTTTGAGAAATCATAAATTACACATTTTGTGAGGTGTCTCTAGCAAAATGGGAAGAAAAGCCAGAGAAGCAGCTGAATGTGCATTGTTCATTTTATTGCGCTCAGCTCTCAAGGCAGGAGAAATTGCTGGCTTTCCGATTTCAACATCTGTTATTGTATACCCACAAACCCTCCAGTTTTAGGGTGATTTCCTTATTCTGTTACATCATTAGTTTTAATTAGCTACATCTGTCTTAAAAGAGCACAAACAACCCTTCTTTTTAAGATCCTTTTGTTGGGAGTGCATCACAGTTCAGTCGAGTTGCATTGAAGATGGTATAAATCAAAAGTCCTGCTACAACATGAATTGAGCTGCTTGCGTTAAAATGTGTGTAATTTAACAAGCGGTGGGAGGCATACAGAGCATAAATCTTTTCAAGCTTGGCACACACTTCGCTGGGTAAGAGTGAGAGTGCCAAGCCATTTAAATATTACATTTACTTTTGCCGGCCTCCCTCCTTTTTTTATCGTTTTGGGTTTTTGGTTCCATCTAAATTTTGGATGGTTCTTCCCTGAACAAACACAGACAGCTAAAACTCCAGTGAGCCAGAGAAGCTTGTTGGAACACCTTCATACTGAGCACAAGATGAGTCACAATTAATACTTTTTTTGTTTTTTGCAGTGTAGACGGGGCAGGTCCAGGAGCCTTTATCCTTTTCATCTCCCTTGCCACCAATCAGAAACTCCCCTTTACAAGACCCCCGCTTGCTTGTCAATCACTCCCCTCGGGCAATAGGTTGGAGCGAGACAAAAGAGAAAGTAGAGAGAAAGGGAATGGGAATTGTGTGTGCGTGTATGTGTGTGTGTGTGTGTGTGAAAAGTGGTTGGAAAACACAGCGATGGGTTGAGAGAGTGGGGCATGTAGCGTAATCGCTGAAAGCGGATCCACTGTCTTGAAGAGAGATGAATGAATGGGGTCAGGGACGCCCCTGAGAATAAAGAGGTAGAGGAAGGGAAAAGATTGGAGGTGGGAAAGAGGGAGGGAAAAAAAGAGGGATAAACAGAAGGTGGGATAGAGGAAATGCACGAGCTGGAAATGGACTGAGGGTGACGGGAGTGAGGGATTAAATAAGAATAAGACATGGGGGGAAACATGGAAATGAGGAGAGAAACTCTGTTGCAAGACAGAATGTAAAAGCTGGCAGGGAAGTAGAAGATAAAAAAGGGAAGAGTGAGAGAGCAAGTGTAAGTGGGTGGATAATCAAATACACAGAGGAAGCAGATTTCCAAAAAAGGAGGGAAAGAAGAGAGGACGGGTGGTATGATGGGAAGTGTTTGGAAAAAGTTTGGGAAGAAGGAAAAACGAAAGAGAGAGAAGATGGATGAAAGTATTGAAGAAAACCAGCAGGTAGATTAACAGAGGGAGACCGTGGTCCAATCCTAATTCCCCTCTGGCCCTACCGCTGGGCTCTGCCCCTCGCTTTTAATGCTGCTGTGGCGTTTAGCATATCGCATTTCTTCTCTACGCTCCATTTAGAAGGCTAGAGGACCAGTACTCGTTAATGACGTCTCATGATGGGCCTGGCTTTAATAATGAGATTTCACAAGGCAAATTTGGCTGCAGACCTCTCAGAACCCATCCCAAGATCAAACCGTGCTGCTGTAAGTGCTTTAACTACATCCTCCGTTTCCCGTGCATGTGTATCCAGTACTGTGCACACGGCAGCAAGTGAGACACAAGATAAAAGAAAGAACTGCGTGTACTAAAGTGCACGCACTCTGATATCAACCTGCAGCCAACAGGCAGCAGATTTATCTCCCCTCTGCTCCCACGAGGAGACACGCAGTTGGGAGCGCCGCCCGCCTCGTCAAGGTTTGTGAAACATTCACGTCGACAGATTTAATGCACTCCTCGAGACTGAACGCAGCTCATATCTTTTTTGGCGTAGAAGCTAAGGCGCTCTATTTTGAGTGCCTCCATCCTCTGTAAGCCAAAGAGTTCCTTATTGACTCAGCAGGAAAGCTTAGAGAGAGAGATGGGAGGGGGGGTTGTGGGTAGCTTGGTGCAGTTAGTCAGGCAGGTGGTCAACTGCTACTGGGTTTGGCCAGACCACACACCTCACATGATAAATTGTTTTCCACCTTGAGCCAAAGACAAAAATGAATAAAACCATGAAAATGAACAAAATGAAGATTTAGGAGATTGAAACTCTTTTCTTGTACTTTTATATTTCGATCCATCAAATATTATTAATGTGAAAAGAACTCCCTAACTTTTACAGTGGTTTACATTATGACTGGTTCTTGATCTTTTGTACTTTTGGATTGTTTTATAGGAGCAGTGTTACCTTTAAATTGATGGGGAGTTCTCACGGATTTTCAGGTATTTACTCTGCCTTTGTTTGGGGATTTAAACCATGAAGCAGTGCACATTCGGTGAGGTGATGAGTTCAGTACAACAGAAGGGCAGTGGATGAGAGATCAGCACATGTTAATTATTGACTGCCATATTGTAAAAAGTGCCCACTCTAAATAATCATTTGTGTCAGAAAGATAATCACCCTAATTAACTCTCTCAGTTATGAATCTGTATGAATGTGTTCCTATTTTAAATATTTAACTGTTATACATTTGACGTACTGTCATGTGTGCAGCTTTTGATTTTGCTGCAGGCTGGCAGCAAAGCGCTGGAGCACTGAGTTCGAGGAGTGCTGCGTAACACACAGACCTCCTGCATGCCCTAATAACCCTTTCAAAAGGACAAATTTGAGGCCTAGCACACACAGAATCAGCGGAAACAGCTCTGCACTTAAACTGATTTGGTAGAAGGATGACAGAGGGACTGATGGGAAGCTGTAGAGATCCCTGTGGGTGCTGGTGTGGCTAAATCTTTCCACAGCAGAGACTCAGCACTCGACAGGATTCAACATGTGGAGCGCTTTCTGAACCTCGGCCCCTCCAGTCAATTTCCAAAACAGTCGCAAATGTGCATGTCAAGTGCAGCAGCAGCGGTGTGAGCGACAGGCATGAGATTGGTGGTTGTTGTGGGGAGGGGTGGGGGGTCATGTCAAGAATGGAGGAGGGGAGACAGGGTTGTAGAGGCAGGGACTTTGTTCTTCAGTAATTGAATAAATTGAGAATTGAATTAAATTAAATCATACAAATTAGCATTCTGGCTATACCAAATTGCTATGAACTGTGGCTGCTTGCCTAGGGCTATGGCTCATGACAGGGGCTGGGTGCCAGCACTGGTAGCGATGACTGGCCCTTGGGAGAAATTATTCTGCAGTAGTTTGTTCCATTAAAGGCATCAATAGGCAAAGGAATAGCCTGTCATGCATTCATTATAGGTTTAAAGAGGGTCAACGGAAAAATCCACTTCATAAGATTTGCAGAATACCCCACAGAGCTGTGCTGTCATATTTACACAGATAAGAGTAAAGTGCTTGGAAAAAGAAATATTACTTTTACTTTGGTAAAAGAAAAAGGTCTGACCCTCAGATTTTTTTTTTTTTTTTTTTTTAAATGACATCAGAAACAGCAGTATGCGACATTACGTGATGGCAGAGCTTCAGTTCATCCTTTGTCTTTTTTTTTTTTTTTTTTTTTTTTTAAATAAATAGGACAGGGGGAATGAATGAGAGAAAGAGGGGGAGAGAAAGAAAGAAAACCAAAGGGGAGAAGAGACGGTGAGAAGGGGGGGGGGGGGAAAGAACTCCTGGGTCACCTGTATGGAGAAAAAAAAAAACAAACAAAAAAAACAAACAGAGGAGACAGCAAACAACAAAGAGCAACATAATAATAGAGAAAACAAAGCACCATCACAATAAACTAGCTAGTCATAGATATCAATATTTACTAAATAATAAACGATATTGTGCAGCACGCAAGATAGACAGCGCACAGTGTGCTTTGAGGCAGCAGCCAAGAAAGCTTTAGTCCGCGTCTGTGAATACCCATGTGTGCATACCTGTGTGGATCAGCATGCTTGCATTCCAAAGGTTTCTCCATGTAATGATCTGCTAGGGAGTGTGGGGGGGCCACAGCCCCGTCCTCCAGGGTGTGAAGTGGGTATGGAGGAGATCAAAACTCCAGACATCCAGAGGCCCCCAGAACACAAGAGACCAAGGAAGACCAACAGAGGGGCAGCCGCGCCACTGTTCCAGTAAGAGCTGAGGAGAGTCCCAGATGAGGGCTCGCCCAGCAGCCGCGGAGCAGAAGTCAGGGGGAGTTGCAGTGACGCGCCCGTGAGCTCCGCCGGCCCCCAGCTGCGCCTGAGTGACCGAGCCCCAGGCCGAGAGGCCGGGGGCACCCCACCTCCAAAGGGGCCCGAGCGAGCCCCAGGCCCCAGGCCCCGACAAGCGGCCGCCAAGGAGTGAGCCGGTGTGTACCCGGACGCCCACCCCCAGATACAAAGAACCACCAACACACCGACACCTGAGGGAGTCCGCCACCGGCAGGGGAAGTGGTGGTGGGTGGAGATAGGCCTCCAAACCTTGGAGGGCCTGAGGTGTCCCCAGAGAGGTGGCGTCTGATACCCAACCTGACATATAGACACAGACATACAGGCACACACAGACACAAACATCCATTCCCACCCTCATGCTCTCATATGCACTCACTCCACACTCAACCAACGTGGAGACAGACATAAAGAGACGCTGTACACACAATCACACTCCCCAAGCGTACTCTACAAACCGGGTCTAGGTACCCTTGCCCCTGGAGGGGGGAACTGCACCCAGACCCAGGTGGTGTTACCCTTTTCCCTGCGGTGGGGAGAGGCAGACCACCCCGACTCCGCAGCAGCAGGGAGGCCCCACACCCCAGACCGCAGTCGGACGGCCAACTCCTCCTACTAGCCCCCCCGCTCCAGCAGGCCGCAGAGAATGGGGGTGGGAGAAGACTCCAAACCTCCCTCCACCCGCTCATTGTAGTGTTGATGCATATGTGTTCTAAGGTGCAATTAAAACCCAGGAGGGCATGGAGCTACCTGCCAAGGAGCAGCAGGTAAGCGCATAGTCCCTCCTGCTAGCCCTCAATGACTAAGTGTATTTAAAATTGAGAGGTGGGCAACGACGTCAGGGGTGAGGTATACACCCTGATGGTAATTTGGACTCCGTGATTGTGCCCACCCCCAAGATCCTATATGTATGTGTAATGAGAGTGTGAATAATGTGAATGTCTAAGTTGTGGGATAAAATTGAGGCAGAGGCAGCCAGAAGGGGACGGGGGGGGGGGGGGGGGGGGTAGCCTCCTCTGCACCCTGGTGACATACCCCCACTCCAAGGCCCTGCATGTGTGAGTGGTTGTGGAGGAGCGGGAAGAGGGAGGCAGCTGGAGATGGGGAGGGAAGGAAGGGAGGGGCAGGTAACCCCTCCCTGGGGCCAGCTCCCCCGCTGACCCCAGTAGGCACTCCCACCCTTCGCGACCCGCCAGGGAAAGGGGGCCCAGGCCCATCAGACCGGGGCCCAGTGCAGTAGCGCCCTCCGGCTCCACAGAGCCCTGGACAGTCCACCCAACCCCACCACAGAGAAAACTGCACCCACCCCACCATCCACACATCTTCCAGACTACATAAGACGGTAAACGCCCAGGCTGAGATCTTCCTCCACCTCTCCTGTATCTCCCCCTCCCGCAGAGAGTTCCTGAAGAGAAGAAAGCTCCTGCAAGATGTGACCATCCCCCCCACCAGTTGAAGAGCCCCCCATCTGTGCTGTCATATTTACACAGATAAGAGTAAAGAAATATTACTTTTACTTTGGTAAAAGAAAAAGGTCTGACCCTCAGATTTAAACAGTGAGGGCTTTCCAGAGAGGCCATTTGGCTCTGATGTCTAGCAATCATATTGTAACGACTGTGGGTTTGGGGAGCTGACTGGCTAAACTGCTCACTAGCTAAACGGCTAGCGGGGCGCTAGCAGCTATCGCTAAACTTCGCAATGAATGGAGAGCGCTCGTGCCTCGTACACCGCATGACCCCGAGCGTCTCAGCAGCAGACTGGTAATCCCCGAATAATCCAGCAGGAGGCAGTAGTGGTTCACCACAGGCATTTATTCACCATCTTTTTCAACAACAACGTAACACTGCTGACACCGAACCCCTATCACGCTCCCACCACATAGAGTCGCGGTGTCAGCCAACCATGCCAATTCACCCCCCTCCACAGAACACACATCAACTTCACTGTGGCTTACATTAACATAACACTAACACAACATGCAAATCAAACACATATGAACTAGCAGAACGATAGAAAACACAGAGACAACACAATACCCAGAATGCACCTGGCTAACAACCCCAGCCAGGTCATTACACAGCCCCCTCCCAAAAAGGTTTAGTGTCCCCACAACCTTAACTGTCCACACTGTAGTCCAGCAAATGTCCGGGCCGGCGTCGAGTACGCTTCGGCCTCGACTGGGAATCCATGGCGCCCCCCCTCCGGGCCGGGCGTAGGGGGCGAGGAGTCCCCAGGCTGCACACCAGCCTGCGGGTTGGGGGCAAGCGGATGATATGGCGCCAGCCGGTCCTTGTGTAGCACCACCCGCCTTCCCCGCCCCGGCATCCGGACTCTGAAGACCACCTCCGACAGCTGTTCCAGGATTTCGCCCGGGCCTTGCCAGTGGCTCATGAGCTTGGGGGTCAGCCCCCGCTTCCTCTGGGGGCAGAACACCCAGACCCGATCTCCGGCCCCCAGCATAGGACCGTGCGCACGGGTATCATACGCCCGTTTCTGGCGGGCCCCGGCTCCCTCCAATGTCCGTCTTGCCAGTTGATGCACCGTGTGCAACCGCTCCCTGAGCCGCCGGAAGTAGTCCATCTCTGGTCCACCAGCAATCTCCGGCTCAGGGGGCGCTCCGAACACCAAGTCCACCGGGGTCCGGAGCTCCCTTCCGAACATCAACGCTGCAGGAGTACACTGACTTGACTCCTGCACTGCTGTTCGATATGCCCACAAAACAAGGGGCAGGTGTTGGTCCCAGTCCCTCTGATGTTGGCTGGTCAGGATGGCCAGCTGGGTGGCCAGCGTGCGGTTGAACCGCTCAACCAGACCATCGCTCTGAGGATGGAGGGGGGTGGTCCTCGTTTTTCTCACCCCCAGCCTCCGACACACTTCTCCCAGCACCTGGCTCTCAAAGTTCCTCCCTTGGTCGCTATGGAGCTCCTCCGGTACACCAAACCGCGTGAACATCTCATCCACCAGAGTCCGCGCCGTCGTCACCGCACTCTGATCCGGCACCGCGTACGCCTCTGGCCACTTTGAGAAATAATCCATCGCGACCAGGACATACCGGTTGCCGGCATCAGTAACAGGGAATGGACCCAGGATATCCACTCCGATCCGCTCCATTGGCGCCCCAACTAGGTATTGCTGCAATGGGGCATGGGAGCGCTGGCTGGGACCTTTCTGCGCCGTGCAGTCGTCACAGCAGTGGACGTGGATCTCCACGTCCTGACGACACCCCGGCCAATAGAACCGCCGTCTCAGCCGTCGCAACGTCTTGCCATTCCCAAAATGGCCAGTACCTGCAGCCCCATGGACCCAGCGGAGGACCTCAGGCCGCAAGGCCCGGGGAACCAGGAGCTGGAGTATGTCGCCTCCCCCGTCTGGCGCTCGCCACCGCCGGTAGATTACACCGCCATGGAGCTCCAGGCTGTTCCACTGGGAGTACAGCGACTTTGTCTCGGGCCCTTGGGAAGACACGGCGGACCAGTCTGGCCGTGTCCCTGCCTCCATCCAGTCCCTCACCATCTCCAGCGCTGGATCGCTCACCTGGTGCTGCTGTAGCCAGGCTCTCTCCCTCGCGTCGGCGTCGGCAAGCCAGCTCCTCCCTGCTCTGTTCGGCTGGTGGTCTCTGTCCAAACCGTCTGCCGAGCGCTGCTCCTCTGGGGGCAGGTCCAGCAGAACCTGGAGCGCTGGGCCCTCCAGTGCAAGCGCCAGGTGGGTGGCAGTCTCTTCTTGACCCCACCCGTTGTGAGTGGCAGCCAGCGTGACTTGGGCCAGATACGGCTCCAGCTGCGTCGCCCCAGTGTAGTGCTGTAGCTTAGCAGCCGTCCTGCCAGGAAGCTGTGGTGCGGCCCCAGGAATCCCCTCCCGTCGCAGGGAGAGCAGGGGGTGGCTGTTCCGGGGCGCGCTGTGGCCCTCTGGCCGCCCCAGCTCGGGTCTTCTCCGCTGGGTCTCGGCAGCCATGCTTTCCAGAAGCGAGCTGTTGTCTCGGATTACACGCTCTAATTCGCCTATGGTCGGCTCCATAGTGTCTGCTAGACACTCATGAATCCCACTTCTGACACCAATTGTAACGACTGTGGGTTTGGGGAGCTGACTGGCTAAACTGCTCACTAGCTAAACGGCTAGCGGGGCGCTAGCAGCTATCGCTAAACTTCGCAATGAATGGAGAGCGCTCGTGCCTCGTACACCGCATGACCCCGAGCGTCTCAGCAGCAGACTGGTAATCCCCGAATAATCCAGCAGGAGGCAGTAGTGGTTCACCACAGGCATTTATTCACCATCTTTTTCAACAACAACGTAACACTGCTGACACCGAACCCCTATCACGCTCCCACCACATAGAGTCGCGGTGTCAGCCAACCATGCCAATTCACCCCCCTCCACAGAACACACATCAACTTCACTGTGGCTTACATTAACATAACACTAACACAACATGCAAATCAAACACATATGAACTAGCAGAACGATAGAAAACACAGAGACAACACAATACCCAGAATGCACCTGGCTAACAACCCCAGCCAGGTCATTACAATATGGAGCAGAACTCCATCATAAAAGCAATTTCCGCTTGATAGTCATAAATATAGACCAGAATCCAACGAAGGCAGGAGGACAGGTTGCATTTTGAGTAGTCGCCTGACTTTTCTACAATTCCTGTTAATTTCTCATTAAACATAACAAGTGAAAATTAATCAACTGGTGAAATAACTCATGCTTATGCAGATTGTTTAACTTAGTTCAGCAGAAGTAAGCGGGACAGCTCAATGGGGAAAAAAAGGGCAGAAAAGTTGTGTGTAGCAGAAAGAAGCATTTACCTTCTTGGTTTAAAGTGAACCAAATTAAACTGAGAATTCATAAAACAGTAATAAAAACTCAAGAGAGAGGTGCAGCTTTTGCTGAGACAGAATCCCAAAATAACCTCAATCCATCCTAATTTCACAATGCTGGGAGCTGTTGCGTAGCATAAGTAAATGCCTGCAATGTAAAACTGATTCTTGGTATTAGATCTCTCAAACAGTTTTAACTGAGCGATTTGTTGTACTGAAGCAAATATCTGATATTCAACATGTTCTCAGAGATTCATTTAAAAATATGAATAGATGATAATTAAATTCCTTTTTCTGCCCTCACCTCAGCTCGCTGATTCTGCTGGATTGGTTCCTATTAAAATTTCGTTTTTTCACCCAAGTTTCTCCAAGTGATAAGTCGTAGAAGACTGCTGAGGGTCTTTATGCATTACCACATAAAATTATTTTGGAGAGATTCTGGTGCATTTGTGCAATCTAAATAACGTTAATTTGAGCTGAACTGAAATAAGTTGAGTAAAGATACTAAAAGAACCCAACGTTCACATTTTGGCCACACCTTGCTAGCACTGGGTTGGACCCTCTTTTAATGCCTTCAGCAAGTTGTTGGAAAACATTGTTCTGAGTTTTTGGTCCATTTTGACTTGATAACATCACAAAGCTGCTGCAGATTTGTTGGCTACACTTCCATGATGTGAATATCCTGTTCCACCACATCCCAAAGGTGCTCCATTGGGCTGAGATCCAGTGAATGTGGAGGCCATTTGAGTACAGTGAACATTTTCACGTTCAAGAAACTAGTGTGAGCTTTGTGCCACGGTGTGCTATCCTGCTGGAAGCAACCACCATGGGCATAAACAGATGGACGTGATCAGCAAACAATATTCAGGTAGGCTGTGGTGTTTCAATGAATGTACAAGTGGGCCCAAAGTGCAACAAGAAAATATCCCCCACCCCATTACACCACCAGGAGAGTGGTGGTGTAATGGGGTGTTTATAGAGCAGCTGTGCCATCTAAAGCTGTTAACTGGGTTAGAGTCTGACCTGTGTGACATCATCATCCATAGCTGCCATCCTCAATAGGAAATACTTGGCGCAGGACAGATTTGTCTCCTTTTTAGCCTTCACGACATGCAGGGCACACGTCAGTGCTAGTATGGAGATGGAGTTGTGTGTGCAGAATAAATGATGCTGAGTTCGTGTATCGATGTTCAATCAACCAGTGAGAGAACCACATGCTCAAAATGTAGGTTATCTTGACTTTAAAAGTACACCTGAGTGGACCTGTCTGCGTTTTTACTTACTTTAATATCCTGACACTATGATATTACGTGCTACACTAATCTCATCACGCAGGACGGAGACAACAAAGAGTTTTAATGTCGCTGCTGCGTCTAGCTTCTTCTGCACAAAATTCTGAGCAGTTCTTAACTTTTAATTTATCACAATTTACCCCATCAGTGGAGCGACTGCAACACACTTTCCTTTGTTAATTTACTAGGACAGGAACTTATTTTCTTCTGTAATTTCAGCTCTTTATCATGTGATAAATATCTCTCTCTTTGTTTTTTTAAACAATTGGACAGCTCACAGTATAAAGCGTAAAATGTGTCGACCATGGTGTCTGTGTGTTTAGGGCATCAGTTAACTGGATCCCTCCCTCCCACAGCGGAGATGGTCAGATTTAATCTGATAAACTCTTGATACAACCAGCTGTCAGACCAGACTCGACCTGTCTATGACCCAATCTCCCTGCCTGCCCTTCCTCCCTTCCTTTCTCTCTACCCCTCTTCCTCGTCTCTCATCTCCACTTAATGGCTCAATATCTCCCCTCTGTACCCAGACCTGTTCACTGTGACAGATAAGCGAACCCATCAAAGTTTAGCTACACGAACATGGATGCACCCATACACACACATTAGGTCAGAGTACTGGTCACGTAGCATTCATTGTCCATCTTAGTCTCTAATCCAGCATCTGAGAATCTTCCTCAGTAAACATTTCTTTACCAATGAAGAGGAAACACAAACACGATGACACACCAAGAACATGTATTGTTTTTTTTCTTCTTTCTGTGGTAGTTTAGCAGATGTTCTGATAAAATATCTACATGGGGATTAGGCCTACAGGTGATTCAGTGTCTTGCTTCAGGACAAATTTCAGATGATTGCACGTTTGACCTTTGCTTATCCATGCTCAGTGAGCTTTACTTATCACTGCTGTTGGATTATAATGATTATAATGATAATCCAACAGCATAGCATTTTTTGACTGCTATGCTAAGACGAGTAAATAAGGTTTTGCTCAGTAACACTACAGGTTTGAATTTGTTTTGATTATTTTTGTGTGTGGTAAGAAAAAAAAGTGAGTTTGTGACTTGTTCCAAGATAAGAAACTGTGTTTTTCCTTTGTATCTCAGTCTGTCAGAATGAACAACCCTGAACAGCCCTCCCCATCTCTCCCCCACCCCCCTCCTTTTTTTCAAGCCTTATCTGCGGTTAGTCAGAAAGAAGCAGACTAACTAACTCACTAAAGGAAAAACACAGTAAGCTACACAGCTGTCTGGATTGTAAGTAATGCTTTTAATATTTCTACTGAGTTTACTCCACACACTCAGATGCAGAAGCTTCCAAGTGCCAATGCAAAACTACAGACATCTGTTTTCCACACCAAGGAGCTCATTTAGAGAAGCTGGGCACATGAAAACATGAAGTCTGATTCTAAACAACAAGGGAGAAGCATCACTGAAATCAGTGACTCAGTTAAAAAAACAAAAAACAGAAGAGGTCATTTCAGGGAAATTTGGGGCAACTTATTTAAAAATTCACTACTTTTATTGGACGTCCTTGACTTTGAAATACCATTTAGCCTAGAATTACATGCCATTAAGCTATGAAATTGCATTTAGCCTATTTTTTTTCTCAGTGTCCCAACTCATCTTCAATTTGTCTCTTCAGTTCCTTTGATTATGATGTGTCTCTAGAACTGAACATCTAAGCTTCCTGCCAGCTAACGCGTGCTCACTGACACGCATGTATGCTAATGAACACGGTTTTCCAGCTCCTATTCCCTCACATACAACACGCACACTAACTCTATCAAAGAGTATATCCAGCTTTAGCAATTTGGGAACTAACAGTGGGGAGTCGAGGGGTGTGCACGAGTATGTAATGAAGTCCCATCGAGCTTAAAGTGCTCTGCAGTTTGTTTTTGTGTGTGCGTGTGTGAATGCATGGAAGGCTTCAGAAACCTGGCCTGAAACAGTGCGATACAACAGTTCTCACTAGGCTTCTACACACTCACACACATGCACACAGACTTCACTCCAGTATCCACTTTCAGACTGCTCTCAATAGGACAGAGTTACTGTGTCCAGCATAATTAATAAGATCCAGCCAGGTAAGAAAGTAGACTTTATTTACACACATACTGAGTAAGATGATTATCGTTATTGGTGAAGTGTTTAAGGGTATTTGGATTAATTGAGAGTGCGAAAGATTCAAAGGTTAAGTAATTATTTTTTTATTTTTTTTAATTTTTTTTTAAATGACATCAGAAACAGCAGTATGCGACATTACGTGATGGCAGAGCTTCAGTTCATCCTTTGTCATTTTTTTTTTTTTTTTTTTTTAATAAATAGGACAGGGGGAATGAATGAGAGAAAGAGGGGGAGAGAAAGAAAGAAAACCAAAGGGGAGAAGAGACGGTGAGAAGGGGGGGGAAGAGAGAGAAAAAAAAAAAGAACTCCTGGGTCACCTGTATGGAGAAAAAAACAAACAAACAAAAAAAACAAACAGAGGAGACAGCAAACAACAAAGAGCAACATAATAATAGAGAAAACAAAGCACCATCACAATAAACTAGCTAGTCATAGATATCAATATTTACTAAATAATAAATGATATTGTGCAGCACGCAAGATAGACAGCGCACAGTGTGCTTTGAGGTAGCAGCCAAGAAAGCTTTAGTCCGCGTCTGTGAATACCCATGTGTGCATACCTGTGTGGATCAGCATGCTTGCATTCCAAAGGTTTCTCCATGTAATGATCTGCTAGGGAGTGTGGGGGGGCCACAGCCCCGTCCTCCAGGGTGTGAAGCGGGTATGGAGGAGATCAAAACTCCAGACATCCAGAGGCCCCCAGAACACAAGAGACCATGGAAGACCAACAGAGGGGCAGCCGCGCCACTGTTCCAGTAAGAGCTGAGGAGAGTCCCAGATGAGGGCTCGCCCAGCAGCCGCGGAGCAGAAGTCAGGGGGAGTTGCAGTGACGCGCCCGTGAGCTCCGCCGGCCCCCAGCTGCGCCTGAGTGACCGAGCCCCAGGCCGAGAGGCCGGGGGCACCCCACCTCCAAAGGGGCCCGAGCGAGCCCCAGGCCCCAGGCCCCGACAAGCGGCCGCCAAGGAGTGAGCCGGTGTGTACCCGGACGCCCACCCCCAGACACAAAGAACCACCAACACACCGACACCTGAGGGAGTCCGCCACCGGCAGGGGAAGTGGTGGTGGGTGGAGATAGGCCTCCAAACCTTGGAGGGCTTGAGGTGTCCCCAGAGAGGTGGCGTCTGACACCCAACCTGACATATAGACACAGACATACAGGCACACACAGACACAAACATCCATTCCCACCCTCATGCTCTCATATGCACTCACTCCACACTCAACCAACGTGGAGACAGACATAAAGAGACGCTGTACACACAATCACACTCCCCAAGCGTACTCTACAAACCGGGTCTAGGTACCCTTGCCCCTGGAGGGGGGAATTGCACCCAGACCCAGGTGGTGTTACCCTTTTCCCTGCGGTGGGGAGAGGCAGACCACCCCGACTCCGCAGCAGCAGGGAGGCCCCATACCCCAGACCGCAGTCGGACGGCCAACTCCTCCTACTAGCCCTCCCGCTCCAGCAGGTCGCAGAGAATGGGGGTGGGAGAAGACTCCAAACCTCCCTCCACCCGCTCATTGTAGTGTTGATGCATATGTGTTCTAAGGTGCAATTAAAACCCAGGAGGGCTTGGAGCTACCTGCCAAGGAGCAGCAGGTAAGCGCATAGTCCCTCCTGCTAGCCCTCAATGACTAAGTGTATTTAAAATTGAGAGGTGGGCAACGACGTCAGGGGTGAGGTATACACCCTGATGGTAATTTGGACTCCGTGATTGTGCCCACCCCCAAGATCCTATATGTATGTGTAATGAGAGTGTGAATAATGTGAATGTCTAAGTTGTGGGATAAAATTGAGGCAGAGGCAGCCAGAAGGGGACGGGGGGGGGGGGGGGGGGGGGGGGGTGACACCTGGTGACATACCCCCACTCCAATGCCCTGCATGTGTGGGTGGTTGTGGAGGAGCGGGAAGAGGGAGGCAGCTGGAGATGGGGAGGGAAGGAAGGGAGGGGCAGGTAACCCCTCCCTGGGGCCAGCTCCCCCGCTGACCCCAGTAGGCACTCCCACCCTTCGCGACCCGCCAGGGAAGGGGGGCCCAGGCCCATCAGACCGGGGCCCAGTGCAGTAGCGCCCTCCGGCTCCACAGAGCCCTGGACAGTCCACCCAACCCCACCACAGAGAAAACTGCACCCACCCCACCATCCACACATCTTCCAGACTACATAAGACGGTAAACGCCCAGGCTGAGATCTTCCTCCACCTCTCCTGTATCTCCCCCTCCTGCAGAGAGTTCCTGAAGAGAAGAAAGCTCCTGCAAAAGGTTAAGTAATTAAAGGTTATGGCTGTACTATGGTGCAGTTCAGTTTGCTAAAAATAATTTTTGGTAAAATATTTAATTTAAATAGCAGTTTTGGTTAAAATAGTAATATTGTATCACATTAGTCAGTAAAAAAAATCGAACAGAAACCTCTTTGTAACTTGAGAAATAATCAGTGGCTGCACTGAAATTTCTGTTGCCATTGTGGACTGACTGATTAAAAGTTTAACAAATAATGTCATTAATTTATAAATGCAGACATGTTGCAATCAGTCAGAGTCAGTCTGCACTGATGATGTATTGAACTTTGGTTATATTGCTATACAAAGCAAGCAGAGGGTGCCTGCGTTACTTTGGTGTTAGTTTGTTGTGGAATTTTTGCATTTCTGCTGCAAAGCCATGAACTCGGACTGTCAGTAGTTAATATCAGTTTCTGTGTATAGAGATGACAACAGATTAGCAGTTTATCACAGTTAATCACTATATTGTCACAAACAGATTACATGTAATTGCCAACTTGACCCGAGTGAACTGTACAGAGACAACAGACCCTTTCCCTCTTATTGCCATTACATATTGCTATCACTGTCTTAACAAAGTCCTTTTAAAAGTGGCAACTGTGAGTCATCACAGTCACCAGACCCCATCTTTGAAGAAACCATTGCAATTGCAATAATTTTGGTCACAGTGTGGTCTCAACCACTGTTTTCTCCAGTGTGAGCATAGCAACAGCTGGTTTAGATTTATTGTCGATGCAGTGGGGGCGATCGTGGCGGAAGAGTTGGGTGGTCGCCTTGTAATCGGAAGGTTGCCGGTTTGAGCCCTGGCTTGGACAGTCTCGGTCGTTGTGTCCTTGGGCAAGACACTTCACCCGTTGCCTACTGGTGGTGGTCAGAGGGCCCGGTGGCGCCAGTGTTCGGCAGCCTCGCCTCTGTCAGTGCGCCCCAGGGCGGCTGTGGCTACAATGCAGCTTGCCATCACCAGTGTGTGAATGGGTGAATGGGTGGATGACTGGATGTGTAAAGCACTTTGGGGTCCTTAGGGACTAGTAAAGCGCTATTCAAGTACAGGCCATTTACCAGTGAAAGTGAATTGTACAAGAAAATCTCATTAAAGTTTAAACCAGATTTTACCAGGGAAGTTGAAGAGATCCCTGGTTCATTTACATTTTTATCAGCTCTATTGAATAATTACAGTTCAATTAACCACAAAGAATCGATTTTTTATTTATTTAAACTAACTCCTGAGATCAGAGCACAAACAATCAGTCCAGAAACCTTGTGCATGCATGCCTGTGAACCCAATTTCTCCCCAAACTTGCCATGTAAACGGCATTTCTCGTTTCTTATTAGATGCAACCAGAGGGGAAAATAGTGTGAGTAATAAATAACAACAGAACAGCAAAAACCCATTTCCTTTGTGTTGACCTAATAAAATCAAATCAGGTGTAGATATCATTTCGACAGGTGAATGAAAAATGAAGATCCGGAGTCACAGAGTCAGTGAGACCTCTTGTAAATGTGTACTGTGTTTTGTTAGGACAGGACTTCCTCAAGTCTTGGCCACATCACTCAGGAACAGCAGGAGAGCAACTCTAACAGCAGGGTGGAGGCAAGTTGGTGCTAGATTTGATGTCCTGACAATTTGACTGGCAGGTTCAGCATGGACTCAGCTTGAACGCGCCTTGTTTTATTTAATGGACTTCTGCCCTCTTTTCTCTCACACACACTTGAGCATACAAACACTGTTATCATCTGGTGATATTTTTTTTAGTTTAACATCAGATAGTCCTGTAAATCCTCTTCACAGGAAAACAGATTAAAATGGTTTGTCAGTACACGCAACACAAAAACAGCAAATCTGCAGATGGAGCTGCTCGCCGTTTGCTGTATTTTACTGTGTAAATCATTTCTGGCTTCACTAATCAACCAATCAACAAAAGGTTTCAGGTCTAATGGACACTGTTATCATTGACGCATGTAAAACGGTCTCCACACACCTTCCTCTGGCTTCTATTACAGCCCAACTAATGTCTGAAGATTTATTGAGGGCATAGAGTAATTTTCTCTTTTGGATTGGGGCACAGGGATCTGATTACACCTGCCACAGATCATACGCAGCCATTTACACAGAGCTGTCTCTTAAGTGTGAATCAAACTGTAAACACTTTGTCATATGTTCAGCCACTTATAGCAAGCAGTAAGGCACACGGGGCTCTTTACTGGAAAAAACACGCGCAGATTCTCTACAGTCACCTAGTTTCTGCAGTTATTTATAGGACAGCTGACCGCTGGCTACGTGTATGTAGGCCATATAGAAAAATCAGCAGCAGGATAGTACAAGTAATCAGTTAAGCCCGTATGATTTAAACAATGTTAACATTTGTATCATTGGTAAATCTCTGTGACACACACACACACACACACACACACACACACACGTTTTCATATCTCAGCCAGGACATGTAATTGGCATAATGCCTTTCACTAGCTGCTTACCCTAACCATAACCTAATTACAACCCTGACACAAAACCACATTTTGGGTCTCAAAATGCTTTCAAACTCCTGGAGACGGGCATTTTGTCCCCATAAGTGACAGTTGGTCCCCGCAAAAATAGTAGCATGCTAATTTTCTGTCCTCTCAAAGATGTCTAAACATGTACACACACAGAAATCACCCATGTCAAGGATATCTGTCCTTCACTGATTCGTGAACATAGATGCACTCACAGGTGTTGCCTTGCACAGCAACTGTGTTCAGATGATCATTGGACCTCCTCAAATCACCTTCCTAAAACACAAGGATACGTGCCAGCCATAGCTGGACTGGCCATCGGGCATACCGGGCATTTGCCCAGTGGGCCAATGGTGATTTTTCGTTTTTATGGGCCGACGTCTTTTTGTTTGTTTGTTTTTTTGTAACGGTATAAACAATGAAAGGTGGTGGATTGGCCAATTGGTCATGATCGACTCTGGGCAGGACCAATTACAGCCGATGAGGTCGAACTTTAAAGTTCCGTATTTAGGTGTAAAGAAACGCGAATTGTCCCGAACTTCAGCAAAAATTTACGCTGCAGCTGCCTCTTCTTCTCTCATTCTCTCTCCCTCCATCTCCTGTTGCTACTTCAATCATGAAACTGATCAATGATCAGCTGATCGGCTTTGCTGTCCTAAGTCCCGTCTCGTTTGTTTATCGTGGCGCTAAACAACAGCAGCACGTTTAAGCTTGATAAGATGTTGTTATAATTTATTTAATATTACTTTCTAGTATCAACTACAACCCTGTGGGTTCAGTGGCGAGCCAATCCCAAGAGAGTGACTGTAGACGGACCAGAGTGTGGCCAGCAGTGGGATCCATCTTCAGCGAACCTCAGGACTATAACTACATTCCTTGACACAGATAAGACTAACACTTTAAAAATCTACCCGGGTAGTGTTAGAACCAGTGGACAGAAACACACACAAGGAGCTCTTTAATTGAAACTCTTTGGAGAATTTCCTTAAAGAGGATGTTTGGTTTTGATTTTACTTTTGAGCCCTTTAATGTGCGTTTGTGCACTGTAGGACGCCGGCTTTAGAGGTAGGGTTTGTAAAATTTACAACTTTCAATACAGTTTCTATTCAAATCACATCTTATCTATAATTGTGTGGTTCCTTCTCTGCTGATCCTTTCAAGGCTCCATAGTCTTACCTAGAACTTTCTGATACTAGTCCAAAGTTGTCGAGACAATAATTTAATGCGTATCTCATATTATTTAATTGTAATACCTGTTACACTTTTCAGCTTAAAAAAAAAAAAAGACAATGCAAACTCAAAATGTCAGGAAAAAAACACTGGACTTTTATAATGTGACCATAAGACTGCTCTTTCAATAACTCCTCCTGCTAAGAAAAGAGTAAGACAAGGACTGTCGGAAACCTCTAAAACAGAAGTAGTCTGTAAGCTGCAGACAGTCAACTATGACTCTGTGACAGCCGTAGCGTAAAAGCAGATGAGTGCACTGCAAGGAAGCAAGACGTTCATCCTTGCTCAAGAAATAGCTGATCAAAGTGGATTGTCATATGCCATTTGAGTTGTCATTATTTGGTTGAATGAACTAAAATTGTGCTGAATTGCTGGACCAAATGATGGAAAGGATATTGTTACCAAGACAACCCTCTGTTATGGAGATAACCAGAGAGGTGGTAAGGCTCTTTAACTCTGACACTGAGATGATAGATGGTAAATTCCAGGTAAATGAGTCCACTTTACACCCGTATTTTTTCTTTTTTTGAGGAAAGCTCCCTTTTTGCATGAAAACCTCAATTATTTCTCTGAAAGGTTTTACAGTAACACAGCAATCTTTGGAGTCTCACCAAAGTCCTGTTGAATACACTTACCTTAAGTTGCTGTGTGTGGTAATGGGGCTAAAATGTAAATGTGGAAATGTAAATGCACTGTGATGCCTTGCAGTCTAGGGATACCTATAAAGAATACATGATGAGCCGTTCCCCAACTCTTGTTGAATACTCGTTTCTGTTCTGCTCTAATGCATGTCTCAAGGCCTAACCATGCCCACTCATCCAGTGATCATGTTAAAAAGTGAAGTTTATTCCTTGTATATCCCTATTGGGGGGGGGGGGGGGGGGGGGGGGGGGGGGCTGCTGTTCTGCCATAATAAGAACACTGCTATTGGCTTCAATTATACTGTCAAGTGAATGATTGGAATATTCTATATGTAAGTGGTCTACTGTAAAAAAGTATAATGGGATGTCTATTACTGTGTCTTTTATTTTCAAAATTGGAAGCCGCTAATGCTGAATTGGTGGTTCATAAGTGCTCTGCTGAATGGCAGCTTGTCTTTGGAGAAAGAGACTTCTCACTGAGCTGTGAAGGTAAGCTATTAGAGGGCATTTAAAGGACCATAAAACTTTAAAGATAAATATTTCACATGGAAAACATCAAAAGCTGATAAAGCAAGGTTGTGTGATTTAAGTCATGGTTTATCCCACTAATTTAGACCCCCCCCCCCCCCCCCCTTTTAGTCTTTATTAGCAGACAGAATGGCATTCAGTAAATGGCCCAGGGCAGAACTGGGCCCAAAAGTGATCTCTGATATTTAAACTGTTGCAAATGACGTGTCAAATATATATATAGAGAGAGATGTGTTTTCTGTGTTTTTCTGTGTTTTTCTAAGACATTGCAACAAATCACAGTTCTATAAAGAAATCTGAAATGGACAAAAAGGATTGGATAGAGTGGCTGAGTAGTTTCTTTATTCACTATATAACATCTTATATAAACCTAGGTGACCACAGTCTATTTTCCAAATTTATTAGACATAAAAAACCACAGAAACAACATCAGATCTGCAGCCTTCTGAAACATGCGTCACCTGCTTAGCCAAGTGAGTTGAGCTTCACCACCACAAGCTCACCTTGATTTAGTGTGTATATTCTATGTGCTGACATCGTACAGCTTTTACATTCAATCATATGTGCGTGTCTGTGTATAAGAGCCTTTGTTTTTTTCACACAGGCTCTTCTCCATATCAGCATCCATTTTGGCTTTCCAAAGCATATGTGATTAGCAGTTGCTGCTCGGTGGCCAAAAAATTGGCAGATACATGAAAGTCAGCACAGGGCCAGCATAGACCCTTTGATGATAACATTTCCATAAATCATCACTGCTGACAAAGCACAACTTAGACTCACTGATGTTACACCAAGTTTAAAGGCAGCGAGAGCAGTATTGGAAAAAAAAAAATACAAAGATCATGTATTCAACTATTTTTGTAACCTTAAATGTTGTAATCCTATTACTCATGAGGAGTAACTTCCCAATTCTTTACAGCTAAAAATACATATTCCTGCAGCTGGAGTAAATAGTGATCGAATCCAGTCCGGTGCAATACCACCTACTGCTCTGTATCTAACCATGAGAGCAAAAATAAATTGCTAAAAGTGTAGTTAGCTCTTTTCCCTGTGCACGACTGTAATCCTGTTGCAGGTAATCAAGAGCCTAACTTTCCAATACTGTGATGTAATAAGACACAGCTCTCCCTCTTGGATTCACTATTGATCCAATTTTGTGTGATTTCCATCTGAGCTCTGGCTGCAGACCGACTCGGCTGATGCCAAACAGACAGCCTGGGTGATGGAAACAGAGCCAGGGCTGCACAAAGCTAAGCTTATCTGAATATGTATGATATTTGACTCAAGTCCAGACTGAAACAAATTGAAATTGAATGGAATCCAGTGATGAGTGGTACTTAGACTCAGATTACAGATCTAGTTTAGAGGTTGATTACCAGTTTGGTTGTCTGATGTGAGTGTCTCTCTCTCTCTGTGAGTGTCTCTCTCTCTCTCTGAGTGCAGGAGGGATGTGAAGCAATGCTGGGTGAAATCAGGAGCGAGTAAAGCAGTAAGGAAATTATCCACCAATCCAAAAGGGGATATGTGTTAGAGAGAGGATTTCCTGTGATCTGCAGTTTTAAATAAATTGAGAGAAAATCAGAACAGTCTTAAGAAAGCTTTTGTGGACTATTGTTCCATAAATGACCAGTGAAATGCAGAAACCATATCTATTTTGTGTGCTTTAAAGGGAGGAGATGGAACAGAGAATAAAATAAAACGAAATGAAATAAAATAACTAATGGTTATATATTGCTGTTGTAGATTATAATAGGTATATATTATATTTCTAATACAGTTGTAACTATTGATTGTTAATTTTCAGCCAAAATATATAATTTATTGAAGAAGCATTTCAGCTTTAGTTTTTATACATTCTTGACTTACATTTATTTGGAATTTAATAAAAGAGGTAATTACTAATGAACTACTGAATAGATAATCCTCTGAAGGTGTTTTATTTTCTAGTTTCAGAAAAAAACTGTTTGCACAGTGTCATTGCATTACTGTCATATGCATAATCTTTGCAAACATAGATTCCTTGTAGAGAGCTCTTGCTCTGTCCATCATACAGCGCTGTCCCTGTAACCATGTGTAACTAATTTACAACCAATCTGGGTTCCTGAATGTCACGTTTGCTCAGTGGGATATGAGGCCTGCCACCTACTCACAGATTGGAACCAGTTTCATGGAAAAATGTCAGGTTCCTTCCAAAGACTCGCTTCCCCTGTTTCTTGTGGAATCATTGGACTTCAGGCTTGATCAACCAACAGTGAGAACAGAGAGAATACTGACACCACTTTAGTCAAGCTTAGACTATTGATAGGAAAAGATGAAAGTTGATTTAAAAAAAAACAAAAACGCATCTATTTCAATAATTATTAGTATGTGACAGGAAGGTAACTTCAGTCTGCATTTGCAGGTAAGATGTGCAATTCCCCCAAAATGGGGACACTTTGTTAAATAAAACCAAAAAATGTTTGCAAATATCATAAAGCCTCATTTTATTCATAATAGATCACAGAGAAAAAAACAAACAAAACACATGTTAAAACTGAGACATTTTACTATGTCATGAAAACTGTTAGGTCATTTTGAATTAGCTGGCAGCAACATGTCTCAAAACAATTAGGTCAGGAGTGAAAAAAGTCTGGGAAAGGAGGTGATGCTAAAAAAAAAAACAGGGGAACAGGGGAAACATTTTACAGCTAAAAATTTGGTTAATTTCTGAGCCTCTGAGAAGTAAAGATGGGCAGCAAAAACCTGCATCTGCAAATTGAGAAACATTATTCTGAAATTCTTCCACAATGTAAAATCGCCAGCACCTTAAATCTCTCATCTCCATCTAAAAGTCTGAGAATCAGGAGAAATCTCTTTGCACAAGGGACAAGGTGTGAAATCAATAGTGGATGCCTGTGATGTTCAGGCCCTCGGGGAGCACTCCATTAAAAAAACAGGCATGATTCAATCATGGAAATCAGTGCATGGGCTCAGGAACGCTCTCAGAAATCACTGCCTGTGAACACAGTTTGCCATCACAGCCAAAAATACAGGTTATTATACAAACAAGAAGCAACGTTTGAACATAATCCAGAAACACCATCATCTTCTCTGGGCCAATGGAAATTGGAAATTCCTTTTTGGAAAACATGAACATTGCGTTCATCTGGACGAAAGAGGAGAGGAACCATCCAGCTTGTTATCAGTGCTCAGCTCAAAAGTTTGGAGGTATGGAGGTGCATTAGTGCCTATGGAATTAGGAACTTTACATCTGTAAAGGCACCACCAATACTGAAGGGTGTACATATAGCAACACTGTAAAACACAAGGCCTGGGGGCAGGGATGGGCCGGCAAAGGAGAACAGAAATTTGGGACTTTTTAATTGTAATTCATAAGTTTTACAGGTTTTTGTGCTGATAAAGACCTCCTCATTAATGCTACACCAAAGTAATTAAGCTATAGATTTCTGTAATTTTACACACTTCTTAAAATTTAAGCCCAAAGAGTTGTGGTAATAGATAACACTTCATTTTTTTTATAAAATAAAATATCTCGGGTTTTGAATGTTTAGTTAAACCTCTGTACACTGGCAGAAGGGTAGTTGTATTTGTCTAGGCCACATAATGTCATGGTCCTGGGTCGTGCGACCCAGTGTTTTGTGTTTTAGCCTATTTTGATGTTTATTCTTTGTTTAGGGTCACTAAGGCAGTCCAGCCATTTGTACATATTACCCGTGTATTAAGTCTCCCTTGCCCTTCGTGTGTTTATGTCTGCGTGTCTTATATTGTCAAGTCCATGCTGTCGGTTATGTCATCTCCCCTGTACTACGTCTCCCCGGTTCATGTGTCTTGTCTAATCTCCATGTTTCCTGTTTTACTTTGAAAGTCTGTATTCACGGTCAGTGTATTCAGTTTCACTCCTTCTGTCCTGTCGTTAAGTTCATGTGTGTCAGCTGTGTTCCCATGTGTGGCCACTTCCCCTGATCATCCCTCATGTGTATTTAGTCTCTGTGTTTCATACAGTCTGTCTCGCGTCGTCTGTGTTACCACCTCCTGTGTTCTGTACCTCCAGCCATAGTCTTTCCTTAGTTTTGTCCAGTTTAGGTTTTCTGTTGAGTACTACACGTATGCTGCCCTCATTCTGTTTTTGTTCTTTTCATCAGCCATAATAAAAGGCTCGTTTTGTTGGAATCCACTCCTGCATCCTCGTTTGTGTTCGCACCTGGGTCCACCACACACCTGCCTCCGCAGACCGTGACACATAAGCTCAAAATGGACCATGTGTTCAAAAGATTTGATGCATCATGAAATGAAAGGAAAAATAAATATGACATGAATCCGTTGGTTTTACATCTCATTATCTGTCATTACTAAAACCTGTGCAAAAAGCAAGAACAAAGAAAGTAAAGACCTGTACTGGTTAAAAAGGGGTTTAAATTTGAAATATTTAAAACAGTCTCAGTATGAATATTTATTGGATTTTAGCTTGAAAGAGAAAAAGTTAAAAGATCTCTGCTGCTCTCCTTTTTAGACAATAAAATGTCATCCACTGCCTGGAGGTCAAATTACTGCTGAATATTAAGTGAGGTGTGCCACTGCTGTATGTGATCCTGTTGAAAACATTTAATTACAAATGATTTCATTTGTTTTAAAGAGGCTTTATTATAACAATCGAACCCCCTCACCTTTGAGTAATCACACGAGTGAAGCCATTAAATGAAAATTTGATTTGGCTCGAACTGTTAAAAATCCATCTGTGTTTACAGGCTGTTTTGGACTAATTCCAGTTAACACATTACACAAGCTGCCCATGTCCTCACTTGGCACTGAAATCTATCTGATGACATAAGTTTGCATCATCTGACCTGTCTGAAAAAGCTAATAACACTTTATATGAATATCAAACTTTAATAACACGAAGCCTTACATGTCACAGACTTCACAAGCTCTTCCAACCTGAGCGCAGAAACAGGGAAGAAGGTTCCTCAGATTTTGGTCTGCTCCCCAAACCGTTGGACTGCGCCTGAATGCTCAGCTGGAAATATGGCAGAAAGCAGCACACGTGGGTGTGGAGAATGACTAAGGTTGTTGTCTGTAATCTCTTTTTCTGCATGAAAAGCAGAACACCCTGCCATCTCTCACGTGTGACCATGAACACTTTTTTTCCTTTGAGAGAAATTATATAAAACACTCACTGATTGTCCACTATCACCAAATTTACATGAGAAATGATCCTTAAAAGCAAAAATAAGAAAATAATGTAAAAATTCCTATTTTTTATTTACACAACCCCATTTTGCAGCTTACTTCTTTCAAAAACTACATTAATAAAAGTAATGTTTCTCACTTTATTATTATTATTATTATTATTATTATTATTTTTTTTTTTTTTAATGCAACAACACTTTTCGTTTATTGGAAAGTGAACCTACCATAGCTAAATTTAGTGCAGGGGACCAACAATAAAATAAAATTAAGTAAGTTGGCAAATATCAGAATTTAATGGATCAAGTCCACTTCATGTATATTTCCTGTATATCCTTTATGTGGTAAGGTAGACCCTACAATAAAACATACAGAGAAAAACCCAACAATCATATGACCCCCTATGAGCAAGCACTTTGACGAGAGTGGGAAAGAAAACAGGAAGAAACCTCTGGCAGAACCAGGCTCGGGGAGGGGCGGGGCCATCTGCTGCGACCGGTTGGGGTGAGAGAAGGAAGACAGGATAAAAGATATGCTGTGGAAGATAGACAGAGATTAATAACAGGTACGATTTAATGCAGAGAGGTCTATTAACACATAGTGAGTGAGAAAGGTGACTGAAGAAGAAATACTTAATGCATCATGGGAGTCTCACAGCAGTCTACGTCTATTGCAGCATAACTAAGGGAGGATTCAGTTACTTGATCCAGCCCTAACTATATGCTTTCAAAAAGAAAAGTTTTAAGCTTAATCTTACTCTTAGAGATAGTGTCTGTCTCCCAAATCCAAACTGGAAGCTGGTTTCACAGAAGAGGGGCCTGAAAACTGAAGGCTCTCCCTCCTGTTCTACGAAGTGCTCTAATTGGGTGATATTGTATTATAAGGTCATTAATATAAGATGGGGCTGATTATTTAAGACCTTAAATGTGAGGAGCAGGATTTTGAATTCAATTATACAGTCTACATATAAATACAATAACCTTGTATTCAGCTATTAAAAGTCCATTAAAGCTGACAACTTCTGATCTCAACAACCAACCAGCTTTCAAGTGTGTGAGTACATCTCAGTCAAACAAACGTAATTCACATTTTCTTTTTTTCTACTATCATCAGAGCAAAATCTCTGCGTGGCCCAAGCTGAATTATCGCCTTAGAGAACTGGCGCCTATAGGCACTGATGCTGTATTGAGCTTGTGGGGCAACGAGAAGATACGAAGCCTCAAAGTGATGCTAATGGATTCTGCCCTTGTTTCTGATTCCTCTTAGCTTCCCTGCTCTGAATCACAAATATAATTATTCGACCATGGCGCTATTTACATGGAGAAAAACACTGATTCTGTCTCTTTTCATCTGTGTAGGTTGTGTATGTGTACAAATGCTTCTGTATAATGAGCCCCAACACTATCCCAGCAATTTATTTATTTAAAAAGATGAATTTCTTTAATTTGCAACGCGGTGATAAATAGTTAATATGGCATTTTGTGTCAAGGGCACTTTACTATCCTAATGTAACTAATTACCTCTCTGTATGGCTTCAATTTACAGCCTGGCATGCTTTAAATATTTGTTCTTTCTTTATGCATATTATGTTGTGATGCTGCGTTGACAGAAACAGAGAGCTTTGGCTGCAGGGAGCAGTTGTGTGTTTGTGTTGTGAGCTGGTTAGAAAGTTTTTTGTGCTCTGGAAATGTAAAAGAGGCAAAGAATGAATAACAAGCCCAGATATTTATATCTACACTGCATAATTTCAGCCGCATAAATGTCATCTCTCTGTCACTCTCTTCTCTCATTCTCACCCCCCCATCCAAATCTTCCTTCCTTCTCTGTCAACACACCTTTTTAAAAAAACCTGTATGTCATATCCCTTTTTCCCCTCCTTCTTTCATTTGATTCACTCCCTGTTAAGTTACCTCTTTCCCATATTGATGTATCCATAACCTGTCCTCTTCTCACTCTCCCTCTCACCCAGTCTCCTATTATTCCCTCTCTCTCTTTTTATTCTGTGATTTAGGTCACCGACTGACTAAAAGACTACACACAGCTGGCCTATAAACCCTCCTTTCCGTCCCCTCCCCTCCTCTCTGTCTCTCACACACGGGATGATGAATCACAGTCTTCCTCTGACACTGACGGGGTCCTGAAACACATTTGTTTATCTGTTCAGCCATGTGTTCTCAACCTCACACCCTCAATCTGCATTCATTTCTCCTGTCATTCCACTTACTTTTCTTCCCCACTTCAATGTTTCATGTCTTTCTGTCCTCTCCTCTTATACTCCCTTAGATTTCTCCTTATCTCTCTTTTCATGAACAAAACGTTATGACCTGAATACAAGTGTATAGAAATTCTGTGAGTGTGTGCTTGTTGTTCTTGTAGTGTTGTTTTTTCCCCTCTAAAAGATCTCAGCTGGTGGTCTGGAGGTTTGATCTTTGGATGCCAGTGCTTTTTGAGTCTTTATTTTTTTATTTACTCAGCGTCTTTTCAGCAGTTACATTGTTCATACATGCCCGTACATGCAGACTCTCCACCCTCATTTAAATCCAATAACTTGTTAGCCAGATACAACACACATACACACTCACACATTCGGTTGCAGGCAAGGGCGCAGGCACAGGCGCACAAACACACACTTAATCACATAATCTCTACCAGAATAATTAATGACATCATTTTTGGTTGGAGCCAGTACAATGGCGGCCAATTGGACGCCAGAGGTAATAAAGAAAGAGCGAGAGTGAGAGACAGAGGATGAAAATGGGAACAAAGGAAGCATGTCTGAAAATTAAAATTACAGAGAGAGGGTGAAGCGAGGAAAGGACCAGGTAAGGCAGGAAGTGTGGTGTAAACCTATGACATATGTAAAATGAATAAAAATTCATATACGAGAAAAAAACTCGGAAAAAAATAGAGAAAAAACAGCACATAATCAGAAATAGAAAATTAACTTATGCAGTTGCAGTAGCTGCAATAAATTAATTCTGACAAGCAGAAAAGGAACAGAAAACAATATTGCGACAGCTAAGCCTGAATGTAGTTTGTCATAGTCAAATGAATGACTTACATTAAGGTACTACTACTCACACATCCAGCAACTGAGCAGCTTTCTTTAGTCTCATCACCTGTTAGTACATTCAGTGTTTTTTTTCTGCAGCAACAATAAAATGTCTGGCTTTTTAGATATTCCTTACTGTTTTTTATTACTTTGGTGCACCACACAGTCTGTTGCAGAGATATGCTGCCTGTGGAAAATCTATTACTTGAACTGTTTGATTAAAACTATTTTTTTCCTCTCATACCCATCAAGTCATTTCAGGGTGTTTTATATCAGAATATACACCATACCATCAAAATAATAGCAACATACATGAGAGAAATTGACATAATGTTAGCTAGCAGTTAGCTAGTGCCTGGAGTTTAATTAGCATGGATTAGCATGGTAGCTAATTTAAACATAAAGGATGTCGGAGCATCTGATCATGTTCGATTTTTACAGCCAATTACAGAAGAAACTGGGAATTTATAAATGGAATATTAACAGTAACCCTCACAATCATAGATGCGTTCTTTTGTATTTTAACTCTGATCTTGCCAAATGATTGAGCAATGTTAGAAAGGGGCGATAACAAAGCAGAGCTATTACAAAAACTGGATTTTTCATTTAAATAATACAAACTTTTATTATTGATTATACTTAAAATAAGTTGTGTGCTGTAGGGTGGCTTCATTAAATTAATATTAAACACTATTATAGCAGATTCATGTTAAGGGAGAAACGAGTAGCCAGCTGGTAAATCACAGTTATGGATCACAGGAGAAGCTCCACGGGAGGCTTTCACCTCTTTCCTTCCCATCATTCTTTCTTCTTTTCATTATGAGAGGCGCGTCCCCGAAAAGAGACGAGGCTCATTATTCATGTGCTCGACTCTGCTTCTAATTCACACAATCGCAACACACACTGGGCAGCTGCTGCCATATGCCATGTAAAGTGTGTGTGTGTGTGTGTGTGTGTGTGTGTGTGTGTGTGTGTGTGTGTGTGTGTGTGTGTGTGTGTGTGAAGGATGTTAGAGGGGGGCTTTTCCAGCAAGTGGCTCTTCTGTCATTGACTGCCTGTCTGAATAGCAGGACCTGTTCACCTCGCACTCCCTCTCTCTCTTTCTCTTTCTCTCTCTCTCTCTCTCTCTCTCTCTCACACACACACACACACACACACACACACACACACACACACACACACACACACACTGTGCCACCTCTGTCACCTCCACCCTGTGTTAAATATGCATCACTACTGCATCACTTCCAAACTGGACAGATGAGCAGCCGGCCAGTGGCCACCTGCTGGCCTCCTCAGGATCTCGTAGGGTTTTTGAGGGGGGGGGGGGGTTGCTGGGAGGCGGAGGCAGGGTTATAAACAGCCTATGGCCTGCCCCACCACATTCACAACCCCCCCTTCATACTCTCTCTGTGGAATGGATCGACGGAAAAGCAAAAGGCCGAGGGCAGCAGGCAATCAGAGTGTATGCGAGCGGGAAAAAAAGCAATGAGGACGCCAGACGACCTTAAGACTGTCCCTTTCTTTTTTTTGTTCCTGTCTGATGCTTATCTGTCTCTCTCTTTGTGCGTGTCTATGCATGACTGTGTGTGTGAGTCTGGGCTCATGTTTTTCTGTACTCGTGTTTCCTCTTTTTTTAGCTTTCTTTTTTTGTCATCGCTCCTGACCTCCGTGCTCACCTTTTCATCTTTCCTGTCTCTCTTTCTTTCTCTGTTTCAGTCACACACACACACACACACACACACACACACACACACACACACACACACACCCCCATATGCATGCACGCATGCACACAAGAGCAGTAATTCTCCAATCTGTGCATCCTCACACACATGCACAGTGCGCGCACAGTTTCACTGGCTGTTCCCATGGAAACCCACACCGACAGAAAGAACGCAGCGAGGAGACTTCCCATGAGGAGTCAGACGGTTATTGATCCATCACCACATGGAGACCAGCCTACTTGCATCGCTCGCACACACACACACACACACACACACACGCACACACACACACACACACACACACACACACACACACACACACACACACACACACACACACACACACACACACAGCTCTACTTTGGCCAGAAGAAGAGATCCACGTAAACAGTCCTCAGTTATAGCTTTACCAGAGTTTAAGAGCAGTAAAAAGTCGCACTTTGGAAAAACAAACATCATGTCAGGAGTCATCACTGATAAGCAGTAACATCCCACCAGCTGCGTCTCTAAGCTGTTTAGAGATACAGTATTTTAAGTGTTGGATGTCACTTTCCCAGCCCATGTATGGGTGGAGGAAAAAAACAAAACAAAACCGCAAAGCTTTCATAATGATCATTCCAACAAAATCTCCCAGGAAATGCGGGAAAATGTTACAGCTGAGTAATGAAAGAAAAGTCCCCGAAGTCATGTGAAAATTCCAGTTCATGAAATTTCTTGTTGTTGTGCGTAACATACAGGAAATGCAGCACTGCTTCCCCCCAAGCAGAGCGATTTTTGAAACACAAATGAACGCCTGCTCTCTGCCTCTACTGATTCAATTTGAATGTGGGTTCATAGCACGTCTCTCATTGCACACTTGCGCTTTTTTCAGCATAAAATAGTTTCTGTCAGCAGCCTTTTGTTTTGTAGGAGTTAACAAAACATCAGGCCATTTCAAACCCATCAAACAATCAGATGAAACTGCGTGAAAGACACGTTACTTTCCTGTTTAGAGAATACTGTTAGATATTCAGTTCATGTGTGCATTAATGCAGCTATTAATGGGTTGCAGAGCAGACGGCAGCAGAGTTGATCTGCGGCAGCACCCAGCTGTTCCTGACCCACATTACCTCAACTAACCCGGGAATAAGATTTTCTCATTTGAATTAGTTCTGCTTAATTCTGACTCCATGACGAGTGGTGTGCTATTAAAGGCTGCACACTGACTCATGATATTAACAAGCCAGAGCCAGAGAGTTCATTTTTTTAGGGTACTGCCAGTGTTGTGCAGCAGGCAGCTTTCCATGGTCCTGAACAACCAGAACAAACAGCGCTGTAAAGCATGTGTCTGCAATGCATCCCTGTTTTCTGTTTGTTTTTTTGCTATTTGTGTGTGTCTGTGTGTTGTTTTAGTGTCAGTGCCATCACTTTGAACTGACATGTAAAAAATTAGCAGTTGTAGAAATGACAGCTTCAATATTTTTCTCCACTGACATACAAACCAAAAAAATGAATGAAAAGTAAAGAATACATCCTTTTCAGACATAAATAGCTAGCACTTTTCACCCATTGAACTGTACCTGTGAAAAAGAAATCTAGGGGAAATGGAAAAAGGAAAAGAAAAATATTCATGTGTTGAGCAACACCTTGTCAGCCTCGTCCTGCTCACTCTATAATGGCAGACCGGTCTAAAACAGGAATCTGCCCCACTTATCTAGATGCATTTGGTCCATTTATATTAAAAAATATAGCGTTTTTTCTCAGACTTTCAGATAGTTGGATAGGTTTATGTAATTGCATGACCTGAGTGAGTAGGCTTCTTTTTGTTGTCAAGTTGTACCTGTAATCATAATACATAATACATACATACATAATACATAATGCAGCCGACAAGTTATGGTGTAATTTCCCTCCATTTCACATGTAAATACAGTATTGTGCAAAATTTTAGGCAGGTGAGGAAAAAATGCTGTAAACAAAGAATGCTTTCAGAAATATAAATGATTGTTTATTGGCCTCAAATGTATTCTGCAGCAGGACAACGACCCCAAACACACAGCCAAAGTCATTAAGAACTATCTTCACCGTAAGGAAGAAGTACTGGAAGTGATGGTATGGCCCCACAGAGCACTGATCTCAACATCATCGAGTGTGTCTGGGATTACATGTAGAGACAGAAGGCTGTGAGGAAGCCTACATCCACAGAAGGTCTGTGGTCAGTTCTCCTACAGATGTTTGGAACAACCAACCAGCCGAGTTCCTTCAAAAAAATGTGTGCAAGTGTACCAAGAAGAATTGATGCTGTTTTGAAGGCAAAGGGTAGTTACACACCAAATATTGATTTGATTTATATTTCTCTTTTGGTCATTCACTGCATTTTGTTGACTGAAAAAAATAAATGATTAACTCTTCCAGTTTTTGTTTACAGCATTTTTTCCTCACCTGCCTAAAACGTTTGCACAGTACTGTGTCTAAAATTTAAGGCGCAATTTGTAGCACCTAAAATGATCATTTCTAATAAAATGTCAATTTTAGGTGCAGTTAGAAAAATGAAACAATAACTGATAGTTTTATAGGAGAAGTTTTTAAGTCATGGAACTTTTTAATTAAATTCTAAAGAGCTTTGAACACAAATGAAATAAATGCACCTGTAAATAAAATAATGGATTTGTCTCACTGTGGAGGGCCACAAGTTGCCACAAGTGCCAAATTATTTAAATAAATACACCATTAAGTAATTAATTGAAATGGCAAATTTATAATGTATTAAATGTTTAAAATGAAATGAACTGATATTTAATTAATTCTCTATACTCACTTATTTCCAATTAGATATTTTAAAATTTGAATGACACGTTTAATTCATTATGTAATGATGTAGTTATTTAATTCATTTGGACACTCGTGGTGCTCCAGTTCTCAGCCCTAATAAATAATGCGTATTGACAATTTAAGACATAAAAGTCACACTAATGCAGCACAATAGCCTTAACAACAACAATGTGTAATTACAAGCTAAGAAGGAGAAACATTTCCTTAAAATGTCTTTAAGGTACAAAAAGAATGCTCACATATTACAGTTGATGTCTGCTTTCTTTTAAAATATCCCTAAAGTATTTTGAGTAGTATTATTAGTCGTATGTTTTTCTCCTTAAGTATGTGTAAGTTTATGCTTACACACCACTCTGCATCATGAGTTATTATTAACCTCTTCTTTCCCTCACCCCCATCTGCTCACGGCAGAGCCTGAGCCTGGTTCTGCAGGAGGTTTCTTCCTGTTAAAAGGGAGTTTTTCTTTCCCACTGTCTCCAAGCACTTACTCAAAGACAATCATTTGATGGTTGGGGTTTCTCTGTATTATTGTAGGGTCTTTACCATAGATTATAAAGCGCCTTGGGGAAACTGCTGTTGTGATTTCAAGCTATATAAATAAAATTTATATATTGAATTGATTTGAAAATTACACCCTTGTTTCATAAGAATTACATGGTAAATGCTGTGAAGTTACACCATAAATCATAGGCTGTTATGAAGTGGTACCATTGTTGACAATGATACACTCAAAATGAACATTCTTTATTAAATCTCCATTATGTGGACTTCACCCCCCTTCTTTTCTTCTTCTCCATCTCACTCTTTCTCACTTGTTGCAGCTGTATTTCTTGCAGTGGTTACACTTTCTTGAATATCAATATCCACATTCATGTTTAAAAATGTTAGCTTAGCTATTTCACAGATAATAGCCAGTGTGGGCAGAAGGAAACCTCCGGGGGAAAAGAAAAAAAATCCCACAGAAATTTTTCAAGATTTATGCGTTACAGCAGCTTATCATTCTGCCCCTTTCTCAACCCTTCCACCCTCCTGCCATCGACCTCTCTCTACCTCTCTCTGATGTCAGTGTCCCACTGGGTCCTGTAGTATCTGTCTGTCAGTCATTTTCGTTTAGTGTTTATAGCCAGTACCTCCTCTCTGATCCATTATAAATAGCTGTAAGTGGCACAGCACTCCCTCCACACTGTCACTCAGCGCTCCGTCAATTAGACTTCACCTAATTAATCTGTCCAGTTGCTGAGAATAAAAATAAAGGTACACAAAACAGTTGCACATGCAAGAATGTGAATGGTAAATCCTATTAGGCTGTCATTAGAGAAATAAAAAGGAATTATCAAATAAAATGTAAACACGATTTTTAAAATTTTGTGTTTATTTAATGAGGCATGCCGAATCATTTGTGTTTGCTTAATTAGAGCAACAAAGAAGCAGGAATCGGCCGCCGCTGATTTACGTCAGATTTTGATTTGATTTGACAGCCAGAGCTATTTATAATGTCGTTTTCAAGGGTGGACTGGGGATTCTTCAAGGTCTTAATATCTGTGATGTAATAAGACTGAATATTACTGAGGGCTGAACACACGGAGTTATCACTAGAAGTCCACCTTTTTGGTAGTTCACGCACTCCTCTAGGAATGTGTGTTTTTGTACTTCCAGTGTGTTGTTTAGGTTTAATGAGGGTTTGTCAGGTCACTCGCTCTTCATTAGAGTCTCTGAGCAATAAACTGTTAATTAGCCAATACCGTACCAAGGCTGTAACCACAGAGTCAAAGTGGGTCAACAGTAAGTGTGAGTGTCATAGGTCTTCTATAGGACCTCTGCAAGTTACATAAATTATACATGCATGGCAACATACAGTAAATGACTGAAACGTCATTCAGGCTACACGTGGGATTTCTCAGAGATAAAACAGAGTGAAAACATTACATTTACAATAAGCCTGTTCTTAGTTGCTGGCTGAATCTCCAGGTTATTAACTTTCCAGGTAACTTTACTATGACAGCTCTGTGTTGGAGATGGATTGAATAACACTATTTCACCTGAACTGACAGTAGAAATGGCTGTCGTACACCTTTAAGAGAAAATATCATTTACTTAAAGGAAAAAAAACCCATCAAAACAATTTTTTTCATGCCTGCTCTGGCTGAAGTATGGTGTTAACTTTCTCAACATCAACAACTGGTGGCAACATTAATGAAGCTTAACTTTCATTAGGGACCTGGGTCTGGGGACCCAGGGTTCATGAGCAGGCTATGGACTTGTTTATTTTGGATGGTCATGTGTGTGTGCTGCTGTCCCTTTGTTCTTGTGTGTGTGTGTGTGTGTGTGTGTGTGTGTGTGTGTGTGTGTGTGTGTGTGTGTGTGTGTGTGTGTGTGTGCCACCAGAACTGTCTCGCTGCTGCCGGACCCGGGGCAGGCCACCTGAGGTTATTTGTTATTGTTGCCACCCACCGGGTCAACCGCTTGATCTGTTTTGTTACCACTGCTGGAAGCGCGGTCAGGCATCTGAAATGTTGAACTGAGATTCTTTTCGTTAGCTTGAGAAAATTGGTTTCTGGCCCTCGGTACTGGACCCCACACTATCCACCCTGGGTTGTTGAACTTTGTTATTGGATTAGTTGGTCTTTTTTTGCATCAGGAGCCGGCCCTCAGAGGGGGGAGGGGGGGGGGGGGAGGGTGTTATGTCAAGGACCCAGGTCTTGGGACCCAGGGTCATTCTGCTTAGGGAGAAGCATTTCCTGTATGTTACGTACAAAAACAAGAAATTTCATGAACTGGAATTTTCACATGACCTCGGGGACTTTTCGTTCATTACTCAGCTGTGACATTTTCTGGTATTTCCTGGGAGATTTTGTTGGAATGATCATTATGATCATTATGTCAGTGTTTATCAGTGATGACTCCTGACATGATGCTTTGTTTTTCCCAAAGTGCGACTTTTTACTGCTCTTAAACTCTGGTAAAGCTATAACTGAGGACTGTTTACGTGGATCTCTTCTTCTGGCCAAAGTAGAGCAGTGTGTGTGTGTGTGTGTGTGTGTGTGTGTGTGTGCGCGTGAGTGCATGTGCGCGTGTGTCCGTCCGTCCGTCCTGGTTTTCCTGGGACACCAGGCCTGGAGGGTTGTTCCTGCTATGGAGGCATAATCACACACCTGCAGCTGATCAAGGTTCGTCGGGGAAGCTACTTAGCAGTGTGGCTGAGCTCCCATCAATGCTGGATCATGGCGTGAGACTTCGCATCAGTTTCCCAGCTAGTCATTCAGTGAGTGTGAGCTTGCCACATGGAAAGTGTTCTGAGATTCCCCAGGAAGAGTGCGGAAACAAGAGGGCAGCGAGCACGGGGTTCACGGACACTAGGAAGCGAGGACATGGAACATCCCCACAGTTTGCCTACTGGTGGTGGTCAGAGGGCCCGGTGGTGCCAGTGTTCGACAGCCTCGCCTCTGTCAGTGCGCCCCAAGGTGGCTGTGGCTACAATGTAGCTTGCCATCACCAGTGTGTGAATGTGTGTGTGAATGGGTGAATGACTGGATGTGTAAAGCGCTTTGGGGTCCTTAGGGACCAGTAAAGCGCTATACAAATACAGGCTATTTACCATTTACCATTGCATACCATGACAGGAAGTGAATAATGTTTCTATCCTCGCTTTCGATTTTTGAAAATAGATTTTTATTATCTCAGAATATTTTGGAGTCGAAGAGTGTGGCTGTCCCCTCCTATATATATTAGGATTATGTCCTTGGTTGATGGTGTACTCCTCGGTGCAAATGAGATCTTTGTTGTTTAATGGGCAAATAATTTTATTTTGGTATTCAGCTGGGGTCTGTTTACATCTCAGCAAGTTTCTAAACCAACAGGCTGTTCAAGTTTTCACATTCTGCTGTTATTAGAGTCGATATAATTGACTGTCTATCCTCAAGAATAGGACCCAGAATTACTTCATGCCAGAAAATGTTCCTCGGTGGATTCACTGCTGTCTGGATTTTATGTGCCCTGATAAACTGGAGGCTATTAATACCTCAAAGTCTTTCAAGAGCAAATCGGGATTAAATAGTTATAATGTGAAGGGAATTTTTATTTACGTGAAATATGCTTTTTAAATGGCACCTCCCATGGTATTGGCATAGAGAGTATAAGATGAGCTGTACATGCACACTTTAATATTAGCCTATCAAAGAGCTCTGTTACTTTGTAGTGTGTGCTCTAAAAGTGGTTACGTCTTAATATCTCAAGCGCAAACTCTCATGCCGCCAAAAATTTGAATGCCTCAGGTTGCTTCATTCTGAAAACAAAGATCCCTAATTACCAGCGATTTTATAGTCTGGCCCAGTTTTAGGACAATAAAATTTCAATTTAAGAATTTAGTGTTAAACGGTTAATGTTTTCTTTGAAATCTGCAGACTTCTTCTTTTGTCAGCTGCAGACACGGGAAATATAACATAGCTTTTGCATAACTGAGCTGCATTCTCACACTGAAAGAGGATAACAATAAGATTTAATTACTGGTAATTGTGCTGCAGTGACTGAAATTAAAACTGTAACAGCCTTAGTGTGGTAATTTCCTAGCGAGGAATGCTGTAACAATATGCTATTTCAGTTTCTGTAGTTTTGGTGACAGTGCAGCAAAAAAAAAAAAAAAGACCTCGCTTTAATTGGAGGCTCAGTCTCCCATGTCGGCAACCACCTGCCCTGATTAAGTGCGCCATGGGCCACTTTGACCTCTGACCTTCACTGACGGGTAGCAAAGAGAAGCTTCCGCGGTGTTTCTGAAAAAGCTATCATTACATCTAAACTGTCATTGCTGAATGGGTAAACTGCATAATACCTGTCACACTGTTTCTCACGCTGCCTAGTCACAACTTGTCTAGACATCCTCATGCTCCCCCGACACGTTCCCCTTCCAAATCCTGTTAACGCCGCCAGCCTGCGCCACAATAACCTACATTCCACAGTAATCACACTCACTGACACTGGCGTGTGAGGATGTTGGAAGCACGACAGAAAAAAAAAATGGCAGCAAATCCCAGGGACCAGAGCGCGAGGGTGGAGGCAAGCTGCTGACACCCAGAGAGGGAGGGAGAGGACTTTTCTTTTCTTTTTTTGTTTATTTTTTAGTGCATCCAAATCTTTTCTGGAAAATGAGAATATGCATTTCGGAGTACCATATTGCTGTGGCGGTGCTCCAAGCTTCTATCAGCTTTGAGGACAAAAGGAAAGAAAGAAAAAGAGAGGCAAGGCTCCAGGCTGACTGAGCCACACACAGACGGATAAACCCACATTCACTGCAGGAACGTTATCTGTGACATTTGTATTTGATTTACACAGCTGCGGTTACATCTCAGCTTAAAGAGGAAAGACAGCTCATTACGATATTTGACCAGTGTGTTTGTGTGTGTCTGTTATAACTGAGGTGTAATCACGTTACATCATGCCCACTTTGAATGTAACGTCCTGTACTACGTATTCTAACTGAATAATAACAGTAAGTCAGAACAATTAGAAAACAATGTTGCATGCACATAGATGGTTGACACAGCTGTTTCACTAGTATCACAGATTAATTCATATCTCTATATTACCTTTGGTCAGTCATTCTTAACACCCGTTTCTCCAGTTGCCTTATAAAAGTCCAATATATTAAATGCTGTCTAGTTAAATAAGAACAAAAATCAAAAAGGAGGTTCAGTTATGCCTGAGCTTCATGTAAGGGTGGATTCTCATTTTACATTTTGCATGCTAAGACCAGGGCTCATCAAACGTTTTAGGGCAGGGATTCCTTTGCAAAATAAAATAAATCTAGTTCCCACTCTCACTGCCCAAAATGCCAATTAAAACAGAATGAACTGACTTGCAAATCTTATAAACTTGCATTTTATTCACAGTATTATGTTTAATGTGGAGAAAATTATCATGTTAAGAAAAACATTGGCTCATGTTGATTTTGATGGCAGTAACATATCTCAAAAAAGTTGGAGCAGGGCCATTGTTGTTGTTGTTGTTTTTTAAACAATATCTGGGAGATGAGAAGACCAGCTGCTGGACTGTTGGAAAGAATTGAATTGAGGTTGTCTCACACAAGTGACTTAATATGCTATATTTGCTAAGCATTCCCCATCTGCACATGTGCAATTTTATTTAATATTGCAGGATATTTTTCAACTGATGGAAAAATTATTTTCATACCATGTTGAGAACCACTGAGTCAGACAAGACTACACGACTAAAACCTCAAGGGAATGAGAAATGAAAGAATTGCTCCGGTTTGGGGATTTCCCCTCATCTTTCTATCACCTTCTATCAAATGTAATAGAAATCAGTGTAACATACAGACTCAAGGAAGGCAAGGACGTGTGAATGCGCATGCATCCACAGATGCTGGCAGCACCATAGGGCTCAGATTTTGGATGCCTTTTTTTTTCTTTTCTGGGCGCTGATGCCAGAACAGACTGACACGCCTTGTGCATCTCCTCCCATCAACAGGAATAAATCACATTCAGCTTCATCCGTGTCATTAGAAAAACTGCACCACCCAGCCGGCATTACAAATTGGTACTGAATGGGAAGATGGTGAGTAGATAGGGGAAATTTGTAGCCAGCATATTTGCATAATTTTTTTTCTCAATAAGTATCAGGAAATGGATCTGCCCATTTAACCATGAGCGAATTAGTGTTAAATTAGGAATGTTGTCGGATTGCGCGCATGTGCCTTTAACACTGATATCGTCACAATAATCTTAGAGTAAAAAGTGGCGGTGACACCTCAGGGACTCCCCCCTCTTTCTCTCTCTCTCTCTCTGTGTGTGTGTGTGTATCTGTGAATTACTCGTGGATGCAAGAGAGAGATGACGTCACTTTTCCTTGAGCTAACCTAAGCTTACATCACCGCACTAGAATATAAGATGCTGCTTGACCGGGTGAGACCAAAGCACATGCAAATGGAGAAGAAGAAAAAACGGAGAAATTGATGTATTTCCAGGAAATGAAACATCCCGAATATATCAATGAAGCAAAATGATTTATTACAGAAGGACTAGACTGAACAGTCTTTCCCCTTGCAGTAAAGTTTCTAAAAATTACTTTTTCTTCTATAATCCATCCAAAACTGCTCGTATAAATTTCTCTTTTTTAGCATGAAAAATGAAATAAATTCAAAGTCTAATTTCTAGGACTTCATTGCTGAAGTCCTAGAAGGTGAAAGGTGACAGACCTGGGGGGAAATGTGTTAGGACGACAGTACGGCAGCTGATACGGCGATGACGGCGAGATTGTGTAAGATAAGGGTTTTTTTCTAGCTCATATTCCAGTTGTGGACATGGCGACCGCCGCGGGTGCTGTGTAACAGCCCTGCGCACCGGAGCCAACCATTATCAGAGAGAGAGAGAGAGGGGCTATAGAGATGCAAGCAATAGGGGGAGGGGTGGAAAAGGAGAGAGGAGGAGAGCGTGATTGTGTGAGTGTGTGTGGATGGGTGGATAGTAGCTTGCCACAGCCACTGCTAGAGGAGCGCGCACACACATACGTGCGGACTCACACACACACTCTGAAGGCTAGTGTGTGAGCCAGCCAGTCAGTCAGTCGGTGTGAGTGTGTGAGCCATGTTGGATGTGAATGAACGGGAGGAGAGATGCTGCTGCCGCGCCGCTCCTAACGCTCAGACCTCCAGCTCCACGGACCACAGCGGGTAGATGCCAACTCTCCAGGCCGACAGAGAGACGGGGGAGCCTGGGGGAAGGTGTCGGGCGGTGCTGGCGGTCCTGGAACTGGCCACATAGCCGGAACGAAGGACAGAGAGAAGTAACGGGGGAGAAGGGAAGGCACACTCGTGAGAGAGAAAGAGAGAATAGGCAGAGGTGGAAGAGGGAGAAAGGAGGGGAGACACAGAGAAAGGAGAAGACTAAATGGCTGCACCGCTACCGGGCTTTACCCCGCTCCTGCTCTCATCTCTGGCACTCCACCTGCTTCTCCTCGGCCCTTTGTTCGCCTTCACCCCGGGGACGGTGAATACAGGAGGAGTTTCCAACAGATGGATCCCGGGCCTCTGCTATCGAGACGCCGGTAAAGTGAGCCAGCAGCAACAGCAACACCAGTGCGAGGAGGCAAGGGAGTCGCCGAGGGGCAGCTGGAATCTACGCCCAAGCAGGTGGACCGTGGAGCGGATACAGAGAGAGGGATGCTCGGGAGTGCAGCGCGCGGGAGAGACGCTGAGAGGATATCTGCGCTATGGAGCGAAGGGGAGGCGGAAAGAAGGACCGAAAGGAGTCGGGACGTTTTGGAAGACTGCAGACCGCCCTCCGGCTCCATCGCCACCTACTCTCCAACTCCACCCCGGTATTAGGAGCAGGTTGAACTCCGATGGCGTCGGTGGAGGAGAGAGAGTGGAAAGAGGAAGGCTGGGCAGAAAGGGCGTTGTTTCACCTCCCACTTCACCTGTTTCCACCCCCTCGCTGGTTCAAAACGGTAAAAAACGGGCAGTACAAAGGACTAGAGCGTGCGCGCAACGGTGGCCGGCGTCGCGACCACACCTCGCCAAACGTGGTGCCGCCGGAGCCTTTGTGCACGCCTCTGGCCTGAACGGGGCACCCGGAAGTGGAGGGAGGAGAGGGGGAGAGGTGAGGGAGAGGGCTCCTGAGGTGAAGAGACTGCTTGCTGCATGGTGCTCCCCGACACACTGGCCGTGCCCCTACAAACCACCCCTCTCCGTGGCCAGCATTCCCTCACCTGGCCTCGTCCCAGCTGGTTTCTCTCACTGCATTCATTCTCTTTCTGGATACATTTCACCCCAAGCTGATGCTTCAAACACATTCAAACCTACTTTTACCAACAATCCAGACTGTGTCCGGGCATCTCAATTGGATTGCGTGTGTAATTTTCACAACATTCAGCAACAGCTAGTTTACAGGAACGGCAACAAGGCGAAGCGCTGGGATGGCTCAGTCAGCGTGAACAGGAGGGCTGGTAATTGTTCTCATTTGGGCTGGCATAATGTTATCGATCCCAACAGAAGCAGGGAGAGGGGTGACGATAGCAGTTTGACGGGGTGCATTAGAGAGAATGGAGGAGGGCCGAGAGGTGGGGGAGATGAGGGGAGGGAAGCATACAGGTGTAGCGCGCTGGAGGAGATTAGCAATCTAGGTTGTTGGTTACCTCCTCTCTGTGAAGCAAGGTCTAAGCGTGCCAGAGTTATTCATGAAAGGAAGGAAAGAGAGGTAAATGATGGGAGAGGGGGAGGGATGAGCCACAGCAGCAAACACATTCATTTATCTAATTATCCGGATAATGGTTTGGCTTTTCTGATACTGAAGCTCTCGTGTAGTACTGATAATGAGCTTCAGCGGGGGAAATCAGCACCAGGAACCGAGGGGCAGAGCAGTCAAACCCGGAGAGAGAGCAGGGCGGACAGGGTGGGTCCCAGTGGTGGCTCTGGTTGTTTAGACAGAGAAGAAATGGGGGGTGGATATTTAGCTGAATTTACGACACCCGAGGGAGGCATAGCTCCGAGGAAGCGCCTCATCCAAATTGCCCTCAGCAGCATTATTTCAGAGACGCCCTGCCAGCAGTCCCCATCCAACAAAACCACAGTCCCCCAAAACGCGTCAAAATACTCTGAATACTCTGGCTCTGAAGTTACTGAAACAGCGCCCACTCAAACAGAAACAGACGAGAGCTGGGAAAGTGGGAGACGAGTCACAGCGCTCAGTCTGTCTGCTGGAAAAGTGAGAGCAACTTCAGAGACACAGTCTGCCGGTGACTCAGGCTTTTCCTCGCCTGCTAAGTTTCCCGCTACATCTCCCAGTCACTCTGAAGCAGCAGTGCAGCCTGCAGCAGAGTACCTGTCGCTCGTCTCGGCAGTTAACCTGACCACATGGTCTGCGCGTTCGCTACACTCCCCCCGTGTAGAGGAGCTTTCAGCACGACGGACAGCTCCTCCAGACGCTGAGCGCGTGTTTTTGTGGAGCAAGTCCAACACTAATAATAATAATAATAATAATAATAATAATAATAATAATAATAATAATGAGGAAGAGGAGAGAGGCGGCGGGGGAAATAGATATGAGTCTGAAATAGAAAATTCGCTGTGGCCTGGTCAAACGCAGTGGGAAAGCGCACAGAGAGCGATGGCTCACCCAGGATGCTCTGGTAGCATTTCCACTGACTGCTCAGCTACCGCGCGCGAGGACGGTGCACATATGCAATTAAAACCCGGTAAGCAAGTGCCACTAGAGCCCGAAGGTGTCGGACAGGCAACGGGGCGGCAGATGGGAGATAAAGGAGAAAGGCAGAGGGAGGAAGAGGGCTTTGAGGGGTCCGCTGTTGCTGTTGCCTCTGTTTGGGGAGGAAAATTACAGGTGGGGGAGGGCCAGAGAGAGGCGCGGCTGATGGGAGGGAGAGAAACAGGGGCAGAGGAGGAGGAGTGGGAGAGGGGAAGGAGAATAACAAAGGCAAGCCAGGCAGAGGAGAATGAGGCAAAGGGAGAGAAGGGTCAGGACAGGGGCAGTAGCACCACCATCACACAGCCAGATAGCAAAATAGGGAAGAAAGAAAGCCAGGGGGATGAAAGCCACCAGGGAGGAGGCAGAGGGGAGGTGGAGGGGAAGGAAAAGAAAAAGCACAGTTCAAGGGGAGAGAGGAGCCTGGAACGACTGATAATCGTAGCAGATGATGATACCTCACAGGGAGAGACTGAGAGAAAGATTTTCATGCCATGGTCTCGCTCGAAACGTGCAGCCAATAGGCATCCCCATTTCTCCCAGTACACCTACCAAGTACATGTGGCTGAAAACCAGCCGCCTGGCACATCAGTGATCATCATGTCCGCCTCAGACCCAGATGGAGGAGATGCAGGCAGGCTGAGCTACACAATGGCTCCGTTGATGAACAGTCGATCATCCGACTACTTCCACATTCACCCAGACACCGGCCTCATCACCTCCACTCAGATTCTTGACCGAGAGCATATGGACCTACATTACTTCCGGGTCACAGCGACTGATCATGGCTCCCCTCGCCTCTCTGGCACCACAATGGTGTCCATCACTGTTTCAGACCGGAATGATCACTCTCCTATATTTGAGCAGTCAGAGTACAGGGAGACGATTAGGGAGAATGTGGAGGAAGGCTATCCCATACTACAGCTGAGAGCGACTGATTCAGACTCCCCATCCAATGCCAATATTCGTTACCGGTTTGTTGGTGATTCAGCTACAATGGCACGGGCGGCCTTTGAGATTGACCCTCGCTCTGGCCTCATTACAACCCGTGGGTCAGTGGACCGGGAAACGAATGAACACTACACCCTGCAGGTGGAAGCCAGCGACCAGGGGAAAGATCCGGGGCCCCGCTCTGCTACCGTTAAAGTTTTCATCACCGTGCTGGATGAAAATGACAATGTGCCACAGTTCAGTGAGAAACGCTATGTGGTGGCAGTGAAGGAGAATGTCAGGCCTCATTCTGAAATTCTCCGTGTCAGCGCCACAGACCGGGACAAAGATAGTAATGCTGTTGTTCACTACAACATCATCAGTGGCAACAGCCGTGGGCAGTTTTCCATTGACAGCGTCACTGGTGAGATCCAGGTGGTGGCACCACTAGACTATGAGGCCGAACGAGAGTACACGCTCCGCGTTCGTGCACAGGACAACGGGCGGCCACCTCTTTCTAACAACACTGGGATTGTCAGCGTCCAAGTGACAGACGTCAACGACAATCCGCCCATCTTTGTCTCCACACCATTTCAGGCATCAGTGCTTGAGAGCGCTCCGATTGGTAGTTCAATCCTCCACATCCAGGCCATTGATACAGATTCTGGTGACAATGCTCGTCTGGAGTACAGGCTAACTGGCACAAGCTCTGACACCCCATTTGTTATCAATGCTGCAACAGGCTGGGTCACCGTAAAGTCTATTCTTGATAGAGAATCTGTGGAGCACTACTTTTTTGGTGTGGAGGCCAGGGATTATGGCATGCCCCCTCTTTCCGCTACAGCCAGTGTGACTATAACAGTGATGGATGTTAATGACAACCGCCCTGAGTTCCTCCAAAAGGAGTACTATGTCAGACTGAACGAGGACGCAGCGGTTGGCACCAGCGTAGTGACTGTCACAGCTGTCGATCGTGACGTCAACAGTGCCGTGACCTACCAGATAACAGGAGGAAACACCAGAAACCGCTTTGCTATCAGCACGGCGGGAGGGGGTGGGCTTCTCTCTCTAGCTCTCCCACTGGACTACAAACAGGAGCGGCGCTACGTTCTCACTGTCACTGCCTCAGACAGAACCCTCCATGACACCTGTCAGGTGCACGTCAACATCACAGACGCCAACACACACCGCCCTGTTTTCCAAAGCGCCCATTACTCTGTTAGTGTGAACGAGGACCAGCCACCTGGAAGCACCATAGTCGTGATCAGTGCCACAGACGACGATGTTGGCGAGAATGCTCGAATCACGTACTTCCTCGAGGACAATATCCCGCAATTTCGCATCGACCCAGCAACAGGAGCCATAACACTCCAGGCAGAGCTTGACTATGAAGACCAGATGACCTACACGTTGGCTATAACAGCCAAAGACAACGGCATACCGCAGAAATCCGACACGACATACGTTGAGGTGAATGTTAATGATGTCAATGACAACGCTCCTCAGTTCCTCAGTCCCAGGTATCAGGGAACAGTGAGTGAAGATGCCCCTTCCTACACCAGTATTCTCCAAATCTCAGCCACCGATCGGGATGCACACGCCAACGGTCGTGTTCAATACACCTTCCAAAACGGTGAGGATGGGGGTGGAGACTTTACCATTGAACCAAAATCTGGGATCGTCCGAAATAGCAGACGTTTGGATCGCGAGAACGTGCCATTCTATGAGCTCACTGCTTACGCTGTTGATCGCGGTGTACCCTCTCAGCAAACTCCTGTCCACATCCAGGTGACAGTCCTCGATGTGAATGACAACGCCCCTGTATTCCCCGCTGATGACTTTGAGGTTTTAGTAAAAGAAAACAGTGCTGTGGGTTCTGTGGTGGCACAGATAACAGCCACCGACCCTGATGAGGGTGCCAATGCTCAGATCATGTACCAAATTGTAGAGGGCAACATCCCAGAGATCTTCCAGATGGACATCTTTTCAGGAGAGCTCACGTCACTCATTGATCTTGACTATGAGACACGCAACGAGTATGTCATTGTGGTCCAGGCCACGTCAGCACCTTTAGTCAGCCGTGCTACTGTCCGAATCCGATTAATGGACCAGAACGACAACAGGCCAACTCTACAAGACTTTCAAATCATTTTCAACAACTTTGTGTCCAATCGGTCCAACAGTTTCCCCACCGGGGTAATAGGGAGGGTACCTGCCCACGATCCTGACGTGTCAGACAGACTGTACTACACCATCGAAAGGGGGAATGAGCTTCACCTGCTGCTCCTGAATCACACCAGCGGAGAGATCCGACTGAGCCGAAAACTGGATAACAACAGGCCGCTGGTGGCTCCCATGCTGATCTCCGTCACGGGTAAGAGACCATGAAGGGAAAAAAGTGAGAGAAGGGAGGGAGGGTGCATGTGTGTGAGTGTGTGTTTGCAGTCAGTTTAGGTTGCTCTGCAGCTTTATTCAGTGTAAAAAATATTGTGACGATAAGGAGTCCAACGCCACAGGTTTGTAAGTGAGTGAGAAAGTGGGATGACAAGGCTGCATGCCACTTGGCTGAGCTCTTTGCATTACTTCTACCTTTTCCTTTTGCGTCTTTCTTTTGTCCTTATCAAAGATACATGTTTTAAAAAGTATTTTTAAGTCTGAAACCCATCCCATGTGCATGTATGCCATGCTGACACAATGATTTACTGGAGACAAAGCCAAAAAAGAGTAGTATAGACAGATAAAAGAGAAATATTGATCGAAATCGAGCTGTTATTCAGGTTACATTTACCTGATAGAATGCGAGATAACAGACTGATGTTGGCCTAACACATTTTCAAAGTGTAGTGAGAAAGACATGTTTTCTGTGTAATGGGGACTTTCTGTGGAAACGAAAACACAACTGAGCAGTGAAAACTTTCAAAGATGGGCTGCTGAGGATAATCTTTAATGTGATGTCATATCTAATTTTTGTATCAGTCACCATGGTTGCCATTTTTCCAGACTGTTGTTAGCGTTTGGCGTAAAACTGGCGTTTTGTTTTAGGCATTTTTCTTGGTAGAATGGGAACTGCGTGTAGTTATAAGCAGAGATCAATATCACAGCACTGCAAACACCGTTTGATTGGCAGGATCCAGGCTAAGTGCAGTCCAAGTTGCCATAGCAATTTTGCACAATTAAAAATCTATCGAGCCGGGAATCGAGAGCGTGCATGACTCTGACAGGAAGAGTCAGATATCCCTGATATCCCATTAAATTGTCTTACTGCTTCGCAAATGTGCTGTCTCTCCTGATGACATATGCCACAGGATCACCTCCGTCAGCTTCTCAGCATAACTTGTTCATCACGCAGCCGTGAGATGCGCTGAAGAACGAGATTAAACTGAATTCCTGTTTTGTTTTGTATTTTTCTTAAATTAATATTTTAAGATTTTTTTTCACACTTTGTTGATTGTTTGTGTGTATTTCTCTCTTAGCTTCGGGATAAAAGAATAAAGCCCTTTTAGGGAGGCAGTAAAGATACTGATGTTAATGATCAAAGCCTTTTGAACACAAAGAAAGGGAAGAGGAAAAGAAACGAGTGCAGCATTGTTGTTTTAAGGACCTGGATAGTGCTGTGTTTGTATTCTGTCACAAAACATTAGTAGATGAATGCTGGCTGGGGACTGTGTGTGACCTCCTACCCTATTTACACTGTTCTGATACCAGCAATGATCACGGTTTATACATATTCCACTTGATGTCATTTTGGATGAGCGAGTGAGGGATCCATTGAGCAAAGAAGGAAGTAAGAGGAATGAGTAAATTAAAGCAAACAATCAAGAAATAAGTGATGGAGGAAGTGAAGGGATGAACATGGCTGAGTGAATGAGTCACTCATAGTAGAGCTGTGGGCGTGAGATAACTATATTAAGGATATCTGTTCTCAGTGACATCATACAGGTCCAAGACTAGAAGAAACGATCTGAGCCAGAGCATTTGGAGCAGTCTGAAGCTTCAGCTTGTACACACACTGACCTCAGTATTTATGACTTTGGCCATGTTTAATATTGTAACAACAAAACTCATAATTCACAATATTTGAAATTTAAAACCCAATATTACGTTCTTAACTTACATATGATCATAATAACTGCTCTTTTAATGTAGGATAGACATAATGTCCTAGGATGAGGTCCTGGGCTGAATTGTTATCTCAGTCCGCCCCTGTCACACTCAATTTAAACTGAAGATTAAAAAGAAAAATCATTAAAAAAGGCCGATTGGGTCAATAAATAAGTCACTGAGTAAATGAGCTGGAGTGTGAGCAAAAGTGCAAGTGAACAAAGGAATTAATATGAATTTGCGCGTTTTTAACAAATGAACTAACTTGCGATTAAAGAGGAGCAACGGTGAGTAAGTGAAGAAGTCTGGCAACAAGCAAAACCGCTGAGTGTGTGTGTGTCACAACTGCATGTATGTTTGTATATTTGTGTGCATTCACCCTTGTCTCCATTGGTGTCTCACAGTGTGCGCTCAGCTCGCTTGAACCAGACTTATGGATTCATTTCCAATTTTCTCACTGTGTTTCTCTCACGATGAGCATGCTTTGCCCTCTCTCCTCGTTCCTCTCTCTCCCCTCTCTCCATTGCTCCAGGATTTGACAGTTATGAGATTATAATGAAACAACAGTCAGCCAGAGTCAAGCTCGGAGCAAAGCTGTCACTTTCATTGTGTGCTGTGTGTTATCTGTGACTGCCCGTCCCTCCTCTACCCACCCCTTTCTTCTCCTTCTCCTTTTATTCTACCCATCTTTGGGTGGATGAATGAATTCTTCATTTTCATCCTTTGTAATAATTCTTCTGTCCATTTTTGTGGCTTTCCTTACTCAGTTTCTCCCTCTTTCTTTCCCTTCGTCCTCTCTTTTCTTCTTCTTTTCTGTTTCCCTCCTTTCCCTTATTCCATATTCACTCATGTGTTATCCTCTCCTCCTCTTCAGTTTCCCTCCTGGCATTCCTCACCTAACTCTCATGGGCTGTTCCTCTTCCATGGTGAAACCCTTTCAGCTCTGCTCTTCACTTCATTTCTCCTCTTTTCAGTTTTCCTCTTTCCCTCCTCCCTCTCCTGGTGCGTGGCTGTGCATGTACTGAATGTGTTGTATACTATCAGCAGGCGTGTGCGAGTGTAGTTTATGTCTGTGCTTCAACAGCTTTTCTTCCTACTCATGCTTGCGCATTATTTGCGTGTGTACAGCACTTCTGTGTGCTTCTGTGTTCATAAGTACGTGTGTGTACTCTCAGGTGGCTCAAAGCATTGCACTTGAGGGTGTATTCATATCTTCTCAATGAATAATATCTATGTACGCCAGAGTTCTGGGACGTCTCTCCTCTCTCTGCCCGTCTTGCTTTCTTACTTCCTCACTCGTCCATACTTTCTTTCCTCGCTGTCTTTGTCTTCCTTTTCCATTTCACTCTCATGCTGTCTTTGAGTTTGTCTCAGTCTGTCGGTTCTCTGGGTAATTCTTGTGTTCGTAGAGATTAAACACACCATTCATGCGCGTGCTGACAACAGTTTAAGGACACACGAACACACATGCATAAAACTGGCTTTAGGGTCAGCTGGTTGTGGCAGCAATAGCACTGTTTGGCACCCCAACAGGATCAGTTCAAGGTGCCCTTGAGCAAAGTAACCCCCACCCCCCAACTGCTCCTGTAGCCAGCAGCAGAGACTGTGCTTGTACTGGCAAACTCCCAGTAGTGAATGTGTGTAGCAGTTTTGATGGCACACCAGAGCTTCACTGGAACAGCAAACTCCAGTCTGAGACAAAGACACCATGGCGTCATCATGTTTGAAGGAGTTTGTTGAATAAAGTAAAACCTCTGATACTTCATAAAATGAATGATGGCTAAATTCTATTTTACTGCTTCAATTTCAGGGTTTTGCTATTTTACAAGTTAATGCTGAAATTACTAAATTATATACTACTTGCACCGTGAAAGCTAAACAATAACCCAAATGAGACTGTAAAGCAAAAAAAACAAAACAAAAACAAAAAAAGGAGTTAGTGATAATTATTGGCATATTTGTCACTGTATACACATTGTATACACTTTAGATTCACTTTAGAAATTAAGGATGTATTGATAGTGATGTATTGACTGCACAGATGTTGTGAGCTGGGGCAGTTTGTGTTGTGGATAGTTGGAGCACTGACATACTCGTATGACATTTACTGTGATTGTGGTACATGGAAGACACACGTGCACTGGCGACTTCATCAGTTACATCAATACTGCTTTATAGTTTTTTGTTGCATGCTTTCAACAAGTTTGAGATGATTTGAGCTTCATGACCCGATGTGTTGTACACTGGATACTCAGGTCAAGAATATGTTGTTGGCCTTTAAACAACAGTCATGTAGTACAAAGGAGCTCAAAGTGTGCCAAGAAAATATCCCCAACACCATTACACCACCAGCCTGCACTTTTAAAACAAGGATGGAAGTATCCGTGCTTTCATGTTGTTTACACAAAATTGTGATTGTGATGTGAATGTTGTAGAAGAAATCAAGATTCATAAAATCAGGCATTATCTGTTCTAAGTCGATAGAGGTTGCTGCCAGTGTGGTCTTCAGCTGCTGTAGCACATCTGCTTCAAGGTTTGCTGTGCTGGGTTCAGAGATGCTCTTCTGCAAACCTTGGTTGTGGTGAGCGGATATTTGAGTAGTGGTTGCCTTCTTATCAGTTTGTAGCAGTTCTTCTCTGACCTCTGGCAGCAACAAGGCATTTTATTCCATAGAACCGCCGCTCCCTGGATGTTCCCTCTTAGTCAGATGACTCTCTGTGAATGTTAGAGATGTCTGTGGAGGAAAATCCCAGCTGATCAGCAGTTTCTGAAATACTCAGTCCAGCCCGTCTGTCACCAACAACCACGTCATGTTCAGAGTCACTTAAATCACTTTTCTTCCTCGTTCTGATGCGTGGTTTGAACTTTAGCAGGTTATCCCGACCATGTCTATATCCTTAAATGCACTGTGTAGCTGCCACGTGATTGGCTGATTTTTGCATAAATGAGCATTAAAGCAGTTGTACCTAATGAAGTGGCTTTGTGAATGTATAGGAACTTCCACTAAACTGATTTTACCCTGGAGCTTTGTAATGCATGCGTTAGCAACTAACAAACCAAACCCAAATTCGATTACATCAACGTAAACATACATACACGAGTTTAATTTATTTTGTGGTGCATATGGCGTGGTGAATAAACATGTATCATATAAAGTACAGTATAGCAAGCGTACACAGATCAAATCAAATCAAATCAAATCACTTTTATTGTCACATCACATGTGCAGGCACACTGGCACAGCACATGCGAGTGAAATTCTTGTGTGCGAGCCCCACAAGCAACAGAGATGTGCAAACACAACAACACAAACGAGCAAAATACAAGAATGGCCAACCTGAAACTAATAAATATATGTACAATATATAATAGTGTATGCATTTCTGGATGTGTATACTAAATATTTTCCTACGTGTGTGTGTGTGTGTGGTGTGTGTGTGTGTATGCACATTTTTACAAATTAAATAGTTAAAAAAAAATTAAAAAAATAAATAAATAATAATAATAATAATAATAATAATAATAATAATAATAATAATAAAATATATAAAATATACAGAGTTGAATATGTGCAAAACAAGTGGCATTTATATACAGTGTGGAGTGCATAATGTTGAAGTTCCAGTAGTGAAGCTGAGGTGTCTATGACGTGTTCAGCAGTCTGATGGCCTGATGGAAGAAGCTGTCTCTCAGTCTGCTGGTACGGGACCGGATGCTGCAGAACCTCCTTCCTGATGGAAGTAGTCTGAACAGTTTATGGCTGGGGTGACTGGAGTCCTTGATGATCCTCCCCGCTTTCCTCAGGCACCGCTTCCTGTAGATGTCTTGGAGGGAGGGAAGCTCACCTCCAATTATCCGTTCAGAGCACCGCACTACTCGCTGGAGAGCTTTGCAGTTGTAGGCGGTGCTGTTGCCATACCAGGTGGTGATGCATCCAGTGAGGATGCTCTCAATGGCACAGTGATAGAAGGTCCTGAGGATGCGGGGGCTCATGCCGAATCTTTTCAGTCTCCTGAGAAAGAAGAGGCGCTGCTGGGCCTTCTTCACTGTTTTGTTTGTGTGTACTGACCACGTAAGATCCTCAGCCAGATGTACACCAAGGAACCGGAAGCTGCTCACTCTCTCCACAGCAGCGCCGTTGATGGTGATGGGGGTGTGTACTTCTCTGCACCTCCGGAAGTCCACTATCAACTCCTTTGTCTTTGCGACGTTGAGGGTGAGATGGTTGTCTTGACACCAGTGGGTCAGGGCGCTGACCTCCTCCCTGTAAGCTGTCTCATCACCGTTGGTGATAAGACCCACCACTGTAGTGTCGTCCGCAAACTTCACGATGATGTTGGAGTTGTTAGTGGCTGTGCAGTCGTAGGTGTAGAGTGAGTACAGGAGAGGGCTCAGTACACACCCCTGTGGAGCACCAGTGTTCAGTGTGATGGGGGATGAGGTGATGCTGCCCAGTCTGACCACCTGGCGTCTGTCAGACAGGAAGCTAAGGATCCAGCTGCAGAGGGAGCTGCTCAGTCCTAGATCCTGCAGTTTCCTGTCCAGCTTCGAGGGAACGATGGTATTGAATGCTGAGCTGTAATCTACAAACAGCATTCTCACATACGTGTCTCTCTTCTCCAGGTGTGACAGGGCAGTATGTAGTGTCAGGGCTATGGCATCATCAGTGGACCTGTTGTGGCGGTATGCAAACTGTAGAGGGTCCAGTGAGTCGGGTAGTGCAGAGCAGATGAAGTCCCTGACCAGCTTCTCGAAGCATTTGCTTACGATGGGGGTCAGGGCTACAGGTCGCCAGTCGTTCAATGAGGAGATGGTGGAGGATTTGGGTACAGGGACGATGGTGGCCATTTTGAAGCAGGCTGGGACTACAGACAGAGAGAGGGAAAGGTTGAAGATGTGTGTGAACACTCCAGCCAGCTGAGCCGCGCATGACCTGAGGACGCGGCCGGGAATCCCGTCCGGACCAGTAGCTTTGCGTGCGTTCACCTTCCTGAAGCACTTCCGCACATCCTCCTCAGACACAGTGTGCGCACTGACGTCATCCGCGGTGCGCACACTGTCCGGTCTCATGGTGTTCGCTGTGTCGAATCTAGCGTAGAATACGTTTAGATCCTCACATAGAGAGGCCGTGGTCTGCGGTGTGCTGGTTTTCCCTCTAAAGTCTGTGATCGTGTTTAGTCCCTGCCACATACTCCGAGGGTTGTCAAACTGTTGCTCCACCCTGTCCCTGTACTCACGTTTGGCTGCTTTGATCGTCTTCCGGAGTTGGTAATGTGCGTGTTTGTAGTCCGATGTGTTCGCGGAGGCAAAGGCGGTGTTCCGTGCCGCCAGTGCCGCGCGAACATCTCCGTTAATCCAGGGTTTTTGATTTGGGAAGGATTTGACTGTTCTGGATGGGACGACATCTTCCACGCATTTCCTGATAAATCCACAGACTGAGTCTGTGTATTCATCAATGTCTCTGGCGGCCACGTGAAACATTTCCCAGTCCGCGTGATCAAAACAGTCCCGCAGCGCAGACTCCGAGGTCAGTGCACAGTGAATTCACTTACTGTACATAGGTCACTGCACTGATGTTAACTATAATCTCACAGATGAGTACACTGATGTTTCACGTGTCAGGCACATTTACATGGAGGTCTGCTGAGAAATCTAAATGCCCCAGAGCATATGCATTTTAATGTTTATTTTTTACTATATTATAATGTGTTTTTACACAGTGTTATAACCCCTGAGGTAAAACAAAAATGGAGTCTACATCATTCATATTTCATCACTATTGTTGATGTCATGGTTGAAATCTGTTCTTGCTGTTCCTATTTTTTTTTTTTTTTTGCCTTTTCTATTTTTTCTATTCCACATGTAGCAGGTCTTTTAGAGGAAAATACCCAAATTGTGCTGATGAACAAAATTATTGTTTAAGTAGTTTTCAATGGCATGACATTATTTCATAGTGTTTTATATTTAGATTACATTTACAGCTCACTACACAACTACTGCCATTCTTCTTCTTCTTCTTTTTAATTCTGCACACAACTATTTCGGTCACTTTTATGTGTCTTCCAGGAATCGAAGTAATAAATATCTTCTTCTATGAGATTGACTGACTCACGAGTATGCCTTGGAGCAAAGCTTTCTAGTGTCACAACCTGGCTCAGAAGGGCCATGACTAAAGGAGGAGGCACGCTGTTTATCAAACGCAGCCAAAAAATAAAGCTTGAAGATCAGAAAAATCTGTTGTGCAGCACCTGCATTAGATTGAAATTGTGTGCGTGTGTGTATCATGAGAGAATGAAAAGACAGAACCATAAAGAAGCACGGCAGAAGAGCCAAAGATGTGCAAACATCAGTTTTATAGACTGGGAACACTGGGTGTCCTCCAAGTGTTTAACCCTGAAGTTTGCCTTCAGACATATTTGGATCATGTCATCTAAATGAGTCATTATGTAGCGTAAAATCAGCTTTATTACCTCCTGCCGTGGTTATCCGATCATGGGAAGCTATGCTGATGTTTTTTGCTAAACCATACACATTACTCGCAAGACACACACGGAGCATGAGCGTGTACAAAATGGGCTCAAACCCATATCATCATGAGTCCATGACATGTACAAAAGCCCATTTACCATCCACACTGTGCTACACATACAGTACATAGCTAACCACAATGTAGCACTTTAGAAAAAACTTCCACCAACCCATTAAAGTCCATTAGATGTCCTCTAAATGTCTCAGTCCGAGCATAAGACTGTGGAGTGTCACATACTTTCTTCTCAGGGCGATGCAGAGCCAGATGGCAGGTTTCTCCGGTGGGTAATTAGTGTCATGTAATCATGACATTAAACCTGTAATCTGGACAGGTTTTCATACTGGCCAGTTTCTGTCCCATGTTTCATATCAGTATGTTTTTAAGCTTTGCTCAGCTCTTAATTATGTCACAATTGCAGATATTGGGAAATACAGGTGGTGACTTGTTTTGACGTAAGACCAGTGTTTGTTTATGAGCATTCGTCTGATTTCATGCAGTGGCTTTTCGCTCAGTGAACGTCAGAGACATTTAGTGGTGGATATTAGCTATTTTATGCAAATAAACAGATTAATGAATTGCAGCTGTGTCTGTTCCCCAAGCTTTCATATTTGCAGGATTTGCAGTGAAGGATATTTTAAATGTCAGGTTACTTTGCAGTCATGCAGCTCTACAGGTTTCCACCTGGGATCTGCCCTTTATGAATGAAGTCCACTTGATACATATCTTTCTCTCTCTGCTAAGAGTGTGGTTTGAGTGGCAGAATAACTGCTACAAAACAGCGATAAACAAGGCAGCATTATGCACAGGAGGATTTCCGAGGACATGAAAGAATATTCTGACAGACATTTTTACGGAGTTGAGAGCATTACAAATTCATGCTCCCCGTTGAAGGACTTGCAGCTGCTCTGGGACTCCTCTGTTCCTGAAATCTGCTTTTTACACCTTTTTTTGGCACCTACACTCATTCTGAGCAGCCTAACATGAAAACCTGTCCACTTAAAAACGTCTTGTTAAGATACGTCTGTGAAGGTTCTCAGTCATCCAGGTCATCGTAGTCAAAGGAGCTTGCAAAGAAAAGCATCTGAACTTCTTTAAGTTGCTTGAAGATGTTTCACCTCTCATCTGAGAAGCTTCTAAGGTCAATTGGTGGGGAGTCCCAGATTTATTAAGATACCTATTAAGATACCTTCTTATACTGGAGACACATAGTTCTTATCTGTCAATATCTGTCCAGAAAAGAGCTTGAAATAACACAATTTTAAGGCTGAAACTGGTGTAGATTAACCTTTTATAATGGAGGAGCAAAAATCGAATCTTGACATGCAGCCAATTTCTCCAAAACGTCTTGAGCACCCAGTCCTCCACAAGTTTTTTCTTTGAATGCTTGTAACGATTCCTTTTCGCTGAAGAAGAAACATAAAACTCATTAGAAGTTCATCGCGAAACTTCAAGTCTCCTAACCTTTGAGGCATGAAGGAGCCAAGTACTGAATGGCAAGAGGAATCATAAGATTTCATAAACAGCAGGGCTTTTTTATGACCTATTTAAGCTCATCTGGGGCTAAAGGAGGATGAGAAAGCACAAACTGGAACATGCTAGAATTTCGGTGCTATGTTTAGCGTTGACTCATCAATAAATCATTACCGCATTAGGTTTACGACTCTAACAGGATTATTGTAAACAAACAAGATCACTGCAAGGGGAGAAGCTGGACAGTAACCCAGCCTCTCGAGATGCAGAGTTGGATTTAAAAAGGATGTAGCAGGCTGTTTGGTACCACCTTTGGGACAGCTCGGGATTGCTGTCACTTTTTATAGTGGGGGAAATAATTAGTTGATCTCCTGGTGAATCTGTAAGTTTGCAGTCTCTTATTTTTATGCTCATTTCATTTTAATGGAGAGGGACCAAATAGTTAACATTACACAAAAGTTATGAATTGATTTGGATGTCATTGACTAAAATAAGCATTTGATCTCCAAGCCAAACATGACTTAGCACTTGGTGGAGAAACCCTTGCTAGTGAGCACAGTGGTAAGATATTTGTTTGTAGTTGCTCATCAGATTTGTGCACATCTTAGGAGGGATTTTGGTCCACTCCTCTTTACAGAAAGCTCTGATTCCTTCAGGTTTCTTTGCTGCCAGCCGTCAACTTTAAGTCTGTATAGACACTCCTCTGGCTGTATGTTTTAAGTCATTGTCATGCTGAGAGACCCATCTGCAACACTTCAGTGTTCTGCATGAGGAAAGGAGGTTCCTGTCCAACATTTTATGTTAAACTGGCCCCTCAATTTATGCTGTACCTTCAGCATAATGTTTTCACCTCCATGCTTGACTGTTGGGATGGCGTTCTGTAGGAAATACGCAGAATTTGTCTTCCCCCAAACACAAGAGCTCATCTGTGCCAGAATTCTGACTGGGTTGTAGGGGATCAAATACATATTTCACTCAATGACTCAATTAATTTATAACTTTTATATAATGTGTTTTCTCTGGATTTTTGGATGATATTCTGTCTAGAGACTGTTCATTTCTTTGGATGTGAGCAAACTAACAAATTTGTTGCAGTGGGGGATCAAATAATTTTCCCCCCACTGCACATGAACTGAACTGAAATATACTTATGATGGCGTTTCAAATTTGACCTCATACGAACACGTTTGTTATTAATTGGTACTCGGGTGATCAGCTTTGATCACATGGTGCTCCGTAATTGTATCCCTGAATTATTAGCGAAGGAATTGTGAATCACAAGGATATGACACATAATGCTGATCTTGTAAACAGGGTTTTAATTGGTAGTTAGTTGTCACTGCGTTCTCTAATTCTTTGGGCATGTTCAGGTTGGCTGCGTTTTGGGTTGGCTCTAATTATCCCTGCATTAATTTGGATTTGGTCCGGGTATATGTCACACCAACCCACAGAGGTTTATTTGGCATGGATTGTCTTCCATGCCATAATTTAGGATTACATTTTGACTGTATAATTTATGCTTTTCTGTTTTCAGCTTTTCTCTCCTGATTGACGCTGCAGTAACGAGAAAAGACATGACACATGGTGCAATTGGACTAATAAATAGACACAGACACATTTGATTTTTTTTCTTAATTTGATTTCAATCTTACCATATGGAACTTGTCTTTAATGTATTTCTCATACATATTTATTCCATTATCTACTAGAAAATTGTGTTATGTAATGCTTATATGTGTATTTTTGTGGCCCATATTGAATCATAACAAATCTCTGAAATAGAATTTGAAAAGATGAAGTTATACATATAAATTTGGTTTAATTCAGAACAGATGTCCATAACTTGGGGGTTTATTATTGCATGCAACTAACCCTTATGCTAACTAGGTAAGTACCTACACCTGGAGCATTTTTCATTTGCATTTTGCTGGTTAAGCTCCTATCTGTTTCTCCATCTGGAGGTGGGGGTGGATGTTGACTTGCAGAATTATTTGGAAAAAACTGCACAAAAAAGCCAGCAAAAAGCGCTGATATGAACACTACATGATGTTGAAGTTGAAGCAATCACAGGGTCTTCTACTGAGAGCATAGTTTCCACTACCTTTTCTCTTTACGTTAAAAGCCGAGTACCAGTAATTATAATTTAAAGCATTAGTGAGCATTCTCTCTACATGTGTTTCAATGATTGGCGTACATAAGTAAGCGTCACAGTTGTCCTTATTGCTGCCCCTACTGTGCTGAGTGGACCATTACTGCTGCACTATTACACCGCCCCACAGGAGCAATTGTTTGGAAAATTTAAATTTGGGATCTTCTCAGCTGACAGACGGTCCTAACAGTGATAAGAGCAATGAAAAGCTCCAACAGACACACCCAACCTCAGGAGCTGACTTTAATAGGACAGCAACTGTGCAGTCATAATGCTACGTTCCAAAAACAGCAAATTATTTAACATAAAAGCTGCACCGGGCAGTACCCACAAAGCTCTTTTTTATACCCTTCACTTATTCCCACTCAAACATAACCTTTCTGTTTGTTGCACATCTGCGAGAAAGAGCTGAAAAAGATGTGGGATAAATCTGCAGGATGGAGGACGATGGCTGCTGCTACAAACAGCTGCTAACCAATGTCCCGTCTGCATGTCACCGAGGTCACTGCGGATTTCTTTATAAGTACAATAAGCATGAGGGGATGTACAAATGTGATATGGGCTAAAAAGCGAGACGTGCATGTGTATCTGGTTGAATGTAAAGGATTAGAGCTTCTGTTGTTAAAGGGCGGTTTAACCCATCATGCTGCTGATGGTGCTGCGTGAGCTCGTGTGTTTGTGCGTGTTTTTTTCAAGCTGTGTTCCACTTTACACTGAAAATAATGAGTGCCCAGACCTCAGGGGCGGAAAGGCTTTAACAAAGAAACAGAGTGCAGAAATCAGCTGTCAAGCCAACGCCTGCGTGCATGTGATTGGTAATGATGCATACATCCTGTTTTTCACGCCTGTATTATTTTATCAGCATTAATATACGGGCTCCCTCTCTATTTACTGTTTTATTTGTGTGCGAGCGCCACTTTGCCCGTCTGTACTCTCGCGCGCGCCCTGGGAGGCGAGTCATTACATTTAGGTGACTGTGCTTCAGACGTTCTTTCCCGCGCTCTGGTAGCAACTTCAGAGAATTTATGTGTGTTCGAAAAAGGCACCATTTGTTCAGCAGCTACCGCGCCTATTTATTTTCCTGACCTGAGGGCATCTTACGCAGCTTAAAAAGTCCACACAATTTTTTTGTTACTTAGCGTTTCGAAATTTCAGTCTGCCCTTGTATTTTGTTAAGGCTTTCTGAGGAGGGTGAACGTGGAGGAGAGAGAGGAAAAAAGGGCAAACAGAGGGATGTGACAACACAGTGTGAAATGGGATTTAAACCCTTGTGGTTGTGAATACATGGGCTGTGAAGTAATGGGCTGAAGGCACCATGACAGCATTTAGCGTTTCGGAGATGTGGCATATGGCTTTTGTTCAGTGGAAATCCAATTTGAGTGTTTTGGGTGTTGCATGGTTGCTGTAATATATCTCCCCTTTTGGGTTTTTTCTTTTAATCTCAACTCCATTTACAGTATTGGGAGTGCATACAGTTTGAGCCAGACACTTAACAATGGCAGTGCTAATGCCATGTGTGAATGAATTAACCGTGCGCGGATTTGAACGACTAACCTTGCCAGTGTCAGTGTTTGCACACATAGCCACAATGAAAATAAAGAGAAAAATTTATTTATGTCTGCATATACGTATGCCACAATCCTCCATTCAAATGCCGCCTTTTAAAATAAATATTGAGTGTCCATCTGTAAGACATTAACTTAAATCACTATATGCTTATGTAACTTAATGGGTGTTTTCTCCATCAGCGGCAATGCGACGATTCTGAATGCAAGAGACATGAATCATATAGTCTAAATACAAAAGAACAGTTTACTTTTACAGCACGTTCAAGTTCTTTAAGACACGTGGTCTAATATCCAGTGACTAAAAGCATCAACAAAATAAATATTACACTACAGTACTGTGCAAAGGTCTCAAGCTGCCCCTCACTTTTTTAATATATGGGTATCAGATGCAGTGACTTATTGAAATGTGCATGAAAGTCAGAACTCTTCTTTGGATGTTTCTGCCTTTTGTTCTGTTTTCTGTCAAGATGATCAGACACCGCTTTAATAATGTTGAGGTCCAAGCTCTTGGAGACCAATCCATGACTGATAGAGTTCTTTTGTGTGTTTTGGTATTCTTTTACTGTGTTTGGGATCATTGTCATTATGAAAAATGAAGCTGTTTTCGGTCAAACACTTTCCCATTATATTGCATTTGGATAAAAACCCGACGATACCTTTCTGTTTTAATTATTCCATCAATTTTGACAAGATCTCCAACACCACTGGCTGAAATGCATCAGCAAACCATGAGAGATCATCCACTGTGTTTTACACATGCCTGTAGACACTCAGTGTTGCATCACTCTCTTGTCTTCCGTGCGTATTGGCAACAATTTAAACCAAATTCATCACTCTATAAGACCTGTATGTGGTTAGTCTTGTCTGATTTGGCATACCTCAGCTTCTTGATTGACAATCTTCCACTGAGATCATTTGATGAGGCTTCAGTGAACGGTAAAAGGATCACCAGAAGGGCCAGATGCTCAGGTCCTGGAGCTCTCAGGTGCTGCGTCACATGTTTGCTGGATTCCTCAAATTTTTTGAGGACACACTGCACAACAAGATATGCCAAAGTTTTTTAGCCAATAGATCTTTGGGGATCACCTTGTTGGTGCAAAAATGTTCTACCTGTCAAACATCGTTTGCAGTTTCGGTCAAAGAAATTAGATCAAATTATGTTCTCATTTCAAACAAAAGCAGCTGAAGAAAACTTTGAAAAACCTCCAGCAAGCCTGTAGAACTACAGTATTGCTCAAGACCATGTTAAAAAATTACCAGACTTTTGCACAGTGCCCTGTCTCCACATACTAACTCAGTGCAGTCTGTTATACATACTTATATATGCACGATCTGATATTGTCGTGTTGGTGTTGTTCCCAGATCAACATAGTAAATGTTGTTCCAGGATCAACATTGCAAGTGACCAATCAGAATGTTGTGACGTCATACTTTTGCGACTTCGGGAAAAACCGCCGTAAAACAAAAAACTGTACTTAAGCTGCGAGAAACCGCCTCTGTCCGCCGATCAACGGACCCTGACCCTAACCCTTTAATAAACGCTAAGCAGAATTGATATTGTCCTTGCAACATTGGAATTTCATAAATGCATGAATGGCTTGGCGCGCCAAAGAATAACGTCACAACAATGTGATTGGTCATTTGCAATGTTGATCCTGGAACAACATAGTAAATGTTTTTCCAGGAACAACACCAACACGACGATATCAGATCATCCCTTATGCCACATACTTATATAAACTATAATATTCCCATTTCTTCACTTTTATATTTTATATTCCCATCGACTTCCACAGGATCACCAAGGCAGCCCTCCAAAACACTTAACGTCCCACTATAAAACTACAAAAGTATGTCACTGATATTTCCATTTGCTTTTCAAAACACCTGCGCGTTTTGTGATCTTTTTTTTAAAAAAAGAATGAAGTCCATCCGAGCAGTATCTCCAAACTTTTGGTGATGTGACTGTCCTCTTCAAGGAAAATGCCTGGGCTCTGCTTTGTTGCCTATCCTTCTTCCAAGTATGGCAGCTTTTGAAAATGCTTCTAGGACTGTTTTTTAACTTCAGCTGTGGGTTTCAATTGTACGCTACTTTGCAGACTATTTCCGTCCGGATTTCCAGGAAGCGAGCTTAGGATGCTCTGACATTCAAGATCCTTTGAGTGTGCTATTAGTCAGGCTACCTGGTGCAGTGAGATAGCACTGAACCCCTTCAACCCTTTGAAACGCTGGGGACCCACAAAGCATCTTAGAACCAGAGCACCGATCGGAGACCAGCCTCTCTTTCACGGTGTGTTCATGTTCAGGAATCCATGGGACCACACTGATGATTTCTGATCAGTGTGTTTATTCTTAGAGCCTTTATGCACGCCATCCCCAAACTCTCCACCCTCTTTGAAGTGCAGACACACGAAAGGGGAAAACGTTGGCTCAAAGCCCAAAGGAGCCATGAGAGCTTGCAAACACATCTCCAAGTTGTTATTTACAAAATGCTTTGTTTTCCCATGGTCCGAAAGATGCCAAAATAACCCTCCATTTGTGGCGTTTTCAGTTTGGAGACTATAAATGTTTCATTGTTTCTATGTGAGCTAAAGTGCTGTGGCGTGAAGACATGGTGATGCATTAGTTATGACTTCCTGGCTTACAGGGGAAGATTACCTTTACTCTCTCACCAACAAATCCTGCTCCGTAACCAAGTGGAAGACACAAAGAGGATCAGTTCAAAATTACACATCAGGGTCGCAGAGTTATGATGCCTGACGTCTTAGAGTTGTGGGAGGAATTTAAAGGACAGTAAGTCACTTGTGGTCAGGTTTGATAAACTGTTACTTTCACACAGCGGGTTGTGTCTGTTTACACTTTCTTTCTATCTTAAATTGAACTCAACATCAATAGATTCCTTTAGTTGTAGAAGTCAGACTTGAGGTGAAGTCAAGAATTCAGACGTGGCAGAAATATTCTTTGACTCAAGACTCATTTGACTCAAACAGCCCAGATTTCTCACTCATTTATTAGTTGCAACTTTTAGCCAAACTCGAGTTAGGATGCCAGGTCACGTACCTGTATAGAGCTGACCTTACAGAAGGAGGTGATTAGTGAAACGACCTACTCTGTCAGCACACGGGCACGGTTTGCTGTCGTAATTGGTCGTAACAGTTGTGCATGCTGAATTGCTGCTCTTTTCAAGCTCAGTATGTCTGTGTAGAGCGATGCGTGAAGAGCCTCGTGCTAAGTGCATGCTACCCAGATTATTTAAAGTAACGAGAAGAGCCAAATGAAGATGTTTTCTGTGTACATTTATGTGTGTCTGCCAGGTTTAGCGCACTGCATTGTCTGCTGGGGGGTTGATGCTAAAACCTTCAAGACAAACAGGCAGTGGTACTATTGATTGTTTCATTTGAGACTGTTAAATGATTTGTTCAGTTGTCAGATGTTCCTGTTTGAATGCCACTGTTGTCCCCAGTGGGCCAATGAAGGAGGTTCCTAGGAGGCAGTGAAAATATTCAGCGTGTCTGGCAGATGAAATTGTTTTGTTTTTTCCTGTCAGAAAACATTTGAGAATACAGTTTGCAGGAGGCTAACACGATATGACTATTAAACACATAGCAGTATGAAAAAAAAAATCAAACAAATCAATCGAGGCTTCTGTCAAGTCTTTGTGGTGCAATCTCACAGGTTCCCCATCAATATGATCAATAATAAAAGGGCATGAAGCAGCTGTGGAAAAAAGGTCAAATAATCAGATGAACGGTCACATGTATTCTCCTTTTTTGTTCAAATTAGACATCTGTTTTGTAGAGAATGTTTGTACATTTGTTTTACTTTTGCCTCTGCCTTTTTATTACCTGTGCCAGGAAGTTGTGTTTTTCATAGCATATGCATTTGCGTGTGCATGTCATCATTTCATGTCTTTGAACGCGTGATCTCGAGAAGTTTTAAATGAATTCTGTTTAAACTTCATAAGGTTGTAGAGTGGGGTCATCTTAACAATCCGTTAAAATTTGGTTTACACCAAAGTCTTCAGGGTCAACGTGATTGATGATTTATTGGTCGAAAATGGACCAAAACCCATTTAACCTAGAAACTATGATTCTTACAAGTGTGATGTGTATTGTCTACATATACAAAGTACCATATAAGGATTTAAAATATGATGTCACATTTGACCTCTGACCACTCCTTCAAGGTCAGTAGATTAATCTGATGTTTCTCACTGCCATCGTTTGTACTGACAACATATAGGAATATAGGGAATGATAAATGGGGATTTTAAACATAATGTTACTTGGTGTTTATTACTATTTTAACATTTAAAAAGATAATACTAAACAATGAAATGAATGCTACTCAAAAAACTGTACTTAAAATTCTGTCAATAGGCTTTAACAGAAAAAATAAAAGTCTGCATTTCCAAATGGATTTTTTTCACTTCAAACTTCTTAAAATATGTTGAAAAAAAACCCCCACAATGCTATTCCACTCCTTGGTTGAGGATTGTGCTCTTGGAGTGCTTCTTGTTAACAAAAGTTTTTGGGGAAAGAGAAAAATCTGCCACGTCCTCACTTCCTGAAAGAGCAGTTTGAGTTTTAAGGTGATAATTTATAGCTGCTTTTTCTCATAGAATTAGATTGATAGGAATCTTGGGTTCACGGTGTAGTTTACAGATTTTGCAGTTGTTTTTTAACCTAATTAGTAAGGGTTGGAAAAGCTGGAGTAGACATTGTTTAAACTTTGAACAGAATTCCGGGCCAGATTAGAATCCAGACACGACAGTCGAATCTGTTTTTCCTCATCTCGCTCTCAACAACACTCACATTTTTATCTACTGGATACAAGACATCACTGAAAGCCCGTTCTCCGTGTTTGAGCAAGAGAGGCTTAAAGTTCATTACTTCATGTCACAGATGTCAAAGTTGGCTGTTGGACCAGGATTGGCTTCTAAACTAGTTGTAATGACACAAATCCTGCCCAAAGGTACATGGTTTAAAATCAGACTTTATAAGAGCCTGGATTAATTTAAAAAGGGGCTCCTGATGTCAGATGCTCAACATACATCATGCTGAACAGCAATAGGGTGTGTGTGTGTGTGTGAGTGTGTGTGTGTGTCTATGTAAAAGAGGGTACTACTCGAGCAGATTATCCTGGGTCTTTTCATAGATCCCTGTCTCATTTCAATGACAATGGGAGATCAGTGTCAATTAGTGCCGTGTCTTTGCATTGTGATCCGGAGAGGCGATAATAAAGCTGGGTTTTAGCCTAGGAAGACGAAGTGACATTTAATTATTTCACCTAATGTGTCCTGTATGTGCTGTACTCTATGACCGTATCAGTTTGATCCAAATGTGTTTCTTTGTGCGCATTATTTCCTCCTTATGTTCTATTAAAATGTCCCCTACAGATTGTTTGCTAGGTTTGCTCCTCCGTCCCCTTCACAGAACCACTCTTCCCTCTGGCTGCTCATTTGTTATGATGGCCTCTGGATTTGAGTGTGTGTATGCGTGCATATGTGTGTGTGTCTGTGTGTGTGTTAGAGGTCAGTGGGGAGTGAGGCTCCTCATAATCCGGTAATCAAACCAGCTGCCACCAGACCCAACCCCCAGCCTCCATACATCCGTCTTTCCATTCTCTCTCGCTCTCGCTGTATGTCCTCCTACATTTATCCCGTTCTTCTGACAGTTTTACGTTCTGCGTTTTTCTTCCTTTTGATGTCTTTTTTTTACACGTTAGAGAATCGCCAAATAACCATACATAAATCAAAAATCTAAATAAAAGAATTAGATTTTTTCCCTTTTTAAAACTTAAATAAATTCAATTAATAACATCCTGAAATATTTTTACTAAAGCATTAACAAAGATAAAGATTTGTGTTTATTTATAGTAGCGTAAACAAATTAAGCCATAATCTCTCGTTTTATTAATCCCTGGTTAAAAGCTCTCTCTCTCCCCCTTTTTTCCATTTCAGTTTTCAGTTTTTAATAAACCTTCTTCGCGCTCCTTCACCCTCCACCGCCTCTCTGTCCTCCTGCTCATGTCCATGTCACATCTTCCCTCTGTCTCTGTTCACCCCTCACCCTCCACCCATAACGCTCCTTTTTCTCCCTTTCTTTATTTCATTCTTTCCTGTCATTTTTTCCCGTGTATTGCTTTCTTATGCTGTGTTTGTCTGCATTTGTGTCCCTTTATGGCTTATTTGCCAGTTTGTTGGACCAAATTGCTTTACAGCACACAACACTGCCCAGCAGTACATCCAGTATAGATTAAACACACTTCGTGTCTGTGAATAAAATGGGTGTTTGTGAGGGCTGTGACCTGCTGCGCTTCCAATGAGCTCATTTTGTGGACTCCCAGCGAAAGGAGTGCCCTGTCGAATCTGTAAGTAAAGCTGCGTGTGGGAAGATGGAAACCCAACGCTTCCCTACATGAGAACGCTCAGTTTGCGCGCCACCTTCTGTGTGACTCACAAATAGATGTAGACTTCAGAGGATCACTTTTCTATTACTTAACTGTAACACATGATAATGAATTGCATCATCCTTTCTAGAGACTAAAGTGGACGTCAGAGGATTCAGCACTTTTATGCTGCAAATCTCCTATCACCACATCTTATGCCTGACATGTAGGTTCACAGATGATGACTACATTCACACATACAGCAATACAGAGTGTCTACAGCCATGCTGTTTGATCTTCGGGGCTGTAGTGGAAGTAAGAAGAGCGAAAAAGGAGCACTAAAATACTTTGTGTCATGCTGTCTCCACAGGATTAAGCAAGTGTCAGTGAAAGCTAATGCAAAAAAATAAAGAGTTTATATGGAGCTGCTGCCCATGTTCATACTCAGACTCATACGTATACAACATATACCTTCATTGTATCAGATTTTTCTTATTTGATGTTATGAATTTGCTTAAGCTTAGAAAGATTAGTGGTGCTGGTTCAATATTAAAGGCAACATTAATTATTAGACAAAAAAAACCTTTGCTAAGACCAGCTAAACCAAGGATTTTAATACTCTAAAAAACACAGTGTGAGGCTTCTGTGCTTTGTATTTCTAACCAGTAGCACCACCATAAGTCAGTCATATTTTACCATTCCCAGTACATGTAATCCAGTTGTTTCCTCCAGTGCTTACCTAGACATTCAAGCAGACCACAAATCACCTAATAACAGCCGATCTGACTGCCAGGCCAGCCTATATCAGCGGTACTTCCTGTTTTTCCATGGGGCTCACTAATTTAAGTTGCTTAAGCTTCCCTGCAGTCGCTGTTGCCTCTGCTACTCGCTCCAGCTCCTTTAATGCTATAACTGACTTAATCAGTGTCATATCGGTTGTCACAGATGCCTGCCTTTTTGTTTTTCCCCCTGGGGTCCTCATGCTGCTGCCCTCACCTTTCCATCTTTGCATATTTATTTGTTGAAATTTTGTTATGGATAAAAAAAATATATATATATAATATTTATTACAATAACTTAGGTGGTGTCAAAGCAGACTGCTATATTCAGGCTCCATAAACTCATTTTCTTGTAACTAGACAATCATATATAATACTATTATAATACGGTATAATATGTCCTACAGTAGTAATTTATCTGTTAGATATCTGTGTGAGAAACTTTCAGTGAACCGCAAATGTAAAAGAAAGGGTAAATAATGTAATTATCTCATAGTAAGACTTCAATTTTTAATTTTTTTTAGGTTAAATGTCATTAAAATATTAGAAATTTGGTTAATTTTAATTAAATTGTAAATATGTAAAGAAAAAGATACAGTTAAACATTAACTGTAAACGATATTATAAAGAGTTGTATCTAAAAAATTCAATGAATCCAGTGGATCAGATAATGTTCCTGCTTAGACATTAAGATATCAAAGCTTCCTCCTTCTTATATGAGTTCTAATGTCACAATTCCAATATATTTTAAGGCAAATAAGGATTATTTATGTTTTTGCATGAGCTGTTTTTGCTTCCCTCAGACCGTACTGTCATACAGCTAGAATATTTTATATATTTTATATGTTGTCAAATCTACTTCTAGTGACCAGCACCTCATGGTAACCTTTGGTGTGAATGGATTGTAAACACCACTTTTGTTACATGAATATAAAACTAAAATGTTCGTCCACCAACTCCACCTTTTATCAAGATCAGCCAGTGAGCTTCAGTCCCAGTCCAGTGATAGAAAACGTAGTTTCTGTGGTATCATCGACACAGAAGCACTGGTAGTTTCAGTTACCTGTGACTTTCTCTCCCACTCTTAATCAATTTAAGTAACATAAAATTACATTAATTACATTACGTTAACACGGTTGTGACTACTTCCTGTTTTATCTTTGCATTGGTGAATATCTCTGCTCTTCTGTCATCTCTGTCATTCCTCACCTCTTCCTCTGAAGCTTCCTCTCAAAGTTTCTTCTTTCACTCTGCGCCCCGTCCACATCCTGGTCACTGACTGTGCCACTCTGACTTTCTCTCTCGCTTTCTCTTTCCTTATAACCTGCATAAGTTCCTCTTCTATTCGTTCACCTAACTGGCTGCCCTCTGCTATCTTCTTCAACTCTTCAGATGGCGTCCACAGCATTTCGGCTCAGTGTGTTCTCCGCGTCCTCATTATCACAGAGGACATGTTGGGCAGCAGTGTCACTGTCCGCCTTCAGAACATGTCCCAGGAGCACTTCCTGTCACCACTGCTGGGAACCTTCTTGGAAGGTGTGTCCGCTGTTCTCTCAGTTCCTGTCGAGGATGTTTTCATCTTCAACATTCAGCCGGATCTGGATGCGGCACCCGGAGGAATCCTGAATGTCAGCTTCTCTGCCGCGTTGCCGGGCGGACATTTCTTTCCCTCTGAGGCCCTGGAGGAGCAGCTGTACCTGAACAGGCCGAGGCTGACGTCACTGACACAGATGGAGGTTAGTCCATGTGCAAAAAGACACACACAGAGGAATCACACCTCTGAGTGTCTGACTTTAACTCCTTCATCACATCACAAAGGCAAAAATGTTGGCAAGCATATAAATACCATTTAACTCTCTCATATGGTGTTTCTCTGGTTCAAAGCATGGTCTTTTTGCTGTATTGAAAACAAGAATATTCTTTGAGATTAATGAATGTACCTTTAATAAGCGCCTTTAAAAATAGCCTTACACTCTTTCAGGCTGCACATGCACTGCATGAAATTATAGGAAGCTAGTTAATAAATATTAATCATTTATGAGGTATAACATTTAATATTTCTTGAAATTATTTATTTTAAAATGTATTGACTTATTAATTCACTTTATTAAAAAGAATGACAGTAAGCCTATGTAACAGAGAAATATTCATTAGCTACACCTGTTTAACTGCACATTAATGGAAATATTGATTCAGCCAAACACATGGCAGCAACTTAATGAATTTATGCATGCAGACATGGTGAACCCGACCTGTCAAAGTTCAAATCAAGCGTCTGAATGAGAAAGAAAGAAGATTTTAGTGACTTTTGAATGTGGCATTGTTGTTTGTGCCAAATAGGCTGTGTTTTACACTCTGATCTCCTGGGATTTTCCTACACTAGAGTTTATAAAGAATGTTCTGAAAAAGAGAAAATTTCTAGTGAGTGCCATTTGTGTGGGTGAAAAATGCCTTGTTGATGTCACCGCTCACAAGACAACAGGGCAACTGTCAACTCAAATAATCACTTGTTGAAACCAAGGTATGCAGAAGAGCATCTCATCAAACCTTGAAGCAGATGGGCTACAGCAGCAGAATAACACCCTGGGTGCTACTCCTCTCAGCTAAGAGCAAGAAATTGAGGCTATAGTTTACATGGGCTCACCAAAAGTGGGCATTAGAAGACTGAAAAAATTGTTGTCTGGTCTGACGAGTCCCAATTTCTGTTGAAATATTTGATGTAAAGATAATCAAAACGTGTTTTCATCCTGCCTTTCATCAGGGGTTCAGGCTGCTGGTGATAGTATTTTTTTTCCTTGGCACACTCTGTACCAACCCAGCATCATTTAAAGGCCTCGTCTGAGGCTTACTGACCATATCCATCCCTTTATGACCACGGTGTGCTCTTCCTCTGATGGCTGTTTCTAGCAAGATAATGTTGATTGTCACAAAGCTCACATCATCTCAAACTGGTTTCTTGAACACGACAGTGAGTTCACTGAACTCAAATAGCCTCCACATTCACTTCATGGATGTGCAGCTGGCATTGCTGCAGGAACTGTGTGATGCTGTCATGTCAATACGGAGCAATATCTCTGAGGAATGTTTCCAGCACTTTGTTGAATCAATGCAATGAAGAAGACAGCTCTGATGGCAAAAAGTACTAGCAATGTGTAACTAATAAAGTGGCCTGTGAGTATACATCTGAGCTTGTTGGATGTGAACTAGTAATAACACAATACAGCTTCCTGTGGCACATCAGCCATGTGACTTTACAGAACAACGGGCAAATATGACCATTAAATGTTCTCATGCATGAAATCAGGAACACCTGGACAAGCACATCAGTTATGTAATGTTTACACAACCCAAGGGAATCTCGCGGTAAGAGAGAGATAGATAGAAGCAGAAGGAAGAAGGTGAATCCAGAAGGAAATATTTATAAAGGGGTGAGAGAGACACCAGTGGTGAGTGCCTTTGATCTTATCTTAACAGGCACTGTCACACAATCACACATGCACACAGGATCTCAGCTCTTAAGAAGACACAATCTAGTGAATATATCTGGTCCACTGGCCTTAACAGCAAGCAAAAGCTGTAAATATACAATTTGGGAAAGTGACTGGTTATGCAAAGACACACAGCCCACTGCTGTCACTGTGTCCAAGGCAGCATGCTAAATGACTGATAGCTGGGGGGGTTGACCTGTGGAGAAGGTTAAGACTGCTAGTATCAGGTAAATGAAGGTAATATGAATATTTTAAGTACAAAGAACCAAGAAAACTCCAATGTGATAATAAAATTACATTGTTTAAAATGGAATAAATAAAGGCATTCCCATTTTAAATATGTATGTCTAACATTACTGAAGATTACCATTTTGTAGCAATCAAATGATAACTTTCACCAGTCAGAAGTGTGAAGCCACCTAACAAGTCAGTCAGTGAGAAACTCCTTCCCCAAACTACAGGTATAGACTTTTATAACCAGCCTATACATCATAGCAGAATTCAGAAGAAGGCGGGTTTACCTTACCTGCCTGCACATTTACTGTTTTGATTTATGTGCCAGTTTGACAGTAAGTATAATATAGTAAATAAACTTTAAAAGGCTGTGTAGCATTTTTGTTTTTTTGATGCTCCTACCAGTATGACTGTGACAGTGCCTTACAGTATCATGTTTATATAGCCATGAGCATGTTTTAGTATTAGCTAGCATGCTAGCATTCAAAACATTAGCATGCTAGCATGTTTAATTTCTCCTAAAAGAAAAAACATACTTTTTTTTTTCTTTCATGTTATTATTTCTACCAGTAAAGGTTTTTAAAATACAAATTCAACCAGTAGCAGATACTGATGGTTGCTTAATTTGTTTTTATATTGTTTTTTCAATTTATGTATTTCCTCGTTTGCCCAAATGATACAAATTAAGTATAAGAAACTGTTTTGGCATCTTTCTTCACTTCATCATAACATGTTACAAATTCATTAAACTGTATCTTTATGTCATTGTTAAAAATGATACTTTTTAAAAACTTTAATAATCATCAGGGAGATTTTTACTTAATTAACTTCAGTACTAGGTGCTGTTAATATCTAATGTACTTTTAGTTTAGTTGGATTGTTATAGTGATGCTTTTACTTTGAAGATCTGAAGACTTTTTCCACCATTGCTGAAATAGATCACTGGAACACAAAAACAAGAACGATTTCACCGCTTATAAATATTAAAAAGTAACTTTATTATGAGTGATAAAAGAAGCCCTGAGTGAGGACGCTTGAAAGTCTAAATTGAGAATATTCCTCACACTACACTGTATATGTTTCCTCTTCTATTGCTCCAGGTCCTCCCGTTTGATGACAACGTGTGCTTGCGGGAGCCTTGCCAGAACTACATGAAGTGCATCTCAGTGCTGCGTTTCAACAGCTCTGCCCCCTTCATCTCCTCACCCTCCATCTTGTTCCGGCCCATCCACCCCATCGCAGGACTACGCTGCCGCTGCCCAGTGGGATTCACGGGTGATTACTGTGAGACAGAGATCAACCTGTGCTACTCCAACCCCTGTCTGAACGGAGGGGTGTGTGCCCGCAGAGAGGGAGGGTACACCTGTATCTGCCGCGAAGACTACACCGGTGAGTAGCGAGGGAGTGTGTGCGTGTGCTGTTTGAAAGTGTTTTGTGGAAAAGTCTGTTTTTGTCTGACGAACAATGTGATCTATTCATACTGATGATAAACAGTTTGTTTCAAGAAACTGTAGAATAAACCAGGTTTAATATAAGGCTGAGTCATTCTTGCCTTGTCAGTTAAATTTAATAGAACTGATTTATATCTAACCAGCTTAGTCCTAGTCCTTTTTTTCAACTAATTGACATTTCCAGTAGTGAGTCTGCTTTAATGAAGATGTGCTTGGAAAATGAGTGCAGGTCTTATTAGCAGTTCTTCTAGATCAAGCTTTGAGGGAAATCCTTAGAGGAAAGCTTTCATATGCTTGGTTATGATACAAAAACCAGACTGCTTAAAAAGCTTACAACGCTTAAAAAGAAGCACTTTCATCTGCTTAAAAGTGGAAAATTCTACTGCAAATTACTGTTTGTATGTTCCCATTGTGCCTGCATAGATTTCCATGAGGTACTCCAAATTTCCTCCCACACTCAAACTTGTTAGCAATGATTTTAAATTGTAAAATTTGTATTGGCTCCAGCCTCTAAGTTCACTCTTAGTGAAGTGATGAAGAAACAGTCTATGTTAAGGAAAGTCAGCTATTTATGACTTTCTTATTACTGTATCTTCTTTAATTTTGAATTATGTGTGCAGTATTTCCTGTTTTATTTTGATAGTCTCTCGTTCTGTGTGCATAGAGTTGAGTTTTGCTTGCTCTGTCTTGTTAGTGAGTAATTAGTTACAGCTGTGTACACCTGTGGTCCACCCTCTCGTTATCCTGTGTGTGTAGTTAAGTCTTCAGTTTTTCTCTGTTCTTCGATGTCTCATCATAGTTTGCTGTGTGTTTCCATGTGTTCAGTGGTGTCTGTCATTTGTTCCTCATTCCAAGTTCCTAGTTTCTCGTTTTTGGAGTTTTGTACTATTGTATTTCTTTAGTGTCTGGTAGTTACAGTAAATAAAGCTGCCTCTTTTAGTTACCCCTTTGTTCCCGAGTCCTGCCTTTGGATCCTACCTCTGGCTACCACACAGCGCTACCTTCTGTTATGCAGCAAGGTACTATAGATGTGCAAAGATTAGCAGCTAGCTGTGAAATGAAGTAAATTCTCTGTTGTCCAATCGTCCAGAAGCATCTTCACAGCATCTTCTTCCTCTTTTTACTCTTGTTGCTCTCCCCCCAAACACATCTGGTCAATAAGCAAACTGAATATTCTCACATGGCTTTTAGTGATGCATTTTGGTTCACTTACAGTTCATTTGGATTTTTCTATATGTGAAAGCAAACCAATCCTCAGGGAAAAGCTACAAGTTTAGAAACTCATCAACTGATCTTTTTGTTCTGTAGTATTCACAAAGTCACAGTGATCTTTCGAAAGTTTCAAACCTTCAAATGAAATGCTTTGATTTTTTAAAGTTGGGTCATTATGAATACACATAATAATACAATGATTAAAATGCATATATATATATATATATATATTATACACATGCTGTAAAGATAGGCTGGAGGCAGCATTTGTGTGTTCAAATTGTTTTATCTGCCTGTCATTGGTTTGAATGCAGTGGCCACAGATAAGAAGAGAGGTGTATTTTCAATAGGGCTGAACGATATATCGCATTTGCGATAATATCGCGACATGATCAAGTGCAATTTTCTAACCGCAAAGGCTGCGATTATACTGCGATTATATTATACAATTCATGGGCTGCATCCTCCTGAGGCCGCATTTGTAGACCGATTACGTCACAGCGACGCGCCGAAGGCTGTCCAAATTACTACCATATCCCAGAATTCATAGCGCGGCCCAGCCAAACTCCAGTTTCCAGCAATGGCGGCCGCTACTAAGTTTTAAAATTACTCATACTAATCTTTCTGGGTCACAAAATAAACTTTTAACATATTTTCAGGCGAGAAAGTAGTTGTGTAAACATCAAATATCTGCTCGGTTTATCAAGATATCCCATATTTGCAAAAGTGCTTCGACGTTTTCAGAGGCGTCTGCTACCCACCAGCTCGACAGCTAGCCGGGAGCTCGAGGGTTACTGATGCGGCCGAGAACGGCACAACTCCCGGCACATCATTTTCAGATCACCGCGGAGTTTCGCTGCTCGGGTTAAACGTAATATATAAGTCACTTAGACAACCTAAAAATGTTATTGTTGGGCTTTTTTCGGTGTTTTGTTTGTTCGTGAGTAAATCGGTTTGGCTGAGATTAAAGTTATTAGATTAGATAAAATAAAACTTTATTAATCCCCCGGGTGGGTTCCTCCTTGGTTTTCACACAGCTGACTAAACGTCAAACAGAAAACTTATTAAACAGAAGTATGAGACAGTCGAGAATTTACACCAGTGTCTGGTTATATTTTAGATAGCAAGAAGCAGACGGCCGAGTTTATTAAACTCCACCGAGACAGCGGTGACGCTAATCAGAACTAGCCTTCTGATTAGCTAATCAGAAGGCTAGACCGTCCAATTTCACGCCTTTAAACTTTAAAGGCGTGTTTGTGTGTGTGTTTATACAATTGCTATTATGTTTGCACTTTATGTGTAATGTTACTGACTGCAGAGATCAGTAAGATGTGTGTATTTTTTATTTATTAGTTTTATTTATTTAATATTATTTTTTAATTGAATGACTGTCTAGTAGTTCACAGATGTCGAAAAACTGAGTGTGGTAAAGCCACTGATTTTTTTTATGTATATTTCTGCAATCTGCACATTGTACTGACTTTCATTTTAATGTTTACACCAGGGTTCCTTGTCAGCACTTTATGCTCAGATGTTTGTAAGCTAAAAATAAACTATTGTGTATGTTCAAATATACTGTTGTGATTGAAGAAGTTAAATAAAAATGTCAGTCATCAATTCATGCATCACCTCATGTCATCATAACAGAGGTCTGTCTTCCAGGAAAGAACAGTTTAAAATTAATGTAATATAGTATTGGCCATACTATATGATGTATTGCTTGTCTTTGTTTAATAATACAGAAGACAAATACCTTAAAAAATAATCGCATATCGCATCGCAATCGCAATATTGGGGCAAAAAATCGCAATTAGATTATTTTCCATAATCGTTCAGCCCTAATTTTCAAAGGAAAAAACTGCAGTGGAGTGTGTCTTTGTGTGTTTGTCTGTTTGTGTCTGATTCTAGCCTTTAATGCTGCGCTCTGAAAACTAAAACTGACTGTGTGCGTCTTTGTTCATGTCCCACACTGACTTCCGTTTTGATCTGTGCCGTTTTCACTCTTTTGTCATGTTGAGCTGAACAACATGAAAACACACACTCTGCCTCCTGGGAGAGCTTTCTCCTCCTCAGCCCTCTACCTGTTACTTAGTCTTTTGTATTCACACACACAAACACACACATATGCACATGCACGCTAACGCCACTGCCACGCTTACCGTTTTTTAATCTGTTGCCTTTTCATACACACTCTAACACACATACACAGTGCTTCGTTCTTTCTTACCTTTCCAATACACTGGACTTATTTCAACACGACTCAGATTTTTCCCTTCCCTTCATACTGCTGCATTGCTTCTGCTATTGAGTGGATGTGGGAGAGGGTAGAAGCTATGAATGTCAGCGTGTGTGTCTGGGGGATATTTCACATTGCCTTTTATTTCGAATCAAAAGAGAGCTGGGGGAGTGAAGCAACACTTTTCTTTCATGAGAGAGACAGAGTGTTTTCCAAACTCCCACCGAGGCAGACAAGAAAAAAAGAAAAAGAGATGAGGAGAGAGATAGGAAATGAGCAAAGGAGAAACGGAGGTAGAAAGAGACGTAGAGCGAGTGGGAGGGAGACAAAAAGTGGAGTATGATGAGAAAAGGGAAAGAGAGATGGAGAGGCGAGAAAGTTTAAGAAGTGGAGAGAAATTTGTAAAAGATGGATAAAAGGAACTTGAAGAAGAAGGAGAGGTATTAAAAGCACGAGGAAGAGAAAAGATTTTTTTTTATAGATCACTGGATTGCAGATGATACCAGAAAGAAATTGGTAATTGAAATGGAAATAGAAATTTCTGACAGTATGTGATCCATGCTTACAGCGTCCACAGGGGCAGAAAACACATTTAAGTGAGGGGGCACAGGGTGGACAGAGAGAAATGACACAAAGTGTAAAAGATTGGATAGCAAAGAAGACAGCAGAGCGTAAAAGATGAAGGAAAAGAAGGAGGGGAGACGACTATGGCAGCATAGTGAAAAATTAGGGAGATGGATGAGAATAACACGGACGAGGAGCTATAGGGGGAAAAAATGGAGAGGCATCTATGAGAGAGTGGGATAGAGCGGTGAAAGAGGGAGTGAAGGAAATCAGATGGATTCTGGGCAGTCATTGTTGTGCTTTTCCTGCATAGGCGTCGGGTGTTACAGTGTCTTGACAATACCCCGGAGCTATTGGGAAGAGGAAAAGAAGGAATACAACAACTAAACAGGGACGAATTGATTCCCAAACTCTCCAGATATCTCCTGACTAAGTTTGTGCTGCTGCTCATTTTTCCATCCTGCCATTATCCATCCCCCCATATGCTCCTTTGCAGCTTTGAATTGGGTTCCCTGAATATCTGTGGATTGCTCACACAGGCAGGAGGTAGGCCTGAGGTTTTGACCGAGTCGGAAAACTTTCTGTTTCCATTGAGGGAGAAACTCAAAAGATCTGAGTCAGGTGTGATCTCTGAAGCACTGTGCTGTTTCTTCAGGGTAGGTGGAGCACAGTATGCCCATCACAAAGCGCATAAGCTGCATCTTTATCATGATTGAGCATCTTCGCCTCCTTCACCAATGAGGTTTTCATAGTACGTGTAACCTCAGGCTAACCTTTCTCTAAACTCCACATTTAACCTCGGGATAAGTCATACTTGACACTTTAAAGGCGGGTTACCGCTGCTTTTTACCCAAGCTGTGTAAAAAGGTTCACACTACCTTTGTGGTGTCAACTCCAGATCTACAGCACTAAGATACTGCATCAGCAGGGGTCGTACTATTCAGCTGAGTACTGAATCCCCAGGGTTAGCCCGGGGTTTTAAATGAAACCATGACACCTTATATGTTAAACCCAGTGGGTTAGAGTCAAGGATTAAAGAATTTTAGATTAAAAACAGGATTTTGTTTGGACTTTGCTGATTGGCCTTTTTCACAGAGGATCTTCAGGTATATCTAATAAAACTAGTGAATCTCCTGCACCCAAGTTTGTCCTGTAACACGACCCTTTCAACCCAGTTTTACCACCTATTTTCTTTTCTTACTGTTACATGTTAAAATTCTTTGTGGAAAAGTATCAATGAACTTAGATTTATAGTCTCTTGTCCCAGTCTTGCCAATGCTACTTCGCTGCGTGCACCACTTTGCCCCTCCACCGAGCACATGCATGGTGACCTTGAGGAAACAAACTAAAGGAGAAACCAGCACAACGGCAAATTACTGCAGTGCTGTAACCACACTGCATTGAAATTAAATAAAGGTCACACACCTTCTAACTACATAGAAAAAATGTCTAATTTCTTTCTTTTTTAATCAAATTTTTGGGGTTGACAAACAAATCTTTGCACATCTATAACAGTGCCTGCCAAGCCAAAGGAAGGGGAAACATTCACAGGTCAATTTCAGGTTTAGGCAAGATTGTTTAGCTGTCTGCCATCATCATTTACAGTGGCCCTCAGAGGTCAAATCCATTTCAATTCAAGAAAACACCAGCAAACAGAAAAAAGCTGCAAAAACGCACAAAACAAAATAAAAGTAGAATAAAAGATAACCAAACTGTCTTTGGGGAGCCAATAATGTGACGGAACAGCTGCAAAAGTAATAAGCTAACAGTAAACGGCTAATAGCAACCAAATATGTATCTGTAGTATTACATGAATTGTGATACTTTGTATCTTTTTCTCTCTCACACCACAGATGATCCATCTGTGCTTTTGCAGCGTTTATCTGTTTGCTGGTGACTCATTAACGGAGCCTTCTGAATAAATTTGTGTTTTAAGAGAAGCGCCCCACATTTTTACCAACTAGCATTAGCATTTAAAATGCTACACTCTGATTCATACCTCTCAAAACTATTTCCCATCAGCCTTCTGCAGATATCAAAGACCTTCTAATTTGAGCTTTAACAAACTTTTCTGTGAACTTTTGTAAAATGAGTTTAAAGTGGGAATAGAAAAATTTTCACCTTACTAGCAAATGGGTAAGCTTCTTTGTACCTGCCATCCACTCAGATGTCTGTCTGGGGAATCCAATACATTTAAGCTTTAAATTCAAACTGCATGCTCCACAGACTGAATTGTGTGTGTCTGTTGTTCTATTTATTTATTTATTGAATTACATTATTTCTTTTACCCTTTATAGTATTAAATGGTGCTCTTAAAAAAGACTACCATCTGAGCATGAAGAGATGCAGGTTGTGGTGATAAAAAGTAGAAAAAAACAGACGCATTGCCACTAACTGAAGTAATTGAATGCTTTTTTAAAGCTTTTACTTCTCTAATCACTTTTCCCAAGGTGACATATATAGCAAGGAAATTATAGTTCTTACCTTTACTTGTACAAAACTCAGCTGAAGCTCTGTTTTTCTATTCATAAAAAATGTAATATTTCTTGCCGCGAGCATTCATTTCTTTGAAAAACATGCTAAGCTTACAGTGCTGACAGGGATGTGCAACAGTCATTAACCCTGAAAACAGGAAAAAGACCTCAGCGGTACAAAGACAAGTTCCCAGTACACCTTAAAGGCAGAGATAACAGCTGACTAAAAGAGCGGATATCTGATCCTCCTTACAAAGTGAAAGAAAAGACTCAGAAGCGATAAAGACAGATGCACATTATGCAGATAGATAGATAGAGGAAATCTGAGAAACAGAAGAGGAGGGTAGGTGATGCAGTAGGCAGAGGAGAGATTAGTTTTGGGTGCGATAAAGAAGATATGCATGTTACACGGAGAAATTCAATCCAGTAGGCAGAGATGGAAACCAGAGCACACACTAAGAACAAATAGGCAATGTTTAAGCTTGTGAAGAATAATCTAAATATATATGGAAGTTTTAGCTTTTTGTAGGAAGTGGAGAAGGTTTAGAGAGAAAAAGAAATGGGATGAGGAGTGAGTGACTAAGAAAGAATGGGTTGCAGCAAGACTGAAGTTCAGGCTATGAGACTAATTTAGTTTGAATTAGAAAAGAGAGAGAATAAAGAAAGGGAGAATGAAGAGGGAGGGAATTAGTTTGGGGAATGAAATGAAGAGTTGAGCATTTAATGCAGAAGAAGAGTGCATGAAATTAATGTGTGTGAGACAAACTGGAAAATATAGAGGATATATAGAACAGATATGAACTAAAGCAAATAATGAATATGGAACACCTCAAGCAGGAGAAAGAAAATTTGAGAAGTGAAGTTGCAGTTTTTTGTAGCAGTAACCTTTAGAGCAGGCGTGCATGGTGCACATCTATCCTGCTGTATCATTGAAAGGAAATCAGTAATTCTCCTTAAATCACTTTGACAGAGCGCTTCATACAAAGAGAAAGAATCTGTAATGTTGCACATTTTGAGGCTCAAGAACATTAACAATGTGCATTAATTATCTTTGCTCATAGTGACCACTCTACTTATTTGGTTTCTTGGTTTTAATCACACCGTTAATTGACACTTACTTATCTTACTTAACTTAATTAACCACTTTTATACACCGGTATAAATGCTGTTCCAATACTAGAATTTCAAATGAAATAGTAAACTACTCATTACATTATAAAAATATTTTAAAGCTGTATTTTGTTTTAAACATGAAAGTGAAAACAATATAAACATTTACATCAATGATGGCACTGCTTTAGTTTTCTGATTTAATGTAAGGTCGTCTGCCTTTGTTTCTCTCTAGTTAAACATATTTCTCAGCTTCAAATTCAATATCAGTTTTAGACACCAAGATGGACCTTTGTTGCTGTTTATGTGAACAGTTTGAACAGTTTCTATCCTCTAGGAAATACATTTCAAACTGAAGGATGGCAAGAGCACTAAAAACAGCTGTATGACTGGCCTCCTGAACAGCTGGCGTTCTACTGTCCTATATACCTGCTTACTGTATCACATATGCTGGGGGAGAAAGAGCAAAAAGAGGGTTTGGTGAAGAAGACCTAATCTAACCAGAATGCAAACTGAATTAACAATAGAGCTCACAAAAACAGTACACAAATTAAAATTTGATCAAAAGTCTGGTGTGAATTTTAAACCAACAATCTGTGGATTATTTTCTGAGGGGAACATTTAAGTAAAGCAGAAAAGATATTCACCTAACTCACTATACTCCCAAAGACAGAAGAGACTCAAAGTTAGCACAGACAACTAAAAAGCAATCCAAATGAAAACTAAATTAGTTTTAAAAAGATAAGACGCGACGTCAGACCTGACAAGGAAAACGAATTAAGCGTCAAAGACGAGGAGCTTTAACGATAAGACAAAGACAATATTTGAGGAAAAAACTGGGAGAGTATGTGGGAGAAGATAGATTTGAGTTTTGTGGGGAAGATAAAACCAGGCCGGATGGGTGAGAGTGCAGGAGAGGGAGATAATGGCATAAGATAGATTATTCAGAGAGTCACATGTGTTTTAGAGGTCATTAATAGAATAAAAGTGTAAGTGTGTGTGTGTGTGTGTGTGTGTGTGTGTGTGTGTGTGTGTGTGTGTGTGTAAGTCAGAGGTAACAAAGAATAAAGTGTTTGCCAGAGCAATAAGACAAGTTGGTTTCAGGAAAGAGCACAGATAGCACGGGAGGAAATAAAGGAAATAGAAACATATAAATACATAACATAATAGAGTAGGTGTAATGGAAATATGTGCATTAAATGGAGAAAAAAAAACACACTGCAGGGGATGTGATATGTGGAATCGACTAGGCTAAATGCATTAAACAGTGTGAGAGGAAGGAAAAAGGAGGCTAAATTAGTTTTAGGAAGATAAGTTGGGGAGCAGGAGGTAAGAGGAGGAAGTTCACATATCTTGGTTCCTCTCTGGTTTTATACATGTATATAAATAGTTGGGATTTCTTCATGTACCCATAAATGCATGGTTGACAGCTGTAATTCAAAATCATGTTTGGTGATTCGGGCGTTTGCTTACTCTGTAAAGCGAGTGTGTATAGCGCTGGTATTTTTAGGATCCTCTGAGTTTGTTGCCTGATCTGTTTGTACCGTCAGTTTCTTTACATCACAGACCTTCACTTCAGTGGTCCATGCAAAAGTCTAGAAGCAATTATGTGGTTTAATGAATCAGTCTCACCATTAGGTACACTGAACATTTTCTACTTCACTACATGAAACTGATTTAGGTTAAAGCTAAATTTAATCTTGTATAAATCTTATATTTTTGCAGGTTCTTTACCTCACAAAATAAAGTGCCTAAAACAATTTCAAATATAGCTGCAGCTATAACATTTACTTTAATATACAAATAGTTGTTATGGCATATTAAAAATTGTGATAATTTGTCCAGTTGCTTTTGAGCCCTGGAAATTGGGGTTTGTATATAGAAATGACTGTAATTCTTAAACTGTTAATACAATACCATGTTAAAACCAATGAATTCATGTTGAAAGTCTGCAGTTCACAATTTGATTGTTTCATTTAACACCTAGTGCAGCTATAAAAAAGAGGAAAATAAACATAATTGTTCAAGTTCTACTTTACAGTACTACATTTATTTATGTTCGGAAATATATAACTTTGTGAAATATGACTTATTTGGGCAGCACGGTGGTTAGCACTGTTGCCTCACAGCAAGAAGGTCCTGAGTTCAATTCCACGATCAGGCCGGGGTCTTTCTGTGTGGAGTTTGCACGTTTTCCCCGTGTGGCTTCTTTTCGGATACTCTGGCTTCCTCCCACAGTCCAAAGACATGCAGTTAGTGGGGACAGGTCAATTGAAAAATTCTGAATTGCCCGTGTGAATGGTTGTCTGTGTCTGTGTGTTAGCCCTGTGACAGACTAGCGACCTGTCCAGGGTGTACCCTGCCTCTAACCCTAAGACAGCTGGGATAGGCTCCAGCCCCCCTGTTACCCTGAAAAGGATAAGCAGAAAAGAATGGATGGATGGATTTGAATACATTAATTATCTATTTGTTTTTTAGTAATTACTCTCTCAGCTTTAGCTTTCTGAAAGTGTTTTAAAAGTGGATCATAGAAATAAGGACTAAAAAAACTGATGTTACACAAAGCAGTCAAAATCACTCTATGCATCCCTAATAACTACTACATTAATTCATAAAATAACTCATCTGTGCGGCAGTCATAACAAAAGTTACAGTTTCTGTTTACACAGTGATATTTTGATGGTTATTTAAACTCATTCAGATGAGGACGGGAGGGTGCAGAGTCGTAGAAATTATGTATGGCGCAATAAAATGGAGGAATAGAAAATGAAAAAGAGGGCGAACAGAAGAATAAGCAAGAAAAAGCCTAGAGGCTGAAGAGAGAAGGTTAAAGAGAATCAAAAATCAATGTGGGAAGTGATTGTTATCAATGTCCGTCATCTGATCTAATGAAAAAGGAAGAAACAGAGGGGCAAGAGAGAGTTGTGACAGAGATGGCAGCAGATGAAAGTTGAAATGGGAACACTGAAAAAGACCGAACACGTGAAGGAAAAAGGGGAGCAAACAAAAGAGGACAAATGCTCAAGAGTTAAAATTTTTTTTAAAAAAAAAGCTTTGAAAGGGAATACATGTGTATGGGAGGGAAATACAGCTCACAAGAAACAGAAATAAGTCAATACCAAGTAAATTAATAAACAATATAGGGCAGAGGAAGAGAAATACAAAAGCATGAAGAAAAAAAGTGCCTGAACAAAGGAAAAAAGAGAAATTTAGAGACTGAAGAGGAGGAGAGAAAATATGGGAGAGGGAGGAAGTATAAAAAGTGCAAATCAAAGTTGTTAAGTAAGGAACAAACAAAATGTTTTCACAAATCAAACCAAATGTGTTGAATGGCTGTTTTTTGAAGGGCTGAGGACGAAATCCAGCCCAAAAATCAGTGTGTGTGGAGTTAAGTTCAAGAAATAAGCGCAGAAGACTGATTTTCATCTCAGCTTGAGGCTAACGGCTCGAGGCTACATTAGAAGTGCAGCTGGTGGAGTTGAATTCTGGGTAATATAGGGACCAATTTTTCTTTCCTTTTCCCAAGAAGCGGACGATATCTCCCTCATCTATTGTGAGCCTGCAGTGTTAAATTGGTGGAGCACTCTTCTCAGCAGAGGCACACGCTGCAGCGATATCACACAAACAAATCTTGAGCTGCATGAAATGCGGTGAATAATCGAACAAATAAGATGTTATGATAAAGGCGTTCCTTTAGATGACACATCTCGGAAGAATGATGGACTATCAGCGGGCTGAAGTCACCTGATGATGTCATCCTGATTCCCATCCAAGCTTTGATTTCCAGTTTAAGGTCTCAGCAGCGTCTATTGACAGCCATTGACTTACTTATTGATTTTTATTTAAGCTGTAGCTTTAACCTACACCCTTTCTTTTTGCCATATGAGTTGTTTTTTTTAAAAAATGGTTTAATTTCTTGTGATATAAATGAAACTAATAAAGAAAAAGATTTTAGAATTTCTTCTTTCAGACCCCACAAATAAGGGTGGGAACTGAAAAATAATACGCTCGGTAATATAGGCTGGAGCCCGTACTTCCATCAGTGAGTCCTGGCTTGCCTATTAGGTTTGGCCCCTTTTATCAAGTTTAAAACTGTAATAATAGTCTTTCAGTTTTGTGTCTCTGTGCAGTGTAAAGCTTTCTATATGTGGTGTTGTTTGCTTTTTTTTCTCATGGCAGCTACATGACCTTTTGTCAGTTTATTCCAAGTAAACACATCATGATAAAATCCATTACTTCTTATACATGAAAAAGTTTTTTTTCTAAGAATCCATCACTATTGAGTTATTATTTAAAATACAGCTTGTAAGATAATTCATAAAGAGTATCAGCTTAATGGAAGCTATTGCTGTTTAATGTCAGATTCATGTAAAACATCACAAATTGGATCATATATTTTACTAAATGAGGAATTTTTCCTGTGGGTTGTACACTATAGGTAAATAAACACCAAAAATAAAGGAGCACAAGCAAGACCTATAGAGGTGATACAAGAGGAAGAAGAAGGGGGAGACAACTGGGAGCACGCTGGCCTCGAGGGATGCACCATGTGTTGAGGTGGAGGAGGAGGGTTATGGGGTGGGCGATTGGGCGGAGCGAACTAAGATGCCGGCGGTGGTTGAAGAATACTGGCTTTGATGAATAAAACATCTGAATGAATGAAGGGGTGGTGTGAATGCATTAAGCCTGGCATAGAGGGGGGAGAGGAAAAAAAGAAGATGGTATAAGATGAAGGGAGGAAGGAGAAAGGAAGAGCAAAGCGTGGGATGTTTTATATATAGAGATATAAGGTGGAAGTTAGAAAAAGGAAGGAAGAAACAAAGGGTGAGGACAGGATGCAGGGAGGGGAGGAAACAACGAGGTGATTGAAAATAGTGCTCGATCTCAAACAACAAAGGGAGCGTGGAAGCTCAGACTGAAGTTTTCAGACTTGAATATTTTTTTCTCTGAATTGTTTTGAGCTGGTTTGTTTGTGAGTAAATGGCAGAAATGGACTTTTAAAAAATACAATAAGATATAAAAAAGTGTGTCTATTTAGAAGATAAAATAGAAAAATGGGCCTAACTATCAAAAGTGAAATTACACATTGTGCAAAAGGATCCTATTAAAACCCGTCCCTGTGATTCTAACTTCTAAAACATGAAGATTTGCTGCGTTTCTCTGATTCATTTCATTGTACATGTAATTTTCAAGCTTTCACTTTGACCTCTGTTTTCTTGTCATGTTATTAATTTAAAGAAGAAGAAGAAAGAGTTGCATCCCTGCTCGGTGCAGCTGCAGCGGGTTGGCGTGTATTACCTTCTTAAAATGTAAATAACAAAGCAGGAAATGCACTTGTTACTTTTTAGTAGTGGGATATTTTCATGATGCAGAGTTTTGTCTGTGTGTGATTCTTTGTTTGGCTGGGTGTATGTATTAAGGTAGCAGTGTCTTATTTGTGTGGGCGTGTGCATTTCCATTCTTGTCTGCTCATTAAAAACCATCTGTCCATGTTCGCAAAGTGTTTGTGGGGAATTTTAAGTGCTATCTTGCTATCGGACACCCACGTTTTTAGCAATCGCTTGACCTTTCTGTCTTTGTGTGAGTTAAATCGCAGAGCCAAATGAGGAATTACAAACTCTCTGTCCTGCCTTCTGTGTGTGTGTGTGCGTGCGTGGTCAAAAGACCATTGTTGAGTCAGTCTGAGATCACATCTGCTCTGCTTTACTTCTTGTAATTCCAGTGTGTGTGTATGTGTGTGTTACTTTTGGTACTGTAAAAATGTGTCCAAAGGTTGTTTTTATTTTCTCGTCAGTCTTCCGTCACTTTTACTTTCAGTTAGTCAGCTTGGTGTGCATAACGAATCAGCATGTGCCTGTGTGTGTGTGTGTGTGTTTGCAGGTGTCTATAAGTCTCACTGCCTGCATAATTCATGAGCATTAATGTCTATTTATTTATTTTAATATTAATGAGAGGGTCTGTACGGGTGAGTGGGTGCAACACACAAAAGCAGGGAAATGGTGCTGCGTTAGTGAGTGTGTGTTGTGTTGTGTGTCTGTGGGGTGTCTCAGTTTAATTGGTTCCCTGTTGTGTGCGCTTACATTGAAGTATACGTTTCACGTGAAATCGGAGAGAGGATGAGAGAAGCTTAAACAAGGGCAGACACGTGATAATTTGAATGTCCTTGGGCTGTTGTAAAATGGGCTGGGTGTTTGACTGGGCATCTCACTCTGTGTGTGTGTGTGTGTGTGTGTGTGTGTGTGTCCATCCTCAGGCTGATTTGATAGTGTGTGAGAGAGTATGTTTGTCAGCCAAAACCAGCAGATATCGGCTGCCTGGTGGCACATGGGGGAAGGTGTTGTGGGAAAACGGGTTGGATGAAATGAAAAAGATGTTAAAATGACTGATAGGGAAGTTATCGTTTGGATTTGAAGTCAAGGCGAAAAAGTGCATGCAGTGGAGGACAGGTGGATGCTGGAGAGGCGGAGGAAAGGACTAATGGCAGGGGAGAGGTGACATATTTAGCAAATTATATCACTAATTCTTTTGCGAGCTTAAAATGCTTAATCACTGTTCCTTTGTTATAGAGTTTGTCATTCAGTTTATGTGGTGTGCGTCACACGTAGTCAGTATCAGTGTGTATCGAGTCTGACTGACTTTTACAGCTTCTCCTGTCTTTGTGTCTCTGACTGGCAGTGCATTTGTGTGTGTGGTCATGACTCACCCTCAAATTCCTGTGTGTTTGTGCGTGATGTGTGTCAGATATTATTTGTATCTGCTGAAAGGTGAGGATGTTTATTGACTTACACACGCGTGATTTATTGTTGTTGTGTTTTTAGTTGTGTGTGTGCGATAATGCTAAGATGTGAGAAGTCTGCCAGTGGGTATGCTGGCACAAACTAAAAGCAGTGCAAACATAGTGCCAACAGAGACAGTTACACGATAAAACCCGACAGCCTCGAGGGCAGGAGCAATGATCCATGTGTGTTTGCACGTTTGTGTGTGTGTGTGTCCGTGTGTGCGTGTGACACAGAGAAAAAGAGAATCGAAGAAAGGAAATGAAATTGAGTGTGTGTGTTTATGTGTTAAAAATAATGAATTGAATTTATTATTTATATGTTTGGTTATGCGTTTTGTTTATTTGGTATCTTCCTGGGGTTGTGTGTGTGTGTGTGTGTGTGTGTGTGTGTGTGTGTGTGTGTTTGAAGCCATCCCCAGGTTCTAAAGTTGGTCCTCAAGGAGCCATCTATCTTAAGGCTAGTTTCAAACCCTGTCTGCTCTGGTGATGTGGAGGCCACTGGGTGTGGGTGTTTTTTGCGTGTAGCTGCTAAATGTCAGACAATGTGTGTGTCCAAATATGCTCCAGGAAAGGTGAAAACCATGAAAGAGAGAGCGTATTCCTTCATACCTTTTTATGTGGTTGACTGAATATGTGCCTCTGTGTGTGTGTGTGTGTATGTGTGTGTGCTGTGTGGGTGTTTATGCCTCTTGAGACACTCTAGACTGGAGCTTCTTTGACTGGCAGCCAAATCTGTTTATTCTCGTCTGTAGATTTGCTCATGTTGTTTTTGTTATTCAGAAAATCCCCCCTGCCCTCCTCAACCCCCTTTTCTATCATAAATTCCAAATGTTATACAGAGTCTTATTGTTGACAGGTGAAATCTTGCAGCTGTAATTTTGTTGTTTTTTAAAAAAAAAAAACATGCAGTTTGTGTTTGTTTGAGTGATGGTAAATGTTAGTTCCTGCGCAACAGTTACTCTTACTACTGCTTCTCAGGAATCAGCACCCTGCCGTTCCCATCGGCTAATCAGGGAATGATTTACATCGAAAGCGCTTGATGAATGTGGTTGAATGCTTGATAGGAAAGGAAATCTGCCACTGCCACTTACACTTTTAACATGGGAAAAAGACCTGTTGCTTTACAGGAAAGGTAATTTTCATGAGCTTCATTGTACCACCTGTAGAGAGACATTTCTCAGGCGACATATATATAAGTCCTGTGCCGAGGGTAATGAACCTGCACAAACCAGCAGCGGTGAGCGTGAAAGCTACGTTTCTCTGATTCATTTCACTGTCAATCATATATGATGATGATCAGAGCTTAATGTACAATGTTATCCTAATTTAAATTATATGCCCTTTAAGTATTTATTATTGCCTGTGCCCCTTTGCAGAATTAAAATCTGAGGGTTCCTAAAACAGGAACTTCATGTAATTTACTTTTTCTAAACTCTTTCTTCAGAAACCTTTTTTATTTCAGTTTATAATATCCCCAATGTTTCTTTTGTATTCAAGTCAGGTTACATACTTGGACAGCTAATATTTTTTTCTTCCTTAAGAAACTCTTGTGTGACTTTGGCAGTGTGCTTTGGATGATTGCTGTGATGGAAAAATTCAGTCAGGCTTCTGGAGGCTGTAGAAGAGAAGGCGTCTTCTCAGACAGTATTTTGGTATATCCACAGGCGCTGACTAAAAATGCCAGTTTGCAATCATTTTAGCCTATTATTGCACTACTACCTCTGTGCAGTCACTGCAGTAGTCCTAACCAGGCTCACACTTAACATGCTGGACCCCGTGATAGCCAGAGGAATACACCACACGTTTGAGTTAATGTAATGAAAAAGTGTGATACCATTAACCACAAGGCCTCTTGTTAGCTGCTTTAGTAAAAAATTTAAAGTTGTAATTTTATGCTGAAGAGCAGTAAAGTTTAGCTGCAGTACAGTGATGTTGTTGTTATGCATCATTGTTGTTTCTACTGTATATTAGGCCCTGTATTTTCTTACTCAGGAGGCAATTTATGGGAAAAAAAATAGAAAAAACATGTTTTTCCCGAGTTCACCAGCAGACTTTCAGACCTTGAGAGTCAATAAATATCTGAAATGACTTGGCACACTAATGTGTCACAGCACTCTTCCCTCCCCAGCGGGGGTAAAAAAAAATTTAGCAGAGGCAGGAACATGCAGACCGGAGTGGGAGGAGTGGGAAGAGCATTTCCCTCAGCCAATCACACCCTGGTCTCACTGAAATATTTATTTTGATTATTCATAATGATATACACTTACCAACCACTTTATTAGGTACACTTTGCCAAGACTGGGTTGGATCTCCTTTTGCCTTCAGAACTGCCATTATTCTTCATGGCATAGACTCAACAAGGTGCTGGAAAATTACACATATTTAGTTCCATACTGACTAGATAGCATCGCAGTTGATTTGAGCTTTGCCACAGGATATATAAAATTGCAGCAGATCAGCAGTTTCTAAAATACTCAGAACAGCCAGTCTGGAGCCAACAACCACGCCAGACTCACTTTCTTCCCCGTTCTGATGCTCAGTTTGAGCTTCAACAAGTCGTCTTGAACCAAGTCTACATGCATAAATGCGCTGAGTTGCTGAGTAGATATTTGCGTTTACGAACATGTGCCAAATCTGCCTATTTAACCCTGTAAAGCCTAATGATTGCCAGACATTTGTTTTTAAACTGAGGTGTTTATTGCTACATTTGAGTAGTTTATTGCCTAAAAATGCATTGTGCAATTTATTTTTGATGTTTGGCATTACAGGGTTGTAGAGAGTTTGCGCATGTCTCACTATATGTTTCAGCCTCTTTTGGAGTTAGATTGAATATAAGACATTGTTACTTTAGTGCTTAGCCCCCGAATTCTAAAAGGTCAGGTCAAAATATTGGTGATTTTAAAAAAAACTCAAGTGGTGTTGCTAGAAACTCTCCTGCTTTTCCAATAATATTACAGCTACCTGTCAACATTGATGAGACAAACACAGCCCACCCTGTCTCCAGCGAATGCATTAAAAGGTGATGATACAGCACTATGAAGCAAATCTCTTTAATCAAACTCAGACTCTAACTTCACTGTAACACACTGACTATGCATAAATTCTAAAACTATCTGAAAGTTTGTGTTTTATGTGCGGTCTGTATGAGTAATTTTGAACATTTTCTCACTTAAACCATGAGGGAGTAAAGCAAGGGAGTAAACTGAAAACAGAAAACAGCTTAGTGTATAAATGAACAGGAAGTGCATTTTTGATTTTACTGTGGGAGAATAAAACAAGCTGTATTCACACAAAATATTGCTGTAATACTTACAGCATGTTGAGAAAAACTTAAACCGTGGCGCATATTTCCCGCTCATTATCCCCACCATGCTCAGATCGGTAAATTATTTAAAGTGTTTTATTTCAACTTTAATCAGGGATTTGTTGCACTGGAGGTTTAGTGGATTTTTCAGTTGTGCTCTTGTTACAGGCCTTCGATGGGGTCTGTTTTTAAACTGTTTTTTTTAACAGAAAAGCAGAGACAGGAGACATCAGTTGCGTTCGGTCTGCAGGCTCTTCCTCGTCTGATTTATTAACAGAGTTTAACAACGTCCTTTTCTTTTCATTTAGACACACACATTTCGCTTTTAACAACACAAACATTCAATTAGGTCCATAGCTCAAACCCTTTTGGTTACCTTGCACTCTCGCAAGAATAAACTTACAAAATAATCATTGTATATGAACGTCCTTATTTACAATAAATCTGTAACCAATTTTACTGCATTTCAGCATCAAAACATTTCTGTGCAGCACCACTAACACTGCAATTAACCCGCTTATGTCACCTTTATACTTTTCTTATACTTTAACAGATTCAAACAATATATTACATTTGTAACCAATAAACAAAAATATTCTTCCCTTGCTCACAAACAGTTCACAATCATCCACAAACAGTATACATCAGACTATTTACATTTGACACATAAGAACTGGGTAGGTCCTAATCAACTGTAACTTCCAATAATGCCAGGATAAAAGAAGTGTCTAAGAGCTCCATTTGTCACAAAATAAAACAGGTAATAAGACCAGCTGCCTATTTAGACTACGAGTGAAATGGCGGCTGCCATTACAAATGGCGGTATAGTTAGCTTTCTCTCAATCAGTGAAAACACACTCTCTCACAACATTTGCGGTCTTTAAACTAAGACAGAAAAAGGTTTCTTGCCTTTATATGTACATTGTGGTGAGCAAACTTGAACTACTGACCTGTTTTTTTAACAGAAAAGCAGAGACAGGAGACATCAGTTGCGTTCGGTCTGCAGGCTCTTCCTCGTCTGAGGCCGAGACGCGTTGCAACAGCCTATCGCACTCACCACTATCTCCCCCTTGTGGCAATGCCACGCAATTACATTGTCCATAACGCTAAATGAAAAGTGCAATACCACCATAAAATCAGGTCTTTTACATCAAAAACAATTCACAACAAAATTACAATTGTGACCATACACTTGTGGGCGTCACACACTCCCCAACAAAAAGAAAATGGCTCCTGACATTTAACCTCTTACCCTTTAAAACTCATTATACTCATTACTCAAACAACTCAAATCACATCCCCTTCCCACATACCCACATTCCTTGTGTACTAACATGTATAGATTGGGCAGTTATAATATACAGGGAAGGTGCCTGGGTGTGCACAGTGAGATGTTGGAATGCGATATGGCACTAGGGGGAAGTAAGGTAACAGGGGATATGGTGGCATGGTGTAGTGTGTTGTGTTTGGTGACTCGTGCACTTCAGCACAACTGACTGATGGATGCACCCGGAGAGAGGGCTGGCCAAGGGTGTCATATGTGAAATGTGTAACAGGCCGTCGTTCTCTAGTAGACCTTCTTAGAACTGATTCATTAGTCGGCGGGGCCATGTTAGGTGTATACTGTGCCCTTTCTGAAAGCGGCAGTCCAACTTCTCCTTCGTCGACTGTGAAAGGCACTTCAGTGACTCCTGATTCCTGTACCCTCTCATGTTCCTCCTCTCCCATGTCGTTGTCAAGTTCAGTGCTTTGGTGTCCACCATCTTGTTCCATTCCTTGTTCCCTCAATTCATCTGTTGCTTCTGTTGGCTGAGGTGCTCCACAGTTGACCACTCTGCTGAACTCAGCTGTTCCTCTTGGGGGTCCAACAGTATGGTTACAGGTATGTAGTGCATCCTCTTTGTTCCCACTTCTCAAATCATACCTCAACTCATAATACATGGAACTCTCATCCTCATCGGAGCTTGCGTCAGAGTGGGGTTGAAACTCTGTCTCTCCTTGAGCTGGTTTTGGTTTCTTTTTCTTGACGGCGGATGGCCCGTCCCCCTTATCTACAGCAGGCAAGTCCACAGGAAGCTCATTGACAAGATGCAATAGATTGCGATGCAGAACACGCACTTTCTTCCCCTTTGCCTCTGAGGTCACTCTGTACACTGGGCTGTCATTGATCTGTTCCTTCACCACATAAATGGTGTTCTCCCAGTAGGACCTTAACTTGCCAGGACCACCCCTCTCAGTCAGGTTCCGCACTAGTACTCTGTCTCCAGGTTGGAGTACCACTCCTTTCAAATGCCGGTCATAGTGTTTCTTTCCACGATCACTTGACTTTTGGCTGTTTCCAGATGCAATCCTGTAAGCCTCAGTCATTCGTTCTTTCCATTTCTCAGCATAACCTCTTGCAGTTTGTGGCTCTCCATCAGTAACCAACTTGAACAGGAGGTCTACTGGCATTCGTGGATGTCGACCAAAAAGCAGAAAGAATGGCGAGTAACCCGTTGCTTCATGGCGAGTGCAATTGTACGCATGAACCATCTGTGGGAGATATTCTCTCCATCTTTCTTTTTTTTCTTCACTCAGGGTCCTCAGCATCTGCAAGATGGTACGATTAAAGCGTTCAGCTGGGTTGCCCTGAGGGTGGTACGGAGTTGTTCGAGAGTGCCCCACATTGCTCAACTGTTGTAGAGTCCGGAAAAGCTCGTTCTCGAACTCCCGCCCCTGATCATGGTGCAGCCTTAAAGGGTAGCCAAACCTGGGGATATAATCACTGAAAATCCTTTCAGCTGCAGTTTTGCCACTCTTGTTGCGGGTTGGATAGGCCTGGGCATACCTAGTAAAGTGGTCTACCACAACTAGGATATACTGATATCCGCCCCTGCTTGGCTCTAAGTGGAGGTAATCAACTGAAACCAATTCCATTGGTGAGCTTGTGGTAATGCTGGACATGGGAGCTCGGACATGTGTCACCGGTTTCTTCTGTTTGATGCACGGACACTGCCGGGTGACATAGGCTTCGATGTCTCGCCTCATGTATGGCCAGTAGAACCGTTGCCTCGCCAGGCTGAGAACTCTTTCTACCCCGACATGCCCCATGTCATCATGCAGATGTTTCAGGACCAGGGATTTGAAGCTAGCTGGTAAGACTAGTTGGCGCTTTTCTGCAGTCTTACGATACAGAACTCCGTCTTCTAAGCTCAGCTTTGTCCACTCATGCATCATTTTCCTTGCCGGACCTCTCACATTCCGTCTCATGTCATCTGTCAGCTTTTGATCTGAGTCTTTCATTTTCATGATCTCACCTATCGCAGGATCTGCTCTTTGAGCCCTTTGTAGTTCATCCAAATTGATGGGCGTGACCATTTCTTGGATTACTGGTTCAAGCTGGTCACCTTGCGCTAAAACCAGAGCAGCGATCCATGCGACATCTCCATGCTTGCCTGCTCCACATCCCTCCCAAGTAGCGGCAACAGCTTCTTTGGAGAGCTCTTTTGTACATTCAGTGACGTATCTGTCAATGTCAAGGGGACTCCTCGACAGGGTGTCTGCGTCAACATTTACTTTGCCAGGTCTGTACCTTATATCAAACCTGAAATCTGATAGCTCTCCCACCCATCTGAACCCAACCGCATTCAACTTGGCGGTACTCATGACATAAGTTAAGGGATTGTTGTCTGTGTAGATGGTAAAATACGGGGCATAGAACAAGTAATCCCTGAACTTCTCGCAGACAGCCCACTTGAGGGCGAGAAACTCAAGCTTGCCCGAGTGGAGTCTGTAATTCTTTTCAGCCGGTGTCAGTGTTCGGGAGCCGTATCCAATCACTCTTAGCTTCCCACTCTGATGTTGGTAGAGAACGGCCCCAAGTCCTTTATCAGATGCGTCTGTATGAAGGACGAAGGGAAGCTCAAAATCCGGGTAGGCAAGTACAGGGGGGTTTACCAACATATCAATCAACTTACACAGGGCACCCTGGTGCTTCTCTGCCCACTCAACTGGTGTTTTGGATGGTAACTGTGCGCCTTTCCCCTTCTGTCCTGTAACCTTCCCCAGAAGATGCTCCTCTTTGGTTTTCTTGGGTTGCAAAAGCTCATAGATGGGTTTTGCTATTCTCGAGAAATCCTGGATATATGAGCGATAGTAACTCAGGAACCCAGCAATCCTCCTCACATCTCCCACTGTGGCAGGTGTCTCCTTTTTCAGGGCGTACACTGCCTCGAGATCTTTTGGGTCAATGCGTACTCCTTCAGCTGACACTAAGCGCCCAACATACCTCACTTCTCTTTTAAATAGGTCACATTTTGTCGGCCGGAGTTTGACTCCGTAGTTCTGCAGGGCTCTCAAGACTTTCCTCAGCCCTTCCACATGTTCCTCAAAAGTCTTGGCGTAGCACAAGATGTCATCCAAGTATGGAATGCAGCACTCATTCCGAAGGGGAGCCAGCATTTCTTCCATACTGCGTTGGAATGCAGCAGGTGCGTTGGTAAGACCGAAGGGAATTCGCACCCATTCATAAAGGCCCCAGGGGGTGATGAATGCAGTCAGATGGCGGGATCCTTCTGCTATAAAGCCCTGGTGATAGGCTTTTCCCTGGTCCAAAATGGAGAACCAGTTGTACCCTCCCAAGGTGTCAATGAGGTCCTGGATTCTTGGTAATGGGTGGCGATCAGGTACTGTGCGCTGGTTCAGGAGACGGTAGTCGATACAGAGCCTTAGGGAGCCATCCTTTTTCCGCACGCAAACTATTGGCGCAGAGTAAGGGGATCTAGACTTTACAATCCATCCTCTTGCCAAGAGGTCCTCAATATACTCTTTAACCTCCTTATAGAGGGGTTTTGGAATTGAGGTGTACGATTTCTGAATTGGGGTTGTGTCTTTGAGTGTTATTGTCATTTCCAAGCTGGGAATGCACCCCATGTCATTCTCATCACGTGCAAAAGCCCCTGACTCTTCCCTTAACATTTTCTTGGCAACAGTCTGTTGGTCTTCAGTCAGGTGACTAACATCAACAGGTGGATCCCATTCCTGTGTTGCTTGATCTTCACCGCACTGCTGGGGTATTTGAGATACATCAGGGTCGACATCTTGAGTCACTTTGGGCTCACCGAGGTTTGGTAAGTCAGTTTGTACGACTCCTGCTATTGGTTCAATAGTTCCAAGGGCTGCTCTGCCGGTGAGGGTCACATCATGCTTAGTGTGATTGCCAATAGGTACTTTGACATATGGGACTCTGGCATCACAAACTGTGAGGAGGCTGTTGCCAATATCAAGCTGTTGCAGTTGTGGGTTGCTCTCAGTTGGTTCAAAGAGCACGAGGGGGTTGGACATGTCAACTGTAGAGGAGACTTTACACTTAACATACTTAACTTGACCAGCCGGGATTACTACATCATACAGGCCCACTTTTAGGACACTCTGGCTGACCACGTTATCACTGGTAAGCTTGGTCTGGATGAAGTTGACCAGTGCCGTCGCTGTGTCATCCTGGAGGTTCATCGCGCTGCGCAGGAGGCTCACAATGGTGGGTATGAGGTTTGTACTAGCATGTGGCCCCAGTATCAGCTGTTCAATTACATTGAAACCAATCAGGGGGCAGTCCATGGGCACACTGCTTACTAAAAAGGGGACTTGTACAGTCAAGTTTGGGTCACTATTCTCTGGGAGACTCACCATCACGCCCACCCAGCCGTCGTAGGGTAATGGCTGGCCATTAACACCAAGCACACTAAGAGCCTTATCTCCAATAAGTTCTGTCAGTGGCCGGAGTTTGTGGTCAGAGAGGTAGGTTTTTGCCCACTGGCGATCAATGAGACTCACTTGTGCACCTGTGTCTAATAAACAGTCCACTGCAAAGCTATGAATGTAACACTTGATTTTACATTTTTTCCCAACAAGCTGTGCCACTCTCTCACTTGCCCCTGTGTCTGCATTTTTCGTTGGAAGGGTCGCCCAACTACTTCTGACATGAGCAAACTCTTCTGAGCACATACCTCGTGATTTTGGGTCTGGCTGTCCACTGGTTCTGGGCGTGTGTGTATCAGCAGGAGGCCAACTAGAGCTTCTGGGTTGGCTTCGTTTGAGACATCCCACTGCCCTGTGACCTGTCTCCCCACAGATAAAACAATGAGTGCATGAAGTAGCCCCACTTTCAATACACTTGGGACAGCCATACTGTTTTGCAGTTTGTCTGGGCTTCTGCTTTGGGTGTGCACACTGACAAGTGGGTTCACGAGCCTGACTGGCTGTGAGAGACTCAACCACTTTGGTCAGGGTTTCCACCTTCGCAGCCAGCTCTTCTATGACTTTATTCTTACTCTTAGATTTACAGTCAGTCATTTCAGTGTCTTTGGCAGGTTCAAGTTGAGCAGTATGAGCATGTGTTACCTTTTGTCGAGTGGAATATCCCAGTCTTCGCTGTCGCTCACTCTCTTCGCTTGACACTTTGTTCACTTGCCTTATCAAGGCTTCATCTGACACACTGTAGTCTGATAGTAGTGGCTTGAGTTCATTACGAATGTCACTATATTTTGGTAGAAGACCTTGATGAATGGTGCGTAGAAATACATTTTGGATCGTACGTGTCTCATACGCAACGTCCATGTTATCCTGCCTGGATGCAAACATGACTTTCTGCTTCAGTCCAATCATCCTGTAGAGGAACTGTTGTGGAGTTTCATGGTCATGTTGCTTAGTGCTCAACAATTCCTGAAATAACTCACTCCCACTCTTCTCACTCAGGTGTGAACGTAGTAAGCTTTTGAGTTCAATGAGGGTCAAGTCATCTTTACTGATCAACATGTCCTTAAACTGTCCAGGCTTGATAATACGGAGCACACCTTGAATGATCTCTCCCTCTGTGTGCTTCACCTTGAGCCCCTCCTCAATCTGCTTACACAGTCCATGGTAGCTAATGTCAGATGCAATGTCCCCAACCTGACCACCATGTACTTTAAACTCTCTGCGTTGCAAAAATGGCAGGTCTCTTAGGGAAACCATGTGATCAGGCTTAGATTGTCGCATGTCTGTGGTGGAGCGGCTGTTTGTCACGCTCTCAGCTCGAGGCTGGAGTGACTGTGTAATAGTGGGGGTGGGTGTGTCTTGTGTTGCAGATGTCACTTGTAAATCTGCTAACTTTTTACCAAGTGCCTCGTAGTTAGCCTTTAGCATTTCATACTCTGTTATTTGTGGATTAACAGACTCAAGAGGCAATATAGCTGAGGTAAGTACATCACTCTGTTCCGGGTGCTTAAGTGTTGTGAGAGTAACAACATTTTCCTCTGAGACTACAGGGTGAGATACTTCAGCGGCATGACTATCAATGAGATGAATAATAGCATCTTTCAACAGCAGTAGGTGTGAAAACCCCTGATCCTCTAAGTCAAGCAATGTCTTACAGCGTAGATAAGCACAAACATAATCAAAACAACTTTCCTCATCACCACGTCTTACACTTGCGGGGTCCACATCAGGTACTGGTGTGATGTTTGTAGCAATCTGGAAGAGTTCCTCTGCTGTCAGTGCATAAAGACTCTTTCTGATCTGCCAAGCCAGTTCTTTTCTTTCACTGTCCTCCATTCTGTGTCTTTTGGCTAGCAACTCCTCACAGTGCAGTCAGCTCAAACACGCAGCCCGTCACCTCTCCAGCAGGGGTTCTCCTCCTCGACACAGGTCCCGCTGCTGCCTCAGTTGCACGTCTGCTGTTCCAACACGCCTGCCCTGTGATGGCTGTCTCTGGTTCGTTGATTAAAGGATCAGCAGTCACCCACGTAGCATGCTGATCCCCGTACGGGCCACCAAAATTATGTTACAGGCCTTCGATGGGGTCTGTTTTTAAACTGTTTTTTTTAACAGAAAAGCAGAGACAGGAGACATCAGTTGCGTTCGGTCTGCAGGCTCTTCCTCGTCTGATTTATTAACAGAGTTTAACAACGTCCTTTTCTTTTCATTTAGACACACACATTTCGCTTTTAACAACACAAACATTCAATTAGGTCCATAGCTCAAACCCTTTTGGTTACCTTGCACTCTCGCAAGAATAAACTTACAAAATAATCATTGTATATGAACGTCCTTATTTACAATAAATCTGTAACCAATTTTACTGCATTTCAGCATCAAAACATTTCTGTGCAGCACCACTAACACTGCAATTAACCCGCTTATGTCACCTTTATACTTTTCTTATACTTTAACAGATTCAAACAATATATTACATTTGTAACCAATAAACAAAAATATTCTTCCCTTGCTCACAAACAGTTCACAATCATCCACAAACAGTATACATCAGACTATTTACATTTGACACATAAGAACTGGGTAGGTCCTAATCAACTGTAACTTCCAATAATGCCAGGATAAAAGAAGTGTCTAAGAGCTCCATTTGTCACAAAATAAAACAGGTAATAAGACCAGCTGCCTATTTAGACTACGAGTGAAATGGCGGCTGCCATTACAAATGGCGGTATAGTTAGCTTTCTCTCAATCAGTGAAAACACACTCTCTCACAACATTTGCGGTCTTTAAACTAAGACAGAAAAAGGTTTCTTGCCTTTATATGTACATTGTGGTGAGCAAACTTGAACTACTGACCTGTTTTTTTAACAGAAAAGCAGAGACAGGAGACATCAGTTGCGTTCGGTCTGCAGGCTCTTCCTCGTCTGAGGCCGAGACGCGTTGCAACAGCCTATCGCACTCACCACTATCTCCCCCTTGTGGCAATGCCACGCAATTACATTGTCCATAACGCTAAATGAAAAGTGCAATACCACCATAAAATCAGGTCTTTTACATCAAAAACAATTCACAACAAAATTACAATTGTGACCATACACTTGTGGGCGTCACACTCTGCTGCTCTGAACATTGTTTTGTCGCACAGCACCTGTGTGTTTTGACAGACCTGCCAATGGGAGCAGTGAGGTCAGATCCCGTGAATATTAATTGCCTGTGAAACACGCTTTGAAATGGCAAAAGTGGCAGGATACTGATGGGAATTTATTTATTTATTTGTTTATTTGATGTTAGCCTTTTAAATTGGTGCAGAAAACAATGGTGGAAATGTTCATAAATACCAAGAATGTTTATTTTTATCAGAATCTGTTGCATTGATATTTCTGCATATATACAGAAACTTTGAGCGAAAGTTAGACTAACTACTGAGAGATTTACGGCTTTTATGGTCGCTTTGGTTGGCTAACACTAACATTGTGGGGTTTTTTTCTGTTTCAGGTGATCGTTGTGAGTTTGACCACCGGCAGGGCAGGTGCATGCCAGGTGTGTGTCGTAACGGAGGGACGTGCCGGGAGCTTTCGGGTGGGGGTTTCCGATGCGAGTGCCCGGCAGGAGCCTATGAGCGACCGTACTGCACCGTCACCGCTCGGTCCTTCCCACCCAAGTCCTTTGTCATGTTCCGGGGGCTCAGACAGAGATTTCACCTCTCCATCTCGTTAACGTGAGTAGTCTTGAGTAAACATTCTGTCATTTCCTTTCCTCTCTTCTTCTCTATTATTTTTTTGTCTCTTCTTTCAGCTTCCATCAGATATAGCAGGATGGATCATTCTCTGATTTCCTCTTATAGTGTCTCCACTTTTCTTTAAGCTGTTTTTAAAAATTATATCATCTCCATCTTGGAGAGTGATCCTTTTATTTATGGCTTCCCTGTATCCTCCCTCTACCTCGCTTCTTTAAAAGCATTGCTTCTCCATTTAATCCCATCTGCTGTGCTTTGCTGTCTTTCTTTCTCTTCTATGTTCTTATCTTCCATCTGACTATCCTGCTGCAAAAAGCTCTGAAAGGAAATGACTTCATGGTTGGAACCAACTCAGAAAAAAACATGCTTCTTAGTCAGTAGGGCTATTAATTTAAAGTGCCCAATTAATAACTAAAACCACAGACTGTATATGAAAGAAGGCCATGGCACCATGATGTCACGTTCCCACTTTTGAAACTTTGAGTTTAGCATTACGGCTTGATTTTTTGGGGAAGAAGTGACTATGTATGAATGAGAAGGTGCATGTTTGGTTTTTACAATAGATACCTTTCCTCACACAACCCCCAAGAGATTTGTGTCTCCTCCTTAGGTTAAAAAAGGGAATCTTTTGCTTGTTAGGGTAGGCTGACGTGTAGTCCACCACAGTGGAGCCACATGATGTCCTGGCATGTTTTACCTTACCAGGCACAGACTGTGTACATTCTTTTAATCATGCGTGTACAAATGTGTATGGGGCACATTTGCCGCAAGATTTTGGCCAAGGTTTCAAGAATCTCACAGCATTTCTACACAAGTCATCATAATTTTTTTATTTACTAAGATTGTAAATTAAACCGTGGCACTGACTTTACCTACAAGAGAATTTTTGCAAATCTTTCCATTTTGCTTGGCTCGCTTGCAGCATGTTTTTATTTGAGTTAACACTTTCTGCCTGAGCATATATGTAATGCTAATGTTGTGGCAGAGGTCAGTGACTCCTTTTACCCATCCAAAATCATTTTTCAGTTGCTGCTTGCCTCTAGACATACAAAGCCCACAAGAGAATTGAAGTGGTGCTTAAGAGTGGTCAGGCAGGGTTATGGGATGGATGGTTGCCATGGGTGATGTCGTCTAATGATAGTTGCTAGGGTGATGTTGCCCATGGGGTTGTTGCTAAGCTGATGTGGCTACCATGGAGTAGTTGCCGTGAGACATTGCGGTCACTGTATTGCTTGCTAAATGAGCATTATTGGTGCATAAAAGCACTACATGTGGTTTCTTCTGTTGATTTGTGGTCACCATTAGTTAAGTTAAGGAATGAAGCATGAAGGGCATGTTTTCTTTTTTTTCAGAGAAGCTTGCTTTATGAGCATTTAGCAGGTATCGTGTTAACATTTCTCTGTGTGTTGTTGTTGGTTTAAAAGAGTCCCACGCTGGGTGGAAAAATCTGTGTATAGAAAGGAGTTAATCTTCCATTTTCTTTCAGTAATTTTAATCAAGGACTTCTTGAGAAAATAATGTGTGGTCTTTTTCAGCACCATGCTTTCACATTCGTTCAAACCCAGTCAGATCTGTGAGTTTTGTTCTTAGTGTGTAGTTCTGCTTTATGGCAGCACCAAGCAGCAAGACTGAAAAATGAAGCCGGCAAAGTGCCAAAAAACTGCAGTTCCTTGAGTTGCCACTGGAGTCTGAGAACTTTAAAACTTGGTACAAAAAGCAGCTTTGGTTTCTAGTTAAAATCCCCCTTTGATGATTTTTTTATTTTATTTAGAATGGTCTTTTATTAGTTTTTGTTAAACTGTAATAAGTCTTAAATCATTGGGTGTAGTCACATTTTAAATGGAATTAAATTCAAATAAATAACATGGTTTGCTTTGTGCACAGTGGTACCACAGTGCCAGAGGTCTGTGCTCCAGTTTTCATGAAGAAAATTCCAGTATTTTATTAGCAGTAACCGTTTACAACTGGTGGGGAAATAATTACTTGGTGGTTGCCATCTGGTCTCATATTTCCATTAGCTGAGAACTTACGGCTTCATACTGCCATCCAAATATGTTTACTTTTGGCTCCATGTGAATAATATGGCAGCTTCCTACATGCTAATCCTGAAGCTTCAAGGGAAAGACTAACAAGCTAATGTGTGACATCACATTGGCTACGTCCATCTTTTATGTACAGTATAGGAGGGACATAAACTATATGGAAAACAAATTATTATGAAAATAGATAAACATGTTTTAAATTTAAGCTCCTGTTTCATGTGTTAATTGAGGGCAAAATAGACTTCCCTCCACAAGATGCCTTTTTTAGATTTCTATAGATCTAACTACATATGAAAGCATAAGCGACAATATGACTCTGCTCTCTATGAATATGAAACCACTGCCATGACTTGAGCTCAAGTTTTTAATGCATTTGAAAGGCAGTTGCATGAGAGAGAGTGTGTGCATGTGTGTTTCTGACAGCGTTTGTTTTCTTTTCTTCAGCTCTGCTTGAAATTGACTGCTAAGCTAACCGAGTTTAAGGAATAGAAATGATCATAAACACATGATTCCATCTTGTAGTTTATTGCTTTTGGGAATAAGTCACATCATATTAATTTGTTTAATGCAGTTCTTGGCGGCACGTAATGAATTTCACAAACAGCAATAACACTGACAAAAACAGACCTGCTGAACATATAAAGCATGCTTCTTTGCATTTATTTACTCCTTCGGCTCCTCTGTGTCTCCGCTTGGCTGACTCCACACATTATCTCCAGTTACTCTATCAAAGCTAAGGTTACAATTTTATTATTATTATTATTTTTTAGCTATTTCTGGTGGCACGGATATATTAGATATGCATACTAGATATTTTGGCACAGTGCAGTCGGAGCGACAGCAAATCCATACAAAGAAGGCACATATTTGCTAACCAGAAACCCTGGGTTTATTTTAGACAATGGCAGCGTCCTCAGATTCACCAGAACGGCGATAAGATGCTCTTATTTCCTTACAATTCTATAGTGCAGGAATGATTTCCATTGGAATTTAAATCAGGAAAATAAAATGCAGATATGATAATTTTAACTCAACAAGATAGGAAACAGTAGAAGAATATTTTTCTTCAACAACTTAAAACCGTTTGAAAGGCAGACATTTATAACCATGCTGCTCTAGGGCTTCTTTCCTGTAGCTGAACCTGACCTCCTGCATCTGTGCACTGGATTTATTTGACTGTCTAGCGGAGTTGGGCTGGATCCAATTTGTGACACCACTGAACCTCACTGAAAGTAGAGAAACCTTGAATAAAAATTTCCCTGCAGGTGCTATTTGTCAGCTGCCTACAAATTGCAGTGTACGATTTTACAATTGAGGCGCTTAGTTGAAGGGAATAATAATAAATATAGCTGTTGTGGTCTGGGGTCGTTGTGTTTTGGACTTTCAAATCTTCCTAATTCATTATTGTTTTGTACTTTGAAAGTAGGTTTTTGTTTCTGTCTTTGGTTTTCTTGTCCTTTTGAGTTTTTGAATCCCCATCAGTTTCCTGTTGTATTATTTTATGTATCTGGTATAGTCACAAATTACGTTAGGTTTCTTAGTTCTCTCCCTGTCCTCTTAGCTTCTTTTCTGTGTTTTTGCCTTTAATATCATGTTGAGTCAGTCTTGTCTTTGTGTCAGTTTGCTCTTTTGTATGTGTCAAGCTAATCTGTCTTAATCCTGGTCCTTATATTAGTTACTTCCTGTTTTATTTTGATAGTCACTCATCTCTGTGCTTTATGTTTAGTTTTGCTTCCCTTGTCTCGTTATGCCTAATTTGTTCCTGCTGTGTTTCCCAGCTGACTTCACTCCCCTAATCACTCTCCTGTGTATATATGTGCCGGTCTCCCTTTGTCCTTTGTTGGAGCATCAGCTCATTTTCCCAGTGATTCTGGGTCCTTGTGCTGCCTAATGTCTTTCTAAGTGTCTTCATTGTTTAGAAGTTTTCAGTTCCTTTTGCATTTTCTGCTTACTTTTGGTTTGTGGATCATTCAGCCTAATAAACAGCTCGCCTTTTGTTAAGATTATTTCGTCTCCAAGCACCTACATTTGGGTCCTCAACATAACACTTGGCCTGTTCATCCCACAGACCAGTGTTGGGAAGGTTACTTTTAAAATGTATTCCATTACAGAATACAGATTACATGCCCCAAAATGTATTCTGTAACGTATTCCGTTACGTTACTCAATGACAGTAACGTATTCTGAATACTTTGGATTACTTAATATATTATCATGCTTTTTACAACAACGTGAATGTACTATTGCTGTGTGATTTATTACTATTACTGAAGGTCCGCGACTCCGAACTGTAGTAAAGGGACCTCTGACTAATACGGCGGGGTCCCTGTCGGCTCGTAGCCGAAAAATAGCTTTACTTTGTTGTGTGGGTCAACTTTTCTTGCGAGAGACAGAGAGAGGCGTTGAAAGACTGCTCCAACGGAACTTATTGTTTCGGAGGAAAACACGAACATGGTGTACAGTCGAGTCTTAATAGCTTACTTACAACTGGGCTCGTCAGGCACTCTTCTTGGCTGCAGTGGTTATTATTATATTTACATGCTTCCAGCTCCCGTTTTTGCTCGATGACAACTCGTACTTTGCCTTTTTCTCCCTCCCTCGCTCACAGACACATTAACGTGTATGGCAGTCCATTCTCCCTGCAGCACGGACTACACTGCCCATGATGCTACATTCTTTAGAGCTATGCTTGTAGCATTCTGCCTGTTAGCTTAGCACAACAACAACAACAACAACAACAAAAGGCGCTCTCTCACCCAGGAAACACACAGTCGCAGAGAGAGAGCGTCGCCCTGTAACCATGGCAACCGTAACGCTGCCGCCTGGAACAACAGCACGTAGCTGTCAAACAAAACCCAAACAGTCCTGACCCGCGACAATATGAAACAGGAAAGTACCGCAGTGTAATCCATTTATTTCAACAAAGTAACTGTATTCTAAATACCACCTTTTTAAACGGTAACTGTAACGGAATACAGTTACTCATATTTTGTATTTTAAATACGTAACGGCGGTACATGTATTCCGTTACTCCCCAACACTGCCACAGACCATAACAACAACCTTAAATGCACAACAGTGCATGACATATTACACCACGTCATTATGTATTTAACAAGAATTAATCCAGAATGCTTTCTTTTTGGCAGCTTCAAAGCAAGTCCCCAGTTGGTATGAGGTGCTGATATTTGGCTTTCTCTTTGACTTTCTAGGTTTGGCAGGTCTGCAAACATAAGCCGGGCTGCCATGTTCTTTTTAGACAGACGAGACTTTCTCTTGGCAGCCCTTCCAAACATCCATACTAGTTCAGTCTTTTTCTAATTATACTGTCATGAATGTTAATATTTAACATGCTAACTGAGGCCTGTACCTCTTGGGTTTTTGCAATTTCTCTGAGCATGACGCAGTCTGGATGAATTTCCGGTTATGTCCACTCCTGCACATCAAAGATTCTCAGCTGTCTTGAATGTTTTCCACTTGTGAATAATCTTTCTCTGTGTATGCTTGGATAAGGCCTTTTAATGCTTTAATGCTTCAGAGGCTGATGGGCAGAAACAGTTGCTTCTTTACAATCGTTGCTGATGTCCTTCGTGTTTGGCATTGCGTTGATACACCCCAATGCTTCAGACCAACAAACTGCCAAAACTTCTACTTTTATAGCGGTAGTCATACTGATTATGATGATCAATTAATCACTGATCATCACAATTTGATCATCGATGCTAAGCATTAAGGGTGTACTTAGTCTTTCACTCCTTACCTAACAGTTTTCTTTTTACCATGGCTGTGTTAATAAATTCTCTACTGCATACAGCATTTGTCAATAAACTTCAAATTTCTATGTACATCCGTCTTTTAGATTTGCCACTCTGGAGAACAGTGGTCTTCTCTTCTATAATGGACGCTTTAACGAGAAACATGACTTCATTGCCTTAGAGATCCAAGAAGGACAAGTGGTGTTCAAATACTCCACAGGTATTGTATCTTTATGTGCACTCTTGTTTGGTTTTGTTTGCGTGAAATTTGTGCTCTATAAACAGAGACCATATGTCTGCTGTTGTTGTTTGCTTTTCTTTTGACCCATGAACATGTGCAGCAGGCCTGTAAAAACAAGCGTTCCTCCTGAGACACAAAAATCTGTTTATCTAAGAGTGGATTCAGGTAATGAATGCTGCTGATTTGGTCTTTGCAAACAGTTCTTACAGAGGTTTTGGGGTCATTGTAAATAAAGTCGATATATTTGGAGCATCGACACCCTTAAAAAAAGAGGAGACCCATAAGAGCTACATTTGAATTCATTTTAATGGCATATTCTTCATTTACCCGTCTGTAGGTGAGTCATCCACCCAGGTGAGTCCCTTCCTGCCAGGGGGTGTGAGCGATGGTAACTGGCATACAGTTCACATCCACTACTACAACAAGGTGGGTTTACATCCCAATCCCATCTTCATTGTGATCCTTGCATTTGAGCTTCCACTTTGGATTCTTGATGTACTTTTGCACTTTGTAAATTTGACTTGTTTTTATTGGTACTTTTGATGCGTCGGCAGAATAGTTTCTCAGCCTTCGAGCCGACGAAGCACTTTGAATTGAGCCAAAGTATTTGTGTCTACACGACTATGTGGGTGTTTGCGTGTCATCATTTTTATTCATGCATATTCGCCGCACATCTCCTTTAATTTTCTTCATGTTCTTTTATTTTCCTCAGCCTGCTACACGTTATGTGAGTATGAGCGTGTGTCAGAGCGCATATACACTTTCTCCTTTCTTAGCTTCCTTTGCTCCTCCTTTCTTTCACCAGCAGACAGTAAGGAGAATGAATGCGCTGTCTTTCTGCTCTTAGTCTGTTCTCTTGCCCATGTGTTTGTTTTTTTTTCCTGTATGTCCTACTAACCACAGCTTCTCCCTTTTTTCTTCCTGTCATTGTGCAAAGTATTTGTGTAAATACTAATCTCATGTGTTTACTGCTATTTCGTATCTGATGTAGTGTTTCAATGCAATGACGAAAACTCTAGATTTAGTGAATGCTCTTGTATTTCTTGAATCTTGACTGGTTTTCTGTTTCTTTGGACTGTGTCTGGATGTCCAGCCCAAGCGCAGTATGAGTGGTGAGGCTCAGGGTCCGTCAGATGAGAAGATTGCTGTGGTGAGCGTTGATGACTGTGATACAGCCTTGTCACTTCGCTTTGGTACGCAGCTTGGAAATTACAGCTGTGCTGCACAGGGCAAACAAACCAGCAGTAAGAAGTAAGTTTTTTTCTTTTTTCACTTCTTAATTGCAACACTTTGCTGGGACCCAAACTTCTAATGGTCATATACCAATGTCAGCCGGTTTCTCAGTCATAACCATTGACGGTACAAAAAATGGATGCAAATTACAGAAAACTGTAAAAAGAAAAAAGTGCAAATGCAAGTGCCGTATACCTGCTTTCTATCTGAAGGCAGCCAGACAGTGTTACAAAACAGCTTAAGGTCCTATAGAAGTATATGGGATGGGTATGTGTTCTGTAAACACTTTCCTGCTGACTTTCTGGACTCAGTCACTCATTTCAGGCATTACTGAATAGAAAATATCAAGCTTGAGCTAAAAAAAACTTGCAATCTGGGATGTAGCAAAGTACTGTAGATGACCAGTACAACATCTGGCTAATGACCGGACTGAACATTCTCATGTAATTTGTAGTGACGCATTTTGGTTCATTTGGATTTTCCTCAATATGGAAAGAAACTAATTTGCAGGGAAAAGCTACAAGTTTACAAGCTCATCAACTGATTTGGACCAGAGTAAACAAACTTTAGGTGTGAAAACGCCCTACCTCATACTGTGTTTTAAAATATGTGTGAGCTAATGTACAAAAGACTGTCCTGCGCCATCATGCTAGGAGTACTTTCTGGCACACGCCATGACTTTGAGATCAGTGTTTATGCTGTATCAGTATGCTAATATCAGATACAAACTGCTCAGATACAACAGATACAACACGCAGCTCACTTTTGAATCTTCATTTTCGGTGGGAAACAGCCGTTTGCTGACTTGAGTGATCGGGTGACTCAGTTTCTAGCTAATGTAAGCTGGGTTTGCTTGCTTTTAGCGCTGTAAGAGAGGCATTGTGGCAAAGCTGGAGAGGAAGCATAAGTATCGCATCCTTTAGCTTTTATCACAACCGTTTGACTGAATTCAGGCTCTTAAATTCGGAGACTTAAATTTCTCAGTTTTAAGACGTTGAAGCAGAGCGTAGGAGGACTACAGTGTAATACTGTAGCTTGTTCTATAGCATAAACTTTGGTATATTCATACTGAGATAACTAATTTTAACATGAAATGAATCTATGAAATTTTTTGGTCAAAATGATAAATAAATACTGAATGATTAATTTAAAAAAAAAAAAGAACCTTAGGATGAATTCCTGCAGGTAAATTTGTTCTTTTGCCATCAGCATTGCAAATGAAAGGATGAATAGTAACTGACCCAGAGCTGTGGGAGGTGTTTCCACAGGATTTGCCAGCTTCTTTGCAAAGACAACTTTCATTAAACATAATCTGTAACTGAACAGAGGCTTAACAGATATTCAAAGACAATTTCCACTGAGTAGAAAACCAATAAAGCTGGTCATTATGTGCAGCTATGAGCAACATGCTGGCCAGCTGGTAGCTTTTTAAGCTATCTAAAGGTAAAGTGAGTGTGTGAAGTGACTGAGGGTAGCAGCATTACATTGGGAGATACATGCATTCTGACAGGATTTTAAAGTAACGATCAGGGTGATGAGGTGACGGTAGGGGAACTATGCGGGGGACTCAAGGCTTTAATGAGGCACGACTCTTTGACGTCTCTATGCTCCTTCATGTCTGTCTGTATCTCTCTGATGGTCTTGTTACCAGGCGTCTCATTCTGCTACACGGATATGTTCGTTTCTTTTCATTATCTCCGCTCGTCTCTCCATCTCACACACACAATCTCTTAGGTGTGACTAAAAGATCCAAATTGTTGGTTTTAAATGCGTTGCACTGCCTGTTCCATCTGACCTTGTCGAACTTTTGTTCATTCTTTCTCAGCTACAGTTTGTGTGTGTCTAACCAACGAATGTCTCCATATATACTAACAAGTGCAAGAAAACACATACACATAAAGCGTATCCGCACATGCACTGAAAGAGCAGCGTGTCATAGTGTTGATGTCTGGCCTCGCCTCTGTAAGCTGTAATCACGTTTGCCGCGTCTGTCAGCACTAAGTGAGGATCAAAGAGGAAGGCTAAAGACTAACACGTCAACCCTCTCTTCCTCTTGCTCCCTTTCCATTTCTCCACCCGCCTCTTGCTCAGTCTTGACATTCTCTTCCAGTGATGTCCTCTGCTGACAAAACTTTGTCTCTCTTTGGTTCTCACTCAGCGCAGTCCCATAACTGTCACTTTCTATCCCGCCGAAATTTTCCTCCTCGTATTCCCTCTTTCCTTCCCAATACCCATCTGTCTCGTCATCTGCCTCTTGACATTTGGTGTAACTGTTCATCTATCTTTCAAGCTTTTTTCTTCCTTTGGCATTGCCATTCCCCCTCTTCCTCTAGAGCAGGCTGCACTTATATCTACCACCTTTTATTGCCAGATTGTGTCTCCTTTCTCCTTCTTCATCTTGTCATCCACCTCTACCTCTTCTCTCAAGACGGTTGCTGTAACTCCTGTTTAATCTCCTGTTTGTTCATCTGTCTCTTCATCTGTCTCCTTTTCTTTCTCAGTGTATTTGTGTTCAATCTGTCTGTTCCTTCTCTGTTTCCATTTTTACCTTAAAAAACACCATCATCTAATTTATCCTCAACATCCCCTGCTTTTCTGTGATTTCGATTCTGAATGATGACACATTTCATTTACCTCTGATGACATGTTTAATCTCTAGGTTTGTTTAATCCCTCTCTCATACCCTCTTTCATGTTCTGCCTTCTTTTCACCCCTTCTTCTTTCATCCCTCTCTCCTCCCTCTCTTACTCGAAGAAGAATAATCCTGTGTTTCTTCCATAACCCCATTTGTTCTCCACTATATTTACTCCTTGCTTTCTATCTTTGTGTTTCTTAGGTCTCTGGACTTGACTGGTCCATTATTTCTGGGTGGAGTCCCTAATGTGCCAGACAACTTTCCCTTTGGCACCAGGGAGTTTATCGGTTGCATGAAAGAGCTGCACATCGATAGCAAACCGCTGGACATGGCTGGATTTATCGCCAATAATGGAACGCTTCCTGGTCAGTGCTGGGAACCATGTTTGCTTTCCTTCAAACATGTATTATTGTGCATTAGTAACATTTAGCTCCTTCTCAATAGCCTTTTCACCCATTGTGGCAAAACACACACAAACGTTAGTATTTAAATGAAGTAGCTTTTAAGGGTTTGTGTGCTACGAACCACTTTGTGCTTCTAAACATTATAGGAAACAATAATGGGGTAGAGCCACTTCTTCACATATAGTCATATATAGTTAGGCTTCATTGCACTGAAATTGGATTTTCACTGGTGGACTGGGTGCTTGCATTACTTTTTATTATAGTCAGTGAAATGAAAGGAAAACATTTGTTATACATCATTGTTTTGTTGTGCTACTATGTGTAACTGTTTGCATATCTTTCATTTTCATATCGTATTTTTGATGACTTTTAACCTTCCAGTCGCATTCAGGGCAAACAGTTACAGGGTGGCTGTAGCTCAGGTGGCAGAGCAGGTCAGCCACTAATCAGAAGGTCGGTGGTTCGATCCCAGGCTGCACCCTGGCTGCATGCCAAATATCCTTGGGCAAGATACTAACCCCGTGTTTGCCTACTGGTGGTGGTCAGAGGGCCCGGTGGCGCCTGTGTCCGGCAGCCTCGCCTCTGTCAGTGTGCCCCAGGGCAGCTGTGGCTACAATGTAGCTTGCTATCGCCAGTGTGTGAATGGGTGGATGACTGAATGTAGTGTAAAGCGCTTTGGGGTCCTATGGACTAGAAAAGCGCTATACAAATGCAGGCCATTTACCATTACCATTTACCAAATCTGTCCGATTTAAACATAAAACACTCAGAAATATTGTGTTTTACATCCGATTGCCTCAAGGCCTTATGACATCCTCCACACTATGCACTTGAACATATAAAAATGATGATCACCACTTTTCATTCAATTTTGAGTGTTTTTAACTAGACTGAAAACTTTAAACACCCTGAATTACTCCGACAGAGGAGTTTTAGAAATATTGGCCAATTTCTTTCAGGCATACCAAAAAGAAAAACATTTCCTTAACATTTGTTTTAGTCAATTATTTATTTAATTACGCTTTGCCTGACCAGCGGGTTGTTGTGTTTGGCGTTCCAAAGACTTGTTGGCAACAGGGAACTTGTAGAGGTCCCTCTGATGGACAAACAGTGTAACATCAACACTCATTACATGGTTGAAGGGTGTTTCTCCAGTCTTATTTACCTTTTAATTTGATCATTTATTGGTCATTGTAGGTATTTGTCGTTCCTGGTGTCATTATGATACCAACAGACCAACAAATAGCCAAAAAATCGGTTGAACTTTATTTTGAAAATGCTTGTGTGTGTGGGTAATGTTATAAAGCTCACAGTGACAGCATGAAGACTTATCATGTACAGTATGTTGCAATTCATTTTTATAACTTCAGTGATCTCTGCTGCTTCCACTAGGCTGCAGTGCCAAACATCCCTTCTGTAAGTCCAACCCGTGTCAGAACGGAGGAACCTGCAGTGTGAGCTGGGAGACTTTCTCCTGTGACTGTCCCCTAGGATACGGTGGGAAGGACTGCAGCCACGGTAAGAGGCCGAGATTTTTCTTATCCCGTAGCCCTACAGTAACTACACTAATAGCAACCTTTAACAATGTTAATTTTATCATGCCACTTCAGCATAATTATTAGTAAGTAGCAAGACAGTTGCTGGTGGAATGAGCATTTTCTAGCAGTGGCTGGGATTTTAACGTTTTATTTTTAAAACCTGATTTTCACAGGACTTTGTTTTTCGGCTGTAATTATACTAACACTTCATTAATTTGTTCACAGCTTACCTAAGCTTAAATCCCCCAGATAACACCTTTTCACTTAATGTGGCTCAGTGAGTGTTGACCTGCATAATATGAATGCACCGTCTTAAATAAAAAGGAAGAATTGATGATGGAAAAATACAGTCCAACAGACTGAGCTAAGAATAAATTTAGCCCATGAGACAGTTGTTACTAGATATCTGGCTGTATTTCCTGTGTATAACTGAACCGTAATAAACCTTTAGAGATTTCCCTCTCATGAGTGGACATTCACTAGCCCAGGTGGTTTTACTCATTTATTTTTACTGGCATGTCTTGATTGCGAGCACAGACGTCCAACTCTAAGGGGAAATAAAGCGTCAAGATTCACTTGAGGGGAAAAAAAGAAAAAAAACATGGTGTTTATTGATCTCAGTGAAAAATGTTCACAAGTTCTGGGACTTAGTTTGTACTTCAGAGACTGCAGTGTAACATATGTTTCATCATTTAATTTTGGAAGCTTTTATACCTTTGATTGGTAATTAAACAACAGAGAGCAAACAACTGTGGAAGCTATTTGGGCATGAAATGCATTAAAGATCACGTCATGCCCGAACAGACATGGTCTGTTTGTCCTTCAAACCAACAAACCAATAGTCCTGATGATGCTTTGAAAAACACACAATATTAAAGTGAACAACTACAAGAATTATGTTGCCGACTGACGGATAAGGACAACAGTATCATCTGGAAATTGTTTCGGAAATTTCACTAATTTTCATTTTCGTTTTTTTCTCTTCGCCTCAGTGATGACACACGTACACCGCTTTCTGGGTAACAGCGCCCTCTGGTGGGACCTGAAGAATGACGTAACCATCTCCGCACCCTGGTACCTCGGCCTGGTGTTCAGAACCAGAGCCCGTGAAGGGACTTTGCTGCAGGCCCAGGCTGGCCAGTATATCAGCCTGGTGTTCCAGGTGGGCACGAACACATTTAACATTTAAGAGGCAAGGTCGAGATGGTTAGCGGAGGAGGGATATTGAGGATGTTGAAGATAAAACTGCAGAGGGTTGATGTGACGGAGGAGGGATGGGCTGAGATGGATTGGGATAATCTGCAGTGACGACCTTTAAAGGGAGCAGCCAAAAGAAGAAGAAGTAGTATTAGTGGAAATTCAGTGGTTTACATTTTAATAATAATAAAAGAGTCTACAGCTGGGACTACTGTTCCCTTTTAAATAACACCAGGCTCCATGGAGTCTGAAAGCAGTTCACATTTCTTTAAAAGTATCCATATCTGGTGTTGAAGGAGCTTCTTATGTTTCACCGTCTGAAACACTGATTGTGAGTACATCTATAAATGGTGCCCTTCCTTTCACCAACCTTTCCACTATCACCAGAAACTCAAAAAGCTTTAACTGCATTTAGGCTTAAACACAATTTGAGCTTGTTTATATACGTTAAGATGCTAAATCCAAAGAGTGTTTTAAATTAGCAGAATCTCGGTGGAAGCTGAGCCAAGACGTCGGATTTCACGCTCCTACACACAGTCACACTCACACAGTCATAGCAGTGGATCGTTTTTTTCTCCCTCTCCCTCTTTTTTCTTCTTTTTGTTTTTCTTTTAATGTGATTTGCGAATTTTATTTATTCATTTATTCTTCTCGCTCTCATCAGGTAATTAATGGTCAGCTGGTCTTTTCGGTGACCCGCGGCTCAACCAGACCGGTGCGTTTGCGGTTGGATCAGGTTCAAGTGGCAGACGGCCGGTGGCACGACCTCCAGCTGGAGCTGCGAGACGTTCGCAGTGGCCGCGAGACTCGCTATGTCGCCACACTGCGGCTGGACTTCGGACTCTATCAGGTAGTGCAAATTATCATCGAAATCGAGCACACTTACACTAGAGGCACATAGTACAGTCGATTTTTTTAAAGGGGGGGAAATTAAAGTCCTTTAATAGCTTGAAAAAAAAGTAAATTAAATATTAAATTTATCCTGCAAGCATAGTTTAAATGAATAAGAAGGTTTTTTGTCGTATCTGCTTTATGAAATCAATAAGGCTTAATTTGGCTTAAAAATTAATTTTTTTGACTGTGTTCAAATTAAAAGAGGCAATTCTTTTTTTCCAGTTGTAATTCTCCATTTATTCTGTCTGTTTGAAATCTGCAGCTCCTTGATGGGCTATATTATTCGGTGTAATCGCCAGAGAAGTACTTAATTGAAATTTTAAAGCATTTAATATGAATCGAGGAAAGCAAACTTATTTAATTTCCTCTAATCCAGAATGTCCCCATAAGTACAGACGTCTCTCTCACTTCCTGCTTTGAGCCAAAGCGATGAAGGATGTATTTTAGGATGCTAAACATGAATAAATAAATAACCAATTGTATGAATTCCTTAAATTAAGAAAGATATTAGTTTATTGTAGATTGGGCTGGTGAATTTTTGCGAAAACCACCAATCAGACAACCCCTTGTAAGCAGCACTAGGCAACGGTGGGAAGGAAGAACTCCCTTTCAACAGGATGAAACCATGCTCAGGGAAGGGCAGCCATCTGCTGCAATTGGCTGAGGGATGGGTTGGAGAGAAAAGTAAAAAAAAGAACATAGGGAGACGGAGGACACATATAATGATATGCAGTGATGTATAAACACATGGAGGGGAAAAAGACGTCAGTGGAGAAGAAATAATCAGCGCGTTACAGAAAGTCCTTCAGCAGACTGAGCTCATTGTAACATGAGAAGGAGCTAGTTCAGGGTCACCTAATCAGCCCTAACTGTAAGCTTTATTGAAATAAAAAGCTTTGTGTCTAATCTTAAAAATACTGGCATACATAGCAGCTAAAAGGAAATGGCAAGGTTTTGGCGTGCTTGGTCAACAGGTGCTTAATAAAGTACTCTTGCAGTCTGCGTTTTTGAAAGCAATGTTATGCAGGGTTAAATTTTCAGCTGAGATTCTAATGTCGGAGTTCATTTTCCTTAATTTACCTTACATATGAGCCATGGGTATAATTCGCATTACATGAAAAAAGTCTTTGGAACATACAAAAACGTATTTCACACACGTCTTAAGGTATATTCATAGTACATTTCAAGTATATTTCATCAAAAGTAAACCTTGTTATCTTCCTATCTTTTTATTTCTTACTGCATTATTACTTCTCCCTCCTTCCGTTCTTTGCCTAACAATCCTTGACAGTGTTATACAACATCCTGCCTTTTTAAAACAAATACAAAGCCTATATCAAAGAAACACACACACATACGCACATACATATAAATGTTTAGAACATATACAGGTTTTTCTAAAATCCTGCAGAGCGTCAGACTCCCCAAGATGTGGGCTTCTAATCCTCGTTTCACTAATCTCCGGTGGATTATTATGTCAGATTGTACTGTGCGATGTTTGTTTCCGTGCATGCGCTAGTATGATGTATGCGCCTGTACATATGTGGCAGTGACATGAACACAGAGAAGCACGTGCACAACCACCGTCCGTATTATAATCATCTTTGGCTCGGTTTAAGCAAACACAAACAGCCTTTGTCGTGTTTTTATGTCGTGCTATTCCCTAAATCGTCTGTCAGCACGTTATGTCTTTCATCTGTTCATTGTAGTTCACCAGGCTATTCTCCAAAGTGCATCAAGTAGCACACTGAGCAAATGGTGCAGAAAAACATTTCAAATACAAAATTATTAAACAATTAAACGGCAGTTGCCTTTGAAAGGGGTTTTGGCACATGTGCCGCTGTTATCAGACATATCTCAGCTTCCATTTTAGCATCTTCTACTGCTGCTGAAACGGTGATGAATGCGGCTCATTGATTTTGCTTTCATGATCCTCGCAAGCCAAGTTGCCTGTCAACATTTCTTCACAATTCTGCTGGAGTTATCACTTGAGCATTGACCTTCTCTGCAGTGATTGCATATTATGGTTTTCTTCTGTTTAATGAAGCCAATCATTCAGTCGAATTCTTTTCACGCTCCTCTCCACCTCCCCTTCTATTTGACTGACACAAGCCTCATAATAACCTGGCGCTGCTCGCTGATATATCGGTAAATAACAATATAGCGGTTTCTGGAAATCAATAATCCTTCCAGGGAAAAAAATCGTATCTTTTTCAGTTCATTTTGATGTAAACTCATAACAGAAACATCTTTTTAATTATGTTTTTACTGATGGTCACTAGCTTGTAACTATTTTTTTTTTACCCTTCATTGCTGAGTGTGTTTGCTGCTATTAATAATCATATTCTTTTCCTTTCCTGTCTCCATCTGTTCCCCCACCTCTTTCCTTCTTTCCCCATTAGGGAACAGTGATAGTGGGAAATGAGATTCATGGTTTGAAGGTGAAACATCTGCATGTTGGAGGAGTGCTGGGATCTGGGGAGGTTCAGAACGGGATAAGAGGATGCATACAGGTAAAGGATGGAGTTTTTAACTCATAAGATAAGATAAGATAAGATAACCTTTATTAGTCCCACACGTGGGAAATTTGTTTTGTCACAGCAGGAAGTGGACAGTGCAAAAGTTATGACGCAAAAATTCGAATACAATAAGAATAAATACAGTACACAGCTGTACAGAATAGAATAAAATAATATACTATATACAGTAGAATAAAATAGAATAAAAATATACAATAAGATAAAAATAGAATACGAATGCTATATACAACTGAGTAAAAATACAACGATGCCAGAAAAGATTATTGCACTTAGTGTTATTGCACATGTGTGGATGTGTGTGTTTGTTCAGTTAAAGTCTTTGTTGTGGAGTCTGACAGCAGTGGGGAGGAAAGACCTGCGAAATCTCTCCGTCCCACACCGTGGGTGCCGCAGTCTCCCACTGAAGGAGCTGCTCAGTGCTGTCACAGTCTGCTGCATGGGGTGGGAGACGTTGTCCAACAGGGATGACAGCTTAGCCGCCGTTCTCCTGTCACTCACCACCTCCACTGGGTCCAGAGGGCATCCTAGAACAGAGCTGGCCCTTCGGATCACCCTGTTCAGTCTCTTCCTGTCCCCAGCAGAGATGCTGCCGCCCCAGCAGACCACACCATAAAAGATAGCAGAAGCCACAACAGAGTCATAGAATTTCTTCAGGAGTGGGCCCTCCACTCCAAACGACCTGAGTCTTCGCAGCAGGTACAGCCTGCTCTGCCCTTTCCTGTAGAGGGCGTCTGAGTTATGAGTCCAGTCCAGTCTGTTGTTCAGATGAACACCAAGGTACCTGTAGCTGTCCACAGCCTCAATGTCCATACCCTGGATGTTCAGTGGTTGCAGTGGAGAATGCTTGTGCCTGCGGAAGTCTACCACCAGCTCCTTGGTTTTACTGGCGTTGATCTGGAGGTAGTTCAGCTGGCACCAGTCCACAAAGTCTTGAGTCAGTCCTCTGTACTCCTTGTCGTCCCCATCAGTGATGAGGCCGACTATTGCAGAGTCATCAGAGAACTTCTGCAGGAAGCACTGGGTGGAATTGTGGGAGAAGTCTGCAGTGTAGATGGTGAAGAGGAACGGAGCCAGAACCGTTCCCTGTGGGGCCCCCGTACTGCAGACGACCCTGTCCGACACACAGCCCTGAGTCCTCACATACTGTGGTCGGTCGGTGAGGTAGTCCAAAATCCAGGTAGTGAGGTGATGGTCCACTCCAGAGTTCTCCAGCTTGTCCTTCAGAACCGAGGGAAGAATGGTGTTGAAGGCACTGGAGAAATCAAAGAACATGATTCTCACAGTGCTTCCAGCGGTCTCCAGGTGAGCGAGGGAACGATGTAGGAGGTGAATGACGGCATCATCCGCTCCAATGCCAGGCTGGTAGGCAAACTGAAGTGGGTCCAGTGATGAGCTTGTTAGGCGCCAAAGCTGAGCCAGGACCAACCGCTCCAGGGTCTTCATCAGGTGGGATGTCAGAGCCACCGGCCTGTAGCTGTTGAGGTCCTTGGGGCGTGAAGTCTTTGGCACTGGTACAACACAGGAGGTTTTCCAGAGCTGTGGGACTCTTCCCAACCTCAGGCTCAGGTTGAAGAGGTGCTCCATCACCCCACACAGTTGGTCCGCGCAGGACCTGACGACCCTCGAGCTGATGCCATCTGGGCCCGCTGCCTTCTTGCCATTAATCCTCCTCAGTTCCCTCCTAACCTGGGTGGTTGAGAGAGACAGGCTGGAGCCTTGTGTTGAGTGTGTATTGGATGCTGTTGTTGGGGGTGGGGGGGAGTGAGCAGGGTGAATAGAGGAGGTGTGAAGTGTCTGAGGTGGAACAGCAGCAGTGGGGGTGGGTGAGTCCTCAGCCGATGTTGTAGACTGTCTCATGGTTGAATCAAATCTGTTGAAGAAATGATTCAGTTCATTTGCCCACCTCACATCCCTACCAGGCAGAGAGTTCTGCTGTTTGTGGCCTGAGATGGTTCTGAGGCCTCTCCAGACTTCACCAACGTTGTTTTGCTGAAGCTGGTTCTCCATCTTCTGCCTGTAGCTGTCCTTCCCATTCCTTATCAGTCCCCTCAACTCTCTCTGCACCCTTTTCAACTCCTCTTTGTCTATGGATTTGAAGGCCCTCCTCTTCTGCTTGAGGACAGCTTTAATTTCTGGGGTAATCCAAAATACAGTGAAGATAAAAAATAAAAGTAAAAAATGACTCTGGGATAGGCCGGTGAATACGCTAATACAGCTGCTATTGTTTTTGTGTGTTGTGTTGAGGTAACGTGACCCTCACTTTCTCTTCCTACAGGGCGTTCGATTAGGCGTGAGACCGGACGCCCCCGCTCTGCCCCGCCCCTCTAGAGCTGTCAAAGTGGAAACTGGCTGCAGTGTCGGTAATCCCTGCCTCTCGTCTCCCTGTCCAGCTCATAGCCGTTGTTCCGACCAATGGGAGAGGCACACCTGTCTATGTGAACCCGGTGAGTGAAGCAGATGGTGTGGGCTTTGCAGTTGAGCTTGATGCGAAGTATAGAGACGTCTATTTACAGATGTAAACTAACATGCAGTATGCTGGGGATCTCGAGTTATTAACCATTTTTAAAAACAACCTTTTTGTTCAGGAAAAAATTACTAATATTTTGACTTGTGATGTAAAACTGTGCCATTATTGGCTTGATGAACGCGTATGTACGAATGTTGTAGGTTTGTAAAAAAATTTATTTAATATAAGTGTTAGTGTGTCGTTTTCATGCTACCGTCACACTAAGGAAAACAGTTACTGGAGACCGTGGCACGAGTGAAATGTGACTGTTCAAAGTAATTTTGGTACGTCAAGACAGCGGTAAAACAGCATGAGGTTTGGCAATTACTTATAGTCTGTTTGTGATAACACAACAGTTAACCGATAAATCATGAAAAATCACAAGTCTGTTTCCACCTGTTGCAAATCTGTTACCGTCCACATGTACACAAATTCACTACTCACATTCAGAGTCCAGCCAGAACCAGCCATAGATTTGAAATAGAAATTCAGAAATTCCTCCACAAATGGTGACATAATTGCTACAAAAAAGATGATTTAACGGAAAAATTATATAGACACTTGGCAACCTTGCTTTTATATAGGGATGTAAGTAGAGCCGGTTAGCAACCAGCTAAATTGAGTCCTATAATGCAAAGAGATGTGTTGCAGACAAGTTGCACTCCTCAGTTCAGACAGACTTAGACTGATTACAGATGGCTTGGCAATCTGTATGAGAGTGACTGCAGTCGATCTGAGTCAGTTCTTCGTACAGTCAGATAATTTTGTGACATAATGCTCCTCCCACCCCTAAATGGACCCCTCCCCCAAAATAAATAAATAAATAAAAAAATTTAAGATTGCTTCACCATCTTTGTCCCGTCTCCTGCCTTAACCAACGTCTGGTAAATGTAGTATGCATTTTTTTTCCCACCCTCGGTCTTACAGCTACAGAATAATGCAACATGTTCACAGAAATATGTGAATTTGTAACACCTAAAACAAAGATCAGCACATTTAACAAGTCTCTTATTAAATGTGAAGACACAACATCACCGCTAACTTTTTCACTACAGGTGAAACTAATAGTCATAGTACCCCGCTCCCAAAAAACAACTACAAAAATGCTAAAAAGGATTGATGTGATGTGATTGTTGTAAAATGAATAGATTAACAGACAAAATGTAACACACCAAAAAGTATTTTCCATTGTTATTTTCCACTCCAAGCCAGGCAAAATGGTCTAAAGTTTTGACCATTGTAGACATTCAATGTAAAATAGCTGAGGTTTGAGAGTAAAAGGTTAAAGAAGCCGGCTTACTGAGAAACAACAAAAAAGGGGAGTAATTATAATGTGTCCATATGCGTAGGTGTCTCCCAGTGCTGTAACTGGGTTAAACTGATATTTGGGTTTGCATAATGAGTCCCCATCCACCTGAGACCAAGAGAAAGAGACCGACTGCAGGCTAACTTCCAAAAGCTCCTTAGTAAGGTGAATATAATGAGGTGGAATTAATGTGGAGGAAAAGAATATGATTAAAAGAGAAGGAGAGGGGTGGAGAAGTAAAGAGACAGAGGAGAGAGTAAGGAAAGTGTATACTGTATAGAGAGATGCAGCGAGGAAAAAAAACAATTGAAAGATGAAAAATGCAGAGGAGGAACAAAGGGAGTGAAAATATAAATGATTAATGAACAGAAAAAGGCGGGTGACAGAAATAGTGTAAAAAAATGAAAAACACAAAGTTTGGAGGAAGGAAGGGGAAAAAAAAGAGGGCACGAGAAAGTCAAATCAAACAGCCTGAAAACACTAGTGACACGTCTGGGAATATACGTACACAGGGATGAACTTGGAGTTGAGAGAAAATTAACATGACAGCTGCACACATGAGAGTGAAGCAAGGAAGAAGAACAGCGTAAGGAGTGATATTTGATATTTATTTGGATCTAGCAGTTAGCAGCAGTGCATGCAACAGAAGCTCTTCAGCTCTAAAAGTATTGATGTAACATGTAAGGCCAGCTGAACGGGAGGCGATTAAGAGAGATTATTTATATTATGGGTAAAGGGGTGAGGATACAAAAGACTGGCTGGCAAGTTAGCAGAAAAAGAACCATTAAAGAGAAAACCAGAAGAAAGACAAAAGTTGCCTATCCACGTTTTGAGATTAGTCACCTTCCTTCAAATCTGCTTCAATATTTCTTCAGATTTTTTCTGTACATGTAGAAAAAACTATTCTCTTAATTTTTTTCATAAAACTCAAATATTTCTTTAAGATTAGGAAGAACTTTTGTAATGTAAAGCAAACACCAGCGACAGAAACAGTAAATTATAATCAGGCAGCATCCTCTAAGGCTGAGACGTGAAGCTGAGAGTGAAATGCAAAAAAAATCAAATTCAATAAGTTTCTATTTGAGGCTGGTTCCACATACGGGTCAATGCCAGTAGACCCAATGATGAAACGTCTGGAAGGGCACCTTTCTCTCTTTATAGAAAAAAAATGTGCTCAAAGCCTGACAATAAGAAAACAAAGTTTAAAGCATTTTTTTATGAAAAATCTACTGATGTGTTTTTTTTTCTTTCTTATAACTCATTTGTTAAAGGATCAAAATTATGAAATGTGTTTTCAGTTTTCTTGTTTCCTGTTTTTTCATTAGCCAAACTTCAGTGTAGCGAATTTCAGCTTTACTCCCTCGTCTAAGTATGGCCAAAATGATAAACCCGAGTCCACAAATTAAATGGTGCGCTTTTATATCCAGTTTATGGTTACAACACAAAACTAACTGGAAAAGTGAAACTGATGGAGAAAACTCATCCATCCGCCCATTCATTCATTATCTTAACCACTTAGTCCTCTGTCACACAGGCCTACAGACTGATTGGTTACCCCCTCAGGGATTCCTTGACTAGTTTGCAAGTGGTTGTTAAAGGTTGCAGGCGATTGCTGCAACCTGTAGCACCAGTTGAAATTGGTCACAAAGAGAGTGGTGCCTCAAAAACCTCCATGTGATCACTTTGGTTGCTAGCAGATTCCCATAGGTAGGTGTAGTATGTATGAAAAGTGCCATCTTGTCAAACATTCACCTTTAACTCTTTCAGCTGTAGTGAAACTTGGAAAAAGTGCAACACAGAGAATGGGAAAACATTCGCCTTCACCAAGTAAAAATTGCGCGAACGACATTAGTTTCACTTAAGACAAACATTCTCTGAATGATGGAGATTTTGCGAATTTCACAGAGACAATCACAGCAATCACTCACCTACAGGTCAGAGAATTACCATTTTTCCCCTTTGACTGGTGGTTGCCATATGGTTGTTGAATTTCTAGGTCTATGAGACTGGGGCTTCATGCAGTTTGGGTTTGGGGGAGACCCTGCAACAGATTGCCAGCTTGTCACAGGCCTAAATTAGAGAGATGGACATCAATCAGCCAGTTTTAAATCACATGGAGAGGACACAAGCAGCCAAAAGGGGTTTCATTCAGTCTCAACACAGAAAGACCCCAACAGACCAGCAGATTCAAACCCAGGACTTTCTTGTTATAACACAGCACTAACAGTGCTGTTCTGTAGAAGTATAGGATGTGATTAGGTTGCCATTCCACTCTTTAAAAACAGACAAGCAAAATGGGTCACAGTTGTCACATATCAGACTGATTTTGCTTTGTAAGGAAAAGCAGCAGGCTTGAAATGAGATTCATGAGATTGGTAGTATGTCGTGCTTTTTAGCACGACATGCCTATGCCTGATTGCTAGGTCAGACTACCTCAGCACATAAGAAGAAATAAATAAATAAACATAGCAGCTTACACCCTCCCACGTCTGTGGAAAAAAAATTCAGGGAAGAGCATCAGGTATAACACTCCAAAGTCTTCTGCATAGACTGCTACCACAGCAGCTACCTTTAGAAGGCAGAAGTAGGTGATGAAAAGTTATCCAAGAAAGAAAAAGTGATGAAAATGCTCATGATGCTTGAGGGAGTGAAAGAGGAGTCAGTTTGACTATGTGGAGGATATAGTGAGACAGCCTCAGGCCTTGACAGCATGGTAGAGGAAGCAGAGAGGCACTGCTATCCCTGTAGCATCCTGCACCAGCCCGCAAGCTAATGCTAACACCTTGACTTATTAACTTGGAGCATGCACTCAGACTCGGCACACACACACAGATGCCTTCACACTGAGACTCAACCACACACACACACACACACACACACACACACACACACACACACACACACACACACACAGCGTTTCCACAAACTTAATATGCGTGCACTTATTTACTGTACACACATGCGCTTTCATTATCATTACATTTCATCAGCACAATGAGCATTAAAAATTGAGACTGTTATAGAATGAATGCTGCTTAGAGACAAATCAAAGTTTAATAACGGCAGAGGGAGAAAGAAGTAGATGCGCACTCTGAATAATTCCCTTTCATGTGTGTGTTTGTGTGTTTTGCCCTGGTGCTGAAGTTAGCTTAATGGGTCTCGGGTAACTGACAGCGCATCTGACCTGCAAAAGGCCTCCTAGAAGAAACACACCGCCTCTCTGTCAATCACACACACACTGAAACAAGGTTCTGCATGACGAAGCAAGGAGATATCTGCCTTCTAGTCTCCTCACTGTCTGTGCGTGTGCGTGTGTTTGTGAGAAAGCATACAGCAAGTATGACTATGTGCGTGTTGCTGCCAGCTGCTTCAGACTAATTGGCCGTTGTGAAAAATGAGATCTAATATGAAAAATTGCAGCCATGTTGATTTATGTCCATTTGAGTTCTCGGACTGTTTAGAAGCCCACAAGATCATATGCAGAAAACACAATTGGAGAACGAGAACTCTTGTAACTGCTTTTACTGCAGTAGAGAGTAATTCATCAGTGTTTTTGCCTTTTGTCAAGGTGTTACAGACTGTAAACAAGTGCCAAATAAATATTTCTTTAAATGGAGTTTGGCGGTGGAAGTGCATTGTTGGTTTGGGCGTGGTGTGCAGCTGCAGTGTATTAAACGCCGTGCCTCTGGGAAAAGTGGTGGAGATATATGAGCTTCGAGTTGTAGTTTCCTGTGCTCTAACCTGGAAGAACAGGCCAGTAGATGCCAGATCCTCAGGGTGCTGAATCAGGGTAAAGTTGTACTCTGTGACAAATGACTCCTCAACTGGAAGTGTCATTTATTGATCAGATGTGATATCAAAATAAAAAACATACAGGTAGACCACTGTTATATGACTATATGAATGGTGCACTGCAAGTACTGTGTAGTGTGTACTTCTTTAATCAAAAATATCTCTGAAATGATTGCAGCTCGGGGGTATAAAGTGTGTAATAACATCATGACACTGAGTAATGTCTGCAGGGGATACAATGTCACAGGTAAAAGCACTTTAAATTAGCTTTACTACATTAACTCTGTCTCCAAATCTCCAAATCAGCAGCAACCTCTGCAGCAAAGTATTTGCTTCAGCAGCAGAGCCAGAACATTTTTATGAAGTTGATCGGGCTGAGACCATTACTTGCATGGTGCATAAAGATAACACAGGACGTGATCCTTCAGGTCTTAGGCCTACAGCAAATCACTATAGGCACTTTGATAACTTATAACTAGTGCTGTAAGCGTTAATCTTGTTAAAATGACGTTAACGCCATAACCGAAAAATCTCTGTTAGCGAGTTAGCGCGGATCGCCCTGTGCGTGGGGCTGCACAGCGTCAACACGTTAGCTCGTTAACGCATTAATGCATCAAAAGAAAGAGCAGGAAGTTCGATTTGTAACACTTTCAGATGATGTGAAAACACTGATGGCTGGAATATTTTGTCATTAGTGTTAATTAGTCAATGAAGCTCTCAAGAAAGTCAAGTCAAATAGTTGATGTCACTGTTAAAATGTGTGTTTGTGGGAACAATAGCATGGTGAAAGGGTTCTGCAGAACGCTCTGATAGAAAAGGACAAATTAATGACTTTAACAACTGTTCATTGATTTTTGTGGGGTAGCTAGAGGGTTGGCCATACGTCAGTGTGTGGTGTTCATGGCCTCCTCTTGATGCTTTCTTTTACCCAGCAAATATTTCTACACTGAAAAACTATCAGGTGGAGATCTTCTCTAGATGTCTAATCATGGTTAAGAAATACATACTCAAATGAAAGTTTGAGTAAGATGGTGGAGGTCGCGGTGATGCCAGTTGGAGGTCAGACATACAGAAGGAGGTTCATTCCTTCTGTATGTCTGAATTAGAGTAGAGAGAGTCTGTTTTGTTTTTAATCAATAAAGAGACAAAGAGTAGAATACAACAAAATTAAAAAGTTTCTTGAAAAGAGACAAACTCATTAGCAGTGAATCAAACTCTCACACACAGCTTCATGCTTTTGGATCCACAACTGAAATGACTGAATTAATTGACTTGTCGTTTGATTGATCCCGAGTTTATGATGGTAACATCATGACCAGAGTAAGGATAACTGTAAGAGTCTGATTCATTCAGTTCACCATGCAGCGAATGAAACAGAACTTAAATGTATAAAACGGCAGCTTAACTGTGTTGTAATACTCATCTGTGTATTACAAAAAAAACCCCAAAAAGATAAATGCAATTTCTTCCTTGTTATGAACTGATCTATATCTCTCACGTTCAAAGACACAGTATCACGTGATCTCTATGGAAACGTCGCTGACATCTGCCTGGCTCCGGTTCAGTTTTTGGCATTGTTCCACGACCAGTTTGTATCAGAGAGACGACACTGGGGTTTCAGTCGTGTTTGCTTGTCAACCTCTTGACGCTATGCAGCAGGGCACAGTGGGTTGCCTTTGCACAGAAGGTTCCTGCTAAAACATGTAACTAAAACAGCACAAACCGAACTAAAAGTTCAGTGCATATTTGAACGAGTGCTTTCTTTCTTTCATCGTGAGCCGCCGTTGTCACATAGTTACTGAACTCGGCGCTCAGTGTGAGCATTTTGTTTGGGAAATTTCGACACGCACAATCTTTCCACTGTCAGAGAAGACAGTTGGATACACAGAGGATGAATGGACGGTTCAGTGAACAGATGACTCATTGGTCTTTCCTGATTGTAGTCATGTGGAGAAGTCAAGCTGATGTTGTGTTACAGGAAAGTCAGACGCGAAGCTGTGAGTCACGCTGAATGTGTGTAGCGCTCGAGAAGCACAACTTTTCAAACCAACTCCTGCACCCTGACTGCGAAAGATGAAAAACACATGCACGCCATTCTTTGTTCTTCAGGCTCGAGCCTCTTTCTCGCTCTCGTGTTGTGTCGAGAAGGCCAGTGTCATTATACGCGTCTGAAAACAGCCAAGGCCGTTGTCGTCTCCCTTTTTTCTGTTGCCATGGTGAAACTGTAAAGATGTATAGTGCTGATAGAAGAGTGTACGTGTGTGTGTACCTATGTGTGAATGTGTGTGTGTGTGTTCAAGAAAAGCAACAGATGTAGAGAACAATAAAATTAAAGGTGGAGAAGACAGAAAATAGGCACAATGTTTTTGTGCATTTGTTGTTAGAAGAAATTGTGAGATGAATAATTGGAAACTGAACAATGGCTCCAATTAGCTTCATTGTGTGAAGTTTTGGAGATGAAGCTGGGTTAGTGTCTGTTTTTTTAAAAAATTATATAGCATGTTTGGGTTTGATTATGTACAGAGAGCAGAAAAAGTTAGAAGGCCATGCAATTACTGAAAAAGGATTCATTTGAATGCTGGTGTAAGTGAATACTGAGTACTAGCAGAAGCCAAGGCCACAGGCTTGAAAGCAAAGCGCCTTCTGTATTTTCTTTAGACGGACAAGTGAAAGCAGACCTTGCACATGTTTGTCTGCTTCGCTGAGAGGAATGCAGACCTCAACAAGCTGCACGCACACATCAGCCAGTCACACTTCGATCTGCAGAGACGTCCTTCTGTTCTGTGCCAGTAAATTAAAAAGAGGGCCTGAAAGCCAAGCTGGCTTAAGACACGAGGTGAAAGCAGAGATTTGTTGATCGGTCTGGAGCTCTGGATAAAATATGATGAAAACAAGTTGTCTGTGTTTGTGTTGTACAAGCAATCAATCATGACTGATTGGTGAGGACAAATTGTTTGACTCTCTAATGCTGTCAGGTAAGAATTTAGATTTTCTAAAACCTTGGTTTATGACAACCTCGGCTTCACGTTGTGTTTATTAGTAATTAACATGCCTAATGTAGCAAAGACCTTTAATTCCCACGGCAACCATAAACAAATGCACGATAGGTCCACATACAATAAAGGCATGAGTCTGTGCTACCTGATTAGATAGAAATCCAGGCATTTACATGTTATTTCTGTCTATTTGATAACCACAACCTTGCTAAACAAAAATATATGTTAAGTAAATGAAACCTCAAATAATAAAATATTGGCAGATTTTTCTGTGGCTCCACAGTTGCAGATGAGAATCCCCTGAGAAGGAAAAACCCAGCTGTATCAGTTGGATTCATTATTAATTATTACAGGCAAATCTTAGTTTTATTTTTATTATTCATTTGAGTCTGTGGAATGTTTTATTTTAAATTCATTGCTTTTATTTCTGGCTTCACGTGAGTGTAGATTTTTTTGTCATTGAGTAGTCCTGTAATATTTAAGTCCCCCTATTTAAAAAAAGGCTCCCTAATGACTAAATAGCACAATTATGCTCTTTTTAATTTAAAAGGAGGTCTAGGTGAGAGGCCTTCACTATTTGTGCTCAATACACTGCAAAATATGCATAAAGCGCTCAGCTTTAGTCATTAGATTAAAGAGGGGTTTTTATGTGCTGGCCTGTATTACCATATAAGAGGCGGGTGTGTTTGTGTGGAGTGTCTCGGGATTGCATTGAAGTGTATGACGGCTTCGTTCCTCATGCTGCACACAAGTATACCTTGGGAGTGTGCGCGTGTGTTGTTGAAGTGGCTTGTTCAGCTGTGTTGAAGTGTACTGTCCTTGCTTTTTATGTAGCACATTTCTGTGCTGTTATGAAAAAACGACATTTACACTTTCTTTTCCAGTGACATTATATTGCTTTCAGTTTTTCTGCACGTGACTTGTTGTCCATAAGTGGCACAGATGTTCCTGTACGCTATCTCAGCTGCTTGGTTGTGCCTCAGTGCGCACGCAAGGTCCACATACAGTAAATATCCTGCTACTAAGTAGTACAGTCTGCAGGTCCTATCTGCTTTGGTAGACTCCTGCCTCTATGCGTCTGGTGCTTAGGGCCTGTTCTTGTGCTGCCGTGATCAGAGCCTCTGTGCTGTCCTTTTAGCAGTTCTTTTCTGGCCACTGGTAAGATTTCTTGATGTCAGCCACTTCCTCTATTTGTCAGTGGTTCATCCCATTCAGGGCCTTGGTCGTGTAGATTGCTCCTCTTTCTGTTCCTCACCGTCTGTCTTCAGCTGCCTGAGGCGTTCTTGGAGCAGCTCTTCTTGGGCGCCTGATATATTCACAGATGCTCCATGTTTCATTCTGGATTGTGCCTCTGACACTCACTAATCCTTGCCCTCGCCATTTGCAGTGCTCATAGAGCCTCAGGGTGCTGGACTTCCGGTTGTGAGGAGTTTTTGTTTCTTCACATCAGTGGCATCTCTCTCCTCCTGTGACCAGCTTGGTACGACAGTGGGGTATGTGCTGAGCAGTAGAGAGGATGTATTGATGGCTTGGATCTTATTCCTACCATTCAGCTGGCTTTTTAAAACCGTCTTATCTTCTGGAAGTACTTGTGGCTGACCTTTGTGCATCTTTATCATGGTTTCCCTTGGATTGTGGGATACCCAGGTACTTGTAGCTGTCCCATATATCTGCTATTCCTCCTTCTGGTGGCTCCACCCCTTCAGTCCAGGTTATCTTCTCTCTCTTTTTTACCATTTGGCCAATATACCCACTTATCCAGGCTAAATGGCATCCTGATGTCCTCGCTATCGATCCTGATGAGGAGGATTGGTGAGTGTGAGGTGACTGATGGTCACTCCAGTCCTGAATTTATATCTGTATCCAGTCTTAGTGATGAGCAGGCTTACAGGACTGACGCCTGTGCAGAACAGCAGTGTGAACAGTGATATATTTTGCATTTGATGGTGACACGTGTGGTTATTACCAGGTACTTCTTGGTGAGTTTGGATGTTGGCTTTCTGCTCATCCATAGTTCTCACATGTGTGGCATATACCCTCTCATTGGGTCGGCATATGTGATACATAATAGCATCTCTGCATCAGTTCTATATTATCAGCCGTTGTCCATGGATGCTTTGTTCCAGTAGCCTACTTCCCATCAACATGTCTTGGTTCCTCCACACCTGACGTGCATATATATTGCCGTATAGCAAGTGGAATGTTTTCTTGATGCTACTCTTGTACTTGTTTTGAACTCAGAAAAAAAAAAAAAAAAAGGAAGAAGCGCTGTGTTAGTGTTTCAGCGGCTGACAGTGTAGCAATGCACCGTTGCGGCATGTTTTCCAGTGGCTCGCCCAGCCGAAGTGCGTCAGGAGAATGACATTTGTGATAATTGCTGTTTGATGTTTGAGATGTTTACTTGCGAGTTGACAGGTTATTATGTGTGGTACACAGATGGAAGACGCAGCGCCATACTGCATATTCAGATCTCAGTGTTTGCTGTGTTCTGCTTTTATTTCATCAAATTACTTGGAAGGGAAGTTCTTTACACACTAAGGTTGTCTTTTTTTTTCTGTAGATGATTGTTTCCAAAATAAATCCGTTTTTTAACGTTAATAAAACTTGGACATACTCAGTGTTAATATTTAGGTAGCAGTAGGATGAATGGATATTTGCTTAGACCCACTTAAATATGCATAACAAGTCTCCTGATATTTTTTCTTATAAGTTATTATAGCAAATAAAATTGAGGGTTAATCAGCCTATGACTTCCTCCCTGTGTCCATAGAGTTTAAAGGATGTGCCACTTGCTCAGGTGGAAGATACATGTCCAGTGAATTTAATCAAAAATATTATTTAATCTAACCTGCAAAACAAAACAAAAAACATTTAAGAACCAAGTTTTCTTACTGTGCTGAAGGTTTTTGACATCTCTCTTTGTGTCTCTCAGGTTATTATGGGAAAAGCTGCACTGACGCCTGTCATCTGAATCCATGTGAGAATGAGGCTCACTGCCACAGGAAGCCCAGCTCTTCCCATGGATACATTTGTGACTGCGGAGACAACCACTACGGGCAATACTGCCAGCACAGGTACACAGGCAAACGCCCACGCAACTGATGTAACATTTGAACTTCGGGTTACCTGCGAGGTGCCAACACAGACTACAACTCTTTGTAGTCTCTAGCCCACTTAAGCTCTGTTCAGTTATGTGCGTGTCTTGGTAGCTTTAGTTCAGCCTTGTTGCCCCACATCTCCAGCGTTCCATGTAATCCACTGTGGGATGAGCGGAGTCTCAAGTCAAAACACACACACACTCAGAGGTTATCTGTGGTTATGTTAAACTGTGTGAAGTAAGCGTAACCCTGACCTGACCCCGTGCCTCTTTCCTGCCTGTGAAATCCACACAGCTTAAGATTTATCTCATGAGCTGCTCATTGTGTGAGCTTTTGTCCCAGATGAACATCTTTGATCTGGTGTGTTTTTCACAAGGACACACATTTTCACCTGCAAATGAAATATCGTAAAGTTTTTCCATATATTTGATTGGCAGACAGTGAGAGTTGTATGAAAATTAAATCAGCACTAAGACTGGATTTATAATAATTTTACAAAGATTATGCAACAAGTCATATATGGACACACATATATGGCTCATTAACCATAGGTGGTCATGAGAGTACCTCTTTTTCCTTTTTTTTAAGTTGCCACCATGCACTGAAGGATGATAACATCAGAAATGGATCGACATTTTATATTATGGCTACTTTTATTTGCAGATTTGCTGATTTATATCATTTTAAGGTTCAGGTTTTTATGCCTCATCAGAGTACCTTTAAAGTACTATTTATTTTAGCGAGTGAAATGACATAGTGGGCTTGTTATATTTTATAGAGGACTACTTCTGTCTGTCATCGTCACTTTAGGTGATGATTGACAGCTATTTGCATGAAGGTTTCTGCAAAAGTAAATCTTGCTGCTCTAGGTCTGTTAGTAATGGTTCCCTGCAAAACAATGCATCGATAATGTTAAAAGCATACATGTATTTCCCGGGTCATGAATGAGCCTAGCTTACCAATATCCATATCACAATAATGAGCCAGTTCCTATAGAACAAAAGTTCAGACTAACATCTAAAAATTAAAAGTTTTAGCTGTTTTAAAGCAAACGTGAAAAATAATCTTAAATGACTTGCCAGTTTGAACACATTTCTCATTTAGGAAAGACCCCTACAAGGCATATATTCATCAAAGCACAGCTGGAGCAGCTTCCGCTTAAGGCCCTGTCTTTGTTTCTGTGCACCCTGAGTTATGATCAGACAAAGTATTTTGCATTTAAGCTGCCAAAAATACACAACAGGGAGAGTCAACCCTGATATTCAGTTACAAATCACTCACATCTGAATTTTGCTCTCCGAGACTTTCCACAAGGTGCAATTAAGAGATGCTCACAACAGTCTGCATTAACTGCGAGAAGCACTCATCTCTTCAGTGAACCATTAGACGCTAGACATTAGAGTTTAGGAGGAAAGCACATTAGCTGAGATGTGAGCAAATGAGAAGTGTAGTGAACATAAAAAAAAGTTATTTTTATAGAGTTGAAATTCAGTGTCAGTTTAGTAGTTTGAGAAAACAGGTTTTAAAACGAATCGGTGAGCTTAATAAATGTTTTAAATGGGTGAAGGAGGCTTTCCTGTTTAATATGCGACTGTTCAAAGTGTGGCTGTGCCAGCAATAAGAAACATTTAAAGTTTGTGGCTATGTAGGAAGTCTAATGCACCTTGTAAACCTTATTGTCAAAAGTTAATCGATATATTGTGTATAATCATATCTTGTTTCTGTGTCTCAGCAAAAGTGCAAGTTCTTTGTTTGTACATCTACCTCCACATGCCAGTATTAATATTTCCTCCCAGTTCGATCCATACCTTTGCTTCCTTCATTTCATACTTGTTTCTTTCATCTCTTTGTTCCCACCAATTATTTGGAAATCAGAGGGAATGTTGAATCCTTTGAAGAGCGATTAAAAGTTTTTGACAGGCTGTGTTGCTCAGTTGGTGTTTTTCTCTTTTATCTGATCTATCTTGTGTTAATGACTCTGTGTCTCTGTGTGCGTGTAGGATTGATCATCAGTGTCCCAGGGGTTGGTGGGGATCTCCAACCTGTGGACCGTGCCACTGTGACACCAATAAAGGCTTCGATCCTGACTGTAATAAGACCAGCGGACAGTGTCAGTGCAAGGTAACCAGGAGAAACACACAAAGTACATACAACGATGTTGTGAAAGGTAGTAGAAATACTTTTTTTCCCTCTGGGTGTGTCGGTTTCCTCTGGATATTCCTCCCATAGTCCCTAAGCTGGATAAGGTGTTAAGAAATTAGATGAATGGATGGGTAGTTGTTGTATTACTTAAATCCTGGAGCTGCTCAAAAAGTCATTACAACACATTTTGCTATGGAACCAAATATTTAAAATTGTCATGTTTAAAATTTATGCTGTTTAGATTAAAAACACCTAATTAGTAAATTGATCATCTGCAGACCACCCAGTAAACGCCTCTCAGGTTGATAGGCTATCCAGATGTGTATATATAACAGCAACCACGATATGTTGATCATCCATAGATATTGAAATACACGCGTATTGATATACTCCTCTGTAGCTGCTATATTGAATCCTGTTTTATCTAGGCTTTAATCCTGAAGATAATCTTTAATCTGTGTCATTTCCCCTAAATCCACACCTCGTGACTACATGAAGCACACATGATCACAGATCGGGGTCCAAGGGTTAAATTGGGAGGTTTTACTGAACAATCTCTATATTGAATTCCAGCTGGCAAGTAGTGTGTAGGTGGCATAAACAATGAGTGTGTCGGAAATGTGGTGCCTATAGCCGATCACCATGTTGATTTGACCCCGGACAAAGTAGTTATCAACAATTTAGATTCAATTTGAAGTTACTTTATTCTTCTCATTGTTGTGCTAACACAACAATGCTCTCATTTAGCCTACGTGCCAATCATGTCGAGGCAAGTATTGCAGTCGATATCTTAAAGTAAGGTTTAAAATGAGATCTTAACAGATTTATCTTTCTATACATTAACAGTTACTTTGGGAAGTCCTTCAGAATTACATTACATACACTGGTGATGCTGCACCATCATCCTCTAACCTGGTATTATTCTTGTCCTTACTGCAGAGTTAGGTCCCGTTCACATAGACCTAGACACTGGCTGGCAACCTGCCTGGCAACCACCAGTTGCTAGGGAAAAATGTATAATTCCCAACCAGATGCAAGTGGTTGTTGCAGGTATCTGGCAGATGCATTGAAAACAACTACTAAAATTGCAGTGACACAGGCCTGGAGACTGGTGAGTGACCCAATCATAGTCTGTTGGGAAGATGTCTGCAACTTGTCTGCAACTACTTGCTAAGCTGTGAAGAGTGCTACGCAAACAGAAAGTGGGGAATGTTATGTCTTTTGAAATGTGTTGGTTTCAGAGGTAAAGAGCCAGCTTTTGTTTTAAAGGTGAACATTCTTACTTCCAAGTTCCACTACCACTTGATGGTACACAGACAATTCAGCGTCTTCCAGACTTGGAAGACAACAGACAACTTTGGCAATCTGCTAGCGAGCAAAGCAATCACAAGAAAGTTTTGGTGCTGTAACAACCTGCAAACACTTGCCACAAATTGTTTCTAGAGACCAGGCGGGTTGTCATCTCTAGTGGTGTGTGAGGCAAAGGCATCAATATCCTCTGTATTCTCAAGCTGTGCAAACTAAATCATCAACTGTAATGCATTGATTGATGCTCTTCAACTCTCTCTTATACATGGCTCCCCATCTGATTCGCTGTATAAATCTCACAGTCATGCACGCTGATGTAATTGTAACACGCTGATAGTTTGTATGGTTGAGACTCATGTGTCCGTCCATGTGTATATTCAGGAGTTCCACTTCCGTCCGCGAAACTCGGACACCTGCCTGCCGTGCGACTGCTACCCAGTGGGGTCCTTCTCGCGGGCATGCGACCCAGAGTCAGGACAGTGTCAGTGCAGGCCTGGCGTAATTGGTCGTCAGTGCAACTCGTGTGACAACCCTTTTGCTGAGGTCACAAACTCAGGCTGTGAAGGTGAGAAAAAGAAGCAGGTCAACTGAGTTTGTGTTTGTTTATTTTTAGCTTATTTTCTTTAAAAGAAATAAGAAAGAAAAAGAAGCAAGCACCAGCGGGGGCTCTGAACTGTGTGTGTGTGTTTATTGTCATATTTTTGCATCTCACTGTTGCCTGTTGAGATTACTCCTGTTTACACAACAGGGGGCTACATCATTCATTCATTCATCTGCTGATGTGAAGCTCCGTATCATATCTGAGGCGTCACCGCTTGCGGGTGAAAAAAATCAAATAAATAAATAAAAAAACTTCAGTAATTCTAAAAACTGCCTGAAGGCAATATTAGTGTGAGGGAGTGAATCACTCGTAGAAAACGATTTGCTTTATGTTAAAAGTGTGTCACTGTCACAGCTCCATTGATAAAAACAAAGTAAATGAAAAAATCAGCTGCTTTTGTTCCAAGTTGGATTTAGTATTAAACCTTCTCTGCGAAGTTGTAGTTCCCAAAACTTGTCAAAACAATTTCATCATCCGTGTATCTTTTGTGGGACTGTCAGTAGACTGGTGGCAAACTCCAGATGACTTTAAACAAGGTGTATATTTTTTAGGATGGGTTCAAAAGCCTTCAGACTAAATCATCTGTAGAGACAAAGACATGTGAATGACAATAATGAGCCACTTCTGAGCTTTTACCCTATTTACCTTCTATTGTGTAATCACAGGATTCCTGTTTCTCCGCTGTTCCGTCTTTTTAAAAATGGTCATGTTTGTCAAGTCTCTGCCTGAGCCCAGAGACACAAAGAAACTGTTAATTATAGTCATCGTCTATTTAACAGCTTCCAGTTGATTCTCTCTCCCTTTTTCCCCTGTTCTGTGCAGCTTTGTCAGTTCCAGCGTCTCCACTTGTAATTACTTCTTTTAGTGAGACGCTGCTGTTTTATTCTCTCACAATCATTTTCATTTTTTTCTCCGCAAGTCAAAAGAAAAACTTAAAAAAAAATGTATTTACATTGTGAGTCATATTTTGTCATGATTTTAAATGGAAAAGGTTGTTGAGCTGATAAGGATTTTAATTGGTGTTCTCTCTCCCGCAGTCATTTATGATGGTTGTCCAAAGACCATTACTCAGGGGATCTGGTGGCCGCGTACCAAGTTCAACCTGCCTGCCGCGGTGCCCTGCCCCAAAGGCTCTGTCGGTCCGTATACATTAACACAAATGCATTCAAACACATTGATTTTTCATGCCAAATCATTGTGAGGAGACATTTTAAAAAAATTCATGTTTCTCCTCTTTGCAGGTGCTGCCATTAGACACTGTGATGCCGAGAGAGGCTGGTTGGAGCCGGACCTTTGCAACTGCACTTCACCTCCGTTTGTGGAGCTCAGTGCTGCTGTACGTAGACCACTAATGACAGTAATACAATAACTAATTCACTTTTTAACTCCATTAAAAGTTTGTTCTGAACATCTAAAATCTAAATTTCTCCTGCAGGAATATTTCAATTAAGTTTTTAATTTAATTTAATTTATTTTTAAACAGTAACAGGAACCAATATTTTTAATATGCAGCTAGAACGCTTTCTCAGAGATTTCCAGTTTAATTCCTGTCTTGAAGGAATTCTTCAGTCTGAAAATTATTCAAGGACAGATTTGCCTGTTGGACAGACAGCTGAAATGCTCACGCATGCAAATATGTCATCTGGCATTAAATCTCTTCATTCATTCAATAAATATTTTTCCCGCGTCTGGATGTTTGTGTAGCTCGATTCCCTGGAGCGCAACGAGACAGAGCTGAACACCATCATGGAGAAGAAGCTTGCCCACCAGCTCCGTGATGTAACCGAGGCTACCACCCGGCTCTATGGCAATGACCTGCAGATAGCTGAGCGGCTGCTGTCACGCTTACTTACATTTGAGACCCAGCAGAGTGGCTTCGGACTCACCGCCACCCAGGACGCGTACTTCAACGAGGTAAAAATGACATATTTTTGACAATTCCTTTATACGCTCCTGTTAGAGTCTTTACAAAGACACACTCTGCTTGAGTCTGTGTATTTTAGACTGATGTACTTGGGGAGGAGAGATGCGATGAGGATGCAGGTGTTGTGAAAAAAGGAAGACATTTTGCATTAACAAGGGCTGTTTACTGGTTCTTGATGATTCATCCTTTCTGATCTAAATCTAAGTGACGTCATGGAAAAAGTGTGGAAAGCAGCATTCACACAGACGATACAAACAATACAACGAACACCATCATGAGCAGTTCAAGGACAACTTTTAGGTATATTGATAAAATGCTGCATTTAGTGAGCAAAAGCAGGACTGTTTAAAATACAGATGAAGTGCAAGCTGTGAAAGGTTGTTGGAAGAATCCAGGTGTAAAAGTAAGGGGTGTTTTCATGTGTGAAAATCAAGTTTTTCTAAATCTCATTTTATTAGCAGCTTTTATCAGTATGTCAATAGATTTAAGTGTAACTTAACAAGCGGATCACTAAGGAAAGTGTCCAACTAACTACTCTAAATGACCTCGTGAATATGATGCGAAATTATTAATAATATCTGCTCTCTTGGTGCAAAATTAAATATTACAATAAAACATTAAGTTGCGAGTTAAAATCTTTGTGTTACTATACTCCTGCCGCTAGCAACTACAAATCTGCACAGAATCTCCCAGAGGACATAAAATAGCTGCTGTTATTTAAAACTCTAGCTATGATTGATACACTCTACTATTATGGGGTACAGACCCAGTGACTAGATATTGCAACGAGATGTCTTTTCTCAGAAATTTGGAAGTAATGTTGCTATGGTGATGCGGTGACAGTAACTCATGAAGTATTGCAGCGCGTCATCTCCGCATATTAACTGACAGGCTCTCGTTTTACCTGATGCCGACGCCTTCAGCTGAGGATGCACCAGCTGACAGGCGATAATTTAAAAATTGTTGGCATTCTGACATAAAGGCGGTAACCAGACATCTCTGTTTTATTTTGCCAGAAATATTTAAGCTTATATATCAAACTCAGCTGACAAGGAATGAGCTGCTCCCATACATCACGAGTAAGTGGCTGAAGAATCCAGGAATGCAGGACCCCTCCTGCTAGCTTCAGCCTTCCAAACTGCTCGCTGACATGAAACTGACAGCTCACTCGCTTATAATACTTTACTGCGGTAGTTACACTTATTGTAATTCATGAGGTGAATTTAAATTGTAATTCCCGCTGGAACATTTTCTCTCCACGTCACTCAAACGGTTGTAAGAGTCGTAAAGTATAATGTGGGATTTCTGCTAGAAACAAGCGATTTTTCTCATGGTTATTAATTGAAACCTCACGACATTTTTCCCTCTTATGTCTTTAACTGATTAGTTGGCTCCTGCTTTTTAATGTTTCAGCCAGGGTGTGATTTATTCACTTTAATTAGGGACCTTAGTGGGCAATAAAAAGATGTATTTCTCTCCAGTACAGTATCCACAGCAGGATGCGATTCATAATTCATGCTAACAGGGAGGATTTTAAGCCACCCGATGGTAACCGTGAGCAGTAGAAAGTGAGTGGTTGTATTTTATTCTCCCGTAGTCTGAGCACAAAATGTCATTTGTGCCTATTTAGATGTTAAAGTTCCGTAATGCAATCCCCCCCAGTGTTTTCCCACTGACATTTGCTTTGTTACTCCACTGATTCTGCATAACGCGCTTGAACTAGTCCAAGTTTAAGGTTCTGGTTTTTTGTTACAACTGAGCCACAAATCTGGTGGCTAGGAGAAAGAAAGTGCACGGCAACACAAAGGAGTAAGACTTCATCCTCCCTTCACTTTTCTTTTTATAAAGTTGTCTTAAACCTGTGTATATGAATTTGTTGTGGCACTCAAAAGGTATCTTAGCAAACACAGTCCACACACACACACACACACACACACACACACACACACACACACACACACACACACACACACACACACACACACACACAGACAGTTGCTATGGCAACTCAGCAGCAGTATTAATGATGTCCTAGAGTGAGAGAAAACAAAAACCTTTTCCTGCCTGTCCCTTCATTTAACCTGACAGTAAATCAGAAACACGGCCATTAGGGCTTCGTGATTGGTTAGCTGGTTTGTAGTGTCACAAAGCCGCTATACGGTGTGTTGCCACATTAGCACATTAATGCCCGGCTCACCTGACTCGTAACTTCGGCTTCTGGCTGTAAAACAGTTGTGCTGCCTGCATCTGGAGGTAATGAGGTAGCTTTTGGTTTATTATGGCATCACTAAAGGGAAGCTACAGTCCGACCTCTTTTTTTTCTTCTAAAGAATAGAAAATTTATATCTGATGATACTTGACACATCATTTTAAACAACAGCAGCTATTAGGCCAAGATGAACAGGTAATGCCTAACACGGTTTCTATAGTAACCCAGCGGCGGTAATAGAGCCCCGTGGCTTCAGCAGAGATGAAGGGAAGCGGGGAGGAAAGTAGAGTTTTCACATCAGGTATGTAGCAGTGAACGAAAGAAGATGAAAACCTTTCATGTTCAAGCTGTGATCAAATCCATCTGAATGCTGCTGTACTGATAGGAGACGGCTGGGGCTCACGTTTTGTCAAGTATGTGACAGCACAGCGACAGAATCTTTAAAATGTACTTGTAGTTTCTCTTAAATGAAGCGAAAGAATCGCTGAAGAGCTGAATTGAAAAAGACAATTTTTCAAAATTGCATGTTGCAAAAAAAAAGATAGCCCCTCTTTCTCTCTCCGTCATCCATGCTGCCTTTGTGAATCTTTCTTTCTGGATTCCCGTCATCCTTGGCCTCTATACTGTTTTACTCTCCTTTTCTTTCCCCCCTTCACCCTCTTTCTTTTCAATAAAGTTTATATGGGCTCTCGCCGGGTCTTGAGCTCAAGAGCCGCCAATTTTCCAATTTTCTAGTTTTCTCTAAGTGCAGGTGGAAGTTTAACTGGGCGTGTTGTCTAAGAGAACAGCAAGCATTTTCATTCAGAGGATAATTTATTCATAGCAGTCAGAATCTCTCACTACATGTGCTGAAACATTTACTGCACAGAGGTCATCTTCAAAAGTAGTTGTAGTCACATACAGGTAATGCTGTACGTGACTCGATAACCTCTAACGGATGATAAGAAGGGAGCACAAAAAACTAGAACAATGCCATTTTTTATGGTACCGTCACATTGTTCATTTTGTCCTTTCTCCCACCCCCAACAATCCTTTTCTTCACTTCATTTTTCCATCTCATCGCAACTTTCCACCTCCCTACCTCTGTGCCTTCTGCATGTGACTTCTCATCTCTCTTATTCTCTCTTTTTTCTCCTCTTTTCACTCACTCATGCACAAATTCTCTTCTTGAATCTTTCTTCATCTCCCCCAACAATTCATGCATTCTTTCTATGCTGCACTGCATGTACTTGTACCTTGTTTGCCTGACGGTTGTGTCATATGTTATTTTTTCCTTTCTTTTCTCCCCAGAGCAATATATTACACTGCAGTACTTTATTAGGTCTGACTGCAAGGGATCCTCCCTGTCTCTCTCTTTCTCTCTTTTCCACTGATATTTCTCTTTGTTCAGCCCTTCGTGCAAGGCTCTGCAGTCCAGACTAATCTCTAAGAGGCCTCCATCCATAGTCACCAATTCTCCGTAAAAAAGCAATGACATGGGAGCACTGACAGTGGTGAAGCTTGTTCTAATTGGGGTCAGGACTTAGCTTGGATTTTTTATCATAGTTGTGCTCAAAGCAGCCAGACAAACGGCGTGACGATGCAGCGTACTTCTCATCTGCTCAACCAGAACCAGATTCTCGTGTTCTGACCTTTAATTCCTCGTTTTTCTCCCACTGTTAAACTTTATTGTCTGAATTGTCTCCCTGTGTGCCTTCGCCGTCTCTTATTTCCTCTATCTTTTGTCTTTCCTTCACAATTTTGTGTTTTATATCAGTATGCAGTTAAATTTGAAATTGTGTTTCATTATTTATCTTAAAAAAACAACAACATAAAAAAAAACAGTGCTACCAGCACAGGGACACATTTATAGATTTGATTTATGCTGTTATAAAGACATGCAGGTTTTCACACAGTCAGCTTGGCTAAAACTAAACGTGAACCTGCCTGTTTACTATGTTTAATGTAAAGTCTTCAATACTGTAAAACCTTAAATTAGTTTCCTTTATATAACTTAGGTGTAAGGTGTAGGTGTATCAGTATCACTATAACAGTAATTTTGTAGGAATGGGCTATGAATGGTTTTTAAAAATATAGAGAATATAAATAATTTCTTTACAGGAGATCATACAAACAATGTCTTTCAGATGCAATGTGCACCTCACAAAAAAGGAAAGAAAAATAAGAAAATATTAAAATGTTTGTCATAACCCAACCACACGCCAAAAATACAACAATACAAAATGTGTTTATTCAAATAATTATTCATTAATGAAAATATGTTTGGTGCAAACTGAATGTATACCAATCAAATTCCATTAATGTTTCAATGTTTCACATTGTACTTAAGTAAAAAAAATAAAATAAATAATAATAATAATTTACTTCTAATCTTGGGCATACCCAGGACATGCTGGAGTGATTTCATCCCCTGGCTGGCCTGGGAAAGCCTTGGTGTTCCCCTGGATAAGTGGAAGAAAATGGATGGATGGATGCATTTTGGGCAAAACATTTTTGAGTGCAGTCTCAGCAGGCTTCAAGTAGTATTCCAGTCATATGCAAACCAACATAATCTGTTCCCTGAAAGTCTCAGAACTACTCCGGTATAACAGAAGTCATCAGAGGATTCAGTGTTGTTAGCAGAAAACACCATAGCTGATTGTCCTCTGGCCACAAGTCAACTTTTATTTGAGTCTTTAACCAGTGTTTAAGCAGATGTCTGCCTCCGTGTAGGACCAAATAACTTAAATATATATATTTTGTCATCATCCACAGTCTCAGAACGATAATATTTAACATTTTTTAACGGTTGTTATTAACTGTGAAGCTCGTGTGGCCACTGTCCTCGAAGACAGTGCAGCAAAGCACCTCCTAAGAAGCCATGATACTTTTATGGGCTCTTTTTCTGTTTTTATTTCTGCTTTTATTAATTCTTTATCCTTCTGCTGGTGCCAGAACGTCCTGCGAGGCTGCAGTGTGCTGTTGGGTCCGAGCACCTCTGGGCTTTGGCGTACTCTCGCTCAGAGTCAGAACCACATCCCAGGCGGCGGTCCGGGAGCGCTGACGGAGCTACTGGAGCAGTACGCCAAGAATCTGGCTCAGAACATGAAACTCACCTACCTCAACCCGGTGGCGCTGGTTGCTCCCAACATTGGTGAGTTTGGACTGCAGATGCAGACATGCAGACACAATACAATAATTAATCACCGATCACACCCCAAAATTAAACGAGACAGTAATGAAATCTCAATCTTTGCAAATGATATGCTTCAGTTTTCTCACAATACTGTAAATCGCTGCTGTGAAATCAGCGATAATGAGTCATTGTAAAGCATGGGGATGAACAGCACTAATGCAAGTGATGATGATGGCACAGCCAGAATGTTGGCAGCACCACAGAGAGATGGATTTCACACTCCCACTCAGACAGCAGCTAATGCTTTCAGCACATCCACAACCCCCCCCCCCCCCCGAAGCACCGCAGCACTGGCCAACATACAACATACACAAAAAACACATACACGCTGGCGTTTAACATCACTGGACATGCAAAGCTCCTAAGAGTCAAGGTTATTAAAGTTTCATTTAGTTTCTGCCATCCCTTCACTTGTGCTTTTTGCTCTTATCCACATTTTTCTGTCACTTTCACAGTGTCAAAAAATGCTGTTAGATAATCTGCACCGCTTACAACAAGACGAGGTGTTGAAGTGTCAACAGCAGCAGCAGCTTTGGCAGGGATCAAGCCAGTGACAATGAATTTCACACTCGGTTAATGCTCTTAACTGCACACGCCGATTGAATTCCTTCAAAATACTTTACACCCAAAAACTCATCAAAGTTTCCAGCTGCTGAATTTTGCCTCAGCAGCTTCTTCTTGTGTACCTTTGGTCACACAGTCACTGTAATCTCCTCATGACGTACCTTTGTTGGCTAATATTGACTTACCACTTGAACTTCTATATGTTTGTGAATCTTTTTGTTAGTTATACCTGCGTTTGCTCTTGGATTCTTACAAAATCCAGTTATTTAACTCTGAATCGAAGCCAAGGCGACAAGAACAGAGCAGCAGTGAAGGCAACACTAATGAGAAACATGACTGACGCAAATTTTTTCGCTCCAGCAAACACACAAACACGTGGCTGATGCTCCAAGCTAAACGGGTAAAAATGAATAACATGGGAGAGGACGTGGACGAACTTGATGGGTTGTCAGCCTTCGGTTAATTTCGATTTTTGCTGCTTTTGTTGATGATGCTAGCAGTAAAACCCCATATTTGCAATCTCTTACATTTTATTTAACAAATAAACCACTTTACATGAATATTATCAGATAAACTCTCATGCCTCTCACACCAACAGATTGAGTGCTGTTTGCTGGATCAAATGTTTCGTCGTTATTGAACACTCCATGCTGACGTACTTCCACTCTGTGTGCGTGTTTGGGAATTTTTATATTCTCTCGCTACCTAATGATTCACTAATCCATAGGGGAAAAAATATTTTTTAATGACACAGCTAAAAATGACAATTGTTCTATGACTGAATCAAAGAGGAAAAGCTAAACTTAAATAAAACAGATAAATCAAGTAGCTGTATGAGCTGTCTCGTATTACTTTTACTGACTCAAGGTCACACGGGTCTGGCACGCAAGCTGCTTTGATGCTTAATGGCACAGAAGAAGATAAGAGTGCTGGTTGGGGCTGCACGATTATGGCTAAAATGATGATCACAGTCATTTTGTCCAGTATTGCAGTGAATAAACAGAACACTGGTTCAGCATCTTCACATCTCTACAAATCTCTGCACAGAAACAAAATTTTTCCTCCTCATTTCCTTAAATTCAGTGCAGCTCTTTGAAGAAAAAAAAAATTAAACTGTACCAAAACACAAAATTAAATCAAGAGGTCATATTCCTTTTAATCTCTTTAAACTACCATTTGCAGACAAATATGTGTTTGTACATATACACCATTCATTGTACCTGCATGATGGATGTGAATAAAACTCATATTGCCTTTATAAAATAATTAGGAAAATAGCATATCGTTTGTCCAGTGTGTCGACAATGTTATTGAAGCCTTCGTTACTCTTACTGTCTTCGGCCGTGTTGGTGATTTCAGTTGGTCAGTGTGAGCTGGATGGATGCACAGGCTGCTTTTATGGATGTATGAGCTGATGTTGAATGAGTCGCGTCAGCAACCATTGCCTTGTTTTCTTTGTCCTGCATTCATCATGCTGCAGTTTGCGGTGTTTTTCCAGGGGGTTGAATGTTGATTTGAATTTGAAGTGAAATTTGAATTTCAACGTAGTGTTACTCATGGGTGCATGGAACACCTGTGATTGGCACATACAGACACACTGTCAGGCACTAATTTAGGGGGCGCTTGATTTGCTTTTGCTCTGTATTTTAATTGGCAAAGCAGTGTTAGATGGTCATATATGTCCAAAGTTTGAGATAATGAGGTCAGCATATGTAAAAGTAACCCATCAAGCTTCTGATTCCTCTAATTGCTTGGATTTAATTTTTTTTCCTACTTTTTTTCCTAGTCAGTTAGCTTAATGTTGGAGAATATTCTTGATATAGTTTGTGTACTAAGAGAAACATCACGGGTAGTATTATTAGGAGACAGTTTATCCCATAATGATTTCAGGGTTATTTCCAGGTAATGACCCAGTGTGGGGGTTCTTTCATTATTCTTCTTCTTGATGGATGCATTTTTGTAAACTGGACAAGTTTAAGATGAGACACTTTATTTTGTACACAACAGTGACATGTTTTTTAAGAGGTGTTGTAGAGAGCACAGTGTGTTCAGTTCTGCTCCAGTTAATCAGCCATTGCAAAAAGTAATATGCAGTGTTGGTGGGTTTTTTTAAACATATTATTTTTGTTAAAAGTAATGCAGTATGTTACTTAATTATTTGCCAGAGCACGTAAAAAGTTACACTACTCATTACATTACTTTCTCCTACACAAAGAAAATTTTAAAACGAACCCAAAGAGACTTCAAAATAATCACCACAGTGAAATATGAGCAGTTATAAATGGAGGCTGTAAGCTGGACTGCCCATCACTGTCTTTGTTACGTGTTGATGATCAGGCTCTGGCTGCTGTACTGGGGTCAGCATGCACTCACGTTTATCACCAGTTTGGGTTCTTGGCTAGCTTTGTGTTAGCGTGCTATTTGTGCAGATGCTTGCAAAAAGCTAAAGTTTTGTAGGCAGTGTAATGCAGTTGTTTGCAAGTAAAAGTAATTTCCATATCTCTGCTGTTAATCACGTCACTGTTTTCCTCCTGCACACGAACTGAAAGGAGCTCATTTTAACGCAAGTGGACAGGATGAAAAAAATGTGTTTGTTTGAGGAGTTTTTCTTCTGTCCATTTGTCCACAGCAATGCATTACATTACTGTGTTACTGAAAAATGTAATACAATTACAGTAACATGTTTCTTTGTGACATGCGACACCCAAAATATGGTGAAATAGGGACCAGTGACATTGGTTTGCTGTGATTGTGACACTTTGTCTTATAAAAGTTACTACAATGAGCATAGCTTAAAATCAGGATATGGACTATCTTTCCACTTTTTAACATACTTTTAAAATCAGAAAGCGAATGCATCACTGCTGCTATCTAAAGTGTAAGATACATGTTATTTTAACCAGTCATATTATGCTAATGTAACAACATAATTACCCTAATTACCCAACATCTGTGGGAATTTCATCCAAAAAATGTTTATATGTGTCTGTTGCTGCATGTTTATTAATCAGTTATGAACCTGGACCGCATGGAGAACCACACCCATGTGCGGAGGCGTTTCCCACGCTACCACACCACCCTGTTTCGTGGTCAGGCTTTGTGGGATCCCTATACTCATGTGATACTGCCCCCTGCTGCCCTGGTGCCACAACGGCAGCGGCTGCATAACTGGAAGGAGAAGGAGAGGACGGAAAAAGAACGTAAGAACAGACACACACACTGAATAAAAACCTTCAAAGTGTTTCGGGCTGAACCCAAGAAACATATTCTGACTCAAACTTTTCAGTTTCAGCCTCAGATCCTCAAAACACCGCTTTTGCGCCTGTCAGTATCTCGGCCAATCAGACAGGAGAATACACTGCAGCAAAACATACTGCTGCGTTGCCTGAGCCGCCCATAACCATCGTGATCCTGCTCATTTACCGAAGTCTGGGTGCTGCCCTTCCTCCCAAGTACCACACAGACAGACGAGGAGTGAGGTGGGAATCTGAAACACACTAAAGAAAATCTCATTACTGCAACTCCAAAAACTTCTCGTGATTTATGCTCGTATGTCTTTGATTTGGTGCTAATCAGTCTGTAAAAATTGCTTTTAAATAACGTGAGCATCACATCATTAAATAGGGATCATTATCTTTCAATTCTAGCATCAACATGCCAGGATTTTACATATATATGTGTATAAAAAAGATCCAATGACGATAATTTGTGCTATTGATCATTTAGTCTCCAAAAGTGGGAAAAAAGGTTGAAAAAGATCCATCACTGAAGCCCAAACCCACATCTTCAGGTTGCTTGTTTGTATGCGTAACCATGAAAGACACATATGAAACACGCAACACTGTATCAGATCTTTGCAAGTAGGACATCTTTGCTCAATAAATGATTAAAAGAAGTTTTGGCTAATTGAATTCATAGTCATATGAGGAACACTGGTAGGTCAGCAGAGTATCTGCATCAGGACTAATTCCAGCGATCTTTTCTCTGTTTTAATCATCCTGTCTTTACTTTGTTTTCTCTCTTCTTTCCTTCTGCTGTCCCCCACTTCTCCTCTGGGCCTAATTACCGAGTAACAAGCTGTCCACTTCTCAGTTGGTGTCAATAATCAGTCATTTGTGTCTTATCTGGTTTACAAAACACACTCTTCTTTTTTTCGGTTTGTCTCTTTTTTTGGTTACTGTGTCTCTGCCTTTTTTAGCATCCTAACCAGGATATCAAACTCTGCTTTCTGTCTGATCTGGAGAATGTGTTGTAACTTCTGTACTGTCTCTCCTTCAGGCTTCCCAGACATCCAGTAATGAACTCCCCTGTGGTCACTATCTCTGTCTACAACAACCAGACATTTGTGGGCGGACATTTAGAGCAACCCATCTTACTGGAGTTCAAGCTGCTAGAGACGGCCAATCGCAGCAAGCCTCTGTGTGTACAATGGAACCACAGCAGCCCGTGAGTACATAACATGCGATGTTTCGCACTGTATTGATACTGTCGATACTGAAGTCCAGGGTATTGCAGTATGTCACTGCGTGATTAAAAGATACACTACTGTGTAGAGTTTGGAAATATCAAACTGTCATTTTTGAAATTTGCTAAATGCAAATATCTTAAACTTCAGATTTGAAGTTAATATGATGACTTTGGGTTTTGTCTTGTTGGCTTTAAAATATAAAATATATCTTTATTCAGATTTTTCTGCAGACCTCTCACAGAAGGAAAAGTACAGATGTAGTTTTAACAATAAGAATGTGAAGTGTCCACTGTTGTAAGTCAGGATGCACAGGAACAAGAACTAGAAATGGTCTGTCGAACACAGAGGGCTGAATCCAAAGACACCCAGAAAATAAGTAAAAACTTGTGCAGCAGGCTGGTCCATTGTGACAAAATTTCATTGCAGGAACTCAAAATGATATTCAGTAGTTTGTTTGACCCCCATGTGCTTTGATGTGGGGGGCTGACAATGTTGGGGCATTTTGTAGCTCTGGCAGTTCTCATTCTATTCATTCTATACGTCCTTGCACAAAGGAGCAGATACCGGTCCTGCTGATAGTAACTAGTAACTATAGTAACTCCTGGAATCTCCTCCATGTTCTTGAGACTGTGCTGGAAACACAGCAAACTTTCAATGGCAATCGCACGTATTGATGAGCCATCCTAGTTGGACTACTTGTGCAACCTCTGTAGGCTCAAGGTATCGCCTCATCCTACCACTAGTGACACTGACTCAAGTCAAATGCAAAAAAAACAAAAATTAAGAAAGAGTCAGAAAATATACCAATATCCTAGAAGTTGAATTAGCCTGATCATATACACTGATTAAAAAGTCTTTAATTTTTTTTAGCAGCACATATAATGAAGCCAATGTAGCCTACTATCTTTACCACAGTAAAAACTACCATACTAAACCATTATAAAAGTAGACGGGAGTGCCTGATCTGCTTTTAAAATACAAGACCACTTTAGCCAAAGGATTATTTCAAATGCTCACTGAACACCTTCTGACGTACACATATTTGACAGAGAAGTCTAATTAGCAACTCAATGCGTTCAGGTATTTAGACGTGGTCAAGATGACCTGCTGAAGTTTAAACTGAGCATTAGACTAGTGAAGAAAGATGATTTAAGTGATTTTGAACCTGGTGTGGTCTTTGGTGCCACATGTCCTGGTCTGAATAATTCAAACTGTTACCTACACAACAGGATGAACTAGGATTTTAATAGAAGATGGTCCAAAAAGGAGAAATATTGAGTTAGCAGCAGTTCTTTGGGTGAAAATGCCTTGAGGTCAGAGGAGAATGGCCAGACTGCTTTGAGCTGACTGGAAGGCAAAGGTAACTGAAATATCCACTCACTGAAAGAAAGGTACACAAAAGAGCATGTCTGAATGCACAGTATGTCCAACCTTGAAGCAGATTTATTTAACCTTTATTTATACAGGTAATCCCATTGAGACTCAATGTCTCATTTAGAAGAGAGGCCGGTTTCAGACAAACAATAAATGGTGGCCTGCGGCAGCAAATGACCACACCCAGTGGGTGCCACTCCTGTCAGCTAAGAACAGGATATTGAAAGGATAGACCCATCTTATAGCCTTGGATCAATGTTTCAGGCTGCTTCTGCTGCTGGTCTAATGGTGTGGGATATAGTCTTTGCACATTTTGGCCCCTTAGTACCAGCTGAGGATCATTTAAACAGCACAACTTTCTTTCAGTAGTGTTGCTCACCAGATCCATCCCTTTATGACAACAGTGTATTTATCTTCTGATGGCTGCATCCAGCGGGATCAAATGGCTTTGGGATGCGGTGTAACAGGAGATGTGCAGCTGACAAATCTGCAGCAGCTATGTCAATATGTATGGAAATATTTTTATGTCATATAAAATGCGTGAGCAAAAACTAATCAGAGCAAATAATTTAATTTCACAAGAGCAATTAAATTCCTCGCGTGTAATCTCTGAGGAATGTTTCCAGCACCTTGTTGAATCTGTGCCACAAAGAATTACAGCAGTTCTGAAAACAAAACAGGGGTCCGACCTGGCACTAACAAGGTGTACCTAATAAAGTGTCCACCGAGTGTTGTTTTGAGAGCATGTGACTTCTATTAATTATGAAAAACTGACACATGGACAGCAGCGGGACATCTTTCTTGAAATGTTGCTTATTATTCCTCGTTCCGTCTCTGTCCCTGCAGGTATGAGATGGGAGGTTGCTGGACGGTGAGAGACTGTATGGTGGTGTACAGAAACACGTCTCATGTGCGCTGTCAGTGCCAGAGACTGGGCACCTTTGGCGTGCTGATGGACAGTTCGCAAAGAGAGGTTAGTGATCAGTCAGTCAAGAGCTACTTACTTTTAATCAAGATAAATCAAGATAAGTCTTCATCCTCTCTCGTTCCCTGACCCTTTCTGTAGTAATCAAGCATTTCCCTTAAGTGAACCTTTTACTTCACCATGTCTGCCACTTTGCCCCAACACATTTTTTTTTCATTTAACAGTGTCAGCTGGTAATTGCCCAGTTTGAAGAAGGGGGGAAAAAGGGGAAAAATGTCTACAAATCCTGACTGACATTCAGAAGGCTGATGAAAGGCCTTGTTACAGTTGTAGAAGATTTTCACAGCTTAATGTAAAACCCCTTACCCACCGCTCCCAAGCATACTAAGTTGAAGATGTGTCAGATCTCGAGAAAGGGAGCGTGTGGAATCAGAAACATCATTGTCTTGACGATTTCCATTTCTCCAAACTGGAAACAGTTATATAAGATTAAGTAATTCATCATCATTAGTCTGGTGGTATGGTGGGGTATCTTATTCTCACTCACTTGAGATGCTGCAGGGAAGCCCAGTTTGCCCAAATGAAATTCTGGTGGTGTCTGCTATGTTTGCCGGCAGCAGAGGCTTCCAGAGGAGGCAAATGCACGTGCTGAATTGATTTTATAATCTAGTTTCTCCTGACAGATAAGCTTGGTCTGCTAGCTAGCTTGGTTTGTCATCTGATTCCTCTGTTTTTTGTCCTGACTGCTTCAAGAAAAATATATTTTTTAGATGTTTTTAATAAAGGGATTTAATCTTGTACTTACCTTTCATTAGATTTCTTTCTATAGATCGCATACTTGGTTGTCATATAAATATTGTCAGTTCACACTGACGGCAGACAGGAGAGTTCAGATAGAGATGTTGCATTTCAATGCAGTTGTAACGATTCATCTTCTTGGATTGAAGTTTCTTTTTTCAACAAGTTTTCTCCCTCCTCTTCCTTTCACCCCCCTCCTTTGCATCTCTCTGTGAGTAGCAGTTGGAGGGCGACCTGGAGACGCTGGCCCTGGTCACATACTCTTCTTTGTGCGTCTCCATGCTGGCGCTGCTCCTCACTGTCCTGGTGCTCTCCTGTCTCCGGGGCCTCAAGTCTAACACCAGGAGCATCCATTCAAACACAGCGGCAGCCATGTTTTTATCAGAGCTGGTGTTTTTGCTTGGGGTCAATCAGACTGAACAACAGGTATGTACTGGCGGGGGTGGGCTTTCTGCATCCATCTTTTTTCTGTTGCCTATAGCTTTAGTTCCTTTTTTCACACCACTTCACAGTCAGTCACCACTTTATCCAGTGTACAGTCATGGTAAAAACAGAGTCCAACTTCTGTCATATCTAGATAGATAACCTGTGATGAACAGAAAAGTTATTATTTATTTAACAATAATGGAGCCACGTTGCAAAAGCACTGTTAGAAGACATCATTTTCTGTCCTACTTTGTCAATCTTTCACGTTGTTGTGGAGGAGTTTACTACTCTTTAGAGCATTGCTTCAGGTCGTTGAGGTTTGTAGGCATTTGTGTATGTATAGCTCTCCTAAAGTGGCACCACATTTCAGTCAAGGTGAAGTCTGGCCTTTGACTCAGACATTGGAATACTTGGATTCTTTTCTTTTTCAGGCGTTCTGCTGTAGTGCTTGGGATCATTATCTTGTTTGGGACAGGCTTTAGCTGTTGGACAGATGGCCTCAGATCTGACTCTAGAATACTTTGGTATACAGAGGTCAACTCAATGAGTGCGAGGTGCCCGGGTCCTGTGACCGCAAAACAAGCCCAGATACTCACCTCTCCACCACTGTGCTTGACAGTTGGTATGGGGTGCTTCTTCAAACATGGTGCTGTATACTATAGGCCAACGTCTCCACTTTGGTCTCGTTTATTCAAAGGGCGTTGCAAAGTCTTGTGGTTTGTTCAGCTTTTCAAACCTGAGCTATGCTGCCATGTTATTTTTAGAGAGTAGAGAATTTCTTCTGGCAAGCCTTCCAAACATGTCATACTTGTTCATGATGCTTGTAGAGTCTGAGATGTAGCTCTTGGGCTTTTTTTTTTTTTTTGCAATTTCTCTGAGCATGCCCACTCCTGGGAAGATTGGCAACTATCTTGATTTTTTTTTTTTACCAATCACTAAATAACAAAGGCTCATACTTTCTTTGTTTTTCCTCCAGTGTGTTACGGAAGCAGCCTTCCGTTGTGAGCATCCTCTTCACATAGGTCCATATCTTTGATAAAGACCGTGCTCACACTTCAGGGCATAAGTATTTTTTCTAAAAGTAGACTTGTTTGTATGTTTGTTTTGCCCATGAAGTATCGCACTGCATTGCAATAGTTCTTTTTGCATTGGACAGACAGAGATTCAACATCCATCTATTCTTACTGTATTTATTTTTTCCCAATTGATTGGAAATGGCCTTCTAACCCTTGCCAGACTGATGGGCAGCTAGAATCATTTCTCTAAAATCAATGCTGATGTCTTTGGCATTCAGGTGTTAGCACACAGTTGGATGCTCCAGACCAGACAAACTTCTGGTTTTATAGAGGTGCCTACACCTGCTGATGATCTATTAACCAAGTAATCAAGGAGCTGATTATTTCTACTGCATCTCAATGCATAAAACCTTAAACCTTAAGATCTTAAAGAGGTTGTACTTTGTTTTTGCCGTGGCTGTGGTGTATATCTAATTTCTAGCGACATTTAGATTTACAAGTTCATTCATCTTCAAATAGTATCTGGCAGTGGCCATGTTTTTTCTTAAACTGTTGCCAAAAACAATATCATAAGATGTTCACTCTTTGCAGTTTTGATGTCGACAGCTCTTCTTGCCTCCTAGTATTTTGTTTTTCTTCCTCTTTCTTATCCTCTGCTTGGGTGCTTCCTGTCGCTCTTCACTCTGTGCTTCTCTACATCACACTGTCCTCTTTCCTTTACGTTAAGTCCTCTATCTTTTTTCTCGTCCTCTGCCAATGTTTTTTTTTGACCACTATATCTCTCAGTTTTATTGCATCACACGTTTCTATATAAAGTGTGTTTAAAGAGCAGCGAGTCTTGTCGAGAGGGTACTCCAAATATGTGCTCACTCAGCATGAAATCCAATTAATTAATCTTTATCCCCCACATAGTCGGCAGTACTGCTCTTACAGTGCGACTGGTTACTTCTAGCAGAACAATATGTTCTCTAATTCATGTACTCCATGCTTGGGAGAGCATTTCAGCGCTTGCAGCGGTTGTGTGTTAGTTTTTATGCGCCTGTGCATATTTAGTCTTTCCATGCTTATGTGTGTGGCTCGTAGTGTTTGCTTTTTGTGTGTGTGTGGGAGTGTGAGATTCATCAGCTGGCTGTATTACTGCCAAGGCGGCTGCTTTTTCTGTGTCTTCTTTGGAAATTCTACTGCGCGTCTTTTAACCTCTGGGACTTAAATGTCTGCTCTCCTTAATTTTCAGAGTTCTGAGTTGTATTCATTATAGATTTCATAAGCAAATGGGCCAGTTCATCCATTATCATATATGATAATATGACAGTCATATTTTATATTAACTTCTTTGAGACAAACTTATTTTAATACATAAATGTTTGTCTAAATCATCATTTGTCAACCTACAATACTCACATGGCCTTTTTGGGGTACTTGTCTGTGTTGAGTGCAGATTGCAGTCACATTTCAGAAAATCTGAGCTTGTAGAAGCTCACATGTGCTCAAAAGATGGTTGCTCATTAAACTGAGGGTTCAGTGAACTTGAACAACTTTGCCAGAGGACATCAAAGAAAATCTGATGTCATTCTTTGCAGTTTAAACTGTAATCTAAAAGACTATGCAACAGCTCCGCTCTCCTCTGTTAAAAGTACAGAGCATCAGTGGTGGACCTGCCAGTTCTGGTATTTTATGGCAAATACCAGTTGGGCTCCATGGCGCTAGGCAGTAATAACTAGAGATGGACCGATCCGATATTACGTATCGGTATCGGTCCGATACTGACCTAAATTACTGGATCGGATATCGGAGAAAAATAAAAAATGTAATCCGATCCATTAAATATCACGAAAGCACCTCACAAAACTTGCAACACGCCGTAACTCGCCTCAGAACGTATGCATCACGTGATAGAGCAGCTGTGGCATGCAGGACCTGTCGGTGGTCTGGATAGCATGTGGAGCTTCGCTAGCAACCTGGCATTTCATCTCCGACAAAGTTATCCCCGAGAGAAGTAAAGCAAGTGTGTAAGTCCATCTCTGAATGTTTGTAAAGCATTCCCACGTTAAGCTTAACAAGCGACTGCCTCTCGCTCTCAGGCTGCTACTTCAATCGTGAAACTGCTTAAATGATCAGCTGATCGGCTTTTCTGTCGCGAGTCTGTCTCTCGTTTGTTTTTGGTCCACTTTGCGCCAGAAAGAGCAAACCAGCGGCTGAACAACAGCAGCACGTTTAAGCTTGATCAGCTGTTGTTAGAATTTATTTAATATTAATTTCTACACCAGGATCTTTTTTCTACGTAGCTGACGGCTGGTAACTGTGCAGGGGCGGATCTAGCAAAGTTTAGCCAGGGGGGCCGATAGGGCATTAACTGGGAAAAGGGGGCACAAAGACATACTTTTCTTTCTTATTCTCATTTAAAATGTCGAGCTTTTAATAAATAATTATCTGACACCCAAAGTTTTAATTTGATGTAAAATGAATAGAAGTCAATTACTGTACATAGTGACTATTAAGTCTAATATATATACCCTAGTAAGCTATAGTACTTTTTACTTTGGGAAGGTACCATCTGTGCAGTCTGCAATTTTGTTGAAGAAAGATGTTGAATCTATTTAATATTTCTTGAAAAATAATTGATTTCTGTGCATTTTTTTTTTACACTGCATCAAATTAAGGTTGATTACGTCGATTAAGCATCATGAGGTGGCGCGTGAGGGGTGGTTCCCTATTTTTTATTTATTTAATTTTGTTGTTGCTGGGAGTTGGAACCCTATTAGTTAGGTTGCTTAATATTTACGCTAAGTACTCTTTAAAATACCAGAATAGGGAGGATGGTGTAGGTCTAAGTTTATTAGATTGATCAGTATTGCTGAACTATGAAATATTTTTTTTTGTATACAGGTATAACAGAATAGCTTTAGTGTAGTTGTTGTTTTAAACTTGAGTATGAACTTATACAAAATGCAGCAAGATATTTAAAAAACAGTTTTGTTGATTAAAAAAACACTATATCGGATTCATATCGGTATCGGCAGATATCCAAATTTATGATATCGGTATCGGTATCGGACATAAAAAAGTGGTATCGTGCCATCTCTAGTAATAACTGATCCCTTCAGAGGGCAGTGGGCCCTCCGGCCACCACAATTAAGTCTGTTTCTGAGAGGTCATTCTGTAGAGCTCTGGCAGTGCTTATCCTGTTCCTCTTTACACAGAGGAGCAGATACTGGGGCTGCTGATGGGTTAAGGAAATTCAGTGGCCCTGTCCAGAGTTACCGCTAGCCTTTATGATCTCAAGACTGCGCTGGGAGACAAAGCAAACCTTCTGGCATTTATACTTATTGATCCATCCGCTTCCATCGTGGAGGAAAACTGACACTATCAGTCATGGATTGGCCTCCTCAAAGCTCGGACCTCAACATTATTAAAGCAGTGTGGGATCATTTTGACAGAGAATGCAATAAAAGGCAGCCAACATCCAAAGAAGAGCTTTGAATGTCTTCCATAAAGCCTGGAAAACTATTCCTGGAGACTACGTAAAGAAATTACAAGATGCCTAAGAATAAAGGTGATCAGACCAAATATTGACTTAAAAGCTTGTTAAAACTATACAAAATCTTTATTTGCCTCATGTACTATGTTTCGATTTATATTTGCACAGTAAATCACTGCATCTGCATCTACATTTGCACATTACTGCAGCTTGTCTTTGTGTATGTTAAGAACGCATTTGGCTACAAGGTCACGTACTGACACGCCTGTCAGGTTCCCACAGACATCTTATTTAGTTGTGCATTTTCAAGCTGTTTCCTGAGGCTGGTTTAGATTTTAAACAAACACCACTGCAGTTCTCTTAGACGAAGTTGACTTGCTTTTTCAAAGTGCTGTAATTCAGTGCCACTTGAGTTTGAATGGCATCGTCCTCATCTGGTCAAACAAATCAATTCAGACTAAAAGGCTGCAGAGTTCAAATAAACCACTTCAGCCATTCTTGAATGCAGCCTCAAGGTAATTTCACAGAAAGCCAAAATGTTAATGCTCTGCATTATTCATGGGGAAGCCAAGTATCGCTGCCAAACCAACCAACAGCATCTAACTAAAGATGGCTTTGAAGTTTATCTCCTGCCTTTACTGGGATTCATTCCTGATGATATGCAATCTAGACGAATGACCTCAGAAATGAGTCCTGTGGCAGACTACGTCATCTTTTCATTTATACAGTGTCCAAGTTATTGTCAGAAAAGCAAAGGCATAGATTAACCATCACCTGACACACCAGATGGTTTGTTTAACAGAACCATCTGAAAAGTCGTCCTTGGAAACTGTTTAGAAAAGGGTAGGCACGCACTTGGCAGGTATTTGGATTTGCCATCTGTCTATCACTGTCGATCATTGGCAGCCAATCAAAAGATTTGTTTTTGAACAAATAATCAATTCCCTCTGTTGTCACCATCAGCAAGGTGTATTTATTTCGGTCGAGCTAATTATTCCCCTTAAACAACAAATTTGCATTATTTTTGTTTTCTTGACGCATTTATTGTCGTAAATACATCATGTTTAAAAATAGCTGTTAAACTTCTACAATCACAATTAATATAAAGGCAACATTACCTGTTTGGGCATTATTTACCTTCCTTTGCAGATGGTGCACATTTTCGTAATCGTAATCATAATTAAAAGACTCTCTTGGGTGTTATTGGTAAAATTCAGCTCTTATAACATCCATTTACATTCTTTATTTTTTATGCTTTTCCTGGACGAATTGTAACATGCTGCCGTTATCGCTGTTCATTAGAAGCATTAGTAATTTAATCATGAACGGCTGTTATTTCATTGCTGACACCTGCTTTGCTGTAATAAAGACTCGTGGGTTGGTTGCCAAGACATCTGTATTTCAGCTGTCGCACAATCCTTGAAAGGATTATGTTTTTTTGTCTTTTCACTGCTAACGCATCTTTCCTGCCTTTCCCCCTTAGCCTACCCCTTTCATTCCTCGCTCTCTTGCCTCTTAATCGTTTTTTGTCACTTTCTTTCTGCTACCTATAATTTCCTGCTCCTCCCCTTTCCCTTTTTTTAATCACTCTTTTTAAAAAAAAAACCTCTCCCCTCAGTTCCTGTGTACGGTCGTCGCCATCCTGTTGCATTACTTCTTCATGTCCACGTTCGCCTGGATGTTCGTGGAAGGTCTTCATATCTACCGAATGCAAACAGAGCAACGCAACATCAACTATGGAGCCATGAGATTCTATTACGCCATTGGCTGGGGCGTTCCCGCCATTATCACAGGTAACACAGTCATGTAGACATGCAGGCACGCAGTCCTCGATATGGCCTAGGAACATGTTTGTGCAGCCATGTAAAAGCAGACAGTCACAACCCTGTTCTTGCCACAGCTGCACAATAATGATTTTCTTATATGAGCACAGGCACACACACACACATACATGCATAGTGAGTCTGGCTGTGTAGATAAGGTGTCCTATTGACATTTGGATTAAACAGGTTTCAGTGGTATTTTATAACAGAGACAGTAAAGCAGAGATACTAATGCAAGCAATTTCTGCCATGACACAGTTTAAGAAAGTCATATCTTTCTACTTTCTTCTCTATCCCCTTCACACACACGCACAAACACACACACACAAACACACACGCCTAGATTGGTAGTTTGCATCCAAGCTCATAACATACTGTCAGCTTCCCTTTATCTGTTGCTGTTTGTGTCACTGTCTGTCTCTCAAACCTACACACACACACACACACACACACACACACACACACACACACACACACACACACACACACACACACACACACACACGAATGGATGTGTCTCCCACCAGGTGTGTTTATCTGTCTTTGTTCGGGCTTCTTCTGTCTTTTCTTTTGCAATTTATTTCAAATATTCTTAATAGCCACCCCTGTCAAAGCATCGACAGTTTCGTCCAAACAAGGATACATGACTGATAAAGATATCACAGTTCAAGTCACAAATTTCCTACTAACCACATCTGGTGCTTATATGGAGCACTGGTGCCTCAGATTCTACACAGAATCTGTGCTGTAAGTGCGCACACGAAAGAAACTTCAGGTGAAACCGTTTTGGTGTATCCCTGCTCAACGTAAAGAAAAAGACTGTTAGCTTACAGCCTGATCTTCTCCTAACTCTGACAGTCAGTGAATTTTTGTTCGTGAACTTGATTCACATGATTCAACCAGAAGCTGAAAATCAGGGGGTGAAACATTTCTGCTCTGATTTGGAATAATGTGTCATATAGGTTATACGAAGTTAAATTAAAAAGAGAAATGATGGTTTGTGTCTTTGGCATTTAATCGTAGCAGCTTAGTGCTCAAAGTTCAGCAGAATTTAACATTTAAAATCGAAAGATCCAAAGATGTAATCGAATATTTAGAGCGTGCTTTCAGGAGCTAATTTTCTCTAAGTCCTTGATTTATAAATCTAAAAATATTCATTTAATAAAAGCTAAAAACATACCTAACATTCATAGAAGTGTTGTGGTGTTCCAATAATGCCCTGCAGTCACTGCCTATACTGTTTCCCTATCTTTGAGGCTGCTGTCTCTCTGTGAGTGACAGCAGAGGACATCACAGAGCTGATCTGTCTAATCTCACCGCACATCTGTTTGCTTTAGGCCTGGCAGTAGGTTTGGACCCAGAGGGTTATGGAAACCCAGACTTCTGTTGGATATCCATCTATGACAAACTAATCTGGAGCTTCGCTGGTCCCATCGGCATCGTCATACTGGTAAACATCTCTCTGTTTGTCTGACACATGGCAGTGAACTCTACATGCACACAGACTTAAATGATATGAATGAAATCTCAACCTGCACTTCCTCAAGCAAACATAGGTTTAAACCTAATTAACATTCACAAGTGGCAGCCCTCCAAATGGATTTTAGAAAGGCGACCCACTTGAGCCCAATCATTTCATTCAGGCCTTTCGAAACTTCACTTCAAGAAATTTGATGCAGTGCTTTAAAGTGAATAATTACAGCGTATTACAGTCAGTAATCAGTAGCACACCTGTGAATCCACTTTTTCTTTTTTTTTTTCTTTTTTATACTGTCAGAGACTTGAATGGCTTTGCTTTTATTAAACGTATCTTTTCCCTCCTATGTGACTAATTTATCCACATTGATTTTGTCCTAGTCGTTGCTAATGGCCTTAGTGGATTAGCTGAAATGCATTTAAATGTTTTGTGTATTGATCTTTCACTTTTCAGTTGAATGGGGGCATTTTCACCATTGTAGCCAAGATGTCGTGTAACCCATCTCAGAAGGAGACCAAGAAACTTCCTGTCATGTAAGTGTCTGCCTTGACACTGTTCTCACTTTAAAAAAGTGACCTTGAAGCCTACCTTCCAAAGTACAATCCTTTTCTTGTGTTTTGTGCTGTTTCAGGCTTCAAAGGGTCCTATATAAAATTCCTGAGTTTCTCTAAAGTAGTCTTTCAGATTTGAGCTGTATGATAAGAATCGCTCTGTAGTTCCTCCAGTGCTTCTACTGTCGTCCATTAGTGTGGTTTCTCTTTGCTGTCTCTATATTTCTCTGTTACCCTAATCATGATGACATATAGTGAAAACGTCATTATTGTGTTATAAATAAAGGTTTAGTGTGATATAATGCTGCAGTCGACTGGTGTATGCATCAGAGTGTATCACAGATTCATTCTGGCGAATCCAATTCTAATTTTTTTTCTCCTCCACTGCCCTCTTTGCTTCTGTCTGCCTCTCTGCAGCGCCACTATCCGCAATGCCTTCTTGCTGTTGCTGGTGGCCACCTCCACCTGGCTGTGTGGTCTGATGGCTGTAAATAACAGCATACTGGCTTTCTACTACATATTTGATGTCCTCTGCCTAGTACAGGTACGAACAAAGCATGATCAGATACACAACAAAGTGCGATCTCTACCTGTAGCTTTTGAATCTTGTTTGTCAGTCTGTGTGTTTTTGTTTTTGTGATTTTTATTTTATATCTCTTTATCATCTTTCCCAGGGTCTGTCAGTGATGCTAGTCTTCACCGTGTTCAACTCAGAAGTTCAGGAGGCATGGAGAGTCGCCTGTTTGGGTAAGAAGAGTCCTGGAGAAGATCCCCCAAGACCACCGCAGAGCACAGTAAGTCCAACATACATAAATATCCAGTTTGCGAGCATATCTATACTGCTACCGCTAAAGCTAAACACCTTTTTTCATTCGTTTCTTGAATTAGCCTGACTGTTGAATCATTAATATACTGCATTAGCAGAATGCATGCACAAAAGTATAGCAAAATGAAGATGAAAACTAATTTTTAAAAGAACTATGGTATCCAAAAGATTATTATCATTATTATTGCACAGTGATGACAAGCTAAGTGAATCTAAGATCATAATGCAAAGGCATAAATGTCCTAGCTGCGTGATCCTTAAAGCCGTTTACTAAGTTTTCTCCTGCTGCTGTGCCCATTACTAGACAGCACAATAGCCCTCCTGCCCTGAATTTCTCCTTCCCTCTATCCTTCCATCAATCTTTCCTGTCGTGTCTCTGTCCTCTCCAGCTGCCCTCGGGGTTCCTAGCTGACCCACATAAAACATTATACCAGCTAGTGGATCCCTGCCTGCTCTTTAGCCCGCTTTCGCAAAAGCACTGTGCAGTGCCGATTTAATGATGCTTTTATGCGTGTGTATGAAATGCTATCCTACTTTCACATCTTTCCTTACTTCCCATGTCTCGTGTGTGTGTGTATGTGTGTGTGTGTGTGTGTGTGCTTGTGTGTATGAATTCTCAGCCGTCAGCATCAGAATCTTTACTATCGCTTCTGTGTGTTTGAACTTTGTATATATATACATGTTCCATATTTCCTTTGAATCTCTGTCAGTGCAGTGAACCCCATACAGTTTGTTGCCAGTTTGTGTGCGTGAGATGTTGGTGTGTATGTGTGGGGAAGTTTACGTGTGTGCGCGTATGAGATGTGTTGTTTCCACCCTTTTAAACCCCATTTCCTCCAAAGCTCTTCCTCTCTATTACTGAGTCATATGGGCAAAATTCAAGACTATTATTATGTGCACTATGCTGTTTTTAGCACTGATGGATTATATGCATGGATGACCCCCTATTAGCGTCCTTTTGTGATTTATCAGCAGATAACAGAAGTCTTGTCACATCTCAGAGTCTTATGTTCCACATGCCTAGCCTCCTGGACACAGGTTGAAAGCTGGGAGCTATTTTTTAAAGCTTCTTGCGTGTGTTTTTGTGTGCTCAGGCACAGAACCCCTATCACAACCCTTCACTGTTGGAGCAGAGCGGGCTGCACCGCATCACACTGGGAACCTCCACCATCTCCTCCGTCAGCTCTGCCAGGTATCTGAACGCATGCACGCATGAATGGACACGTGTCACAGTTTTTACCAATATATTAAGGTAGATGTGCACATCGTGGTGGTTTAATGCCATAAAATATAACAACAATAAATTGATGCTTGAAAAACAAGGATAGTCTATCATTCAGATGGGATTCTGGCGGGTTTGTTGGGTCTGTGGTTTTTGGATAAAGTCGCCTTAGGGAGGAAATTCCCTCCCTGCATAAAACCCTGTTTTTCATTTTGTGGGTCAGTGGGGTAAAGATGAAGAAGATTAGACTGAACAATGTACTGTACTGCATGTAGAGCAACACTAATGTACCCTGAGAGTGGCTGTTAATGTCTTCATGGCTCAGTGATTGTCTGTCTTCATGCCATGTCTTGGCCTGTATGAAGCGTGCACACTAGTATTTGTGTTTGAAAGGACTCTCGCTTTTTTTCAAATATGTATCTGCCTGTTTCTGTGTGCTTCTATTGTTTGTGTGTGTTCGCCTAACTTCTCTTCTACTCCCCTGTTAGAGAAAACCTTTTGGCTCGTCAGACTCTGGAGCAAAACATCGTCCACACTGGTGCAACTGACCTGGATGTAGCCATGTTCCACAGAGACGGGGGTGAATATGCATAATGAGCAGACATGAATCTCTGAAAAACAAAGACTTTATCTCTGCCCATATTTAACTAAGGATCAAGAACATTTACTCAAGAATACCAACACATCAGCCCTATCCTTTTCCTCACTTTCTCACTCCCGCTTTATCGTCCCTTCTCCCTTTCTTTATCCAGGTGAAGATTCCGACTCAGACTCTGATCTCTCTATGGAGGAAGAGCGCAGTCTCTCCATTCCTTCTTCGGAAAGCGAGGACAACGTCCGTCTCCGTGGCCGCATCCAGCGGCGATTCAAGCGCTCCAATCACGGCGAGCGCCTGCTCACAGAGCCCGCCAACAACGGCACCAAAGGTAGATTTTCCGTGTTACCGAGTTTATATTAATTCTATTTTTGACATTTTTATTGTTTAAAGTCAGTAATGGAGAAGTGTCTCATTAGGAGTGCTTCATCACTGAAAGCCTAAGAGTTATGGGTCCCATCAAAATGTTCTGCAATGTCTGGATGTCTTTTGTTGGCACAAAACATTTAATTTGTTCACTTTTTTTTAAAGACTACTTTTAAATGTTCATCCTCGGTATGTTTGAAAGGTAATTAAAGTTTACAAAGAGCTTCTTTGCAGAGTAATAAAGCTTTAGTCAGGTTGAGTTCATAGCAATTACAAGAACACAGAGTCAGTATGCAGACTCAAGGCAACAGCAGATTACTATAACTTCAATAGAAACTTTTAAAACTGCTGCTGCAGCATAATTCAATTATCTGCAATATCACTGTCCTTTTATAGTGTGTATTATGTGTCCAACCAACACATATTAAACATATGGATTCTGCCGGTCTGTGAAATAGCATTTAAATCATTTGTATATTGTATATTTGTATATTGTGCGCTATGTGTAAGCAAGAATAGCATCCACCTCCAGGAAGAGGAAATGTCAATGCAGGCATACATTAATCAATACACTCCTTCTTGTGATACACAATGACAAGTTTATCATGCATAATATATGAGTTTACGCACGTCATAGTGTGTGATATAAATGTCACGCGAGTACAGTTTCCGTGAAATGTTTCACACTGAGAAAATGCCAAATATCTGCAAATCTATAAATCCATTTAACCAATCAATTCTTAGCTTCTTAAGCCGCTGGGGTCACACGAACTCTGTTCAGAGTCTAACCAGACCACAGCCATCGTTCAATAGAGGAAGGCAAGATCCAGATGGCTGTTACAGTCCGATCAATACATCAGTGCAGTCAAACTGGAGGGCCTGAAACATTTTGGCTTTTTACTGAAAGGTCACAGTCTGAATGCGTCCAGTTCTCTGTGACAAAGCATTAACCCCTGCATCTCCGCAGTGTTCGAGGACTGCACCGGGAATGTGTTCAGGACAACAATATGAATAGATTTTCTTGTTTTTTATAACCCGGTGCCGATGATCTTTTGTTTTATTCACAGTCACAGCAGGCTTGCTGATTTTAAAAGCCTGAAAAAGATTAAAGCATTTGATGTATCAATGATGCTTGCTCTCATGCATGTTACAGCTGGAGGGAATAATCATTATTTCATTTCTTTGTAGTTCTGACGATGGATTATTTAGGAAGTTAATCATTTAAGCAAAATGTAAAATATTCTTTGGTTAATAAGTTAAAAAGGAAATACATGAAGTTTTCACCTTTAGTTTAGAAAAGATTCATTTAAAAAGTAAATCTGAAATAAATTGATAAAACTTTACTTGCAGCCTAAATTCTTCATCCACACAACTTTTCACAATTATTAAATCCTTACCACTGATAATATCCTTTACAAAATGTGGGTCCAAATAACACAGATTGGTTTAAAGGGCTGACATTGATGATGTCACTCTGTCTCGTTCTCCTTAAATCAGCTTCTGCTGTGCATGCTAAAAACTCGAGTTCATGGGTCGTTTGCAGCGGCCTGAAAAATGTCCTTTTTGACACTTTTAATTAGCTCTGGCTTCTGATTTGATAATGAACATATGCTATTTTGTATGCTGACAACTGCTATTAGTTGCAGACATCTGTTTTTGTGTTCTTGGGGACGTGCATGAGGCAATAAAATGAAATTAAAAAGATGAGAATATGATCCATTAGAATATAGCTCTTTATGACTGTTTTGTATAGGCTATAATAAAAATAACAACTATTTTAGTGACGACTGCATTAATAGTGATTCAGACTACTTCCCAATAAGGTCTCCTTTGTTTTGTTACTGCTCACTACTTAATGATCAGACATAGATTTCCCTCATGAGGTGTCACTGATGTTAAGTTTGCCAGTAACCACAGAGAGTTTTCCGTGTATGACAGAGCTGGACGGCAACGACCTTTTATCCTATTGGCCAGCTTTGGAAGAGTGCGACGCACGCACTCTGCAGAAGTGGGGCTCAGAGCGCCCCCTGGGGGCAGATTACAGCAAGGACGCAGCAAATAACAACCAGCTAGACGCAGCGCTCACTAGTGGAGACGAGAACGGCCTCACCCAGCCACACAGGCACCGCAAAGGTGAGAGACACACGTGAACAACTAGACACAATCGGAAGGGTGCACATACACTTTGGATTGTGCCTTATTTTACTTTTATGTGTAAATTAAAGCTTTAGATACAGACTCATGCAAGGTACAAACAGCAAAATGGAAAACAGTGATGACTATTCTGAAACAATGAAACTCGTTCCCTCCGGGTACTCCGGCTTCCTCCCACCGTGACATGCAGTTTGTGGGGATAGGTTAATTGATTAGTCTAAATTGCCCATAGGTGTGAATGTGAGTGTGAATGGTTGTCTGTCTCTGTGTGTTAGCCCTGCTACAGACTGTCGACCTGTCCAGGGTGTACCCCTGTGACAGCTAGGATAGGCTCCAGCACCCCCCGCGACCCTGAAAAGGATAAGCGGAAGCGAATGGATGGATGGAACTTTAATGTGACGTTAACAGACTCTTGCTACTTTTATTTCTTCTTTTTTGTCATCATTATAAATATCTACTTGGTAAAAGTCATTGATTGTCAGACAGACTGTGCCTCTGCATATCAGTGCCTGGTCTGAGTATCCTAAATCTGTGATCTTCTTCATCCTGTTATCTAATGAGTGTCTCCAGATATCCTGTCTGAGTAATGCAGAATGGAACATTTTGCCAAGAGGGAGATGGAGGTGGTGTCAGCTGCATGAGCTGAACCAGCAAAGCATAATTTAAACCAAAGTTCAATAACAGAGAATTTATCTGCTGTTTGAGCAGTTTGTCTCATATATGGGTTGATTATCTCAGTTCATCTTCGGGGTGACCCAGAGACCCGTCACTCACTCAAATATTTATTTTATTTTGGACCGTACTTTAGCTTTTTTGTTCCTGTAGTGCTGTAAATGTACAACCTGATAGTTTTCTTGTTGTCATTTAGACTTTGATAACCACATGTGTATTACATACAGATGTTTTGTATCCTAACATAACATAGTCATTGTTGCATTCCTGTCAACTCGAAGCAGTTTGACCAGTCTCCTCTGTCTGCTGACATCGACAGGGCATTCTCTGTAAACCATAGTGATGGTTGTGTGGGGAAAATCCTAATAGATCAGCAGTTTCTGAAATACTTAGAACAACGAACACCATGAACAACCATGTTCAGAGTCACTTTCCTCATTCTGATTCTCAGTTTGAACTTTAGCAGGTCGGTTTGACCATGTCTACATGCCTGAATGCACGGGAGTTCTTGCCATTTGATTGGTTCGTTAGCGATTTGTGTTGACAAGCTGCCGAACAGGTGTACCCAACAAAGTGTCTATTGAGTGTATGAAATATAATATGCATACTCAGCATATAGTGCACACATAAAGTATATAACTGGCATGTGCACATGTAGAAATAAAGGCCCAATCAGATGCAAGTAAGAAAAAGAAAAGGTTGTAGCCTGAAAGCATGAGTGACATTTCAGGGAATGAAAATAGCCATATACCCAGTCATATACCGACAAATGAACACCCGCGTAGGCATGCAAAAATGGTTTAATGTGAGTAGTCCTGCTTTTTGGTAAATGTGATAGTTGTGTGACTCATTTTCTGCCTCTTTCTAAATGGCTTCTCTTCATCATTTGATTTCTTCCGCTTTTCTTCGCCTTCTTCTCTCATCATGAGACTTTTACAATGTAAATGCCTGTCCTTACATTGTAAGGCAGTTGGATTCTCTCAAAAGTCTTAAGCTTCATGTAATCACAGTCACTGGAAAAAACATTTTTACTAGTTTTACTATGTTGTTGCCAAACCACAGTCGAATTGAAACAGTCCAGCGTCCCACGATGGATTAGCAGCCAATAAGGTCACAGCTACGACATGTTTTAGGTGTCACGACAGACTGACAGTTGATCTAATCATCAACCCAGTATTTTTTGAAAATGAGCGCTCGTGAGCACCTGTTATGTGCAGATTTACTTAAGAAGACGAGGCTAAGACAGCTTGTATTTCTCTGAAAGCTCTCTTTGTATCCTCAGGTTTCCTGATTTGATTATTTTAAGCCAGTTATTGTGATAGATGGATGATTCATCCAGTAACCTAATGGAATCTAATCTCTTCTTCAGGTTTCTCCTTCTTCTCCATTTCTACCACTAACGCCTTCCTCTTTTTTTCTTGTGGTTTCATTTTCTTTGTCCCAGGAATCCTCAAGAACCGTCTTGGCTGTCCTCCCGCACTCCAGGGTCTTTCCAGTATGGGCCGGGTCCCCAGTGAGCTCAACTGGTACCGAACCTCTACTCTTGGCCACCGAGGTGTTCCTGCTGCCTCCTACGGTCGTATGTACTCTGCCACAGCTGGTGCCACTGGAGGCTCCGGCTCTCTCTCCCAGCCAGCTTCCCGCTACTCCTCTAGGGAGCACCTGGACTCGCTTGCACGGAGGCAGCTGTCCAGGGATCCACTCGGGAGACAGACGGTCGGAGGATCAAGAGACCGGTTGGACTGCCGGGGCTCCAGGGACAACTTGGATCTCTTACCCAGGAGGAGAGAGCTGGGGCTGGGGCCAGGGTCAATGTTAGGGACCCTGGATCACCAGCGAGTCTCATTATCCAGGGAGAACTTGACAGGATCAAGGGACAGACTGGACAACCTCCATGCTACTGGTTTCCACGGATCGAGGGAGGATGTGAGTGGAAACGGAGGGGCTGTCAGTGCCGGGATTGAGGGATACCTCGGCGGATCAAGGTTGCAGCTGAGCTCGCTGACTCGGCGACAGGCCTCATCCCGGGAGCACCTCGAAGAAGCTCTCGTGAGCAGTAGATCAAGGGAGCAACTTGACACCAATGGAATGGGAGCCCAGGCCCAGCCGTGTCGGGAGTGGCTCCGCACTCTGCCACCCCGCCAGCCTTCACACCCTGACCAGCCGCCCTCCTCTTCTCCTCCTCCCCCGATATCTGAGGAGCCTCAGCAGGAGCACCTACCTCCTTCAGCTCACGCCAGAGGACGACTGGACTCAGCTTCATGTAGGTTTCCTGGTCAGGTTGCCCCCCAGGTCGCAGGTTCAAATCCAAACCCCTTGGGTCGACAACCGTCCAGTGAACACCTGGATATTCTTTCCTCCATTTTAGCATCCTTCAATTCCTCTGTCCTCACTCCTCCCCCTGCTGCCCCAAACACTGGTCCAAACGGCTCCGTCCACGGACCCTCCCCATCCCCGTCCCAGTCTGCCACCTCCCATAGTATATCTGAAGTCTCCCCTGACTCGGAGTAAGTCCTTCTGAGTGGAAAATCCACCCTCAACCCACCCTCCTCCTGTCCTTTTCTCACATGCATCTTCTTCTCTTCCTCTTTTCTCCAGCATCTGTCATCTTGGACTTTTGACTTGTGCTATTCTAGTTTGTTTATCTCAGCCTTCCCCAACCCTTTCAGCAGGCTTCCTGCGTTCCAGCTTCTTTATCATCTCTTCCCATGTGTCTCAGTCTATTTTCTTCTGTTTTCCATCTCCCTCTTCTCTCCCTCTCTTTTTCTTTGTCCTTTTGCCTGCAAAGCCCATTTCCATTTTACTTCTGTAGTTTCACTGTGAACTTGAATTTACAATTAGTGAAGTGCTGTACAGACGTAGTGATGACTCATTTTTCTTTCCTTCACCTTAGAGCCAACAGAAGTGAGGGACAGTCTTGATGACAACCTCCGCATCCCTTAATGCATTTCTACAGTGCTGGGGTCACATTGGACATGTTCAAAGGTCGCGGATGGACCTGAAGCACCGGGACAACCTGGAACATTCGAGGACAGGGAAACAAAACCGAGACAGAGGAAACGCAGAGACACAAAGACGGACAAAACATCCAATGATAACACAGATTCAAGAGAAAGTCAGTGGGCGGCGTGTACTGTGTAAAGAGTTTTCGAGTGTCACCGCCTACGGCGAACGACGATGTTTCTGTGGACGATGAGTCAACCACCTCTACTACCTACAAACTCTTAAAGGCAAAAACACAAACTCCTCAGATTTCAAACAAACGAGATCCGTCAAAATGAGAAAAAAAAAAGAAACTGTAAATAACATTTTTATACATTTTGTATCTTTTTCATTGGAGATGAAGAAGAAATCTCTTGTGATGTTTCTTTTTTTTTTTTTAATGACTGTGCTCATGTGAGGTTGTGAGTGAGGTTGGTGTGAGTGCAGTCTTGGTCGTTGCTGAGGGGGGGGATCCCCCTCCCCACAAAAAGAAAAAAAAACTCCCCAAATTTCTCCCTAAAAAAGGTTTTCCCTAGAAACATTTCCTCACACGCATCAACTTTATGTATAGCGACAGGGGTCTGGCAATAGAATCGAATGAGATTATCGAAACCGCGAGATGTGGTTGGAGGGAAAATATCGAAGCAGGAGGAAGAAGTGATTGTAAATAGAAGGAGGAGTTATTTTAAGAGATTTGATGGAGCGAGATGATTGTGCAGAGAAAAAGCCTGAAGGTTTAAAGTTGGCGGCTCAGCAGTTAAAAAGCTCAGTCACAAGCGTCAATGCATCAGCTCTGTGCTGTATATGAATGTGACCTTGTCATCTATCTGTGTATCTTCATGCCTGGTGCTATCTGAACCAGACCATATCAGACGGCTGATATTACAAGACCATATCTGTAGCGTTCTGGAGACCTGGTGGGTGAAGGTTGATATCTCTGTCTGCCTCTCTGGATGAGGATGTATCGTGTAACAACCATTTAAATCCCCTCAAAGTTTTGTGCACTTTGATGCCTGCCTCGAGGGACGACACAGGAGCAGCCGAACCTCAAGACCATTCGTAAAAGCTTCTCCGCAAAACTAAACCAAAGGGACTTAAAATCTGTATGAAACCCTGATATTCTTCTATTTCCTCTGATGGAAATGACTCGTGCAGGGCGCGTTGTAGCTCGGTTTTGTTAAATCATGATCTTTTTCAGTAAGAAGTCTCAAATTAAAAGCTGTTTCTCTTCATGAGGCCATGATCAGCGCTACTACATAACCCGCATAACTGTTTGCCATTTTATTTTACCCGCGTAGTACATAAGCAAGCGGATTTTCATGTGGGAAGGGAGCGGATAAGAGTCATCGTAACACACTCAGATATTTGTGTGAAGACATGAAAGCAGCACTGTGGTATGTTCACAGCATGGTGCCAACCTGAATATTTAAATTGCTCCTTTATATTTGAGAAATTCAACAGAAAAGAAGCTCATGCTTCAGAAACAATCGAACACGAGCCCACAAAAAAAAAAAAACACGAAAACTGATTTTTATTTATTCAGATTCTCATTTAGATGGTTTCACAAAAAATGAGTTATCTTTCAAGATCCGTCAAAGCTTCTGCGGCAGATTGCAGAGGGGAGAGGAGATGTCAGCTGTGTCAGCGCTAAAAGCCTCTAAGTGGTTTCGAGATGCAGGTCTTTCCATCAGCAGCTGCACCTTTCTCGCAGCTGTCGGAGGAAGCCCAGAGTTCAGCCTTTAAGGTAACAACACATGGGCGTTTTCAGGAGTGGAGACGGGGACAGGGAGGCTTTTTTCTATAGGAAACTACAGCGGGTTGTAAAAACTGAAGGAAAATGGGAGTTCTGTGTTGCCAACATGTGTTGTCTGTGTCTTTGAGCAGAAAACAGCCAAAAGCCAATGCAAAAAGTAATAAAAAAAAAATAAGGCTAAGATATTGCATAACGGGAAAGATTTTTTTTTTTAAAAAAGATACCAAATCAGGCAAGGTTGCAAGAAGAACAAATTGGGTCAGGAAACATGACTGCAGAAATGTAGCCGCAGGGAGGAAGGCGTGGATGTTACTCATCACAGGGAGACAGAGAGAAAAAAAGACACGTGGATGGAAACGCTCGAAGTGGAAATAAACACACACCTTACAAATAAGTGCATATCTGCCTGCTCTGACCGCTGCTCTGCCGGTCCCGTGTCCCTGAGACGTGACAAGCACAACCTATTTGCGACAGTATTATTGCCAAAAAAGTCCCGAGTGCAGCGCAACACCACCCACCGGTCTGTTAGCCTGACAAATCCTATTTTCTTCTCCATCTATATTTTTCTTCAGCTGACCTTCAACTTTGAAAGACATGAGATTTACTTTATTTATTGATAATTTATTGACACTGTATTGGTTTCTTATTTTCGCCATCTGAATGAGAGGATGTTGAGGAAGCGCGTGTGTGTGTGCGCGTGTGTGTGCAAATGTTCTTGTTGTCATATGTAACATTTCCTGTCATCTGACTCTCACGGCTACAAATCCACAGATGAAAGGCAAGAAAAGAATCCGAACTTACACCTGGAATTCAAATCTGAAGAGTTTAGTCAGTATTCAAACTGGATCTGTTGTCTAATCTTAACTGGTAATCTATCCAATTAATTGACTACAGGTTTAACAGTAGTTCGGACCAATCCGAGCCACAGAAGCGAGGGCAGACAAACAAACAAGCAAAAACCACCAACAACAACAAAAGATGATTAGAGACAAAAGGAGAGGAACAGAGAGAGGTGGAGAGATGATGGGAGGTTGTATTTGTTAGCTTGTGTGTTCATTATTGGATGCCTTCTATCTTGCCGTCTGGATGGAAACAGCTGTCCCCCTGTTACCGCGGAAACAAGAGAAATGTTGGACATTAAAAAAGAAAAAAAAATGACTTATTCCTACAAGGCTCTGTGTTCTTTCTGATTATTCTTGTCTGGGAGACACAAAGAGCTTTGCTGTTTCATATTCATGCCAACAGACATTTTCAGGTGTAGAAAAAGTGAGCGGAGGAAAGATCCTGTGACAGGGTGACACGTTTTTCTCTAGAAGGCTCCTCTCCCTGACTTGCGTTGACTCTCAAAGTATTCTGTCACATTCAGAGACATCGGAGGAGGGCGGAGACGTTCAGCTCAAGAGACGGCGGGGATCAGCGGCGCATACATGCATCTTAAGATTTTAACCTACGCAGGGCTGAAGCAAAAACTCATCAGTGCTCTTATTAGATTATTAATGTTACCGCTTGGTCACAGCCAGGTTCATTAGGCACTGATGTGCAGTAGTAAAGCTAAAAATATTTGATCTAAAACGTTGGGATCCGAAGGGGGGAAATGGACATTTTTGGGAAATATGCTTCCTGCCAAAAGTTGGCTGTGAAGATCAATACCACTCTCTCCTGAGTGTCAGCTGGCATAAAGCAGAGGGAGAGCAGCCATTTTTCAAAGCGTTGCATTTTTCATCTATTCTCTAAGTGTTTGAACTGTACCGGGGGCCTTAACAGCATTCATCAAAAAGATAATGGCCTCTTTTGGTGTTTTTGACGATCGCTGAGTGCGCCTAATTATTTTGCTGAAGATACTCTTAAAGAGTTTTCTTTTTTAAACAGCACTGTGGTGATGGAACCCCTCCTACCACCACAGTCCCAGCAGAGAACTTTAAAAATGGCCAAAAGAATGTGGACACAAGGCAACCTGACCTTCTGTCCATGTACTCCAGTGTATTTGTAGGTAAGTGGTGTGACCCAATACTTTCCTCTATATGCTGCCTTACAACTCAATATTACAGACCTCTCATTTTCAGAAGAAGACGCACAACAATCACAGGTGTGCACATACGTCAGTGTGGTACCTGTTTCTCCCACTTATTTATTCACTTACACATTTGTTTACTTACATATCAAAAACAAAGTTAAAGCATGCACTAAAAAAGTCTGTTAAAAGATTGTCCTTTTAGGAATGTCATTTCGTCCCATGTGCGTGTCACCTGCGTACATTCTTCTTTTAAAATAACCTCGAACGAACTTTGACCTTTAAAAAAATTAAAATAAAAAATACACCATTAAGACGATCAATGAAAATTGATTTTTTCAATCCGGGGCTAGATTGTGATAGATGACGCATAAAACAGGGTTGTCATTACAAACCATTTCAACAAGGAGTATAAAGTGACTTACAGTTCTCCGTACTGTTGTGTCGTTTTTAAAGATTAGTTCAAAAACTGCTTAAAATGTTTCTCTATTAAGATGGAACTCACATTGCAGAGGGATTGGCTGCCGTGATTACAACAATTGTTGCTCAATGTGAAACTCTTCAGCAGCAATGTGTAACAAAAAACAAAAAGTAGTGTCATGGCGTATACACAAAACAATACAAGAATGACACTCCGAAAAATAGAAACATTTGAGCGTATCAGCCAGTCGGGTCAGACGTTTTCTCCGCTTCGTCGCCACTACTGGAGGAAGATGGCGGCACGTCCTCGCCCATCCTCTTTAGCTTGGCCTTGTAGTAGGCCTTCTTCATCCTGAAGGCTTTCTCCTTCTGCCGGGCTGCTCTCCTCTTCTCCCTCACCAGCTCCTGCTCCCACGCCAGCACCTTCATCCTATTCTCCCACTCCAGGATCTTCATCTGCTGCTGCTGCTCCAGAGCGTCCGATCTCTGCTGGTGCTCCAGTCTGGACAGGTCTACGGAGTCGTGCTGAGCTGGGCGGCGCCCGGCGTCTTCCGTCTTGCCGCCTGATGGTTGGAGATGCTGGCTGCTGAGCCTGGAGGTGCCTGAGAGGTCAAAGTTCAAAAGCTTCACTGTGGTTTGTACTAAAAAGCACGATCTGAGGTTTGCAAGGCAACTTTAGATTCACTTTTCTTACTTTCAAGGCTGTTTAACACCAGGAGCTGCAGTTTAGAGAATAAGGCTGAAATTTAAAAAAACAAAACACAATTTAATCCCAGTCAGATCTACCTGCGCCTTAATGCCAGAGCAAAGCTGATAAACCTATCGTCTTACAGTTTTAACCTGGACTATATTTTGAAAATCCTCAGATTTATTTAGGATAATAGTTTTTCCTTCTTGTGAGCCACTGTGCGATCTGATGCAGGCACAGCTGTGCTAACTGTTAGACTCAAAAAGCCCGAGTTGGCTCACCAAAGGTATACCTTGTCACAGGTAAACAAAGCAAACTAAATAAATACAGCAGGTTATAGTTTGTGTTAGATATAATATGTGTCACAGGGATTAGATGTGAAATGCTATGAATTACTTAGAAAAGTTTCTTAATAAAGTGGGTTAATGAAAACAAACTTGAACATGCTTTTGCAGTACAGCCACAGGTGTAAGCTGATGATTTATATATCCATGTGTGAGGTTGTCATACAGTGTCTGGGTCAATTCATAACTGTATCATCGATGGAAAATCTATTTAGAACTCTGCAAAGAAAAATTCTAATTTACTGACCTGAATGCTTCTTCTGCTAAATGCTCTTTTTCAATGCTAAAAAGTACTGTACTACATGTGATACCATCAGGAAAGACTGTCAGCATGAAACACACACAAACAGTAAAAACATCCCTGGATAGAAAAACGTAACCTGAAGAAAGATTTCTGAAGACTAGCTCGCCTATGAGAGTTCAGGCTGTGTTTGGTCACACCAAACAATGACTTTCAAGCTCGTCAGAACTGTATATACTTTACTTTTTGCCTCATATATTACATTTAAGTAATATATGACGAGTGGCTCAAGATTTTTGCACAGTACTGCAGGTTGTCAAAACATTCAATTTCAGCCACAAAAGGAGATAAATTAGAGGAAAAGCAGAGGAATGAACTAAACAGCTATTTAGTCTCATATTTATGATGCACAGTGAGCGTGTAACACCATGGTACACGGGCACTCCAAACAGCATACCCCCTGCTATTAATTGGGCTATCAATCTTCTTAATGACAGTAATTTATTTAGGTTGGTCACATGGGCTGCTTCTTCCCATTCACAATCTTCTAATAAGCATTCAACACTAAAGCCATCTCTGCAGCAAAACAGCTATAACTTATTGAAGTCTGTGTATAATTACGCCCTTTCCTCCTCACCCTTAGTAATGTTAACTGAGCCAATTATCTCCTTCAGCTCAAGGTTATTGTTTCTTAATTAAGAGTGGAGTATTAATCAAGTTAATAGTAGAATATCCCACTATTTGCCCACAGAAAGTTCCCTGCGCAAGGGTTTCCAAGCAACACATGCTCAAGCAGCTTGCAGGGTGTTATTTGTTGGTACCTGGTGCTGTAAAGTAGGCAGCAGGGAATGCCACATCCTGTAGCTCTGCATTGTGGGAGGTGGAGTTTGTAGAGGGGCTGTGGTGCAGATCTGACCACTCGTTGCCTGTTATTCTGTCCAAGGCGTCACGCTGGAGGCAGATGGCCACTTGCTCCTTGCTGTCCTCTGCCTAAGAAGGAGGCGAGCCATTTGGTGTTTCTGGGATTAATGTCTGAACCTAAGGTGTCATGAGCAGCTCCAGGTTTACCTCTTAAATAAAATGAAACCAAAACTTTAAAAGTAATTACCTGATTCACGCTGCCATTCACCTGTCCTGTCACCATCAAACAGCCTGATAATAAGGAAGAAAAAAAAAAAAAAAGGATAAGGAGACAACCAGGGAGGGACTGCAAGTATATGTCTATCAGAAAAATGAACAAAGAGCGCCTCCCTCTGGTGGACACAAGCACAACATCACCATAAAGCACCTTAATCATGATGGCCATCAAAAAAAGCAGAAATGATATCGGAGCTTCTGCAAAGCAAACCTAGAAAGTAAAAAAGTCCACAAAGTAAGTGCTGTCAGTAACCTGGTGGCAGGTTTACTAAATGGAATGAAGTGAAAAGCGTAAAACGTTTAACAAACTCTCAGGACTTCATTATACTATAAGACACTTTAAGTAACTGCTGGGTTAACTGAACATTTCTTGGTGTAGATGAGCAGTATCGTGCAAAAGGGGGACAGTCATAAAATGAGCACAGTCCTTTTAATCGCTCTGTAAACAGAGTGAAACAATATTATTACAATACTTCACTTGTGACTTGATATTTTTGTGATTTTTAACATTTTACTCATTATTCTGAGTATTGCAATAACATATATTGTGATTTATCACCGTTTTTCAACTGCAAATAATGTTGCAGTTACATGCAATGTACTTCGTATAAAGCAGTAATTAACTGTGACAAATCACTGAAAACCATATATGTGCTGCAGTCTACACAGAGAGGAATTCACATCTTATTAATATATCAGTGCTCAACAACCTTCCTGTTCTTTAGGACCAGAGTACAAGCAGCTGAGACAGAGAGCTGTACTCTGGGAATACTACGAATGAGAGGGCTGATTTCATATATCACCATCCAGAGACAACGTTAGCAGAGCAAACTTACACGAAATAAACTCTGACCCAAAAACCATCAAACACACTTTTCTTGACAAAGTTATCTCCTAATACAAAGCAAGCTCATGGCTCAGTCACATGAGTAAAAATAGAACAACAACCTTCTTACATCCACACACACAAAAAAATTACTTTTCACAGGTCAAAGAATACCATCACAAAGAATATTACCATATGGCCAGAGGGTGCCTCTCAGCAGCTGCAGGACTGTTTTGACAGGACTAACTGGGATATCTTTGAACATCAGGACTTGGAAATGTTCACAGACGGTGTCCTCTGCTATATAAAACACTGCATAGACACTGTTACAGCAGTCAAACGGATCCGGGCTTATCCCAACCAAAAGCCCTGGATGACCCGGGAGGTCAGGCAGCTGCTGAAGGAGAGGAACATTGCGTTCAGGTCTGGCAACAGGGATTACTACACCACAGCCCGATCCAACCTGAAGAGAGGCATCAGAGAGGCAAAGGGGGACTATAGGAGGAGGATCGAGGACCATTTGAAGAGTAATACCAGCCGGCAGGTGTGGCAAGGCATCCAGCACCTAACCAACTATAAGATCAATCTCGGAGCTGCGGACGGTGACCTGGAGCTGGCAGAGGAGCTGAATATCTTCTTTGCCCGCTTTGAGACCAGGGTACCGGAGGTATTGGAGCCACAGCAGCAACACGCCACCCATAGCAGCACCACCCTCACCCTGGAAGAGCACGAGGTGAGGCGCATGCTGCAGGCTGTTAACCCGAGGAAGGCGGCGGGTCCTGATGGTGTGCCAGGTCGAATATTGAGGGATTGTGCAGGACAGCTGGCTGGGATCTTCACCAGGATTTTCAACAAATCCCTCGCACAGGCGACTGTCCCACTCTGCCTGAAGTCCTCCACCATAGTCCCCTTGCCTAAGAAGCCCCACATCACCGGCCTGAATGACTACAGACCGGTGGCACTCACCCCAGTGGTAATGAAATGCTTTGAGAAGCTGGTCCGCAGACACATCACAGCAGCCCTGCCCCGCAGCCTGGATCCACACCAGTTTGCCTACAGAGCAAACCGATCCACGGAAGACGCTGTAGCCACAGCACTCCATGCTGCATTAACTCACCTGGAAGAGCATGGTAGCTATGTGCGGATGCTCTTCGTGGATTACTGCTCAGCTTTTAACACCATCCTTCCACACAAACTGGTGGCCAAGCTACAAGACCTGGGGCTTCCATACAGCACCTGCATGTGGATCAATAGCTTCCTCTCGGGCCGTAGACAGAGAGTCAGAGTTGGCCATCACACATCCTCAGCCCTGAGTCTCAGCACTGGCTCACCCCAGGGCTGTGTGCTCAGTCCACTGCTCTACTCTCTCTACACACACGACTGCACTCCTCGCCACCACAGCAACATCTTTGTGAAATTTGCAGATGACACCACAGTGGTGGGGCTCATTTCCAAGGGAGACGAGTCTATGTACAGAGACGAGGTGGAGCAGCTGACGTCATGGTGTAAGGCCAATAACCTCCTCCTCAACACTTCAAAAACCAAAGAACTCATAATAGACTTCAGAAGGAAAAAGGCAGAGATCCAACCACTATTCATAAATGGGGACTGTGTAGAAAGGGTGGCAAGCTTCCGCTTCCTGGGAGTCAATATAGAGGAGAACCTTTCCTGGAGTGTGAACACCTCCGAGCTGCTGAAAAAGGCCCAACAGAGACTGTACTTCCTGAGAATTCTCAGGAGGAATAACATCACACAGAGACTGCTGGTGTCCTTCTACAGAGCCACCATTGAGAGTGTTCTAACTTACTGCATATGCATCTGGTACACTAGCTGCACAGGGGCTCAGAGGAAAGCACTCCAAGGGATCATTAACACCGCCCAAAAGATCACTGGCTGCCCTCTCCCCACACTGGAAGTTCTACACAACGCCCACTGTTTTAAAAAGGCCCAAAACATCATAAAAGACACCTCACATCCTGGCCACTCCCTGTTCGAACTGTTGCCCTCAGGCAGACGGTACAGGGCAATCAGAGCAAGGACTAATAGACTCAAACACAGCTGTTATCCAACTGCAATAACACATCTGAATACTACAAAAAAATGTCCATCACGCCACTCTTGTGTTAATCTATGCACGGTCTGAAGCATGTGTGTGGGAATGTATGTGAATGTTTTACTGTTATATCTTATTAGTATTTTAAGTATTCTATCTATTTTATTTATTGAATTTTATTGTTTTATTTATATTTTGATATTGCTAGGGATGATGCAATGATTGGGGACCATTCTTAATTTCGTTGTTCTCATGACAATGACAATAAAGTTTCTGATTCTGATTCTGATTCAAATAACAGGAGGCATCCTTTCCGCAATAAGTCGCAGTCTGACTTAGACCAACTGCAATCATTCTCAGACTGACTGTCAAATCTGAAGGTTTGCAAAATAACTTGTCTAATTTATGAAGGCGGACAGATCACCAACATGTGACCATCAGTCTGAACGAGTCTGTGTCAGTGAGCATGACTTGAGGGGACTTGAATCAACAGGCTGCTAGCTGGTTGTACTTTAGTTACATTCCTATAGAACATGAAGGCTAATATCATATTAGAAAATGTGAAAAATCCCAATAATATTATATCGTGGTGTGTCTGATGATTCCCACTTCTCACTATTAAACACACTTTTCATGCCTGTGCTCCCAGGTTATTTAATTACATCAAAGACATAACAACAACAATAATTATTATTTTTCATTTAATAAAAAAAATTATATAATGCTAAAGAGCGTTAAAAGAAAGAGAAAAACCCGGAAAAACAAACAAACCTTTAAGTTACCCGGATTTGTTTTACAGGGTCAGTAAACGAATGAATGAGATATTGGGTGTTCCAACTTTCTGTTAAACAAACAAACATCATTACAGTCTTAATGAATTACCCTAATTAAATCCATTGCTTAACCCCTTGAACTACGCAGTAGACCAAACTAATGCACCTTATATTCATTGTATGTTAAAAATGTATTTAATGAGCCATAATTTAATAATAATGGAAACATAGTTGCTATCCCAGGAGGAAGTCTTATTACTTCAGCGGACTCTGAATGCTGGCTGCTGCTCCTTGCTGTTGTTTTTAGGCTATAATGACACGGGATATAGAAACCTTAAATCAAAGACATAACAGACACCATATAAATCAACTCTGAAATTGCATAAACTGTACAGCTGTGCTCGGTAATGTCCTGATGACCACTCGTCCTGGGACAGATGTTTTTACACTCCTGTCTAGACTGGTGTAGCCACACGCACACACACCAACGATAACACCACATCACGATTAAACCATCTTAACAAACAGCGATGAAGCAGTTATCACACCAAGATCTCGTGAATTCTCTTATCAGATTTCTGTCATTCCTTTCAAGATGTTCTCCAGTCTGAAAAACTGGAAGTGACCCACCTTCCAGCAGCTTGCGGACCGCTGCTTTGTGGCCAGCTCCCCCTGCGTGGCTGGTAAGGGCAGCCTCGCCCATCGTCTGAAGTTTGATTGATTTGCAACAGGCCCTGCATCGGGCAAAATGAATGTCCTGGACGTCCTTAACCAGCCAGTCCTTGTAAACATCCTTTGCGAGCCAGGAATCTTGGAATTTACATTTGCCAGGCATAGCTAGCTCTAAAAGTTAGCTGGACCGCTACCTCCCAGCCTGGAGCAACCTCTTACCTTATGTACTGCCTCGTGATGCGTTCACGTGTTCTGCGAGGATTTGAAGACACATTTACGCTGTTGCGCATGTATCTTTTGGCATTAGGTTACAAAATATCGTGAAAACGTTATAATTTAAACGCTGAGATAATTAACATGACTTTCCAGTTATGTACCCCAAATCCCACCGAAGTAGGCAACGCAGTAGAATCAGAGTGTCTGAATTTCATCACTACAGGTGCAGCTGTGGAATTAAAATGATAAAATGAAGCGCTTTGAAACTTCTTAGTAGGTATCCTGGTATTTTAAAATCAATGCCTGCGACTGAGGCTACTGACTGAGTTTTATCGAACATCCTTAAACGCAGCATAACATAGAAGGCTGTCCCTCACGTGCACAGAGTTCACCAATAAAAATACGATTAAACTCCTACTAGCCAATCAGCGTTGAGAAAGCCGGTAGTCCAGCTTGATTGGTTGAAACCCGGCAAGAACGACTGTACAGAAACACATGGGTACCAGACTAATAATGATCTTATAACGTTTCTGAACAGTTTCCTGCATTGGGAGCGTGTGTAAGTAGGCACGTCGAGATATTATTGTTTACCTGTTAAAGTTTTCTGCCGTTCGATATCTTATTCCTTTCCAAATAAGACAAGAAGAACTCCTCCTGTTAGCTTGTTTTGCTAATCATAAGGGTAATCTTCACTCAGCATTAGACTTTAGTAAATACAACAGCAGACTGCACTACCCGGAGTCTCAGCATGCTTTACAAGTACGATTTGTAAGTTAAAACTGCATATCTTCCCTTCATAATGGTCTTAATTTTTCGGCTGCTCTCTTTAGGGGTCGCCAAAGCGGGTCATCTGTCTGTATTGCACCGTATCCCCGTCATGTGCCTTTGTTGACCGCAGTTAATCTTTAAGTGATGGAGACGGTGGCCCTGGTTGCTCCAGTTACAGCTTTGGAGTTCCTTCAGGATGCGTTTCTAATTAAAGGTTAGTGTTCAACATATAAGATAAGCAAGTAGTTATTCTTGTGATGCTCTGCTGTGTTTTTCCACAGTGCTCCTATATTAACTGCATTTTTGTTACAAGTTCTTTATTGTTAAACTTTAACTTATTCAGAACTTCTTCATTTTGTATCTGTGCCACATTCTCTTTGTAACTCTGGTTGCTGTAATGGTTAGCTTGAACTTTAGAGTTCCAAATTTTGTACATTATTGCACAATACAAACACACACAACTTTTCTTTCATGGCAGGTGAGGGTCCGGTCTTGTCGGTGTACAGACTCAAGCCTCACCCTAAAGCCTGTGCCTCATTGAGCATTCTCCATCATTACCGGATTCATGGAATAAGACCTAGAAGGTGGGAAGCTGAGCCACCACGGAGTGCCGGTTAGTATAAGCTGTTAGTATGAGCTGTTTCTTGTTTTGTTTGATTGTTTTTACTATATGTTAATATGTCGAGAAAATTATTTGCAGAGCAATACGAAAGTGAAAGAAAGGCAAGTCTGGAACCAAGAATGGGTTCTCAGCTATGATAAAAGTTAAAGTATAAGCAGTTAAAGGTATGCTTGCAGGTGTTAGATTAAATTGAGGATATACAGTATACATATTATCTTTATTAGACAATTATTTATTGCGTATTAAAAGTCTTTATTCACGTAAAGCCTCCAGCTATTTTTGCTCTAATTTTTTTAAATTTTAATATACATAAATTTTTTTGCTCTTATTCACCAGCACTGAGCACTACAGAGCCAAATGTCTGCGACCTTGCAGTATTTGGAGGCAAAGCTGTGAGGCTTGTAAGGTTCCGTGTGGAGGATGGGGAGCATCTTCGCCTGGAGGTCCTGGGTCCCCTCATGGAGCTACAGGACTGGGCTCTGGATGTCCGCTGGCTCTCTGGAGGCAAACAGCCACTGCTGTGTGTGGCTCTTGCTCATAATAGTGCTCTTCTCTTGGATGTCACAAAAGGAAATGCCGTGGTGCAGCGTTCCTGTCTGGAGGGGTGTTTGCTGTACTCTGCTCTCCTTCTGGTTCATGAATCCTGGGTGGATACTGTCATAGTTGGAGGGACTGTGTTCAATCAGCTGGTTCTCTGGAAACCAGGAGACAAAAGTGGCAATCCTGAAAACAAAGCTCCAATTGAAAGGCGTCTACTGGGCCACACTGGGGTCATCTTCAGTATCTCTTACCTCCAGGAGAAAGGATATTTAGCTTCAGCCTCTGATGACCGCAGTGTACGGGTGTGGGGTGTTGGCACTTTAGGTGGGCCTGAAGGTAAATGTGGGGACTTGAACCCAGTTTGTTTAAGGATCCTATATGGACATCAGGCCAGGGTGTTCTCAGTCCGTCTCTCATTAGGGAATATCTTCAGTGCTGGGGAAGATGGCACCTGTTTAGTCTGGGACTGGGCTGGAAGCGGGAAGGTGGTTCGCACGTTGAAGGGACACCGAGCAGGGGGTGTTCGTGCACTGGCAGTCAGTGAGGGAAAGGATGCGAGCTGGGTGGCTACAGGAGGGGCGGATGGAGGGGTAAGGTTGTGGAGAGTGGAGGGCAATGAGAAGAAGGAGTGTCTAGAGGAGGAGACAGTGACAGAGAAACTGACCGACCTGAAATTTCCTGGTCAAGGCCTGCCTAAAGTTGTTTGCTTAGCAGGAGAAGAGGATGGTAGTACAAGCTGGAGTCAGTGTAAGCCTGTAGTTTGCACTGACAAAGGAATAGTTTACCAATATAGTGTTGGGAAGTGGGAAGTAGTGTGGAATGGGACTCCAGAGTTTCAGTCCTACTGTGTGATGGAAACGATAACTATCACTGTGAAGGAGTCGACAACCAAAGTTGATTTGTGTGCTGTGGGAAACCTCAGTGGGTGCTTACAGATCTTTCCCATGTCTCATCCTCAGTCTGGAATTCTGCTTACATGTGGATCAGGGAAGATCCATAGTCTTATTTGGCAGAAGGAAAAAGAGCGTGCGTATTTGTTAGCTTCAGGTGCTGAAGGGCGTGTCTATCGCTGGTGTGTAGAGACAAAATTCAATGAAACCTGTTCTTTAGCTCTCAGCATCACTGCTCTACCTTCTTTCCTCCTCCCCTCTTGCGCTAAGCGCTGGCTTACAGCTGCAGTGCGCCTCCAGCGCAGGTCAAGGGAGGTGCTTTGGGTGTGTGGAGACAGGAGAGGATCCCTGCTTCTGTTTCAGGAAAGAGAAAACTCAAAGCAAAGAAAAGGAGATGGTGAGGAAACAAATGAAGAATTACTGACAGATGGTAAACAAGGTGACGATGAGGAAGGTGGGCCTGAGGGAGAGGGGAAATGCAAGATGGAGAATGAAGGAAGCAAAGAGGTGCATGACCTTTTGCTGCATCCTCTGAGCTGTCTGTTTGGGGTGCACGGGAAACAAGGTGTAACCTCAGTGTATGAGTACCAAGGCTTGTTCTATAGCACTGGCAGGGACGGCTGTGTTAGAGTTTTCAGTGTGCGTCCATCGTCACCAAAGAATCTTGAGGAAAGTAGAGAAGATAACGCTGCGGAAACAAGTGAAATGAATGAAGAAAGGCTTCAGCTGGAGGTTCTCAGGGTCCAGCGTGCCTGCAAAGGAATGGAGTGGCTGGAGAGGATTTTAATTCTCGAACCTGAAAAAGAAGTTGAGGAGGAAGAGGTCACCGAGGAATGTGAAGAGCTGTATAACAAAGAACACCAATTGACCGAACAGGTGGAGGTTAAAGGGGAGGAGGCAGAAGAAGAGCGCTTCAGAGAAGTAGAGAAGGAAGGCAGAGAAGCCAGATTTGTAATTGTCGGCTTTCATGCAGTCCATTTTGTTGTTTGGGATCCAGTGAGGCAGGAGAGACTGTTAGCAGTGCCTTGTGGTGGGGGGCACCGCTCTTGGAGTCTGTGGCCATCCCACAAAGGAATTTGGCTCGGATATGGAGCTTTGGTGTTTATCAAGCAGGGGGCAGTCCTGGCTTCACAGCCCCCCGGAGAAGCAATGGGTTGGGATGGAAAGACAGGAAGGGCTGGAGGAACAGGACTGAAAGATGGAGTCCATGGAAGAGGAATTGGGTGTGTATGCAGGCTGGGGAGGATAACAGACTTTGGGAACAGGAATCAGGCAAACCACTGGGAGTTAGTAGTGACAGGTGGAGAGGACACTAGCCTGAGTGTCCTGGCGGTACATCCCTTTTCTGGCAATATTAAAGTTCTTTCAGTTATTACCGACCACATCTCGAGCATCCGCACGGTGACTGCGATTGTTCGCCCAGAAGGGGGGAGTGAAAGCCAGTCAAAGCCTCTCTCTGCTCTGCTCGTGTCAGCCGGTGGGCGGGCTCAAATCCAAGTTTACCGGCTGTTAATTGTTTGGGACGGGCAGAGACTGGCTCCTTCCTGTCAGGTGATCCAGGTAGCCAGTCACCGTTTGGACAAAGAGTGGGAGAGGAGGCGCAACAGACACAAGATGGTGAAAATGGACCCGGAAACGAGGCAAGTTTTTTAAAGCTAGTGTTTAGATAGCCTCTGACCTCCTGTTATTTGTTCTCTGCATATATTTTCTCTTCCTCACAAAAAATCTGTGTTCAAAGACAATCTGCTGTTTTTGTTGTTTTTTTTTTAGCTGAATATAACTTCAGTGTTTTTGTTTTTTGCATTTTAAAAAATGCACCTCTGATTACAGCTCTCGTCTGTGTGTTTTCAGGTACATGTCTGCGACAGTGGTGGATGAAGAAGTAAACCGTGTCCTCGTGGCTCTGTCCTGCAGTGACGGGGCTGTCAGGTTGGTATTCATCACAGCAAGGGTTCACACAGCTGGAATTTTCATTGAAGCTGCAGAAAAGAGAAAATCAGAGTGTCTTCGCATTGAGTTGATGCTCTCAAAAAGTATTATATTCAGTACTGGGGTGATGGTACTGGTGATTATAATAACCATAATGATGAATGTAACAGAATCAAAGGCTTTACATTTCATTTATGTGTGTCCGATTGTGTATTGTGGCAATAATCAACTGCAATCATCAGTTTTGTATTTTCAAGTATTTTTGCTCAATTTTGCCAACACGTGTACCATGCAGTCACAGATGTTAACATATGTGTAAGGAAATATGCATTGATCCTGCAAGATCTTATGTGGTCAGAACATCAGTATAATAACCAGCATTATGAATTTTTACCTAGTTATAGTCCAAAATCTCTTCCTCCTTGACACTTGTTTATTTGGGCTGAACAATGGGAGTTTTTGGAGTTTAACATATTATTCTGTAAACATCTTACTCGCATGTTTATTTTGTATTCTCATATAGCCTGGTATTGAATTTAGTCAAGTTATACTGTGGTAAGTTTTAGCATAGATTTTTAATCTTATTTTTCATGTATATTCAGATAATTAAAAGAAAATATGGTCATTAAAAGTCGGGTGGAAAATTAAAGGAACTGTTTTGGTAATCATGTACATGAACCCTGTGTGCTGCTATAGTGTCTAATGTTCTCCCTTAATACTCTTCTCACTGTTTCCTCACATCCATTACTGTTTTTTCCAGACTGTTCTCTGTCAATGAAGCGAAAGGTCAAATCGATTTGCTGTGGGAAACATTCTACCATCAACGCTGTGTACTCAGTGTCGCCACCTGCAGCCTGGAGGATGACAAAGGCAACAGGTTATGACTGTGATTGCTCATCTTTTTTTCCTGGGTTGTTATGTCATGCTTTACAGAACCAGACCACTGCTTTTGCTGTTTAATCTTTTTAGACTTAAAGTGAAATATATTTTTTTAAAAGCAGCTGGCGTATTAATACTACAGATGTACAGTATTTAGGAAAGCATGGAGAAAGTAGTTCTTTTTTTAACACTTAGTTTTATATCTATAACTGTGTCTCTCTTGCAGGTATAAGCTGCTGTTCAGCGCTGCGACTGATGGGAAAATCGCAGTGTGGAATTTGACCGACTCTTTGTCCTCATCAACGGATAATTCGAGCTGTGCTGCAACATCACCAGTCCCCTGCCTCGATGTTCCCGCCCACCAGAGTGGGATTAACTCATTGGCTGTTTGGGCAGAAAAAATGGGACAACAACAGGGTAGTTGCCTGGTAACTGTTGCTAGCGGAGGAGATGATGGACAGCTGACTGTGTCCACAATCGGGGTGCAGCACTCAGAAGGTGGGAAAATCGGGAGCCAAGTAGGGTTTTCTCAGATTTCTGAGTCTCAGCCTCTCCTACAAAAGCAGCTCCAGTGTCCAGACAGGCTTCAGATTCATCTCCACTCCCAGTGCCACATATCACTGGCCCATGCTGCCCCTCTAACAGCGCTGAAGGTCCTGAGACCAGACCTCTTGGTCTCCACTTCCTCAGATCAGAGGGTTTGCCTTTGGAAGGTCTGCAGTAACAGTATCAGCCACTATGGGGCAATGTGCTCCCACGTTGCTGATGCTGCAGGGCTCGCAGTCTGGGAAAGTGAGGAAGGAAATCAGAAAGTGAAGATAGGATTTGAGTCTGAGCAGGAGAATGCTGGGAGGCTCAAGAGGGATAAAGAAACAGCTGATGAGAAAAGCAGTAAAGAACCTGTTGAGGTAGAGAGCGAGACAGGTGACCCAGTTAGTAAGACTACTGGTGAGAAAGAAGAGACGGGCACAAGTCCAAGAAATCAACCAGAGAATGACTGCGTAGGTAAGCCTGTGAGTGCAGTAAAGCCTGAGACAGGTTTGAGGGAGCGATGGGAGCGATGGGCGCTCGTCTGCGGTCAGGGCTTCCAGCTACTACGAGTCAAGAATCCGGAGATGGATGCAGAGAAAAATGGAGAAAAGGGAAAGCTGGACGAGCGAATTAAAGTGACTCTCCAAGAAAAATGATTCTGAATAAAAAGATTAAAGATACTTTTGTAAAAACTTCACAAAGGGACATATTTTTTAAAATTATTTCTCAATTACCTGTCTTAATTGCAGCTGTATACTTTGATGTAAATGTATGTCTCTGGTAATTGTTTAAAGTATTTATTCTCTAGTTTTTGTTTCTTTATTTTTTTGTTGCATGAAAATGATAAAAACATTTATTCCCAGTCAGCTACGTAGAAAAGGATGCTGGTGTTATTTGTCTCTCAGAAACAGTTCATAACTTCCCTTCCAATCATTCATGTCAACTAAAAGGTAAACCTGTTTCTCCATCACCTGTTCAGCTCTGATGGTTCAGTAAGGACATCTCCTGGTTTCATCTTCATGTTTCCCTCTCACCAGATATCGGTTGGGATATCTGGTGAGAGGGAAACTGTTGACCAGCGCCTTTACGGCTGTGGCTCCAGCAAACGTCAGTTGATACTAGAAAGTAATATTAAATAAATTATAACAACATCTTATCAAGCTTAAACGTGCTGCTGTTGTTTAGCGCCACAATAAACAAACGAGACGGGACTTAGGACAGCAAAGCCGATCAGCTGATCATTGATCAGTTTCATGATTGAAGTAGCAACAGGAGATGGAGGGAGAGAGAATGAGAGAAGAAGAGGCAGCTGCAGCGTAAAGACACAGATTAACTCCAGCTTTGTGTCTTTTTGCTTCTTTTTTTTTTAAATTTTTGCTGAAGTTCGGGACAATTCGCGTTTCTTTACACCTAAATACGGAACTTTAAAGTTCGACCTCATCAGCTGTAATTGGTCCTGCCCAGAGTCGATCATGACCAATTGGCCAATCCACCACCTTTCATTGTTTATACCGTTACAAAAAAACGTCGCCCCATAAAAACGAAAAATCACCATTGGCCCACCGCCGATGGCCAGTCCAGCTATGTTCCCAGTGTACGGTAATTAAATGAAGGATTAAAAATGTTCTTTAATTTGTCTTAACTGATTTCAGATCCTTTAGAAAGCAAACCATTTATTAATTTCGTAGATGCGAGCAGCTATTTTTTTTCCTGGTGTTTCCTTTAAGAAAACACTGAAAGCATTCACGGCACAGAGAACATTAAAAACCATCTCTGATGTGTTTGTGGCATCTGTGGCCTACTTTAGGGAATAGTACCAAGCTGCACAAAGATGGCTGAAGTGACTGGAGTTATTTTTAATACAGTATGGTGCATCTCATCCAGCCAGGAAATAAAGGCCTTTTTGTTTTTAGATGAAGAGTCTTGGGAGTTCATTTCTCCACACAGTAAAAACCTCAAAACAGAAATTTGCAGTGTAAATCTAGGCTATCACCTCACCTACTCCCAAGATTTGTCCTCAAGCAAGGTACTTAAATTCAGATTGGTTTATGTTCCAAAAATGTGTCTGTCTAACATTGTGATGAGCTTAAAGCTAGACATAAAAATGCAAACTGTCAAAATAATTGTCACAGGACAAATTATTTGAGATTAGAAGTCTCAGGAATCTCCTCTGAGACCTGACTAATCTGCAGCAGAGGCTCCCACTTTGTCACGCAGCAACCACGAGGGTTTAAAAAAGTAATTGTAGTTTGAGTCAGTTCATAGTGTCAGTATGCTGTGTTATTGGCTGAAAGCGAGGATTTATATAACCACTCCTGCCTATACTGTGTATATTTGCGTATTTGTTTATAAAATGCAAATGTAGTGCTTTGAGATGAGATGCTTAAGTGGCACGTTGATATGCGACTGTGTGTGTGTGTGTGTGTGTGTGTGTGTGTGTGTGTGTTCACCTCAGGCATGTTAAATGTCAAAAAGTACAAAAGAGTGTGTGCTCAATGTGTGTTGATTCACTGTCACCTGCTTGGAATTTAACTACGAACACAGATGAAGTGCCCACCTGCACTCTGTGTGTGTGTGTGTTTGCTTGTATTCCTCATGTTGTGGGGACATTATAAAGTCAGTCACATGTGGGGACAGGGGGAGGGTGAAAAACAAGTCCTCTGAATATTAGTATTAGATTACTACATTTAAAGGTGAATTCCTGGTTTATTATTAGACTTCCAATAAATTATGGCAAGTCCATGTAATGTCCTCAGAAGTAATGGAAATAGGACTCTGTGATGATTACTGGTTACTTGACACATGGTCTAAATGCTGGGATTACTGACATTAGCTAAATTAGATTCCAGTGTGTGCACATATCTGGATGTGTACGCACTTGGACGGCTGTGTGCAGGTTGGGGCACATGGAGGGGCCGACTGCAGGTGTCCATGAATATTTTAATATTTCAGTCTTGTCTCATATTGCTTTCTGCTGACCTCCCATCTCACTGCCTGCCACTCACAATGAAAGAAGAAGGAAGAGAGAGGAAGGAGGAAACGGTGAGTAAAAGAGAGGGAGGGTGTTGAAGAAGAGGGACCTGAAAGAACGGGGAAGACAGCTTCTTGCACCATTTCCCATAGCTCTCTTTGTGACCACAACTGTCAGTTAGGAAGGAAGAAAAGATGAGGGGCTAGGGTGAGTGAGCGCATGAGTGCTTGCATGGTGAAGATGGTGGGGGGCTTCTTGCTGCTGGTTTTTGTTGTTTGAGGAGCGAGAGAGGCAGGATTGTAGGATAATACAGGGGTAAAAAAAAAAAACAACTATTAAACTTTTAAGAAATTTTACACTTTATGAAAACCTTTTTGTTTGTCTAGAATTTCGCCTGTGGTTTTCAAGCAGGAGAGTGGAAATAATTGATAAAAATCCAGTTTCAGAGATCTTCACAGACTGGTGTGGGGAAGTGTGAGCTGGGAAATTGCCCCTGAGTCTTCTGACCCACTGACCCTGTGTCAGCATCTGCAGAAGGAGGAGCATTTTACATCTATCAGAGAGGTACACTCTCTCTCTCTCCTGGCTTTTCATCACTGTTTCTGATGTTGATCCATTACTTATTGTTGTTTGTATTGTTGTGATGTTTTGTTTGTTTATTTGTTTTCCCTTTTTGTTCCTCAACTTTAATGGGTAATACTCAAATATTATCTATAAACATTATAGTGTACAGTACCACGCAAAAGTAATGATTACTTTATATTTTTTCCTTCCAAGCCAGCCAACCCATTCTTGTAAATTTGTTCTGTCTTTAGGCACTTTGTTACTAGCAGCCTGTGACAGAAGCACATCATTTTTCACATTTCTTTAGTCAAAGATAACACGTTTGTGTGTGTGTGTGTGTGTGTGTGTGTGTGTGTGTGTGTGTGTGTGTGTGTGTGTGTGTGTGTTGGATATAAATTAAACTGTCTGCCTTAATCTTAAACCAGACACTACAGCTTATATACAGCTCACCTGCCCTAACTATAAGCTAAAAAAGAGCTTATAGTTAGGGCAGGTGACCCTGAACCACTCCTGAATTATGATCCTATAGGCTCAGATTGCTACAGGACTTGCACAGCACTTCATGTGATGCACTGACCATTTCTTCTTTTCTCACTTCTCTTTATTTCCCACCTATTTATATATCACTGCAAGATGTCGTTAAACTTTGCCTGTTTTTCCTTCTCACAGTTACAAAGTGCTTGCTTTTAGGGAGTCATTTGATTCTTGGGCTTTTCTCTCAAATACTCTGGGCTCTTTAAGCATCTTGAGGAAAACTGCTTTTGTGATCCGGTGCTTTTACCTTCATTTAAAGGAATTGGACAAGTGAAGGGCGACAGAAGTAATGACAGGCCTAAGGGGGGGGGGGGGGGGGGGGGGGGGAAGCTTCAACAGAAAAACAGTATGCCCTTCAGTTGATCCACTGTTCACTGAAGGGCCAGTGCAGGGTCTCAGTGAAGGGTGGCTGTCAAGAAGCCATTCATAAGAAGGGAAACAGGGAGAAGAGGCTGATATATGTCAAATTACACAAGAATTGGACTTATAATCAGTCACAACAGGCCTTAGGAATGAATCTCAATTTTAAAGTTTTGGTTCAAATCATCTTTAACATGAACAACAGTGAGTCTCTACAGCCATCTGTAAAACCTGGTAGAGCTTCCATCATGTTAGACTTCAACATTACTGAAGCAGTGTGGGATCATCTTGACAGAGAACGGAACAAAAAGCAGCCAACGTCCAAAGAAGAGCTTTGAATGTCCTTCAAAAAAGCCTGGCCACGTGTACCTGGAGACTGCTTAAATAAATTAGAATAAAGCCTAAGAGTGACTGTACTGAAGAATAAAGGTGGTCTTACAAAATATTGACTTTCATCCTTATTCGAATTGTACAAACTGTTTTTGCCTTGTAGTGTGTATTTACATTTATGTTTGCACATTTCAGCAAATCACTGCAAATCCTTCTTAATTCACTTACAAATATAAAGAAATGAGGGCTGGGAGGAGAGCTTTGCTTTGGTGTCAACATGTCTATTAGTCTTAACAATGTTTATCTTTTGTCTTAACCCAAATCCAAAAGTATGGTATGAAGGGAATTCCATCCAGCAACTGTTTCTTTCTCTAAAAGTGGACTGCCTTTCAGATAGACTTAGTGTGATCGCTACAGCTACAAAGATTAAAGAAAATGTATATTTGCTCTCAGGCTCCTGGACTGGTAATGTTACCTGACCGCCTGCCTTTCATTGGTTCATCTGGGACTAAATCAACAGGTAATCAATGAGATTCAAGGACTATATTACTGAAGAGTTAGATAAAGTGATCTAACTCACAGCTATTATAATTAATGAGTGTTTTATTTTGTGCAATGTGGTTATTTCTGTGGCAGAGTTGCCCTTTTGACAGTGCAAGGTCTCCACAAACAAAATGATACAAGTTATGAAATCATACAAGCAGAAGTTTTCATGTAGCATAAATCCAACTCAAATTGTGTCACCTCTTTATAGACATGTCTTTATCTCACCACATGACAATATTCTGACACTGGTCAACAAATGCACTTTGTTGAACACTGTCCTTTTCAATGTGCTATAGAAAAAGAGATTGATTGATAGAATGAGGATTTTGCTACTGGGACTCTTTAACCTGCACTGTGAAAATGTTCACTTGCTCACCTTTTTTAGTTAGCACTTTCCATTTTTATGTCATGATGCTCGCAGTATTGGACAATGAGGATTTCAGCATTTAAGAAATACGTTTTCAAGATTAGACTTTCCATACTTTTTTCCAACAAATCAAGGCGACGTCAGCGATAAACATGGGGATAGACTTCATCAAAAAATGAAAGTTATGGAAAAATTATATTAGGGAAATCAAATCAGTTCTTGTTAGTGCATCAGTTCCAATTACAGTTTATTGACAAAGCAAAAGTTTCTCTTACCATCTCCACTGCTTTTTATTTACAGCCAAGCCAACCCCCTCCTCTCCAGGTCTCTGGCACCCCCACCAGTCCAGTCGCAGAAAGCGTAACAGACAGCAGAAGACTTCTTTCTCCTCTGACACTCACCCTCATCCAGGACCCTCCTCCATCCTCCTCTCAGACGCCACCATGACTCCTTGGGGAAGGCTGGCTCTATCTGAGTCCTGCTTTGACTCAATTCCCAAAATACTTACTCCACGACCCTCTCCACCTCCACCCCCAGCCTCTCCTGTTCCCGAGCAAATACCGTCAGCTACCCCATATCATGGCAGGAGACAAGAAGAAGACAAAGACAGTTCAGGCTCAAGTTTTAACTCTCAAATTCCATCTCCACCTGTGGCAGTCACGCAAAACAGCGCAGGTATGACTACAAAAAGGGACAGCCATTACCAAACAAAACCAGATGACAATATTACTTAAAGTCTAATGAGTCCAGCTACACACATAACGTCCCTGCAGGAACACTTGGTAGTGATTGATACCTAATAGCTGATAGTTAATTTAACGGAGCCTGTAAAATTTAAAAAGAATTCAAATAAGATCACTCACACACTTTAATATACTGTAATTATGCTTTACGATACAAAGAAAAAGTTGGCAGCAGACAGATTATTTTAAAAAATGTTTTTCATGACCCGCCAATTTCCGGGGGCGAGGTCACTGAGGCAGTTAAACAACTCCTTGGTGGCAGAGCCCCTGGTGTTGATGAGGTCCGCCCCGAGTTCCTGAAGGCTCTGGACGTTGTAGGGCTGTCCTGGTTGACACGCCTCTGCAATGTTGCGTGGAGATCAGGGGCAGTACCTGTGGACTAACAGACCGGGGTGTTGGTCCCCATCTTTAAGAAAGGGGACCGGAGGGTGTGTTCCAACTACAGGGGGATCACACTCCTCAGCCTCCCTGGGAAAGTCTATGCCAGGGTGCTGGAAAGGAGAGTTCGTCCGTTAGTTGAACCTCGGATACAGGAGGAACAATGCGGTTTCCGTCCTGGTCGCGGAACACTGGACCAGCTCTTTATCCTCTCCAGGATACTTGAGGGTGCATGGGAATTTGCCCAACCAGTCTACATGTGTTTTGTGGACTTGGAGAAGGCATTCGACCGTGTCCCTCGGGGTGTCCTGTGGGAGGTGTTGCGGGAATATGGGGTGTCTGGCCCATTGCTACGGGCCATTCGATCCCTATACAACCGTTGCAAGAGCTTGGTTCGCATTGCCGGCAATAAGTCGGACTCGTTCCCGGTGGGTGATGGGCTCCGCCAGGGCTGCCCTTTGTCACCGGTTCTGTTCATAATTTTTATGGACAGGATTTCTAGGCGCAGCCAAGTGGCGGAGGGCTTTCGCTTTGGTGGCCTCAGAATCTCATCTCTGATTTTTGCAGATGATGTGGTTCTGTTGGCTTCATCGGGTGAGGGCCTCCAGCTCGCACTGGAACGGTTCGCAGCCGAGTGTGAAGCAGCGGGAATGAGGATCAGCACCTCCAAATCTGAGGCCATGGTTCTCAGCCGGAAAAGGGTGGAGTGCCCACTCCGGGTCCGGGATGAGTTCCTGCCCCAAGTGGAGGAGTTCAAGTATCTCGGGGTCTTGTTCGCGAGTGATGGGAGAAGGGAGCCGGAGATCGACAGACGGATTGGGGCTGCAGCTGCAGTAATGCGGACGCTGCACCGGTCCGTCGTGGTGAAGAGGGAGCTGAGTGTAAAAGCGAAGCTCTCAATTTACCGGTCGATCTACGTCCCTACCCTCACCTATGGCCACGAGCTGTGGGTAGTGACCGAAAGAACGAGATCGCGGATACAAGCGGCAGAAATGAGCTTCCTCCGAAGGGTGGCTGGCCTCTCCCTTAGAGATAGGGTGAGAAGTTCGGCCATCCGGGAGGGGCTCAGAGTAGAGCCGCTGCTGCTCCACATCGAAAGGAGCCAGCTGAGGTGGTTCGGGCATCTGACAAGGATGCCCCCTGGGCGCCTCCTGGGTGAGGTGTTCCAGGCATGTCCCACCGGGAGGAGGCCCCGGGGCAGACCCAGGACACGCTGGAGAGATTATATCTCTCGGCTGGCCTGGGAACGCCTTGGTATTCCCCCGGATAAGCTGGAGGAGGTGGCTGGGGAGAGGGAGGTCTGGGCCTCTTTGCTTAGGCTGCTGCCCCCGCGACCCGGCCCCGGACAAAGCGGATGAGGATGGATGGATGTTTTTCATGATTAATTATTAATGCTAAATGGAACACACCCAGTGTTATCACATGTAACCCATTAATTATTATTAAGTATTATGTTTCCTTGTTATTAACTATGATAACTTTAGTGCTACATTGTGTGTCTTATAAAAATACTTTGTCATGTTACATTATACAAAGCACATAAATAGAGTGAATGCAGCTAAAAATCATGTTAGCCTAGCTTTGAGTTACATTGTAAGAAGAGGAACAGAGGCATCAGTTATCAGTTAATCTGACTCATTTAACATGTATCTCCTGTTGATATTATTGTGATATAAAATATGTAATATTCTATATTTAATATTGTCCTTTAACTGTCTGTGTTTTAATACTGTCCCTGCCCTAACCAGAACATCTTTTTGCACAGGTGGAGCAGCTAAAGATTTGCAGCTGAGGCGGAGGGTGTTGCCTCAGTGTCGGCTTCCTCGTGCCCCCCGTCTCCCACCGCTTCACCCCGTCACTGACCTCAGTTTCTCTCGGAGCTTCACTTTCTCCTTCTTCGAGCTGCCGCTGCACCAGTCTCCTCGCTGGCGTACCGAGCGTGTCAAAAACCTCTTATTGCTTTTGAAACAGATACACTACTGAAGACGCAGAGCTGCGTGTTCCTACTGATAGTTCAAATCTGCCTTTCTTGAGTATATTATTGTATTAGTAAAATGTGATATTTTATTTTCAAAGTAAGAGTGATGGGTGAGGGATTTTTTTTTTTTTTTTGGCACAATAGGATAAGACAATAAGACTGCATGTTATTCTATTCATTCTGTGTTCATTGCTTTTCGAGAGCTGGATTTTATTTGTTTGATGTTTTGAAATTTATTTAAAAAATAGTTTCTAAGGGTGTGAGTTCATTCCTCTGGTTTTCAGCTCCACAGCAATTTACTTACGTTCCTGTTGTGTGTATTGTGTTATGCGTTATGTGTGTGTATATTTATGAAATAAAAACAACTTTACTATCATTCTAGTTGCTCTGTTTTATCAGCTTTCTCTGTTTTAATGGCTTCTGTTTCATACAGATAGACCTCCTGTAGATTCTCATTTACTCTATAACCTTATCCCTGCCTACCTTTCTCACCCTGTTCTCTCTCTCTCTCTCCCTCTCTCTCTCACACACACACACACAAACACACACACACACACGTGAGTCTGTGGAAGCTGAGCTGGAATAATAGAGGCATTCAGAGGTACTGAATGAGCTGGTGAATGGGAGGAGAAAGGGGCTGTAAACTAACTGTAATGTCCAGAGTTCAAGGCTCTTTTCCACTTTCCGTGACTCACGTGTAAAAGCGTGTGAAAGTGTGTGAAAGCTTGTGTGTGTGTGCGTTACCCTAATACATGCACTCTCACTGTCACCCAAGTGATCTCTTTGTAATAATGCGGCTTCTTGCTGATAGAGATTAAGTAAGTCTTTTTTCATTCACTGCTTTAATTTGTTTAAGTTTTCCTGAAGAAGCACTTCTTTTCGCTTTTGTCATGTGACTTTATTCACAGATTTAGCACACATGAAAACAGGTCAGCGAGGCACATTAAACAAACACACAGTGTTCAAACGCAGGCAGAATGAAACTTCACTGTGCTCTCAGTAATCTTCCACAGTTATTTCAGATGGACAGCGTTGAGCAAAATGACCGGCCACGCTCCAGGCAGCTTGTTCTCGCACACGCCCTGGACGAAGCACAGCTGGATCTCCTCGGGCAGAGGCTAGAAAAGAAGTGTCTGTCACTTTCGGAGAGGGTAAAGTCACAATGTCGGTGAGTCAAAGGATAACATTTTTTGGCCTTACTGCGTTTGACCCAGCTGTGTTTATCTGAGGCTCTATAGCTGATAGCTTGTGCGTGTTTTCCTCCAGGTGTTCTGGTTCCAGGATAAAAAGCTTCGTGCTGGAGGTTATTCCCGTCCTGTCATGGCTCCCTCATTACTCCGTTAGACACAACGCCGTCGGAGATCTGGTGTCTGGCATCAGCGTTGGGATCATGCATCTACCCCAGGGTTAGGCTACAGCAACAGATAAGAGTATCATAAAAGTCACAAAAGAGTCTGAACTACAGTCTGCCACAATACCTTCACTCACAAATCTATAAAGGCTTCATTCCCCTCCCTTATCGCATTAAGATTTACAATATGACTTTGATTGATAAAGACTAAAGAACTATAATAATCTTTAACCAACAATAAATTATTAAATCCATCAAACTTTCACGTAGATCTTTGTGGCAACTTTGTGGCCCTAACCTTAATTTAAGCACTTAAGTGAGCTGTTTCTTTCTTGTGCATTTTAATATGCTGAATCCAAATATAACATCTAAAATAACTAATTCACAATCATATTTAAGTTTCTGCATTTTACAGCCTGTAAGGTTAAGGTGTAGTGTGTAGGTGGGAGGTTGTGATGCAGAGAAACATTGCTTTCATTGGATAAATATGTAAGCCTGGCCACACGTTTTAATTATTTCAAAATGGAAACTGCAACTGCCAATTCTAGAGGTCACAGCACATTGTGAAAGGAAATAATTTAAAAACATATAACTTTGCTTTGCAGCATTACAGACAAAGTGTCAAATTGAGCTAAGATTTATAATTTCAAGTTCATATCAGACTTCATATGAACCCAGTTTCATTCAAATTTGCTGAAGGGTTTAGAATGAGTGTAAATGTGAAAATTGGCACCTATATTATCCACAGATTTATTCAACACTGATTTGCACAGCCGCCTCCTTTATTCTTTTCCAGGTATGGCCAATGCCATGTTGGCAGGAATTCCTCCAGCATTTGGTCTGTACGCTTCTCTTTATCCTCTGATCGTCTACTTCATCTTTGGCACTTCCAGACACCTCTCCATCGGTGATTCTTACATTTGACGCTTTTTCTGGATTTTCCTACAGTCATTCCATACAGTGACGTTTCCATGAGCACCTCTGAAAATCTATTAGGAATTTTTTCTGTTGCAAAAAAAATAATTTAATCGTTTAAAAAGTATTTTTCTTATTCAATCATTTTACTAAATAAAGCCTAATTCAGTAACTAAAGATACTTCAGGAAAGAGTAAACTAGTTCTGCTGCTCTGTGTGTGTGTGTGTGTGTGTGTGTGTGTGTGTGTGTGTGTGTGTGTGTGTGTGTGTGTGTGTGTGACAGGTACCTTTGCTGTCCTGTCCATCATGATTGGGACTGTGACAGCTAATGTGGAGTTGCTTAGCGACGGTGATGAAGCAGCTGTTGAAGCAGCCAAAGTAAACGTAACGGTGCAAGTCACCTTCCTTTGTGGCCTAATACAAGTACGCGCACACACACACACACACACACACACACACACACACACACACACACACACACACACACACACACACACACATCCAGAATTGTGATTCTGATATTTTGTAAACTACCATTCATTTATTTTTAATTAATTAAGACTAGAGTGGCACTCAGTCAAAATGGAAATACTAAACCTTCTTGTGTCTGCGTTTGTGTGTCTTTAGCTCCTTTTGTACCTGCTGCGGGGAGGTGTTGTGTGCCGCTGGCTGTCGGATCCTGTAATCAGAGCCTACACCACAGCAGCCGCCCTGCACATGATCATCGTACAGCTGCCGCTAATGACAGGAGCACCAGTACAGAAACATACTGGACTGCTGGCTTCACCTAGGGTCAGTTGAAACAGCTGCACTATCATGCACACATTCAGGCACGCCACCTTTGAGCTGAAATAAGTAAGTCCAGAAACAAGAAACAAAGGAGAGCATCATCCTTTTTTCTAGACTTCATGTAAAAAAACCTCTCTGTGAACTTTTTTTTTTATCAGGAATAAAGAAATAATCTAATGATACCTCCTAACTGCATGGGCCGTGGCTGTAAATTACTTTCTTTTTCTTTGGCACTACGTGGTGCAAATTAAACTCCTTCAAAGACACATCGTGTCACCTCTACACTGACAGTATTGCACTTCTTAAGTGTCAGGGTGTTTTATCAGCACTTTGCAGGTGGTTGATTTCCTCCAGAGCCACTGAACTGTAAGGTTTGATGTGCACTAGAGCACATGAATCTGAAAATGTGAAAACCATTTAGTTGGGCATTTGGACATGTGAGTATATTCTTCTGGAGCTACCTCAGGTGGCCGTAAGAGCAAATGCAGTTTCCTGCTGCGTTATTAAAGCAGGTCCTATAATTTGAAAGTGCAGCTGGAAGTTTTGTGTGTGTGTCTTGCAGACTTTCATAGATGTTCTGTATGGAGTGACCAATGCTGTAACAGGAACTCTGTTAGTCTCTTTGGTTTCTTTGCTGATGCTCATCGGAGGCAAACTGCTGAATGAGCGGTTTAAGAACAAACTGCCTGTCGCCATACCATGGGAGCTTATACTGGTGAAACACACACAGACACACACGCACACGCACACACACGCACACACACAAACACATAAACAGTAGACTCATGTCCATAAGATGCACCCAGATGGACAGATGCCACGGTGATGAACTGATGAATGACTCATAATTATATAATAATCTGTTTTTAATCTCCAAAGCCACGATTCTCCACATACAGCAAATATGTGCACCTGGACACTGGTTAATCATCATTCTCTTGTCTGATGTGTTGATAAGAATTGAATTTGTTTGTTTGTACTGCTTCTCAGTTCTTCAAGTAATTTAAAGATTTCAATTAAGGATTACTGTAACATTTTTTAATGTAGTTACAGCTATGTAATTACACAGCTATTTAATTTTATAACAAAAAAAGAGAGCGAGAGAGGTAAAAAACGTACTGCGTGCAAAAGAACTCCCGACGTTTTTTATGCTTCATGTTTTCAGTTATATACAATTGTAGGTTTTGTAGTATATCATGGGGGAAAAAGCTTTAAGACAAAGGCTAGTTTTATCAGTTATCTGTTTATGTCAGTGTGTACTTGAACTGGCCGATTTATGTGATATTAGGATGCAGATTACTTTATATTCTTCTTTTCCAAAGTGAACATTCAGTGCAGAAAATGTCACTTCCACTGCTTTTCTCTCATAGATTGTTCTCAGCACCCTCCTGTCAGTACAGATGGATCTGGCTGGACAGCACAGAGTCCAGGTGGTGGGACACATACCCAGTGGGTCAGTAGAACTGGGTTATTGTTTGTTTGCTTTAGTCATTTAGATTTGCTTCTTCTTTTAAAAAAAAAAAAATCAAATAGTCACGATTGTCAATGATTGTCAAGCTGGAAATGCTAACTTCTAACTGTCAAATGTAATATTCCCTCCAACACAAAAGCAACAAAAAGACTCTGAAAAATCCTTTTAGAAAAATGGTCTGAAATGAATCAGTTTAATGTGACTCCAGAAAAATGTAATTCTCTCTAACTCAAAGTGAGTCAAGTAGATTTATGGCAGAAAAAGACATTATGCTGCTTTTATTTACCTATTAGCTTTAAAGTGTTAATATCATGCAAAGAAAATGACACTAACATCTAAACTGTAGCTCACAAATATTTCTATGAGAAGAAAAGTATCAGTTCTTCATGCTTTTGTTGTCATGTTGCAAATGTGCTGCTAGCTTTGTCACACCTGATAGCTTTAAGAAAATGCTGTGTTATGATGAATAATTCACAAGGTAGTCATAATTCTTTATAATACTGAATATTATAATTTCTTTCCTTTTAATAATATCTTAGTCACTGAGTCAAAGAACCTCTCCTCCTCCTCCTGCTCCTCTCCAGCCTGTCTCCCCCAGCTCTTCCCTCCTTGTCTCAGTCCAGAGAGCTTTTCATTCCAGCTCTGTCCTTGGCTTTGATTGGCTTCAGTTTCCTCTCAGCCATGGGCTCAATGTTTGCCAACAAACATGGCTACTGTGTGGACCCGAGTCAGGTACATTCACCCCAATAACAGTTTAACTCAGATCAGAAAATACATACTCTGTTATTTGTGTAGTGAGCGAAAGCCACCGAGTAACCGCTAAGGGCCTCTATACTACTTGTGCAAACTTTCAGGCCCAAAGCTCTCACAGGAACGAGCCCAGAATAAACAGGACAAGAGGGTCAATATCAGTCAGATATGTTAAAATTTATTATTTTAAAAGAACACGAAGGGTTTGCAAAAGGCCTAAAACATCAAAATGGTAAAAGGTCACTAACGACCACAAGATAGTGTTATTGGTGCAACCTGCCAGCAATGCAACTATCACCTGAGGGCTTGCTCTCCCTTGGCGGTCCCAGATGCTCGTTGCTTTAAAAGAAACAAATCCACCCCAAATAAATACGAGCCCAACAGAACACTTATTGCATGCACTAAGTGCTAGTTCAGGCAATAATCGGTGGCACTAAAAATCACTCTTAATAAAAACTTATTCACTGCAAATCCACACAGAGCACCTCTAAAGATCCTAATTCCCCTAAGGTAAGAGCCCCACTCAGGGATTGCACAATGCCCGACTAATATTGCACCAGCCCAGTAAAAATAAAAACAAACCCGGCATAAAAAAACAGTTTTAAAAGGTGACCCTACCAAAACCAAAAACACAACAACAAGGAGAAGGAGGAAAAAAAACAGTGACAAATTCACATGTGCAGCCTGCCCTGCAGGAGGCAATACAATATAAATTAGATTATAGTGCATCAATATACTTTTTTTTAATGTCAAATATATTAAGTTAACATACCTCCAGCAGACAACTGTGTTTGCTGCACACCTGGCTTATCTTGGCTTATCTTGTAAAAATCACTACTAAAACATAAAATACAATAAACATCAAATACATTTCAACAAATTAAAAAAAACACTAAAAGAAAAACAGCCTGTACCTCGAACCTCTGCTGTAGAGGTTTAAAACAACTGTTTGTGTAGCAGACAATTAAAACTTCTCAGGCTCTTCACCTACTCACACAACCATTGTTCACAGCCGCTCGTCAGTGGAAATGAAGAGCACCTGCTGCTACTTCCTCTTTTATACCCTCCATTGGGTCCCCTGGGTCCTAAAGACTTCCCCATTACAATTGCCCCCGTTTTAAAAGGTCACCGTCCCGGTGACCACTTACTGCCAGGGCCTAAATAAATTTTGGGGCAAATCATTATGGACAAGAGAGCTCTGTGAATCGCTAGTGAGAACAGCAGTAGTCTGATTTACTGACCGTGGGAGATTAAAGGGGTTAGAATGCTTTCCTGCTGTACTTCTTTTAGGCCGCCCCTGAACTCTTCCCGAGTCCTGCTCTAAAACATTCTCCCTATTATCAATCCCACTTTCCTCTGGCTGTTCTGGAACTATGGATACAGGGTTCAAGTTGCTCGAGCCTATGCTACTAGTTTCACTAACAAGCTCGGGAACACATACCGAGGGTGGCTGATCTTTGGGTGGGTTTGGAACAAGGGCGAGTACAACTCCACCAGCCTCACTGTCATCATCTGGTGTATCTGATGTTGACTGCCGGGGTGACTCAACTACCAGCCCTGGGTCAGAGAGAGGATATTCGTCTGGAGCAGGTGCTACAATACCCGAGGGTATTACTCTCAACTCGGCCCGATTTAAGTTCTTGTCTGGACCTGAACGATCTCTAGGGCGTATTTTGTAAACCCTGCCTTCTTTGTCCATACTCTGCACAACAACATACACCATAGGATCCCAGGCATCGTGGATCTTATGGCGGCCTAAAGGATGACTTTTCCGATAAACCAGAGTACCTGGGGAGAGAAGGGAAGTAACTGTGGGCTGAAAATGTTTATTTCTCCTCTCTGCAGCTTGTTGGAGTTGTTCTTTCGCATGCACATAAACTGAACTTAGACGTTGTTTATGCTCCTCTACCCACTCCTGCGCAGATCTAGACATTGGTTCCGACTGGGAAGCCCCCAGTAAGAAGTCAACAGGCAACTGGGGCTTCTGACCAAACATAAGCTCATAAGGTGAAAAACCGGTGGACTGATGTTCTGTGGTATTGTAAGCATACAATACCTGTGGCAAGTATTGCGGCCACTTTCTTTTCTTATCAGGAGGGAGCGTACGCAACAGATCATGGAGTGTTCTGTTAAATCTCTCGCATTGTCCATTGCCCTCAGGATGATATGGTGTGGTCCTGCTTTTGTCTATGCCGTACAGGTGACACAGACGTTTCAGCAAGTCTCCCTCAAAGCTCTTTCCCTGATCACTATGGATACGCTTAGGGACCCCATAGATATAAAACCATTTTTCAGTTAATACCCGTGCCACTGTACTTGCCCGTTGATCTACTGTAGGGTATGCTTGAGAGAACTTTGAAAACACGTCAGTGACCACAAGTACATTCTCACGCCCATCACTAGACTTGTCCAAAACACTGAAATCAATGGCAATGACTTCCAGGGGTTTAGAAGCCACCAAACCCCCCCTGAATGTGCGAACTTTTGGTTTTACAGCCTTTGCCAAGACACAACGATCGCACTCCTGACAATATTTCTCAATGTCACGTGCCATAAAGGGCCAAAAACACCTTTCTCTCACCAGGCTGGTAGTGCGTCCAATGCCTTGATGCCCATGATCATCATGTAAACTTCTCAGGACCTCTGTTTGCAAGCACTGGGGTAGCAACAGTTGAAACAAAACTTGGCCATTACCAGGTGTCTGAACTTGACGATACAAGACACCTTCCTTCAACTTGATTCTGGGCCACTGTTGCACCAACTTTTTCACTCCCTTACTTACATTACCCATTTCCTGCTTGGTAGGCAGCCTCCCTCTTTCCCAATACTGTGAAAAAGGGCCAATTACCGGGTCAGCAGCTTGAAGGGATATTAGATCAGCTTTAGGTCGGGATGGAAATGCACCTATGGCTCTACACGTAGCGGCAACAGCATTTCCCAGTTGACCTACATCTGTCTGATCTTGCACTTCCTGTGGAACCTTCAACCCTGGAAGCAGGCCAGATGGACTCTGTGGATGCAGTTGCCGTGACAATGCATCAGCGTTGCGATTGCTGGGACCTGGCCTATATTTAATCTCAAAGTTGAACACAGCTAGTTCTGAGGCCCATCGCTGCTCTACGGCTCCCAATTTAGCAGTTTGCAAATAGCTAAGGGGATTGTTATCTGTGAACACGACAAACTTATTTCCCAACAAATATTCACGGAATTTTTGAGTGACAGCCCATTTTAGTGCCAAGAATTCCAACTTTCTAGAGCTATAATTGGACATATTCCTTTCACTAGGTCGCAGGCCCCGGCTAGCAAAAGCAACTGGCCGCCTCTTTCCTTCTTGCTCCTGAGATAAAACTGCCCCTAACCCTGCCTGACTAGCATCTATCTCAAGGACAAAAGGTTTAGCAAAATCTGCATATGCCAATACTGGGGCACTAACCAGCAGCCTTTTTAGTGTTTGGAATGCATTCTCACATTCCTCACTCCAAAGGTGACACATTGCCCCACTGGCACCACTTCTACGTTTCTTCTTGGTACCTCCCAGCTCGCCCACCAGCCGGTGGAGCGGGGCAGCATACTTGGCAAAACCTTCAACAAAACGCCGATAATATGAGGCAAATCCCAAAAATGACTGTAGCTCTGTACAAGTAGTCGGTCGTGCCCACTCAGCCACTGCACTAATCTTAGAAGGGTCGGTCGCCACCCCAGAAGCCGATATCACATGCCCGAGGTATTGAACCTCTGGCTGGAAAAAGTGACACTTCTCCAGCTTCAACTTTAGATTGTGTTCTTTGAGCCGCGTTAAGACCAAGTCAAGACGCTCCAGATGCTGCTCAAAGGAGGATGAAAACACAACAATATCATCCAGGTACAATAAAAGGGACTGGAAACTTTGATCCCCAAAAATCCGCTCCATTAGCCTCTGAAAGGTGCTAGGGGCATTACAAAGCCCAAATGGCATTCGATTGAATTCGAACAGACCAAAAGGGGTACAGAAAGCAGTCTTGGCTTTGTCCTTCTCGGCCACTGGTACTTGATTATACCCACTTGCAAGGTCCAATGTAGAGAACCACTGTGCTCCCGTCAGGGCATCTAATGACTCCTCAATACGGGGTAATGGATAAGCATCTTTCCGTGTCTTGGCATTAAGCAAACGGTAATCAACACACAGCCTAATCTCTCCATTTTTCTTGAAAACCACCACAATTGGGGAAGAATAAGGGCTACTGCTTAGACGCACTACCCCCCGATCCAACAAATCTTTAATATGGGCTTTCACTTGTTCGTACTGAGAGGGTGGGAGCCTGCGATACCGCTGTCGCACTGGGGCATCATCCATTAAAGGGATCTCATGTTCCACCAAGGTGGTACATCCTAAATCTCCCTCCCCATAGCTGAAAACTGAACAATACTTCTGCAAAAGTGACACTCCTTGTTGTGACTGTTCATTGGACAAGTTAGGCCATGAGAGCTCGGAAAAATCAAGGTGCGGATGCGCCTGTACAGTCACTTCGTGCATCGTTATCTGCAACGTGGGATCATCAGACTCTGCAGTAATGCCAGAGTCCCCAGATGATGGAGGGTCAACCAGATGCAATTCACCTAGTTGTGTACAGGGCGGTAACCAAACATCCTCAATTCCCACATTAACCACCGGAATGTCAACAACACCCTGTTCAACAGAAAGGAGGGCCGGAGAAACCAAGATGCCCCCTGGCAGGGGATTACCTGTCGCTATGGGCTCCAGGAGCACTGATGGAAGGTTAATGTTAGCAGCAGAGGGGCAGCTAGTACGTATCCATTTCAACGAACCAGCAGGGACACAAACAGCTCGACCGTGGACTTTTGCTTTACCTAAATACCCGGATGTATTCAAAGCCTCAATGCGCTGACACTTGTGAAGTGTCTCTCTCCACGTCTTACTGGCATTTTCAAGGGCAGGAGATTCAAACAGACGAGGGCCAAACTGCTCAAAGAGTAGGTGGTAACAACGGCTAATGATATTCATCCCCAAGAGGCCAGGCACACTCTGTGGCTGCTGAACGCTCCCATCTAGAGGGTCCTCCACCACCAACACGCCCATTTTTGTCAGGGTGCCACCAAAAACAGTCACATCAAGCTCCATGTAGCCTATATAGGGGATTTTCAACCCATTAGCTGCCCTGAGGCGTAACCATTGGCATTTCTTTAAGTGCCCCACCCCCTGCGACCTGAAGTGCTTCTCAAAGAAACTCTCTCGAATAGTGGTGACCATGGACCCAGTATCCAAAAGACAGGGAACTATAACACCCCCCATTTCTATTTCCACCACTGGACAATTCCCAATTAGTCGAGAGGGATCTTCCATAACAACTTCAGCCGAGCCTATAAACCCTGTTCCTGATGCCTGGCTCTCTGCACCAGAGGGACCTAGTTTCCCGATGGCTGAGACTCAGGGCCTTGTTCCACAACCTGACTTTGTACATGTGCATCAGCATGAGACCCACCACTATTCTTTATAGCTGGATGTTTTACCCTACAGAACCTGGCAATATGACCAGCCCTACCACACCGATGGCAAATTGGCTTTCCATCTGCCTGGAAACGAAAAGGCCTAGTTGTGGGAGGGGTCAGGGGTAGTTCAGTCTGAGACGGCTGTGAAAATTGGACAGACATTTGCTTCATGAGCGTATCCAATTGAACCTGTTGTTTACGAAGGCACTCTTTTATCTGTAGAATGTCATCATTAGGCCCAAGGGTGACTGCATGCATCTCTGCATTAACTCCCTCTACTACCTGACAGTTCGCATCACAAGAATAGGCTCGGGACCTAGTTTTCCCTCCCTGCCTACCTACATCAGCCCACTTAAGGGCGATACTGCGTAGGGCAAGAAAGGACATGTCTGGTGTTTGAAGGACCCGCTGTTTCAGCTCTCTGCGCAGCATATCATCATGGACATGTTCAGTAAACTGGTCCCTTAGCAATATATCAGAATTTGGAATACCACCTGGTGTCTTACAGATTACAGTGTCCATTAAAGATTTAAGGGCATGAGAGTAATCTCGCAGAGATTCCCCTTCTCGCTGGGTGCGCTGGAAGAACTGTAGCTGGGCAGCTACATATGACTGAGTGCAGCTATAGTGCTCGACCAAAATATCAAAGATCTTGTCAGGAGTGTCTCTGCTGATACTCGAATGAAAACAGACCTCAGATTTAGCACTGCCATCAAGATGGTCCATCACAAACATCACTTGTGCTGCTCTTGACATAGGACGAATCTCCAGGCATCTACGTACTTCTTCAACCCACTGGTCAACAGTTAACAAGTCCACTGACAATTTACCAGTAAACCTTGGGCATTTACGCTCCTGAGGTGCATAAACGTAACACACATTTGTAGCTTCATTTATTGGGTTGATATTTGATGGCACAGTAGATGGACCTGGCACTGGATCTGGCACTGGACCAGTCCCAGGAGAACGTTCCTGTAATTGGTCTCTCAACTGTTCATTTGCTGCTTTTAGCTGTTGCAGCTGCTCCAAGAGGGCCTGTACGTCGTCCATAGGGTCGGCGAAGGAGGTCTATTATCCCCGCAGCAGCCCAAGCGTTGGCTTCCCCTCCGTAGAAGATGTCACTGTTTTTCCTCCTCTCCTCTAACACTCTTACTAAAATAAACAGGGCCACACTAAAATAAAAACCAAACACCGTAACTGATATGACCTGGATCCTGTCGACAACGCCAAATAATGTAGTGAGCGAAAGCCACCGAGTAACCGCTAAGGGCCTCTATACTACTTGTGCAAACTTTCAGGCCCAAAGCTCTCACAGGAACGAGCCCAGAATAAACAGGACAAGAGGGTCAATATCAGTCAGATATGTTAAAATTTATTATTTTAAAAGAACACGAAGGGTTTGCAAAAGGCCTAAAACATCAAAATGGTAAAAGGTCACTAACGACCACAAGATAGTGTTATTGGTGCAACCTGCCAGCAATGCAACTATCACCTGAGGGCTTGCTCTCCCTTGGCGGTCCCAGATGCTCGTTGCTTTAAAAGAAACAAATCCACCCCAAATAAATACGAGCCCAACAGAACACTTATTGCATGCACTAAGTGCTAGTTCAGGCAATAATCGGTGGCACTAAAAATCACTCTTAATAAAAACTTATTCACTGCAAATCCACACAGAGCACCTCTAAAGATCCTAATTCCCCTAAGGTAAGAGCCCCACTCAGGGATTGCACAATGCCCGACTAATATTGCACCAGCCCAGTAAAAATAAAAACAAACCCGGCATAAAAAAACAGTTTTAAAAGGTGACCCTACCAAAACCAAAAACACAACAACAAGGAGAAGGAGGAAAAAAAACAGTGACAAATTCACATGTGCAGCCTGCCCTGCAGGAGGCAATACAATATAAATTAGATTATAGTGCATCAATATACTTTTTTTTAATGTCAAATATATTAAGTTAACATACCTCCAGCAGACAACTGTGTTTGCTGCACACCTGGCTTATCTTGGCTTATCTTGTAAAAATCACTACTAAAACATAAAATACAATAAACATCAAATACATTTCAACAAATTAAAAAAAACACTAAAAGAAAAACAGCCTGTACCTCGAACCTCTGCTGTAGAGGTTTAAAACAACTGTTTGTGTAGCAGACAATTAAAACTTCTCAGGCTCTTCACCTACTCACACAACCATTGTTCACAGCCGCTCGTCAGTGGAAATGAAGAGCACCTGCTGCTACTTCCTCTTTTATACCCTCCATTGGGTCCCCTGGGTCCTAAAGACTTCCCCATTACATTTGTTTCAATATCGTGCAGAGAAACTGAGAGAAGTAAAGTTAATTAAAGGTGTTTTAATGAAACTGCACTTCCAGTGCCTTCTGGAAATTAAAGTGGTGTCCCCAGATTTCTGCAAATGTAGGCACACTTGCTGAACCTCAGCTTTGATTCCCTTCAAACTCTTTTTTTGAAGTTTGTCTGACTTTCCTGGATGAATCTTCTTTGAACAATTCACTGCAACTACTTCCTTTTTTAGCCTCATTGTTAAATCTGCTGTAGAGACGACTGAGAGTAAGTCAGAGTTTTCTGGCCGTGCAACCCAGGGCAGGGCAAAAATGAAGAGTAGGGTGATGTACTGTAGATACAGAACATGTAGAAATCAAATATAAGTGATAAATGTGATGTAGCTAGTCATTTAGCCATTTAAAGATGTGGACTCAGCTGTATGTCCCTGCCTCAGGACCTGCTGGCGCTGGGTCTGTGTAACACCATTGGAGCGATGTTTCAGTGCTTTGCTGTCAGCTGCTCCTTTTCTCGCAGCATGGTCCAGGAAAGCATCGGTGTCAAAACACAGGTCAATTATCTTTTTCAGAAGTCCAGCTCCCTTCAGCTAAACACATTTTTAATCAGGCTAAAATAGCACCTACTAAAACGTTATGAGTCTCATAATGTGCTGTAAGTCATTTTCTTCTTTGCTTGCGGTGTTCTTTTTGTTCATATTTTTAGATGGCTGGTCTGGTGTCAGCTCTGTTGATTCTGACAGTCTTGTTGGAGATTGGTTATCTCTTTGAGCAGCTGCCAAAGGTAAAGCGAATCTAACATAACAGGTATTATTAATGTTTATTATACAAGCTCTTACAGCTAGAGTTCAAATCACCAGACTCTCACCCATGGCAGTCACGTTTTCCAGACAGCAACAGAGAAATGGAATATTTAAAGTTTTTAGTATTATTTTGATGATAAGTAAGAACTTCTTTCTGGCAAGTTTACACGTGATTACAGGACATGAAATGAGGTGAGTCAATGTCTCGTAGCGCTAAGACACCTTTACTTTCCCTAAAGCATGGAAACGATCGCCAGGGTGATTCACGTGTCTGAGCCAATGTTGGGTAATGGTTTGCTGTGTGTACCAGGCAGTGCTGGCAGTGATTATCGTGGTGAACCTTCAGGGCATACTGGCTCAGTTCAGAGATGTGCGTCTGCTCTGGAAATCTGACAGATTAGACCTGGTGGGCTTGGCGCACACACATCATTAATCATAGCACAGAAACAGCTACAAACACCATTCCGGGACTGATCCAGGAATTTTCCCTCTCTTCTCCCTGCGTTCCTTTAGCTCGTGTGGATAGTGTCACTGACTTCCACCTTCATTTTTAACCTGGATCTGGGTCTGGCTGTGGCTGTCGTCTTCTCTCTGGTCACACTCCTTTACAGGACACAACAGTCAGTGAATGTGATTTTACAAACCTTACATGGAGCATTTTGGACCAAAAGAAAAAAAAGATCACTGTATTTATTTTGGAGTGAAAATCCAAAAGTCCCTGCCAACATTTATTATGTTTTCACAAAGTCATTGCTTCACATACTTTTATATGGTTTAAATGGTTCCACTGTCTGTTTCTCTCCCCCCTCAGGACTCAGGACGACTTGTGCACTCATCAGTATTCCCCTCTGTCTCTCTCACACTTTTCATCTTGTCCTCATCTTCCAGCTCCACCACCGTTGTTTTGGGTCACATTCCTGGTACAGACTGTTACAGAGATGTGGAGCTCTACCTTGAGGTAAACTTCAGAAAAATATAAATCCATCTCACAACATCAAAGAAAAGAAATAATCAGAAAATCATTAAAACACAACCCCAGTGCAGTCCCTGTTCTGTTTTGTTACAGTTTTAACTTTGAAATCTTTTCCAAGCGACTATAAACGTTGAGAACATGACGGTCGTTGATCTAAAGAAGAGATTCTTTGAAATTCTTATAAGGTCAGAGTATAAATGAGGTTTCACTACACAGCTGCAGAACTGACTGAATTTAAACTCTCTTCAGACTTCTTGTTACACTTTTATTTGGGGTTTCTCCTCCTTCAGCATCTCTCTGTGATTTAAGCTTCTTTCTGATCAGCTTCAGTTTTACACACCCTTTATATTTGCTCCTTAAGGCGAAGTATTCCTTGTGTCCAGATGTGTAAAATATGTCTGTAGGACGAGGGTTAATAATCCAGGCGTTCGTAATTGGGTCATGGGCTATTAAAATGTGAAGAGCTACAACGATTTATTGATTGGCAGAGATGAATCACGCTGACATTACATGACTCCCGATGATCCTGGCTGGCTGCAGTCTGTGAGCTAGCGTATGTAAAGTGGTATCAGTATGAAAGCCAGTCAATTATGAATTCTCCACAGCTTGTTTTGCATCTGCACATCAATCTTTCAGACAGAGGCTGGTGTGCAAATTAGCATAAACACATCAACATCAGCGTGAAAGACTTTTTGTAGATTTTTTTGACATAATGGAAAAGCCTTTGGGAAATACGTAGATATATTTAAGCTGGAATATTTCAGTAGCTGTGTATGCATGCATCACAGCTATTAAATCCCTTTGCCCTCATCAAAACGAATCTCCGTTGTTTATGTTGATGATATAAAGTACTAAACCCCCCACCGAGAGAAAAAGCATACATGACACCCAATAACAAACCATGTTTTCTTCCTCAGGTCAGGTTTTATTAAGTGAAACTGTCACAGAGCCAAAACCTACTAAAAATACACCCCAGGCTGAAACCGACCATCTGTCACACATCAAAATACCAAACTGCAACCCAAGGCAATCTGTCTGGGCACAGAGCATCAGTGACTTCCTCTTAACTTCTCACTCTCTGTTCCCTCCACTCGATTCTCTCCTCAGTCTGTTACTCTGGTGGCTGCTGCACATCTGCCCTCTGTGTATGTTCTTCATCTTACATCATAGATGTTGTGGTACTGTATACAGTGGAATTCCCTGTAGAAGACCCTACATGAATCACAGATTACCCAACAAAAGATCCAGATTAGCTGAGAAAAAAGAACCCATGTCTCTAAAGTCTAAATACAAACAGCCATTTTCTTACTCTTTAACTTAGCGGTTAGCAGTTAAGTCTCAGGGTCATGTTTTATTTGAGCAATAAGAAACAGCCTTTTTTTTCTATAGCTATATAGACTTAAACTGTTTGACCTTAAAATGAAGAATTTAAGTCTTTATGTGTATAGATATTTAATGGTAACAATAATGAATATTAAGTCTGTCCATACATCTGCTGAAAATATAACAGCAAAATAGAGAACATATACAAATACCTTCATCAATATCTAGTAGCATCTTTTTTTAATGAACAAAGGAGATGGCACAGGTGTTACCCTACTGTACTGCACACATCTGTTTTTCTAATGTCCCTTAAAGTGAGTGCACCAGAATTTTGCTGCAAGTACTGCCCGTGTGTCACTACAGTAACCTGTTACACCTGTCCACTGTTAAATGCATGTCTGTTTTTCTTAACAGGCGAAGCAAATTCCAGGCGTGACGATACTCACATGTTCAAGTCCACTTTACTTTGCCAACTCTGAACTGGTGTTCACAAAGATAAGACAGGTGCCAATACACACACACACACACACACACACACACACATGCACGCACACACACACATACATATGCACACACACATTGATCTCCTAGAGCTCTGTCCTGATATGTAACTATTAATCTTGAATCTTCAACCTAATGATTACCAAACATTAAGTCTTGTAGACATAAAACTCTAATCAGCCAATCACATAGCAGTAGCTCAGAGACAGGTGATTTAGGTGACTTTGAACGTAGGATGAGAAAAGATGGGCTGGACTGAGTATTTCACAAACTGCTGATCTACTGCAATTTTCCCACATGACCATCTCTACAGTTTGCAAAGAATGGGATGAAAGAGAGAAAATATCCCGTGAGCAGCAGTTCTAAAGGAAAAATGCCCTTTTCATGTCAGAGGTCAAAGGAAAAGGACTCGACATGGTAGACATGGTAACAGAAAAGTGACAGTAAATCAAATAATCACAGATTACAACCATGAAGAGCATCTCTGAACACAAATGTCGAAGCAAACGAACTGCAGCACCACAGGACCACACTGAGTACCACTCCTGTCAGCTAAAGACAAAAAACTGAAGCTGCAATTTGGCAAAACTGGACAGTAGAAAATTGGAAAAATGTACCCTCATCTGATGAGTTTTGATTTCTGCTGCAACGTTCAGATGGGAGGGTCAGGATTTGGTGTAAATAACATGAAAACTTGGCTCCATCCTACCTCGTATCAACAGTTCACTGTATTCAGATGATATCCATGGTCACCAGATCCCATAGCGCACCGTTTGGATGTGGTGGAATTTGAGATTCACATGAAGGATGTGCAGCCGACAAATATGCAGCAACTGTGTGATGCTGGCACATCAGCGTGAGACCAAAATCTCTGAGGAATGTTTCCAGAAACTGAATCGGTGAAAATGTCCAGTGAGTGTAACTCTGAGTTTCATCGCCAGCCCCATGCTTTATGCAATGTGCTTGTGTGTGTATTTGTGCACCTCTAGTTGAAATAGAAAAATCTCAAAAGCATGTTTGAAGCACTGAAATGTAAATTTTTCACTTGTAACTTTTCCTCTTCACTTCTTTCCTCTTGCAACTTGGAGACGGTGAATCATGGTCAGAAGGAAAACTCAGCTGGAGTTCACATCGCTGCTTCTTCGGTTTCTTCCCCCCCAGCGCAGACACACATGCACACCTACTGCTTGGTTCTGGATCTCAGCTCTGTTACCTTCATGGACTCTGTGGCCATGACGGCACTTTGCAAGGTGAGGAGAGAAGTGCAGGATGAATGCAGCCAATGTATTTCTATGAAGAAATAATTTATTTGTTTGATATATTTATATTTACTCTAAACAGTCTAAAGGGAACTTATTCTCTGAGGCACTGTCATAGTGGGCAGTATTGTAGGTTTTTTATTTGTTCTCTGAAAACTTCTCTTTCCACTATCACCCAGAAAAAAAAATTTACTGAATAAAATCTATAGAAGCCAGTAACATGCTACGAATAATGCTAATGCTAATGTAAATGGGTAAGATGCTAAATAATGACAAGATAATTAAAATCTACAAGACTCCAGGTCAAACAGAGTCCAGATATATTTTTCTGAGACAATAGTTCTAAATTCCTAAAATTTATCTTCATGTTTGAAAGTAAAGTGAAACGTATTTTGCAGGTTTTTTTGTGTGTGTGTTGGAACAGATCAGTGTTGTGTCAGCAGCAAATGTGGAGATTATGAAGGAAACTACAACAGACTGAAGCTGAATGAACAAAATAATGACATTTTCTTTCTCACTAAGCTAAAGCTTTTCTTTACCTACAACTTTTTGTCACAGATAAGACAGAAAATATAGTTTAGAGAAATATTCAGTCAGTTGTTTTACGTCAATATCACTAAAAATAAATTCAGCTTTAGAAATTGGATCACCAAACAGATGTATTCACTAATTCTCAAGGCCTCGGGAGGGAAAAAGTGCTGTCAGCCTGATATCTTTTTGCTGATTAAAGATATTAGCAAGAAATGGTTATGTAAGAAAAGACCAGCGTACTGGTCACGTGTGAGATAAAAACAAACCACGCGATTAACAACGTCACACGTGTGCATGTTGACGCAGAGCTTTTGCATAATTCTTATCTAATGGATAAGAAGAATTGAAACGTATTCGTCCCACTATGTATACATGTGCTTTTATATGATATTGGTAATGTTTATATGGTCACAAGATCCCTATGTTTGTGTGTGTTTTCACCAGGTTGTAGAAGTCTTGGACATCCAGGGTGTCGGTGTTTTTCTGGCAGCTTGCCCAGGTCAGCCTCATGTTTCATGCGCTCTTACTGTATCTCCCACAGAGTGACTTATCTTCTATTTCTCTCTCACACACTCATTCACGCACACACCCACACACACACACCCTCCGTTTCTCTTGGGTTTGGCTGTTACTGTTTCCACAGGTCAGGTTCTCACAACCCCTCCTAACTGGAGCTTTGCTTCAAGCTTCTTTTTCTTTCATTTTGAACTTCATGTAGCTGTTGCATTTTTTTTTCTTTAGGAGCTTTTTTTTGTATGCCAGTGCACACACGGCAGGTTGTGTCTTTCTAATGAGACATGGGAGTGTAAAAGCATTTTCCATGTGATTAACATCAGTAAATATTTCAAATTACGCTGTAAATTCTGTGATTTCTAATTCTCTCTGCATGTTTACAGAGAAAGTTTTATCCCAGCTCCAGACTCAGGGTTGTATACCAGACAGCCTGCCCCGCTCCTGTCTCTTTCCATCAGTCCATCATGCCGTCCAGCACTGCCTCACCATCCTACCCAGGTCCCTGGAGGTACGCACCATATATATATATATATATATATATATATATATATATATATATATATATATATATATATATATATATATATAGGTAGATAGATAGATAGACAATTCTTTTATTCTGCCTATTGCAACTGCTCAACTCCACTTTCACGGGGAAGCAGAGCTCATACACTCCTAAAATCATCTCATATTTTTAAATATGTGTTTTGTTGAGCAGCAGGTTTTCTGCTGTTTTTGTGTAGCCACATCGAACATGTAACTGTTTACAGCTCCTCTGTACTGTACTACTGCATCTGTGAAACTGACTCACTCACTTGTGTAGTCAGTACAGGCTGAAAAATACTAAGTGTGAAAATGCAAATTGAGAAAAGAAAAGACAAGAAAGAAGGGTAGGGGTGTAGTTAGTTAGAGGTGAATTTAGCAGACTGTAGGCTGGTACACTGTCTCTGATTGAGGCGGGAGGATTGAAGCTGTGTTAGCTGGATTTGCATGTGAGTCTTTTCAGTTGCATTTTTAGATCATGTATGAAGGTGATTGGATCTGGCTGACCAGAGGAGACAGTGTGGATCACAAAATATTATTTCTGTGTCCGAAAACTCTCTTTGCTCATTCAATCATTTCTCCCAATATAAAATTAAAATGCTTAGTCATAGTTACCAGTAAACTGAGATTTTGGACACTTATTGTCACAGGTGCAGTCACAGCTCTTGGGAGAATTGTATGCGTGTTGTGAACACTATGTTTGTTTTGTTCTGTTGGGGGGATTTTTACACTCTATCTATTGAACTGTAAATCTGGTGAACTGATATTTTGCTGCACTGGTTTTCTTTCCTTTAAATTGCTCATTTAAACTGTAATCTGCTATTGTGTGCTTTTGTGTCGCATTTCAACATATTTAAAGATTTTCTTTGTTTATTCTTTGCTTCTAATCAGGAAATCAACTCGGACACAAGCATTTGTTAAAACAACAAAGGGACAATAATTCTGCATAAAGCAGACCCCAAACACAACCCTGGGGTGGACGGCGTCCATTTATTTTTGACAGAAATGCTCTTTTGCATTTGCATGTTGCACATTTCCCAGGTTGGCTTTTCTCAGTCTTTGCTTTTTTGTATTTCCACAAATAAATGTAACAACAAATGTATTCTCCATTTCATGCTGTTATTAAACATTCTGAAATTTTGCTGATTTTCAATGCAGAGTGAAAAGTTTGAATCTCCTGGTTTTGAGCCTAGTACACCTGCTGCTCCGCAGCACTATCTGTCACACCAGAAAGGACTCAAACCCAAACATTCTAGCTTTGAAGAGAAGCGCCTTATCCATTAAGCTGTTGAGACTTGAGAATACCTGATGACAATGCAGACACAGAGCACTGATGGGCTTATTCATTAACCGAGGCAACAGTGTTCTTACAGTTTTTCTCCGTCGCTTTGGTGCTTTTCTCACATCACTATTAACATTAAAATGCTCACTTTTTGTACAGCCATTTACAGTAAAATCTACAGTAAAGTTAAACATTCCTGTAGTTAGGGAAGTAAGTGAGTACAAGACACTGAATACGTATGTTTCCCATTTTTACTGTGTAGGCTGTTTGTAATTCTACAACATTGTGCAAAAGAAAAATACTCTACAGTCACTTATTTAGAATAAACATAAGAAACACCCTTTTGGAAGAGCTGTGCACAAATGTGAACAATATAACAGTACATATTGTAGCTGAACATATGTAAATCATTCTGGCACATCCAGACGTTCCCGTCTGTCTGGCTACATATTTTCATCTACATCACAATGGATACCATTCCTTGCAATGCAGCGAGGAAAATATCACCTGTAGTGGCGAATCCACCCTCTGCATGACTCAGCTGTGATGTCATCCCATGCTGCATCCATGGCTGCTAGCAGGGCCATTTGCGCATGTGAATGCCAGTCATAAACCTTCCACCTCCAGGCAGAGAAAAACTCCTCTTATCGGATTAAGGAATGGGGAGTAGGGAGGGAGAAATTCAACCAGCATTATGTCATGTGCTGCAAACCACTGTCTGACCAGATATGAGTGGTGAAAACGGATATTATCCCACACAACGACATACTTGTTAAGTTGGCCTCAACCCCTCTCATTCTCAGGGACTATGTCCCTGTAAAGAGTGTCTAAAAAAGTCAGGAAATGTTGTGTATTTTATGGACCAAGAAGGAGAATGTGGGTGAGGATGCCATTGTCTGAGATGGCTGCACACATTGTAACATTCTCTCCACACCGGCCTGGGACATCGGTGGTTGCTCCCTGTCCAATGTGATTTCTTCCACGCCTTCTGCCTTTGGCCAGATTGAAACCCGCCTCATCAACGTATATGAACGTGTGCAGTGGTTCCTCTCCCTTTAGAGAGAGAGAGAAAATGGAACATCTTTTCCTGTGTAACATAATGCATTTTGTATGTTCTGTGAGTATATATACAAAATTGCTAGACTACTGCATAAAACTACACAAAGTAAAACAGTTTACAGTGCTGAAGGTTAGAGTATACATAGAAGACATGTTTTACCTGTACATACTAGTGACGGATCTCCTTCACTCTTTCACTGTTCTGTTCAAATGGCACTTTGTACAATTCTTTCATGCCCATTTCTTTTCTCTTGAGCACTCTGTCAGTTGTTGCAATTGACACAGATCCAATATTGCCAAATACACCGTTATCCTCTATGACAGCGCTTTGGGTTTCTTTCAACTTTATTGCATTGTTTGCAATCACCATTGCACAAATGGCTTCCTCTTGCTGCGGGGTAAAAAGGGGCCCTCTTCCACCTCCGCGAGGTTGTCTTTCAATCCTTTGTGGTGCAGATTACAGTAAAATTACAGTAATCTACACTCAACATGAGATATTATGAGATGTTGGATTACTTTTCAATACTATACATATCTGTTCTCCCTATGAAATGTTTGAATGATTGAACTCCCAGTGGTTCTTTCAACATTTGGTTGCACCCTCCCTCATCCATTATGAGGCCATGATTGACAACATGGTCAACAAGTGTTGCCCTAATTTCATTAGGAATCGGCCCATGTATTTTGGCGTCTTCTCCCTCTTCCCCTGTTTTGTCCCCCCCACATCCTCACGCCTCTTCCACGATGCTGACCTTCCTGTCCTGCTCAGTTCATATAGGCTTCCCAATTGAGGGTTCATGGGATTGATCCATGAGTGATTGTGAACAAGCGGCTTGGCATTGGTTACAACTAATACTTCACACACCTCCTTGTCAGTGAAAGCTGAAGTTCACCTGAGAGAAATTGTTCAATTTCCGGGACATTTCCAGGAAAAAATAATAATTAAAAAAAGTATAACATTTGCTTGACAGCATTTGAAAACTATACTTGTATATAATGACTCAAGCAATGAAATGAAGACAATTAGTTTTATTGGGAACGACTATTCAGCATCCAAAAGTATAGTTCATTTTGACTGACATGACATAAGCAAATGATAATGTTGTCGACGGCAGAGAATTGTATGAAAGCAACTGATACATGTCCAAGAGCACTTACAATTTGTTCAGAGGAAGGAGAAATTGCTACTATGATGTGCACAAATGACTAAATGTTGTTGAGGTTGCACTAATGGCTTTGAGAATTTTCATTCTGACCTGAGAAAAGCACCAAAGCGACTGAGAAAAACTGTAAATAACCTATCCAATATAGAGTAATCCATAAAGATATACGAGCTTTGAATGTGATGCACACGCTTCAGAATGTGGTAACAGCATGCCTATTGTCATGGTCCGGAGTCTGTTACTCCGTGTTTTAGTTTATTATTATTCTGTGGTTTTGTTTATTCTGGGTTTTTGTACTCTGCTTTTTCACGTTTCATGTTCCTATGTTCTGTGTCCCCCAGTCTGTGTCAAGTTTGTGTGTGAGTTGTGTCATTACGTGTATGTGTTTCCTGTTTTACTTTGAAGGTCTCTGTCTGATGTCAGTGCGTTCTCTTTACGTTTCCCCTGCCTCGTCAGCTGTGATGTCTCCCAGGTGTGTTTCCCTCCTGTTTCCCATCCCCTGATTGCTGGTCTGTGTATTTATAGTGTGTGTTCCCTCGTCCTCGTTGCATTATTCCCCTCCATCATTCTTTGTAATTCCCTGTGTATCCCTACATCGCCATTTCTGGTTAGTCTCTGTTAGTTTTTCCCTGTTTAGGTCATACTTCTTCAGGCTTCTTGAAGGGCATTCAAAGCTCTTCTTCAGATGAAAGACATGTGGATGAGAAAGAACCAGTACTTTCTGATCAATGTCATTGCTGGATTTATTAAAGAGGAAAAAGACATACATGTTTTAGCCATGAGCCATCATTAGCATAACGTAAAACAAAAAGCAGTGACAATATATGCCTATTGTCACTGGTCCAAACGCCTATTCGAGTCCTCTCATCAAACACTGAATAATCATATATCTTTGTGAGAATAATTTGAGCACACTCCCAATGTCAGTATCACTTAAAGACAATCTTATTAGAAACATAATAAAATTGTGCATTACAAAGTTTTCATTGATTTTAAAAGAATGTATGTAACAATCTCTATGTGAGTTTTCAAGGTTGCTGACGTGACATTGCAAATGCGTGTGTGGTGTGTCGAACCATGTTGGAAAAAGGTCAGGATGAAGTCTATGAACCTTCACTATCATTAACTTTGACAGGATTACCCCGTTGACTCACTCAATCCCTGACACTGGCTCAAGAAGTAATGAACAGCCTAGCTAGTGTACTATTTCCTGTAGCTTCACATTATCACGTCGCTGTGGCGACTAAACAACAAGACTTGGAACCATGTGATAAAAATCCAGGTTGGTCAGGTTTGTAACACATGCACCAAAGCCATACTGCCATGAACTATGTGACTGGATTGTGACACCCTGTTTTTGTTTTCATGCATTTTTAAAGTTATACAATGATTTAATGCACACAATAATGCAGGTGTTACAACCCGGCTCAAAAGCCGCAACATAAAAAAAGGAGATGAATAACAGAGTGTGGGTGAGAAGAGGTTTCATCCTAAAATGGAAAACCAGGTTGGCTAAAATGGCTGGTGCCACCAAGGCAAAGACTAGTGCACTGCCGGGAAGCTTGCCTCAGGTATGCTTTTATCCACACCTGACTAGGTGTGGCCAATTAGCACCAGCTGAAAACACTGAGACGATTAGAAGCTGCACAGGGACGTAACACCTCCTCCCTTAAAAGGGTTCCTCTAGGACCCCTAAACAAATTAAAAGTCCCTCTGAAGCCTTGATCCCTCAAAAGTAAGTTGGCATCTTTAAGCATGGATGCCCCTACATGAGGATCTGAAGTTGCCACACTGAACACACAAAAAGTAACATGTGACCAACATAAAGGAGCACAACAGTCAAACCCAAAATGATTACCCGACCTGCTACAACACAAAACCAAAAGTAGCAACAAATAATCACAAGTGATCTGTTGTCTCCACCACACAGTCACATACAAGTGGCCCTATACCACAACAAGTTACTTTAATCCAAAAAGTTCAGTAAATCAAGCACACTAGTGACCAACCACAAAATAGAGAGCTATGGCCACACAATGATCACATCAAGGGTGGCTCAGCACCCCACAGTGTTATTGCCATCACCTGGCCAACAACACTCACAAGTAGTGATGGGACGTTCTGTATCGAGGCTTCGGAGCGTGTGTCGAGTAATGGAGGGGGCGTTTCCGCGAAGCGCGTATCGAGGCTTGCTTCATTTATGGGAGGAGCTGAAAATGATGACGTCCGAAGCCTCGCTGCCCGGCTGTACCACGTGACTGGTTCATGAAGTGGTTCGAACTTTGCCGCGAGATATGACAGCGATATAAACCCCTCAGACTTCATTCAAAAATGTGGGTGTTTGATGGAGAGTTGCGGTTAGTGAGAGTTTGGAGACCGTTTGGAGGTTTATGAGAGTGAGGAGAGAAAGTCAGGAGAGAATGGAGCCAGCTAAGAAGAGGAGGATGTCCTCCCCTGTGTGGGAACATTTTGATCTTATTCCTCCCAACAAGGTATGTAAATTTCTACAGAAGATGTATTTTCATGATACTGATGGTGCAATACAATTTATGTTGAGCTGTCTTGACTTTTGTACAAGGTGAAGTGTTTTCTATGTGCCAGGGAGCTGGGATATAACAACAACACCTCATCCATGCTTAGGCACTACAGAGCTTTGCATGAGAATAAGGGGGACACCGATTGTGGAGCAAGACCAGGTGAGCCATCAAATGCAATGATAATATAGGATGCAGTAATGTTGCTAAATGATATAACAATATTATACAACTGTTATAAGTTACGTATGTGATATTTATATTTGTGCTTTATCTTTATTGTCTTTCCTCAGGAGAACAATCTCAAATAGATGAAGACCTGGTCAGCATGGTGATTGAGGACTCCCAGCCATTTAGCATTGTGGAGGACAAAGGATTCAAAAGATTTGTTAAATCATTAAATCCTAGCTATGTTCTCCCCACTAAAAAGGTCATAAAAGCAGTGAAAATTTAGTTTTTACAGAATAAAATGTGAACAGGCAGGACAAAGCCTCAGTGTGTAGCTGTCCATACCTCAACGTTACAAAAGCACAACCACTGTCCACACCCCAACCACACCTCACCTCACAGTAAATGATCATTTCCATTTCAAGCATTTCCAAATAATCATTTCCCATACTGCCACTATAAATATACACAGTATACTGCCATCACTACAATATACATGTTTTACACACTCCTTTTGTTGTTGACATTTACAGGCTGTGTGCAAAATGCCACACTCTTCAAATTCATGCCAGCTATTATTTTTACGTCCAGTAGGTGTCCTGCTAGAGCAAATGAAGCTTCATGAAGCTTCGCGTTGGGGTGAACCAATTGGATGAAAAGCTTCAGTGCTTCATGGGGCTTCATCTGCCCATCACTACTCACAAGTGATCCAACAAAATAGCCATATTCCAAAATAGCCCCCACTTATGTTACGACCCGGCTCAAAAGCCGCAACATAAAAAAAGGAGATGAATAACAGAGTGTGGGTGAGAAGAGGTTTCATCCTAAAATGGAAATCCAGGTTGGCTAAAATGGCTGGTGCCACCAAGGCAAAGACTAGTGTACTGCTGGGAAGCTTGCCTCAGGTATGCTTTTATCCACACCTGACTAGGTGTGGCCAATTAGCACCAGCTGAAAACACTGAGACGATTAGAAGTTGCACAGGGACGTAACACAGGTTAACAATACAGCTTGTATTTAATGACCGGCTCAGTCGTCTCCGTCTCCGTCGCCGCCGCCGCTGCCTTCCGCTGTCTTCCGCTGTCTTCCGCTGCCTTCCGCTGCCTTCCGCGCGGCCGGCCTCCGGACCGACTCAGTCGTCTCCTTCGCCGATGACGGCGAAGGACCAGTCACTGGGTAAAACTATGCAAAACTGAACAAAAATAAATTCTCTCTCTTTTTTTTTTTTTTTAGAAAATGTTTGATGAATTGTAAATGTGTTCAAATGTGTTTACACATCATGATGTGCAACTGTAATTAATGATTCACCATTTCAAACATAATATCCAAGATGATTAAACTGATATTATAGTCATAACAGATCCCCTCCCTTTACTGTTCTCTTAAATATCAACTTGATTTCGGGTAGCAGTCATGTGTCTTTCCAAGAAAATGTTCTCGAGTTCAAAGTTTTTCATGTAGATCCTTCTCATTAAAATATGCTGATAAAAGTTGTACAAAAGGTTAGACCCTTCTCAGTCTTATCAATAGACAAAGGGGCCGCATTATAAGACCTGTTAATATTCTTTCCTGAGGAAGAAACCTCACCAGATATGTCTACTGTGCCTTTTGCAAAACACTGAAGACAAGAGTCAATCTCATTTGTGAGTAGGAATGAGAATTGATAAGAATTACATCCAATTCCATTATCGACATTACTTATCGATTTGATTCCTTATTAATTCTCGATTCTAGATTGGGTTCTCACTAGCTCTGCATTTAGAGTTACCACCATCACTAAGCAGCATATCAAAGACATTACATTTGTGCAAATTAATTGCATGTTGTCTGGTCAAATGTTCGCGTACGCTGGAGGTATTTCATCTCTTTGTTAAGATTAGTGTCAGGTCAATACTCAAAAAAGTAACACTTTTATTAAAGGTAATGCAGTACATTACTTAATTACTTCAAGAAGAAAATAATTCATTATACTCCTCATTACATTACTTTCATCTTACTCTGTAAAATGATCTGAAGTACACTGTCTTATAATAACCATTTCACAATATAAACTTGAGGCTACAGCCCCACACACCAACACAAATCCCTATCCTGATGAGGACACATATATGAAGAGAAAGCCAACAGAACAAATGAAAGAGGAAGCATATGTTTCTTCTACTGTAGAAACATGCACTGATAGAAATGGAGGCTGCAGCCTGACTGCTCATCCGTTTGTTACCTGATGAAGTTCAGCATCAGCTTCACCGCAGCTCACAAATGATGGCTCACTTGAGCCGTCCTGGGCTGAGGTCGGCATTCCATCAGCTTTAGCATCACTCTGGGTTCTAGGCTAGATTAGCATTAGCATGCTGTCTGTGCAGGTGTTTGCAAAGAGCCAAAGTTGTGGTGGTAGCATAATGCAGCTGTTTCTGTCCTGGATGCAGTTTGCACTTTACCATTATGCCCTTGTCCTTTAGAGCAATAAAAATAGAAGTAAGGTCCATACCCATGATGCAAACCATCCTGCTATTTTCCTCAGCTGACAACTGAAATTAGCTGAATGTAGTGCAAGTGCAAGAATCGATGAGTCCAAGAGATTCGACTACTAGGAACTGGTTCTTGAAGAGAACTGGTTCTCGATTCCCATCCCTTTTCATGTAACATCATCCTCTGGGGTCTTGGTCATTGTTTTCAGTCTTATCACATATTAGCGCTCAGTTACACAGGCCTAAGGACGGATCAGGGTTCCCATGGCAACCTCCAGATAGTAGAACAAAATATGTATTCCCCAGCTGGTTTGTGAGTACTTGCTGGGTGAAATCGGCCACAATGTGGGTGCTGTATCTCTTTGTGGCCTTCCAGTTGCTTTGGCTGCTAACAGATTGCCACAGTAGTTTGCATGGAAAATGGCAACTTGTCTGCAAACACTTGCAACATGTTTGGCAATGAACAGCGAAACTGCAGAATGTCTAAAGCCAACCACAATCTTTTCTCTGTCAGAGTAAAAGTTGTCCCTTATGTGCAACCAACACAGTTCAAAAGGCACAACTTTTACTTTGAAAGTGAAAAGTCTCTGTTTGTGGTTGGATTTGCTCTTTTTCAGGTTTCACTACAGCTCAGGCAGCAAATGGTAAATGATTGCAAACGAGTCTGGGTTTTCCATGCAAACTATTGGCGACTGTCACCAATACTTATGGTATACTTATACTTGTGTTTATAAGTATTTTGACAGTGCTAGATTTTAACCAAAGCACTTTTATCTAATGTTCACACACACGCTTACACTCCAATGGGGCAACTCTGGCTTTACTATCTTGCCCAAGGATACTTCGACATGCAGACTGGAGGAGCCTGAGATTAAACCATCAACTTCAAATTTGCAGACAACTGTGTCTCTCTGTGTGTGCCGGTACTCTGAAGTACTTCATTCCAGATGTATGTTCACTTTGAAATAACTATATGCATGCTGTATTAAAATGCCAAGCTTTGGCTTTTCTTTGAGAGTAACTTCCTATAAATAGATTGTGTACATAATGTCGAGATCAAAAAGTAATTGGACACGAAGTCAGAAAAAGTTATTATATTTAATATTGTGTGGAAAATGCTTTTACTTTTTGACCCACAGACATCAGCAGATGGTTTGCCTCTTCCCCGGTGAAGCTCTCCCTGTCATTCACAGCAGTCACTGTCAGCTTTTGGTTGTTTGGGGACTCAATCAATCAAAAATATGCAACCTCTTCACCATGTGTTCACATTGGCAGTATGAATGATGAAATGTCATCTCATGAGTTTTGATGAATTTGGCTGAATCTGAGCACTCATTTTGCTTGTGTATATCTTGGCATTCACCCCATTGCTTCTGCCAGCAGTAAATCCTCAATAAATGTCATGTTGCCAGTGTCTTTGGCAGCTAGACATGCCCAAGTAACTTTGATGTCTCTCTAACAGATTAATGCTTTGATTGAATCACATTATTCATATTATTTACTTGTATAGTCAATTTTTTAAATTGACAGGTAATTCCATCTCAGCGTAACAAGTGACTATCAACTCTGAATGAGTTTTTTCCTTCGTGAACTTACGCTGAAATAAATCACAGCTGCCCACAATATGTTATATTGCAGATGAAATACTATTCATTAACTGCACAAATATTGTGTTCTGCATGCTAGTACTACAACTAGCATGCAGAATGTAATACTAATACTGTGCCATACTAGTACTATTGTTGCAGTACTGGTATACTGCAATAAACATAGTGGAACATACATTACAAACAGTGCATAGTGGAATCTAAATGGATCTGAATGGTGTCTAAATACACTTCAGAGCTTCATTACAGAAGAAAAGCACACACGTTTGTAAAAATCTTTGTGTGTGTGTTGATTTTTTTGTGTGAAATCGCTTCCCATTGTAGTTACTATTAACATGACAGCGATGAGGAAAGCTAAAATTAAAATGCATATAACTGCTATCACAGTTGGTTAACAGTTATCTGGATGAAGTTTGTGACGTGGGTTTCCAAATACAGATCATTAACTTTGACTAAATTATCTTTTTCAGAGAGACTGCAAATCTAAGTCACTGGGTCAGGAAGCAATGAATAGCCTTGCTTCACGCCGTTGCATTACTGTTGCAAACTAATCAGTAAGACCCAGTTAAATATCAACCAGGTTTCTGGTACTGGCTGTGCGTGTTTTTCTAAGAAAATGTCCATGGTGGAAAGATTAAATCTGAGCAAAGTTCACTGTGATGTTAAAAATTCTTCTAGATAAAATAGATAAAGCCTTTTTTTTTTATCAGTGAACAAAGAGGCTACTTTCAGAAGTTGACATTCTTTCCTAAGGACAAAATCTCACCAGATGTGTCTGCTGTGCCTTTTGTGACATGAAGTAAGAAGCACTGAAAACGAGAAACTAATTTGTAAGTTCTTAACCTTCTGGGCTCTTGGCCATTACTGCTCTGTACAGATGTGTCTGATGTTTCATGTTACTGTGTAAAAATGTATAAATTCAAATGATTTTAACAAAAACGTAATCATTTTCTTTTTAACATGAGTTCCTTTGCAATGCTAACACAAAACCTTCTTTAGTTTCTTTAAATGGTGCATTATGTTTAAAGCAGTTCTATATCAGCCTGTCAAAAAATCAATACAGTAAAAAGTGTTGTTGCTGTTGTTTAAACTGTGTTGAATTTCAGTCTTTTTGAAATGCTATATGCTCCGTTTACTATTAACATGACAATGATGAGTAAAATAAATGTATATACAATACAAAGTAAAGGTCTGGAGTCATCTTTCATTTTATTACATTTTATTAAAAAAAAGGCAAATATGTGCAGTGATTTATTGAAAGATGTGTATAGATACATAGAAATACAGTATATATAACACAATCAGAGCTTGTACAAGTCTAATAATCATCGATATTTGGTATAATTACCTTTATTCTTCAACACAGTCTGAAGTCTCTTAGCCAGCTTTCTTATACTTTCTTTAAGTAATACTTCTCTAGGCTTCTTGAAGAGCATTCAAAGCTCTTCTTCAGATGAAAGACATGTGGATGAGAAAGAACCAGTACTTTCTGATCAATGTCATTGTTGGATTTATTAAAGAGGAAAAAGACATACATGATTTAGCCATGAGCCATCATTAGCATAACGTAAAACAAAAAGCAGTGACAATATATGCCTATTGTCACTGGTCCAAACGCCTATTCGAGTCCTCTCATCAAACACTGAATAATCATATATCTTTGTGAGAATAATTTGAGCACACTCCCAATGTCAGTATCACTTAAAGACAATCTTATTAGAAACATAATAAAATTGTGCATTACAAAGTTTTCATTGATTTTAAAAGAATGTATGTAACAATCTCTATGTGAGTTTTCAAGGTTGCTGACGTGACATTGCAAATGCGTGTGTGGTGTGTCGAACCATGTTGGAAAAAGGTCAGGATGAAGTCTATGAACCTTCACTATCATTAACTTTGACAGGATTACCCCGTTGACTCACTCAATCCCTGACACTGGCTCAAGAAGTAATGAACAGCCTAGCTAGTGTACTATTTCCTGTAGCTTCACATTATCACGTCGCTGTGGCGACTAAACAACAAGACTTGGAACCATGTGATAAAAATCCAGGTTGGTCAGGTTTGTAACACATGCACCAAAGCCATACTGCCATGAACTATGTGACTGGATTGTACAATGATTTAATGCACACAATAATGCAGGTTAACAATACAGCTTGTATTTAATGACAGGGATGTGTGGATATCCCCAAATAATATTAAATTTAGCTATAGAATCTATATGGTTACAGATTATATGTGAAGCTAGTGTGTAAGAGGGGCGATAAGGATGTGTGTATTTGAGGTTTTTTTTTATGTATATGAGTATTTATTTCATATATTTATAAATCTCTAAGATTTAGTGTGTAATGTGAGGGAGGACAAATATGAATAAGCAACGACAGGATCATAAATCAAATCAAATCAAAATCAAATCACTTTTATTGTCACATCACATGTGCAGGTACATTGGTACAGCACATGTGAGTGAAATTCTTGTGTGCGAGCTTCACAAGCAACAGAGTTGTGCAAAATACAATAATGTAAACAAGAAAAATACAAGAATGGCTACATCTGAAACTAATAAATATATGTACAATATATAATAGTATATGCATTTCTGGATGTGTATACTAAATATTTTTCTACATGTGTGTGTGTGTGTGTGTGTGTGTGTGTGTGTGTGTGTGTGTGTGTGTGTGTACACACACACACATAAAGCTCCAAGTCCAAAAATAAAACCGACTATATTTCTGGTTGGCTATCAGTTTATCCAGTGATCTGTGATTATCCTTCAGTGTGACCACAAATAAATCAAATAAATCTGACTCTGCTGAAAGGACCAATATCTTTAATCATGCACAGATAAAACATAGAACACAGATAAGGTGCAATAAAGGAAACTAATGCGCAGCAATTCAGTCTGTAGTTATCTCATAGGTTAACCTGTGTGTGTCTGCTGTCTATACCACAAAGTCTTTTATGGTAGTACCATAACATGCCAGAGTACAAATTCATTCTGAGACAAACCATGATTAACAATAAATAAATAAATAATTTTAAGTACAACATGAGCGACGGAAATCCCTCATTAAATCATAAAACAAAAATGTTCTGAACATTTTTCTACCATGTCTGTTTTCACTTGTACAGCACGTACAAGGAACTTTGTCCTCTTCCTCGACTGACATGTGCTGTGTCAAATCTAGAGTTGTCTTCAAGGTCTCAAAGCAATCAGATCACAAGACAGACAGCAACTATCCTCAGGCAAGTTGGGGAGAGAGGAGCTCAGGAGCTCTCTTGGCTTTCAGAATAAAACTTTGCCTTTATCTCTTTGCTACAAAAAAAAAAAGAATATAGGAATACTTAGAAATACCGTCACTACTTGCAGCCACTTGGATCTGATGCAGAAGATTTCATTTGATGCCTGTGCACCATTGTCCACAAGAAGGATTTATTTATCCCAATAGGTATGTACAACTTTATTACTAGCTTTTGATACAGCTGCAGACATAACAAGGTAGTTACTGACAAATGTTTAAAGATTTTCAAAAACACATTATTTTTCCCCCACAATAATTATATTTTATCATGATAATTTTTCAACAATGTCTAAAGTACTGGCAAAGATAAGAAGCATTTTTGTACTTCAGCCATGGCAGAGAGAAGGCGAATGAGTTACAGCGTCCACAGGGAGGTCCTGGATGAAGAAGCAATGGATGAGATGGGACAAAAGTCTGTATCAAAAACATCTCTGCGTGAGAAGGTCAAAAAGTCAGTAAGGTAAAGCACTTTACAGTATATTTAATCAACTGTATATCTCATCCCATTCACAAATGACATTAACCTCCTAGGACCTGGTGTCCACATATGTGGACATCACATTTTGGGTTATTTTGACTAAAATACTCAATTTTGCTCTACATGGGCCTGATATCCACTTACGAGGACATTATACTGCGTCTGTTCTATCAAACTTTTAAACAAATATCCTCATACGTGGCTCTTATTTTTCTTAAAAACAAAAATAAGGTTTAAAAAAATCTGGTAATTCTTTGTTTTTTCATTCATCGGGCCCAATCAGCCCAAATATCAAAGAGAAATTAAAAATGCATGTCGTGAAAGAGTTCAGGTCTTAGGAGGTTAATACTACAAACAATAAGCGTTCTACTGATGAATGATATCAGCAGACATACTCCAGTTTTACAGTTGATCATAGAAACGATGAGATCAATGAACTGAACAAAAAAAAAGTATATAGACGAGTAACATCAGCATCACCACAGGTATTATGCCAAAAAAATTTATTTCTAAAGACCACAAGCTGGCTGTACACATGCATATATCTGCTGTAAAGTCTTTAACTTCATGTGGCTGTCAGACTGTGTAGAAAGGGCGATGGCTCACTTTTGGGACCAGCCTCAAGTGGCTATCCTAGGAACTGCAATTATAGATTGAATTCATAGCTCTTGATCACATAAACCAAATCAAACTCAAAGAAAAGTGTTAAGTCTTGCTCTATCTAATTATTGCATGCAAAAGCCATATTGAGGTATGAGTCTCACTTCACACTTTTGTTAAAGCGTCTGCACTGGTCTACACTTAGGTTAAGATATTTTAAAGTTTTAAAAAAAAGTTTAAAAAAAGTTAAAAATCTTGATTCTTATGGCCTTAAGAGTTAAAGCTCCCCCACATCAGTCTATTCCACTCCTATTCTCCAAACCGGATCCTTAGGTCAGCAGATAGAGGTCTTCTGGTGATTCGACGTACCCGTCTGAAAACTAAGGGGGATTGCAAACCTTTGCGACAAAATTGTGGAACAGCTTATATCGCTCTATTCTCACCCTTGACTCTGTGGCATACAACATCCGAAAACACATCTTTTCAGACAGGCACTTGGGTAATGTCTCTGTGTTTTGTGTGGTTTTACTTGATTTAGGTGTGCTCATTTTGAATGCCTCTGTAAAGCACGTAGTGGCTGGTTTTCGTCTTACTTATTAACTTTTTCAGTAGTTCAGTAAAAAAGCTGGAGACATCAGAAGTGGTTTGGCATCAACTTCATGATTAATAAAAAAGCTTATCCCTGAAGTATTTTCTTTTAAATATCACTTTCTGCATCTATTTTTACCCTCTGCTGACACAAAACACATCAGGTGTTCTGGCCACCAGATGAAGAGCTGCCTGCTGGGTACTGTTCCTATTTTGTCATGGCTTCCCCGTTACCCCATCAGAGAAAATGCCTTGGGTGACCTGATTTCTGGGATAAGTGTGGGCATCATGCAGCTGCCACAGGGTGAGATGAAAGTTCAAGAGATAGTAGGAGAGCTAGATATAGATATAATGTTCTAATTTGTTTATCATAAACTGCGGTCAAAAATGTTTCTTCTCCATTGTTGAAATAATAAAATGTTTCTTTATTTATTATAAAAAGTGTAGAAAATCCTCTGTTCCTATCACTGCAGGTATGGCCTATGCCTTGCTGGCATCTGTTCCTCCAGTATTTGGCTTGTACTCATCCTTCTACCCAGTCCTTATCTACTTCATCTTTGGCACATCCAAACACATCTCAGTGGGTATGTAATAGTTTATGGTTGCGTGTTCTATTACAGCTTGGTATTAAACTAGTAATAATGTGGCAACAGATAGTTACTACTATTAATTACAAATTAACATACAGGTAAATATCTTGCCTCAATAGTGGTTATATATGAGTAATATTACCTTGAAATGTGTGTATCACAACAGAAAGTGATGGCAATAATACTTATTCATACTTATACAAACGTATGTCTATGAGAGAAAAAGATGAAGAGTAATAGTACTTTGGTATATTAATAATTAAAATATTAATGATGACCTGATATCAATAAAATGGTAACCTTTACACCTTTGAATTTTCATATGCTGACATTAGTAGCAAAGTTGACGAGATGGTGACCCCAAATTAAAAAGGTGATATTAGGTGATTTCTTTTATATTTAACAAATAAAAAGGTGAAATTAATTCCATCGTAAATCCCCAGCATTCTTTAGTGTTTAAAGGTTTAACACTACTCAGCATTATTTTTAATGTTGTGTGATAATTACCTGGAAACGTGTGACAACTACGTTCAACAACCACTATGAAGAGTGCCGTAGTTTTACAAGTTTATTATGTCGGCCAGCTTTAAGGCCAGAAAATGTCTGATTTATATATTTTAAAGTCTAAAGGTTTGCTTACATGCGCATTTGTAGACATATTAGAAAATATTCAGTAAGACGTTCTTGTAGAGACACATCAACACTTGTCTAAAATAAAAGTTTTTGTAATTATATAATATTTGTATATAATATTTGTTTCCTAAATCACTAGATGACATTAAAAGACACTTGGAAAAGTTGCCTTTTAAACTGGCTAATCAAAAAGGAAACAACTTGGAAGCGAAGTAACATTAATCAGAACGAATGGAGACTTTATACCCTAGTGATATGATTCCCTCAGAGCAAAGTCCAAATGACTTCATGTTTGTGAAGGACCCATCAGTTTCCAGGCTGAAATAAATCAGTAAAATAAAAAAAAATCTGTAATAATAAAATTATTAATCAGTGGAATAACATGTTGCTCCACTATGTTTTCATAACGCCGCCTAATAGAAATCATTTTCTATCTCTGTTTTTTAGGAACATATGCAGTGATGAGCGTGATGATAGGAGGAGTGACTGAGCGACTGGCCCCAGACTCAAAGTTTATGACATGGGACAATGTGACCAACACCAGTATAATTGACACAGTTGCCCGTGATGACGAAAGGGTCCGAGTGGCTGCAGCTGTCACATTTGTATCTGGGTTATTTCAAGTAAATATTTGAAATCACTCAAAATTTCCACCCTGCATTCGTAAATTTTGGAGCCATAAATGGGCACTTGTCTCACTGAGTTTGGACGTTTCTTTTGAACAAATGGAAATATCTTGTCACCATCAACAGGCAGCTGCTGCTCAAACATTAGTGAATAAAGTAAAATGCTGTGCAAATGCTAATAAGCTTACATAGCTCTTTGAGGCCCATCTGCCTGACAGCAAATGCTTTTAGACTTCAGTTTCAATACGTTATTGATTACTTCAAAAGAATGAAAAGAAGCTTCTCGCTGCATGAGCCTGCAGGGACTCTGGGAACTTCAGCCTGGAAACTGATGATGTTTTTGAGTCCAACGGCTAAAAGGGTCAATTTAATCTATTTCATTAATTTTAAACACTATCTTTTTGCATTTCTAATAATTTGCACAGCTCCTGTGTCGTGAATGTGAAATGCAAATGAGTGATCTGAGCATTCACTTTTGCAGCTACTGCATGTTAATCTCTGCTGATTCATGTGATGTGTGTGTAGATTCTACTCGGTCTGGTCCAGTTTGGTTTTGTGGTAACCTACTTGTCTGAGCCACTGGTCCGAGGTTATACCACAGGAGCTGCTATCCATGTCATCGTGTCTCAGCTCAAATACACCTTTGGCGTTAACCCTGTGAGACATAATGGACCTTTATCCCTGATATATGTAAGAATTACATTAACTTAACCATTTAGTGCTCTTGCTGGCAATTTTATGTACGTTTTTTTTGAATGTTTTGTATTTTAGATCTATTCAATTATTCACCTATTTTAGCAGTCATTTTCTTGCTCCTGTCTTCCTAGACTGTATTGGAGATATGCTATCTCCTCCCGCAGTCAAACATCGGCACTCTTGTGACCAGTGTTATTACCATACTCGGCCTTATCGCTGCTAAGGAGCTCAATGCATTTTTGGGCAAGAAAATACCTGTTCCTATACCCGTGGAGCTGATTGCTGTAAGTATGCAAGAATACAAACAGTACTGTGCAAAAGTCTTGAGTCACACTTTATATCTTTCTATATTACTTCCAATGAGCCAAACATGTCTTCAACAATAGTTCTCTAGTCTTTCTCAAGGTCAAGGTTTTTTGTTAGTTTTTTTTAAACACTGGCTGTTTTTTCTCTCATTTTCAATCTGGTCTTTGTACCCGACCATTTCACAGAATTGTGTTTTGTTTGTTAACCCATTTAACACCAACCTATGAATCATTGGCCAGTGGTGCACCTATTTGGTACCCTGAAGTACCCCTAAGCAAGGTACCTTCCCTGCCCACTGCTTCACTGAGTGAATGGGTTAAATGCAGAGAGGAATTTCCCCATGGGGATCAATAAAGTATATATGTTATTTATATGGTTGGCTCAACAACAACAAAAATGCATTTTCAATATGTGTCACATACACAAATGTCAGCAAAGAGCTGACAGATGCATCTGACCTCTACTGCTCACTGAAGCCTCATCATTAACAGTCTCAGTGGAAGAGTGGCTGTCAAGAAGCCGATTTATACAAGAACTGGACTAAAAGTCAGCAACTGCAGGTCTTATGAATTAGTAATCCAAATTTGAAAATTCTGTTGTCAAGATGACAACAGCGTCTACAGTCCAGCTGTAAAACACGGGGTGGCTCTCTCATGGTTTGGGGCAGCATTTCAGCCAGTGGTGTTGGTGGTCATAAATTTATGGATTTATGACCACAGAAAAGTACCATCAGAGTTTGATGCACCATGCAATACCACCTGGAAAGCATCTGATTGACAACAACTTCATTTTTCAGCATGGCAATGATTGCAAACACACTCCCAATGTGGGAAAAGCATACATACAAGAGAACAATATCCCAGACCTCGATATTATTGAAGCAGTGTAGCATCATTTTGACTCGAAAGGAATAAAAGGCAGAAACATCCAAAGAAGCCTGGAGAACTATTCCTCAAAACTACTTGAAAATTTCAAAAAAATTAAAATGAATATTAAAATAGCGACCCTCAAGTTTGTAAGAATTGTACTGATTAGATTTTTGTTTGCACCTTACAATAAATCGCTACACTTAATTCTTATTTTCCAAGTAAAATATACAGAAACTGAGTATTGTTCAAGACTTTGTACTGCACCATACAGAATGTGTACCCTGAAAATCACTATTATTTTATTTCCAGATCGTTATAGCTACAGTTATCTCATGGCAATTTTACCTGCAGCAGGAATATGGAGTGGATGTAGTGGGAGTTATTCCCTCAGGGTGAGAAACAAACACACACACACACACACACACACACACACACACACACACACACACACACACACACACACACACACACACACACACACATCTGTCACTTGAAAAGTGACAGTCACTATGAAAAGTAAAGCTTTTCTTCACTCTTGTCTCTTCCTGTATATCAGTCTCCAGCCACCTGTTTTCCCAGACACCTCTGTCTTTGGTCAAGTGATCGGTGATGGCTTTGCTCTGTCTGTGGTTGGCTACGGCATTGCCATCTCTCTGGGACGAATCTTTGCCCTAAAATATGGATACAAGGTTGACAGCAACCAGGTAGGATGATTATAGGTGGACACAAACATGAAGCGATACTTTAGTACACCGACTGTAAATAAAAAGTGTGTTTCATGTTTTAGGAACTAGTTGCTCTGGGTCTGAGTAACTCCATTGGAGGAATTTTTCAGTGTTTTACTGTCAGCTGCTCCATGTCTCGCACTATGGTTCAGGAAAGTGCAGGGGGCAAAACTCAGGTCAGTAGAGACTTCAAAAAACTTTCTCTTGTTTTCTCACCTATCATTCCTAGTATCCATGTTAAAGAATACACCCTAACCAGCAAGCACCAAAAGAGGTTTAAAGCTGGGATATGGAACCTGTTTTTGGTGTGTTTGAAATTAAAAAACAACCCCAGGATAATTATCCAGCATCTTGCAACTCAATTGATCTAAAAAAAACACTCTTGCACCTCCTTTTGGTTCAATGTTCACCTTTTAGAAAATCTAGGCCATGACAGGAGTCTTGTTTACAAACCAAATCAATGAGCAGTATAAAACAGTATGAAAAATGTATAACAGGGAAAAATGTTGTTGTAGATGACTCTCATCTGAAGAAGCCAATATTAGGAGCTCAAATCCCATGTGACGTCAGATGCACTGACTTACTTTTGGTGGATTCTACATGTAGCTCTAAGTGAGAAAAAACAATTTGAAATGATCTTTTAGACAGTTTAATATCTTTTCTAGAGATCAAAATCTCTTACTTGGGAGACCTTTGCCCCACATAAATCAACCCAGAACCAACTATTTTAGCTCCACACATTATACCACAAACTCTGTAATGTATGAATCTGATATTTTGCCCTAAACAAACCACAAAATATCATGAAACTCTGTTCCCTTGCCATAGCCTTCAACTGATTTAGTAAATCCAATAAAGATAGAACGGTTTTCTTTATTTGTCTTCTGTAACATTTGCTGCTTTTCCCATCTTTGTTCTGCTATCTTTGATATTTGAACGCTAATGACGTTTAATGCTTTGCCATATTTAAGCTCTAAAGGGATGCTTCATGAGATCATTGAAAGCATAAACATTCTCATCCCTGCACTTCACTCTGCCTCTAGCGAAAAACAAAGATCACAAAGGTTAAATGCAATGAACCACACATCATAATTAACGTTACTCTGATACAGTGCATGATTAAAAAACACTTAGGGAATTGATTTTTTTTCACATCATCAAACTCCACCTACACAAGTACAAATTTACTGAAAGGCTAAACTGATTTAGTCTGACAACACCATTAATCAGCCATGGGCTATTGAGGAGAGGAGAGGGTTCAATCGATGTGAGTTCGCTTTATAATCATATTCAAACTAATGATCCTGACATCAAGCAACTGTTTCGCCGATCTCACTGCCATTCACTGTGTGCATATTTCCCTGCCTCTTCGCTCCAGGTTGCTGGGGCTCTGTCAGCAGTAGTGATCCTTTTTATCACATTGTGGATTGGATCACTCTTTGAAGATCTGCCCAAGGTAGATGTGTGTGCGTGTGTGTGTGTGTTCCTGTCTAACTATCCTTGTGAGGACCGAAATCTGCATTCTACTATACTTGTGAGAACCAACAGTCACTTGTAAGGACACACTCACCGGTCCTCACAAGTTTGAAGGCCTTTTTGAGGCTCAAAATGTGGTTTTAGTGTCAGGGTTATAATTAGGTTATGGTTAGGTTTAGGGTAAGGGTTAGGCATTCATTTTTAATGGTTAGGGTAAGGGGCTAGGGAAACCATTATGTCAATGAAGGTCCTCACTAAGATAGCTGAACGGGGTTTTGTGTGTGTGTGTGTGTGTGTGTGTGTGTGTGTGTGTGTGTGTGTGCGCGCGCGCAATCATAAGCATACGCATGCTAATCTCTTAGGTAAAAAACAACAGCTGAGGTTATGTTGTCAAAATGCACAAACAGGTATTTCTTCTGCCTCAGGCTAAAGTTATCAGCTACTTTTAGAAAATAGTTTTTTTAAGCCCAAACATGGACTGAGCATGATGTAATAACTGCTATTAAACAGTACTTCAGTGAGAGGCTAATGAAACTTGTTTCGACTGTTTCGAGAAACGTTTCCACTTAAACCGTTTCCCTGATTTTGCAGGCGGTCTTGGCTGCCATCATCCATGTCAACCTCCATAGCATGATGAAGCAGTTCTTGGACATCCCTGCTTTGTGGAAAACCAACAGAGTGGATATGGTGAGTGCACTAAAAAGGCCACAAGGAAGTGGTTAATGCAGCAAAGGTATTTTACTGTGTTAACATAGCATATCTTGTACTGCATATACTGCATATCTTCCTTACCTGCTGACTTTTAGATTAAGTACTATCCTGCTTCACAGTGCCATTTTATAGAAATGATTTGGAATACAAACTACCTGGATGAGCAACTCCATATAAGAAATAATCCTGGCTTCATATGTTTCAACTAATTTCCTTGGAATTAGCTAAAAAAACAACAACAAAAAAAAAAGTGTTAAGCAAATAATGCCCATAAAATTAATGACAGTTTTCTGCCAACATGTGTACATGTACAACATGTGACCTGCTAATAACAATCATATGTTTGCTTCCTCACAATAGTCCCCCATTCGCTGTGGAACGTTTATGTACAGTGGGGCAAAAAAGTATTTAGTCAGCCACCGATTGTGCAAGTTCCCCCACTTAAAATGATGACAGAGGTCAGTAATTTGCACCAGAGGTACACTTCAACTGTGAGAGACAGAATGTGAAAAAAAAATCCATGAATTCACATGGTAGGATTTGTAAAGAATTTATTCGTAAATTAGGGTGGAAAATAAGTATTTGGTCACCTCAAACAAGGAAAATCTCTGGCTCTCACAGACCTGTAACGTCTTCTGCAAGAAGCTTTTCTGTTCCCCCACTCGTTACCTGTATGAATGGCACCTGTTTGAACTCATCATCTGTATAAAAGACACCTGTCCACAGCCTCAAACAGTCAGACTCCAAACTCCGCCATGGCCAAGACCAAAGAGCTTTCGAAGGACACCAGGAAAAGTATTGTAGACCTGCACCAGACTGGGAAGAGTGAATCTACAATAGGCAAGCAGCTTGGTGTGAAAAAATCAACTGTGGGAGCAATCATCAGAAAATGGAAGACATACAAGACCACTGATAATCTCCCTCGATCTGGGGCTCCACGCAAGATCTCATCCCGTGGGGTCAAAATGATCATGAGAACGGTGAGCAAAGATCCCAGAACCACACGGGGGGACCTGGTGAATGACCTGCAGAGAGCTGGGACCAAAGTAACAAAGGTCACCATCAGTAACACACTACAACGGCAGGGAATCAAATCCCGCAGTGCCAGACGTGTTCCGCTGCTGAAGCCAGTGCATGTCCAGGCCCGTCTGAAGTTTGCCAGAGAGCACATGGATGATACAGCAGAGGATTGGGAGAATGTCATGTGGTCAGATGAAACCAAAGTAGAACTTTTTGGTATAAACTCAACTCGTCGTGTTTGGAGGAAGAAGAATACTGAGTTGCATCCCAAGAACACCATACCTACTGTGAAGCATGGGGGTGGAAACATCATGCTATGGGGCTGTTTTTCTGCCAAGGGGACAGGACAAGTGATCCGTGTTAAGGACAGAATGAATGGGGCCATGTATCGTGAGATTTTGAGCCAAAACCTCCTTCAATCAGTGAGAACTTTGAAGATGAAACGAGGCTGGGTCTTCCAACATGACAATGATCCAAAACACACCGCCCGGGCAACAAAGGAGTGGCTCCGTAAGAAGCATTTGAAAGTCCTGGAGTGGCCTAGCCAGTCTCCAGACCTCAACCCCATAGAAAATCTGTGGCGGGAGTTGAAAGTCCGTGTTGCTCGGCGACAGCCCCAAAACATCACTGCTCTCGAGAAGATCTGCATGGAGGAATGGGCCAAAATACCAGCTACTGTGTGTGCAAACCTGGTAAAGCCCTATAGTAGACGTTTGACCTCTGTTATTGCCAACAAAGGTTATGTTACAAAGTATTGAGTTGTATTTTTGTTATTGACCAAATACTTATTTTCCACCCTGATTTACGAATAAATTCTTTACAAATCCTACCATGTGGATTCATGGATTTTTTTTTCCACATTCTGTCTCTCACAGTTGAAGTGTACCTCTGGTGCAAATTACTGACCTCTGTCATCATTTTAGGTGGGGGAACTTGCACAATCGGTGGCTGACTAAATACTTTTTTGCCCCACTGTAGGTCTTTGCAAGTATGCAGGCAGACAGGCTTGTGTGAAATAAAAACCAACAGCGCAGAGCCCAGTGGCATTGACACAGGTAGAATGGCCAATGATAGAAAAGTGGACTTGAACAAGAAAGATAGCGACATTTCACCACAGGGAGGAAAATGCAGAAAAAACTTCAATGACTTTTTATTTCAAATTACAATGTAATTATATTTACAAATACTGTATATTGTATGTATGTGTTTTAATACTATGCAATACTATATAAGTATAATCTACTAATACTTAAAGGTAGGCACGCTAGAATGAGATGGTACCAAGTCAGGTTATTACAGGATATAGAAAAATAATTATACTATAAGTAAATTAAAGTACAGTGTAAGTAATTTTTTAAAATTGTGCAATTTCATTGTAAATTTGCAGAAATACTAATTATATTTCCCCATCTCACATCCAACCAATGCTGTGATGGTGATGTGTGTGATAGAGTTTCTTTTATTCCACTGGCCCTTTACTTTGCCAATATAAATGTCACAGTGACTGTTCTCCCTTACCAATTTACTAGAAAAAATAATAACTGTCAAAATTTTCAGACCTATGTCACCTCATAATGATAGAGACAAGTCTTAATTTTTTTCCTACAATCCCTGTTCAAACATAACTTTTAAAAGGACTGTAAAGGAAAGAAGTGTCTCCTTTACTGTGAAATACTCAAGATTTAGAGGTTTAGCCTCTTCATAATATGATCCGGGTCCTCCAAAGTAATGTGCACGTACAGTGTAAAATGGGGAAGTATTGTTGTTTTTCAGTAAAATTATCAAGAAATTAAACAGTACCTAAAATTAATTATGCAGTACCATGATTAATTGTAGTATAAATAATTTCAAATACTTATACAAAGTACTAGAAGTAATCATTTTTATTTATTTAATTACATTTATTATTTAAATATAATTTTAAAAAATACAATAAATATAATTTTTTAATAATCGGTCATTTAATTTCAAATAAAATTGAAACATTGAAATTTCATTTAACTTTAAGCGAATGACGTCTTTGGTCTGGGGCCATATTATAAAGTGTTTCTGGCAATGTTGCCCTCTTTTTTTCATGCTATCAAATCTATTCTGGGCTTCACAGGTAGGGGGCGTTAAAGAGACCGAGACTAACGTCTTTCAAATATAATAGAGGCAGGGAAACAATGTACAGTATGCAACAAATGAGGCACTTTTTTTTTTTATTACAGCAGAACACAGGCGTAAGCTATTCCTTATGCTCTCTGTTTCTCTTTGCAGCTGGTCTGGGTGGCCACCTTCATCCTCACCTTGCTGTTAAACCCTGACATAGGACTGGCTGCATCCATTGGTTTCTCCTTGCTTACTGTCATCTTCAGGACACAGCTGTAGGCACACTTTGCGTTGGGTTATATATATATTCACAATTAATTATGTTTTTTCACAACCATGTGGTCTGTCCTGACCCATGTGTTCATGTCAGCATGTCAGCACAACTTCACTACAAGTACGCAAACAAGACATGTGCACCAAAAGAAAACAATAGCTGCTTTTTTTGTTACTGGTTTGGTCCTCCGCTTGCCAAACAGCCATACACAGCACTATCTTATATACACTTCCCTCTGTAAACATGGCCTGCATGTATATATACATATATATATATATATATATATATGTATATATATATATATATATATATATATATATATATATATATATATATATATATATATATATATATAGGGAAGTGTCCAGTTGAACATTGAAACTCACTACAATTCAAACTGATTAATGGCCTATTAATGGATTAAAGCATTAGAAATGATTAATTAAGGTTTTCTGTGTGTGACTATTTCAGACCTAAATATTCCATACTAGGGCAGGTCCCTGAAACTGACATTTACAAGCCACTGGACGAATACCATCAGGTACAGAACTGCTTTTTTTTTTTTTTGCTTTTTAAATCAACTGAAAATGGAATGGAAAATGAGCACTGGTACAGAAATGAACAGCATGTTTTTAGTGTAGTTACTCTTATATCATACTGATACTATATAAAATGTCTTCTTTTATTATTATTTCAAAATTTCAGTTTAGCAAGTCCCAGCAGTCGGCCATGAAATACGTTTTCTAATCACATTACATCTCTGTACTTTAAATAGTGTTGTATTATCAAGTTTTAAATATAATTTTTCAAAAGTGAATTACTTAATAAGTGTTGTTTTTATTCTGTCAGAATTTTACTTGGTTTGGTCATTGATGAGGAAAGCATGGATATGTAACAGATGAAATAATGATGAAACAATGAACTTTTTTCTCACAACATTTTAGTTTTTGTAGTTCCACAAAGACAGTTTGACAAAAACTACAAATTCCTCATTGGCTGGGATGTAAATTTAAGATGCTTCCTGTTTTTTAGTTAATTAATTACCATTACCATTGGTAGCTTATGCCCAGTGGATGGTGATCAGGGGTGGAGGCCCAGTTTACAATGAGGTATGCTGCAGTTATAGGGGCATCACAAACAGCCTTCCTAGGAAGCTCTACGCCGGGGTACTGGAGACAAGATTTCATCCATTAGTCGAACCTTGGATGCAGGACATTTGGTACTCATACAATAATAGTGAGAGGTTGGCCTGAATTACCACGAACAAATCAGACCATTTCCTGGTGGAGCTGGACTCCATTCACGATAGAGGGTAGAACATCCAACGGTGTTGGATGTTGTACCAGTCTGTTTTGGTTAAGCGGACTATTTAAAACAAGCTACATTCACACCTTCACCTATGGCGACAACCTCTGGGTAGTGACCAAAAGAATGAGATCACTGATCCAAGCCATGGAAATTAGCTTTCTTAGACATGGAAATGAGGTTTTGCGACATTTAGGGGAATTTCTTAACTAAAATGAGCCAGTTGAGATGGTTTAGGCATCTGACCAGGATGCCTTCAGGACATATGATAAAGTGAGGTGTTTTAGGCAAGCTTCAGGACCCAGAACACACTGGAGAGAATTCACTGGCATGGATGGATGGATGGATGGATAGATTGATATTAGATAAATTGCTATGAAATTATGAACAAAAATCCATATATCTGATTGGTCAGGTGTAACTTTTACTTCATACTAAAGCCATAATGGAATGTTTTGATTGATTAGCCTGTTTAATCCATTCGATTTTAGGTGAGGCAAGTGCCAGGGATTTTGATCTTCCGTTCCTCTGCCACCCTCTACTTTGCCAATGCTGAGATGTACCAGGAAACCTTGAACTCAAAGGTGAGAACACAGATATCCTAAATCAAAGCTTCAAACCAAATCTTAATCCTAAAAAAAGTTTTTTTTACAAAGTGACAAGAAAATGTCTTTTAAAAACATCATTACTCTTAAATTCTCACAAAGTGCACAAATTAACTTATGTGGGTGCATTCACCCCCACCAAGACCATAAAGCCAAAAACAAAACACAGTATCAGTTTACAAAGCACAGCATGACATACTAAAAGCTCAGATTTACATGAATACACAGAAACAGCACACCACGGCTACACACACACGGAGAAAAAGAAGCAGCCAAACACATCATGTCGCCGTTTCCGTGCAATTAACTCCTCTTTTAAAAACATGATTTCTGACACACTAATAGCCAACCAGACTTGTCACCAATTCACACATCACAACTGTGACAGACATTGTTCGCAATGTCATTCTCTTCTCTCATTTTTTTCCCCGCTCAGCTTTTGTTTAAAACACCCCATCCCACTCGCTCCTACGCTTTCTTCCTGCCCCTCCTCTTCTGTCACGCCGCTTTGGGGTCAGTGGGAAGACAGACAGAGGGAAGTTGGAAATAGGATGACAAAAGATGCGGAGAGGGAAGGCACAGACACTGAATAAGAGAAGGAGATAATGGAAATGTTTCATTCATTAAAATGTCAGCATGTCAAAGTCAAAGGGTTGCTTTCATGCACAAATAAGCTCTTGCTGAGCAGTCTGGCAGAGGCTGCAGGTTTGTTTGCAAGGTGAGACAGACTCAGGTGCTTTTGTGACACCAGTTCTGACGCGTTCTCGAGAAATGTACGATTACTCCCTGCGTGTCCTCACCGGCACTAACGAAGCTCATGAGCCATGCTGTTACAGGATTGTTACTGCTCCAACTAGTGATGTCATTCAGCACAAAGTTCCACACAGAAAAGCCCCAGCAATCAAGCCCAGGACCTTGTTGCTGTAGGCTAACAGTCCTAACCACTGGACACTACACTGCCAACAACGGGAAAGAAATAGCCAAAGTATGTCCTTATATACTTTTTACTCACTTTTACTCTTGATGTTAGAACTATAATTAGGGCCAGGCTTGTAACATGAATGTTACAATTGACTGTAAAAATAAGTCATATATAGCAAAGACCAAGCCTCATAAAAATGCAGTGCATGACACTAAGGTACGCACTAAGTTACATTCTTTGCCATGCATTCGAATTACAATTTGCTAGAAATATAAAGGATCATAATTTAAATGAAAAATAAAGTTGGATCAGGCATGCCCAATTTTGTCTTTTTCTCCACAACAAGTTCTTTTTTTTTTTTTTTGCCTGTCCCGTTTGGCTCCTCAGGCGTCAGAATTGTTGTCTGAAGGCCAACAAAGATACCCAACAGATTTACTTTATTAGGTGGATCATCACGGCCTTGCCATATTGGTCCATTTGATCGACCTTTGTTGTTGTTATTTATTTTGTTTTATTTTATTTTCAGTTGTTACATATGGGACAGACATGGCTGGGGGATAGAAAAGGGAGAAAGAAAGATGAAGGAAAAGAAAAACAGAGGGGAAGAGGGACACTGAGAAAGGGCACTCAAAAAGAAAAAAAAAACTCCCAGACCACCTGTTGAGAGAAAAACAGACAAAACAAGCAAAAATAAAGAGAGCAACATAATAAACACAACACCATCGCATTAATCTAGCTAAGTGTAAATAACAGTAAATACTAAATATTGAAAGTAGTTGTGCAGCACGCAGGACCGACGGCGCACCATGTGCTTTGTGGTAGCAGCCAAGAAAGGTGTTGTTTGTGTGTGTGAACAGTGAACACCTGTGTGCACACTTGTGTGGATGAGCGCGCTTCTTTTAGTCAAAGAACTTGACTTACAACAAGTAAGTCAAGTAAAAGAAAGAAATCCATTACCATTCCTAATAATCAGTCATTGTATTGTAACAGTGACTCCTTTCATTCAAGCTGCTGTCCACCACACCTTGCTTGGTTGTTTTTTGTGGTTAGATTATGTTGGTGCTAAACAGAAACTGGACTGACTGAACTGGCCAAACTGGCTGAGAATCCCTGCACAAAAGTTTAAGCACCCAACATAATGCATCACCTAAAGGTGAATGGTAATTTGTCTCTTCTTGTGTTAGCCCTGTGACACGCTGACTCACTTTCTAGGGTGTACCCCGTCTCTGATAACTGGAGACAAATGACTGGATGATTCCAAAGTCATATGAAGTAAAAGATTTTTGTGTAGCATGTTCTCCTAGTCCTGTCTTTTCTGGGAAATGTTAGTTTCCCATTATTAAAACACCAACCAAACACTTTAAGTTTACAGCTTAACAAAAGGTTTTAGTTTTTTTTTTTATCAGACAGGGTAACTAGCAGTGGTATTAAGTAACTGATCTGACTGTTCTTTGTTTTGTTTTGTAGTCTGGCTTTGACATTACAAAGCTCCTGTCAGCAAAGAAAAAACTGGAAGCCAAAAAGCAGAGACACGAGAAAAAAGAAGCCAAGAGAGTCAAAAAAGAGCTCAAGAAGAATGGGGTGGACGTGGTAAGGACAAACTAAGAGATGACAGATTTAGAGGACTTTATTTCACATTCGAATGCAAGAGCTTTCTTCCACAAATACCTGTTTCAGCATTCCAGACCCTATAGCTTCGATTGTGGTCGTCTTAAATGTCACTGATTAATATCTACCCAGAACAGGGAGCTAAACATGGAGGAGCAGAACCATGTGTCTGTCATTGAAGTAGATGCTGAGCGGGACCCCTCACTCCCAAGAGCCATTGTTCTCGACCTTGGCCCTGTCAACTTCCTGGACACCGTGGGGGTCAAGACACTACGAAGTGTAAGGACAGATCAGTCACATTTACATGCATATATACAAAAAGAGCAAAATGTAACATCTTTTTCAAATGCTTAAAAAAACTGAAGACAACTGCAAACTGCAAAAATCAATCCCTCTGTCCCTTTTGTTATAATTTAGCTCTCAGGTGGTAAATTTCTATGAATCGAATCATGAGAATAATGAGATCATTCGCAGTTTGTCCCTCACTCTGTGCTTTTTTGTGTGTTTCAGATTCGGAGAGACTACGGAGAAATTGGAGTGGAGGTGTTTCTTGCTGGTTGCCAAAGTAAGTCCAGTTACTTTCAACACTCTCACTGGAAATAAATGCAATACACTTTATTGTGACTTTATAAGGATTTGGTAGATATAATTTTCTTTGTGCAGTTTTCTAAGAACCCATTTGTCTTTTTGCCTTGTAGTGATCTAAAAACACCTTCTGAAAACCATTAAGGTGGAACAGAAATACTCCCAAATAATATTACTTTTTACTCTTACTCTTCTTATGTCTTTTTACTTTTACACATGCAGTCCTGATCTACTCGGCCACATGCAATCTGAAGCGTTCAATGACAGTAGATGTATGTAATTAGCCCTATTCATGGCAAGCTAACACATATTTTTAAAATGACATCTGGTCTAACTAATGTGTTTTAAAGCCTTTACTCTCAGCTTTTATTTTTTGACATAATAGCCTCCTAATTTAGGCCTTACTTGAAGTATGTGGACAAAACACATTTCTCTGGAACCCGGCTGTGTGGAGGTGGGGGATCTTATTTCACAGGATCAGCGCCTGCACTTAGTACAGGCTCGGGACTTAGCAGTTAGACAAAACCAAAAAGGACACAAGACAAAAACAGAAAGTGTTAAAGTGAACTTTGAACTTTAGAAAACAACTAAGGAAAAGCAAGGAAAAGAATTACACAGGACAGGAAGCAAAGGGCAAATGGCTGGATGGCTCTAAGGACCAAAACAAATTCTGTTTTTCCTCGCTTTTTCTAGAACGTTTCAGTTTAACTGAGAAAGAAATGACATGGAAGTGTTTGTATGACAGCCTTAATAAGAGCTGTTTGAGTTCTTGGAAATACCAAGGAAAGGCGCTTCGTTTATTACTTCCTCTAGCAGATGACACATTGCTCCATCCTCTATGAAAGGGAAGAAATGATTTCATTTCATAATTCACAGCAATAACAATCCAGCCATTCATAAAAACAATTAACTAACCTGATTAAGTGGCATAGATCATGTAAATGTAGGTTTACCACCCAATGGTGAATTTATATAAACTCTCCAAATTAAGATAATGGGCTATATTACCTGATAAAATTACATTTAAAATGTATTTAAAAGCTTGCATTTGTAATGTCCATTTCTGTATTTCCAGAATTTGGGATGATCATGAACATAATGAGAAATAGGGTGGCTGTAATTTATTAAGCAGAGCGTTGGTGATTCAATCCCTGGCTGCTCCACTCTTCATCCCAAATATCCTCGGGCAAGATAATCCCAAGTTGCTCTTCAATGCATCTATTGGAGTATGAATGTGTGTGAAAGTTAGATGGAAAACACTTAAGCATAAAAAAAACCCTAGTGTAACTGGGTGAATGAGTATAAAGTGCTTTGAGCGCTAAAGTTCTGCAGAATGACGCTGTATAAGAACCAGTCCATATATGTCTGAGCCTTTGTGATAAAAGGTGAACACAGAGAATTTTACTTCAGATATAGAAATCCTAGACAAAGAGGATAATAGATCACATCTAGCAGAACTAAAAAAGAAAAGAAAAAAGAAGAAGATTTATTTCATTTTGTGGGGTATATTTTCCTGTTTCTTTCAAATTAAAGGCCTCATAATTGCAAAATTACTGATGTGATGAGGAAAGACAAGTCTGACTGTGAAACTGCATGCTTATTGACTAATGACTCCTGACTGACAGGTCGTAAGCCCATGAGGTTTCTTACCACAGACATTCGTCTGTCCTGAAACATGCTAGCCTATGACCAAGATTTAATGTAACCACGATTTTATTTTTGATTCGCTGTGATCCAAAAAGTGCGACTAAGCCCACAAACTCGACAGGAAATTGTTCCCAAAGGTTCCATCAGAAAGCCATTTTTCCATTGACCTCTATACGACCAGTCTTTTTACGACAACAGCTATCGCCATCTGGTGGGCTTCAGACAGAATGCAGCTTTTAGGCGCTTCCACAGTGACTTCGTTTTTCTGACCTGGAAGCTACCACCATGTTTGATCCTGTCTATTATTCGAATGTTTCCTATGAAAACAATTAACAAATGCAAGAATTAAAAATAGTAGAGTATATTACATTTTAAATACAGCAAGTCCCATGAGGAATACAGTCTCAGTCACTGAAAGACGGACAAAGTATACATGAACACGCATAAATAAAGAAAGGAAGACACAAGCAGGAAGGCGCGGAAGGAGGGGGGAAGTGAACTCTAGGAAAGAGCACAATGAAAGCCAAAGAAAATTGTGGAGCTCATAACAAGTTTATTGTTAGTTAATATTTACACAAGTAGGAATTTTATACAAGAGCAGCCCTTCCTGTTTCTCTGTTCTCTCCTTTTCACATTTAAGACCTTGTTTCTTTTTCTGCTCTCCATGCTCCACTCTGTGCCTCCATCTCTTGTTTCTATTCTATTGCTTTTCTTCCTACACCGACATGCTCAATTACCCATTTCATCTTCCTCCAGCTTTCTTCGCACGTCTCTTTTTGTGTCTTCATCTCTGCCTCTCTCTGTGTCTGTCTAGGCGGTGTGGTGGATAACCTGCAGACCGCAGGTTTCTTTAATGACAAAGTAACAAAGTCTTGTCTCTTCACCACCGTCCACGACGCCGTTCTGTACTGTCAGTCTGCCATAGCACAGAGCCAAAGCATGGAATATAAGGTATGAGCACTCAAGCATGCACATCATGGCACATGATGGAGGATGTCAAAATGCACTTTGATGTTATATAAAGTGATGAAGAATGCAAAGAATCAATCCTTTGCACTTAAACCTCCAAAGCAGGAAACTTTCTTTGATATTTATTTGTTGCAAGTCATTAAGCTGCACAGCATTGTTGCTTTCTCAAACACCCAACCTCTAATTTGATGTTTGTGGGTGGCTAAATTTGCAGGAAGCTGGTGTTACTATGTTTCTTCCTATGAGTTATATGGGCATACTCTCAAATCTGTCCATTAAATAAGAAGTTGAAGGAGCCGGAAGGTGCTTATTATAGCGTGCTTTGAACAGTGGGAGTGGTTATATCTATGTTTGCATGCTTTGTTTTCTTGTAATGTTTAACTTTAAAGACTTTGTTTCCATCTTGCTGTAATCACCATGTGGAAAATGTGAAGCCACATTCCTGATTACCTTACTTCATTGCTAATTATATTAGAGGAGTGATTGAGTTCACTTGCAGTCAGTGGTGTGGAAATTATTCATTAAGCTAATCTTTATAGACAATAATTAAAATGTTTTTTCGGGATTGGTTCATTGATCCTTAATATGTCCAAGTAGTGTGACCTGCACCTCAAATTGACTGCACAACCTGAGGCAGATGGGTGTTGGAAAAACAAGGCAAACATTTTCTTTATTTTGAAATTTTTTGAGTATCTACATGTATTTTTATGTGGTTTAACTCAAAGTTCAATTTAAAACACCAGAATTTTTCACCTCATGTATACATTTAAGTATCAGAAATGCTTCACACACCCACCACACACCATCAGTCTCTGTCTGAAGGCAAATTATATTCTGCCTACACTAGGCCAGTGTGTGTGCACGCACGCGTGTGCATACGTGTGTGTACGTCTGTGAGCTAATCTCATTTATTCACCTGTGCTTCCATGCATGTCCGCAAATTGTTCGGCGTGTATGCTTTTGTTTCTGCCTGGTCTGCCTCGGTATTTAATTGTTTACGTGTCTTAATGTTTCTGTTCCTGTAGAAAGACAAAGGAACAAAGACTATTCAGGGTGTAAAATACAATTAACAGAAGCAAAGCCCTTTCACAGAAGAAGTGGGAAGCTCACACAAAAACGCTCACATATAGCTGTCTAATTTTCCACTGCTATTAGCTTAACCTAGCATTGTGAATTATATTGATGGGCTGATGAATGCTAACATCAGCAGCTTTCCCTAATGTTGTTCCTTATTGTGATCCTAACTGGGATAGCTGATCAAGTACACACAAACATGCTGTTTTGTGTTTGCTTTTTGTGATGTAAAAGTCGACCGTTGGTCTCACACACACAAAAAGCAAACACAAAACAAAATCACACATAGTCATGTGCATGCAGAATTCCCTTTGAATCCACATAAACAGCCTATACTATATACTGATACCAGTATGGATCCATACTGTGGGTTTACGTGCAGATGAGAGGTTTTTGGAAGGTGATAATATAGGAAGCATCTCCCACACTACATGGACAAATGCACATAACAAACTGCTTTGCCATGAAAACCTGTGTAAAGAGGCTCCCTGTGCACGACTTGGTGCTGGTGTTAATGCCAGAGGAGGCTTCGAGATCTGCAGTTATTGAGTCAGAAGAGTGTTGGAGACTTTTACTCACTATGTGATTCAGCACTCTGTATTTAGTATTTAGTATTTATTTATTTATTGTCATTGTCAAGAACAATGAAATTGTGTTTGGGGCTTCCATACAACCCCAAAAAAAAGAAGAAAATAATAAATACCCCTTAAAACCCAAGTGTACATATTTAACCCAGTGTGACTCCAATGCAATAAGACAATCCTTAGCAATAATGTTCGTAGAAATTCAGACAAAGACCTGAGAAACATGACAAAATACAACAATGCAACCCATTCAATATTATTGTACTGTGAGATATGATATCAGATATGATAGTTATCTATTTAAGAAAGAGGGGGGGGCAGGAGGGGGAAGAGAATAAAGATATGATGCACCAATGCAGACCAGTTCATTGCTATTAAGAAGTTGGATATGGTTATTGTCCGTGAGAGGGGGGCAGAGAGTTCAGGAGCCTCACAGCCTGTGGATACAGGCTGTTGGCCAGTCTGGATGTTCTGGCCTGTATAGACCTGTACCTTCTCCCTGAGGGCAGCAGATGGAAAAGGTGGCGCGCAGGGTGATGTTGGTCCCGCAGGATACTGTGCACCCTCCTCAGACAGCGAGTGGGGAAGATATTACTGATCTCTGGCAGACTTGTTCCAATAATTCTGCCAGCTTCTTTCACCACCCGCTGGAGTGCTTGCTGATCGGCCTTGGTGCAGCTGGGGAACCACACTAGAAATCCATACGTCAGAACGCTGCTGATGGCACAGTTGTAGAAGTTCAACATCAGAGATCTGGGAATGTGTGCGCTCCGCAGTCTCCTCAGGTAGTAGAGGCGCTGTTGGGCCTTCCGTACAACTGAGGTGATATGGTTGCCCCAGGACAGGTCCTCGGTCACAGTTACCCCCAAGAATTTAAAACTGCTCACCCTCTCCACCGCCTCACTGCCAATGAAGAGAGGCAGATGGTTGTTATGACCCCTCTTCCGGAAATCTACAATCTCTGCTACCCTGTCGTATAAGTTTACATTGTCTGCCACTTTGTGGCTGGGTTGTTGTGACAGCTAAATGCTTCCCCTTTTCGACAACAACACCACTTACAGCCGGTCATTGAATATCTAGACCCATGTCTTGCAACAGTGGCAAACTGTTACAGCACTATGTGCAATTTCAGTAGGAGCTTTAGGAGAACCCAGTCTTTCACAAATGTTTGTGACAGACTGCATGGCTAGGGTTTGGCAATGGGACTAAAAACACCTGAATTCAAAAAGGGATAACATGGTGAATCTCCAGTTCACTTAATTTGAAATCTATCATGTTACTCTCTCTAAGGTAAACTTTAACTGAAAAAATTAATATAACAATATTGTGGAGCTTCTTCTATATTTGATCACTCCTGTTTTATTTCACAGGAGACTGCTGCAACACATTTTTGAGTCCACGGAGGAAACAATATGATATTATAAAGAAGTGACAGACACTCTGTCTGTTGGAGGAGTTATCCATGGAGCTTCAGAACTGAATCTACCTTCTGTCTCAAACACAGACATTTACACACAGTACAACAAACACAGTACACATCATGTGTATGCATATGCACAGCTATCTGTTATATGTGTACGATTATATGGCTATAAGAGTTTGTATGTAATAGAAGTCACTGTAATAAGCTTCACTTTTCTGATCAATATTATATGCAATTTTTTTAAACCTTTAAGTGCATTAGATTAATTTAATTTCACATTATCTGTAAAAGTATACTATCCTTCCAGTATGTGTGCATCCATATAGGTAATGGTCTGCATATTATATGGTGCTCTGTGTATAGACGTATAGACTCTAATCAATCAATCAATCAGTCAATCAAATAATATGTATAGATTGTTTTTCTCCAGTGTAATTTTTAGACGAACCTTGCGTGTGTTTTTTAGTTTTGTTTGTGTTGTGTTAGTGTTTTGTTTAGTTTTTTACTGTTAATCATTACATAAATGCTTGCCATGATAGATTATTTATGAAGGCAGTGTTCTTGCTCTTACATGGAAAAATAAATATTATTTTAAGATACTTTTTGTCTGTCGCTTTTGTTTGTTTCCCTTCTGAACAGAGGCAGTATTAATTACATTTTTTTTCTCCAAGGAAGACGTTTCATTCTGTGTCACAACAACAGGAAATCTCTCGACGCTTTTGAAACAGTCTGGGCAGATGACGCAGTTGTGGATGTAGGATATTCTGTTCTCTCTGAACTGGGACTGGCTGCCTGATGGCTGCTTAAATATAAACAGACACCATTCATCATATTTTGACTCTTTAACGTTAGGCATGGTCAAAAGAAAGGCATGTGACTGAATAGATTCCAGCTGTCTTCACTCTTAGATCTGCCTATGTCTGCTGTTGGTCACGGGTGTGCATACATGTCTGCACGAAGTGAGTGAAGAATAAAAACATTTATATCCAGTGTTTCACCCAAAAAAGATGTGCCTCTGCTGTTAAGCAAAACCGGGTATAATGAGTCATTGTTTATTGCAATAGGAAAACAGTGAATCATATTTAGCTGTAACAAAACAGTCCATTTTCCCATAAAGGTTTCCATTAAAATGCCCTTTTTGTTCTTTGGCATAAAAACAAACCTCCTATTTTCTGTGTGTTTACTTTCAGAGTTCAAAAAACATACAGCCTGTACATATTAAATAAGTAACAGCATGGTTCTGCTCTAACACTTAGAGCATGTTTTGGTTAGCAGCCATGTAAAAAACAGCAATGATTTGAAGTCCTCTCGGGTTAAAGATTTGCACCATGACATTTCTACATAACTGTAACCAGGTAAGAAGTTAAACCACTAGAAGTCAGGTTTGATATCGTCAGATGTATATATGCTGGGTGAGGATGAATCTTGGCCTAAACCAACTACTATTACCATGTGGGTGGTGATAAGTTCTGAAACCAGGATCTTTTTCCAACATTAAATCTGCACTAATCCGTATTTTAAATAAATAAGAGCTGCCATGATTGTGTGCAGTGTTACAGTGGTCACTATAAATGTCAGCCCCACAGAGAGGTGGTTAGAAACACAAGTGATTGTTTATATTACTCTTTGTCAACAGAATATGCAAACACCTACTTAAAGTGTCCAAGCAGAACTTTCTGGTAATATTCTGTTTTGTTTCTTTCATATTCTTCCTTACCTTTAATGAGTAAAAGGAATTTGTGACACATTCACTACTGCAAATTAAAAGGGTAGCCCAAATATAAACTCAGGGGACATTTCATTAGGTGATGTGATCAGTGTGGATAAAATCTTTTAGCGACATTTCCAGTAACTTGCTGAATATTTGCCATGAAGAATTATGGCATACCTAAATAAAGTTGCCCTTAAGCATGTGCTTCATTAATGGAATGCCAGTGTTTATCCTAAAGAGAGACTGGACCGAGATTATTTTTTTTAAATCTTTGCCCATCTACTTCAGCTTATGTATATATTTTTTATATATATGTGTGTGTATTTAAGATTGTGTACATTGTTCACATCACCTCCACAAAAATGCAAACTGTAGAGCGTGTGGTTGGAAGAACTGTATTGTTTGTAATTCAGGTCTTAATGTGAAATATATGAAAATTTTGCATGAAACATATGAAACAGGGCTGTATATATGACATAGTGATTGTAGTACTATTATAGTACTAGCCAGTACAGTTGACTATACTAAAGAATCGGGTATGTGACAGAAATCGTGCAGTTGTTATTTTTCCACCATTGCAGGTCTGTGAGTTACCCATGGCTAGTACTGTCATTTTCAGATGTAAGCACAATATGTCTTCTTCCTGTATTGTATGATTTTCATCATTTTCTGTACGTATCTGTACTTTTCTCAAGTAAGGTAGGCGGAAGCAAGTATACTCTGCTTCTCGTAAAAGAGCACGGCCTTGCAATGGCTTTGTTTGAGAACATGTTCATCTACATTCTACAAATTTATTTTAGCTCACAAAGTAATGCAGAGACTATATATACCATGCCAAGAAGAAACATTGTATACCGAGAAGTATTTTAACCTAACCCTAGAGCTGTAACATGGGGCTGTTTTGGAGGACAAGCACAACCAACTTGTTTTGTGGTGTCAAATGGAGCAGGCGCTCCATTGCAAAGAATGCATGGGGGATGCCCATGGTACTATTAATAAGTAAATATTAATGGGTCTGGTATGTTCCAATGTGAGCCATGTGGGCTGAGTTGTTTTTTTTAAGTGTGTGCTAAATGAGGCTAAATAGAAAGGGCGCATCCCCGCGTCTGGGGAAAAAGTGTGTGTGAGTATCGGCTCTCTGTGCGTATGTATGAGAGAGAGAGAGGGCGTGTGTGAATACTTTAGGTTCTCCCTCAAACGCCGCCGATTGCATTCTTCTCTTGACGGGCGGCGAGAGGAGAACGTCGAAGCGAGAGGCAAGGAGAGCAAGAGAGAGATTAAGGCTGAAACTTCTCTGCAGACGCTCCTGAACAGGTCAGCTCCTGAACGCTGAACACTGAACGCTTCATATTCTTAGAATATTCTTTTAATACTTCTGCATATGGGGAATTACAGTGCGGGGCAATACGGGACCCTTCTACTGTTTTTCTCCAGCATCGACACAATGTTATTGCTTTAACCAGTGAAACTTGTTTTGTGGTGGGTTCATGCGCATCCAATAACATTTCAGGCTTTCATTCATCATTTCATCATAAATGTGAGTGGTACTGTTGCAGCGCACAGATCCACTGCCGGGCACTGGTATCGATACGCTGCGCATAGCAGAGGAATCGATGAATTAAAAGCTAGTAGGTATCAGAGATGCGTGCAGGAACCAATCATTTGCTCTCCTTACTGGTGGCACGCAATTGATGTCCCGTCGTCGCGCATCTCAGTTATTTTACGTATTTATTGGCGCACGGAGACGGGAATGTTTGATTGCAGCACAAAATGAAAAAAAAAAAAGGGGGGGGGGGGGGGGTTGTACACACATGTCGCCAATGTGTTCCAGTAATGATAAGTCCGCACGAACGGAAGCTTATTTCCGCCTGTGTGCGACACATGAATACTGTTACTCACTGACTTATTTGCCCTCTTATGATCCTGTCAAAAGAGGGCACGAGCCACGTTTCCCCGCATAGAAACGGGTACGAAAACAGACACGGAGCGCATTGCTGAGGGAAAACTATCAATCACAATCCATTCTCTTACACCCGAATATGGATGTCCGGACATCACTGGCTACTGGTATTGAACCTAAATTAACAATGGAAATGTTGAGCGGAAGTAGATATAGAGTTTACTCACATTGTAGCTAAGTATTTCTTTCATTTAATTAAATCTATAAATAAATAAAAGGTTGGGTTACAGTTTACCAAAACTGAAAGGGACGACGCGATATCTCAGAAAACTGCTTCACACCAGAGCTATTTTTATATCAGGTGATTTGCCAAGTGTTACACACGCCGCCCTCTTCGTTGTAAACCACCAATACTATGCAGACTGACACAGTGTATTCAGATAGACCTAGAAAAAAAAGCCTCAATGATGCAAGACATGAAGGAAAAGAGAGAAGGAGGAAGGGGTGTTGTGTAGAAGAAAGAAGTAGGATACAATAAGATTTGTAGAGCAGTAGAAAAGGTAGAATAACTGGAAAGGCATATCCCTCTTTTTTGAATTTTTTTTTTTTCCTGCGGCATTTACAGCATAACTAATCCAGTTTATACAGTTTAGAACTACGGAAAATCTTCTTCTTCCGGCTGCTCCCTTTAGGGGTCGCCACAGCGAATCACCTGCCTGTATCTCATCCCATCACCAGCATCCTCCTCTGTCACACTAACCCTCTCCCTCCTTCACTACATCCACCAGTCTCCTCGGTGGTCTTCCTCTCTTCTTCTTCCTTACATGGCACCTCCATCTTCGACACTTGTTGTCCAGCATATCCACCATCCCTCCTCCGGACGTGCCAAAACCACCCCAGCCTTGCCTCTCCAACTTTGCCTGATAATTTATAGCCTGTGGAAACTAAACAAGTAAACATTCATTTATATTTCATCAGAGCTTTCCCGCGCTTTTTGTCATCTCGTTTTCGTGCACGACAGTGTAGTAACGCAGTTCGGTGACATCGCAGGCGCAGTGTAGGTGTCTAAACTCAATTAGAGAGAGAAGGGTTAAAGAAAGAGAGAGCACGTGGAGAGAGAGAGCGAGAGAGAGCCCATATGGTCTCGCGACGTAACGCCGGACGCTCGAGCCTCTGCTTGTGTGTGTTTATGTGTGTGCGTGTGTGCGCGCGCTCTGCTTAGAATCCAGAACGGCACCCTAATAATACAACAACAACAAAAACAACAATGAACGCCGTGACCGCCGCGTCCTGCCTGCTCGTCGCCGGCTTCAGCTGCTACCTCTACGGCAGCGACGTGTTGTCATCGCTGCTCCGTGTCTCTGTTACAGACTCCTCCATGCCCGAGCCGGGAGCTGCTCCGCGGCGAAGTCCGCAGGGAGTCCCCTACTCTGACCTGCCGCACATCGTCAACGCAGACGGATTGCACCTGTTCTGCCGCTACTGGGAACCCACCGGTCAGCCAAGGTCAGTGAAACGGCAACTAAATGTGTGGCTGCGTTCCCTCTCTGTGTGTCCCTTTGTTAGCCCATAATCTGTTGGTCTGCAGAGGAGTGTGCGGCTGTCATTTAAAATGAAAATAAAAATATCTAAAACGTGCAGTAATTGTGTTCACATGATTGCTCTCCTGTGAGTCACATGATGACTTTTTGACGCTTAATTTTCAGACATGCGCGCAGTCCACTATTCAGCTACAGTTACAGAGTTTGTTCCGTTCAGTGTAAAACCGGCACCAGTGCAAACAGTTTGAGTTCATTTACTTGTATAAATGAGAGGTTCACTCAAGTTTCACTTTCAAACCGCCTCCCAGAAGGAACTCTGCGACTGGTTAAACAAGTTCAAGAGCTCTCCAATCACAACTCGCCATCTTCTACGCTAGTACAAGAAACCAGAATATGTACTTGCAGATGTGATATGAGGCCTAACATCGTCTGAAAAGCACCCAAGATTAAAAACAGGCTGTGTGCAGTATTGTCTGACCCATGCTCAGAGACATTTTAATTGTGTTAATCTCCTCATAAAGGGGTGACCAGATGCACCAGTGACAAACACTGGGCCATGGTGACCTTCATTAACACACACAAAAAAGCAGATCCAAGATCAGTTGATTTGAATTTATATATAAGCCTGCAAAGCTGATCTTTTTTAAACAAAGCTAAAATATCACACGGTTATCTCTCCTCATAGAAGCTTCATTTGACAACATCAAAAGTGTTTTTTGTAAGAAGAAGCCCTTGACACAAATGTAAAACCATACAGAGACTGCATACATCATCTCTGTTTAAGAAACCTCATATGGAGCCAAGCATGTCTTCCATCTGAGCTGCAGCTGCTCGTAGAGACACATGAGAGAACCGATGAATGAGCTGAGAGTGTCGCTCCAGACAGCTCCTTTTCAAAACCAGCGGAATTACTGGTTTTACAGCATCGGCATTTGTCCACCCCGTAATCGCAGACGCTTGAGTTTTTAAGGTTGTTTCCTTTCGCCTTCCCAGCAACAGTGAACGGCATCATAGTTCATGTGCGAAAGGCCTCAAATCCTGACTCATCCGGCATTCTGGTGTGTGAAAGAGTGTAAATGGCACTCCTGCCTCTTAGCCAAAGAGACATCAGACAACAGAGCTGGTTGATTAATGGGTCGAGTTTGTTAAAAAAACACACTGACTGGTTCGATAGTGAAACTTTCCGCAGTCTGCTGTTGCAGGCCCTTTCGCTATCACTCACACACTTCGAACATTTTGAAGTCTGCAGCCTCTGCACATGTGGCTGTGGCATGAAACAGAACGCAGAGGTCACATTCGTTTACAAATCACACTGTCACATGCTGGACGAGAGCACAAAAAGACAGATGTGGAAGTACCACCAAACATCTGGAATCAAGTTATTACTGCTCACCCACACGTCTCAGGGGAGCAACGACTCATTAACTCATACTGTGTCTACACCCTTGCTGTAAAATTGTGTATTTGCTCCATAATCTTCGTCTTATAGTTTACCACAGCATGTGTGAATGTATGCATGTTTACCCTGCACGCATACATATTTTGTGTGTTTATAGCTGTGTATGTGAGTAGCAAAGCCTAGATAGCTCTATATCATAGCTTTTACTAAAACATAAATGTGCAAGTGGGACAAAAATTACTGCTTGTACGGCTAAAGCTAAAGCCTCACTGTAGTCACATGAAAACACCAAAATCACCCAACAATATTGTAAGGCTTGTAAATGTGGTATCTGGTCTTGGCTCATACTGCTGCACATGCTAGGTGAGTTTATTTGAGTTTAGTGTCTCGCAAGATCACATTTAACAAGTAGAGCTATAAAACAGCCAACTCTCTGACTGGTGGACAAGCCACCAGAGCCACCTTGTCAATAGAGTTTTTGGAAATACGCAGTATGATTGTTGTTTGTGGTCCCCAATGTCCCCAGTGTCAAAAATACATAAATAACAAAATTAATTCCAGTGGTTCATCATCTCAGCTGATGATTTCTCCTCCTAATCATATGTAAGAGAAGTTAAAAGCTGAATCATTGCAGAATTAAAATAGCTGCAGAGTCCTCTGTGTTGTAACACTTTTAGAGCAGAGCTTTGCCTGGCTTATATAAGAGCTTTCTCACTGGAGGGCCAGCCAATGAGCACGCTAAAACTGCATGCAGGGATGGTAACAGGGAGACATGCAAGAGTCAGTTTAATGATGTAATGTGTATTGCCCAACTCTTACTTAAAGACTGATACAATAATGCGTAGTTATATAGCTGAATTCAGTTATTTTTCTTGGTGTTTTGTGGGCAACGTTTTACAGCCTCCTAATCAGCAGTTTATTAGCAATGTAAAGTGAATAAAACCCCAGAAGCTGCATTAAAATGTTTACAGGATGCTTAAACTCTTCAGTGAAACCCAGACTTATAAAATTCTTTATTTGAGACAGCAGCTCCCGTACGTTAGACGAGGTAGGTTTATTAGTTTTAAATGATCACAGGTGGTCGTCTAACTGTTCTCTGTATTACTTTAGGGTCTTTACCTTGAAACTATAAAGCAGCTTGCAGGGATTATTTTTGTGATTTGGTGAACTGAATAGACCACCAAGATATCCATATGTTCTTCAGGATATCCAAACGTTATCCCTGTTAGTTCAGAGTTAAAAGCAGCGTCTCCCAAAACTTAGTGTGATCTAAATCTCACGTTGTAAAATCAAAGTTGGACAGTGAAGGTACAACTGCCGAGGACAAAGCGGCACTCAGTCTTTTGTCTGTCGTACGGCCTACGCTTAAGAAATTCTCTCCTGTTTTTACATGTTTCACAATGACTTTTCTGTAGTCTGGATGATGGATCCACAGGCTCACAGCTACCCACTCACTGCAGTAATCAGATTAGTAATTTAACACAAAGTGACACAGTGTGTCCAATTTGTGAAGTCTAAGTCTTTGTAAGTGCAGCTTAGCCAGAAACTTTTTAACAATATTATGTGTTCATGTGTTATTAGAAAGGGCTTACAGTTGTAATCTAAGTAGAACTATATCTGAACTGGTATATACAGTACCTAGGGGAAGCTGAATATGTTATAGGTTAATAGATTGTTCCTGAAAGCAGCAGCAGGAGTATTTATCTTTTTCACTTTTGTGATAAGAATAGTTTCACGTCGGCCTCAGTAGCACCTCGTGTAGAGATAAACTCTGAGGATCAAAGGAATCTCCAGACAGGGTGTTTTCCTTTTGACAGTTTATTAAAAACAGCGAAGGGTTTCTGTGGTTATGAATAGAGTGTAGCAATGATAATGACATTATGTGATCATCTAGGACTACAGCTTATTATTTTATTTATCATTGTTTTTGCCAGTGAATCAGACAATGATAAAAATGAGAATTTCATGAAGGCAAAGTGACCTCACAGCTACTTTCACCACGGCTGTTAACATCACCAAAGTTATGAAGAGAGGTGTTGTAACCATGGTGGCAGGCCAGCAATTAATGACTCATATCTGTGTGGGCCATGTAGTTTATTGCATGTCATGTTTGATTAGTGACGAAGCAGAAACTGAGCACACGGTTGGAAAGCAAATGTATGCACTGGAAACTTCAGCTCCTCAAAGCATGTCCATGCAGGTGTTTACCAGGCAGCCAGCACCACGCACCTTTGTAGAGCTTGTACAGAATCAAGCTTCCACAAATCATTGATTATTGTTGTTTAATTAACAAGATAATCCTGCTTGGAGCAATAGCCACACGCTCTGACTGATGGACATATACGAAATTTAGGTAACTTCTAGGGTGGCTTTGCTGTTGTTCAACATTTTCCAGAGTGAAACTAGTTTCATAAACACTAACACTGACTACTGTTATAAACCATATCAGTGCTCCTCTGTTTTTATATCTTATTTCACGTTTAACTTGTACTAAATAAGACATTTTCATTCTTAAGTTAAATAAGGCTCTGTTACCTTCACTCTGTTGTTGCCATTTCATTTAATGATGCATGAAGAATGCAGATGTACAGAATAGATTTTTATGTTCACAAGCTGTTAACTGGCTTTATCTTTTATTATACAACATAAAGCCATATTATATAGTTCTTTATTTTTTTCAGTATTTGTTATTTGCATTAGGATTAGAGGAAAGGCCAAAGGTCAAAGGCTTCTGAAAGTTCTTTCCCTAGAAGCAGGAAGTAGGTGAAAAGTCGACGGGTGGACTACTTGGATATAAACAATGATTGACAGATCTTCCACTACTCGGATGGACACTAGTATACCACACACACATACATTGTACACCTGTATTTTTACAGAATACAGCACACGTACACCAATCAGGCATCACATTATGACCTTTCTATCAGAACCAGCAATTTGAGCTACAGTTTTTCTGTCACGGTCTGGCTGGCAGACTGTGGGGATATGGGGGAATGAGGACCCAAAACGCATGGTTCTGCGATGCAAACAGTGCACTTTATTTACAGTGAAGGCTGTAAACACAATAACTCCCCATTGCTCCCTTGAATCCCGTGTGTGTGCGCTCGTGCTCCCCGCTGTTGTGTTCTCGCACACCCTGTGCATGCTGCTGTTCTGGTCCACTCTTCCACCTGGGGGGGAAACCACAGAAACAGCCATCAACACCAACCCTGGCGGGAGCTCCAACACTCTCCTAAGTAGCTCCCCCGACGAGCCCTGATCACCAACAGGTGTGTGGCAGGAACTTCAGGTGTGGCCAGTCCTCCTGCAGGGCCACACCCGTCAGGCCTGCATGTGGCTGTTCTCCATCCTCCAGCCACACATGTACACACCCACACCCTGCCTATACATATAATGAGTGGAACACAGACTAACACAGCATTGTGCAGAAAGACACACACATCACCAAATAATAACGATAATAATAATCATCATAATAATAATAACAACAACAATAACAACAACAACAACAGTCAAAACTGCTCACGGACCCCCAGTCCTCCAGAGCCGGGTCTGTGAAATTTTCAGTAATTTGAGCTACAGTGGCTCGTGCTTTGGATCGGTCCACATGGGCTAGCCTTTGCTCCCCACATGCATCAGTCAGCCTTGGCTGCCTATCACCCTGTTGATGGTTCACCACTGTTCCTTCCTTGGACCACTTTTGATAGATACTGACCACTGCAGACTGACACTGACACCCCACAAGAGCTGTAGTTGTGGAGATGCTCTGACCCGGTCGTCTAGCCATCACAGTTTGTCTCTTGCCAAACTCTCTTAAATCCTTACTCTCGCCCATTTTTTGTTTATAACACATTGACTTTGAGGACAAAATGTTCACCTGTCCCCTAATATAGCCCATGCGCTAACAGGTGCCATGATAAAAAGATAGTAAGGACTATTCACTTCACCTGTCAGTGGTTATAATGTTATACCTGATCGGTGTATGCACAGGTTGTGTAAACAGGCCATGGTCTTATCAGCCTTTTTTGCTGATAAACTCTAAACAAGCTTCTTTGTGTGTTCATGTTTCTGGGGTCAGCCTCTTTAATTTCCTCGCTGCTCATTTCCACTGTATCCATGATACAGTATGAAGACAAAAGATGCACTGCATCGTATTTCTTTTCGTGTTGGAGCTTGGGGGGAAATTAGGCTGAGTAATTGAGTATAAAATATGAGCACCATGTGAAATTTCCCAAATGGGTGATTCCAGGTGCCAGCTGGGATAATTTACTGTAAATTAATATAGAAAAGAGAGAAAAAAAAGAACTGACTCCAAGTGATCTACTAAACAGTAAGTAATAATTTTTGCATAATTATCACCTCCAGCAGCCTTTACATTAAAATGAGTTGAGCCATGGATTTTCCAATTGAAAGCATAAATAGCCACTTCAGGTGGTTATGGTAGGTAATTTGGTAACACTTATGATAACAGTGATGCATTGTAACAGCAAGTAGTGATAAAAAACATATTAAAATGCAGTAAGATAGTAAATGAAGTGCTATAGCATTACATCACCATTGGTTTAAATTATAAACAAGAACAAATATGCAACAGGTGTAAGTGCATACCTGTGCAATATGACTGAAATGTCAAATTATTCAAAATCGTAATAGCTTCATATTTCAGACATATGCATTAGTTCCAATGATTTCCAGTGTTCTTGGTCTATCTGCATGTCTGTATTTGGGCTCCTTGGGGAAAATAATTTCTACTAAATAAAAAATCTGAACAAGACACTTCAAAAAAATGGAGAAGGATACAGACAGAACAGTGACAAAATAAGAATGAATCACAATCGAGCTGCCGCAGTGCAGTTTATCACAGTAGCTGTGTGGCTCTGCTTTTAAAACGATGTCAGAGATGGTGCACCTCATGAGCAGTCAAGCCCCATAAAACTCTGGGGAAGTGCTTCAGTCTTGGCACAAGAGAATTTTGTGACAGCTCAAAGTATGCGTGTAAATGTGAAGATGTAAAAGTCTTAATATCGGAAGTACAGTTTTTTGGTCAATTCAGATTCAGTACATTTCTTCAGCTCAGACGGTGTCCAGCATGTTTGGTGTGAAGCTCCAGTAAATGCTTAAGAGGTGGGAGTGTGATAATGTAATGGCTATTTACATTTATAGGCAGCACCACAGGAGCCTGTGGGTATACCAAAATAGGGACTGACTGACTCTCTCAGTCTCCAGAAACCTGACAGGAGAGGAATATTCCAGCTTGTTAACAATTCAAAGCATGTGGCTAAAATCAAATTATGGCTGGGCCACAACCATTTGGGGTTATTTTAAAGAGAAAAGTTGTGCAATAGGAAAAAACGCTTTTGTGTGCGTTACTCGTGTCCTCCATGCTGAGGGGGATTGAATCCATCATTAACACTCTCTGTGCCAATGACAAAATATTACAGTAATCAGTGTTTTTACATTGTGGATTAGTGTTAAAAGTTGAACTTTCTGCTTTTTATTTTGATATAGAGTGCTTATCAAATTTATTAGACCACCAAAGTTTATGCTACAGCTGTCCTGAATTAGTATTGGTGATTACCAAAATAATTTCTTTATGTTTCAGTAATGGTTAATCCACCTGTATGCACAGGCTCTAAACTGTAACCCTGCTCACTCAGTTTAAAAGTAACATGATTAGTGGAAGGTGAAACAATTGTGGTTCATTTATTCCTGTTTACTGTATGAAACAGAGGAACAGGTTAACATGTTAATGTGAAGCCATTATTACACACGCTGCCCATAACTCATGTATGGTAACGTCATTCCTCTCAGGATGTTTTTGCACTGGACGCTGACTGTGCAGACCAGTTCACTTCATTTATCTTTTGATATGAAGCCCTGCTTTACGTGTGCATCTCATGCCTGAGCTGATGTCCTTCTGCTTGAAAGTAGACAGCTGGCAAATGTACTGTGACATTTCATTTTTAAACCTTTCACAAACAACGGGCTGTTTGACATTAAATTAATACCATTTGTTGGAATTTCAACAGCATGTGCGCTCTTTAGTTGAACTGATCGTTTTTTTATTTGAAATGTTTCACGGTGCAGAAGAGTATTATTTATCTAAAGACCGTAAATATTTAGCTGTTTTTTCTGGTTTGAGTTTTCATTTCACTGGTGTAAACTTTCCCGGTAAACATCTTGACATTAAATAACTGTCGGCTGACCGTCTCTCCTCAATATTTAATCTTGGTGGAAAAACGGCAGCGTTGGCCTCTGAGATATAAGTCTGCCTTCAACATCGTCTGGAGTAAGAGAGTCAGAAAGAATCCACAGAAACATAAAGATCAGTGGAAGAAAGCCAAATTAAAAATATTTGAGCCCATGAGCATGACAGGGGCCCAGTCCTTAGTACGTGCACTTTGCAGTGTTTTGCCATCATACTGCCACCAGTTTTTACCCTCAAGATAACATTGCTGTCTCAACCATGTTTACTGGGTTTCTGATGAGACTGCCTGCAGTCTGTCTGCCTCCATTTCTTTCCATCACACAGCAGTCGCTCTCTTGTCTGTTTGCGTGTGTGTTTTTTACTGTCAAGCACACCCTTGCACACCTTCTATAATAACACCACCATTTCTAGCGTAGCTTTCCATAGCAGTTTGTCACAGTTTCTCTCTCTCCAAACCTCCTTGTCATTTTCCGCCTGTCACATCGTTCTTCTCTGTCATATCCACTTTGTTTTGCTGGGATTGCATCAAATCTTCCTGTCACCTTGGAAGTTACTGACTCATACGAAAGTCTGAAGGTCTGAAATGTTTTGAATCGAGCAGACTTGTTACAATGCAGTCTTTGTGTGTCTTCTACCACTGCATTTCATGTTGCAGAGTTAAAGAACTTGTATAGCAGTGCAAGGTGCTTTGGTTCCTAGATTTCTTCCAGTCACCTGTTGCATTAAAAATAATCTCATGCTGTGCAAAAGGCATGCTCTCTATAAAGACCACTGTTAAAAACAAAAATGTAGAACTTGACAGGACACCAACTGCAAACCCCATATAGTACTTGTATTGTGCATTATTTTTAATCCAATGACATTTCATCGCTGTGAGGCTTTCTCAGATTAAGCTCTGTGACATGCTTAAATGCCTAGAGCCAGACAGCATAAATAATCCTGTGGCAAGAGTTCCTGTGGAAAAATGTACAAGGACTTATTTGTGTCCTCTGTTTTACTGTTTGCGAGCATCAAAATGCCAGAAATGATTTAACTTTGCATTTGAACTGGAGAATTTGAGCTCTGCTGGTAGGTTCTATAATCTTGCTTGTAGTCCATCAGCATTGTGTTAAGGGGATTAGCTCCTTGGTTTTGTTTAGGCCTGTGGTTGTTTAGAGTAGCTCTGAGTAGAGCCAGTGGGAGGCATGAGTGTTTTAATAAGGCTGGTTATAAGCCATGCTGTTCCAGCAGCTAAAACTGTGTGAGAGACAAGTGGGTCTCTGGTTCCCATGAGAGAAAAGACAGAATAAAAAGAAATAATGAGAAGGGGTGAGAAAAGTCTCTTTTTTTTGTATGATTTAAGTATTTCAGCTTCATGTATGAAATAATGTGAGCTCTAATTCATTATGCAAAAGATTCATCATGCAAGTGTAATGAGCCACACCAGGATACAGCTTAGAGTTCATTTGCAGCTGCTCCAGCTTTCAAGACATCAAGAGAAAAACTTCCAATTCTAAACATCATTAATTCAACATACAGATTCAACATACAGAACTGCAACAGACTTCTTTCCTGTGGACAGACGAGACCAAAGTAGAGATGTTTAGCCATAGTGCACAGCACCATTTTTGGCAAAAAATTAAACATAGCATTTGTGTGCAAAAAACTCATGGTGGTGGAGGGTGGATGATTTGGACCTGTTGTGCAGCTACAGCATGTGGGCACCTTGCAGTCACTGAATTGACTATGAGCTCCTCCCTACCAACGTATTCTAGAGTTAATGTGAGCCGATCTGTCCGAAAGCTAAAGCTCGACCCAATCTGGGCCGTACAACAGGACTGCACAGAGTCCTGTGAAAACTCCAATTCAAAGTTGTATATCGCATGTGTGTCTTCTCAGACATACAATATGCACCTATGGCTTGAATGGTTCGTGTAGTTGTATGAGTGTAAAGTGTAAATTCCAGATATCGTCTAATCCAGTTATCCAAAAGTGCACGTGACTAACATTTGATATTTTGAAACTCCTATTGTTCTTCTTCTGTAGCGAGAACTCGTCCACTCAGTTAAAGGTAAAGTTTGTATTTCACAAAGAGTCAAATGTCAAAATACCACAGTCTTCTGAACTATTTGCAAGTAATTGATTCAAGCGAACTCCTCCTGCCTCTTCCTAGGAGACATTTAGCAAAGTGAAATTGCTTGCTTTGCAAGGCTGACCCAACACATCACTGCGGCCTGAATATTTCTGAAAATGATTCTTCTGGAGATTCCTGCTGTTGAATGAATAGAAACACATGTTAAGATTCAGTTAAATCCTTACATCTCTTACTGTTAGCTGCCATCAGACAGTAGCTACACAGATGAAGCGCCATTAAGCTACAGTAAAACCTACTGAAGGATGAGAAAGACGGAGGACACTGGAAGAAAGAGGAAGAAAATGATAAGATCCCACAGACATAGGAGGCATTTGAAAAGCAAAGACAGCAAATTAGCAAAGAGGGCGTGTATCCTATTGTTCACCATGCAGTTGTCTTTACGGTTAGCTTAGACTAACCCCAATAATCCCCTGCTGCCCCTTGGCATGTGTGTTACACAATATTATTCTCATACAAAGATGGTCATTCACACAAATGCTTTTTTTTGCGAGCCGAGGAACATGTAGCCCGAAGCGACGGCTCTCTCCCCAAAAAAAAACAAGGAAAAGAGCTGTTAGTGAAATTTGCTAATGAAGCCTGATGAACATCTTCTTCTATTATACTCCTCTGCATCCACCCCTCAGCTTGCCTCAGACTTTCAGTTCCTTTCCTCCTGTTTCACTTGGTTCCTTTTTTCCCTCCCTCTGAATACATTTGGGCTAATTGTCTGCTGCTGATTGAAGCTTTCACAGCCTTCTCAGTGCTGCTGCTGCTGCTGCTGCTTAGAGTGGAAAAAAACGCTTGAGCATTTCGGTGCCGCTCCGCTGCTTAATATGCACCGATAGCAGAGGCAAAACCTTTTAAAAGAAACTTGTCTGACAGGAGAAGACTAGACTGTTAATTAGCAAAAGATATCCCTTTCTGAGTACACAGGAACTAATAGCCTCATGTCACAAAATACCTTTAATGTTTGAAATATAAAATTGTCTATTTGGGTGTAGAAGAAGAAATGATGCTTTGTTATATTTAGGGAGGCGTTAAGCAAGTCTCTACATGCTTGAAGAACAGTATGTTGGTGTAAGATTCTGAAAATGTGTTACACATCACTGACAGTGTGCAGGGATGCAGTAGAAATACTTGTCAACTGTGTAACTTCTAGAGCTAATGAATCTTTTGTCTCTATGCTATCCTTGTGATGGACATGTGCAGTGTGTACCTTATCTCTTGCTCATTGTCAGTTAGAACAGGCTCCAACTTGTGTCCTGCTCCAAACGGATAAGCAGCAAGAAAAGAAACAGATGAAAATGGATGAGCAGTGATGGTTCACTCTTTGTTTTACTGGACTCCTCTGATTCTGTTTTGAGTTGAAGAGGAAGGGATTGGTTGAGGCAGGCATGCAGGCAGATGGACGATAGCTGTTATCTCTGAAAACACAGCCTGCCCATTCTTTATCTGCCATTCTTTATCTGCCATTTTTTCCCAATGTCTGGCTTCACAATCCCCCCTTGACACACGTACGCAAATACATTGATGCACATCCAGTCAAGTAAGTGGTGGGCAGATGCGTGAATTAAATCCTACTGTTAATAGGTTTCTTTTAGATTACATTTAGATGATGCTTTTCCATCCACGAACAATTCTACTTTAACCCCATTTTAAGTGGTCAGTGTAGGAGTTTATCAGGAAATCTAGGAAGTACGGTTCTGCACAAAAAACGGGATAAAGGTCTGTGTTTGTGAAGAGCTAAACTATTTTTTTGTGTGTTTTTTCCTCTCAGGGCTCTGGTATTTATTGCCCATGGAGCTGGGGAACATTGTGGCCCATATGATGAGATGGCACAGAGACTGAAAGAACTCTCCTTGCTGGTATTTGCACACGACCACGGTGAGTGACAAACACGTAAATCACAGTGCTGTTTTGCATCCATGCATTTACACATATGGCTGCCTTCATTTTTTATCGGTAGTTTGCACGCAAAGCAACTGGCACAGAAAATCCATCACTAAGGAGAACTAAGGCTATCAGGGAGAATTAATTAGTTTTCATTTTCCCCTGTTGTTCCACGGCACTGCCTCTCTGCTTTGTTGTTTTAATGCCATGTCGAGGAAAACTTCACATTCAAGGCTGGCTGTAATAATGAAACTTGTGACTTGTGGTTTAGAAACATCCAACTGACCTCTTGGCAAAAGAAAAGAGCCCACACAAGAATCAGACAAGACACAGCATGCTTTAGGCTTTGGGTTTCGGTTTAATGAAACAACATCTCTGTTAAAGATCACCCTTAATAGCACTCTCGAAATCTTTTCATTAAGGAAACTATGAAACTCTTGCGATAGATAGAACTGCACAGGCTTCAAATTCCCATGTTGACATCCACAGAAGGGCCGTTGTTAATGGAGTGAAAAGATGTATTTGGTACTTTAACGCATTCTATTCAATCAAAAATCATGAAGACTTTCCATAATTGTTCATCAGCTGAAAAGGCTGATTGAGTGGATTCATCAAAGTTTAAAAACTGGCTCATCATGGTACTAAACTGTGAACTTTTTGAGTAATATGTGGACTGTGAAATGACACACAGAAACTGGCTATGGTGGTGCTTTAAATTAACCACCAATATTTTGAAATTTACCTGTTAAACATTATGCAACTAAATGTTGTGCCTTTGAGAAAGACGCCTGTAATTGTGTAGATACACTGTGGGTTTGGGTTTACTGAGGTCAGTAAATCTTTGCTATAGACTGAGACATCGCCACATATACTTAGGAGCAGAAGTCATAAAAAGAACTTCAGGAATCACTCACGTAGTGACTTGGTCGGGGGAAGTGAAAGCTTTTGGGATTTCCCTGATCAACACCTTTGAACATTTACGGCACATTTCCACCCTTGTTTGAAACGATCAGTTGACAGACTACAGTGACCACCTTGGTTGTCCATCCATCCATTCGCTTCCGCTTATCCTTTTCAGGGTCGCGGGGGGCACTGGAGCCTATCCCAGCTGTCATAGGGCGAGAGGCGGGGTACACCCTGGACAGGTCGCCAGTCTGTCGCAGGGCCAACACACAGGGACAGACAACCATTCGCACTCACATTCACTTGCACATTCACACCTAGTGGCAATCCCCACAAGCTGCATGTCTTTGGACGGTGGGAGGAAGCCAGAGTACCCGGAGGTAACCCACGCAAACACGGGGAGAACATGCAAACTCCACACAGAAAGACCCCAGCCTGGTGTTGGAATTGAACTCAGGACCTTCTTGCTGTGCGGCAACAGTGCTAACCACCGTGCCACCGTGCTGCCCCACCTTGGTTGTATTTCCTCAAAAACAAAAGAAAAAAAAAAAAGGAATGAACCCAGGTACACTTTGGGCTCCCAGTGTAGATACTTATATTTGAAGTCATAGTTGCAGAGGTGGAAAAAGTACTAAAATATTTTACTCAAGTAAAAGTACTATTACTTTGCTGAAATTTTTCTCAAATACAAGTAAAATTACCTGTCTAAAAATTTACTCAAGTAAAAGTAAAAAGTAGCTCATTTAAAATGTACTCAGAGTAAAAGTTACATAGTTACTTTTTTGTCAGCAGGAGGACAGGCTCTTCTGAGTAGTGCAAAAAAGACAATGGGATAAATCTCAAAGTAGTTGTTATTTAATTAAAAGAAAATCTTTACAAATTAAAGTGCAGTGGCAGTTAAACTGCAAGTCTATACATCAAAATGGATAATGGTCACCAAACCAACCAACTGTCAAAACCATATAATTCTTTTACATGAGAATGTGTTCTAAACTGTCAAATAAGAGAACAAGTACTGAATTGAGCTGTATGGCAGCTGCTATAAAAATGTGTTTTAATTTTTTAAACTTGGCCTTGCTCTGTTCATTTTGAGGAGCAATTCAGTTCAATTCAATTCAATAAAACTTTATTGATCCTGAAGGTTGACCCCGAAGGAAATTGGATTAAGGCTGCCGACCTTTGCCAGCACCATCTTACCCTTCTGACCATACGTACATTACACAAACATCACATGGGGAAGGCAGGTCAGAGAGGTATAACAATGGAAAATGCACAACATGAGGAAAGAGAAGGAGAAAAAAATAACCCAATAACAGCTTATGTCTTAACTTAATGTGATTAACTTGAGCACAGCCTTTTTGCTAAAATAAATGTACAAGTTTAATTTAACTTACCTCTACATGCTTGTGCAGGTTTGATGTGGAATTTTTAAAAGCTGCTAACTCGGTCTCTCTGGGCAAACACAGCGTACACTGCATAATATTTGTTTGCATATGTGTCTTTCTGGCTGCTGTTACAACCAAATTTCCCCTTGTGGGACAATTAAAGGATTATTCTATTCTATTCTATAATAAAGCTGTTGCCTTTCTTGCACTTGAAGCCGAAATGGTCCCTCACATCGGTTTCTTCGAGTTCAGGGTCAGCAGAATTCGACGGGGTTTCTTTTTTTGCTGGATCCGTACCACCGATGTCAGACTCCATCTTTATCGTGACCCAACGCCAATTTGTTCTACTACCCATCATTCCCTGCAGTATTTCCGAAGCGCAATGTTGGGGGGGGGGGGGGTTGTTTGTTCTTTTAATTTACTCAGTAATGGGTGTGATTGAAAATGTAGCGAAGTACAATACTTTTTAAAAAATATACTTAAGTAAAAGTAAAATTACCGACTTGAAAAATGACTTTAAAAAGTACAAATAAACAAAAAAAAAAACTACTCAATTACAGTAACGCATGTAAATGTAATTCGTTACTTTCCACCTTTGCAAAGTTGTTTTATGCAAAGCCATCAGAAATCCATGCCAGCAACCAATAACCAAGCTCAGAGGAATGCAATTCAGATGGATTTGACAATCTGGGAGCAGTTCTCAAATGGAACTGACTTCACCTTAAAAGCACTTGATATAGTTTATAAAGCATAATCTAGTCACTACATGTTCAATGTGTTCACTTAAAAAAGAAAATGTAAAATTCTTTCAAATGAAAGCTTTGGGTAGAAAGAGAAGGACACAGAGTGTTAGCTTTTTAGTCGATAGTAATTAGGTAATGGCTTGTTAGTCAGTAGTAATTAGATAAAGGGAAATGTCTGTCCCGATGCCTCCATCAACAAGGAACGATGTGCTCGTGGGCTAAATACAGCAGGGACGTTTAAATCCATGTGACTGTGCAGCAGTTGCCGTTGAACATTAGTCTGTGCACTCAATAAAACTCCATAATAACATAAAAAGAGTGAGAATGAGATGACAAAAAAGTCTCAGTGGCAGAAATGTGAAAATATTTACAGAGGTGAAGATCCTAATAAAGAGCTGACAGATAATAAACTGCAGTGAATGATAAGGACGGCTGAGGCTGCTCGCAGAGGAGCAGTTTGTTCAATGCCTCGCAGTAAAATGTCACACTGTTAAATGGAAAATACTGAACTGGAACAAGTCCCTGTAGACTCCAGTTTTTCATCTATTTCTTCCACATTTACACACACACACAGCGCCTTGGGCAGCTCTTGATAGAGTTCGCAGATGAGATGTTTCACTCTTTCTCCTTTTTTCTGTCTCTTGTGTTTTCTTTCTAATTGTGGGCCGGTAAGGTTTTCATTCATTCACACCCTGCATTGACTGGTGTTTTTTTTTCTTTTTTCTATCTAGAACAGGCTGCATCTATTTTTTTTACCAGTTAACAATATTCACAGATCAAGCTGCAGATGGCTGTTGTTTCTTTGAAAGTTACTGATTTACAGAATGCAAAAGCAAAATGCAAACTTCAAAAACCAGCTAGCTAGCAAATATTAATAATAACCTTTGTAGTTCTTATTATCTTTATATGCTTTATTACTAGTGAGTGTCGATTTTAACCACCTTCCTGATCTGGATCTTAGATCTCTGAGAGCGTGAGATCTGTTGATCTGCCATGCTCTGGGGGCTGTAACGCTTACTGGAAATCGTTTATGTAAGGGGTATCTCTGAAGAAATGCTCTTCACGGCTTTTTGACTTTGCATCTCATAATGCAAATGCAGATACTATGATGGGCTAATAAAAAGGACCTCTCTCTCTCTCCTACATGAAAAGCTCAGTCGTAACCTGACTCATTCACTGCAAGTATCACAGGTTAGAACTTAAAGTCCACGATGCTGTAAACCATATTACTGAGGCAACAAGGCATTTTCAGATACTTATTGACTGGTTATGGCCACAGAGAGTCCAAAAGCCTGCTGTGTTTCTCAGTAAATGTGTGAGGGTTTGTCTCCTTCCCTGTCTGGAAATTTGCAGAGATGTGGGTAAAAAGAGCAGTGACACACCAGAGGTGGATCCCTCCACAGGAAAACAAAAAGTCATTGAAGCAAAGCAGTTTTCCATTTGTCTATACTTTGGTAAACAAGGGAAAGAAATTCCCAGATTCCCTGAGCTCGACAAAGGTTCTGAAGTTCTGAATCTATTTAGGTACCGTTCATAATTATTCTGTAAATGCCGTGCTGACATTCATTATTTTCACTCTCCTCTGATTCATAACTGTTTCTAAAATCTTTGTATGTAACATGCACATTTGTTCAAAGCAAAAAGGATGAGGAAATAGGACTTTTTTGGTGGTGGGGGTTGGTTGTTTTCTTTTTACCTGTTGCAGCTTTTGTAATGAAACGGTTTGTTGGATCTGAGTCCTGGAATGTTCTCATGGCCTTATCATAACCATCAGTTGTCTAAAAGGTTAGGTGTGTGCGGGGATATGTGTGTTTTCCAGGAATACCTGTTATTACCTGTACTAACAGAAGATATGGATTTAATGGGGTGAGAAGCCATTGAAAGAATAGAGCGGTGGTGGTTTACTGTGCATTGATCTCAAGTTTGCACCACTCCATCACTGAAGCTGTGATTGGACATTGATTTGCACACAGTGATGATTGCTTTTGATGCTATTGATGGACAGGAAAGCACTGAGGGTGAAGACGTGCTCTTGTACAACCCCTTTTCCAAAGAAGCTGGAATGATGAAAAACAAAAGGACAAAAAGACAAACTATCAGATGTTAAAAAAAAAGGAAATATTATTCTTTTTAGAAAAATTGGGTGACATGTTTGGACTTCTTGCAGGCCACTTTAGCACCTAGATTTTTCTTTTTTTTTTTGTACTATGAACCCATGCTGTGGTGATGTGGTTTGGCATTGTCTTACTAAATAAATAAACAAACCCTTTCCTGGAAAAGATGTTTTCTGTATTTCAGAGCTCGGATATATTGTATGTGTTTTGACATTCATGATAAGAGAGCAGCTGAGCTGTCAGGTGACCACCACCTGGTGGTGAGTTGGATCTTGTGGTGCAGAAGGATGCTGGGTAAGCCTGGCGTGCCAAAACGTTTAGTTTGAGGATGTGCTGCGAGCACATAGCAGAGGCCCCTACCCCAGAGATCTTCAACTCCCACCATCAGCAGAGATTCAACAGCATCCTGAGGGAGACTGTGGACATTGAGCCTGAATAGATCCACACCTCAGATGAGCTACAGCTGTGAGGGGGCATGTGCCTGCAGTGGTGGCCATTTCCGAATGAGATGCTGGACCCCAGCCATCAAGCTGAAAGAAAGAGTCCTGTCGACCTTGGTTGGTTGGAATTCGTAGAAGGTTGGAAGGTACCTGCAACTCAAGCCATGCGTGGCTTGTGCTAAGGAGGAGATTGAATATGATTTTCAGTCAGCCAAAGCGGAATCTGGTAAACTGTCCAACTACTCAGTAGGGTGGAGCTGCTGACCTGAAATGAAGACATTGTCGGGCAGTGGCGCTCTAGAATCCAACTTATATGCCTTTCGTACTGTCACGGTCCGCTGTGACAGACCGTGCGGTGGTGTGTATGGTGGACCCAGGTGCGAACACAGGTGAGCAGACGGGAGTGAACTTTAAACAAAAGCGAGCCTTTTATTGTGGCTGATGACAAGGTATACAAATACAGCAGGGATAGCGTGGCTAAACAGAAACCTAAACTGGGAATAACTAAGGTAAAGCTATGACTAAGAATGCAATAGACCGGGCATGGAAACATAGAGGGTGGAAACACAGACGACGCGACACAGACTACATGAAACACAGAGACTAAATACACAAGAGGGATGATCAGGGGAAGTGGCCACACATGGGAACACAGCTGACACAGATAAACATAACAAGACATGGCAGGAGTAAACAACACTGACGGGAGACTGTCAAAGTAAAACAGGAAGTACACAGAGGTGCAAACAGGAGGAGAGAGAGAGCACGGGCATAGTGGGCTGGGGAAACATGGAAATGAAACACGAGGGGAGATGAGGGCTCACAGATACATAGAGGGGCACACAGGGGATAAGAGTCACAAGGGGAAGTCAAATAAGGAACAACATAACAGGACAACTCAGGAAACATGACCTAAATAAGGAATGAAATACAAAAATACAAGGAACTGAGAATACTGGGCCCACATGGCCCAGGACCATGACACGTAGAGGATCAGGGACTGGAGTAGATGAGAAGCTCTTGATGCTGTGGGACTGTCTTAGATGACACACCTCTGAAATAGGACATGGAAGTTTGGGACAGTGCCTGTAGACACTTGTGTTCCAACTTGCTGGGGATTGCCCTGCCTACCTGGGATGGTCGTATGGGCCCTAGAGAGGAATGATGGCAGAATGTTCACATACTGTTCAGCATTTATGGTTAGCCAGGCCATGTAAAAAAACTACTCTTCTCATACCATAATGGATGCTTATATGTAGCCACTGAGTTCTAGTTTCATAGCCCTTTTCTTGCTTAGAGACTTCTCTGAATTCTTCTAATCCCATGTCATGTAGTGGTTATGTAGATAATGAAACCATTATCTACATAACCATCCACCAATGCTCTGCAATTTTACAACAACAAAAAAGAAAGAAAAAAAGAAAAAAAAGAAACATCACAAACTTCTTAAAAGTGGTAAACCCTTCCACATGTTTACTTGAAAACATCTTGAAATTCAAAATAAGCATACATTTTTTGAATGCGTCCCATCTTTTTTGGAGTGTTTTATAGGAAGCATGCATTTCTAAACACTGACACACTTTCAACATTACAGAGCCAACGAGAGAAGGTGTGAGATGCACATGTGAATGTTTATTAGCTAGTGTTATTGGGTTGGTGGTTACCATGGCAGCCAGCCTCACCTCTCAGTTATTGGTGCGGAAAGCCTGAGGACAGCACATATATATAATATATGGATGTGCACATACATATTCAGATATTTTCCCTCCTCTCCATCTGTCAAGCTCGCTTCTATCATCTCTGTTTTCGTCTTTTCTTGCTTTCATCTTCTTGTTTGCCCCCTTTTCCCTCCTCTTTTGTCTTAAACCATCATTTTTTTCACTTCAACTCTTCCCCCATACTTTTCCTCTACTAGTCCATTTTATTCTTACTCTCCCTGTTTTTTCTGTTTCCCTTTCCATCATTTCCTTTATTTTTCTTTACGTCTCTCATCACCAAAGCAGAAGGCTTCCCCTTGAGTTGAATTGTATGTGGATGCAGTCAGTCCTTAAAAAGTTTAAGGAATAAATGTAAAACATATTTTTATAGTATGCCTGTGATTTGCCTTTTATTCTCATGCAGTTACCCTTTCAACAGTTTTGTGTTTAATTCAACTTGTTGAACTGCTATAAGCTATAACTCTAGGCTTATAATTACCCTTGTATCATGCTACTTTGCCCTCTTTTCATAAAAAAATTTGAAGTTTTCTTGTTTTTGAAGGTCTTAAATAATGTGTTAAACTTTCCTGATTCTTTCTTCCACAGTTGGCCATGGCCAGAGCGAAGGTGACAGGATGAACATTAAGGACTTTCAGATTTATATCAGAGACTCCCTTCAGCACATTGACCTGATGAAGTCTCGCCACCCTGACCTACCTGTATTTATTGTAGGCCACTCCATGGTAAGACACTTTCCATGAATGTGTGTCAGTTCCTGGAATAAACCATGCATGTCTTTGGAATTGTTTGCACAATGATGTCCTTGGCTTTTGTCTTGTTCTGTGTCCTGGGAGCAGTGTTGTCTTTTGATCAGGTTGGTTTTCCTGTTTTGTTTGGTGTTAAATTGCATAATGTGCCTGAGATCCTCATACAGTATGCTTGACACAAATAGAGCGAGAGAGCTGGCGAAAACCAATGTACAAGTCCCACTCAAGCACATATTTGATGAGGCTTCCTGTGACATTTTGACACGTAAATGGGGAAAGTGTTCCTCGTCTAGTTGGATGGTTTACTGCTGCTCTGGACATGCAAGTCTAGATAAACTGGTTGTTGAATATCAGCAGAATCAGGCATTTTTTAAGTAGCAGTGATTAAGTAATATACTAAGTAAAATACTTAGTAACTTGCTACCTTTAATTATTAATTGACTTGCTAGGAGAACCGCTTACAGTTTTTCTGTTTAATGGTCAAACTTTACCTATCATCTAAAGTATAACAGACCAACAGTTCAGGGAAGGCTTGCGAAGTTCGCTGTTCTTGGTAAACCCCAGTTTACCTTTCACACAGTGCCACAGATTCCCGAGAGCCTGCAGCTGCTACGGAAAACCTCCAACAGGGCAGTCGCAGGTTCAGTGACCTGCTCAAGGGCAAATGTGGCTGCATGACAGACACAGACAGAGAGTGTTCACTTTCGTCAGTTTGCGTAGAAATCTTCTATTGACCTGCCTCATCATTGACTAGCTTATTTGTTATTATCCACTAATGAAACAGATTTACCTAGCAAAATGAAAGCATTACGGATTCCAGTATCATCTACATTACATCTGAATAGAAGCTAAAGCTAGCTGCTGTACAAGCAAGGAGCTGGTGCTAAGTAATGAGCTACTGGCTGCTGTATTTTACTTGCAGTCCTTCAGAATTATTCGTTTTGGGGTTTTTTTCCCATTTTAAATACAGCCAACTAACTTTCAAAACCCTATCTTAAACTTAACAGACCGTTATGCTAGCTGCTTGTCATTCTCGAAGCTAAACATATTACTCCTTGACTTGTTCTTATATTGTACTTTTCTACTCTGAGTGGTCAAAAGACTCTTTGCTACAAGAAAATTCAGTGAAATGCAGTATTAGTTGTTCATTTAACTGAACCAATTAAGCGTAGACCACTTGTTTTCCTCAAAGCTTATCCAGCTAGGCTTGAATATCCGGGCTAGTGCTAATTATGTGGATGCCCTCAATGGGCATCCACACTATTGAGTTCCTGTTTCTCTTTATTCTTTATTATTCCGGGTGTTTCCGTACACTTTTCGCCGTGGATCTACTTCCACAATTTTTGTGCTATTTTCACCGTTCAAACTCTAAACTGTTCTGCTCTTTCTGCTAATGCCGACTATGACTTTTGGTGTTTATTACTATTATACTTTTTAAAATATTACACTTTTTTCCTTTAATTTGTCCCATTGAAATGAATGGGAAACTTCCACAATTCTGCTAAAACTTTCTTGTCTTTGAAACTTAACTACTGCCTCATACTTTCACCTAGAAACTCCATTCAAACTTTAAAATGTTCTCAAATGATTTGGCTATTCCTGTATGATTCAGCTTTTTCAGATCTTCTACCGTTTTAATCTTATCCCTCTTTGAGTTTTCAGTTGCAAAATTTTGATTTTTCAGAAAATACATGCGTTGCTATGGTTGCTATGCAATTAACTCAGAGGGGACAGTGAAACTGTTTGAATTTTCTCTTCATGTCCAAACAACTTCTTGCTACTCGCTCAATTTCCACTCAAGCCCCACAAATTATACATCAAAACGTAGGTATTTTTGCTGGCTTTCAGAAAATGTCCCTATCATTGTTGTGGGACTCATAGATATTTTGCAAATCTCCTCAGAGTAACACAAAGTCAGAAAACTCTCCATATAAACTCAATGGAGAGTTTGTTCAAAATCACCGCTGGATTTCTGCTAAAACAAAGTACTTCTGCTACATCTCAGTACTTCTGCTAAATCATAGTATTTTTGCTAAATCATAGTATTTTTGCAGAATCATGGTATTTGTGCAAAATCATGGTTTTGAGGCCAAATCATAATATTTCTGTTATTTTATAATATATGTGCTGAATATATTATATGTGCCAAATCATAGTATTTATCCCAAATTATAGTATTTATGCCAAATTACAGTATTTCTGCTAAAAAGCAGAAATAGTCCTTTTTAGCAGGAATTTCTGCCAAAAGACAGTATTTATGTTAAAACATAGTATTTCTGCTAAATCAGAGTATTCCTGCCAAATCATAGTATTTGTACTGAAACATAGTACTTCTGCCCAATCATAGTATTTGTACTGAATGATAGTACTTGTGCCAAATCATAGTATTTGTTCCAAAGCATTGTATTTGTATGGAGTCATAGTATTCCTTCTAAATCATAGTATTTCAATTAAATCTCAGTAGTTTTGTTAAAATGCAGTATTATTGCCAAATCATAGTATTTGTACCCAATCATAGTATTTTTGCCAAATCGTGGTATTTGTGCCCAATTAATAATTCTGTTATGTTATAGTATTACTACTAAGTCGTAGAATATCTGTTATGTTATAGTGTATCTGCGAAATATAGTATGTGTGCCAAATCATAGTATTTATACCAAATTACAGTATCTGTGCTAAAACATAGTATTTCTGCCATATTGTGGTATTTGTGCAAGAACATTGAACTGTTATGTTATAGTATTACTACTAAGTCATAGTATTTCTGCGTTGTTATAGTATTTGTGCTAAAACGTAGTATCTCTGCCAAGTCATAGAATTACTGCAATTTCATAGTTTTTTTTAGGAAATCTGTTATGTTATAGTATTACTATTAAGTCATAGTATTTGTGCCAAATCATAGTATTTGTGCCAAAGCATCGTATTTGTATGGAGTCATAGTATTTCAATCAAATCTCAGTAGTTGTTGTTAAAACGCAGTATTATTGCCAAATCATAGTATTTGTACCCAATCTTAGTATTTCTGCTAAATCATAGCATTTGTTCCAAATCATGGTATTTGTGCAAAAACATAGTATGTCTGCAAAACCATAGTATATCTCTTATGTTATAGTATTACTACTAAGGCATAGTATTTCTGCCAAATCATAGTATTTGTACTAAATCATAGTACTTGTGCCAAATCATAGTATTTGTTGCACATCATAGTATTGGAACCAAAACATAGTATTTGTCCCAAAGCATCGTATTTGTATGGAGTAATAGTATTTCTTCTAAATCATAGTATTTCAATCAAATCTCAGTAGTTGTGTTAAAATGCAGTATTATTGCCAAATCATAGTATTTGTACCCAATCATAGTATTTTTGCCAAATCGTGGTATTTGTGCCCAATTAATAATTCTGTTATGTTATAGTATTACTACTAAGTCGTAGAATATCTGTTATGTTATAGTGTATCTGCGAAATATAGTATGTGTGCCAAATCATAGTATTTATACCAAATCACAGTATTTGTGCTAAAACATAGTATTTCTGCCATATTGTGGTATTTGTGCAAGAACATTGAACTGTTATGTTATAGTATTACTACTAAGTCATAGTATTTCTGCGTTGTTATAGTATTTGTGCTAAAACGTAGTATCTCTGCCAAGTCATAGAATTACTGCAATTTCATAGTTTTTTTTAGGAAATCTGTTATGTTATAGTATTACTACTAAGTCATAGTATTTCTGCCAAATCATAGTATTTGTGCCAAAGCATCGTATTTGTATGGAGTCATAGTATTTCTTCTAAATCATAGTATTTCAATCAAATCTCAGTAGTTGTTGTTAAAACGCAGTATTATTGCCAAATCATAGTATTTGAACCCAATCATAGTATTTCTGCTAAATCACAGCATTTGTGCCAAATCATGGTATTTGTGCAAAAACATAGTATGTCTGCAAAACCATAGTATATCTCTTATGTTATAGTATTACTACTAAGGCATAGTATTTATGCCAAATCATAGTATTTATGCCAAATTACAGTATTTCTGCTAAAACGCAGAAATACTACCTTTTAGCAGGAATTTCTACCAAAAGATAGTACGTCTGCTAAATCAGAGTATTTCTGCCAAATCATAGTATTTGTACTAAATCATAGTACTTGTGCCAAATCATAGTATTTGTACCCAATCATAGTATTTTTGCCATGTCATCATATTTGTGCTGAATCATGGCATTTTTGCCAAATCGTGGTATTTGTGCCCAAATAATAATTCTGTTATGTTATAGTATTACTACTAAGTTTTAGAATATCTGTTATGTTATAGTGTATCTGCGGAATATAGTATGTGTGCCAAATCATAGTATTTATACCAAATCACAGTATTTGTGCTAAAACATAGTATTTCTGCCATATTGTGGTATTTGTGCAAGAACATTGAACTGTTATGTTATAGTATTACTACTAAGTCATAGTATTTCTGCGTTGTTATAGTATTTGTGCTAAAACGTAGTATCTCTGCCAAGTCATAGAATTACTGCAATTTCATAGTTTTTTTAGGAAATCTGTTATGTTATAGTATTACTACTCAGTCATAGTATTTGTGCCAAATCATAGTATTTGTTTGAATTTGAATACTGCATTATCACTGTATTATGTAGTGGCTAAGTAGGGGCTGTTTACTAAGTGCATCAGTGTAAATAGGTCATCTCTTGTGTTGGAGTGCCCTCTTGTGGCGCCTTTTGGGTAGTGCCTTAGTAAACGGGAACCCTGTAAAAAGTGGTATCAGACTGATTTGTAGTGGAGGAATTTGTTGCCAGTTTTCTTAATCTTTAATCTGTATGCATGTTGTAATGCATACCCTGTTCTTAATCATAGAAACCACACCATATCACCTCTCCACATCCTCCTACTGTATGCCATACCTCCCTGTACCATCCATCTGACCGCAATAAACTCCACCTGTGGTAATCTAATCCCTGGATGTCAGCCTCTCCTTCTGACCGAGGATAGTTACTATTGCAGCACCACCCAGCATTAAACTGACGTACACCATTCTGTACAATAGTATTTGTGCTAAAAAGTAGTATTTCTGCCAAATCATAGTATTACTGCTATTTCATACTATTTAAGCGAAATTACAGTGTTTCTGCAAAAACACTGCATTTCTGCTAAATCATAGTATTTCTGTAAACTTATAGTACTTGTACTCAATTATAGTATGTGTGACAAAGTGTAGTATTTGTTCCAAAACATAGTATTACTGGTAAATCATAGTATTTGAGCCAAATCATAGTATTTGTGCTAAAACATAGTATTTCTTCCAAATCATAGTATTTGAGCCAAATCATAGTATTTGTGCTAAAACATAGTATTTCTTCCAAATCATAGTATAACTGCACAATAAAGGTTCTTGAGCCACATCAGTGTTTGTGCCAAATCTTAGTATTTCTTCTAAATCCTAGTAATTCTGCTCAATGATAGAATTTCTGCTATGCTGTAGTACTTTTTTCCTAGATTGTAGTACTTCTGCTAAGTCAAAGTATTTCATGTAAATCATAGTATTTCTACCAAGTCCCCAGTGTTTCTACTAAATCATAAATAATGTTTTAGCACAAATTGTAGGATTTGGCAGAATATTCTGTGTTCCAGCACAAATGCTATGATTTGGCAGGAAAAAAAATATTATTTAGTTTAAATACTAAGTTTTAGCAGAAATACTATGTTTAAACTTTAAAATATTCTGCTATTTCTGCTGATGTTTGTTATGACTTTTGACCATTGAAATGAATGGAACACATTATCAATGGCCTCACTGATTTTGCATGCTGGACTGAGTTGTGTTTTAGCTCAGTGAGATAAGCGTCCGTTCTCAGACTGGGAGGCCTGGGTTCAAATCCCGCTTATGGCAACATTTCTTTCAGTCAACAGTTAAACTTTGTTAACTCTTTTCAACACAAATTTAAGCTTTTTCACCCCTTTTCAACACAATTTTCGTTTTTTTCACCACTTTTCAGCACAAATACCAGCTTTTTCAGCTGTTTTCAGCAAAAACCTCTTTTCAGCACAAATTCTGCTCATTCAACTCTTTTCAGCAAGATTTTCAGTTTTTTCTGCTGTTTTCAGAAAAAAACTCTTTTCAGCAAAATTCTTCTGATTGAACTCTTTTCAGAAGAAATTCTGCTGATTGAACTCTTTTCAGCAAAATTTTCAGAGTTTTCACCTCTTTTCTGCCCAAATTCTGCTTATTCACCTCTTCTGAAACATTTTCAGCCTTTCCACCTCTTATCAGCACAATTCTCAGCAGCTTCTGCTCATTTCAGCACAATTGTCAATCTCTCCACCTCTTCTTTGTGAGAATGACTTTGGCTCAGTGAGCTAAATAGCTGCCCTTAGACCAGGAGGGCCAGGTTTGAATCCTGCTCAGGGCAACCTTTTTTTTTCAGCTTTTTTCTGCAGACATCTTCAGCGTTAAGGCATCCACACAGCATTTTCGCAGGAAATGCAATTTTTTCTAGTTGAAATGGCAGTTCATTACATAGCTCACTCAGAGAAGCATAAAATCTTTAATTCTCACATAAACAGCTATGGCCAGTTAAGAATCGTTAATTGACTTCACAGTGGACTGTGGAGGGAGAGCTACAGGGTGTGAACTCCACACAGAAAGGCCAAACCAGGAGGTTCACTGGGCAGTGCACCACAAAGTTGCTCTACTTTCTTAAACAACGCTGACACATGCAAAGAAAAATTCCTAAACTAAGAATTAAAGCTTCGCTTTAATCCCTTGTTAACCGTAACAGTTAAGTTCAGCAGAAAAAGTTATGCTGGGTCTTCAGCTGGTTTAAACTTCAGTGCAGCGAACATGAAAAGAAAATTCAAATAGCCTTTACTGTGGCTCTGTGAATTCGGCAGACACAAAACTGAACCAGAATTCTCATTAAAAATAATTAGACAACGCCTGGAAAGCTTCAAGGCCAGCTTTGGAGCTATTTTTAACTGATTGGTTTATTCTGTTTTCACAGCCTCTCGTTGTTGTGCTCTGCGACCCAACTCTCAGCACAGCTAACAGATCACAAATGGTAGTGATGAGTTATATAATAAATGATTACTGTCAGTGTTTCTAGGTCGAGTCACTTTGTACTCCCGTGAACTTGTTTCGGTTAGATGAGCAAGTCGCTCCGATTCTGCATGCCAACATTTTTTATGCTTTCATATGTGAGGCTTTATGTTTCATAAGGAAACTGACATCACTCACTGAAGTCAAAATCTAAAACAATAAGTCCTTTGAGCATTGCGCTGTGCAAGTCAGAACGCTTCGAAACGAACCCAAGTATGCTTTCAAACATTTTTAGTGCACAGCTGCAGGTATCAAGCAGAGAATTGTGAGTTCATTGCAGAACTGTTTCGCCATGCCTTCCAGCAAAGCTCTACATGCTGGTGTATAAATACTGGCTCATGAAGCCTGTTTTTGTGATTAGGCCCTTTAGTTCATTCAGACAATCACTAGCTAAGTTCAGGATATACTTTTTTGTATTATTTTCTGCTATAAAGATTTTAATTGCTATGTTTTGCATCTAACTGTCCTCTATTAGAGATAACAGGTCCTCCTTCTTTGATGTCTTTCTTTTAAATAGGTCATATTTACTGTCGTCACTTGGGCCTTTAGTTGCTTCAAACAACATGCTGTTTAATTAATGGGTCCGCCTTGGCGAGCCATTTATGGCTCATGCGCTTCAGTGCAGTAGGACTGTATACAGACTGAGGCTGTGATGAAGGGATCTTAGAAGCACAGAAGTACATACTTTGTGTAAACTCCACTGTGGGATCCCAGGCTGAGGCAGAGTGCTTGTTTAGACAGCAGATTCTGTAAATATTAAGAGACAGCTGAGCAAAGTCACAGCAAAATCTCTTTCTTTTCCAACTTCTTTCTCTATTTTTCATCATCCCTCACTTTCCTGCTTCTTTTGGACTTCTAATAAATCCATTCAGTGTGTCTCCTTTGGCCTTTTCTGTTGCTGGCTAAGGATTATGCTTGTGTGTGTACACATGGACAGTTGTGGACACCCTAGATATTCTTCAAATCTGCCTGAGGGAAGCGTGTAAGTCTGTGCAGCAGGGAGCTTCTTGTTCCCCTTCTGGTGATGAAAATTAAATCACTCAGACTGAAGCAGACCCTACTTACTCATGGACATTGAAAATCATAAGACTCTTAAGTTATTGGTTAGACTCAGGTCCTTCTTTTTTTTTTCTTTTTTTTTGGTACCACCTGTGATAGCAATGGAAATGAAATCGACTGGGATTTATGTCGCTTTTTCTCATCTGACTGACTACTCGAAGCACAGAGAGGCCCCAGCTGGAGATAAACCTGTTTTAACTTTCTCAAAGGCAGTTTTGAGTACCTGGGCTTGTGTCTGTCTATCTGCATTGATGTCTATTGACAGCAACAATGCAAGAAACTAAACAGCAGGGGTGTCAAATATAAAGCCCAGGGGCTAGAATTGGTCTGACAAAGACTCCAGTCCAGCTCACTGGACTATGACCTCAATTATGGCCAAACTACAGTTACTACTACAAATAATTATTATGTGGAAAACAATTAAATGACTGAAAAGTTCCTATTTTTTCACATTTTTTTTTACAATGGGTCCACAGTAACAAAAAAATATCTGAATATTTTCTGTTAATTGACAAAAACTTTCAGTTTTCTAATTACAGGGCAGTCTGGGCAATTAGCTTTTTCTCAATCTTTACACTTTTATGTCTTACAATTTAAGCCCAAAGAGTGATGCTGACAAAATAATTTCATTTACAACAACAGCATTTCAATGTTGTGTAGAAAAATGACATACTGTTATAATTGCTCTTCTTTTTCTTATATTAAGAAATCACCAGGATTAAAAATGCAGGTAAACTTCTGCACAGTGAAAGACAGAAAGGGTCCGGCCCGCTTAAGATTAAAGTGAGCTGTATGTGGCGCACGATGTAAAATGAGTTAGACATCCCTGTCGAACAGTCATGAAACTTCACAAGCGTAACTGAGACTTAACTAAAGCCAAGTTTGGAAATGACTCATTTGTGTTTTAGACCCATAAATACAAGTATACATGTAAAAATGAAGTAGTCACTGCTCTATGGTCTATGGGGGTGGCTGTGTTTTTGTGTAAAGACCACAAACATCGTCCATTTCAGTGACTCAGATCAGCTGAGGTAATACATCGCAGGCTGGAAGCAGCCACACCCATAATGGTGCACAACTTTTAGCTTGTGCTAAAATTTAATTAAATCAACTTAATGGTGTGAGTTATAAAAGTCAGCTTTATTTTTAACCCCGTTGCTTGTTGCTAGACAACATCAGAGGAGTTTGTAAGTTTTTTTAGGTTACAGCTGGAACCAGAGGAAAATCCTAAAAAACACCCTGAAGATGAAGTCAGTTGTGTAGTTGACTGTGTAGTGTAGAAATGGGTGTGTCTGAGGTTTCACTGGTGTCACTAATGTCAGTTGGTCACTAGTTTCCCTTTCCATTTAGTTTCATATCCTTCTCCCTAGATATAACTTTTTTTTTTTTTTCATTTTCATCTCTCTTCATTTCATCCTCTGTTACATTCTTGTTTCCTTTGAAACAAATAAAAACCCAAACTCAGTTTTCAGGAAACCTGCCGCGGGTCAAGTGATGTGCAACTGTGTTTTTACAGGCCTCATTTCCCAGTTTCCCGGTGTTTTCACTTTGCATCCTGTTTCTATTAGTCTGTTCCTCTGCTTCTTCAGTTTTATAAATCTCTCAGGCCACAAAAACTCCAAACGACAACACAATAGAGACAACCTGGGTATTCTGCTGTGTGTGTTGAGAGGCTGCTCGAGTGATAACATCCTGTAATGTAGTCGGCAGAGTCAAGCTGCAGTGACGCTGTAAAGAAAGTCACAGTTCTAACTGATCAAAATGTTAATTTAATTTATAGTTATTCACAATTGAACCATGTTTTTCATAATATTTTATATTTTATTATATTTATTAAGACCTGTGAAACAGGAAAAAGTCTGTTAAATTTCAGATTCTTTGATCTTATAGTGTAATTTATGTCACAGTAGTCTGAAAGTGATTTGCGACCTACTGATGATCATATAAACCTCAGAACATGGGCATTTTTGTAGCGTGGGTTTAAGTTTTTAGTTCAAGCTATTTACAGCTTGATGAAAAAACTACCACAATTCATTTTCACAGTTTCCAGAACACATAAACATGTGTGAGAACTTTTAAACGTGCGACAGCAAGAACTAAAAAACACATTACGGTTGCAAATTTACACAAAACCAAACACTCGACTTTTTTCAGGGGCTCCGCTGTATCTCTTTTGGTTGAGCAGTGACACAGAAGTTTTTAGCAGTTTGTCCACGTTGTATCTGCTCGTGGGATGCTGTAAAATCCCTTCAGCTTTGGCGTCTTCCCACTCGTACTCATTTATTTCTTTCTCCATCAGTATTTCTGGCCGAGGCTTACTTGTCCTTCCTCTGTGACAGCCTTTTATGTAACGGTTCAGCAGTGCTTAGGAACTATTTGTTCAGCTTCTAAGCCCTCTCTCTCATCTCCCCTCAGTATCCATTACTCACAGTAAACAAAAATTCCCTTTGTGATGCACCGTGGCTTCAATAAAAACGCTTCTTCATTTCTAATCGGCTTGGAAAACTTACATATAATGGGTGACATTTTTTTAATGTGAGACATTAGTTCAAGTTAAACATCTCTTGGTGCACTCCCTAATTTGTCCTCTTGGCACCATTGAACAACACCATTGCATTAAGGGAATGTCTTCAGTTGTTTTTGTTGTTTTTTTTGTTTTTTTTTAGTGGTGAGTTCATACTGAATGCAACAGGTGTTCACTAATTGGCCATATAATGTTTATTAAGCCTACATCATATAATGCCGCTATTTTAGACTTCTACTCCATAAAATGTCAGTGGTGTACTCTCTGTGTACACCATGCAGTGTTAGTGGGGCAGCTGTACAGTCCATATAATATCAGAGTGTTAGCTCCTTGGGCTATTTTTTGACAGTTCGAGTCCACCCACTGACAGTGTGTAGCACTGTGTACAATACCAGCATTCATTTTGTGAACTCTAGTTCAGAGGTAGAAGAGTGTATAGGGCCTCTTATCAGCTTCTGAAAGAGCCTCTCTGTCCCAGTCATCCATCTGTCACTCTGTCTCCCTCTCTTCCCTTCCCTATTCACACTTATCTCACTCTATCAGTGCAGACCCTTTGACACAACTGCATTCATTGGCATTTTTTGGTGATATTTAACAGGCACTAAATATGCTGAACCAATCAGCCAATTTGCAGCTTTTAGCAGCCCCACCACTACCCACCACCACCAAAAAAAATGCAACTTGAAGTTGAGCATTACTTCTGTTTTTGCAGCAGTGCGTCCTGGTGTTCACATGTAGATGTTTTAGCGAAAGACAAAAATAAGAAGAAAGGGGAGATTCAGGCAGCTGCCCTCTTTTTTTCATACTCCCTGTGTGTTTGCATGCAGGCGGCGATGCGCAAGCGTGCACTTGTGTCTTTACAGAGTGAAGTTTTCTGGTGGGAACGGTTTTGTCTTCCTTTCGGTACCCTTTTTCAACAAAGCGAGGCTGTGATTGGCCCCCGGGCTGATGAATATTCACGTAGGTGACAAAGAAAGCTCCCCACATAAACAAAGTTGAAGCCAATTAGTCTCCCACACAGAATCACTGTGCTCCCGTGCGTGTGTGTGTCATGCACTTGTTGCATACGAGAGGAGAAACCGTGCCAGAGTCGACCCTGACGAATCGATTTAGGTTTTGGCTGCCATGGAGCTGCTAATTGTCGTGGCCCTACGTTACAGAATTGAAATCACAATATGAAAAAATGTCAGCGTGGGTGCTATAGTGTGGCCCTGGTGCGGATGTTCTGTGGAGCTCAGCAGTGTTGTGCCCCCGGGGCCCATGGTCCCACACTGACATTTCTCTGTGTGGAACAATAGTAAGAAAAAATAGGGTTGGAGATCTACACAAAAGATGGCTTGTTTCATGTTAGCTGTGACCTCTGAATAGTTTTCCTACTGCTCCTTGCATCAAGACCTTTCACCTACTTTAGGACCTTTCCACTTTGATCACATTAGAAAAGACACTCCTTTTCCTCTATTGGAGTCTAAAGAAGTAAGACGTGCCGAGTCTGTCTCCTTACTGAAACCCTGTCTTTATAACTAATGCTGTTATCTGTGGTTTTCTCTGTTTTGTTAATTTTTTTCTCATTTTTTCAATTTATTTTGGGTCCCTTGAGAACAATATGCTTTATTTTTAAATAAGAAGATATCATACATCGTACATGATGAGGTTACTACTGCACTGATCAGTACACAGCGACCAGTGACAACATCCACTTTGGTGAAATCTCCACGACTGCCATTTTCTTTTTTATTTTAGATATATGTGCTTCTTTTTCTTTGGCCTAGTGAGTGCTCTCACCTTTATTTTGGTGTGTTATATAGTTTTTTTTATCAAACAACAGCTGTCGACCGTAGCACCGCAGAATCTTTCATCTACTCATGACTGGAGGCTCATGCTCGTGACAGCATGACAGGATATAAAGATTACAGCATCCTCCCTCTGCTCAGCTGTGTTGTTAGCTAGCTGCTTCTTTTGATAGGCGGATGAAGACAGAAGTACAAAGAAAAATTAGTTCTTACATAAAGAAAGCTGTGCACAACAAGTAGGCTATGATTTCTGGAAATTTACATGAATGTTGGCGTTATTAAATGTGTTTTTTGTACACCACCAGGCAGCTGCCATTCAGTCTTATAATTTTAAGAAAAGAAAGTCGATTTCTCCCAAACCAGGATTTTCACACGTTAAAAAAAATGTTGTACATGCCCAAAGTAAAATATTTTAAGTTTTACTTTTCTAGATAATTTTAAATAATGTAAGCAAGTTTGGTAACCGCAAGAATCTTCATATCATATTTTACATACGACATCTTTAAGCAGCATATAAAATTAAAGAGGAAAATTCAAAATTAAGTGACAGAAGCATGACATGCGGGCAATAGATTTAAAGAAATAGCTTGACAAATATTATTTGTATTAGTTTCATTAAGCTAATATGTTCTGCATTTCTTTTATAGGGTGGTGCTATCTCAATCCTGACAGCCTGTGAAAGACCTGGTGATTTTGTTGGAGTGGTTCTGATAGCTCCCCTGGTCCAGATGAACCCGGAGTCAGCCACACCATTCAAGGTACCACATACCAATCACCGACCCTTTAAACCACTATTCTCTTCTTTCTGTTCTTTTTCTCTCCTCTCCCAACCCAAGAGGCAGTTATCTTACTTTACTCAGGTTTGCTGTGGATGGTGTCTATAATACTTATAATACTGGCACCTTTTATTTTGTGTGTTTCAAAGGCAACAATCAGTTCAGGTATCACTAGAGCTGCATAAATGGCCTCTCACTGAGTCTTTGATACAAGTATGTCCCAAGTGTGGCCAATCTCTGACAAATCTCATAGAGGAGGCTGTTTTAACAGAAATAAATGACTTTTTTATTCCTTATTTTATGAATTAAAAGTCTAACACTAATACATAATAGTGCAATATTTAAAACCAAAATAGGAGAAGGAAACAGTCTTCATGAATGATGTCACATGAAAATAAGCTATGCTCTTCTCTGTTTGTAGGTTTTCATGGCAAAACTGCTGAACCACATGCTGCCCAGCCTCACTATGGGCTCCATCGAGTCCAAATGGCTCTCACGGGACAAGAGGCAGGTGAGAGACTGATGCTGGCAATGTGTGTTTTGGGTGGCTGAGCACTCTTGTTGTTTGAAATTGAAATATCACTCACTGAGACTGTGGGAAATAGAATTTTCAAGGTGTAAATTTGTCCGCGGTTGATTGTCTACGCTAATGTCAAGTCACACTATGTTTATTGTCCAATCCCATGCCAAAACACCACATCTTTGTAGACACTGTACGCCTTTTCCAAACAGCAGGACAGGTTTGCGTGCGTTTGTTGGTTGTGTTATTTTGTAAACACAGTACATGCTACACACCCATACTTTGTAGTGCCCCTAGAGACATCCCTGGAGAAACAGAAACAAATTCTCATGGCATGTCACCACGCCTAAATTTTGCACGAATTTGAGTCTGCGTGTGTGTGTGTGTATGTGTGTATGCCTAGTTTACATCAACATTCCTACATCCTGCTGCTTCTGCTTCCTACAGTCAGTCAGAGGAAGTTGTGTTCTTCCAGATACAAGAATAAACAATAGCAGATAAATACTGAATCAAAGGATGTAATCATGTAACAGGTAATCTAGGCACACAGGTATCCAACTGCATAATGAGACTATGTGATACGATATTGTTACTAGAAGGAAAGTTGCAGGGGTGGATCATACTTTGCTCTGATTTCTCACTGTAACCTTTTCTTCATGTGTTTTCAGTAAAGTAGAAAGCTCAATTTCACAACTGAATATGAAACCGTTCGGTAGCCTTATGTTGTTTTATTCATTGTGAGCGGGGATCAGTGGGAATGAACGTCTCAGTCAAGTTCGGTACATAAATGTTCATGGCCTCAAGATGTTCTTTCACCAAAAGACAGGAGAAAAGTAAAAAAACTAAATGAAATTTGCTGTTGCAGGATTTATATTTCTTTTTTCATCATCTACCACCAATCAGCTCACAAACGATCTTATGATGAGCTTAATGAATACTTTTTTGTATTGGTCCTTTTTGCTCCTGTAACTGCAAGTCATTGTTATTTAGTGAACATGCAGTGACACTACTTGTGTCACTAGTTGTGTAATATTCAAGATGCACACAACAGTGTCCACTGATCAGTTTGCTGATTGTCGCATAACAAACAAATGCAAAATGTTACTAATTTTAAAATGAGGGATGATAAAGCATGATGCAGAACCATAAATGAAGCATTGATGCACATACATAAAGATACAAAGTCCACCATGCTACAAGACCCTGCAGCAGTTACATTCTTGCACGTTATCTTTAAAACGTGAAATACAATCTTTAACATTTAATACAAAAAACAGTGAAAAAAATAGGTTGAAAAGAAATAATAAACTATTACTCTCATCAAAACATTTTGAAGTTAATTTATTTCATTTTGTAGCCCAAAGTTTTCGATGATAGATTAGATGGAAGGATGTCGTCTACAGCACGAGGTTTCACAGTCTCCTGGGCTGATGTGGTGTCATTAGTCAAGCCACCTGTGACAATAGAGGAATGCTCTTTCTGTCAAAGTCAGCCACAGCTGTGCTTACATAGATGCTGAATAGACATGAGTAACTGTATGACTTATGTGACAGCTACTTGTAACTACATGTTTAATGTCAGAGAAACAGGGAATTCCCTCTCCGATTTACCTCCTTAGCTTCCTTTTTCCTCCTTTTTCCTTTCTGCTTCCTTTTAACATAACTCCACTTTATCATCCTGCTTCGCTCACATTTTTATTTCTAAATAAAACTCACTGTCCATTTATTAGCGACCATTTGTTCCCGCTTCCCCTCCAACTGCCACAGATTTCCCAGGAGTCTTTTCATTTTCATGCCCATATTTTCTCCCTGAGAACAACTTTTCTCCCTTCAGCGTTATGCCATATTTGGAGAAAACTACAGTATGTATTTGCTTGTTCATTCTAGGCTGTGCACACCCTTTCTAAATGTGTAACACATATCTTCTCATAGTTGTATATTGCGAGAAATTAGAAAATGATTAGGCTTGCAAGATCTTGCATTTATTACAAGTTGTATTAACATTTAAGTGGGGTTTTTATTGAGCATTCTAACAAATTAAAATTAAAAAAATTAAATATTAATTTACTTGTATGAGTTTTAACAACTTGAACACATAAAATGTATTTCTCCAGCATATACTGTAATCTATAATGCAGTTCAAACGTGTTGTAGCTTCCAGCTAATTTTAAATCAAAACACTGACCACAACCTGGCCAGATGTATTTGGCATCTGTTACCATGGTGATTTAAGCCAGGTAAAGGAGAGGAGTAAGAAAATGGCCAGTTTAACTCGCTTTATCTATCAGTGGTTTTAACTTTTAGGGTGATTGGGTGATGGCAAAATGAAATCCGCCATATATTATGTTAATTTTTGAATGAAAACAACTGAATCCTCATTTAGTCTGTTGTCATCACATCCTTTAGTGTGTACAGAATGTTGTGGTAGCAACCTGGAGAATTGTTTATGTTCAGTCAGTTGCGTGCTGAAGAAAGAGAGGGAAAAGAAGCAGACAGTTGTCAAACCAAAGATAAGTGATATGCAGCGTCGTGAGAATCCAGCAATGACCGGCAGACCAAGGCCAAACAACATGCAACCTGCAGGGACTTGGTATCATCATGGCAGGCCCAGTTTTCCACCAAGAGTAAGGCACAATCTGAAGCAGGATAATGCTGGACTCAGAGCCCAACTGGAAGAGACTCAGTGTCAGCTACACATGTGTAAATCCAGTCTTAGAGAAGCAAACACGAAGGCCTTGTATTTTGAGAGTCAGGTGGATGAGTATCGCAGAAAGTTCTACGATTTGGATATAGAAACTGAGAAGACAATCAACGATCTGAAAAAGCAGCTGGACGCAGCGCTCAGTAATGAAACCAAGTCTTACCTGCAGGACATTCACACGCTCAAATTTGAGCTTCGTGAAGCTAAAATTGAACGAATCAACAATGCAAACAGGTTGATTCTAGCAGATAAGATCATGCATAAGCTTACTTCTAACCTGGGCGATGCCAACAAGAAGCTGCAGCAGCCGAACAGAAACTCTATAGACACCCAAACGATGATCAGTGACGCTCCTTCAAAGAACCAGTGCTGCGAGATGCAACAGATGTGCATTGACCAACTCCAGCAGCAGCTTCAAAACGCTAAGGAAGAACTGAAGAAGCAAGCTGAGGAACACGAGGATGAGAAAGAGGCTTTACGCTCTGAAATTAAGCAACTTAAAGGCCTCAAAGAACAAAATGAGGAGAAGCTGATGAGTTTAGAGAAAGAGCTAAACGACACGAAAGCTTCCTACATCGCACTCCTGGAGGAGCAAAAGAAGGAGAATGCTAACTTCACACAGGCACTGCAAAAAGAAGAGGAGGAGAAGGCCTCACTTCTAAAGACTCTGAAGGAGCAAGAGGACATGGAGAAGAGATTGGAGGAACTCACGTCTATAATCAATGAGTTAGAACAAGAGTCGGAAGAGAGGAAGAGGAGTTGCTGGCCTTTTAGGTTCTTTTCTTAACTGGCATCTGTCAGTCTGTATTAAAAAATGAATAAATAAATGTGTTTTATGAAATAGCCTTTCAGTCTTGTGCTTTTGTTTAGGTGACAACATGAGTGCACAGTTTTGGGGCAACATTTTGAATACGTTAGGGCAATAAAATGACTGGGTAACACCTTAAAATAAAAAAATTCAAATGAAACTTTACACAACTTAAAATTCACAACCATTACTTGAATTTACTTACAGTACAATAAAAAAAAAGAAAAACCTGACTTTTCCCCTCATTCTTATGTTCTTAGGTATTTGTAGGTAAATATAATTACATTTAAATTCAAATAAGATACACTGAAATTACATTTAATTACAAGGGAATTACATCCATAGATGTGGGCTGTATTATAAAGTGTTACCAAGGACTTTAGTTAAGGTTAGCAGAAGATCACATTTTCCCTGATACATTTGAAGTTTGCATGAAATACTTCACATTATAAGTATAATTTTTTTCAAAGAAACAATGGAAATGACTGAAAAGCTGTCAGAGCTGTTGCATTTAAATGTAGCCAATAGGGACAAAATATTGTTTATATATTAATATTGTTTCTTGCAGATACAGTATCAGGTAAAATATTTTATACATGTACATATATATATATATATATATATATATATATATATATATATATATATATATATATATATATATATATATATATATATATATATATATATATATATATATATATATATGTGTGTGTGTGTGCGACTAAGGGCATAATTAAAGAGAATGTAAGTGTATTTTATTTAAAAGTAAATTGTTAAGTAAATTGTAAAGTAAAAGTAAATTAACAATCTAAAAGTAAATTGTTATTATACTTAGCTACAAATATTGGGTTAACAACTCAGGTTTTTAAGGGAAATAGTAGTAGTAGTAGTAATTTTGCAGGAAAACAAAAAAATGTGTGGGTTGAGTGGGTTTTCTCCGGATACTCCGGCTTCCTCCCACATTCAAAATATGTGCAGTTAGTGAGGATAGGTTAATTGGAAATTTCCCATAGGTGTGAATGCAGGAGTGAATGGTTGTCTGTGTCTATGTGTTAGCCCTGCGACAGACTGGCGACCTGTCCAGGTTGAACCCTGCCTCCCGCCCTAAGGCAGCTGGGATAGGCTCCAGCCCCCTCCCATGACCCTGAAAAAGGAGAAGTGGAAATGAATGGATGGATGGAACAAAAAATAGATAGATGCATAGGAATAAGGGGGTAACAAGTGAAGTGGAGTGGCTTAACCTTGCCTAACTTCTAGGTCTTTTATGTTTTAAGTGAAAGAAATTAAATTAGACGTGGCTCCATCAGTTTAAGGTCACATAGGCCTGCACATTTATTTTATTCTGATAAGTTGGCAAGGGAATTTTAATGTTGATAAATAATAGAATATCCATCATAGAGATATATAGGGACATATAATGAACATTAAATAAACCTGTAAAAAACAGACGTAAAAAGGCAAGGCAGTTAATATGAATGTCAGTGAATGTGACATCTGTTATAGAGCGCTTTGAGTACTCTGAGAGAGTAGAAAAGCGCTATATAAGAATCAGTCCATTTACCATTTATATATTAATATTGTTTCTTGCAGATACTGTAAAATACAATTTTCCACATTTCACACTGTGTACTTTTGAAAAGTTTTTCTCACAGTTTTCTGTTATAAGTTTGGTTTGAGAAACAAAGTGAATATTTGATCACTGTACTAGCTGTTAGATTCAACATTTAAAATGCAGAAAGGACTCTTTATTGTTCATCTGCTCTTAGGAGACTCCAGGCCATCTGTGCATGAGCGACCGTTTTCCCTTTTAATTTGTACCATTTTTCTTCTGGCTGACACGTTTGTGCAATTTATTGCCCACAGTAGCGCTGCATGCATCTAATTGTACACAGACTCTCACTGATGATGTAGAGGTGTCAAAAACTTAAAAACTTGGCATTACAGGGTTGAAGGAGCATTTGTGCTCTATGAAAGGATTGCTGAGTTGAGTTAAGCCTGACCAAAATTATTTCTCTGAGCTTAATTAGAAAGAGGAACAGCAGGAATGAACTTACATTGATATCAGTCCAACATCCGGTGGAGAGAGATGATAAACCAAAGCATCTCCACCCTGGCCTCTTTTGTTTCTCTCCTGTCAGGTGGAGGCATATGACGCTGATGAGCTAAACTATCACGGCGGGATGCGAGTATCATTCGGCATGCAGCTGATGGCGGCAGTGGAGCGTATGCAGAGGGAGATCCCGTCCATCAGCTGGCCCTTCCTGCTCCTTCACGGTGACGCCGACAAACTCTGTGACATCAGAGGCTCCAGGATGATGTATGACAATTCACCGAGTACAGACAAGAAAATCAAGGTGTGTATGGTTAATTTACAGAAAACTGTATCTGTAGAACTGCCTTAGGTTCAACAAGGTGTTGGAAACATTCCTCTAAGATTTAGATTCATATTGATAGATTAGCATCACATAGTTGGTGAAGATTTGTTGACTCATTGTCATGTTCAATACACCAGTTTGACATGATATGAATAAAACATGCCATGCTGGAAGCAGCCATCAGAAGATGGATGGTTGGATGGTGGTGGTCAGCAACAGTACACGCTGGGTACAATGCTCAGTTGGCACTAAGGAGCCCAATTACACCACCAGCAACACACTAAACTATTAGCACGAAGCAGGACTGCTTCATGCTTTAATGGTGCTGTAGAAATAAAATAAAATTGAATTGAGTTGAGTTGAACTGAATGTTGTTTATGCCAAATTCTCTCCCTACTATCTCAACGTTGAAGCTGAAATCGAGAGTCATCAGACCAAACAACACAATTTCTGGTCTTTTGATATCCAATTTTGGTGAGCAGGTGTGAAACACAGACTCAGTTTTCTGTTCTTAGCTGAGAGGACTGGGGTGGTCTTCTGCTGCTTGAAGGTTCAATCTATTGTGCACTGAGAGAAATTGTTATGCATATCTTGGTTAGTTGGTTATTTGACTTATTGTTGCCTTCTTGTCAGTTCAAAGCAGTGTGACCATTACCGTGACATCTGACAGTGTCCAGGAAAATCCCAGTAGATTAGCAGTTTCTGAAATACTCCAAATACACCAAACGCCATGCCACGTTCAAAGTCATTTAAATTATGTTTCTTCCCCATTTTGATGGTTGGCCTGAATTTCAGCAGGTCTATATGTCTAAATACACTGATATGTTTAAATATTTGCGTTAATAAAGTTTCAGATGAGCGTTTATAAAGTGCAACAACTGAACGTGACACAGTGCATAAATATGGTGAATAACGTTGCCTCCAGCATTAAAGGTGTCTTCTGACACTTTAAAAATGATGATTCGAGATTACAAAGCTGAGGTCTTTGTGTTTGATTAATACAGAGACTGTCCGTCATTAAAACTCGTTGTTATTAAAATATAACATAGAGATGGGTGGCAAACTAAAGGAAAAATATACAAAGCCTTGACTTTACAGTCAGGGATTTTACACAATGCTGTGAAGCATTTTACAGTGATGTGATGCAACACATGCCTATACCTGTATTACATTATGAAATGCAGCTTAAACCTCTTAAATCCCAAGAGCTTCAACACTGGTATTTGTAAAGAGGGAAGTTTCACACACTATGTTGTCACATGGTTCATCACACGGAGGTTAAAAAGAGGATGAACAAGAGACATGAGAATGAGACACATGAGAAGTGAAATCAGATATAACGAATGTTCTGTTTTCGTGCAGCACAGTGAGACAGATAGTGCAGGGAGCAGAAAATCAAGTGGTGCTTGTGAGGCTCAGATGCTTCTTTATCACATGTTTTATCAAAGTAATAATTGGACCAAATGCAGGGGCTTTCCACGTTAGTTCAAGCTGTAAACGGAAGTCATTTGATCCCAGCAAAATGTTTGGTGTGATCAAATGACTTTTGTATTAAATCCCTGTAGGTTTGGCAAAGCAGGAAGAACCCGTTGCAACTTTGAACACACTGCAAGTTGTTAAAAAGCATTGTAGAACAAAAATGAAATGGTTTTACATACATCCCTCTGATCGTTTCTTATCATTTCTAAATGTTATCCCAGATCTACGAAGGAGGCTACCACGCTCTTCACCATGACCTCCCTGAGGTGGCTGAGTCCGTGCTAAAGGAGCTGACCACCTGGATCACAGAGCACATCCCAGCTGCAACATCGCAGGAAGCGCAAGGCTCCTAAATGTATGGCCTGCACACCTCTGTTGAAGCTCTGAGGAAACTGCCAATCTCGTCATAAAACGCCTGCTCACGTTCCTGTAGTGCGTCAGGCGTAATAATACTACTGCACTTTCCTGTCTGGGAGTTATTTGGGCATACTGATGGACATTATAGTCTCTGTATAACAGGTTTATTAGCAAATCCTCTGGGCTACTGTAAAAAAAAAACACACACACACTCTTCCTCCTATCTGTACATCAGGCCACTGATATAAATTGGGCAATAGGGTCAGTTCTTATTGTAAATACTCTGTAGCAATGGTCAGCATCATGGCAAAATTTCTGATCAGGGATGTGCCTCATGTGTTTATATGCTTCACATCATCTCCACTGAACTGCTCGTGTGCAGCTTTTAGAGAGTAAAGACTGTCACAAACTTTACTCCCTAAAAGCAAGGGTTCGAAGTGCAATAATGGGTATGGCCTTTCATTTTCTCATTTTATAAACAGGCCAGATCTTTTAAATATTAATAACAGAGGCAGCAGAATACAGAAGCATTTCTTTCTGCCTCAACTACCATTAACAGACTGGGTTAGAGGTCAGGAACAGAAGGAGGTTGGCACCTTTGGAGCTGTTGTCGGTTCAGGGATGCATGAATACTTAATAGATAACATATCATTTAGCGACACTGAATAGCCATCTTAAAGTCTCCTTAGTTTACTCCACCATACTCTCTGACCTTATCCCATCTCCTCTTCTTCTCCTGCCTCCTCACTGACTGCGCTGTTTTGTAATATCACATTTCTGATAAAGGCAGCTTTTATAGAGCTGATCAGAAGCATATACTGAAAGCACTCTATATGTAATAGTCTTCTCCTGACTTCCTCTTTGCTTGATCTGAGGACAGATGGTTAGCCTAAAGACAGATGGTTGACAGTGATACATCATATGAGGATAAGGTACTGTAGTCAGTCTAAATCCAGATGATGATCTAGCTTCATAAATTTTGTCCTAATGACGATATAAGTACTTCTTATCTGCCTAACTGAGTGACCGATTATTAAAATAGTTTTCCATATAGGTGCTATGTATGCGATCCTAGTCAAGAGTGTAAGATGGGGCTAAATTATTCAGATGAAACTGCTTTGAATCGCTCTGCAGGTGGGAGGTCAAAGGTGAAGTGTTCTCTGACCTTTATGGCCGTAGTCGAGCTCACTGTCAGTTGTTCACTGAGGCCAAGCCTTGATTGATTAAGTTCAGGCTGCAAACTTAGAGGGCCAGCTATAAAGTGAAAGGGGAACATGACATGACTTTATTCCAGGAAGCAGCCAGTCTGGCTTCGTTTTTTTTAAATCTTGTTCTGTAAAACTAACCTTTGATGTTCTTAAAGTATAGGGACATCAAAGGTGAGGACAAGGGGCCGTTCAAAGGGTTAGCATTTAAAATCAGCTCTTGCTCGATGTGGGTTTTCAGCTGAACCACAGCAATAATGTCAAAGCAGCCTACATTTGTGGTTTGTCAGTAATTATAAACTAGACAGACACGCTCTGAACTACCTATTTGATAGTGTCGTGTAGACTGTAATTACTGGTCACATACACTTAGCTTTTACGTGTTCGTCAAGCACAATGAGGTTTCAGATTATTAAACGTGCACCGCTCACAACTTGGAAAGCAATTAGGGTCTTTTGTGGTGCTTAATTTTTGACACCAGACATCCGTGATACCGCTTTTAGTGACTCGTTCTGTGGTGAACACATCCAGTAAGCAGTTCTTTGATAGAGATTCAACTGGCCAGCCTGTTTTCTTTTTTTTTCTTTTTTCGGTATTACCCGGAGTTCAAAGAGACTCATGCACATAGTGAAGGGGGAAGCTTGTTGCTGTAACCACGGTTACTCTTGTTTAGTCATAGCAGCAGCAGTGTGGCAGAAGAGTCCTTTTTTTCTTTTTGACATGTGTTGTCACCACGGTGACCACTAAAAGACTGACAGAATGAGAGCAATTTCTGGCCTCTCTGTCTTTATGTCTCTTCCCTTCACCCCGCCTTGTCTCACCCATACTATTTTTTCTTTGTTTGTTTGTTTGTTTATTTTTTAGCCACAGTAACCGGTGCTCTTTGTTCCATCCATCATGCAAGCCTTTGTTCTACTACATACTCAAACATTGTGTACCCTCAGCCACCCACACTGTCCCTAGTGGCCAATTATCAGAGCTGCAACAGGTTATATTGTAAAGTGTTCAGATACTATTTTTATTCTTTTTTTCTCATTCTTGGACCATATGGCTGAGACCAAGGGTGCTAGATGTAGGTGGGAGGAAGGGGCCATTAAATCTTTTTTCTTTCTTCAGCTTCTTCTTTAGGTGAGCTGGTGTGCTTTAAATCAGAAAATGGGTTTCTGCAACATTAACCAACAAGAAAGACTTTTACATCGCAGCAAAACAATCAGAAGGAGCAATTTAAAATGTCATATTAAAGAATTTTAGTCTGACGTTGTTTTGCTCCCAGTATGAAAAGATTACATAAAATGACTGATGATGAGGGAAAAGGCTCTATTATCAGGACTGGCTTAGGCAGTAGACCATGTGTTTTTTTTTTGGGAGGGGGTTGTGGGAAGGAGAGGTTATCATAAGGTCAGTAGTTTGACTTCCAGGTCTGATATCTTTAAGAGCTTTTTGCCCACCTGCTTTGAAATAAGTCAAGCGTGACACATACTTTAACTTTAAATGTGACCTGAAGTCGCTTACTTACAAACGTTGATGTGGCTTCTTCTTCTATTAACATCTTTCCTGGTGTTTTCAGACTGAACTGCGTCAGCTGTATTATCGAGTTGCATTAGAAAATAAAATAATTAATCGTTATCGGCAGAGTGCTTTCCATAATGTGAAAAAAATAGCATTGAATACAAAATACAACATGAGACATGAAAGCAAACAAATCAGTGTAGAAGAGGGAATAAATAGAAGGAACTTCAGGATGTAAGTGCATCCTCTTCTCTATTTTTACAGACGTCAAAAAATACTTTGCCAGAACAAATATTGGATTACTTTGCAGCGGGTGCAGACATAGATGGAGATGTAAATGTATTCATCAGTCCCGATGGGAGTCAGACCCTTAACCTCAACTGAACTGCAGGGGTTTTTATCACCAGCCCTTCAAACACAATCTGCTCCTGATTAGGCTGCAGCAGGAACAGCGCACACAAGTGTCGCGCGGTCCCAGTTTTATTCAAACTCATAATAGCACCCCTGCTGCAACGCATCAGCGCGATTGTTTCAGCCTCGCAGGATCCTGCGTAATTTCAAAAAGCTGTACCTGTCAGACTACATGAGTGCATAATACTGCTGTCGCTGGCTACGGGGGTGGAGAGAGATGGAGATATGGTGAGAGGGGAAGAGAAAGAAAAAGGAGAGGAGAGAAGCTGTCAGTAACCATGGCAGCACTGTTTTTTTGTTTTTTTTTTCAGAGTAAAAATGTGGATTCATTAATGCTACAGGAAGTGTGCCAGACGTTTGTGTGCTTTCAGGGCCGGTTGTCCATTTGCTGCTCTGAGGATTCCCTTTTGTGTGAGCACTGAGATAAGAGAGCAAATAATTAGCATCATCAGCTCACAGTGAATAATAAGAGCTGCGCACACTCAGTGAATTTGAAAAAAAAAAAAAAGACTGTCTAGTCTGCTGTTTGGTCCAAAAACATACTATTCCCATTGAATGATTTCGAAGACATAACAAGGCCTTTTATCACATAGGTTTGTGCATTTTCCCTATGGAAGCAAAACCTTTTCACTGGATTTTAGTCCTTTCTTAATAAAGTGTAGTCCCCTTATATTGTCTTTACATCTTGTGAAGGCTTGTAAGCCATCACATGCTCCCTTTTCCCTGATATGTATCCTTACAAGCATGGAGTGAGAGAAGGAATGCCATAAATGTGCACATATATTACTCTATTAATAAATGATAATCCACTTGACTGTTAAGGTCCTTCAGTTTTTAGGCTTAGGAAGTTGAAATTAAAGTAGAGAAAAGAATGAGGGCAGGAAACCACTCAATCTAATTTGGCTGCAGCTTTCATAAAGAAATGTGTCACAGCTGGCCTACAGGGTGATGTAATTAGGCCACTTCAGTTTAATGTTTGTCATTTTTTTATTTCGACTGTATGACTGTTTCTAAGAGAAGAGCTGTTTTATGCTAATAAGCCTGAGGTGCAAAGGCCAGTCTTTATGTAGTTTTATAAGATTAAAGTGCACTTGAAAGATTCAGTTCGCATGAATGGGGCTCTGGAGTGAATGCTGAAGAAAGCAGCAAGAATTGAAGGGGTCGTCTTCCAAAGTGAATGTAAATCCAGGAAAACGGTTTTATCTTATTGTCGTAATCATGTGTGTAGAAACAAAAACAGATGCTCCAGGTTGTTAACACGTAAACCTTTAAATGTTTGAATCGTCATAACTGTGTTTTGGAGCAACGCCCCAGCTCAAATCTTGCTGTTCTAACCGACAGTTTTGACAAACTTGATTTGTTTCCAGCCGTCACGCTGCTTGGTTGCTGAACACAATTGTAATACTCTGTACATAGAAATGCTAATGAAGAAATGAAGACTACATTGTATTTTACATATCTTTTATTTATCTTGTATTTATAGAAATTCATTTAATGTATAGGCATCAAAGTACTGATAACACATCACGACAAGGCACTTTTTTTATACCACAATCCAATCGCTCATTGAGTTTCCCATCTATTCAAGACTTCATAACACTTTTGTTGTTATGGAAACTGGTTGACGGTTGTATGTTTGTACAGTTAAGCAACCCAGAAAATGTATGGCAGTGTTTCTGAAAAGACTCTGTCTACTGAAGTTCATGTCTTGAAAAACGTCACACACTGTCTTTGTCAAAGATTTTTGTTTAAACTTCCAGATTTTAATTTGACTTTTTTTTTTGTTCTTTTTAAAATATATATATATATTTTTAAAAAATGATTAACAACCAAAGGGTGTTACTGCTAAAGGTTTGTTGCCTTGTACTTCTTTATCAAATTAGATTTTCAGGAAGTTGTTTTCTCATTTTGATCTTTATCTAAGGTGAAATAAACATGAGTGCAAAACATTTACGTAACACCTGCAATTTATACACCACGCAAACTACTGAAAGAAAAAAAAACAGTTATCAGGTTTTCAAGCAGATAAAAAAGCAACTCTAATCAATTTGGGGAAATTTTTAATTTCATATAATTGAAGAGATTTTTGTGACAATAACTTTTGTACATTTATTTTTGAATTGTATTCTGGTTGTTGTCTGTGCCTTATTATGCTAATGAATGTGGTTTTATGCTCACTTGTGAGTCTGTGAGTGTTTTCTGCACTTGAAGCATCTGTTTCTCTGTTTACTCTTTTCTGAGTGAGTGTGTGTGGTCACGTCTGTTTCCGTTCCTGGTTGAGTAATTGTGTCTTTCTGCTTATCGTCTTCCTGTCTGTCTGTTTTCACTGATGTCTGTCTAAATTTCTGTCTTTATCGTAGGTCTAAGCAGGTTGGGGTTGAAAACTGTTTCCGAGTCTTTCAGTACAGGCTCAGCTACAGCACATAAATACCTCCCAGATTCTTTAAAGACCTGTTTTGTCTAAGCCATTTAGAGAAATGCAATATTTAACACAAAAATTGATGCATTTGGCTTGCTAATATGGCAACAGTGTTGCTGGGTTGTCTTAAAGTTATTTATTTTGCTCCCAGTGGGACTCAACAGAAAAAACAGGAAGTTCAATCAATCACATAATAATAATAACAATAATAATGATACGAGGGTTTGTAAAACAACAGAAATAACATGCAGATTTTTCCATTCTGACCGCTGTGTATTGAACGCCTACATTATTTAAGTGCTGTGAGGTTAAAATTATAACTCTAGAAAGTCTCACAGTTATGTCGTCTGTCTTAGAGAGTCCAACATTTACTTTAATCTGTGTTTGTGTCAGTATTTCATTTTGATTTTTAAGGGTGGCACGGTAGCCTTCTTGGTAGGAAAAGCTCGACATCTTGATAAGCTGAGGAATTTTGGCACTGCGGACAAAATTGTAAACACAAACCCTAACGTCATCTTCGTAATCGTGCATTTGCAATGTCAAATCAATCAAATGGTTAGTGTTTAGAGACCATACACCACAACCTACAAAAAAAAGGATTTGTTTTGTTTTTTTATGACAAAACTTTATTGAGTCTTCCTTATTAAATTTTTTTTCTCAGTTTATGTAGTACTGGATGTACTTTATGTTAACAGTGTTGATGTGAAAAATATGCCAGTTTTTAAACATTTTCTACACCTCTAAAGACCGTAGTGCACACTTTCATTTAACATCGTCCTATACTTCTCATACTTCGCACTGATGCATTATAGTCACATCATAGGTTGAGTGTCAGCATTTGACATTTTACTTCAAATCTGGCACAAAATTGTATATAATATGTAATAATGGAAATACTTCTGAATGGCTGAATGGCAACTTATTTGTTACTAGACTGTTGATAATGTCCATACTCTCTTACAGAATAAATGACTGTTTAACTGAACAGGCTGGCTGGCTGGACTTACTGCTGTCTCAATTCTGTTATGTGGCTGGGTATGCGTAAAGAGGGGAGGTTATCAGTCATCTTCATTGTTATTATTTTATTTTGAAATCACATGTAGCTCATGACCTTAACATTTAAGGTCACGATTAAGGTCATAAAAAGAACAGAGTATCACATGTGAGAATTTTTCAAATTTCTCAAAGAGTGTAAACAAAGAAAAAACATTTGGATTCAGCTCCTACTTCAGGTGAAATGAAGCTTGGAAAGTAGATTTTTTTACACAGTAATACATATTGCAGGGTTAAGTGAGGTGTGACACAGGTCAGTAGGCTTGGTCGACCTGATTTTAGTAGTGTTTCATGAGCAAAACTAAAGACTTACCTTGGGAGAAAAAAAATCAGCATTTGTTTGCCAGGCTGAAAAGTACGCATCAGGCAGTAGGTGGCAGTACTGGCTCATACAATTCACTGAAGACAGGCTTGGTTATATGAATGTGGTACTGGAACTGGTACACACACATGCAAAGCATGAATGAACCGAGGACTGGTGTGAGATTTCTAGGGTTTTTTTCAGTCTTGGAGCATGAATGTACTCTGACATCTTTTCCACAAGCTAAGGTCCTTGTGTTAAGTGCCGTCTTGTCTTCCAAGTGCTGACCAACCTTTCTCTCTGTCTCTCTGCTACTGCTCTGTCTACCTCTCCCTAGCCTCAGCGTGTGCGTGTGTGTATGTGCATAATAACTCTTCTTACTTCCTCTCAGGAGTAGGCATGGCCACCTAAACTCTAATGATACACCTGTCACTCGTTACCTTCATCACCCTCATCTACAGTACTTAAAACCAGCTCTGCTTATCATTCACTGCCAGACTGTTGCACTACACTGCTGCTAGCATTTAAAATTCCAGTCCTATTTAGCTTTGCCTGTACCTCACTGCCTTAGATTCATTCCTGAAGAGTCAGCTGATTGTTTTGGGAGGAAGCCAGCCCTGAGCCCATCTCCAAGGACTACCAGCAGGTGGAGTGAACATTTGGAGAGCAGAGTCTGGGGAGTGTTTCAGCATCAACCCTGGGAGTCAAGTTTTTTAGACATCTGGACATGGATTTTGTTTGGAGCTTCAGATTAATCAGTCTGGGGGAGGTTTGATTTGTTAGTCTGTCTTAACTACTTTAGAAATCTCCTTTCTGATCTGGTTTGATACTCAGACTTGTGAATGAACAATCTGCAGGCAGATCATTGCAGATTTATCCAATGGAAGAGACTAAACTTGATAGAAATATTTTTGAATTTCATTCTGCATCATTCTGAGTTTTTCTGCTGGCAATGTTCACATTAAAATCTTTGAGCCCTTTCTTGAGTGTCCTTTTGGTAACAAAACACAACACCTTGTTTAATAAATTTAACTGTATTCTTAGAGTGGCAACATGAAAACATCACTTATGTATAATTGTTTTGGCTTTCCTCCTTTACCATTTTTTTTCTGCTCAAAGATTTTTGCCATGTAAAGTACAGCCGTAGAGTCATTTAACATTCTTCGAGTTTATTTGTCTTAATGCACAGGTGACACAAAGTTTGCTAGAAGCATAATAAGCCACGCAAAGCACATCAATGGAAGCAAATCAGATGGGACCTATCATCACTCTTCTCTCCTCCTCATCCATCAAAGTTGCTGTATGTCTGAAGTCCAAGACTCAAGTGTTTGGAAAGGAAAAATACAAAAGCTGTCCAATTTTCTTCTGGTTCCCTGTTTTCTCTGCTTTTCCTCCTCCTCTTTACCCAGTAAATAGGTTAGTAGCTCTCCTTGAGACATTTTTAGAGTTTGTCAGGACCACATTAGCAGTAACTCTCAAAGGATGATACTTCCAGGAAAACCATGGCCAGAATCCACACTCTAAATCTGTATATTATACCACCATGATAAGATATAGATAGATAGATAGATAGATAGATAGATGAAACTTTATTAATCCCTCGGGTAGGTTCCTCCGGGAAATTCAGTTGCATATTACAGATACAATAAGGGGAATGAGAGTAAGGAAATACACAATCTAACCCTGGGCCATTTTATATATACAAATTATACATAGGTGAGTTCTCAGGATAAGGGATAGGGAAGTTGGGTTAACAATAACTAATTTCCACAGTGTATCGTTTTCCACAATCTAACCTGTTCAATGACAATGTGGAGGTATATTTTTTATATATAAACGTTTTACTTGTTTTATGGAGTTCATTCTTCCAGCAGGGGGAGCCTGGAGGTAGACTTTCCCGTTTGTTGGAAACAAAGACCTGAGCCAATCAGAAATCGGTTCAAGGAATTAAATCCGGGCTCGTTGTGGCCATGGCAACGGATTTACCTTGGTGACAGCTGAGAAATAGAAATGGAAGAAGAGATGCGACATGGGCTGTAATGGTCCTGAGCAATACTCTCAGAATACTTCAGATCCACCCTCAGTGACCCCACTGCACCATGACAGGTTAATTTCTGCAGGGGGTGGACTCCCGAAGATCTGCAGTAAAACAAAGTAAACAAAGGCAGGAATATGAAAAGGGAAACAGCAACCTTCAGTAGTACCCTAATTCAGTAGAGCTCTGTGTATGAAAATAGAAGTAAATATAGACTGGTGCATTTAAGGAGATGATATTCAGAAGGTTACATGAAGATTTGATGTATTGGCTCAGAGGGTGATAGCAGAGACTGTTGCCTAATCTGAACATATCTATGAAAGCCCAGAGAGTCTGGAAAGAAGGAAAGGATAAAAGATACCAGGTTAAGGACGAAAATTAGAAAGTGATGAGAGCATGTGAACACCAACGAGGTTAAGGCCGTTCAAGAAAGGTTTTTTGTTGCAGCTTTTTATACAGTTTACTATTTGATATCATCCCATTTCAGCAATTAATTTGTCAGGAAAATGTGTGTTACTTGGGTTACAGTGAAACAAAATTGACCATTGTCCTCATAACTATAATGATAATTCTCAGAGACACCTCATTGGCAGCTGGACAAAGGCAGATATTCACATTCAGCAGCGTCTACATATATAAAGAATGTTTAAATTATTACACACACACACACACATCTTTACCAAATTGTCAAGGCCACTTCTGTAGGTGTGGTCCTCTTGTGACTGTACAAATATGGTTCTGCCTTCTCTACCGCGTCTAACCCAAGAGCTGTATGTAATTGGCTGTGGTATTGGAATTTTTTATTTTAATTGGCCCTGTTTTCTGTCACTCTACGTCAAACGCTCTCTGCTCACTGTGTAACCACGCCTCCTCATGCTTTCCGGAGCCAGTGGTTCATTCGTGCGTGTAGAGCCGTGGATTGCCTCGCCGGGAGGGAGGAAACGTGTTTCGTTTAATTTTGCTGGGTTCTCGTGCTGTCATTAGCAGTGCTGCTACTACAGTAACGTTTTAAACAGTATTTTCGCGGGTACTTTGCGTTGTAATTAACGGCGGCGTGGCATAACGTTGCGAACAACTAGGTTAGGCTCTGTCACCTGGCTGCAGCAGCTGACTTGGTGTCTTGCGGAGAGTGGCGACAGTTCCCAAAAGAAAACAAGCAATTGCTAGTTAGCAATTCAGCCAGTTAGCCTGCTAGCTAGCTAGCTCTTGCCTTATTGCCACAGCAAGTCCCTCCCTCACAAAGTGCGTGGACGCTGTTGGCTGCGACGGTGAAGTCGAGTGTTTTTTTTCTTTCTTTCTTTTCCTTTTTTTTTTAAACTCCCCTCCTATCAACTTAATAGCCAGCATCCCTATACAGTTGGTTTGCACGGGAAATACCCCCCACAAAGGTTAGATAGGTTAGGAGACGGTAACGTAAAATTGCTGGCTTTACGTTCGACAAGTGTGTTCTGTGGAGGGATACGGATCATACACTGGCAGAGAGACTGGCTAAAAGAAGACGCGAAATAAGAGCGAACAAGGAAGACACCAGGAAGGAGGGGACTGGCTAGTTTAGCCGGTGAGACTGAATCGCACGTAAGTGACTCATAAGTTAGCTTGACAAATGGCTTAACCTGTACAACTTGCACTGCTTGCGGCTATCAAGTCTTCTACTCTTCTGCGGCTTAGCACCTACAACCAGTACGCCATACTACAAATGTTAGCTAGCTGCACAGGCTTCCTTGAAGGTGGCTTAGTAGCTAGCACGACAGCTAATTGAATGGTTCGAAAGTGAAAATGTGCTTGAAACACATCTCGACTACGCTTTCTTCACTCGTTCCGTCTTAACTAAGGCTCAGTTAAATAGAGGAGTTTAGACAAGTTGGATGTGTGGCTTGAACAGCACCGTGTACCAGCTAGTTGTCATGAGTGGGAGCTTTTTAGCCGCTTTGCTAGCTAATTCCTGCCGGCTACCCACTCAGATTGACAGCTCAGCTTCTGACGACACGAAACCTGAATAGTAGTGAAACCCAGCTTTTATCGCCCCTTTACAAAACACAAGGCTCATATCTATTACGTGCAGCTGTGGGAACTGTGTGTTCCTGAGCTGAACCAAAGATAAACTTGTCAATGTCATGCAGAGTTCACATGACATTACACTATCTTGGTTATAAATGACTGTAGCTGTCAAACTACTCAGTTAATCAGTTTTCTCATTTGTATAGGTTTCATCAGTCACTTAGCATTCACAAGTCATGCACACGTTTATAGTAGTCTATAGTAAGCCACAGCTGTGTAAATCAGCAAATAGGCAACAGCACAGCCCTGCACTTAAACACAATTATGATTCTGTACCAAGATCAGTTGTGACAAATATTCTCTTCTCTTTTAGATAGTACATCAAGCCACACACAGCCATGAGTATTGAGATACCGGTTGGGTTGACAGAACTGCTGCAGGGCTACACTGTGGAGGTGCTCCGACAAAGGCCGTCAGACCTGGTGGATTTTGCCGTACAATACTTTACCCGTTTGCGGGACACCAGAAGTCAGGATGGGGCCAGCACAGGCGGCAAGACGGGAAAAGGAGTGATGTTTGACGGGGAGCCGATGCAAACAGAGTCCAATGGAGAGGATGATGAAGATGATGACTCCGACTTTGAACGTAGGTTGATCTTTTTGTTGTTGAGATTGTCAGCTGTTGTGGTGCAGGTGCTTGTGTGAGTGAAATGGGACACAATGAGTGATTGTTTGATTTTGTTAGGGAAAGAGCAAGTGAAGGTGAGGCCCAAAGACTTGTCACTGATATGGTCAGAATTTATCCGTCTTCTTGGGAGATTCTTTAGCGTGTTACGTCTGCCATATTTTCATACATGCACGTGCTCTCAGAAAATCCCACTGAGCAGACAGCTTGGCAAAGCAGACATGATCTAATCTGGGTCTACTACATTCTCATCATCTGACTTTCAGGATCAGAAATAATTTATTATTTACATGTCTAAGGATCTGAAAGAGCCGTCTTTGTTAAATGTAGATTCAATGTGCTCTTTAACATATTCTTAAATTAAATTTATACTTCCAGAAAACTGAAGTAGCCCAAGATGCGAAAGGTAACAAGGTAAAGCTGTCCTGTAACGACATATAATGTTGTAATAACAAAATCGGCATGATGTTTTCCCAGAGCAGTGAATGTGTGTGTATATATAACTCTAAATTGTACCTCAATAGTGATACTGGGCCTCTTTTGCATCAATCCCTTGTGTTTGGCACACTGGCATAAGATATAAGCTGCTCCCAAACTCAGCTGTCCTCTGTGCTCCTGAGAGCAATGTGACCTAGATCACACCAGTATGTTCACTGGCATCATCTGTAAACTATCATGTATATATGTGAAACTATGTGGAGATAAAAACTGAAGCCCCTTTTTTGTTTGTAAATAGTAATTGGAACCCAAATGCTGCAACCTAGCTGGCTGCACAGCTTTTGTCAAATCACCAGCAGGTACCGGAGCACTAAAGTGAATTTTGGGCTTCATGAGATCTATTCTTTTTGGGCCTGTTGTTAGTATTCCTTTTTTTTTTTGAGCTTCTATTCTAGTTTTGTGGTTTAACAATTATGCCAAATATACAGTTTTAAATATACAGTTTTAATCTCTCCTGAAAGCAATGTTGGCCAGCCTTGTAGATTGGTACAAGCTGGCTCATGGTGAACAGGGATTATGTTTTCTTTTTCTGCTAATACAAAATGGGTTCTGCCCGCTGTAAAACAGCTGTGACTTCAGCTGAGAGAGTTGTGTGTGTGTGTGTGTGTGTGCGTGCGTACGCTTTGGTGTACACGCGCCAGATGTATTTGAGTTTCAGTGAGTCCTTTTGCATACTTGTGAAAGTAAGCAGTTGTGTTATGGCATTCTTTCACAACCGTTCAAATTCCAGCCTGGTGACGACATAAAAAAATGTGTCCAAGTACACTGTGATTAGCAATCACACCTCATTCTAGGGGATAATAAAGGAAAGGGAGCTGCAACAGTTGTGCTCCAGGGAGAAATCTGGATTCTGGAGTTCACACACATGACTTCCATGACATTAGATTATCCAGTAGGCTTGTGTATACTTCCCCCAGGGAACATTAACATTATTTCTCATGGTAATAACACAGGCCTGCATAATGAAAGGTATCATGTGCTCTTGCCTGACCACTGCTGCAGCCTATAAGTATAAAGAGTGATCTAATTCAGTTAGTTCACTAGCACGTGCTCTAAGACAGTTGCTTGAGTACTGAAGAAATACAAACCTGGTTCTGTTAGCTATAAATGGGACATTCTGCATAACTATCAGCACAGTCTGCAAACTATGCTGGTAAAATACAAATGTCATACTTCTACTTACTTGAATTATGATTGGTTATTTGGGGCATTTTATTGAATTTGGTACTTGCTGCATGTCCTCTCTTGCATGCCTTCTGCTCAAGACTAGGAGTAATTTTTCTCACATTTAGAGCACAAGTGATTAAACTGTATTACTGCTGAGTTGGCAGGTAAGGTATTTTGAGTTGCTATCCTCTTTATAAAGTATGGCTGTTGTGAAATTAGTATTGAGCTGAAATAGTATTGAGCTGTGCAGTCTAATATAAATATTGTTTAGCTGGCCCTGAATTCAAGAAAAAATTGAAAGAAGTTCAAGGTGCTTTTCCAGTTGTGTTGTTTTGGTTGATTTTTTTTTTTCATGAATCTGTGGTATCTGGATATTCTTTAGACGTTAATTCTATTGTTTTAATAGGCTACTTACATTTACGATGACTCACCAGTGTGCTCTTAACCTTTCTTTTGCTCTGAAGGAAATCATTGTGTGTTGGCTAAAGGCCTAACATGTAAATGAACTAGATAGCTGCTTGTGTATTTCCATGGATGGTACACCGTATCCCTAAAAACAGGACGTCTTGTGGTAATTTACTTGTCTTGTTTCTGTAACTCCTGCTGCCTGAATCCACTTAGGGCTCACCACACAGGTCTAAGCTGGTTAACAATAGAGGATTTAGTTATACATCCATCATATTTTGGTGATATTCAGGTTTTTAAGTAACCCTTTTTATATTGAGGCTGAGCTTTTAAGAAGTCATTTATTGACAATTTTATAATCTTCTTTCTTTTTGCTGAATGGGTGACATGGACACCAAACTGGGTTTCTGGTAGTGAATTTAAGATTTGTATTTGGCAGGAGTAAAATTCACTTCTGTGAATATTAGGATTGCATCATACTTACCTTTAATGGTTAGTAGCTGAATCCAGAACAAATGCGTCCATTTTACTCAATTTTCAGAAATACAGTGATAATGAGAAAAAGGGTGCAACACAAGGGCATCTTTCTAATTTGTATATGTGGTTTTCCTCTCCTTGCCTCCTCTACTGTCAGTTTAGCAGTGCTTGTTCACTAAGAGAAACAGGAGGGGATGAATGGATGCCTCTGACTGAAACGAGCAGGGCTTTTTAGTCAAAGATGGATGGAGGGACAGATGACTTCTAGAGATGATAATAGAAACTAATTAAAAGTGTTTTTATAAGAAAGACAGCAGGGATAAAGCAGAGGCTGTATTAAAAAAATAATTGAGGGAGGAGAAGAGAATGGGTTTATGTAATTATTCTAAGCTGCACAAAACTTTGTAGAAATGCTTTGTAGCTAGATGGTTGTGCTGCATGGATTCATAACAGAATGCTAGCTTAGATTTTTCTCTTCAGAGTGCAGATTTTCCATAGATTAATAGGTCTTAGCCAGTTTGTCTAGTAATGATTTAACTGTAACACTTTAAAGTTTTTTTCCTTCCTTAAAAGCATCGGTCCATATTTTCAAAATTCTACCTCCGTGTGTTGTTTTGATTATTTATAAGCATTGGTATTTTGAAAACAGATATCTTGAGAGGAGTCATAACGTCATCAGTGTTTCCTTTTCATCGCAGCAGCTCTCTTGCAACAGTAAGTGCAAATTTTCCCAGATGGTTGGTATCCATTTCGGACTGCAAATCTTCTGTTGCTGTTAAACACACCATTAGATTAAGAGATAAGGTCTGTTATATTCTTTTTTTAATGATACATAGACATCTTTCTAAGAAGGGTGTCCACCAGCCTTTAAATGTCATCAAAATGAAACGCATTAAATAACAGGATTGAGGGCCTTACAAAAATTTAATAAAGTGCAATAAAAGGTTTCCAGATCTCAAACTCATTTGCTGTTTTACTTAGGTGCAAATTAAACGTGACAGTGTGTCATCAGGTTTGTTTTGATGTGATTAAACCTAGAGTAAATGTTTTGAGTTAGTGTGTTTGCCCTGTTAAGAGTAAATACTGTTAGAAATTTATGTATTTAAGTTCTTCTACCAAAGAAAATGTACAGGAAACATTAAAGCTCTATGGTTGAAACACCAGTAATTGGAAAAAAAAATATTTTTGAGTTTGTGTTGCAAGTGTCAAGTGTTTTAGTTTCTGTCATATCTGTCCAACATGATAGAAAAACACTGTCATGCACTTGTAGATTTGCATTGAAGATGTGGTTGTGTTCTAGTTTTGCATGGCCACAAGAGTCCCCCAGTCCCAGAATTCATCATCTGGCCAAATCCGAAAGCTTCATCAGAGCTCAAAATTTATCAGTCCAAGTTTGGCATATGAGCTGACAAATGTGTGGATGTGTTTGTCAATGCAGACCACAGTTTGTTTCTGTGTGGAATAGATAAAATGTCTTTCTTGCATGTTTGGTTTGTGTCAAAGGCTCTGCGTAATTTAGCTCGGAGTATGGCCGCACACAATGTGATGAAATTCTGCCTGTGACCTCTTTCTGTCTCCACCCTTGCTCTGTCACCACCACCTCAGTGTTGTTTACACCCTGCTCCCCCCAGTCTCTTCCTTTGCTCCCTTTCTCCCTCTATGGCCCTCTTTTTTTCCCTCCATATTTTTCCTATGTCTCTTAAGCAGTTTGATTTGGCTTTTTTTTTTTTAGTAGATAAAATTAACTCATAACATGATTGTCAGAACAAACTGCTTCTAAAAGAGAAAACAGAGAGACTCCTATAGTTTTCTTTGATGTAAATTGTGATCCTGCTACTGTTTTCATTTTTTTCTATCCCTCTCTAATTCATACATTTGCTACTGGACCATTTTCCCCCCTTAATATTGCTTTGTGCTTTAGTTTCACTTATTTGGGATGAAAGTACAGACTGCTTTGTCTCTAAAGACACTAATAATTGGTTCAGTAAGACGAGCTGAGATGTCAGTTTTCATTTTCGTCTAGGAGCTTTGTGTCTGTGCACAGTGGTAACAGTGATTAGTGGAAGAGGGAGTACATGTACACTCAAATGACTTTTGTCACTGTAAGTGTGCACAATTTTATATCTGTAGGTTTGCGTGCTTGTGACTAGTCTCAGTTTAGTGTTGTGCAACAGGTGACCTGATTAGTAGACAGCAGTGTATGTCCAGGGTGCTTTTAGCCTGCAGGCAAATCTCATCCAGCCTACTATGGAGACCAGTTGGACTGGCAGTCTGATGGTGTTAAGTGGAAAAGCCCCCAGACGGCTCATACTACTCTGCCTGGCTGATAGTTCACTAATGCAGTTGCTGTCTTTACTCTTGTCTTATTTTTATCATATCGTTAGCTTCATAGCATAATTGCCTAAGTCATTGACTTAGTCAAATGACTTAGGCAATTATGCTATGAAGCTAACGATATGCAAAAAAGACAAGTTTTGAAAATGCCTTTTTTTAGCCTTCTGTCCAGATGAAAACAGGGTTTTTGTTCATGTTCAGGGCGAGTAATTATCAAATTACCAGCATGGTGTTTGTGTGACCCTCGTAGGATTGGCTACCTCCATAGACTGAACCTGACTGAATCTAAACTCGGTAGCCCAAACACATAAACTGAACCAGCTGTAAGATAATGGAGTGCTGGTAATAGGATATTCAGAGGGGAGTAATACCACACTTATGGCATTAAGAAGAAGAAGGAGTAGGCTGTACTAGCTGAAAAGTCTTCAGATACAACTATGAAAAATTTTGCCTATCCCAGTTGGTGACAATACGTGATATTACCAATTATTAAGTCATAAAATCTGTCTGGGTCTGTCTCACCTTTGCTCTTCTCCATGCCCTTCCTACACACAGCAGTTTCAGTGTGACAGTGACACCACTTTAATCAAGAAATTGAGGAGTAGTGGCAAAGTTGTGCGTCAGCAGACACAATTACAATACATTTAATAATGATATTCATTTTCTGCATTAATTGGAAAATAAGCTAAAAATTGCCTGGATTGACTAATCATTAATACCAGAGATCATTATCCATCTATTTTAAATACCGTGTAGAGTACATAGCAGAAGATGTGATGTTCCAAATTCACGATACTGGAATTTGAACCACGTTTATGGTCAAATACGTCTTTAAGCACCTAATTTTTAAGCCCACTTTTTGTGCTGATGTCAATAACAAGTTTATGTATGTAAAGCTGAGAAAAAGCATTTAAGAAATTTTTTTTCAGTATTGTATCATATATTATAAATTAACTAGTAATGTAACTGTTTTGCTTATGCTAAATAACTTTGTACTGCTGCTAAATGATTCGTGGTTAAAGCATGCCAGTCTAATGGGGGGTGGAGTCTTTAAACATGGCTAAGGTCATAATCTCTTTCGTGCACTCTGCGTTTTCTTTTCCTTTTTAGCACCAGGGGAGTAGTATGCATGTATGTATGTATGTATGTAATTTTTGTCTGCCTGTTGATCAGACTGTAGAACTCTAAATTTGTCTCTTTGTTGTGTTATTCCTTTGATTTCTTCAGATTGTGTGTGTGGTGTTTTGTTTTTTTTTTGTTTTTTTTAAATCTGCTTAAACTTCGTTATCAGCTTTTTAAAAAAATTTATCTTGGTGTCTCTTTGTTTGAATGTCTTTGTAGCCTTATCTCTCTACCTTTCTTCACCCTGTTTCTTCACATCTCTTTGAATTAAAAAAAATGTATATGGAAACCAACAAATTTTCTTAATTCTATTGTCCTGTTTGTATATTTCTGTATATTTCTGACTTTTTGAAGTATTTGTCTTTACATCATTTTCTCGATCTATATCTTTTTAAAATAACAATACACTAAAATAGTTTGAGATGGCTATAGTGTCAGTTCTTTAGTCACTCTTCAAGTCTCAAACACTTTATGTGGAAATTAGATTTCAGGAGACATTTAATGTAGCTGTCCTAATCTCCGTTGTCCATTTAAGGGATTGTCATCGGTTATTGGTACAGCAGGCTATGAGACAACTTGGCTTGCATGTATTTGCTAGTAGACATCATTTGAACCTTTGTACTTCCTTGTTCTCTATCCTCTAGCCATCTTAGTCCCTGCAACAAAATAAGGAAGTGGTGAGGGATGACTGGCTTAAAGAGAGAGATTGCATTTTATCTTCTGCTGCTCCTGTTTGAAGTTAATATGCATCCCGTGTCTCTAGCACACTATTCTTGTGAATCATAATGCTGTCTGAACCCTGCCTCGCCAGTCCAGTTAAAGCCTTCAGTGACACATATATGTAGATTTATTACCGCCATCAGAGGCATCTAGATTACATATTTCTGGACAACAGATCTGAGTATGATGCCAGCCTTCTTGGTGTACATTAAATCCAGGCTGGAACCCTCTCAGGAGACTGTCTCTGTCCCAGTCGTGCAAAAGGGTCAGGTTGACCAGTGCAGACTACTGTCATGTCATCATGTTGATCTCTTTGGTGCATTAGAAGAAGTTGTGATGTTTTGTGAATTCAGTTCATTATGTGTTATGTCTCACCTTTGATTGTCATATGCAATAGATAATGTGGTATAAGCCAGACTTCCCATCAGTGGAAATGATCAGGTCTGTACTTTAGTTTGATTTGGTTTCACTCTTTCTTGAAAAATAAAACTATAGTCTTTTTTTTGAAAAAGTTAAAGGCTCAAAGTTATTTAGCTTACCCCAGTGTTCTAACAAAACATGCTGTATTTATCCTACTATACGCACTGTATATGAAGATGTGCAAATTAAAGTAAGAAGAAAGAGAGCAGGAAGTAAAAGAGCTGAGAAGCATCAATGTTTTTTGTAGAAAATGTTTTAACCAGTTGTTTTTCTCCCAATTTGGACAATCCACAAAGCAAGAGTTTTAGTTTCAATTCACTGGCCAAATAAAGGCAATAAAACTAACACTAAACCAATATTCTAGGTATCAGAAACATGCTCATTTATTGATGTTTCTCCTGGGAGAAAAGCGGGGGAACTACAGAGGGGAGTGAACAGATGAGGGCATGGGATAGCAACAAAGTTAAGGAGGATGACAAAGACCTGAATTGAAATTATAAAAAGAAACAAATACAACTAAAGGATGTGGGACTCATTCCTCCAGCGTTTAGGGTTGTTACTGGCGCCACATTTTGAGACAAATGTGGCGCCAGTAATGTGGGCCATAGCTCCAGGCTGGAATTTGGGAATCCCGGTCCTTACTAAGAAGTAAACCAATGCTTTTTTTTTTTTTGCTTTTTTTCACACATTTTCATGGCACTCTGATTCCTGATTTATACCAAAGATGTATCGTCACAGAAATGTATCAGATCCATATGTCTTATATTGTTTTGTCATTTTTGAGCACTCTTAGCCACTATTGAATTGTCTGCAAACATGCTTCCTGTGTGAACAAGTGCTTTTCCTTTTCATGGAGCAGCCATTGTTGATTATTCTCTCTTAGCTCATGCTGCTCTCATATATTCATATAGAAAACATCTATAAATGGAAATTATAGCGCATATAGTACAGAGCAGGATTGTCAAACTCATTTTACATCACTTCAGTTTTAAGTGGGCTGCATCAGTGCAAGTCCCCCTTCCTGACAATGGATGGAAGTTTAACTACATATTTAATCCTTGAGATATCTTAAGATCAGAAAAAAGTGCAAAAGTACATCTCAGATTTTCTACATGATAAAGAAATGCTGATGCAGCAAATGGAAGAAAGCTGTCAGCACAAATTAAATATGTACAATTACAGAAAGAAAATCCTGGTAGCCCAGACTCCTGTAATTACAAAATTGAAAAGTTTTGAACAGAAATTCCTATAGTGGATGGTGATAAAAAAGGAATTTTTCCGTCATTTAATTCTTTATCTCTTACAAAATTACTTTTGAAGTATGAATAGCCATTTCCCTAAGCTTTCCAGTGGGCCGGATTAGAGTTTTTACCAGGCTGATTCTGGCCACTGGGCCTTATGATTGACACCCCTGGTGTAGAGGAAAAATTGTGTTCACATAAGGTTCAAAGGTGAATGCTGAAGGGAAACTTGGTTGTCTGAGTATGTATATACACATTTTGAATAATTCATTTAGTATGAAGTCAGCTGCCTGTTCAATGCAGTAAACTCAGATAAGCCTGTGACCAACAGTTGTTGTTTTAGTTCTGTTTCACAACCTAGCGATGTGAGATAAGAATGAACTGACGAACCTGAAACCTGGTCGGTTATCAGTTTATTTTTTTTAATTTCTACCAAAAATACGTGCATTTATTAAAAAAAATAAAAGATATCATAGTAACTTAGTATTTAATGTCCGCCATTGGCAGGTTGTTTACCTATGTGTTAGCCATGACAGAACACATCATTTTAACCTTGGTTCTTAAATAAGTAGGACATTGTGTAAAAGGAAATTTATGATTCATATTTTGCAAATCATGTAAATCCTATATTTTAATTAAAAATAGGACAAAGATGACATCATCATGTTGAAATTGATATATACACTCTTTAAACATTTGAATTTGGATTTTATGTCAACAGTCATGTGCTCCCTTTGTTCTCTCAATCGGTCTGTCAGCTTGCCGTTCTGTTTCCACTGGAACCTACTGTGTCATTCTCACGATCCCCTGTCTCCCTTGGCCTGCGTGTGTTTGTCTTGATGTACTTGCCCAATCTCATTAGGTGACATGGCTTAGAGAGAGAGGTTATTAGGGCGGTTTAGCAGAACCATCTTTGGCACAGTAAGAAAGAGAATTAACAAGGGTTCGAGGTATTGAGAAAGAAGGAAAGCATGAATGAGAAGAGGAGACTGAATGAGCGAGAAAGCTGTGGTTAATATCAGCCAAATATCTTTAAAGTTTTACTTTATCTGCTCTTTCAGCCTCTTTAGCTGACAGGATGTAAATACTGTTCAGAAGTATTCTATAATACAATATTTTGTTGCATAACTGCTTAAAGGAGATTTGTTATAATCAACCTAAATAATCAGTGGCACAGTGGCCTCCATCAAGTGTTGCTGAGGAGGTAAAAATTAACCTTGCAGGGTTTTTGTTTTCTTTAACTCATCAAATAACATTTTAATATTGGAGCCACTAGGCAGCAGGTATTTGTATAAATTTGTTGTTCAAATAAAAACAATCACAACAAAATTCAGACTGGGCATCCTGGAACTTTATATTTCATGGGATTTTATTGAATGCACAAGGAGAAAGCTTTATGTAGACAAGCACTAATGCTTGTTTGTGTAATTTGTTACATATGAAACTAGCCATTTTTTTATTTTTTTATTTTTTTTTGTGTTAGGCAAAAGTCATTGGGGATTTTTTTTTTAATTTCTAAACTCCTTTGATTTGTAAAAGGAGAGATGAACCTGAAGTATATAGGTTATAGCAAATTGTTCCTCAAACCTCGGCCTTCCAAAAATCCTTCCTTCCATACCAACCAACACTATAGGTTAGTGTGGAGGGAAGGGTTGTAGGGAATGGTGGTAGTTTACATCAATACTAGAGCTATTCCTTCTGGACTTCCAGTGTTCATTTTAAAACAAGATGTAAGCCTGTTATAGATCATTTATGAATGCAACATCTGGAATTAAAATACTTACTAGCACAGTAATAAAAGAAATAAAATGGTCTTCAGGGTTGGACAAGTTGCTCCATAGTCTATCGACTATTTGGCGTCACTGCTAGGCAGCAGAACAGGCCTCCTGATCCACCTTCCATATTGCATAATGTGTGGCCCTGTTGAGAGAGAAACACGCAGACTGGAGTTTCTCACTTGCTGCATAAAGAAAAGTTTAAACATTAACATATGATGCTCATTGATTTAGACTACCATAATTAGTTAATGTAAGTGGATAGATAAACAGCTATGCTGAGCAGCTATAACAGTAGCAACTTGTAACACTCGCTGGTTCTTTACTCATTTACCTTGGACCTACAGATCTACTGTCTGTATTTCTACCGAAATGTACAAATGTACTCTGTTCTCTAGCTTAAAAAAATTCTATTAAGGAAAAAATCCAGCAGTTTGCCTTGTTTCTCATTTGATGATGATGGATCAGTGTCGCCACTTTAAAGGTAAGCATTAATTTCAAAGCCAGTTTTGTTTTTTGTTGTTTTTTTTCCCCCCGCACCTAGAATTTTGGGATGTTTTTAGTTTACAGACAAACATGATTGAAAACACAACCACCTTGTAGGAGGAAATGGCAGGTTGCTTTTAACAAAACCATGTGAATGGACTATACTTGGTGAAAGAAATTTGTTTTATTTGCTAACAGTTGATAATGATAAATGGTGAATCCCAAAACCCACCAGTAGTTTTCACCACTTACCTGACAATAGGGGGTCTAAATAACTACCTTTAAAATAAAAATGAAATGGTTCGCTTCAAGACATGTAGATTGCCTTTAACATGGCGCTCTAAACTGTTGCAGCTATTGTTACCATAGAAACCACTGTCCTTGAAAATACTCTCAGCCAATTGCTGCTGGACATGACAGTGAAAGGGAGCGGTCTCACATAATTGTGAATCAGATAAAGAAAGTTGGGAGGTCACAGGTAGTTCACAGCCCTCACTTCCATAACAAGTATCTGTAGCAATATATTTGCATAGCCTTGATATGACTGACTTTCATATCCCTGTCCTTGCGTTGCACTTCTGATAATGTGGGTTTGTATAACCCTATTACTGTTTTTCTTCTTAAAAGAGTAGCTGCTCTGTTCATTGGCAGTCAGTAAGAATTGAAGCTGCAAGTGAGAATCAAAGAAAATAAGAGTGATTAATTAAGAACAAAAGGAGGATGAGTGCAACCTGTCACTTGTTTGCTTTTGCTGTTTGTTGTAAATTTATCTTTCTAAATCTTATAGACTTCCTTCATTTCCATAGTAACACAAACTAATTATGTGTACTGGGTTGGATTTGTTGACTTGACTGAAGGACCAGGTTAAACACACTTGGCTGTTTCAGTGGCATAACAAGTGGTACCCATGAGTTAGGTAATTAAATTCACTACCATTTGACATTTAACTGTAAACATAAGCTTGAGAATTTGGAATTTTGACCCACTTTTGTGACTGTAAATGGTCATGTAATGGGAAACCACATTGGCTTTGTTTATGTTATACTTCAGTGCTTTGATCAGAATGTGTTACGCTCTAGGCTGTGCAGGCTGACCGTTCTGCAGTTCATAGTTGTACCACCACACAGTACTGTTGAAGGTCATATATTTTTATTTTTTTTTAACTTGGGCGTTAATGACATTCTTTGTCATCCTGCAGATTAAAATAAATGCATGCAGCATTATCATGGGTACAAGTAATCTTACATCAGTTAGCCACAGTAACAACACCAACTCCCTAATATTATATAGATCTGCTTTGTACCCCCAAAGTAGCCTTTACCATTCAATGTATGAACATTGGTGCACTGGGAATGCACGTTTTCACATTTGCAAATGTGCAAGATCCTTCGGGTCCTGAGAGTACATAAATAAGAGTACAAAATACCATCCTGAGCAGTAACCAGTCATTGGCTGTAATGCCACTGTCTGGTGTGAGGAGTAATATTGGTACTAATATTGATATTGGCCAGATGGCACATGATTCATTATAGCTATTCATGTTTTTTGCTTTGGTTGCCTTTGTCATATGAAGGATGTGTCATCCCTTGAGCCCTTTTCTGACATGGGATACATAAATCTTTATCAATCTATCAAAGTAACAGTATTCATAATGGCAAGGTATGTTGCTGTGCTAAATTGTGTGTGTTATTTACTTTTAAATCGGATGCTTTGTAATGCGCTTGTGTAGCACCTGTACACTTCACATGATGACATAATTAAAGATGCTTCGCCCTACATGCGGTTACGAAAACGCGTCTATATACACTTTACTAAAATTAACTAAGCAACAACAACAAAAAAAATATAAATTGTGTCTCTATGTTGGGGATATTATTTATGGCACCCTGTACATAAATTCACACTACATTCTCACTTTGTAGAAGGTTATGATGCCTGTAGTCTGCAAACTAACCTTAGTTCCTGTTAATGTACTTGCCAAAGCTCAGATTATTTTCATTACTGGTGAATCTCTAGTCTGACACGTCACAGTTTTCATTCAGACTGTTAAGTTTTATTCCATAAACATTTCAGTCTTTAATACAGCAACTTGAGTGAAGAAAAACTCAATGTAGGAGAGGTCTGTGTGCATCTCTTTCAACTAAAGTCTTGCTCACAAAAAATGGAAAAGCAGAAGCACAGAAAACTGCAGGACCATAATCTGGGAGTTCTCTGCACGACATCAGAGTCACCAAAAAGGGAATCGAGGTTGGTCATGACACAGGCGCCTGAGGCTAAGGACTATAAATTATTTCCTGCTATTTACAGATGATAAATGTTGCAGAAAAACTACACCAGCTAGGTTCATAAATTTAGTACCAGATAAAGTCAGAAGGGGGATTGCCGTCATATACGTTCTGCAGCGTCAGTTTTCACCGGTGACTGATAATAATGCCCAACTTGTGCAGATTTATAATCCAGCAAACTGTCAGTTATATCGCAGATTCTGCTAACATTAACGTACTAAACACTACTTACAAACCAAACCTTTTTTGGTCTTTAAACGTTTTTTTTAAATGGAAATTTAATTGTTGCAATTATACTCGTGTTCATATCTTGGCTGTTACTTGTCTCTGACAAGCTGGCAGCTTGTTTTGGGCTGCTATCACTGCCAATACTCAGCCACACTCGGCTGAATTGTGTTAGAAGCATCGTGTTAACCTCATAATCCCGTAGTCCTAATTCCTCCAAAACACAGGTGAATCCTTCAGCGCCATTTCTGCAGGAATTTAAACTGTTCCTGTGGTCTTCCCCTGTTTTTTGTAATATTAACCATCTTTTATCATCCTTTTTCTTGTGCAAGATTACACAAATTCCTTGATACTGGCACAAGTACTGTGCATCAGCTTTGACATCAGCATAAAGCTGTCATCAGTGGTCACCAGTAACTATTAGCTGTCTTCATGAATGTGGTGTTTCTAAGAATTTCTTTTTGGGAGTAGGCAGCATATTGGTCATTAGAGAGAGTGTATTGCCCCCCTGAGAGAAGAAGTCTGGGAAAACAAACTACAGTGTAGTCATTTAGCTTGGTCACTCCCATAATCAAGTCATAACTACTAGGTTATGAGTCAGTAATATGTATTTTATTGAGTAGACAATCATCAGTGAACTGTAACCTCTCTTAGTTTACTCAGAATGGTCAGGATTGCATCAAGTAGCTCCTGCTGGATTAAAGTGACACTTGACGCTGATTAGTCTTGGTGTCATGTGGCATAGTTTGTCTGTGCCTGTTTGTTTGTTTGTTTGTTTGTTTGTTTGTTTTCATTGATGCTATGTGATGTCCAATAATTGAAAAAGATAGCACACTCATGATGTTTGTAAAAGAGTGGTGCTTCTTTTGCTGCACTAACTGCTACCCTGTGTAAATACTTGGGAATTGCATAGTATTAACACTACCAGGGGCATGGGGGATTTCCAAAGACCTTAAATAAGCACTTTCTTGTGGTGCTTGAATATTAGGGCTGGGTATCGTCACTGATTTCTAGAATCGATTCAATTCCGATTCACAAGGTCCCAAATCGATTCGATCCACGATTCGATTTAATTCGATTTGATTCGATTTAAATCTGGGAAATTTTGACAGTCAGAAGTATAATTCAGATCAGAACATTTACATATTTTTGTATCTATAAAAAGGAAGCTGACACTCGCAAGACTTTATCCAAGGTGTGAGCATCACAGCAGATGCCTTTGTGTCAAAGTAGCTGAAGATAAAACACAGAAAAACATGAAGGCGATTTTCCTGGCCTGGGATTTTATAAAAATATTCTGCAGTACATCAAAAACGAAAGAAAACCATTAATTAATGAACATTACCTCTGAAGTTACAGCGGTTTTATTAGAGACACGGCTAAGCATTTTGCATTTTGAATAATATTAAAAAGTTTAAATTTGTTCAGTATTGAACAGCAGAAATGAGGTTTTCTTTTCGGAAGAATGTAAAAGGGAAAAAAACAGCGGCCGACAGCGCTGTAAACAACAGTAGACTTGTGCATAACAAGCAAGCGAATAATGAAGAAAGCGAAACTGTTCGAGAGAGAGAGAGAGGGTGGGAGGGAGAGAGGGGGGGGGAGAGAGAGAGAGAGAGCTGCGCATCGCAATGGAAGCAAAACAGTAAAAGAGTGAATTCATGACGATGTTTATGTGAAGCGTTTGGATCTTCTTTTGCTGCTGGTTCGGTCAATATTGTTTGGAGAGAGATCAAACTAACAGCTTTAGAATCAGCGCATAAAGGGCGTGAACACAAAGCGCGGACCCGGATCAGCGAGCTGTCGGCTTTCAGCCCCGACTGTGAGAAAGGCGACATCTAACTGATTCTGATCCGCGGGTCGCGCTGTGTGTTTAAGTCTATGTGCAGAATCCCTGTACCTGCTCTCATTTACTGTTTGGTGGTTCTTGAAATTTTGTGAGATGTCACCAGAGATTCTGGCATTTCGGACAAAATAAATTTATATTAAAAAATCGATTCAGGATTTTAATGAATCGATTTTACGTTATCCAAGCCAGAATCGATTTTAATCGATGAATCGATTATAAAAACCCACCCCTATTGAATATCATTTGCAAAAGCCTTCGTACGCCTGTGTCTGTGCTGCCATTGCTGCTGCTTACAAACTTTGAAATTTTAGTGAGACTTTTGTGATAACTTGGAGTATATACTTAAGTCAGACTTCAGATAACTGAGTAATCAAAATAAACATTACATTTTTAGCTGTGTTGTCGATCTTTTCAGCCACCTCACATGTAAGCTGTGCGGCCAATTTATTTTTTTCTCTGTGTGAATTGTGTGCTTTTTGGGTTACACAGTAAACCATCTCCTAAGGGATGTGTTTAGCTTTCCACTCCATAGATGACTCTTTGAGTTATCTTTCTCACCAAAAACAAAGGATGACAGGTTTGTTATATTACAGCCAGCTACAAGTTGACTTTGGAAAGTAGCACATTTTAAAAAGCCAGAATGTACCTTCTACTTGACACAAAGAAAACATTTTGCTCCCTGTGTGAGTCTAACTAGGAAGTGGCAGGGCACATTTTTTTGGTTTTCTGGTTATTTGCTACAAGTTCACTTTGGAGTGCATTTGATTTTTAGTGGTCAAAAACTATCCAGAAGTTCCCATAAACACGGGTAATACAGGAAATTGTATTAGTGAGAATGTTTTGACAATATTACTTTAATATCACATTTTGTGACAGATTGAAGTAATAAACACAAGAAAAATAGTCAATTTGAGCTTAAAGACGTTAGAGGCATTGGAAAACCTGATGGCTGTGGTGATGGGAAAGGGTTAACACCAATGCAGCTATAAGCAGTACAGGGTTACTTCCTTTTAAGGACCTAAGTCTTAGGGAGCGTGTGATAGAGGGAGTTAGATACTGGGAAAATGAGTGAGTCACATATGGGGCAAGGGGAAAGAGGGAGAGGACGAGACTTTTTTTTGTGTTGAGAGATGGTAAGAGTTAAATCATAGGCAGGATGTGGAGTGAGCAGAAAGTCGTATGGTGTGAAACACAGACTGAAACAGTAACTAAACTAAGTGTAATAGCAAAAAGAGGAAGCATTATGACAAAAAAGATGAAGGTATAGGCTTTGAGAACTGCTGAGACGTTTGTTTTGGCAAGGACGAATCGAAATAGTCTGAATCGGTGAACAGTAGGATGCAACATTTACAACAAATGTCACTGCAGGCACAGTACTGTAGACAAGGAAGGAAAGGGCAGTGTAAAGATACAAGCAAGGTAGATCCTCCAAGACCAACATAAACGGAAGGGGAAAAAAGTAGTATGTACATATCAAAAGTATAGGAAAAGACAATGTGGAGGATAAGATGAATAAAACAAAAATAAATTATTACATAGTCATAAATTCCAGAACACATGGTAAATTACAGCTAACTATAGGCTGTGCCAGTTTAATTTCTTTGTCCCTTTATATCCATACTTTCTATATTACATGTCATCAACCATTAGTTTTTGCATCAGCATGTCACAGTGACTGTACAAGCTATTGTTTTATGCCGAATTGCCTAAGATGGGGTATAAGATATAGCCCAGTTACTGAGTAAAATTGCTCTTGCACCATTCAGTGTAGCGCTGGTAGATTTACTGCTCTTTATAGAGATATAAAAGCTATTTTTCCTCCTTAAAAATCTATATCAGCACTTGCCAAAATCCTGCTTGGCTCATTGCAGTAGCACCTCATATCTCGCCACTCAATTGTCTTTTTACTCCCGTGAACTCCTGAAGAATTGCTGCTTAAAATCTCCTAAATTTCTATGCTGTCCTGATTAACAGGTTATGTTATTAGTCTGCATCCATAAAGAACTATTTCTTGCACAGTCTTCCAACTGTTAAAAAGAGTTATATTGAAAAGTTGTTTTTGGTTATTTGGGCTGAGGCTTAACAGGTGAGATTGATGTCATGTATTTTTCAACAGTACCACCATAGTTTTTGCTGCTGTGACTTATCTTGCTTATTTTAGGTGTTGAACTTTAAAAAAAGAGCCCAAAGTTCACAAGCTTGATCCTTGTAGTCTCCATCCTGCTGGTGGTATGAACGTGCAGTTATGAACTGGTGTTAACTATAATTTTGTTGAAATATTAAGCATTTTCAGAGTGTGCTCTGTCTATTTGGTAAGGTCCCAATTTGCTAGATGCAGTAATTGGCAGGTTGCTTGACACTCATAATTTGACTCTGGTATGACGCACTGCAACCAGCAGGCATGATATGCCAGCGTTCTTGATACCTGCATTGCACTACACATTTTAACCCAGTATGACACAAAAAGATGCCACAAGGTTTGTTATCGATCTGCTTCCTCTCTGTAAAGCAACCACATGTGTTGGCACATTCAGAAACCACACACTGAACTGATTTATCAGAAAACAGTGAGAATACTGTTCTTGATAAGACAATTGAGATCAAATTATTTAATTTTTACTGCAAAGCTATTTTGTCACCACTTTTTTTTTTTTTCTTCAGTTTTTTACACTTGCTGCTTAGTTCACCTAGAGTTATGGAAAAAAAAAACATTTGGTCAACAAGACCAGTCTAAAAGGAATAAGTTGTTGTAGCTCTCTTGTTGCCGAAAAAAAGACAAACATTCACTACTCTGGGACTAAGACTCTGAGACGACCCAGTCGCCCACCATGTCCACCTATTGTATCCCTACTAGAGCTGTGCCGTGTCATATTGCCCAATAATACAAGTATAAATGTTTACATGATATTAAAATGTCATATCATGATATCATTGCTATAGCAACATTATGCATTTACCTTAGTAGTTGTGTGCACTAAGGAGACGAGACTAGGTATGTCTGTGAGCAAAGCTGCCTGTAAGGCCTCCCATGAAGATTTAGTACCTAAAAAGAGAACTAGCTTAACAGCCTATAACAAAGCGTAGTACTTTGGGAAATCTGCAAGAAGATTGTTCCTGCTAGGGAACAAGATGGAAACGGCAAACTTGGTTCACCACTTCAAAAACATACCAGTGAGTACAAGGATACAAAGGAGGAGATGCTAGAAGCTGGTGATATGCGACCCAAAAGTAAACAAACGACTCACTTGCTAGCTGCACACCATATGACAGGAAGAGCAAACAGTGGATGGTCACATGGTAAAAAGGCAGGGTTTTAAAGCAAGTGGTTAAAAATCTTGGCCCAAGATATACAACATACCAGCTAGAAAATGTTTTTCAGTTTTATTTTACAGGATTAACTCTTACTTCTGTTGCTGTTAAACTAAAGTGTTAAACAACTATATTATAGTTTTACTTAAAATTTCCAGAGAAAATACTACCTAGGCTACTTTAGTGCTTACATCTTTATGCTTGATATATTGCTGTGTCACTACTGTTGCACTGTAATGCTCCTGGTGCTGGCACCTTGCTTCAATAGCTTCACACTTCAAATTATGTAATGGGTCATTTGTGACAGTTGCTCATTAGAAAAGGATATTATAAATAATGCTGCCTGCAAGCTGCAAGCTTTGATGAAATGTTGTTCTGTATTTTTTCTGTAGATTCAGAAATCTTCTTGAAATATTGTGATATAATTTTGAGGGTATATTGCCCCTATTCCCTACTATGCATTTAGTTAAATTTAATAAAACTGTATTCATTAAAAATCGCTGTTAAAAATTGTATTAAAAAATGTATTGTTGCCGACTGGTGATATATAGGGGTACATGTAGGGCTGGGCGATATGACCCAAAATTCATATCTCGATATTTTTTTAGCTGGATGGCGATATAAGATATATATCTCGATTTTTTTTTTTTTTTTTAGCCATAAAGTAAGAACAAAAAGAGAGTTCTTAGTCAAAGCTGTGTCCCAGATGTCACACAGGCACTTTTATTAACATACAGCACAGATGTACATGAAAAATTACTCAAAATTAAATTATGAGCATTCATTAAATAATAATGCTCCATAAATAAAAGAAAACAAGGTTGTTTTTGTGCTAAACAAAGAGCTCACAATTGTGCAGTCAAAATGTAAACTAAAAGACGCTGAGCGTAATAACAAAGACAGACAGATTTCACAGCTGCTCTGTTCCCAAGTTTTACTGTGTGACTGATAGCCTGGAGTTTGAAATCCGCTTCATAACCACGTCTCTTACAGGTGCCATTTATGGTCCTTATCCACACACAATACGGTAATATTACGTTGATGCACAGTACGTATCACTCCGCGAAGCTCCTCAGTAGCCGTAATGCGCCGACAATCTATCAAGCGGTGCAGCTCCGTAGCTGACCAAAGTTGTACTCAAACATTTTTGACAGATTGCTGAGCGCCGTGTACCACATAAAATCAGTTCGCGGCCATCAAGCACAACCAGAATTCATACATAAGGCGCGCTATCAACTTTTGAGAGAATGAAAGGATTTTAGGGTTAGCGCTGTTAGCTCGTTAGCATGTTTAGCTCGTTAGCACGTTGACGCCGTCCAGCCCCACGCATGGGGCGATGCGCAGTAACTCGTTAACGGAGATTTGCCGTGTCCGTCTTGTCGCTGCCTGCATGTGAAGCGATGGGGGAGGAGGGGGAGTTGTCTTCAGTGAAGGCGAGGCGGAGTAACGTTGCGTAGAGACAAAAGTGGACGAAAGAGAGGCAAACTTGCGGCTCCACAACTATAATTATAACGTAACATAGACTATATCGATATAAAGGATATTGTCACATCTTATATCTCGTATAAAAATATATCGATATGTTTTAAAAACTCGATATATCGCCCAGCTCTAGGTACATGTGTAAATGTTATCTGTGGAGGAGGACATGCAGGGTAATGGCAGAGAATTTTTTTTCCCCCACTTCAGACCAGTCTGCCAATCCTCTGTACTTTTCCCTCCAGTGAGTGGATTTGTATTCAGTGTACAAGGGAGTGTGCAGTACTTCTCAAGCTGATGATGTGCTTTATTGAGTCTGCTTTTGAGCTTGCCAGTTATGTGTCTACATCTCCTGTTTGTGTGCCTATATGAACACCTTTCTTATGCTTTATGTATCTGTGTGGATTGCTCTTTCTGTCTTGCTGTGGGTCCAAATGCCTGTTTAAGCTACTGTTTGTAAATGCATGCGAGTGTGTTTATGTGAGATCGTGCCAGTAGAGTCTTGCTGAAGTCCTTGGTGGCTAGCTCTGGAGGAGAGGTAACACGTGAGGGGAAGCTCCACATCTGACCCTGACCCTTGACGCTCTTATCAATCAGGCCTTGAGAGGCGGAGAAAGTAAGAGGAACAGGCATAAGCATAGAGGCTGAGAGGACTGGATGAAAAAAGATGGAGAGAGGAGGAACAGATGGCAGGAATTGTTGCTGAGCAGGGAATATGCTTTAGGTGAGGGGGGAGAGAGGAATAGATAGAATACTCCAAATCACAAATGTCTGTAAAGTCATAGTTTATTCTCAGGGCTAGTACCAACTAAGTTATTATATTTGTTTTTTTGCATTTATTGAAAGATTATTGAATGTGTGTTTTTATATTTTGGATGTATTCATAGATCAGCTGTGAACATTTTAGATGCAGTTGTTGTTTTTTTCTATGAGACATAAAGCCACAATATCAAAACAATAATACTAACATTTCATTTTTGCAGGTTGAGCCAAGTTGTAGGGATGAAACTATACAAATTTCTCAGTAATTGGGAGTTGCTACTGTGGAATTAGAGATGAAAAAGCAATCAATCATTACACTTCTTCAGCTATGTTTGATATGCTGGCAAAATAATGGTCTTCCCCCTCCTGTAATAGGACCTGTGCATGTGTATCATTTTTTAAACTTGAGTTAGGGTTAGACTTTAAGGTAAATTTTCTTAATTTAATAGAGGGTGTCAAATAGTCACACATAGTCTATTTTCAGTGTTGTTCTGAAAAATTGCCAGCAGCACATACATGCCAAGCACGATCAAGTCCCCGTAGGGCTGTGCGATATGTCCAAAATCTCATATCCCGATATTAAGACATCTATCGTCCGATAACGGTATAAATCACAAAAATGTAACATTTTCTGTAAATTCTGTGAATCTCGGGCAGCTCGACTTGCGTGAAGTGTTTCCAGCTGGGTGTCACAAACCTGAAGTCGAGTGTTTTAACTGATGCATGAAACTATACATTTTTAGACATAGGTTGTAACGGCCGCCGTTTTCTTTGAGTATTTATTACACAGCGTGCTGCGGGGAAAAGCCTGTTCTAACATTTGAGTCCAAGGTTTATTTTTTTAGCACCTGATGGCTCATTTTTGCTTCTCATCCGTAAACACTCTGCATCTTTCACGTGAATCAGTTTATTTTGAAAAGTCTCAACAAGATTTTGAGCTTTATTGTGAAAGGTTTACGTGGAACAAGTGAACACGCGGTGGTTTTACCGTTGTTGTTGCTGATGACAACGCATAAAAACCAACACTTGTCTGTCTGTAGTGTGGTTATATTCAGTGTTGGGACTAATGCGTTATTAAGTAACGCGTTACAGTAACTACGTTATTATTGTGGTAACGAACACGGTAACTAGTTATTATGCCAAAACCAGGAATGCGTTACTCGTTACTGGGATTTAGATAGGCTCGTTATTCGTTACTTCGTGTGGTGGCTATTGCGGAGCTTCCACAGATTCAATAACATTAGCAAGTGGTGGAGGCCAGCAGGTGGATGAAGGAAAAGGGAGGCAAGAGGAGAGACCTGAAGCGGCCGCTGGTCCGAGAGTGTCAGGTGAACTGAACTTCAGGTAAGAAGTTATAATCTGCAGTCCATCTGGGTCAGATATGAACCAAGTTTAGGTGGAGTTTATTTTCGTTATGCTGACTTTTTCGTACTGCGTGCTAGCTAGCATGACGGAGTTTCTATACAGCTGGGTGGGTGCTATGTTACTGATGTTGAACTTTATTTTGTTCATAAGGTTAATTAGTAGAGTTGCCAACTGTCCCGTAAAAAACGGAATCATCTCATTCAGAGAAAATATTATGCGTTTCGTGTTGAGCTGAGAAGGAACGCAGTTTGTCCCAGACTTCAGCTACAATGAAAAAGACACAAAGCTGGAGTTATTCTATGTCTTTGCTGCACAGCTGCCTCTTCTCCTCTCATTCTCTCCCCCTCCCTCTGCTGTTTCTACTTCAATCATGAAACTGATCAATGATCAGCTGATCGGCTTTTCTCTCTTGTTTATTTATCGCCCACTTTGCGCCAGAAAGAGGAAACCAGCGGATGTCGCGGTAAACAACAGCAGCACGTTTGATCAGCTGTTGTTAGAATTTATTTAATATTAATTTCTAGTATCAGCTGATGTTTGCTGGAGCCACAGCTGTAAAAGCTGCTGGTCATTATGTCGGTTTGGATATGTGGTGAGAGGGAAACATGAAGATGAAACCAGGAGATGTCCTTACTGAATCATCAGAGCTGTGATGGAGAAACAGGTTTACCTTTTAGGTGACATGAATGAGTTGAAGAGAAGTTATGAACTGTTTCTGAGAGACAAATAACACCAGGATCCTTTTCTAAGTAGCTGACAGCTGGTAACTGTGCAGGGGCGGGTCTAGCAAAGTGCTGCCAGAGGTCCATGTAGGGAATTAAAAGGGAAAGGGGGGCACAAGGAAATACTTTCTTATTCTCATTTAAAATGTCACTTTTAAAAAAATAATTATCTGAGTCTTACAACAAACAATTGATTGATACATATATACCATCAGAACAGTGTACATCACTGTCACAACAGTGTTTATTTTCATTCAAAGGCTTTATGATTTTTCCTATAATGGTGGGCCGGTCTCTAGTCAAAATGCCCGGGACAATTTTTTTTTTTGTCCCAGTCCAGCTCTGTATGCAGCTCATATGCAGTCTGGTGTTACCTACATCTTCCTATTCAGAAGGCAGAATTTCCGAGTTCTGAGTACAATCGAAAGCACCACGACTGCAGTCTTTGTGTTGGATGTAAAAAGCAGGCTAGGATAGAATCAGGCGTGGGATTTCTCTCGTGGAAATGTGCACATAATTTTTTCCTTTCTATTGGTAGGTGGCACAGTGCACTTGTGGCAAGTAAGCAAGCTAGAAGACTGGCAATCTTGCTGGGTATCCAGTTACGGAAGCAACACATTAACAAGAGAATTCTGAGTAAAACCAAAGTTACTTTCCCTAGTAACTAGTTACTCTGAAAGTAACGAGTAACTTGAAGTAACTGAGTTACTTTTGATAGAAGTAACTAGTAATGTAACTAAGTTACTAATTTAAAGCAACTTACCCAACACTGGTTACATTAAATAGAAGAGAAAGAGAGAACTTGAAGAAATTAATATAGCCACTACAGTGACCATCAAAATAATGAAAAAATATTGCTGTAAACAGTTTATTTTGCGACACCACGAAACAAACAATAGCGTAAAATGAAACGATAGACGTTTTTACATCGTCATCTGATATATATCGTTATATCGAACAGCCCTAAGTCCCCGTCACTATTTTATTCTGCCAGACTCATTCTGTTTAATAGATTGAAGACTCTAAATGGTGTTTGACTCTCTGCCAGGATGGCTAATGTAATGGACTGACCCGGTCTTTTAAAAGCCAAAAATTTCCTCCATTTCAGTGTTACTATTCCAGGAAGAGTGGTTAAACGGAAACTAGGAGGTGTGAGCAGCTATTACCAGACAAATCCAAACTTTTCACTTTTTTTCTTGTAGCACTACGCTTTGAAAGCCAGCGCTGCTTCCTTAGTTTAAGTTGGGGCTCATTTATTCCTTGTTAACTGTAGCAGATCTGTCTTTTGTGTTTTCTTCAACTGTACCTCTCAAACTTGTCAGTCTTATTAGCGTCATCACCTAGTAGGCCTGTTGTTGAAGCAAACATTGCAGAATTGGAATTTGAAGCATCTTGTGGCTAAATACCTCATTTGGTCTCCTCCAGCTAACTGAATGATGTATTGATGGGCTGAGCAGACAGTTACACACTGAGAAAGGTTGCAAGGGAAATCGATAGAAAACACCAAGCAGGGAATCTCTCTCTCTCCCTCCCCCTGTCATATCAGTTTGCCCACTTCCTGTATTTATGCACAGTCTCAAGTCAGGGTGCTCTCTTTTTTTTTCCTTCCTTTTTTCCTTTTCTGTATTGATAGTCATACAAGGTAGCTCAATAGTCATCACTCATCAAATGCTATCAAGGCATTTTATAGTCTTTTTTTCTTTTTTTTCCTTCACTTTGTTTCCCCCTCCACAGTCAGAATCACTCTATCACCCCTTCTGGTGTTTTTGTTTCTTCCTCTGTGGTCCCCTCTCTATTTTACTCTTCCCTCCATCTGTTAATGCTGTTATAGCTGTGCGTGGGAGTATAGGGAGGGATGGAGAGAAATGGAAAAAAACATGAGGAGGGGGGGTGCTCTTCTACTTGTTACGAGCTGGATTGTTTGGGGTGGGGTGGGGTGGGTGTGTGTGTGTGGGGGGGGGGGGGGATTGTGAAGGGGGTTGTGTTGTTATGGCAATGAGATCTTCTTTGTGTTAGGTTGCCAAGGCAACTTCAGGCATACACTTGGTACCGCCACCACCACCACCCTACCCCGCCCCCAACCCCCTCAGCCACATGACTGCAGGGAGAGCACTTCACGCTTTGCATGCGCAGCCTTATGCACCCACACACTGGAAATGCATAAAAGCATGTGCACACACAATTTTATTATATCTACATCCTTTTAACAGAGGACTCTGCAGAGTGACAGTACCCAAATCACTTTTAAACTGACTATTGTAAACAAACTATTTTACAGTTAAGGTTTAGATATACTTTTTTTTTTAGCCATTAGCATGGACATTTGAAAATTATCCAAACATCTACTGGCTACACTGGAACACTTGATCAGCAAAGTCATCAGACCAGAGTCAATGGGTTTTTAGAGTAGATTTATTTTTAAATATTAGAGATCTACTTTTCAGATTTTTTGGGGGTGGGGCTGAAAAGATTTCTGCAGCACAATTGTTTCTCACCTCAACACTGCACCTAAATCACCCTGAAAGATCCACGTCTACTTGCTGTTTCGTTTGTTGACTTTGGTTGCAGTTTGACACACATGGTGGTGAAGTGCATAGCTCTAAAAAACCACAGGACCAGAGAAAAGTCATCTCACTGTTCACGTCACTGCCCAGACTTTATATCGCATTAAAATGGTCTGTTCTGAAGTAAACACAGTGCAGCAGCAGATCGCCAGTGCAGTGATCATCACTTATGTGAACTGCTGCAGATCAGCAGTTTGTGATAAGATCCTGCGGGTGTAGCTCCTCATACCACTGTCATTTCAGTGCAACCTTCATGGCAGCACTGAAATATGGTTGCAGTATCACAGCAGCAGTAATCCCAGGGCAGCGCTAAATATATCAGAGCCCTCAGTGTTATATGGAATCAAGCAGTATGCTGCCTACAATCAGGGGACACAGACAACCAACGGGAACTTAACCTCCTAGGACCTGGTGTCCACATATGTGGACATCACATTTTGGGTTATTTAGACCAAAATACTAAATTTAGCTCTACAAGGGCCTGATATCCACTTACGAGGACATTATACTGCCACTGTTCTATCGAAATTTTAAACGAATGTCCTCATATGGCGCTCTTTTTTTTATTTTTTTTTTATTTTTTTTATTTTTTTTAGAAACAAAAATCTGGTTTAAAAAAAAATCTGGTAATTCTTTGTTTTTATATTCATCGGGTCCCAATATGCCCAAATATCAAAGAGAAATTAAAAATGCATGCCATGGAAGAGTTCGAGTCTTAGGAGGTTAAAAGCAATTCTTATGGACTTGTCTCTGCCCAAAAGAAACTAGATGAGCCTTTGAAAACTTCTGGACTCTAAGAAGAGGGAATCAATCTTTTGCATTCAAATAAAAAAACACCAAAAAACCCAAAAGAATTTAGGCACCATTTGAGGATACAGTAAAATCACGGAGGAGGACAGTATTAACTTGTAAAATATGTGATTAGTTAGTCTTTTAGATAGACCATATAAAGGAACGTGAAACCTAAGCAACAGTGGTCCGGAAATCAGTGTGTGCTTTAAATGTAAAGGGCAAAAGTACAGACAACAGCCGTAAAACAAAGTATTGTCTGCATATATTCAGTCAAAGAGCAGTGAGGTGGGCATTATTGCTGCTTTTTGCTGAACAAAGTGCATCAGTGTTTCCAAGCATGGCCTTTTGTGGTCTATGTGTGGATCTTAAATTCTGTGTGAGAATATATATTTTTTTTTTCCTCTCTCGTCTTTGTGCCTCTTGCCTGCGGTACCTGCAGCGATCTGACCTGTTCGTGAGTTTGAGTCGGATCAAAACAAATCATTTTAAGCAGTTTGGAATGCGTCCTCCCTGTTGGTGGGTGAATGGTAGCGCTTAAGGGAAATGGGGATTGTGTTGAAGGGAGAGAAAAGTGTGTTTGGGAAAGGGTAAAAATTAGGTTAAGCTGAAGTTAAATCTTCCCAGGTGGTGTCGGGATTTTTCTCAATGCACCTCTTTTAAGAAACCAGCTTATGTTATGTTTTTCGTTCAGTGTATCACAAATCGTATATCTTCAGACCTACCAAGCTCTTATGGAAGGGCTGATAGATGAATGAGCAGGTGAACCTGAGGTCACTGATGGAAGAATGTTAGTGCTATGTGCATGTGTGTTAAAGGCATAGTACATTGTTATGTATTTTAGCATTGATGTCCAAGTTAACTACAGCACATATTCATCTTGTTAGTTATAGAAAACAGTATTCTAGTTTATTCAAGAACACTTACAGTCAGTGATAGACCATTTAATTTTAACCCTGAACTAATGGGTGGGTTGTTTTCCAGCCTTGCTTTTCTGCAGGCTTCACCTCGAGTGATGTGTGCTGACCACATTTCTTATGGACATGATTTCCAGTGAAAGAGGTGGAGGAACAACTAAACATGTGAAAAAAGGGCAAAAGTATACTACTGCTCTCTGTGAAGCTAAGACTTGTTGACTTTGGTTGCATGACGACTCATCTGAAGTCAGAGTGTTGTTAGACTTTCCCATTGTAGCTTGTAAAAATCAATAAGAAGATGTTTTTAAAGCTCATCACAGTAATTACCAATACAGAAAACAGTGTGCATTTATGAAGCCATATTGACATCACTACTGTAAGACACAAGTTAGGTGCCCGGACTGAGATTTTTTTCTAATTTCACATGAAATATATTAGGCTCCCTGTTAAATAAGTGAAATAGGATATCAGTGTAATTGTGTGTCACCACTGACTGCTCATGTGATAAACAAAACAGTGACCCTTTTGTAGATAAAAAAGACTACTTTTGGATTTTTTTTTTTAATCTGTATCTATGAGCCATTTGTGGGGTGTTTTTGTTTTGTTTCTTAGACAAACATTTTGTCAAAGTGCTATTTTACAACCCAACCCCCCCCCCTTCATGTATTAGTGTTGGCAAAATGAAGATTAATCTACTTCCTGTTTTGGCTAATGTTCATTAACATTACCCACCCAGTTTTATGAGAAAACACAAGGTTATTTGCCTCTACTTTGTGTAGAGCCTCTTCAAGAGCTAGGTTTTTGCTTTTATTTGAATGGTTAAATCACAATCTGCCAAGGACTGCTTCTGTTGGGCTTGTAACTTTTATGGGAGGCTCCGACACTGTTTTACTCATGCATGGCATTAAAACTGAACATGCAAGCAGGCAGATCCAGATTTCAAGTAAAGGAGATCACAAGAACCTGACTATCTGGTATATATGTGAGAGCTAACACACACACACACGCACACTTGTGTATCATTTACTCTTGGATGTGACACAGATGTCAGTGTACTATTAACTAGGACCCCTCTATGGCTTTATCTGTTGAGCCAAAGTAAGCCTGATCTCCAGAGAGAGCAGGCATTGTTAAACCCTCTCCATATCCCCAGATGACTGCAGTAAAGTGGTGTGTGTATGTGAGTTTTCCCCAAGCTCCTGTCTTCACAGTCCAGATCTAATTTGCTCTGACAGGATGGTAATAAGGTAGCAATAGACACATGCTGTGTGTGTGTGTATCTGTATTTCAGCCGTGAACCATACCCACGCTGGCTTGTAACAGCCCACTGCTAGAAAGCAGGTGTTTAGAACCTCAAACTTACCCTCTGCGTGCGTAAATGAAGGCCATGTTGCACACAGACTTAAATACTCACAATCACATACAAACTCGAGGGCACAGCTGTTGCACTGGCTTTACCGAAGAAACACATTATGTAACCAACTTTAGTTTGTCCAGGTAGAAGTGATATTGTCTCATTTTGTATCTCATTTGAAAACCTATCAATGCACTAAAGTAGATATACTTCCCAGCCATAACACACACACACACACACACACACACACTGCTGAGACATTGTTTCACTGTACATATGCTCTCATCTACACTGCTATCTATTTATACCCAGCTGTGTTCTTCCGGGCTGCCATAGCTCTGAAAATTTCCTTTTGTCAAGTGCGCAGGACTTGAAATCATGACCACATATTAAACTTGATTATAGTTGTTGTTGAAACATTTCCAGGAAACATTCCCTGATTTAGGTAGGATGTTTTTCCTGTGTTTGGGTTTAATGTTGTTACTAACATTGGCTAAAGCCAGCTCCTGTATAATCAACTATCAAAGTAACACAGGAAATTAATGTGTTATTGTCCAAACTCTGAATAATAACGGCTAGAAATGTTAAAGCTGTTTTATTTCCTTTGAAGAGCTCATTGACCTGTTAATAATTTCTTTGCCACAGGGCCTCACCGGTCCTTGATCTTGAGAGGCCATAAAGCCAGGAGAAAAGATTGTGAGCAAAAGGATGGCTTCCTGGCAAGTATTCCTGTGGCTCAGCTGGGAAAAGTCTGGGGGAAAAAAAACCCAAAACAACAAAAAGGGGCAGCACCAGCAGTGAGTGTAGCTGCTCCATGCCCAAATGGTCAGCTTACACTCGCAGAACTAGACCAGTTTCAGGCTGTAGTCTCACCCAGTTAACTCTAAGACTACAGCCCTACTTTTCATGTCTGGTATGCACTGTGGATAGCTCGTTTGTAGCATGATAAAAAGTTCAGTATTAATACATGCAAGTTTATTGGTGTCCCTAAGGAGAAAGGCCTTTACTAGGTGTTTTAATCAAGACTGAAGGCAAAGTCCATTTCTTGTTTTATTGCTCCTTGTATCATGATTGACACCATAAGGGGACTTTTTCATGATTGCTCTTATTTATAAATTATAGGGCAGTGTAATAAAAGAAGGGTTGTTCCACTTTATTTTACACATGTCACCACATCTGAAACTGTATTGTAATCTGAGTTCATAGTGCACTCCATCCACTTGTATGAACATGACGCAAGTTGATAAGCATCTCTGTGAATATGCAGTTATTAATGTAAATACATTGACCAACATTTGGCTCAGTGTTTGTTTAGTTTGTACAGAGTACAATGTGTTAGCTTGGGTTTCAGGAATACATTGATTTTTTTTATTGCCGAATCTAGGATGAGCAGAACTCAGAAAAACACAACATGCCGCCTCATATTTTGTTTTTTCTTCATCACATTGCATTGATCTGCAGCGATTACCGTTACATACTGGTAGTGGAGGTGCATGCTGTTTTGAGTCCTTGAAAGCTGAATTTGAAAGCAGAGACATGTGCTACCCTGGCGGCTCAAAAAATGTCAACAGCGCCCCAGCAGCATCTGTGCATCCAAACAGTGCTATGCAGCAGCTTGAAGCTGGCTACACTGGCGTGCATACAAGTCGTCTTGTTGAAACAAAATATAAACAAACCGCAAACCTCTGAACGCAGAAACCTGTCAACACTTGGGGGGGGGGAATTGTGTTGCTTATTTAGGCAACCAAATGATTATTACATGTAATGTGATCTGTCAGCTAGATTTTATTCCAGCATAACCTTCATTAGACGTACGAATAGTTGGATATGCTTTACTTGTAAACATGCATCTGAGACTTCCTTATTAAGTTATTTGTTGCATATTCATATCTCTATTTTGTTTTTGTTTTTTGTGATCAACTTTTGTTTTATTTTTCCACTTTGTAGTCATGAAAAAATGCATCTCTTCAGCTCAGGGAAAGTGTGTGTGTGTGTGTGTGTGTGTGTGTGTGTGTGTGTGTGTGTGTGTGTGTGTGTGTGTGTGTGTGTGTGTGTGTGTGTGTGTGTGTGTGTGTGTCACTGCTCATTAATGTGTATAAAGAGACTGATAACTGTGCTAATCTGAAAATGCTCTTTGTGGCGTTCTCTTATCTCTAAATCTCTCCTGGTTGGACTTGGTTTCTCTCTAAATCTTCTTGCCCACCTGCATCTCTGAATGTGTCCCACTTTTAGTCTCATTATTTCTGTCTGTCTACCTTTTGTCCAATCTCCTTCAATTATGAACACCGTCTATTCAGAGCACACAATAGTTATATGGATTTTTTTCTTCTTCCATATAATCATGAAATTGTATTAAATGTCACCACATTAAAACAGAATTCTTTCTTTCTGTCTGTTCACAGCTCCACCACCAAGCAGATTCAACAGGAGAGTGTCGGGTAAGTTCACCGGCGTGTGTTTGTGTGTGTTTGACGTCATGTCCCCCAAGTGTAAACCACACCATTGGCGACATTACATACATCACTGCCAAAACAGCTTACCAACAGTTTATTTGTGTGTGTGCGTGCCTGTGGGGCTGATTAGTATCTGCTTTTGCAGTAGAACTGTGTTTAGGCATTTTTTGGGGGGGGTAATCACTGTATTTGTGCACGTCACAAATGTACAACAGTGTTAAGAAGCTTCACTGTGGTGTGTTTTGGGTCTTGTGTGTCTGCCTCGTCTCTGTTTCTGTGCTTTAGCGTCTGTGGTTTGGTGTGCGCTGTGCTCTTGTTTTCTCACGCTCCGTCATACTTCTGTAGTGTTTACACGAGTGGCTGAATGTCGTCAGCCGTCACAGAGCGCTGCACTTTGATTAGGCTCTGGGTGTGTCCCCTGATGTTTATCTGCACTGCCTTTTTATCATTACTGACCTCCTGTCTTTACCCCAGTCTTATGGTTTCCTTGGAGAAATTGCACATTTTAACAGAAAGTGCACATTTTAGCAACTTTATTTTCTTTGTTTTTTCTTTTCTTTTTTTAAAAGCTAATTTAGAACAATGACATTTTGCTGCCCAGAGGTCCTTGTTGCTATGATTTGGTAAACAAAACTGTTCAAATATTCTTTGTTGACAAAGATACTGTGTGGTGCCACAACCTTTGTTGTGGTAATGTTGTAAGACACGATGATCCCTTCTGATCCATGAGGAAGAATTGCTTTAATATAACAACAAAGATGGAGCGTCACTGTGCTGCTTGTCATGTTTCCCAGAGATGTCACTGCAAAGATTCTTCAGAAACGAAGGCCCATGTTTGTAGTTTTCTTTTTCAGGCATTTGTATGTATATTCAATGATGGCTTCATTTTTTATTTTTTTGGCATTTTGGTTGTGATATACAGTCCTTTGCAAAAGTCTTGAGCTCCCCTTGTTTCTTTATATTTTACGAGGAGCCACACTTTTTTATTTTTAAAGTAGTCTTGAGCAGTAGTTCTCTTTCTAAAGGTCTTTCAAAGGTTTTCTTTGGATTTTGGCTGCTTTTTCACGCATTTTTAGTCCAACGTATGTACCTGGCCTTTTACACAGGATGCTTTTCTTTTTTTTTTTCTCTCTCTCTTTTCCTGCCTAGAAATCCCTCAGGAATTAATCAGTTCTGTATCTACTAGGGGTGCAACGATACACAAAATTCACGGTTCGGCTCGGTTCGATACTTTGGTGTCACGGTTCGATATTTTTTCCGATGCAAAATAAAATGTTCATGCCTTTCTAATTTGTCATTTATTAAAATTATAAATATATATTTTAACTCAAAAGTACAGTTTTTAAGTTTAACCCTAACCCTAACCCTTGTGCGTGTTTTTTATTTTGACAGCGAATGCGCACCTGCGGACCACTTATGTGCACCCCTGGTTATATAGCTCATCATATTGCAGCCACAGAAATTCTTTTGTCCATGAAACCATAAAGCTGCACTTTCTTTTTGCCTTATAGTCTGATTTGTCATAACTTCTCCGTTTTGCGGTAAGCTTTTCTTTGGCTGTCACTTCTTCACCCTGACCTGTCTTATTTGGCTCAGCAGAACTAAAATATATATCCTGCTGCTTTTACACACGCACTCACATAAGCTCAGCGATTCTCTGCGCGATCAACCTCTCACATGTTTAAGCTTGCTGCGGGAGATTTCACTTGTCATGTTTGCATAGTAAGCTAACGATTAATAAGACGATGTCAGAGGAATTGGTGCACAAATTATCATCACTCACAGATCAGTACTGTCGCTCTCTATACACAGTTCGCACGATTGCAAAGTGAAAGCAAAAAAACAAGCGCAAATTCAAACGCGATTTCAATATGTCACATATTGACAGTGGCTCACCGATGCCAATGACATAATTACCCAGCTACATTTCTGAAAGAATGCAAAAGCATTGACATATATTTTTCCTTCCTACAATAGCCCGACGGGCAGGGCAGAGATAGATTTTGGTAGCCCGACTGAAAAAATCGCTAGCTCCAGGACGTCGGGCTAGCGATATTGCAAGCCCTGTATCTGATTGAGGAATCACTCATCTTTGGAAAAGAGAGTTTATTACAGAGAAATGTCTCTTTCCAAAATAAAAGCTATACTATCCGCTTCTTCTGGGCTATATTCTCAGCAGCATAAGGAGAATCATGTGCTAACAGCTGTCTAAATGACTCGGCTAAAGTTAGTAGCATGCTTGCTTGTTTTTGTCTGCTTCCACTTGTCTTTGCACTAGGATGATGTCGGCGTAAATGTGCAGTCATATTCGTTGTGTTCCCACTAGTGCTTTCAGGTTAATCTCGTTGAAATGACCTTAACGCCACAACACGGCAAATCTCCGTTAACGAGCTACCGCCGATCGCCCTGTGCATGGGGCTAGACGGCCAACACGTTAACGAGCTAACTGCGCTAACACACTAGTTCCCACCCATGTAATTGAGCATTGCATGGCACATCCAACATACTGTTTTACTTTAGTCCATGACTCGCTTACCTTCAGGGTCATACGTCACATGAAAACCAAAATAATCCCAAACGCCAGATCTGAATGAGGGTGGGGGAGGTCCATGTTGCAAGGAGAGCTTAACTTCTGTCTTGCTAGCTTGCCCTGCTCTCTTCCTTCTGACGATGCTGTCTGTGTTGAGCGCTCAGTGGATCTGTGCTCGACAGTGCAGCCTAGGCGGAGTAGTCGAACGCAGATTCACTGAGCGCTCAACACAGACAGCATCGTCAGAAGGAAAGTTGATAAAATAAATTACAAATGTTGTATTGTTCGATACATATGCGTACGGAACCGAAAGCACTGTATCGAACGGTTCAATATCGATACGAATATCGTTGCACCCCTAGTATCTACACATAGCAGACAATCATTTTTCAATTGTATCCTGAGGCAATTTGTTACTAACAGCCTGTTGCAAAAACAAATTTGCTCCAGTTAAAAAGTTTAATCTTTTAAAAAATCCCAAAGAAGAGCTATTTGGAAAACTGTAGAAGTGGAGGATAAAGGAAGAGGTTATAGGCCTTAAAAAACACACACACAAACAAACAACAACTTACACCAGATGAACAAATATCCCACGAATCCCCAAATTTCACAAGAACTGGATTGAAAGTCAGTGGGGACAGGTCTTATGGCGTAATGAATCCAAATTTGAAATTTTTGTTTAAAATTTCTGTTGGTATTGATGGAGAAGGAAAAAGAGGTTCAACAATGTCTACAGCCATCTGTAAAACATGGTGGAGGCCCTGTCATGCTTTTCAAGCTGCACGTCAGTCAGTGGTGTTGAGGATCTTGTCAAAATTGATGAAATTATGAACCCAGAAAACTACGATCAGATTTTGCAATATATCTAAAAGGCAGCCAAAATCCAAAGAAATGAGTTATCTGTGTGTTTCATTAAAAATAAAGGGGTGGTCTGCCTTTAAATGAATAAGAGAAGAAAAGGGAGTAGAATACTGTCCAGAAAAGGTGTAATGATGTCATCCAACAGTTACACAAAAGCATTTACTCTTTGCTTTTCTAAATGGTGAGGTAGGTGTAGCATCCAAAACTTAATATGTGACTAATTTCACAAGGAGATTGTTATTTAGATACAAAGATGTTTGCCTAAAACCTTCTTGGCATTGTCTTGTAATTAGGATTCCTTAATAATTAGATTATTTTGTGATATTAAACCACTGGTCTGGTTCATTTAGTAACAGGCGTGATTTCACTTTCAGACCGTCTAGTGCAGTGTTCGACAACACTTCCAAATAAGTTAATTAAACAAAGATGGGGCATTGTTTGTTGTGGCTTGGCACTATAAATCAAACTATCCTCTCTGTACAGTGATATTATGAGAGTCCTGTTTTGTATTGTAGCAGTTAATATGAGGATCTGCTCAGAGTTTCTGTCCGCTCTAATGCAAGAACAAATAGTTGGGGGGGAGAGGGCCGCTTTCCAAGGACGTGCTAAGTAAAGGAATTTCTGATGACGTAGTTTAAATTGTTAAACAAAAAATTCAGCCTTGGAGCTTTTAAACTGTGCTTTAAATCAAAAAATGCACTTATCATCATTATTTTCTTTTTTAATAATACAGCGTTTGGTCCAAACACTTGTATTTTGGGGCAGAAAAAGTAAGGAATAACCTATTTGGATGATCAATATGTCCATTACCTTTGTGGGTCTTGGGTGTGATGCCTCATTGTTTAAGATTGTGTTCTCACTCCTAATTAACTACCATATTCTGAATTAAAGAGCACTGAAACTCACACTTTTGCATTTTTATTTCTTCAAACTGAAACAAATGAGTTAGCACATTGACTCTCTAGAGATCACACTGCTTCAAACATCATTGTTATGACTGCTGGAAGAGAAGACTCTACTCTTGCGCGCACACACACACACACACGGAGGCATCAATGTGTTTTGTGAGAAGTGGTGTCTCTCTCTACAGAGAGGGAGGAAACAGATAAATAGTGACTATCTAAAATTACCTTGTCAGTGTTTGTCATGCACTGTAGCAAAACATGTCGCTGCACATGTGTCATTTCCTCAATCCAGTGTCCTGCGGTCCTCTCTTTCCCTACGCTTGTGTGTAGAAACATTTGTTTGTTTTTCCTTGTCCAGAAGAATGTGATACAATTGAATTATCTTACAAACATAATTATCTTACATACACACTTTTTGTTGAGTGGACTCTGGGCTGTTAAGAGTGGTTCATTTTGAAGTTAATTTAGTAAATTAGCTTACCGGTACCAGTTTACAATGTAAGGGACAGAGTAGTGTATTTTTGACAAGGTTTGTCATTTTTAAGGCAAGTTTTTGGTATGTTTATAACTTGAGGTTACTCTATTCCGTAACCCCTGTTCTCTGATAACATGAGTGAGGTGTCTCACTATGGCTGAGAGAGCATTCCCCATACAGGTAAAAGGTGCAGCAGTGAGAGTTTGCAGCCATCTTTAAACCACGGTGAAGGCTTAATAGTGGTTTTGGGCTGCATTTCAGCCAGAGGTGTTGGGTCTTGTCAAAATGGACAAGAAGTTATGAAGAGTCACGAAAAATGCCATCAGATTTTGATGCAGCATACAATACTATTTGGAAAGTGTCTAGTAACAGATTAATCTTTCAGCATGACAATGATCCCAAACAGACTTCCAAGGGAATAAAAGCATCCCTGGATACAAAATCCCATAGTGCAATGCCATCAGTCACAGTGGCTTTGGGACCTGAACATTATTGAAGCAGTGTCGGATTATCTTGACAGAAAACAGAACAAAAGTTAGCCAACATCTAAAGAAGAGCTTTGAATGTCCTTCAAGAAGCCTGGAGAACTATCCTTGAAGACTACTTAAAAAAAAAAAAAAAAAAAAATACAAGAAAGATTGCATAAGAGAGTTCAGGCTGTATTGAAGAATATTTCCATGTATGTTTGCTTGTTTCAGTAAATCACTGCATGTATTTCCCATTTTCCTAACAAAATATAAATGAATGGGGATGGGGTCCAAACTTTTGCACCATACTGTAATTAATTTTTTAGTTGAAGTGGCTTAATGCTTACTCAGAAAGAGTAGTAGAAAACTGTATTTTTTACCTGGATTTCTTTGTCTGTAGTGTGTGCGGAACCATTAAACCCAGACGAGGATGACGAGGACACTGAACCCAGAGTGGTTCACCCAAAAACAGACGAACAGCGCTGCAGACTGCAAGAGGCCTGCCGAGACATCCTACTCTTCAAAACACTAGATCAAGTAAATCAGTCACACAAACAAACAAAACAAAACAGGAAGAGATGTGTACACAGATGGTTAGCAATGGATAAAACTATTAAAAAAAAAAGGGGGGGGGGAAGAAAGGTTGAACAAAGAATGATTCCTGAAGGGATGCCTTCCTCATTAAACCTGTCAGTGAGGCCATGAAACAATATTTATTATTAACTTGGGTACAGTGCAGTAGAGTTACATGCAAATAATGCTATATTACTACTTGTGGTGTTTGTGTGTGCAATGAATTACTGACTCGTTTGGGTCACATAAACAGCACAGGTAAATTATGTTTCTTAAAGTCAATTGCTGTTGGGGTAAATCTGACATTGTGAAAAAAAATATTGTATTGTGGACTCGAAAATGGTCCTCTTCCTTTCCCTTGTGTATTTTCTAATACCATTTCCCTGATGGGATAATTAAATTTCTTCTTGTCTCCCTTCAGGAGCAACACACACACAGAAGCTAACTGAAATTATTGATGCACGAGCGCATGCGCACACAAAATATATTTTCCCTGTTACTCATCTTCCTCATTTGTGGCTGACATCCTTTTTCTGTTCCCGTATGAAGGAGCAGTTCTCACAGGTGCTGGACGCTATGTTTGAGTTGATTGTTAAGCCTCAGGAGCACGTCATAGACCAGGGACATGATGGAGACAACTTCTATGTCATAGAGAGGTAAGAAGCAGATGCCCGTGTCAGATCATTAAAACTGGGACTGTTTGTTTATTCAAATACAGCCTGTTTATTTAGGCTAGGCTGGATGGCAAAAAGGCCAGTGATGGCGTTTTACAGCATAACTGTTGCAAAAGACGGTGATGACCAGAGTTCCTGTTTTGTATATTTGAGTTATTATATTATACTGAAAGACCAGACAATATACATTTGTATTATTTAAACCAATGCAGTGCCATATTCCTGCATCATAATGTAGCATCAGTCTGTATGGAAAAGAGTCGGACAATTATGAGCCTCATAAAGTATAAAACAATAAATCCTTCCATTACATCCTAAACAACTGCAAACTAGATCTGACATAGTGATATCACTTAGAAAGTATATTATGGTAATTAAGAAATGAGTAGAAGGTAGTTTAAAAAAGCACGGCTGTTCTTTTAGGAATCAGTAAATAAGTTGTGACTGCTGGTCATAACAGTTGGGCTTGGGTTTGTGCATTGTTCAGGTTTGACAGGCGTGTGTATCTGTGTTTATGGTATTAGTGGAGCTGTGTATTTCACCTGCTGTATTGTTAATGTAAACACATGGTGCGTTCACAGGTCTTTACATGCCAGGTTAAAGTTGACTTGCATTAAATATACCCTCTGCGTTATATGTAATATGGAAAAATGAACACATTGTGATTTGGAAAATTATAATTACTCATTCGTCTGCAGGAAGTTGTGCTGATTGCTGCATTAACTTTCTCAGGCCTTGGTGAAATACAAACATTTTAAGTTCATTTCAAGAGTTTTGTACTTTAAAATATGTTAGATGCAACTTGAAAGGTTTCCATGGTGATCTCGAAGAGTACAGTGCTCTTGTAGGATATAGCATCTTTGTCGCTTACATTACTCTAACCAAAGTGATTACTTAAGAATGACTTAGGGATTACTTGCACTGAAAAAAGCCTGACCTCAAGATGTCAGTTTTTAACCTCTACCACTGAAGAGAGAACAGACTTCCCACTGTGTTTCTGGTGGCCTGCCAACGTTTGTCCCACCCTGGCCTCAGTTCATTCTTGGCATGGCTCATATCAGTGCAGTACAGCAGTGTAGTTCCACTCGTGTGCTATCGTTTCATCTGCACACACACTTTTAAACACAGCGTGCTCCCTGTACATGAGACATGCAGTGACCTTTATGAGCAGCATGCCTGCCTGATCATATACTATCCTGTGGTTTTTTTCCTAGCCTGTGCAAAGTGTAGGTGGCAGCTAATGTCACGAGCAGGGTGGGGTGTGAACATGGACACACAGAGAGACGAAGGGATAAACAGAAAAGAAAAGCAGTGAGGATAATAGGATAAAGCAACATTGCTTGTTTCCCATTTAATCTTTTTCGTATGTCACTGAGGCATATTTGTATTATAGACATCTCCTGCTTTCCTTATGGTGTCATATTATTAATCAGCTTAAACAGATTGGTCTGTTTCTGCTGTCAGCTGATTCTGAATGGCATAACTAAATGGGTTTGTGTAGCTGACGTGTGTGCCACTATATGGTAAATGTCCACTTAACAAAATCATAGACAGTCAGTTCTAAAGCCTCTAAGACAGGAAGTGGCTAGAAATCCTTCAGAGCTCCTCAAGGATGAGGAGTAAATATATAATGGGAGGAGTGACGTGAAAGATGTGAAAAAGGATCATTGTTGCTTTCAGCTGTGATTACTTAAAGTGTTATTACTGTAATCATTAAATTAAAAGTTTCAGTTTTGAAATCATTAAGTTGCGTAATCTTTCTCTCCTGCCTGGGTTTTTCTCATGAAAGCTGTAATGTCTTATATATTTTCAAATCACTGTGAAGCTCAGTGCCCAAAATAATTTTTTAATTCTGTTTACTGATATTGAGCATTTGCACCGTGTATCTAGTTTAAACATCACTGAAGGCTGTGCCCAAGGGTGGGCTTAGAAAAATTATGTACACATCCCCTAAGTGCAGGAAGAAACATCCGTTTGTCCTTGAGCAGCAGTTCCACAAATATACTCGTCGTTTTCTCATTTGCTGCAGTTTATCAAGAAAGTACATTTAACACTAGAAACACTTTGAGTTCAAAAGCACTGAACTACGCTAGTGTGATGTTATTCCTAGTGGTTGAATGAAGAAACAGAGGTGGTGAAAGAATCATGGCTCTTTGTTTATATTGACCCAGACATATTTATCCAAGCATGAAATTTATCAGTGGCCACCAGGTTTCACACCTGTTTGGTTGTTGAATAATGTGTGAACAACACATACAGATGGGTCTAGAGGGGGGAAGAAAAGAGAGGCTATAAAACTGTCGAAGTAACTTGCAACAGCTTTAATCCGCTTTGGCATGGATTCTACAAATCTATGAAACTCTACCAGAAGGATTTAACACATGTAATGCAAATACAGCTTTCGGATCTCATATCATATCTACTATCATTTAAATTTAATTCATTTTAAATTTTAATTTATCAATGGATTTGAATCACATCATAAAGCCATTCATTAACTTCTCTTGCCCTATGAATGGCAGAATGGTCTCACCATAGGATGAAGGTGACCACATCGAACAAGTTTGCATTGATTTGCAATGAACAGATCCACCAGATCCTTCACTGCTTAACTTTCTCACTCATCTGTAGCTACATCTTAACTTCAGGCAGCTGGCGAAACAGGTTATCATTGTTCCCTCTGTCATGATAATCCAGTCGACGTAAGCTAATACTCAGTCGCCACCGATAGGGTTTTATCCCTTCTACGCAGCCAATGGGAAGACTGGCTAGCCTACAAAATTAGGGGTTAATCCTGCCAAGCAACAACGCTGCAAATTACCTACTCCAGGTTTAATCCTCGTGCAGACAGAGAGGGAGAGTGGGCTTCTCAACTGAAGCATTAGTCTCAATGAGTCAAGTAGGCACTATAACCTTTTTTTATTAGACAGTGGGATAATATAACAAATCCAACTGTTTTCCTGTCATGTTTTCCTGCTATTAAATCTTTTACATAGTGGATTGCAAAACAGGATGCTTTGTAAAATGAAAGAATTTGACTGGAATGATTTGCAAAACATTTGAAGTACATTTAATTGGTAGAAGAACAACGACAAAACAGAAAATGGTAAAAGTGAGGAATTTTCTTGAGTTTGAAAAATATATGATCATTTTAAATTTGATGCCAGTACCACATTTTAGAAAAGTTAAGACTTTTGTTAATCACATTTTCTTTCAAACATGGTTAATGGTACTGTTGGAGTTATAATAGTGAAATGTGTTGTCATTCTCACTAAATATTTTTGAGCGGTTCGGCAATCCTCCGTGGTATTTTGCATTTCATATTGTACCAGATGCTTTTAATAAGCGACAGCTCTGGACTGCAGTCAGATCAGTTTATCACCCCAACACTCTTACTGTGGAGCTATAATGTTGTAAGAAAGTAGTTTGCTATAGTCAGGCTGATATAGATACAGCAGCATGTACTACTTCAAAATTTGCATTGCTTGTTCAGAGTCGGTAGTCCACAAACATATGTGAGCTAATGCCTAAAGCCCATAGAAATTGCCTATGCTTATTTTGAATGGTGCAGTCCTGATGGCACCTCTGTACCTAAATGAGCTTGTGCCCAGAGGATGTGTCAATTACACTTTTATTCATTGCTGACAGTGTTTTTCACACGTGTTCCTGAGCTTGTATGAACCCACTGATTTTTCCATTATAAAATCTTTTATGTTTTAAATGTAGTGCCTCCTCGGGGCCTTATGATTCTGCCTGTTCCCTATTAGTTTTCAGCCTTGTCCCTTGGAAACAAAGATTTTCCTTGTTATATTACACTGAGAGATGTATTACAAATTATTGAGCTTCTTCTTACACAGTATTTCTCAGGGAAATAGACACTTCTCCATCTTTACTTCCTCTCTGAGATGCTCTTCAAATTAAGTGAGTTCAGGTATTTTTTGCAGTGATACGTTTTCCCTGGTTATACCTGTGCGCGCCCATCAATCCATTTTAGATAGCTTCACAGAACATTGCAGCATCTTTATGTGCTTACATTACTGAAATATAGCATTGAAATGATTTGCAAATCAATGCATTCTGTTGTTTTGTTTTGTTTTTCTTTTTAAGAATAAACACAAGTCACCAAGTGTACCACACTATCACGGTCCTATCCACAGGATAGAGATGCTCTGTAAATAGATAACCATGTACACCATTTTGTAGTTAATAAACATTACTCATTTTGGGTGATCAGTGATGACTGTCATCAAAAAACCTCTTATAGCAACTAAAATGGTAAATTTTTTCAAAGCTTGTGGAGAGGTTGAACACAGTCAGAGGAAGAAGCCATAAAATGTTTATGCAGATCTTGAATCACTTTCTTTGAAACTGCAGCTCTGTCCAAGTGCCCCACTTTTCTCACTTTGAGACTCTGCTGCTGACTTCTTGTTATTTCTAACCTTCTGTCAATCGCTCTCTCGCCTTCTCTCCAGGGGTGTGTATGACATAGTGGTTTCAGGAAAATGCGTGGGTCAGTATAACAATAAGGGCAGCTTTGGAGAGCTGGCACTCATGTACAACACGCCACGTGCCGCCACCATTGTAGCCACCCAGGACGGAGCGCTATGGGGACTGGTAAGAACTTATAATCCACTTTAAATCCTTTTCTAAAGCCACCACCTACATGAAACTCCATTATTAAGCATTTTCTAACTCCATTTTGTTCTTTGTTTTTCAGTAACATTTCAGTTATGACCTCTTTGAACTTACATCAACTGTTGTACATCTGTTGTAATAGTATAGCAGCCTGTACGGGTCTGTAAAGCTCAGGTTTAAACTGTTTTCATTGAAAATTGTCTCAAGAGTATTGCACTGTGAAGGCTGGGAGCTGTTTCTGTGACTGAACACAGTTTAATAGGCTGTGATGCTGAAGCATGTTAAGAATGGACTCCTGTAATCTATGAATGGAGCCAGTGGCTTTGTAATGTCTTTTGCCGCTGCAGCTCCACCTGCTGGCCAAGCAGAGGAAGAACAATGTGACTTTTTCTCTATATGAGGTATTTGTTTATTAGAGACATTTTTCCTCTCCTAGGACCGTGCTACATTTCGTAGACTCATTGTAAAGAACAATGCCAAGAAGAGGAGGATGTACGAGTGTTTCATTGAGTCAGTGCCCCTACTCAAATCACTGGAGGTGAGTTATACTTGGATTGGTTTGAAATAAGCCTCATCTTACTCAGTTTAGGCCCCCCCACCCCCACGCCCTCATATTAAAGAGTCTAAAGTTCAGCAGAAAGTATAAGAATGTGATTGATGAATCTGAGATGAGCTGGATTGACTTTGGGGGTATTTGCAACATTTTTGACGCATTTCTTCTACAATATTGCCATTTTCCCTTAAATGTTTGTCTTCTCTCTTTCCAGGCAACAGAGAGGATGAAGCTAGTTGATGTATTAGGAGCAAAGCAGTTCACAGATGCCGAACGTATCATCACACAGGTGAGAGATGCATTTATCAGATGTAGTTTCACGCTGCAGCGTTGAAGGTCTTTACATTCATATAGAGCATATATATATGTAAGTGTCTTTTCTTTCTCCTCAGGGAGACAAAGCTGATTGTTTCTACATTGTAGAGTCTGGGGAGGTCAAGATCATGATGAAGAGTAAAGTAAGAAGCTCAACTTCTTTGAATGAATGTATTTTCAATGTGCATTTCTATAAGCAGAAAACTTAGGATCATACTTACTGGTTTAACAGTATGCAGTTAGACAAAAGCCTGATTATATTCTTTCACCAGGTAATTTCTGTACAGCACAATAGCAACCCACACTCTCCATTGAAATCCATCACAACACAAAAGCGTGTCCTCTATTTGCCTAGCAACTATGGGATTCATGATTGTCTGCTCAGTCTGCTGAGTGCCTCTTGCTTCGGGGTTGAGGCTCCTAACCTTTAATCCTGTTCCCTTTTCTCCTCCCCCCTCTCCTGCAGACGAAGGCAGACCACGCAGACAATGCGGAGGTGGAGATAACACGCTGTACCAGGGGTCAGTACTTCGGGGAGCTGGCCTTGGTCACTAACAAGCCCCGGGCCGCCTCAGCCTACGCAGTGGGAGATGTCAAGTGTTTGGGTAAGACAAAATATACTTGGACATCAATGCCAATCCTGCTATCTCAAGGATAGTGATAAGGAACTTAGATGTGTGTAACCCTTGTATATAGTTGGGCATCATATAAAATCTGTGAATGAGTAGTATTTAAACCACTCAAACTTTCAACAGGTCTGTGGTATTCATTTTCTACTAATTGAACTGTTACAAGCATTTTGGCCTGAGATATCAAGTGGCATTTGAATTTTGATTAATTCACGGCCGGCTGTTCATCGCCTTTTTTTTTTTTTTTCTCTTTGATTGAAGGTCATTGTGTCATTATTTTGCTTTTAAAGTGGGTACACTAATTCAGGCTCTTCAGAGTGTGTATGAGCAGCTCTTCAGTTTTGAAAATGAACAGGATTATTATTATTTTTATTTTTTTTAATAACTGGTTGTGTTTTTGTAGCATCCCTGTGGTTTTTATTTAGTTTTCCAGTCATCTCTGTTATTTGTTTTAATGGTGTATTAGCTCCACTCTGTGTTCCCCTGTTTACTCCTCTTTAGTGTTAACCATAAATACACTGTTAGTATACACTCTTATCCATCTTGTATTTCAGTGTATTTTCTGTTCCCTGACGGTACCCCAGCTTGTCTTGAACAAATGCTTGATCTTTTAAGAAGAGGAAGTGTCATTAATCTGTACTGCAGCGGCATATTCTGTCTGCTGTACTCCTGTCACTCTCCCACCGTTGTTAAAGATGAGCAGGACTTCAAAGGCCCCCTGGTGCCTGTAGTGCTGTTATGAACATGTATATCTGTCACAGTGCATCTGTGACAGATAAGATAAGCAGTCTGCTAAATGTATTAATGATGCATCAGAAACATTTCACTGATGACTGAAGTTGTTGTTTCATTCGGGATGAATGCTTATGCTCGCATTTGTCCTGATGGAGGTGAATTTGTCTGGTACTTTGGAGACCTCGGGGTTCAAGTGGGGTTCTTGTGAGATGTGTTTCCAGCTTGGCAGCTTCAGATGATTCTAATCGCAACTCTACTCGTTGCACTTGCGCCTCAGAAATACGTCTACCCTGATATTCTAATGTAGATGTTTGGGAAAGCCAATCCTTTATTTATTCTTTTCAGGAAATTTACATCACAAAGGCAGACAGCTTCAGCACAGACATAATGCCTCACATCCCAAACAGAAAAACTTTATCTATTCCTCATGGCTCCAACTTCCTGTTGAGCTGCACACCAAAGTATCTGTGGTTAAAGACTACTTCTGCTTCTGGGTGGTTATCGGTATTGGTTATGTCCTCCTCCTACCTCTCTTAAAGTCCACAACCATCCCCTTGTATTTGCGATGTTAAGATGGAGATGATTACATTCCCTCCAATCTACAAAGTCCTGTGTTTACATATATATGTAACTTTATGTGGGGAAACATTTCAACAGTACCCCTTGTAGACTGTTTAAATGTGTTGTGACAACTGAATTTAATCCTCAGATGTGTTTCACATCCATCTCTGTTTCTCTGTTTAGTAATAGACATCCAGGCATTTGAGCGCCTCCTGGGCTCCTGTAAGGAGATCATGAAGAGGAACATCGCCCACTATGAGGAGCAGCTGGTGGCTCTGTTTGGCTCCAGCATGGACCTGAGAGACTGAGCCTCCCATACCACCCTCCGTGCCTTCTACTACAAACACACATACAGACAGACAGACACACAGACATATGTCCTTTCCCACATCATGCAGTGGCTATAGAGACTCATAAGCTTTACACAGATGGTGCAAATGCATGAAAGTGTACTTGGCTCACCTCCAGGTATATAAATCAGAGTATGAACACACACTCCATCACACACACACATTCACTGATCTCTGTAGGCACTGAGAGACGCTCACTTAAGTCTGCTCACCCTCGTGCACAACCAGCTCAACAGACCCCTTGTTAAGCTGACTTTGGTTAGATATACACATACAGAGCTAGCTGAAGGCCACATACCTTGTTACTTGAGCCAGCTTCAACCTCTCAGTATGAATGCCTTTGCTGCAGTGACCTAAAACAGGTAAAAGCAGTGTAAGGACGTATAGTACACAAGCACTCCATACACACGTCCAAAAAGACACAGAGCTTCACATGTGCAGGCTTTGCATTCATGTGAGCACTTAAACAACTCCAAGTTGTTCCAAGCCTCAGCCAAGGACACATCAACCCATGGAGACACACACACACACACACACACACACACACACACACACACACACACACACACACACACACGCGGGTACAACATATAGGCAACCACAGTTGCAAAAACGGATACACTGTGGTAAAATGGAGATGAAAAACTTCCCTGAAAAGGAAAACTTCAAATTCAAAAAGGCAAAAAAAAAAGAGAGTTTAAAAAAAGATAAATTTTAGTAACATTTTATGAAGATTCAAAACAGAAGCTTTGATAAAATATTTAAATTAACAAAAAAAGAGTGTTTCCTCTTTGGGGGGGCTGGGGTGCAGAACTTTGTGAGCGCGCTCCGTTTCTTCCTCTACTGTTGTTGATCGAGTTGAGTTAGTGCTGGTGATTATTGCAGTACCACAGAAGAAGCAGTGAAAACAACCCTATGTTTTCTGGGCCATTGTTATTCGTCATTGACTCCACACATCATTGTATTGAATTAATTAATAATGTATTGTTATATTCTTTTTTTTGCTTTTTGTTTTGTTTTACTTTGACCAGTTCTGATAAAATTCACCATCATCTCTGACACAATGTAAAGAGAAAAAAAAGGAAGAAAAAAAAACATCTAATATAACATTAGTGCTTATTTCGCCTTGATTATCCTTGAATAAGTTGTCCTGGATTTAAAAATGGAAAAAAAATAAATAAAAAATTTTGTTAAAAAATCTTGCCTCTGTTAAATTTCTAATGCAACTTGATATTTTTTTCAGTGCCATATTAATAACATGTAAATGCAAGTATTTGGGTGATTCAAATGCAGTGCATGTAACACTGAGCTTTGGTTGATTCTCACAGGCAGTTTGTGGTCCTTCATTATGTTCTAGCCTTCAGCTTATGTAGTAAGAGACTACTCATCACTACTGCACTGCTTTGTTAACGTCATTTCCCTTTGTTTCCATGTGTCAATTTTCATCTTTCCTAAAGGTGCTTGTACATGATTCAGCTGTGACTCAACTTTAGACAATACTTACTGCAGATCACTGTTTTTAATTAATTTTTTAAAGTTACAATAATAGTCATACATTATGCATTATTTAAATAATAGCCAAAATATTCCACCTACTATATAACACAAAGAAGCCACTCATGACCTCACTGAAAAGGTCAACGGAACAGATTTTCCTTTAATTTGTCACTTTTTGTGTATATGTAATACAACTCCCATTCGCTGGGGGCAGACGTGACAGCACGCACTCTTGACGTGAGCAGCAGCATTTCCTCCCGTTATGGACGTACCGGTTTGATGGTAGGGGAAACTGATACAGGAGCGGACGCTATGAACGGCCATAAGCTTATACAGTCGTGAAGCCAGATTTAGAGCTTACCGCAGATCAGCTGTGAAACAAACTCCTGTGAGAGGACGACCAGAAACGGCAACCAACCACGAGACTTAAAAAAATGTAGGTAACTTTGTGGTGGTAGGAAGCGACCGAAAAGGTGAACTTGTTGCTTTAGAATAAACTTAAAATGAGTTTCTTACTAATATTTAACTAGCGTCACTACGCACCCACGGGGTACTGCTTATTGACGCCTAAAGCTGTAAATAAGCACATGGGCATGCTAGCATGTCGCTGTGAATGAGAGTTCATTTAACTTGCATAGAAGTGGACGCCAATAAGGGAGGAGTAGATGACAAATATATATATATATTTTAAAAAATACCCAGCTTATTTTTATATCAATATTTTATCTCAAATGTGCTTAATTATTTTACGATCAGGGGATAACTACAACTCCCACAAAGCATACATTTCTGCTCTTGCTACTACCTGGGGGGAAAAAAACTTTTTGTCTGTAATAAATCTGTTTTCTGATTAACGAGAGCATTAAAACGGTATTACCACGTTTAGTTTAGCGTCTTACTTTCTTCCCTCTTTAAGGTACCCGATATTTATCTTGTTGCCCTCCCACCCCGTGTTATTTCCCACTATAAAGGTTTTTGGGCTATCTGGCCAAGGAAAAACATAAAAAGAAGCATCTTATAAGTGAGAGAGGTTAGAAAAAGGGAGTAATCCCTTATTTTTAAATCATACATGAGTAATAATATTAACGATATTGCTATATTTTAGTATTCTATTGTTGTATTTAATGAATGTACACTGCTGTACGCAGACATGAAACGCGGTTATACTACGCATGTGCAGAGGGCGACAACATTGAGTGTCTATTACGCATGCGCGAAACCTCTGAGCACGGAAAGTAACGTTTTTAGTAATTACTGTTCTTGTTGGAAAATCTGACATCCTCGCTTCATTCAGACGTCACATAATCACATCAGTGTTTTATGAAGAAGCGGGAGCTTTAGTGAAAAATAACGTAGGAAACACACAACTAAAGTTAGAGGCGTGGCTGTGATCGCAGTGTTCCCATAATGCATTGCGCGTGTGTAAACGTTTATAGTATATTTAATAATTTACCATGTAGCGTTTGTGTTTTCCTAAAAGGTAGCGTGAAATTTCCGAACAGTATTAGTTTGTGTCTGTTTAGTTGTGGCATTATTAAACGTTAAAGTGCGAACCGTAATAGAGACTGCTATGTCGGAGAATGGGGTCGGCCTGCCGCTCGTCTAGTCTCCAGTACACTCTTGTTTCTCTTCAGATCGTATAAATCTTTCGCCTTTTACTAAAGATTTCCGTGGAGTGGAACAATAAGAGTTTAATCTAATTTTTTGATGCCCTGCGTTAGTGGGGCTTGTTTCACTGTGAAAAATTAATGTTTGTTTCTAAATGTTGGTCTATAAGTTCTGTTGGCAGTATCTCAGTGTGGTTTAGTGGTCTGTAAAACTGCTGTTTTTGGTATCAATCTGACACCAAGTAAATATAGGACCAGTACTGCCAATACTGACACTTTGCAACCCATAAAGGCAGTTTATGCACAAGATTGCAGTGTATGGCATGAATCATCATAGGTTTGCCATTTCTGAACATATTTAATAACCACTAAATCACTGTGATTCTTCAATAATGAGTTAACACAATAAAAAAAACACCTTTCAGATTTTCCTGCATTTTGATACTAGGTCTTTTGGAGACAAGAAATATGCATGTGCCTGTCTCTAAACCAAAGCACATGTTGTTTAACTGTGCTATAGGCTAGAGCCTATTGCACTAGTATCACCCAATACCAGGGGGGGTTTGCAATACTATTGACAGTTGAATCGAACTGCCAACCTCTAGTGTGGTTCTTGGTAATAGATAAAAGTGTTACTTTCAAAACGTCACTTTTCCATGTCCACCCCCTTCACAATAAAAGCCCAGATTTTGGCTGTCTTTTTGTACTAGTTTTACTAAATAAAGTAGTTTTGGTTCATTTGTTTTGTATTTTAAAATTAACTAATAAATGTTAGTTTTTTTGTTGTCATTTTCCTTATCAAATAACAGACCTATTCCTGTTTTGGTAGGGAATGTCTGCAAAGCATATATTGTGAAAGTTTATAAGACGATTGCATTAGTCTCTAAACATACGTTCCAAAAACAGCATAAGCTGTGACTTCAGTTGAATTTGAATTTCGCAAACACACACACACACAGTCAGATAAAAGTGGACCTCTTTACAGAAACAACAAAACATACATAGAGCACACAAAACACTGCTGTTGATTTAAACATAATATGGAAATGTCAGTCATTTTAATGCAAAATCCGAAAAAGAATAAGGTTTCTTTTACTCTCGAGCAGTGACAGGAAGTTTCCAACCTCTGTTTTTCATCATACCCGATGTAAGTGTTGTGGCTTCAATACTGAATATAATTAAAGTTTAAAAGGCAGAGTCAGACATCAAAAAGAAGGTAGTCAGTGCCTTATTCAGTAAACTCCCATTTCCTGTTGAAGGAGAGTATGTGAAGTAGCATTGCATAGCCAGTAACACATTCAAATCAGTTTGACAGTCAGCTGTTTCGTTTCAGCATTTCTCTCTTGGTGAGTTATTTATTTATTTATTTAGTCCAAGAAAAACTTAAATTAAAAACGACTGCAATGTTTTTCTCACTGTCAGTCATTTTTCACATTTTGCATGCACGACTTGGGGTGAACCCAGTTTTGCTTCTTCTTTAAGACCACTTTAATTACTGGTTTGTGACTCTAATGTGGACGACTTGACTATAATTTAAAATAACATATATATAGAGATATACTGCAGTGTGAATGCATTTGGGTTTTTTACATAAGAAGCAAGTACAGCTTGGCTTTGAGTTGAATTAGCTGGATTAGTTCGTTTCAGCGTCAGTTTGTGCTGACTAAACTGCACTTCAGCCTTTCTGAAGAAGCACTGTGGTGAAACTGTGACAGATAACTACTGCTTCCCCATTTAGAATGATAACAGCTATTAAACATCAGGACCTCAGCGTACATGAACAGAATCTATTCATCAGTTAAACGCTCTCACATCTCAAGCGCACATAAAAATGCATGAGCGCGGCTATGATTGCACTTTGATGTGTATTTGAGAATTGCGATATTAATTGTGAGGCAGTTTAAATCCACAGTGTGGATTTGAACCAAATGGACTTCACACGTAGGCTTACACTTACACTCCAGATCAGAAGTTTGAGCTCTTTGTAGTATTTAAAGGAGAGTGAGACAAGATCTCAGCATATGATACTCCAGCATGTCGTAGATAAAATGGAACTTAAAAGTCGGTTCAGTCACACCCCCACATCACATCTCTCACATCATACTTGGTAAGTGATACGAGAGATGTATTTTTGGATGAGGGTGTCTAGTGAATTATATTACTATATATACATTTGCTGTTTCTGGTGTGGTTTTGAAAGCAAATGAATGCCTTCATCTCTAATCCTTGCTCGCACTGCCTGTTGGGTAACAGACACAGTGTTTTAACCACTCAGCTAAGGAGGAACTGCATGCTTGAGACACTTCCTGATATTTTCACACTTAACCATAGAAGGTAAATGGAGACTGACTTGAAACCCTGATCGTCGCAGGTCTGAACCCGTAACGTCAACGTCCGACGATCCGAGGCGACAAAACTTCTACGAGGTCTCAACACTGGATGGAGACGTTAAAGAGAAGCTACATGTAGTCTCCGAGCAGCCAGAGAAGGTCCACGCCGTTCCCATCCACCAGCGTCCCGACCTGCTCGTTCCCTGCGCAGACCTCGTCAACTGCGAGTGGCAGAGGAGCCAGGCCGCCCGGGTTCACTCTCTCCAAAAATCCTGCTCAGAGTTTCCTGTCAACCTGGTCCTCCTGCAGGGCCGCGGGGAGACTGAGAGGCTACTCGGCCACGCCAGGCTGTCTCGGGTCGTGGGTCACAGCGGCAGCCTTTTTGTCGAGTCAGTAGTTGTGTCCGAGGCGGAGCGAGGCAAGGGCTATGGCCGCACTCTGATGGAGAAGACCGAACGTTACGCCAGAAGTCGAGGGTTCAAGCGTCTCTGTCTGACCACCCACGATAAGCAGCACTTCTACGCCCACCTTGGCTATGTGCTGTCGACACCAGTGCAGAACGCGGGGGCCATGACGGCATTCATTCCCATGGAGACGCTTCTGAGGTTCTCCCGAATGCCGAGTGAGGAAACGAGCGTGCAGACGCAAACAAAGATGCACGCTCAAGGGGACAGAGACTCAGGAGGTGGTTGTGCTGTACGGTCGCCTCCATCCTTTAGTTTACCTCCTCCTCCACCACCTCCTCCTCCTCCCACTATCCCTCGTCCTCCCCCTCCTCCTCAGTGTGCAGGGCAGTGTGTAGTTCAGACTCTGACTGAAACTCCGTACAGAGATGCCAAAGGACTTCCCATCTACTGGATGCACAAGGACATTTGATGATCGCTGTCAGATACACACCAAAAGACAGAAATAAGCACAAACTCACAAAACACACACATATTGGAAGAAGAAGTGTGACATAGAAAGAACTGTGCTAGCAAACCAAAGAAGTAAACACTCGCACTCAACACTTTTACTTTTTCCACGTCACAGTTTGCAGAAGTATTTCCCAACACCTGTGAACAGATGCTGCGTGTGAACCCAGCTGCATGTGTACCTGTACGTCTGCATCGCTGCACTGAGTAAAAGAGAAATGATGGTGAACATAAGGACCCAGCAAGAAACTGGGGATAAACTTTAATGCTTCAGTTTCACTCAAGAATGTACTTTTTTTTATTGTAGTGACTGATGTTTGAGCCTAACTCTGTACAGTGTAGCCTGTGTGATACACAGACGGGATCTGCAGCAGCAGAATTAAACTCATCGGTTCAGTTTGCTGTGTTTACTTGAAAAGAGCTTAAATAATTGTAATTATTACAACCAGTACAGCTGAGCAAAGCATAAACGTGACTCCCCTGCTCCCAGCTTCCAATGCGGGACCTTGGCACAGCAGAATTTACAGCCCAGAGTGTGTTATGTGTTTTTTTTCTGGCAGTTAAGCGAATTAACTGCAGGCAGGAGCGCACACTCGCTGCAGATTATGGTTATATCGTAATAAATATTACATATTTTCCTTGTTGTTGTTTTTTTTATGTGTTTTGTAATCCGGGTTTTGAGGTTTGATTGAAACAAGAATAAATTAAAGATCATGACTATTTCCTATTGCTGTGAGACTGCTTGACTTCCATAAAAATGTGTTTTGGTCCCCAAATGTCGAGAAAAGGTGGCGCTGTCGCCGCTTCATGCGCAAAAGCGCAGCGCGGTGGTCATGTTAAAGGCGCTTTTAGTGCTCCGTTGAGTAGAAAAGCGCAATGTAAGAATCAGTCCAATTACCGTTTAGCCTTACACATCAGTGGGGCCACACAGCTACAGCGATGGGGCACGCCTATCACTGTTCGGCACCGAGTGCGCGCGGAGAATCCAGGTTAGCGCTGGGGAGAGGGAAAAAAATCCCTCAAGCAGAATCTAATCTGAGCTCTAATCGGATGAGAGGGTGACTCACATCTCTCACCTCAGTGAAATATCAGTCTATCCCGGACTGTCTGAATGGCGGCATCAGTGTAACGTTTAAGGAAAGGGGGCGGAGCTCGATGCGCAACAGGTGCGAGGCTGCAGTTTCATCTTTGCAGCTCTTAGCCCAAAGATGCACACCGTCTACCTCCACCTGTCCATGTCTCAACTCCAATCGCTTCATCTGGAGTTCTTCGGCCGTAAGCTGGCTGTGCATTCAGCAGGAACTAGAAGCTCCGCGTCGGCTTTGACTGCTTCCCCTGCAGCGGATACACCAGCAGCGCCAGCTCCCCTCCTGTTTCCTCACATTGAGAAAGGTTTGAAGTGAGAAAAACTAAAAAATAAGCTTTTCTGCGTTTGTTGAGCTGCTTTGATGTAGAATTTTTCGCAGAATAATGCGAATCACAGTCATTGTTGCACTCAGTGATAAATACTTCATATCTGCAGTGACAGCTTGGACCAGTGCAGATATAACCAATCTCAACCACTTAAGTAACTTGTTGCCCATCAGTCTTCCAAAAATCTGTCTGCTGCTGTTATTTTCTCATGTTGTTTTTATTTGGTTCATTGAAATGTTAAAGATTTCTTACAGTGGGTGAAAAATGATTGGAATAAAGAGACTTTCTTATCATTATAGCTTTGACTGGTCTTTATTTTTGCATTTCTTATCATGTTTTTCTGTCAGATAAAAGCCCGTACTTGTATATACAAAGTTAACCATTTAAATGCAGAAAAGTTCATCAGGACGATTTCTTTCTCCTGCCAGGAAGGACACATCTGTGGGTGAGCAGCCATGGAGCTGTCTCTCCTCCTCCTCCCCGTCTTCTTCATCTCTTCCCTCCGTTGCAACTCGCTGCCACAGAATTCCCCCCAGGCGGATGCCTTCATCGGCACCTCGCTGCAAGCTGTGGCTGCAGCTCATCCCATCCTGCAGAACCAGCCTTTCATCCTGGTGTGGAACATGCCCACGGCAAACTGTCCACAGCGATACAACATCCACCTGGACCTGGGAGACTTTCATATTGTGGAGAACAAGAAGGAGCGCTTCCAGGGACAGGTGATCGTCCCTCATCCATTTATTTTACTGATATTCTACTTTAAAACCATAGAAAGAGGGCTGGTGAGGGCACTGTAACAGTAACAAGGATTAAATGTAGAGATGGCACGATACCACTTTTTTATGTCCGATACCGATACCGATATCATAAATTTGGATATCTGCCGATACCGATATGAATCCGATATAGTGTTTTTTAATCAACAAAACTGTTTTTTAAATATCTTGCTGCATTGTGTATAAGTTCATACTCAAGTTTAAAACAACAACTACACTAAAGCTATTCTGTTATACCTGTATGCAAAAAAATATATTTCATAGTTCAGCAATACTGATCAATCTAATAAACTTAAACCTACACCATCCTCCCTATTCTGGTATTTTAAAGAGTACTTAGCATATATATTAAGCAACCTAACTAATAGAGTTCCAACTCCCAGCAACAATAAAAATAAATAAATAAAAAATAGGGAACCACCCCTCACGCTCCACCTCATGATGCTTAATCGACGTAATCAACCTTAATTTGATGCAGTGTGAAAAAAAAATGCACAGAAATCAATTATTTTTCAAGAAATATTAAATAGATTCAACATCTTTCTTCAACAAAATTGCAGACTGCACAGATGGTACCTTCCCAAAGGAAAAAGTACTATAGCTTACTAGGGTATATATATTAGACTTAATAGTCACTATATACAGTAATTGACTTCTATTCATTTTACATCAAATTAAAACTTTGGGTGTCAGATAATTATTTATTAAAAGCTAGACATTTTAAATGAGAATAAGAAAGAAAAGTATGTCTTTGTGCCCCCTTTTCCCTGTTCATGCCCTATCGGCCCCCCTGGCTAAACTTTGCTAGATCCGCCCCTGCACAGTTACCAGCGTCAGCTACGTAGAAAAAGATCCTGGTGTAGAAAGTAATATTAAATACATTCTAACAATAGCTGATCAAGCTTAAACGTGCTGCTGTTGTTCAGCCGCTGGTTTCCTCTTTCTGGTGCAAAGTGGGCCAAAAGCAAACTAGAGACACGGACTCGCGACAGAAAAGCCGATCAGCTGATCGTTAAGCAGTTTCATGATTGAAGTAGCAGCAGGAGAGGCAGTCGTTTGTTAAGCTTAACGCAGGAATGCTTTACAAACATTCAGAGATGGACTTACACACTTGCTTTACTTCTCTCGGGATAACTTTATCGGAGATGGGGTTGCTAGCGAAGCTCCACATGCTATCCAGACCACCGACAGGTCCCGCATGCCACAGCCGCTCTATCACGTGATGCATACTGCTCCAACGTGCTAACGTTCTGAGGTGAGTTACGGGGTGTTGCAAGTTTTGTGAGGTGCTTTCGTGATATTTAATGGATCGGATTACATTTTTTATTTTTCTCCGATATCCGATCCAGTAATTTAGGTCAGTATCGGACCGATACCGATACGTAATATCGGATCGGTCCATCTCTAATTAAATGTGCAATAAATCCAAAACAAGTGAAAAAGGGAAAATGTTTGATTTTCCAGAAAATGACCATCTTCTACCGCGACCACTTGGGAAAATATCCATACCTCTCCCGAAATGGCAAGAAAGTGAATGGAGGACTCCCTCAGCTCAGCGACCTGGCCTCTCACCTCTCCCTCACGGTGACGCAGCTGTCCGACCTCCTGCTACCAGATTTTAGCGGCCTAGCTGTCATCGACTGGGAGGAATGGAGACCGTTGTGGGAGACGAACTTTGGATCTAAGCTGGAGTACCGGAGGTTGTCCAAACTGCTGGTGAAACAGGAGCAACCAGATCTTTCAGAGCGGGCAGTGACATTGCTGGCGAGGCAGATGTTTGAGGAGAGCGCTCGGAAGTTCATGGAAGAGACACTCCAGTCTGCGGTCGGAGAACGCCCCAAAGGCTTCTGGGGGTTTTATGGTTTTCCCGCCTGCTTTAACAAGAACAAGAGAAAGACAGGTTGGTCTAACACTAACGTTGAACACGTTGGTTTTCTAGCAATCTGAACAATAATGACAACTCCTTTTGTACCGATGATACAGGCTGATCTCTGTCTTTTATTTGTATTTCTGTGTGATCAGATAAAACTTACACAGGACGCTGCCTCAGGGGGACCAGGCAGCAGAATGATGAGCTGTCCTGGCTTTGGACTAAGTCCTCCGCTCTCTACCCCAGCATCTACCTGCCACAGAAACTGGCAGGGTCTGCAGATGCAGCTCTAATGGTCAGGTACAAGAAAATCAGCAAGAAATGCATTCACTTACACTCTGCTGCCTCAGGCACTCACATATCCAATCATGACAAGGGTATGAGCAGTCCTGTCATTTAGCTTTTGTTAGCCATGATGGCCAGACAGGTGGTTTCGCTTACTCACGGGTTGCTCTGTCTTCTTTAACCAGACACAGACTGCTGGAGGTTTTGAGGGTGGCGTCAGGTTGGCCATATCACAACAACACCGACCACGCCACACCCGTCCTCCCCTACGCCAGGCTAGCATTCACACACTCACTCAAGTTTCTCAGTAAGGTAGGACTTTTTTAGCATACATCACATAATATTAAGATTTTAAATATGTGGCATGACAAACTGTGTGTGTGCGTGCGTGCGTGCGTGCGTGCGTGTGCAGATGGACCTGGAGCACACACTTGGAGAGAGTGCATCACTGGGGGCAGCTGGAGTTGTGCTGTGGGGAGAACTGAAATTCGCCAAAAACAAGGTGTGCATGTGAGAAAACATTATCAGTGTGTGTGTGTGTGTGCGCCTATGTGTAACCATATTGATCTTCCCAAACCATCCAGAAACAGTGCGTTCTCCTCAGAGACTACGTCCACAATGTCTTGGGTCCCTTCGTTCGATCTCTGAGGTCTGACGCAGAGCGCTGCAGCCTCCAGGTTTGCCACGGCAATGGACGCTGCACCAGGAGACACCTGGGCTCTGGCCACCGGCTCAGTGACTCTTCCAAACATTTCCAGAAACACTTCATGTGTCATTGCTACCAAGGCTGGACAGGGCAGGGGTGCCAAGACAAGAAGAGCGAGAGCAGAGAGGAGGAAGATTGACCTGAGCTTTTTTGTTACGGTGCTGTCCATTTATGAGTTCATGGGGATAATAATACTACTAATGGAAGTTACAGTTTTGAGCAATGTAGTCCAAGTTCATTTTAATTTCATTAGTCCAAAGTTGTTGTTTTTTTTTTTTTAAATCTTCTCTGCCCTTTCTGTTTTCCAGTGCAACCAGTTGTTAACACCTTGCTGTAAATCCTTTGCATTCCTATTTATGGAGTCATCTCTTGATTGTAAACTTTAACAATGATACACCTACCTCCGCAGAGGTTGTGAAGTTGGTACCCATGGAGATAATTCTGCCATCATGCACTTTAATAGTCTCCTGTGGTCTTTCAGTTGTTTAGACTTTTTGGCTGTTTCTGTGGTCGTGTGTCATAAATGAAAGGAAGAAAAGAAACTGTGTTTGGCTACATTAAAGGGACCTGTACTTAAATTTGACTCTAATGGACTTTGCATAGGAAGACTAAAGTGTAATGTTTTACTGTTGCAAGATTTTTTTTTTCTCAACCAATAGTAAAATAGTGTCTTGTTACCATGGAAGAAAAGACACATTTTAAACTTGACATGTGTACATAAAATCTGACTGAAAAATCCAATCAAACATCACCATGAACGACAGAACACTGTAAATAAACGACTTGGTGAAAACACGTAACTATACATTTACCCAGTCATACAATACATACTTGACAAAGTTGATGAAATCAGAAGTCCGTTTAATTTTCTGGCCGTCCACAGCGTTTGTACTTTATGTGTTTCCTGTGATGCCCACAGTGAGTCACCCAAAACGACTGACAGCACAGTATAAAAACAGCTTGTACGTTTTTAGACACAGTGGCAATGACATAATGGTCTCACACAGGCACGTGCAGAGGGGGGGGGGGGCTAGAGGGGCTTGAGGATTCTGGATCAGCACCATGATGCCCATAGTATATACAGTATTCTGAACAAGGTCTAAAATGTCACTGTGTGTGCGTGCATGTGTGTGTTTTATGTATATGGATTATTTTAAATTATTACTCATGATATAACATTGTCCAGACATGGCTGGTAAGGACATGAGGAGGAAACAGAGCTGTGTGAGGCTACTAAAGGCAGGGCTATAACATTTTTCTGTCATCATTTTATTATAGATTAAGTGCTGGAGTTGTTAGGTGTGGATAATTAAATTATAGTTTATTGCAATAGGAAGTTGTGCCTTGTTCTCAGAAAGACAGCAAGTGGAGAGTGATATATGAGAAGATGGGATGGAAGGAAGAAGAGAAGCAAAGAGTGATTCACAGGCAGAGCCTAAGTGCTGTCACCAATCTTTGCATTTAGTTATTATCTCATGACACTTGTTTAATCAGCTACCATCTCTCCTATGGACTTTTTAATGTCTACAGTCTCAGATCAACACAGCCCTGCCCTCCAGCACTATCCACAGCAACCCCTCAACAGCAACATTGTACCCATCAGGTAAAACATCGGCTACGTTTGCTTTGCCTTGTTGCCCATATTAGATTCTTGATGAATGTGTGTTGTTGTTATTCAGCCTGGCTCAATGTGCCCCTTTTTAGCTTTAAGCATCCGCCCCTTTAAACCTCTCTGCACGGCCCTGGTCTGACATTATTTCAAGCAATGTGAGATCAACCACTTCCCTTCTGCCACACTGCCACCATTAAACAAAAGCTTTATTTAAAAGTCCTTCTCAAATAATCCTAGTAAGCCTAGAAGTTGTTTTTCAGAAAACTCCAATCTCATATTTCTACGGTAATAATCTGAAAACGCTGTCGGTGTTTTGTTTTCTGTGCATATCTTCCTCACGTCCCTCCTGTCGCTCTCTTGGCTGTCAGGTTGTGCCTGAGTGCGTGCAGCTCTTGGATCAGCAGTGACAGCTCTGTGGCTGCAGCCTCTTTTTCTCTCACCGCCTCCGTCAGCATCCGTATTGCGCCGCCCTGCTGGACTGGAAGAGGAGCAGCCAACAATAAATGTTTGCTTTTGTTTGCACATTTCTTTTATTTTTTTCTATTTATTTTTTATCTCACCTAAGAAGTAAAAAATGAGTAACACTGTGAGCAGAAGCAAAGTGATGATAGCGCAGCCCATGGCATAGGCCCGGGATGAACTTGGCGTCAGCATGTCCTGCAGTCGGCTCTGCCAGGATTTGCTGCCTGGGTGGCCTCTTTGATTGGCAGCTGTCGTGTCGCAGGTGTAAATGTTCCCATTTGGCGAAGGTGTGTACACCGGACGAGGAGCCCTCATTCCTGAAATCGCATTTTGTCAGAGTCAGTGTTTTAATGCGTCATCGCACTGTGGATGGTGTGTTTGGGGTGATTTTACCTTTGTGGCTGTGCTCGGGGTGTGTTCGGTGGAGGTCGTTGATGGAATCGACAGAATGCAGCTCGATCTCGGTGAGATCTCTGTCGCTGACTCTGTAGAACTGAGGAGTGGTCTGGGTGGAAGAGGGCCTCGACATGTCTCCTTGTCTTGAGAGAAAAATCAGGAGGAAAATATGCTCACTGTTTGCTCCAAAAGGCTCAACTAATGAGCAATTCCTTTGTTGATCATTTAAATGAGAGGTGCTGCAATCTTGGAATAGTTCTGAAATGCAAAGAGAGGCTGTGCAATTTTAAAGTTCCATAATAATAATACATTTGAAGCTTGGGTCTGTAAAGATTATGTTTCTCTACCAGAGCTCTGTTCCTATGGAACAAGCTCAGCCCTTAACTCAGTCATCAACCTTCGTCTGTTCTCTCCCATAGTTTGTGTTTGGTTCTCATCTCTCTGTGCTCTCGATAAGGTGGCTTTACCGAAATCTCTTCCTGTTAAAACACAGATCTTCCTTCCTACTGTCACCTGCATGCTCACAGGGGATTATCTGATGTTTGAGGTTTCCTTTCTAATATTGCTTTCCTTCTTGAAGTGAATGCTGCTGCGCGTTGGTGGTATGTAGGTAAATTTTAACTAAACTGATCTCAGTCACTGCCTTTGGAAAGTGGACCACAGCTGCATGAAAAAAGATTTTCATAAAATATGACCAAAAACATTGTACGATTTTTCAAGTCCTTAAAGTAGTAAAATAGGCCCAGATTAAGTAAGTGAAGCATTAGATTCAGACTGGGTTATTTATCAGTGAAAATGTGCCAGTATTACACAACTTTCAGTGAAGATTTTTAAGCCCTTGCTTTCAGTATCTGTAGATTGCTTTAATCCTACACACCATCTTGGAGGAATTTTATCCCATACAGAAAAGCTTTAGGATGTTGGTGGGATTCCTCGGATGCTCAATTCAGGAACATTTCTACTGGGTTAAGGTCAGGTCAGGACTTTGACTGCTCAAACCCCCAAAATTCATAACCCAGAGTTAGTTAAACTCCAGGGATATCACTCTGTCCAGTTAGGAAGCTTCAACCACGTCTGACAGTTTGCTCAGAAACATGTACATGAGTAACCCAATCAATGATATTGTGTGCTTCTCCTGTTCCTCCTGCTGGGTTGAAGCGCTTCTACAGCCATTTCCAGCTCTTCTTAAGTAACTGCATGTTACCTGGCATCTCCTCCACACTCTGGAGACTGTGCTGACCTGCAAACCTTTTTGTGATGGCATTTATGAAGGTGCCATCCCGGAGGAGCTGGATTACACATGTAGTCACAAGAACACTAGGAAAAAAAGCAAAACTAAAAAAAAAGGGATAAGGACAGAGAAAGAGTCTATAACATCTGCAAAACAATTCCTTTTTGGGGGTTGTCTTGTTTTTGCTTCTCTGGTGAATCTGTTGTCACTTTCAGTGAAAGGATTTGAAATGGATTCATAATGGTTTATACCTACTAAATGAACACACTGACATCCCTGAGGTTAAACAACACCACCCTCTTTCATGCTGTAGATAGGAGAATAATGTGTCAACCTTTACTCAAACACAACATTTGCTCCACAGAGGTTGTTAGAGAAGCCTTCAGTGGCTTAGATGCTATATCCTACATTGCTTTGTGACTTCCTGGACTATCACATGACTGGTTCTCCTGGTTTCTCTCATGCCACTGAAATTCCCAGTCTTTTTGGAGCCTGGTTAAATGAAATGAGGACACAGATACTAAATAAGTAAACACAGATTAGGTCTTTTTTGGAGGGAAGAAGTTTGTGATATATTCTGCTGGTGGAATAAAGCAGCAGGTGATGGCTCGGGGTATGAGGGTTGCCTATTTGAAGAGAAAACACACAGGTCAAATGGGCAGCTGATTAATCAGAGCTATTATTAAAGCTGGCTGCCTAACCGATAAAGGCACAGTGCTGCTTGAATTTCAGACAAGGGCCAAAGGATGTTTCTATCTAGAGACTAACATAATTCTAAGTGGGATACAGGATTTTATGAACCTACCTAAATAATGTAAACTCATGGACCTGAGCAGATTTCTTTTACTTTTTAAGTACAAAAAAGTAACATTTTCTTCTCACCTACCTTGTGTCACCATAAACAAATGCTGTGTTAGATTTTGTCTCTTCTCGTCAGTCACTCTTCTTGCTCCCCCAGTTCTCACACATCCAGACACTCGATGGCCAAAACATATGGCTGCACCCAGTGGCGCAGCAGTTAAATCAATTCAATCTCCCGATGGGTCTTTCAGGGGCCACACTGTGACAAAATAAATCCAAATAAACTCCCGTTCAATCCCAGCAGTAAAATCTTAATATTTTAAAGCCAAAGGGAAAGCGTAGATTTTTCCCAAGGGTCCTTCTGCTCCTGAGTGTCACTGAGCAACTGCAGGATGCCCCAGAGCCACCCCTCCTACTACTAACTATGTTTGTGTGTCTGATTTAGCCCACCCTAGTTTTTTTCACCCCTGCTCCAAGCATGCTTGTGCACACGCCCCAGCTTTCCAGGCCTTAAAGGCCTAAAATAGCAGAAGGAACACGGGGTTATTATTAGCTGCTCAGCCAAAAGGATGACTCAAAGATCTGGGTGGAGGGCATGATGGGGGTACAGAGGGATAAACACACTCATAAATACTCACAAGGACAAATATCACAGTCTGGCAGCTTCACCTGGCCAAAATATCCTCTCAAGTGTGAGAATCAAGAATGGATGCTGTAGTGTGTACGTAGAGGGTGGAGTAACTGTGTGTCATGCTAAACTGAATGCTGATAAAGGATGTTAGGCTCATTATGAAAAATCATCAAAATGTGCTTTGAAAACAATGAAAGCAATGGCTCAATGGGGCCCATTTAATATCCTCTCTGTTTCTTTCATTCTTGATCATTGAACGAGAGCAAAAAATCTGCATAGTCTTCAGATTCAATGCTTTTTTTTTCAGGCTTTTCTTCGCTAGTTATGCTAAAAGATTTTTGGTATTGAATAAAAATATTGACACTGCACGAGGCTCTGAAAATCAGGTTTTACTTTATGTGAGAGCAGAAACACTCCAGAGCTAAACATTTCCACATTTATTAAACTGAGCTGATATACATATAATAATTTTTATTTTGAATTTAGTCTCCCAAAGAAAGAGAACTTTAAGGATTTGTTGTTTATGTGCAAAACAACAGAATTTCATGAAGCTGATGTAAACAAATGTTTTTTTAAATTATTTTATTTTATTTTATGAATGAAGTGGGAAGCCAGTAATATCTCAGGTAACACCCACATTGTGTTTTCTTTTATAAGATTGAGCGTGATTCGCTGAACCAACCAGCAAACGTCTGCGCGCCAGCGGTCCAATAACTACATAACCCACAAGTCCTTGCAGCTAATCGTTGCGCTTCATGTGGTTTTGCTAGGTGAGCGCACGCACACTGCACTGAAGAGTTTAGAAGCACAGCGGAACTTTTGTCTCACTGTCCTTGTCACTCTTTCTGTTCCTCATTGTACTACCACAATGTTATCTTTTATGTGATCCCTGTTTTACTTGACTGTATGTCTATAATGTGATAAATAAAGTTTAAAAAAAAAAAAAAAAAAAAAAAAAAAGCACAGCGGAAGTGTTACCCCGTCAGGAGCAGCGAGAGTGAGTGCTGAATTTAGCGGGGACTCAGGTGTCATGATGTGGGCTCGGTTGACGGTTGGAGCCGGGGCTTCGGGGCTCGGGTTGCGGGCTGCAGGGGACGGTTTGCTGCGGTTCGTTGGAGCTGGATGTGCGGGGAGGAGGCAGCAACAGAGCCGGGCTGCCAGCACAGAGGTAAGCAGAGCCGTGAACTTCAGTCCTTGCAAGTGTGCCAAAGGCTTTTGGCATCAGACTTCACACGCACCTTTTGTTGTTATGAGTTATTTATCTATTTGCTGAATTTTCACTCGTTTCATTTGTCACGTGTTCAATATTACTTATTAATTTTTTTTTAAACTCTAACTTTGGTCCTGTGGTATTTTAATCCTACTTTATAAGACTTTAAAGGACAATTTCAGGCCTGTAACTCACGTACTTTAATGAGATTTAAATGATATTTTTGATTGACTCGCTGAAGAAATCTTGCTCTATTATTGTTACTGCCTACTGTGTGTGTCTTTAGTCCTGTCTACCTCCCCTCACCCCCAACAGGTCACCTCAGAGGCCTGCCTGGTTCTTCCTGTTAAAAAGGACTTTTAACTTTCCACTGCCGCCAAGTGCTTGCTCATTGGGGGGTTGGTATGATTGTCTGATTGTTGAGGTTTCTCTTTATTGCTGTAGGGGTTTACCTTACAATATAAAGCTCCTTGAGGTGACTGTTGTGATAAGGGTTAAGGCGCTGTATTAATAAAACTGAGTTGAATTAATACAGTATTAACATGTGAGTTTGTGACAGCAATGGCTCGCCCATGCACACATAATGTATATCTGTCCCTGCAGAGTGGCCCTCCCCCCCTGCCTGCTTCACTTCACTGAGCTGCACAAAATGGCTTTATTAAAACCACGAGGGACTGACTCTGCAGTACTGTCAGCAAGGTTTAACGCAGGGCCAACTTACCCTTTCATCCATCTTTTTACTCCTTCATGACATCCCTATGCTTTTGTAGGTTTGTATGCAAAGAGGGTTTGGGTCAAAACAGTTGATCAATATAGGATCAGTCTTGTTCTTTCACTTTCAAGTACAAAGCAGTATAAATCCACAACGACTTAGGAGTATATGGGTCTGCAACCAGAGCAGCCACATGCCTTCGGTTTGTTTGCAATAACGGCTGACTGTGGACAGTTTGGAAAGGTGCAGACACACTCTGTCCCACAATGCGTTGCTGTGGCTGATAAGCCCACCTTCAGCTGGTTCAAAGGTCAGACTGAAGAGAGCACGAGAGAGAGGCCTATCAGCTGAGCTGTCTATTAATCAAAGATGTGTTGTTATTATGTTCCTGCTCACTGTGTTATTTGCAGAACATGCTAAACTACTAAACCTTTTAGAAACACTTTAATAGATTTAATAGCATGCAAGAACTCAGCAGTCACAGTATTTCATCTGTGGACTTTCACTACAAGCCTGATGTTTTCTTTTCCCCAGACTGCCTTGAAGAAGACTCCACTATTTGACTTCCACAGGGGGCAGGGGGGAAAGATGGTGGAGTTTGCAGGCTGGAGTATGCCCGTTCAGTATAAAGACAGTCACATTGCCTCTCACATGCACACCAGAGAGCACTGCTCCATCTTTGATGTCAGTCACATGTTGCAGGTGAGGCATGCGCTCTTAAACATGGGTGCAGATTTCAAGTAGAGCATCGCAACTTGGATTTGAGACTTTCTGAGATATTCTGCTGTAAATATTGGGAGCAGAGTGTGACCCCTGTGTCAAGCAATGTGTGTGTCAAGTGAAGAAATGTATGTGTTAGTCACATCATGGCAGAGTAAAAATGTCTAGTGTCTGGCTGTTGTTTTTATCCACCACCCAACTCTCCAGGAAACTGCTGCTGTTAAAGATTTAATTACAGACTTTTTGTTTTTCTCTGTCAGACCAACATCCACGGCAAAGACGGGGTGAAGTTTATGGAGTCACTGGTGGTGGCAGACATCGCAGAACTCAAGGACAACCAGGTAACGATTTAACGTTAACCAGGCCCGGCCCTAACCAATCTGGCGCCCTAGGCAAGATTTTAGGTGGTCCCCCCCTACATCGGCAGTGTAGTGTATGTACTCACAAGAAACCGAATAGCTTTGTCTTTGACCTTTTTTTTTTTTTTTTACTTAAAGAAAGCAAATTCACAATCAGAATAATTAACAAGATAAAAAAAATATATGAATAAATAAATGAATACAAAAAATAAAAAATGAATATATGAAATACAATAAATTTCATTTCATTTATTTATTTTTTTCACACTTGGTACAACAGATCAAACAAACCAACCACACTTTCTATCAATAAAGCACTACAACCATGTGTGAAAAGGAGCAGGAAGAAGAAAATATTCTTATTAAACCCCGCCCCCTATCTACATTCCAACTTATATTACAAGTGGGCACCAAAAATCAGGGAACAAACTAATATTAACATTTCTCTCCGGTCCTAACCCAAACCAAACAACAAATATACCACTCCACATAGTAACAAGGAGAAAAATAAAATTAAATAAATAAAACAAAAAATTATAATGGATCCATTTTCAATGAACTCCAATTTCATTCGCATTCTTCATATTGAGTTATCGTTTTAAGCATGTAACACTTTTTAAAACAATGTAAACTTATACAATTCTTTAAATTATAATGAAGAGAGTTCCACAGTCGTATACCCCTAACGGTTGGACTCCTTAATCTTTGTGTAGTCCTAGCTAACTGATGCTTAAAATAAAATTTCCTTCTGCTATCTTCTCCCCCTGAACACATTAAAAATACTCTTTGTAACTTAAAGGGCAAAATATTATTTTTAGCCTTAAACATAATTAATAGTGTCCGTAATTTCACTAAATCTCCTAATTTTAATCATTTTGATTTTATAAATAATTTATTTGTATGTTCTCTATATTTAACGTTATGGATCATTCGTATCACTTTCTTCTGTAATAAGTTTAGAGGTTTTATAGTATTCTCATATGTATTCCCCCAAACTTCAACACAGTAACTAAAATATGAGAAAAACAATGAAAAATATAAAATGCGCATTGTTTTATGATCTAATAAATCTCTTAAATTTCCCAAAATATAAATGCTTTTGACCATCTTCTTTCTAATATACTCAATATGAGATTTCCACGTCAAATTTTCATCTACTATTACACCCAAAAAACGAAATTTCTCCTCCTCTTCTTTTCTCTTTTTTCTTCCCTGGGCACCTGACAGTTTTGGCCGTTTTGACATCTTGTGTTGATTTTTTTTGATGTGGTGACGTCCAAAAGGAACCATAATACGGGAAGGGAGGGGGCGCACCGTGCGGGGAGGGGGGGGGCGTAATGTTGTAACAAATAATATTTCTATTAAATAAGCTTTACTTTGCATTTTAATTAACGTGGGATTATTTTTTGTATTTAGAAATAATAGTACCAACTTTTTTTTTTCTTCAACATTTGTGGCACTGGCGTGGCGCCCCCTGATGGACGGCGCCCTTAGCATTTGCCTATACGGCCTATGCCACGGGCCGGCCCTGACGTTAACCATTGTTTCGTTTTAAAACTGCTTTTACTGACTTTTTGTTCACTTTGAGGCAAGTGAGGGGAAGCTGTGAACACAAAACTAGCAGATCAGACATGTTGACTTTAATCAATTTTTTTTTCCTTCCAAAAATATAATCGTCTGGTGCTGAGCAGGCAGTGTACACAGTTTATACTGAGAGGGTTTCCTCTAAATCACCTGCCGGTTGTATTTAGAGACAAACAATGAGACTGTATCCACTGCAGCATGAGGGCATCAGTTCACTCTTGTTGTGTGAATGATTATAAAGGATATATCTTTAATCAACTTAAAAAACATATTCAAACATGTACATACATGTACATACATGTATGTATACACACAGGGCTGCACATAAGTGGTCCGCAGGTGCGCATGCGCTTTCAAAATAAAAGACGCGCACCAGATAAGAAGTTGCAACGCGCGTTTGCGTACATAAGATTTTTTGGAGGAGGACAGACATTTGTTTAGCACTCTTAAAGATGTCGAAGAAGCAAGCTCCTTTTAATCAATTACTTTGGTGTTCCTCCACCTCCAAAGAAATGTCAGCAGGAGTCCGAACTGCAAAAGAAGCACGTATTCTCGGAAAAGTGGTTGCAGGAGGTGAGCTGGCTTCAAACAAATGATGAACGCACTGAGATGCGGTGCAGAATATGCCGTGAAAGTCTCACTCTAGTGGACAAAAACAGTGCCTTTTATATAATATAAAAGGCACCACTTTTCTGAGAATACGCGCTTATTTTGCGATAAGTCAGAGAGAATTCATGACGATGTTTATGTGAAGCGTAGTTTGGATCTTCTTTTGCTGCTGGTTCAGTCAATATTGTTTGGAGAAAGAGATAAAAACCTGCAGCTTCAGAATGTAGCGCAAACGCAAAGCGCGGACCCGCTGACACATCACTGACACTTTCAGCCCCGGCCGTGCCCGTGCCGTCGGGTGAGAAAGGCGACATCTCACTGATTCTGATGTTTCGGCGGCTGCCTGCTTTTTGTTCAGAGTCTGTGTACCTGCTCTCATTTACTGTTTAAGCTGTTTGGTGGTTGTTGAAAATTTTGTGAGGTTTAACCTGAGATTTTGGCGTTTCTGGCAAAATACATTTATATTTAAAAATCGATTCAGATTTTAATGAATCGATATCACGTTATCCAAGCTAGAATCTATTTTAATCGATAAATTGGTAATTAAAACCCACCCCTAGTTCCAAGATCTGCGTGAGCACCCAACTGTGTCCAAGTTTCAACCATCTAGCTCAGGGGTGGGCAATTCCAGGCCCTGAGGGCCGGTGTCCTGCAGGTTTTAGATCTCGCCTTGGGTCAGCACACCTGAATCACGTGATTAGTTCGTTACCAGGCCTCTGGAGAACTTCAGGACATATTGAGGAGCTAATTTAGCCATTTAAATCAGCTGTGTTGGTTCAAGGACACATCTAAAATGTGCAGGGACACCGGCCCTCGAGGCCTGGAGTTGCCCACCCCTGATCTAGCTGTTGACTTGAGGTGAAGTTGAAGAATTTGCACATAGTCCTCATTCTTCATTATTCAAACTATTTTGTGTAATGTACTAGTGTCACTGCTAGTAAAGCCTCACCTTTACTCCTCCAAACGTACCTCCTGTCGTTGTGGCCAAAAAAGCTTTTCTTGTCTGACCATAAAACTTTTTCTTGTCCATGTGAACAGCTGCAAATTCCATTCAAGCTTGAAGATGCTGATTTTGGAGTGTGTGCTTCTTTCTTAATTGGTACCCTTTTAGTTCACAGCGACGTAAAACCTCACTGTGGACAGTGATGATGGCGTTCCAGCAGTATACAGTTATACAGGCTTGAGTCCTTGTGGTTCCTGGATTGTTTTTCTTTCCTTCAGTTGTTTGAACTGATGATCTTGGAATCTGCAGTTGTTTAGAAATGGCCCCAAGAGACCTTCCCAGCTTGTCTAAATCTGAAGTTTCTCTTAAGGCATCTTCACTGAGTTGGGTTTTCAGTTATTCTGAGTATTGGCTAATCCAGTGAGTGCAAGAGAGACTTAAAGATGAGAAACTTAACATAAACACGATGTCCACAGTGTCCTTTTTTCTGTTTCCTTCATTTCCTTTCTTGCCTCACCTCCAAGGGCACGTTGACCCTCTTCACTAATGAGAAAGGTGGGATTATTGATGACCTCATTGTGACAAAGACGGACCAGGGCTACCTCTACGTTGTCTCCAATGCCGGCTGTGCTGACAAGGACTCTGTTCATATGAAGGTGAATTCAAGAAAAGTATGTAGCAAAGAGACCGAGATTTAAAAAGCATCTGATGTGTGTGGGTGTGTTTTGTTTTCAGGCCAGACTGGCAGAGTTCAAATATGCAGGTTCTGATGTGGATCTGGAGTTTCTTGATTGCGCACTGATTGCTGTGCAAGGTAGAATATTTGTGTGACAGTCCGCCTTCTTTTTCTTTTCATCGGTGCTCTTACTATAGTCTTCATCACTTCCTTTCCTTTATACTTCTCTTCCTGCTTCCTTTTCATCTTAATTTACTTTCCTCTGGTTTTGCTTTCCCTCATTTGCTCTTTCTCTGTCCATCTATGAATTTTGGCTATTGCTTCTGATTTTTTTATTTTTTTATTTTTTTTTTCCTTTTCTTTTTGAACTCCTGCAGTTTAGGTGTTTCAGATCTTGCAGATAAGAATTTATTTGCATGTCTCCAGGTCCCACTATGTCTCAGGTGCTCCAGGCGGGATTGAAGGAGGACCTCAGTAAGCTAACTTTCATGACCTCTGCCCTGGCCACAGTGTTCGGTGTTCCTGACTGCAGACTAACTCGATGTGGATACACTGGAGAGGACGGGGTGGAGGTGAGCACATATGTGTGTGCTTGCAGGTTCTTTCATGCTTCGGGACAACTAGTTTTGTATTATAACTTGTGTTTAATGGACAGTGTTTTTATTAAAAAAAAAAAAAAAAAGCTATACTGGCAAGCAGTTCTGTGGGGTCCCACGCCTCTCTGCTGGCCCTGTCCCCCATCACTCCCTCTGACAACCAAAAGCCCATGCAAGTCCTCGAATGTCCGTTATTGCCTGGACAGTGTGTTATTTCTTTCTAACCTCGGTGTGTAACTCTTATTAGGCCTGGTCTTTAGTGAGCTAACCACTGGGACTTGTGCAAAAGCCCACACTCTCAGATACAGTGCCATTTATGGAAAAGAGTGCAGCTCTAAAAGAGGCATATGTGTCCTATCGAAACCACAAATGCAAAACCAAATGTTAGGCCAAAGTCAAAAGGCTGTGGACTAACTACTCTGTATCCTGCCATTGTTGATTCACAAGTTGTCTTTTAAAAAAAAAAAAAAAAAAGATTAGTTACTTGCTGATATGCACCCGCTCAAAAAGGAAGAACCGGTTTCATATGAATGATCTACTAAAAGAAGTGAATTTTTTTTATTTTTTTATTTTTTATTTTTTAAGGGAACTGCAGGTCCTTGAAGGGTAATACAGTTTGAAGCTGGAGGATCTCTATATAAATATCCGCGATAAGCTAGGTTCCCTAACTTTCAGTAGCTGTTGAAAGGATAAAGTTGTGGTATATCAGTGGTTAGAAATACCATTATTACTTTAGGATTAGTTTAACACAAAGTTAGTGCTGATCCGGGACCATTGCTGGAGTCACAGTGCGCAGCATCAAGGTCCTTTCATATTGGCGGCAGCATGTGCTGCTAATGCTAGCTAAAAGGCAAGGATCCGGAATTTGTTGCGCTGGCTGCTGAGCTCTGTGGGTTTTTGCAGCAGCTCTACTTGTACTAGATGCACCTGCTCCTTGTCGTTTCTATCTCTGACACACAAATCTTTTTACACATACAAATCCTGATTTACAAGTACAAAATATTTATGACCACAATTTGAGCCCATAGAGGCGGCTTAAACATTTGACGAACAAGTTAAAGTTTGCTGGTTTTTGTGTCCAGGAGGAGACACAAATCTCTTTGAGTTTGTGTCAGGAAGCTGATTCTGCTGTTTGAAAAAATAAATAAAAAATCTGACAAATAAAACAGAGAGAGGTACCTGCTGTGGTGACCCCCTTGTGAATAAGGGAGCAGCTGACAACAGCTTCTTAATATGTAATCAACATCCTGAAGTAGGCTTAATACACTTGCACTTATTCGGGCATTCATTTGATGCAAATCATGTTTGAGGAAACGTCGTCTCTGCAAACTGCTGCTTTGATTGTTAACAACAAGATTCAGTTTAATTTTTGGTGCCATCAGCTGTAGATCTGCCTGGTTTCTTGTAGCTAGAGCGCCATCTAGTTCTGCTATATCGTTTTCCAAGACAAAAAGACTCCTCAATGTCTTGTTCCAGAAATTCTTACTCAAAACATCCAGAAACCTTATTGTGAGCACTTAATCTAGAAAATGTTTTCTGTTGGCTGAATTACAGCAGCCAGCTGTATCACTCAATACAATAAAGAGATTGTGTAATTGAAGGTTTGCATCCTGTGAAGCTTTCATTACACAAGCTAGCTGCACGTCTTTTGATTGGCACATATAAAATAGTTCCTACATTGACTGACACACACACCAGGGTCTGTGGCTGACAGATCTGTAATAAACTTCTCCAAAACTGGTATAAATTGCACTATGTATCATGACATGCGTAGATGTAATCTTGAGGTGAAATTTGTAAATCTCTGAACTTTATTGACATTAAAGGTACTTGGATAGAGACGTGGCTCTACAGTTTGCCTGTGTCTCTGTGTGTCAGATCTCCGTCCCTGAGTCCAGAGTGGTGGAGCTGACGGAGAAGCTACTGACCAACAGTGAGGTGAAGCTGGCCGGGCTGGGAGCTAGGGACAGCCTACGACTGGAGGCGGGGCTTTGTCTTTATGGCAATGACATCGATGAGACCACTACACCTGTGGAGGCCACGCTTGTCTGGACCATAGGTTGGGGTTTAATTTTTTTGGTCGTTTATTCTTTTTTTCTAACGGCTGCTTTTGTGTGAGGCTGTCATGAAACTTGTGATTTAAAAACATTTAAATTATTTTGTTTTTATTTGCCACTTAATAAGCAGCTGTCGACTAAGGCGTCACTCAAAGGTAAACGTTCTTCTGATTGGTCTCCGAAGGCGAGAAGCAGCACATGTGTTAGGATCTTTTCCTAATAGTGTCACAATTGCATACCAATTAGATACCACCATCTGATAATTTGGAATTGCACATAAGATTTTTATTTCCTTTTTAAAATTTTTATTAGAGGATCCCAGATGTTGTTGTGCACGCCTGCCTTTTCATTCAGTCTGTCAACGAACTCTGCTGGTGTCTCACACACAGGAAAGCGCAGACGCCAGGCCAAAGATTTTCCCGGTGCTGACATCATCATACCTCAGATCAAAGCCAAGACAGCCAGGAAGAGAGTGGGTCTGGTGTCCACCGGCCCCCCAGTCCGGCAGCACACCCCTATTCTCAGCCCTGATGGAAAGGTCATAGGTCAGAATGTGCCAAAGTGCAAACAGACATAAAAACATACCCCCCCCCCCCCCAAACAATTATGAGAGTATTGTTGTTTGCCACAGTATCTGTTATGATGTTGCCAATTGGGGTCTCCAGACTCAGACATTTTCAAATCTTACATGTTAGGGCTTTAAAATAGATACGATCGCAATGTTTGTATTTCTGTGGTATCATATCAAATGTCAGTGAGATGATTGTTAAGTGTTTCTTCACACGCTGCATGATTGCAGACATGACAGTGCCTGTCATATAGAAATAAATGACTGAAAAAAACTGTACAACAGGATTTCCTTGGAAAGACAAATTCCTTTGTGTTTTGTACAGGTGAGGTGACCAGCGGCTGCCCCTCTCCTTGCCTGAAAAAGAACATTGCCATGGGTTACGTGGATGCGGCATTCGCCAAAAATGGAACAGCCATCCAGGTCGAGGTCAGGAAAAAGGCAGTGCCGGCCACCGTCAGCAAGATGCCCTTTGTGCCCACCAAGTACTATACTGGTTAGGAGAGACACTTTTATAGCGAGTATAGGTGCTGCTGAGCGTTCCTTCAAACGATCCCGTATTTGCCAGCACTGCCCCTTCATTCTTAGCTCACTATTTAAAATGTACAAACCTTCACTGGTGAGTCCAACAGAGGAAAAATTAGTCCAAAAATTACTACTGACTATTGATCGGTCACAAATATATTAAGTTTAAAGTACTCAGTGTTCATATTCAGTCACCAGGGCTGCTGCTTTGAGAATGGACATTATAGGAGCTCATGTAGAAAACAGGGTGTCCAGATGACCCTCTTCATAATGTATTGCAAAGCATTTTTATCCCTTGTCCCCCCCGTCCCACATATTAAGAGTGTGTCCCACATTTTGATTGGCTCTGCAGGATGTGCATGTCTATAAAGTCTGGCTTGTAATCAAACTGTCTGAAGACAGCAGGGAAGGCCTTATATTCAAGTGGAAGTTAGTCCCACTTAGAGTCATGTAGCTCTGCCCATCAGGGAAAGATGATTTTTCGGAAATGTGATGGAAACTGCCACGAAGAAAATTATTATGTTAAACTGGGAAATTCAATTTGTCCAGCTAAAAAGTTCCACATCGTCTCGTTTTTTTTTTTTTTTTTGGGATCGGGTCACCCTACATAGAAAGACTTTGCACAGACTGCCAGTCCTTATTTAATAATTCAGTATTATGCATGCATCAGGTTAAGAAATTCATGGTGCACTAACATGGGTTCCCCTGCGGATGATGGGGCTGAGACATTGTTCACGTTGTTCCGAGACCAAGTTATTTTGGATTTTTTTTTGTTTGTTTAATGAAATACTTTGCCGCACTTTAATTTTTCCAGTGGGAGTAACAAAGATGTAAACACTAGCATTTCACTTTTTATTGCTAACAAAACATGAAATCATTTCAGTTTGTCACTGTTGGACCAAAACAGAAACTGCACACTTGTGAATGTTATAAACCAAATTTCCAGTGACCATGGTTTTATAAAATGCCTGATTTGTAAACAGTGGCGACTTGTTGTCCTTCAATGCAAAATGTCTCTGTCTGAAGTGTTGTAGTTTTTACTTTACTTTTTTACTCTTGGTTTGGTGATTCATAAAGAAATCTTAAGATAAAAACACTTTGCACCTGGGCAACATGTGGTACAAGACTAACTTGAAAAGATGTTAATTGTAATTGTTTTCTGTCTGCTTCTAATGAAATTTTAATTATCAAATGGGACACTGTCTTATGACTTATGTATGTCTGCAAAACTACTGACTCTTAGGTTCTCTTGAGTATTTGCTGTGAGTTTGTACTAATACTTGGACTAATTATGGAGTTTTTGTAAACATTTTCTATTGATATGAGGTCTCTTCTTTAATAAAGGTGATTTTTGTTCAGTCCTCTTCTGTCAACTTCAACACCCTTTGTGCAGAATATCCATTAATCCTGTTATGCACAGGTCCATCTAAGCCTTGCCTCTCTTTGTTTTTAAACCATGGTTTAAAGACAAAGTTAGCGGTTCCCCCACCTCAAGCTCTGTATCCTGTATTTATTGTTAGTGCCACCATCTCCAAATGTCAGGTCTCGATACTGTGTTGTGAATAATACCCAAATCAGATACAGTAAAAGATTTAAATTCAAGATTACATTGGTAAAATGTTCATCTCCAAGCATGAGTCTGGAGGGATGTAAATGTGTTTTCCCCAAATTCGACTCATGGCTCACACCTTTGAATCAATAAAACACGATTAAAGGCGAGCCGTTTGGTATGAAAACCCCAGAAATTCCAACTTCAGTTCAAAACAAATGCATGACTCAATTTATTTAATCATATCAAGTCCACAAAGGAACTTCATTTACGACGTGTGACGTTGGCTTTACACGTAACCGGAAAGGAGGGACTTTAACTGAACAAACCTGGCAACCCCGGCTGCCGGTTTTATCAGTAGCTACTGAGGGGAAGATGGTGGACTTGGCGACTACAGCGTGCTCAAAACTCCGTCCCAAACGCTTTGAAAAATACTTACCATCTCACCCTAATATTAGATATAGATTACCCGGGGAAAATCATAGATAATACACCGGGGCAGCTGCTAAAGACAGCCACTTTTCCGCCAACAGACAACTCTTTATTCATAGACTGAAGAAAGCGAAAAGTTACGGAACGTGGTGTTGGTTGGTGATCGTAACGGAGGCTAGCCAGCGATAACACGAAAGCAAGTGGCTTAAAAACCATCAACAACCCCCCTAACCCTTGTAAATACGAACAGGCTGCAGTTCCTGCTGTTTTCACGCTCGTCGTTCAAATCCTTGAGCTAGCTAACCTCAGCTAGCTTTGTTGTGAAACGGAGGATCAAAGCTGCTCGAAATGCCGCGGAATAAGACGGGGAAACGTGGCTCCGGTAAGCCGGGTAAGTAGCAATAGCAGCCATGCTAACTCGAGCTCAAGCAGGAATATAAGGGAATAGAAGTCTGAATACGGTTTGAACAGATCTAGCAGTACACTTGGAAGAAAGACTAGCAGTTTGAAGCAGGGGTATTTTTGCCATATGGAATAGACGCTAACAGACGGGCAGCCTGTTGCTTCCTAACTTTAGCATGCGAGTTGTTTTGGACCCTGTCGTGCACATCCATGTGGGTATAATCAGTGCTACAGCTTAGCAGTGCAGTCTGCATTTTCTTGGCGTTAATGCTAAAGTCAGTTTGACACTCTAATAAGCGCGAGGAGCGGTCCAGGAAAGCTTGATGCATTTTTTTAATAGCTGCAGACTTCTGCATTGAGAATTATTATTTAAGCTCATTTACATATGAATGCATCAATAAATGCAAAAAAAGGTTGCAATACAGAAGTGAATGCCCGTTTTTCATGTTTTCTTCTCCATCATGGCCATTCTTGCATTACATTCACCTTCCCCTCCGTTCATGAACCTGTCCACTGCTCTTGCTCCAAATATACAATCTATTTCAACCATCCGTTCATTCCATCATGTCCAGGCTCTCTCCGTCAGGAGGTTCTTCAGCTGCAGCTGTCGACAAAGGCGTCACTCAAAGGTAACTCCTCTGATTCTTGACTCCCGACCCCAGCTTCTACATCTGGTTCTAACCTTGTCCAGAAGCTCTTGAACCTCATGATAGTGCATGCAGCAAATCAAACGACCATGTCGTTGTCGTCTATTCCAGCTGCACTCTTCCTTCTGCGTGCCTTGGCTGTTCACTTTAATAAGATGTAGCAGTTATATCTGAATGTTCTCATTCTTTGTGTGCACGTCTCAAGTGAACACCATGCACTTGTCCTGGCTTTAAGGCAAGATTAAAAGATAGACATTACAGAAGTATGAATGTCATCTAATGACTTTGGACCTTTTCATCCACCCGTCCTGCTGCACTTACAGGTGTTTGGTTTATTTATTTTAAAAAAACTTTTCTTGTTTTATCACCATCTACTCTGATCTTGAACTGGAATTTTTCCTCTTCTTACCTGCACTAATACCATAAACAATTATTTGTTGCTTCCTGTGCGACTATGTCATGAGTAAGCAATGTCAGGTCAGCGTGACATTCTGGACGCTGAGTTAAAGTCACTGGTGACACATTGCTCTATGTGGCAATCCCTAACTTACTGTCACATGTTCCTTATTAACACATAATATAATCATGTTAATGTTTGAGCTTCCTTTGAAACCCAAAGCTTTCTGCAAACTTTAATGTACGGGATGGATGGACGGGGAGAATTTCAGTGTAAATTTTTGAAGTTGTTTAATTTATGCAGGATAACAGGATTTAAAGTTATGAGCCACAGTTCAGCAATAATCCCCAGCTGGTAGAAACATGGGGAAACCAAGTATTTTACATGCTGGTCCAAAGTGTAAGTGTGGCTAAAGGAAGAATCCCAGATTACAGAGGATAGGCTTAAGAAAAGAAGAAGGAGAACCAAAGCATTTCATTATCTTTGGGAAGAGGCCAACAGGGGCAGAAACAAGAATCACGTGTATTGTCAGTATTTAGCTTTATTCAGATAATTCAGTAGTACAGCGTTTTAAATAATCGACTTAAAAATAGTGCGAAGCTGACAATATGCAGATATAAATATCATTAAAATGACTTATTTGCCAGGGAAAAGGCAAGTACAGTGCTAACAGGATGGGGCCCAGGATACAACCTTGTGGAACACCTCATATTATTCAGTTGATGATGGATAATTGTGAGAAATGACTGACAAAGTCCTATGTGGGAGAGATACAAAGACAACCTTTTAAAGCTATCTTTAACCTCTCAAGCAATAAATGATTGTGAATGGAGACAGCACTGACAACCAGCAGTACCAGTAGAGAATACTTCTACATATTCCAGTAGAAACAGACTATTTAAACTCTAAAAACAGTAGTTTTTGTTATCGATGCAGATTTATGCATCGGTTTCCTGCAACACTCCGCGTGGTGTGGTATTTTAAGTTGAAGAATTTAGTTTTCCTTCAGGGTCTGTTTCTGGATGACTTCAAATAGGCCTTGCAGTTTTAGAACAAGCGCTGACGGTGAGAAAAATAGATGTCTGAATATTAGCTGTGCTGCTTGACTTCTCCAACTGTAGGGGTAGTGATCCATTCAGATGTTTAGCAAAGTGCCTGCAAGGAGAATGCAGGTTAATTTAGCCGTTGGAGTCCTATGTCCTCCATCTATAGCATGTGGGCTTTTTAAAAAGCTCCCACCTCCTCGGCTCAAATCTGTCAGCAGAGCCTTATTTCCAAGTGGCCGACCAACTGCTGGAGCCGTGTGAGTGACTGCTACATAAGCATAAAGTGGCAATGTGGAGAGGACACGTGAGTCCTGGCGGGGAGCTCACACTTCACTAACTGAGCTGTGTGTGGGCAGGCCTGCGTAGGAAGGTGTGGAGCTCTGTGTAACCAGTGAAGTGACCAGCAGTTCAAGGATGGTGACTGGGAAACTGCCGACTGATATTGGCCCACAGAGTGTGTTATCTCAGCTACCAACAGTATGTTTGCCTCGGGCCATTCTGTCAGAGTAATCAGAACATCACATAAGGAAAGCGCACTTCAAGGAACGCTGTTTCGATCATCGTCTTTTTTTCTGAATTTACATTTTTTCCTGTATTTCCTCATGTGTTGTTTCACAATTATTTAAAAGAAAAGAGTTATATGATTATTAACTATTAAGTAGAGAGCAGTTGTTGCTAGGAATCATGAACCGATTCTTGGTAGAGACATTTGGTGTAGTGGCAATAATACCTGCTACGCTCAAATATTAGGTGTAACAGTTGTTGCTCGTACTGTTTCCAGAGCCTTTAAATGATGGATAGGAATTAATCAGCAATGATGACAAAGGAATTAAGCAGTGCTTGGCTTGTGAATACAGGTAAGAAACTCTGTAAAGGAAAGGTAAAACTTAAGATCTGACAACAGTGGCTCAACAACTGAGTCCACTCCAGTCAAATGGCTGAACTTTAGCCTAGTTTACACTCTTTACTCTGAGGTCAAACATGGTCCTAGTTTCTTTTCATTTCTTTTTATCTGGGAAAACAGGTGGAAATAACTACAAGATATTGCAAAATGTGTCAACAAAGTTTGTGTATTTGCTGTGCTTTTGTGTTTGGTATTGAACAGAATGGAGTGATTTTCCTATTTCGAATTGCTCCAACACCGGTGACCTTTGGGCTACCCCAGCTGTCCTGTTTGACCTCGACACGAACACCTAAACACACGCATACTCGCGCACACACAGTCTGACCGTTCTGGATCCCACACACTGAATGAACGAATAAATGAAAACCACACTGGTCTTCAGTAATCCCAACAACAGTAGAAAGTCCTGAGCCAGCAGGAGTGTTAGCTTAGCTCGGCATGCCTCACTCTTAGCCCTTCTCATACACACACGGCAGAGCTGTGTGGAAACAGAACATCTGGCGCTAATAAACAAATAAAAGATGACGGAGCATTACCCAACGGAAAATCCTTGAGTTATCTGGTGTTTGCTGTGGTTAGAGACTTCATAGTATCATGTTATCCTAATGGAGCACTTTTCTGTGGAACATTCGGCTTACTTGTCATTTAGTAGAATAGGAGGCTGCTTGGTGTGATGCACTTTTTCACTTTCCTTGTGTTTTGTTTATTTATTTATTTTATATTCCACTGCAGCATGTCATTACATTTTTGGCTCCTTTCTCTTGGTTTGTGTGTTGTTGTTATTTATTTGTTTTTAATTTAAAAAAAAAAAAAAAGATTCCTAATATGCAGCAGATGTAAGGTGGTCTTAAAAAACCGAGCATAAAAGAAAAATGCTTGAAAACATTTTTTTTTCTTTGCTATACCATGTGCATACAAATGAAGCGATTCTGACCACTAAAGTCAGACTAAAATATTTAGCATTGAATTTTTTTGTTCCACTGAATCTAACACCAGTTCTGGTGTTTGTGCGAGTTTGGCTGCTTTCTGGTGTTTATGGAAAAGTCGAAGAATTACGCAGCTTTTTTCAACTATCACAGATGTGTTTGGGTTTGTGTTTTTTCCTGTTAGTTTGGTAAGCTTCACACTAAGAGGAAGTTGTGCTAACAGGTAATATAAGTGATGGGTTACTCAACACGTCCTGCTGCCTTGGTAAATGGCAGAACAGGTTTAAGTTTTACTGTAATGTTTTTTTTGCATATGATTGGAAGTGAGCTGCTTATAGTGACATAAGAGGGCCTCAGTGTCATCCAGATCTTCTTTAATCATATAATAATTGGGAGCGCTAATCAAAAGGTTTGGGCTAACTTCTGTTGTGTTTTATAACAAAAAGAAAAAAGGACTTATGTTAGACATTAAAGCATCAGTGTATACAGTTTCCATCCATCTTCTTCCAAATATAAATCCTTTTGCTCTGCTGTTTTTTCTTATTTTATCTTTTCCGTCTCCAGGTGCTAAAAATGGAGTAAAGGGAGAAGCGGCAGCCAGCGATGATGAGCTGACGTCGGACGTTCTCAGCCACTACAGCAGTGCCAGCGAGAGCACCTCGGTGGTGGAAGAGGGCACGGGTAAATACACTACACAATTCATTCCCTCTGCATGTGCATTCAGTCTGGGTTAGGACCATTATTTCCTAATTGATTTGCCACTAAACGATCTGTGTATCTGTGGCCGGAGTCTCCAGTCAAAACTTCAAACAGTTGCCTTTTAATGCAGTCGTATCAGTTTTCTGTGTTGTTTGATCTGACACAGGAAGTGAGCAGGTGGATGAGCAAACTGCCCAGGAAGAAACGGAAGACAAACTCAAACTGTGTATAGACAACCTGACTGATAAGAGGTGAGAAACATTTTTTTTATTTTTTAAATCAATCAAGAAGTGTCAAGAAAGAAAAATGAGCATGCAATGGCATTATTAACTGCAAAAAAAATGGCTTCAACACCTTTTGTTGTTGTTTTCTTCCTCATGTCTTAGTGCAAAGACTCGTCTAGCTGCTCTTGAGTCGTTGCGACAGGCCTTCTCCTCCAGAGTGCTGTACGACTTCCTGACAGAGAGGCGCCTCACCATCAGTGACTGCCTGGAAAGGAGCCTCAGAAAAGGTAATGCAAAACAACACGAATGGGTCTGGATTGTTTCAGTTAATCTTGCTTTCTGTTAACCTGTTGATGCCACTTTGTAGAAATTCAAAAGATTTATGAAAACTGTGTTTGTTTGGTTTTTGTTTGGTTTTTTTAAATGGAACGAAAGCGTGAGAATGATTTAAAAACTGCAGGTACTGATGAAACTTTTTCTCCTCGTGTGTCCAGGCAGCGGGGAGGAGAAGGCGGCGTCGGCCACGGTTTTTGCTCTGCTCTGCATTCAGCTGGGGGGCGGAGACGAGGCGGAGGAGGGCTTCAAAATGCTTCGCCCGCCTCTCACGGCCACCTTGAGTGACAGCAGTGCCAGCATAGCAGCTCGCCAGAGTGTGAGTAATCACATGAAATTTGTGAACGTTAATGCAGATCTGGATTTAGGATGGCCTATTCGGAGGGGGGAGGGGTGTTTTTTATTTTCTGCTTAAATGTTATCTGCATGATTTAGATTCTAACCAAGCCCAGATTGTGTTAGGATCACACATGAAGTGTCGCTGTCTGTCCTCAGATGCTTGTGTGTTAGTTTGACCGTTGTTACATCTGTGTCCCCGTTAGTGTGCCAGGACTCTGGGGATGTGCTGCTATGTCTCATCTGCTGAAGATGGAGAGGTGAGAACACTTTGTAGCTTATCAGTTTAATTCTAAGAAGCATAAGCTGGACGTTTTCAGAGTAAAAGAAAAAGACTTAAATAACTTATGCTGTTATGCATTGATGTTACCTCCTCACAGGACTTAATCAAGTCATTGGCTCTTCTGGAGAGTGTGTTCATGTCTTCGTACCCTAATGGAGAGGGAGTTCTGCCTACACCAAAACCTGGAAGTGCAGGTCTGCACACTGCTGCCCTGCAGGCCTGGTCACTGCTGGTCACCATCTGTCCCACTTCTAGACTGACTGTGCTGCTCAGCCAGTGAGTAAAACAACCTTCTTATGGCATCTTCTGTTATGACTGGCAACTGACTTTAGTTTTAAACTGAGAGGCGACAGCAGTAGTATCTAGCAGTGTAGCTAATTGGTAATCGTATGCCTCTTTCTTGCTGTAGTCACCTCCCTAAACTACAGGCGTGTCTTCAGAGCAGCGATGTGAACTACAGAATCGCAGTAGGAGAGACCATCGCCCTGCTGGTGGAGCTGGGGCGAGAGATAGACGAGGTACACACCTGAACAATAAGAACAGACAAGTACACTCACTTACAGGCGTATAGGTTTAAACGTCTCCTGTGTTAGTGCACTACATATTTGCGTGTGAATGTCTGCAGGAGTTTGAGGTGGAGGACGGTGAAAGTCTGTGTGAATGCCTGAAGAGTTTGGCCACAGACGGCAACAAGCACAGAGCCAAGAACGACAGAAGGAAACAACGCTCCATCTTCAGAGAGGTGCTGCATTACATAGAGGTATGTTATCTCATGTTGAAGCCGTGTAAAGACTGACAAATGTTTTTAGGTGCCCGATGTTCTGTTTTAAGTTGCTGAGTAGCTTTCTTCAACATCGCTTTACCCACATCTGAGCTTCTCACTTCTCATTTCTTTCTCCAGAACGAGGACTTCACAGAAGAGAAAATCAGGTTTGGAGTGGAGAACGTTTACATTGACAGCTGGGTGAGGAGAAGGATCTACGACGCCTTCAAAGAGATCCTCGAGTCTGGAGTCAGAGACCATCTGCAGGTGAGGAAACGGAACAAAATGCCTTCGTCTTTATCATTGATCACCAGAGTGGGCTTGTTTTCATACAGCCTCATTTACTGCCGCTGCTCGGTGCTTTCTGTCTCTTCAGTCTTGTCTTCTGTCATGTCTTGCACCGACTGCAGAAAACAAAAACCTGAAGTTGAGTGGGAAGACTGGTACTGGCTGCTCAGCCAGCAGGCTGCGAGGATACCAAATGTAATTTTGTGTGGAGGATATGCCAGTCGGCACACAATGAGCACACCTACACACGAGCCGCTTGTGTGGGCAAATCCCACTGCCTCTGTTAGGTTTATTTAGGGCAAATAAGCTATGAAATGATGCACAAACACTCTGAACTAAATGATCCAATGTTTAAAGTGACGCCTCTACTGCAAAAATCCACTAGAATGAGATACTATACCTTTAAGAAGGCATGACGTGGTACTTAATTTAGTAAGTTTAATGTTTTGTTGTTTTGTTTTTTTTAACTGGATTTTTTAAGATGCCTTTTGTATGTACCCTCCACTTGTGGTACAGGTGAGAGTTGCATATAAGTGGGACTTGTCAAGTGAAAGGTTGCTGGTTTGATTCCAGCTAGAGATACAAATCCCAGGAAGGGCATCCGGCATAAAACTGCCAAATCAAACAGGCGGAGCTCCCCGCTCTCACGACTCCTTGTAGCAAGGGAGCTGCCAAAAATAGCTTTGTTTATGGAATAAAACATACATTTATTGCCCATCCTCCTGCATCGCAGTCTGCATAGCATAAATGCAACAAAGGAAAATCGGTTTTATCGTCTAATTTTTGTTTTGGTGCAGTTCAACCAACTACTGAGAGACATCTTTGGCCTTGGCCCACCACTCATCCTGGACGCTGCGGTCAAAGGCAACAAGATCTCACGGTTTGAGAAGGTAACAGCAGCTTCTGCTGAAACAATCTGACCTCTGCCTTTGAGTATTTTCTTTAAAAATGTAGCGTTTGAAATGACCGGTGTGTGATTACAACCTTGCTTTTATTTTTTGGCTTAAACAGCATCTTTTCAACTCGGCTGCCTTCAAAGCCAGAACTAAACAGAGGAACAAGGTCCGGGACAAACGTGCCGATGTCATGTAAGAGCACGGCCACAATGAAGAAACCGAGGAACTCCTTTCATGGATACAACGTGATGCCTTCAGCTCTTCGCAAGCATACACTCAGCAAACAGGGTTATTTTTGTTTGTTTGTTCGTTTTTTTGCCACTTGTGCTCTTCACATGCAGTGTCATTCTCCAAATTTAAGGCGGCCAGCGTTTATTCTCAGTTTGCGGAGGACAGGTCCCGATGTTCTTTCAAATCAGGCGCCGGCTTTGCTGCCATAGCGTTTCTGATTCTCCACAGTGAACATGAGCTGTGAAACAAAGCAGAACTTCCTTTCAGTGGGATTATAACGACTCAATTCAGTGCAAATACAGAGGAAAAGGTAAAATCTCACTTACAGAGTCACACTCAGTTCAATCTGTTTTCCTGTCATCTGACCGGTGAGGCAGGTATTTTACATTTTGATACCTATGGTCCCATTTAATATCTTAACCTATCCAATAATGAACTGATGTTAAAAGAGCCAAGGACGTATTCTGGAAAAACACTGCCTCGCTACATTTCAGCTGCCAAACCAGAAACTAACTTTACAAACAATGCAACCTAAAGGAAAATGTGTGTGGTGTTTTGTGGGGGGGTGTGTTTTATTGGAAATTCATTCAATCATGACAATTGAAAATTAAAAAGGAAAAAAAGGGGGGGGGAAATCAAATAAGAGGTAATATTGTCATGTTTGTATTCATATATTTTTTGGAGTTGTATTTCATTTTAACCATTTATAGTGAAGAATTGTATTTTAATAATAATTTATTAAAGGGGACATAATGTGTGTGGTTTTTTAAGACTTAAAAAAAATACTACAACTTGTTTACAGACAGAATTATTGGATAAAGATGGTAAAATGAATCTGCTGCCTCTTTTTTTTTTTTTTTTTTCCCTTGTATTTTTGTTGCAGGTTGGTGACTCATACCATCTATCCATGTGTATGTACTGTAGATAAAGTGAAGATTGGGGTTTATGGAGATATGTGTTTATAAAATGTTGGCTGATAACATACACACCACTAATCAAAACTGCTGATGAGTGAGCAGTTTGGGTTTCTAAAGGGTCAAAGCCAACAGCTTTGACCCCTCACCCTGGATAAAAGTTATGATCTCACCAAACTCTTATCGGTGCTTCTTGACAAAAGTTTGAATAAAGAGAATTTAAGCACTCTGTTTTCTCCTAAGTTCATAAAGTTACATCAGAAAGGAGGTCTAGTTTCTGCCCGGAAACATGATATTTAGCGGATTTAAGTGTTAGTGTGAGCACAGGTGCTTTACATGAAAATCCTAAAATATGTGAAATTATTGTAATTTAAGCTCTAATTACCTTTAAGAATAATTTTCCAAGCTCCAAGCATAGTAATTGTACAGTGTAGTTTGGCCAAGTTTAGTCTGTGTTTTCAGAAAGAAAACACCTCATTAATCATGAGACAGATTTCACGCTGCCAAAATCCCTATTTATATATCACCGTGGACAGCGAGTAACCACTAAAAAAATAATGTTTTTAAAAAGTATGTCCTGGTCACTTTAGTTTTAAAAAATTCTTCGCACTTTCATTCAGACTGTAAATGTTTCAACGGATCTCTGCTGCCTCTCTGTGGTCATTTCCCTCAACTACACCCCCCACCCCCCCAACCTGAGCCAAGTGGTATCGCCCATTCATGAATTCAACATGGAGTCGCTGGTGCAGCGAAAATCATTCTTCTGACATGTTGAGCTGCAGCCAAAGAAGCGATATACAAACGCTAACAGAGCTGTGTGGAGGTATTCGTGAGTCGAGCTGCAGTGAGCCTCAGACTTCATATAGTTTTAACATTTAATGCACGATGTATGACCGTGCAGCGGACTGCAGCGACTGTTGAAGTTTCAGGGTTTAAGGCTTGACAGGAACTACGAGTGAACCACGACAGGCTCTGATGGAGCCCAGACAAATCACCGGGGTGTACGGAGAGGTGAGCGGCCTGCCTGCGCCTGTTTCAGCCCATGTGAGAGAAGAGCAGCTCCAGGAGCCCCGGATATACACGGTGACAGCAGGTGAGCGCTCCCCCTCCCTCCCCATGTGTGCACAGATGATGATGATGGTCATTATTTATTTATTACCACCCGGCTTCCCACTGTCAGCTAATTTATGTTCACTGCATGGATAGTTCATGAAAAAACAAACTGAAAACCTGCTCAGTACTGACCCCAAAATGTAGAGGAGTGGGAGAAAGGGGGAATAAAATGCACCCAACTGAAACTTCTTTAAGTAAAATACACGATTTATTATTAGTACATATGCTTCATAGTAGGAAGTGCTTTCCATTTAGGGTCCTTTTAAATTTAGTGTGCACTTAAAGTTGATCCTAGCCATCTACATTCAAGAATACTTCCTTTTCAGCAGCAGTTGTTCATAAGTAAGTACATAAGTGAGTGACTATGAGGTGATTAATACCCACGTGATCGCTTGGTCAGTAGGTCTTGGATATGACCTGATATCTTGGTCTGATGATCTAGTGGAGTAACTACTGGGACGTCGTGCCATGGTTGTATGAAGCTGTTAATTTGCACCTTAATGTGACAGTTTATGGAGTTGTTTTGGGGATTGGGGGGAAGTTATTTTTTTAAACACTCAGTCCAGTAGTTGTCCAATCCAGCTCACACTCTCCTCATGTTAACTGGAATCAACAAGCAAGATTAAAAGAGCTCCTCACTACTTGCTTTCATTTCAGCATAAGCAATCAGAAGATGTTTCCATGTGGAGGGCCGTTTTTGTTTGCTTTTTTGTGAGAGCCTGCCGTTTGAGTACAAGAGCAGTGACCTTGTCTTAAGGGTTTAAAAGGCTTTGCAGCGTAAACCCGTCTGTGTCGGGGGAATTCCATTCAGCCTCTACGTTACTGGTTCATTTTAAACGGGATTGTGAAGCTGAGGGATCGACGCTCGAGTCAGCTTTAACTCTGCAAGGAGAGCCAGCAACCCCCACCGTCCATCTCACAGAGGAGAAAAGCTATCGGAGAAAATAGTGCAACCATGAATAATAATTTAACTGGATCATTAAAATAACAAGTGAAGAAAATGAGCAGATATTTTGGTTTAATCTGACGGGGGAACACTATCTTTTATTATATTAACATTTTCTTGCCAGGATGTCATGCAGACACATATGGCTTTTTCTCTGTTCTGTGACAAGTAATAAACTTTTCTATGTTCACTGTGTCCATGTGCAGAGTGGAGTCAGAGCGAACTGGTCCGATGCTCCAGACTCAGATACTTGCAGGAGTTCACGCTGATCTCGGAGAGCAACACTCACAAGAGCATCAGGACTGTTCTTCCACCAGGACCGTGTGTGTCTGTGTCCGGAGAGTGAGTTGGGCCATAATTTAATAGTAATCATAATGGCACATTTTCTAATGTAAAATCTTAATTGGTTGGCAAAAAACAGTGCCTGAAAATCTCTACTGACTTGATCTCAGGTGGTTTTACTTGTCCGCCTGCTGCTGTGATGTACGAGTGCACCACAGGGTGTCTCAGAAAGCTGGAAATCCACTGAGTGTGGTTGAGGTGCAGTAGAGAAGCAGTGGGATCCCTCTGTCTGCATCAAATTTTGGAGTCAGTTTTTCTTTGTCTTTTATTTTTTTAGGTTGTTGAGTGGATTCTCTCCCATTCGAGGCCTGAGAGCTGTTATCAGAGAGACAAGCGGTCACCAGCTCCTCGAGGTAAGAAAAACGGGACGCTTCATTTTGTAATGTCTGCGTTCGCGCATCTTAACAGGCTGCTGTTTACGGTCGTGTCTGTTTAGATATGGAACTGCCACGGCCTCAGAAAATGCCTCAACCTGACTGCTCTTAACAAACATGGCCGAGTGTATGATGACGGTGAGATGAAATCCTGACGTATCGCCACCAGAAACCGATAAGAATCAAGGACACGGTCTCATCACCGTGCTGCCATATTGTTCTGCATCCATTTACGTCTGTATTTTTAAAACAAACAAACACTTATTCTCACATGTGTTTATTTTCAGCCCAGTTTGGCTGCCTGTCGTGGTCAGCGTGTGAGAACAAACTGCTGTACGTAGCGGAGAGAAGCAAGAACGCATCAGCCGAAACGCAAGATGGGGGACACGCGTGGAGAAAGGTATGATGCAAACATATGTTCGTGCTGTTTTGCTAACCTTACAGCAGAGTGTTTGAGTGCCGGACTCTTGTTCTGTTTTTTTGGGGGGACGTGGGTTCCGATGCCCAATCAGGACAGGAGTTTGTACTGTGAAGATTGGGGGGAGGCCCTGACCAATAGGAGCGAGCCGGCAATTTGTGTGGTGGATTTGGAGATCGGCACGGCCAGCGTGTTGGAGGGCGTTCCGCCTGATGTTTCACCTGGACAGGTGAGGATGCAGAAGTTTACGGCACTGAACCTTAAATGTTCAAACACCTTATTCTGTAAGTAACTTTCATACAAACTAACAGGAGGATGTTTTTTTCTCTCTCTGTACATTTGTGTGTTTTTATCTCCAGGCTCTGTGGGCTCCCGGCAGTCAGGCAGTGTTTTTCATTGGCTGGTACCACGAACCCTTCAGACTCGGACTGAAGTTCTGCTCCAACCGCAGGTTAGAGAGCTGCTTTAAATGCGCTTACAGAAACAGCAAAATGACACTGAAACTTGTGAATGTTTTCAGACACTATGAAAAGAAAATGTAGCTAGTTTGACTGAAGCAAATACACGATTTCTGTATACATATACATTTAAAATGTACTTCTTCACTTTATGTCTCTGATGGTCTAAACTCTTTCAGGTCAGCCTTGTTCAAGATTGATCTGTGTGGACATTGTGGTGAGAGCATTCTCTTTGTCTGTTTGTTAATATATTAAAGTTGTGCCCCCACTTTGCTCAGCTAGCCCCTCTCGTCTTCCAAACCAGAACGTCTGTCGGGGGAAAACCTTTCAGTGTCTAATCCCAGGCTAAGTCCTGATGGGTCCACGCTGATCTACCTGCAGGGTGCAGTGTTTGGTCCTCACAACCAGTGCCTCAGTCTGCAGCAGGTGCTGTATGTGTGCTCATGTATGTGGTGTTTTTGTGCATGTCTGTGTGTTCTTTCTCTTAATGGCTGACTGCGGACTGACTCATGGATCATCCTCCACAGCTGGATCTGGAAAGCGGGGAGACATCTACGCTGCTGGATGTTGTCAGCAGGCCACAGGCTGGTACGTTACAGTTCCTGAAGGTGCCAAAAGAGAGGCTCGTGTCAGTTTCAATTAGAATTTTGTAACTATGATGGATGAGTTTTTCAAAATTCAGATTTGAAGAACTGTAAATTCTCACAGTAAGAGATTAATGCATCAAGAGAACTTAAGTGTTACTTGTGATTGCTCGTAAAGATTGAGGAGCTCGGTGGAGAGTTGAACTCCTCTGCACGTCTTTCTGTTCCAGGTGAGTTTGCAGGCATGTATGAAGCGCTGCCGTCCTGCTGCTGGTCTGCAGACAGCCAGAGAGTAATGTTCAGCAGCGCCTGCAGGAACTGGAAGGTAACAAACACATTTCTCTGGCACAACCTGGTATAACTGAAACAACTCCTATTTTTTTGTCTATAACATGTTGTGTTCGTGACACACACACACACACACACACACACACACACACACACACACACACACACACACACTTCTCCATGGCTCATTTTGCGTTTCTCTCTTTCAGGGTCTCTTCCTAGTTGACAGAAGATCAAAGATAGTCACCTCCCTCTCTGATAGTAAGAGTCCGTCCTCTCCTCCACCTCTATCACCACCACCACCACCTCCTCCTCCTCTTTCCCTCCTGTCCTCATCTCCATCACTTCTTTTCCCTCCTCCTCCTTCTCCCCTCTCTCCTCTGCTCCCCCCTTCCCCTTTCCCATGTTGGGCTTCCTGTCCTCTCCCATCTCCTCTTTTCCCTCCTCCAGACGATTCCCCCTCTGTTTCTCATTCATCATCTCCTGTTTCTCCGACTCCTCCTTCCCCTTTTCTTCCACCTCCGCCTTCTCCTTTTCTTCCGGTTCCAGTTCCTCCTCTGCCTCATGAATCTCCCCTTCCTCCTCCACTTCCTTCTGATTCTCTTTCTGAACCTCCCCCTCCTCCTCCTCCACTGTTTAATCTTCACCAGGACGACAAGGGAGAACAGAAAGGTATGACAAGACCAAAAAAAAGAACAGCACATCTTACCTCTCTAAGGGTTGACCTTTCTCTCTGTTTGTTTCACCCCTGTCAAGAGCCTGTGTGTTTATTCTTCATCTCTTCTTTCACCCTCTTCACCTCCGTCTTTGTTTCCTCCTCTTCAGACCTCTCGGATTCTTCTTCCCAACTTTATGGCAGCTGGAAACTGCTGACAGTCCAGAGAGACCTGATGGTGGTCTGCTGCTCCAGCCCGAACACCCCTCCCACTCTGGTCGGACAAACCACAACGCCACATGTGAACACAAACATGCAATTCATGTGTGAATGTTTTCAGTTATTTAAAATGATTTAATATGTTTCTGTTTATCTGCCTCTTGTTTCCACGGGGATGGACGTGCATGCAGAGGGTGGGGTTTGTCCCGCGTGCAGGTGAGGCCGTGTCCTGGCAAACTCTGCAGGAGCCCCTCATGACCTTTGACTTCAACTGGAAAGTTCTAGATGTGACTCTTCCATCGGACGAGGAGAACGCAAACTACCGTGAGCTTTCAGTTTCTCCTTCAGTAGACGTGTTTTGAGTTTCAGCTCCATTGTCCTCTTACTTCCTCTCTGTCTTATACAGCTGGCTTAGACTTTGGTGCAGTCTTGGTTAAACCATCTCGTCCCCTTGGTGAAACCAGGACACCTCTTGTGGTCTTCATCCATGGTCTGTATTCATGTCCCTACTTGTTATGCCGTGTTATTGCCTTTTTTCTGTCTACTGTGTGAGTGATTTATTAAATCGTTTTCCTGTTATTGCTGTTTGCACCACTAGGGGGCCCTCACTCTCAGTTCCCTGCAGAGTGGAACAGCACCACAGCTGGGCTGGCTAAACTCGGCTTTGCTGTGCTCATGGGTGAGATACATGTGCTGCGTAGATTTTGTCAGGCTCTCATGCCGTGCACACAAGTTTAACATTTTGGAAAATGAAGTGGATTTAATTTAATTTAAGGTAAAGATTCAAAACTGGATTAGCTTGTTGTCTTCAGAGAGTTATAAATACAGCAAACGGTATATTTGTTTCTTTTTTGGTTTATTCAGTTAATAGTAATAATTAAACAGACCATAAAAAGTACACATGTGAAACAATGGAGTAAAGGCGCTGATTCGCTACCCATTTTCTGCTGCTTATCTGAGTCCAGCTCTCAGGGGTAATAGTCTAATCATAGAACCCCAGACCTCCCTCTCCCCAGCCACCTCCTTCAGGGACATTGAGATGTTTGAAAGCCAGCCAAGAGATAATCTTTCCAGTGTGTCCTGGGTCTTTCCCAGAGCTGCCTTCTTGTAGGACATGCCTGAAATACCACTCTTATGCAAGGGCCAGGAGCCCTCCTAATCAGTTGCCTGAACTACCACAGCTTTCCCTTTCAATGTGGAGGAGCAGCAACTTTACTCTGAGTCCCTCTTCAGTGACTCCTCACCCTGTCTCGTGAGAGCCCAGCAACCCTTTGAAGGAAGTTAATTTTTGCAGCTTGTATCTGTGATCTCATTATTTCAGTCACTACCCAGAGGCTCGTGACCATAGGCGAAGTCAAAGCTTTGTCTTCACACCAGTCAGTCGGTCGGTGTCCTGCTCCACTCTATCATCACTCATAAACAGGACCCTGACATACTTAAACTCCTCCACTTGGGTCAGTACCCTGTCCCTGACCCGGAGTCGACACACCTTTTTTTTGTCAGCTGAGAACCGCGGCCCAAGTGTGTCTCTGATTCTTTTTATTCTAAATATGAACCTTTAAAAAAAAAAAAAAACATATATATACATAAATACACGATCATCCCACCATTACCAGATACATTATGTCATCTTGGTTTTTTTTAATAAAAGAAAGAAAATACAGAAACTTAATATCTTCTGGTGAACAAGCAAATCAGTCGCCATCTACAACAACTACAAGCCTTTCAGGGTTAATATTATTAATATTGATATTGTTAGTATTTCTTTAACATTTCAGTTTTGATTTTGTGGTTTTTCCCTTTCTAATTTTGTGTCTCTACCCAGTGAACTACAGGGGATCCACGGGGTTCGGCCAGCACAGCATTTTGTCACTGATCGGTCAGATTGGGAGCCAGGATGTAAAAGATGTGCAGGTATGTCCTTTTTGTTTTTTCTGCTCCCAAATCCAGGAAAGAGTGATGTCAGCAACAAATCCTGCCAGTGACGCAGTTTGTCAGAATTACAAAAACATAATTATTTTTCCCATATTTGACCATATCTGCACATGTAGCTCTATCACTTACACAGTCACCCCTGCAGATGTAAGGAAATGATCTGTCCTGGCTTCCTTGTCTTTCACCCAGAGGGCTGTGCTTACTGCGCTGGAGCGTGACCCGAACCTCGACCCCGATCGCTTGGCTGCAATAGGTGGTTCTCACGGCGGTTTCCTGGCCTGTCACCTGCTCGGTCAGTATCCTGAGTCCTACAGAGTGTGCGCAGCCAGGAACCCTGTCATTAATGCTGCTACTCTATTGGGAACCAGTGATATAGTGGACTGGTGAGGCAGATATGCATCGACAGATCAGAGCTTTTGTTCTGCTGAATCAGATCAAATCCACTTCATACGTGAATGCTTTCTGTCACCCCATCTCCAGGCGTTACACCAGTGCTGGGTTTCACTACTCGTACGACCAGATACCCACTGCTGAGGCCCTGGCTGCTATGTTACAGAAGTCACCCATCGCACATGCCGCCAAGGTCAAACACAAACACAAAAATCCCATGTGATAACCTTAATGAAACGACCAGAAGCGATAGCTACAAAGCTGCTTTAATAAGGAAATCTTCTTTAGACCCTTCTAGAGCTCACAATGCTGATTAAATCCCAGACTCTACAATGACGAGACAAAGGTGCCTCAGAGATGATGTTACCGCTCTTATACTCTCAGTTGTGTCTCTAAAAACTAAGCCCGCCCTGTGAAAGTTCAGTCGTTGCAATTGTAAACACAGGACTTTTTTATAGTGATGTTTTTTGAGTCAAAAATGTGGGTAAAGAAATGTGCTGTGTGACAATGTGCAGATCAAGGCTCCGGTGCTGCTGATGCTGGGAGGCAGAGACAGGAGGGTGTCTCCACACCAGGGGATGGAGCTTTATAAAGCACTGAAGAGCCGAGGTTCACCTGTCAGGTACGACGGGGCACAACAAACTACATAAAGACAATCTGACAGTGTGAGCCCTGCCACACTGGTTTTACTCATATTCAACTCAGTCATTCCTGTCATTTATTTCTTTAAAATCAGGTTGCTGTGGTTTCCTGAAGATGGACATTCTCTGTCCAGAGTGGACACACAGGTTGACTGCTTCCTCAACACAGCGCTGTGGCTGCACCAGCATCTCTGACCACGCACACACACACGTACGCACGCACAGCCACGAGGCCGTTTTTGTTGGTTTTTTTTGCTTCAGCTCGACGCTCTGAGAAAAGTGGTAGAAATCTGGTTTTTGATCAAAGCTGAGAATCTTAAACATCGCAGACTTTTTAATAACTAAACAACGCTTTTTTAGGTAAAGTAAAAAAAAATAAAAGCATGAAATAAAGAACATTTTTACAATGCAGCAATCATGTGTGCATGTCTTGTTTGTTTTATCATACATCACTTTATCTAAGCCAGGGGTGTCAAACATAAGGCCCAGAGGCCAGAATGGGCCCGGTAAAGAGTTCAATACGGCCCACTGGCGAGTGTATAGATTGTGACGTTTTAAACTGTATTTTCATATTTTTTACAACTTTTTCTATTGAAAGAAATGTCTGTTTCTACACTAGATAGAAAAAATGTATATTTTTTTATTGGAAAACTTTTTCTGTAATTTTATGCACTGGTCCGGCCCACCTCAGGACCAGTGACTCTATGTGGTCACTTCCCAGTCCAGGCGGCCAAAGATCTACCAGCACACATGGGGCATGTAATTTAAGGAACTATCCAGCAGATGGCGGTCTCTTCATATTGTAGCCATAGACATCAGCTGGCTATGCATGTGTCGGTTCAGATGCATGAGATTAGCCAACTTAAATGAGTAGCCATCAAACAGGTGGTTGTAATCACATCTGCTGCGTTCAAGTTAACACAGAAATAAATGAAAAGTGGAAAAACTGAAAAATCAAAGCAAACCAGGACTCCAAGTGTCATTTGAGTCTTCGTAAGCACACAGACCCGCTGCAGAGCTGCAAACCACCTGAAACTTAAGCTGGAGCCTTTAAATGAGACTCTCAAGCAGCTTCCTCATGTGGCTGCCTGAACAAATAGTCTACTGTAATGCTGACCTTTAAGCACAGGCAAAGAGATAAAGCAACTCCGGGAAAGAAACGTGTTTAGATTTAATGGTGATGAACTCTGCAGGAAAGAAATCCTAGATATCTGGTAAAAAAGATGGTTGTTTAACTTGTCTTTAATCCATTTTGCACTAGGCTGGAATTTCCCTTATTTCTGGGGTGCTTCAATCATGACTTCCCCACAAACACCGGAGTGTTTAATATAAAGCTGTAATTTTCCACTTGCAAACCTTACACTTGGCTAAGAGGTGTGCTGAAACAGTGGCTGAGGAAAGCAGAGCCAGTTTGTCAGTACTTTGGTGGCCTTGTCGATAGTGGCCTTGAACAGTACCACGAGACGCCGAGGTGGGCGATGTCTTCCAGAGGTCTCACGCTGGTGTCCCAGACACGGTGGCGGAGATAATTGGCCTCCCCACCAACACTTTGCTCCTGTGGCCTTGACTGCAGCAGCTGCCGCCTGATGAAGTCACTGCCACGTGGGTGTTGGGTGGGGTCACCAATTCTGAGTGAAAGACGGAGGTTGCGTTGATGAGGAAGTGACAAATGAAGACGAGGAGTGAGACAGAAGCGAGCCGGTGTTCGAGACAATGAATGAGCCAGATAGAAGGGAGAAGTTCCTCTCAGCGGTATTTGCTGTGTGGGCTGGGGCTCAGAGGTGAAGCACTGTTGAAAGCTGGAGACAGGGAAAAGACTCATGCTCATGCTGGGTGAATGTAGGAGGTAGACAGACAAAGAGAGGGAAGAGTGAAAGTGTGTTGTCCGACACTGGTGGACAAAGAGCCTTTGGTGTTTGGTTCATTCTGGTGCTTCCCTGCTGCAGCTGGCTGCAGGACAAGTAAAGTAAAAGAGAACAGCAGAGGACGATGGAAACGAGCAAGGGAATCAATCTGGCAGTGTTGCAAGTGCATCCTCTGGAGAGCATGAGCAACAAATGTAGTGTGTCCTTAAAATCTGAGTGAGCTGAAGGAGTAGAAGACAAAAGAAAAAGATAGATGTCCTAAATCACTATCTTTAGCTGATGAACAGTATCTGAAAGACATGTCCTTAAGAAATAGAAGAAAATCAAGTAAAGATCCGACACAGGACCTGAGAGATACACTTGGCCTTTCACTTGATCAGTTTGAAGCCTCATTAGAAATTGCCTCAGTGGAACGTGGCTCCCAGTCAGCCATTCTTAGAAATCAACAAGCCTGGAGAACTATTCCTGAACAGTAGAAATTACAAGGAAGAAAGGACAAGAAAGCTCAGCTAAGAGAGATCAGGCTGTGTGAAGAATAAAGGTGGTCATATCAAGCGCTCATTTTTAAGCTCATTTTTGCAGAATATGCTTTTTATGTGTTTGAATGTTTCAACAATATTTATTTAAATTTTCCAAACAAAAAGTAAAGAAGTGAGGACGGGATCAATACTTTTGCACAGCACTGTACACATACTTACATACACATGCCAGAGGAAACAGGCCTAAATAACTCTTTCACTGCTGCGGTTTAGAAGCCCCGTATATTTTCAAATCCACATAATAAAACAAAAACTGCAAACTGTGTTAAAGGTGAATGAGATGGCATTTGATGTCGACGGGCTTTGAATTTGTCTCACTTTTCTTCTGGCTGCAAAAGTTTGTTCCAACATTCATTTCCTAGTCATCAAATGTAAAACAATGGATTCACAAGGTGAGTAAGTTTAATTCTCAGCCGCAACCTTTCAACATCTGTTGCTCTTCCACTTTAGAGTGGGAATTTCCCATCTCCTCACCCACACCCTTCAGCCATGGCCTTCACCTGTGGACACTGGTTGTGTGCCAGGGTGTTACGTGTGCATTGCTGAAAAGAGCCAGTACAAAAAAATTGGTCCTTTTACTGTCTAACTTTAAACAAATTAATAAAATGCATCCCAGGCCTTTTATTCCTTAGCATACTTACAGTACGTCCCTCAGCATAGTCCTTAGTCCCTGTTATTTCCTTTGTCTTGTTGTTTTTTAGCATGAAAGAGCGATTGTGTGCACACACAGTGTTCATTCAGGAGCCTATTAAAACGGGCCTTAAAGAGGGGAAGCAGCATTTTACCATCTCCCTTTTGATTCACCCTTTGACTGTAAAAGGCTGTTTGAACAGGAAGAGCCCCAGTCACTAAAGGAGAGACCTTCCATTGTGTTAGCGCTACGTGGATTGCAACCTTTCACTTTTATTTTTTTGGTGTCATTCCTTTTCTGTCACGTGAGCTTTGTTTAGAGCTGTTGAGTCACAACAGAGCCGTTTTGTTTCTGGGATTCATGAAGGGATAGCTTTGGGTTTGTCATCGATACAAAACAAGCTGTGCCATTGTCTGTAGAGTCTGGGAGGTAAGGTTGGTGGTTATGTGGGCACAGTAAGTACTTTTGGGGTCTGCTTCTTGTTTGCTTTCGGATCAGTGTTTTTATGCGAGCTGACAAAGTGTTTCTGTTTGTCTAAAAAGGGATCTTTTGGATCATTTTTCCATATATGTGCCAGTGCATTAAAGACCCAAGTGTAATTATACCTGTTTCCAAAGCAAATCAGTTGTTTTTTCTTGATTCCAGGATGATGATCTGTCTTGGTCTAAGAAATTTCCCCAAATTGAATTAACAGCAACATGAGGAAATCATTTGGTGTGTTGTAAGAAAATAAGGTTTTTAGAATTTAATGATGGGCAATAAAACCTGAGATAAAGAGCTTCTAAGTGTTGAGCCATTCTGAACAGCTAATACATTTCTCCCCACTCTGAGTGAGCAGTAAATCTACATCTACTGTATTATCAAAGTCTCCAGCAGATCATGGGAATATTCCCCCTTTAGCTGTGGGAGCTGTCTGGACTCCATCATACACAAACCTCTTTTCATCTCTCCTCCTCCAACCATTTGGCTCGGCTCCATCTTTCTTTTGTCACATTTATCTTTCTTCTTATTCCCATGCTGCATCCTAAGCCACTTTTGTACCAGTGCCATGCAGGATAATAGCAAGGGTGGGTAGGTGGGAGGGGGCTCGCTGTTATCCTGAGAACAACTTACACCAAAGGATGACAGGACAGCTGCAAACCCCTCGTGGTGCTGATATATTGATATCTCTTATTGTTGTTGTGGCTTGTTGTCGTAGTTACCGTGAGCATGAACGACCTGTTGGTTAGAGAATCTGCTTGAACTGAAGGTAGGAACGTGTTTGTAGATGCAGCATTCCTTCACCTGAATTTGATTATACAGGCCGGGGCAGTGCATAATGGTCTTTATCTGGCAAAGAAGAAGGGAAAAACAGTGAAAGTTGATATTTATGTAATTGAAAAGACATTTTACTGATTTTTTTCACTTAAGGAAGAGTTTACTTGCTTGTTTTGTAGGTCCTCTAGAAATACTTGACTGTAGCATTTGGAAATCTGACCACATTTTTAGGGGAAAGGGGTTTGGCAGATGATGTTGTTTACTAGGCAGAGCAGACATTAAGACACTAGTGCTTTAATAGTATGTAAAGGATTCATTGTTGTCGGGATGAGACATCTTGGTCTGGCTGGAATGCCTAAACACTTTGATTTTTAGCCTCTGAGGAAGGAATACAATGTTTTCAAGGCTCGGTTAGAGTGTTGTTGCCTAAACACTCTCAAATAATTTGCCAAACTATACTACATTGCCAGAATTATTCACACACCCATCGAAATCGTTGAATTCAAAAGTTCCAATCTCTTGCATTGTTGCAAGTGTTTAAATGAAACACCTAAGCATGCAGACTCCTAGAAATATGTGTGAAAGAGTCTCTCAGGAGCTCAGTGAGTTTCAGCGTGGTACTGTGATAGGATGATACCTTTACAACGAGTAAAAAGGTATCATCAAGTTCAGTCTTGAAATTTCCTCACTACTTAATATTCCGCAGTCAACTTTTAGTGGTATTATAACAAACTGGAGGCAACTGGGAACCACACCAACTAAGCAATGAAATGGTCGGCCATGTAAATTTACAGAGCAGGGTCAGTGGATGCTGAGGCGCAGCGGTCGCCAACTTTCTGGAGAGTCAAATTCTACAGACCTCCAACTTTCATGTAGCCTTCAGATTAACTCAAGAAAAGTGTGTAGAGAGCTTCATGGTTATCCATGGATGAGCAGCTGCATCCAGGCCGTGCATCACCAAGACGAAGCAAAGTGTCGGATGCGGTGGTGTAAGGCATGCTGCCACTGGACTCTAAAGCAGTGGAGACGTGTTTTTTGGAGTGATGAATCACACCTCTCCATCTGGCAGTCTGATAGAGTCTTGGTTTGGCATTTGCCAGGAGAACGCTACTTGTCTGACTGCACTGTGCCAAGTGCAAAGTTCGGGGGATTGTGGTGTGGGGTTGTTTTTCAGGAGTTGGGCTCGTCTGCTTAGTTCCAGTGAAACAAACTCTTACTGCTTCAGCACACCAAGATATTTTGGACAATGTCATGATCCCAACTTTGTGGGAACAGTTCGGGGATGCCCCCTTGCTGTTACAGCATGACTATGCACCAGTGCACAAAGCAAGGTCAGTAAAGACATGGTGAGCGAGTTTGGTATGGGAGAATTTGACTGGCCTGCACAGAGTCCTGACCTCAACCTGACAGAAAACCTTTGAGATGAATTAGAGCGGAGACTGTAAGCCAGGCCTTCTCATCCAACATCACATGTCTGACCTGGAAGAATAGTCAAAAATTCCCATAAACACTCGTAAACCTTGTGGGAAGCCTTCCCAGAAGAGTTGAAGCTGTTATTCCTGCAAAGGGTGAACCAACACTATATTATTATATATAAGAAAGGAATATTAAGTGTGAATGCAGATGAATGGACACATTTGGTAATATAATTCAATTCATTTCAGTATTATTTATATAGCGCCAAATTACAACAGTTGCCTCGAGGTAAAAAACCCCAACAGGCAGATGACCACTTCTGAGACAGCACTTTGGTGACAGTGGGAAGGAAAAACTCCTTTTTAACAGGAAGAAATCTCCAGGAGAACCAGGCTCAGGGAAGGATGGCCATCTGCAATAACGGGTTGGGTATGAGGGGAGGAAGACAAGACAGTGACACATTATGGAGTTTAGCTATGATGCAGGTAGCAGGAACTCCTGCAGTGAAGTTATACTTTCTTTATTTTTTTCTCAAATAGTCTGAACCTAAACTTGTGCTAGAGTCACACTGGAAAAAACAGTGGTTTGGGCCCATGGCATGACCAAAATTCCAGAAATAAAGTTAATTATAATATATTATTATCATTATTATTAACCTTATTATATACGTTTTTTGTTTAATAGCATCAAAATGGTGGTTATACATAATCTGTTGGTGATAACACAAAGTGACTGTGATAAATTGGTAAAAATTACAAATCTGTTGCCATCTACATACACAGAAATTCATATTAACTACTTACATTGAGAAGCCAGCCTAAATTTGATAACGAATAACAGGAAGGATGAATGGACTTTATTTTATTCATTTTTTATGTCCTCCCAATAAATGTTCTGAGAAACTTTTGCATTACACAAGCTCCTCACTTTACTGTTGCCTAAGAATAAAAAAAAATGAATTATGCAATAACTTGTTTGTTTTCTGACAAGTTTTTGTTGCTTGTAACTTTTTACATTTTTTTCTTTTTAGCCTATCCTCATTATTCAAGTGTTCATTTACTCTTAAACTCACACCAGACTCATCTGTGGCAAAGCTAGCATGACCCTGGCAGATTACTATAACCATTTTAACTGCAGAAGAACATGTTTTCACCCTTTAAGCTCTCCTGACCATCTAACTCTCTGAACTCAGAGCTGATTCAAACCACCTGATTTTGCTGTCAGATGTTCTGCCAGTGCGCAGGAAACTTTCACTTTGTCTAAACACTAAAAACATATATAAATATTTTGGGTCTGGCCTTGTGGTGTTCATAACATTTCCCGGCATTAATACCTTTTTTTGACTCTTCACTAATAAAAAACATTTACTTTATGTTCATAACTTATAAATCTTAATATTTTCTCTGCTAGCAGAACTGCACTTCTCACTAAAAAAGCACCTTTCCCAAACTCAACTCCCTTTTGGGCAACTGCTAAAGCCACCGAAAACTAATAAACCTTTTTCCAAGCACCATTTAAAATCCATTAATGCACATGTGCAGATGAAGCCACACACTATCCTAGAGACATATCTGTTTCTCTTTTATAGGTGACAGATTGCAGAATTATCTAAAAACATCACATTAAACGAAACAGAGTAAAAGCCCGTAGTAAGGATCACCTCATAAAAAGCTTCTTTTATCAAAGCAGGTTTTAAATGGAGATTTAAATACAGACACACATGCTTCTATAGATAACTCCCCAGGCAGGCCTCTTGCCCCATCACAAAGTCTGATGGGTTTTTGATCCCCACCATCAAGTCTGCATTAATTCCTACCAAGGGCACATAAGCTAAACATGAATTACTAAAACCTGGGTCTGACAATATTTTGATTTTCTTCTTTGTCAGATCAGAGAGCTGATAGTGTATTCTGCATTCAAAGATAGGATTCTCCAAGCTAAGAAACACAGGCATTTTATATAAACAGAAACTAGGAGAGGAGGCCTCAGCTCTTTATGTTTTTTTTGAAGAGAGCTACTGAAACCATATTCTGGATCAATAGTTTTTGCTGCTTATTACCTTGTAAGTACCAGGCTAGATTTTTCTCAGTAAACCCTGCTGCCTTTGACTTATGTGACTGACTTGGTTGCATAAACTATTCAGTACAGGACAAACTGTTCACTGTACAATTTGTGCAGAAGTTTTATTAAAGTCTTAAAAGAGTCAATTACACCCCAGAGCATCACTTATACTAATCTAAGCTCATCCATGCCAGATCTACCAGGCCCCAAAACTGCAACATTAACAACGAAGATCTGAATGTAGTGTATATTAAACCCCCCATTCAGAACTGTTTTTGAGCACTTTGTTGCTTGTGCAGTTTTTATTCAAAAAACTGTTTTGCTCACGTCAGCAGCTTTCTTTCTTTCCTGCGTTTGTCTCAGCATGTGTGCGTGTTTGCCTGCATGTATGCGCAGTGTGTGTTTGTATTAATGATCTATGCAGTGAAGCGTTTTGTATCACGTGTAATGCATAATTCATTGACAAGTGATGGGGTGTTCTTTCATTAGTCAAATGGGATGCGGCTACCACCTGTCATTACACTGCTCACTGATTCATATTCTGTGTGTTTGTGGGCGTGTGTATGTATATATGTGTGTACTTGATTTATATAATTTTAGTATTTGCTGTTTAAAATTGTAGTGTAGCTATTTTTTTTAAATCTACAATTACTGTATAGTGATGCCACTATAGTTTTTTATTAGATTTATGTCGGAGAGTATTTGTAAACAAAGGAGTTCCAGGCTTATGTTTTATCTAAAATGATAATGTAAACAGAACTGCCTTTTGATGTAATAAATGTACAATATTTTTTAATGAATTTGAAAACATTTTTGTGCATTCTGTTAAAATTTTTATGCATTTTTATTTTAAATGTTACATCTAATCTGAATATGTGATTCTAAATGTTATGTCCCATCACTTGTTATGTGTTTTGGAGTATGATAGACCATCGGTGATGCATCAATGGTGATCTCAGAGTCTTTCAGAGTCTCAGAGAAATTTTCATTATATTTCCTAGGACACATGACCCAAATGACTGAATTGGATAGGTGTAAAAAAAGAAAAGAAAAAGAATGCATATATTTCCTGGGATGTAGCGATGCTAGTTAGGTAGCTGTCCGATAGCTGCAGACAAACATTTTACTTTTATACTTCCTGAGTCAGGGGTGTTGGTTAGAAGTCTCTGCTCCTTATGAGGTGCAGATGGAGAAGCCGAGAAATGAGGCAAGACTGTTTGGATTTGTGTTTGCTCAGTTGTGTACATTCACATGCACATTAAGTTAGGGTGCGAGTGTGGGGGTGTTTTAATTTTGGCTGGAGCCTTTTGGTTTATCCAGTAGGGATTTCAGACAGCGAGGGTGTGTGTGTGTTTGTGTTTCATAAATGCTGGATTACCTCTCCTCCATCTCCTCCCCACCTTTACACATGAAGAAGCCAAGTCCCACTTTCTGAAACACACAAACAGCCACACACAGATAGCCACGGTGGGTAAACTACACACGTTTTTGGCTTTGTTTGACCTTTCATTTATTTATTTTTTAAAGTGCAGTGACTCCGAATGTGGTCTAAATGTCAACCTTGCTCAGTACCCAGTGTGTGTGTGTGTGTGTGTGTGTGTGTGTGTCTAATCGTCCCTCTGTATTTATATTAAGATGCAGCAGGCGGCGTGTGTGCAGCAGCATTGCTTTCTTTTTAAGACTTACTGCTGTACTTGAAGGGATGCGCGCATGTGCATGTTGCATAAATGTCCCACCTCATGTTTATTCATCAACTCCTCAAACTTCTTTGCAGCGTTCGACAAACTCTGCACACTTTGATCTCCGGATCACTCAGATAGCTGAGTCAACAAAAAAAAGCAAGAAAAAAAAGAAGCTAAAAGCTAAAGACACACACAAACATTCTGCTGAACACAGACACTGAACGTGGACACACCAGAACAGCACAAATAAACTTGTTGTAGACACACACACACACACACACACACACACACACACACACACACACACACACACACACACACACACACACACAACCAAGCCATATGCATAAATATCGATCTCCAATCAAACAGCTTCATGATGCATCTAGAACTGCTGAGTTTCTTTTAAATATGGATAAGTCCAAATTCTATATTTAATCAGTGCTGAACTGGACTTAGAAATTAGAAACAGAGACAACATTTATTCTTTATTTTTAAAGGACCTGTTTCCAAGCTACTATAGTGTGACTACTAAGTTAATAACTTTCTACAGTACATCTTTTGTAACAATTGTTGGACGCTAGCTTTCCCTTAAGGAGCATAATATATTACTGTCATTTGTATTAGTGCAGAAAGAGTTGAAAATAAAAATATTAAGAAGTTTATCCAGTTTTGTTCAGTGTGTATTTGGGGGCCGTGCTATACCATCATTTTCCCAGGTATCTAGTGTGTCAGTTAGAAGTTAGTTATCTAAATGCATTGCTTGTATATATTCTCAGTATATATACTGCTTCTATGTACACTCACTGGCCACTTTAACAGATACACTTTGTCAGAGGTTGGGCCTTTTGCCTTTAAAGCTGCCTTAATTCTTCATAGCACAGATTCAACCAGATGCTGGAAACATTCCTGAGATTTTGGTCCATATTGAAATGATAGCATCGCACAGCTGCTGCAGATTCATCGGCTGCACATCCATGATGTGTGTTTTCCATTCCACACAATATTAGACGTCTACTGACGTCCTGTCAGTGCGCCCCAGGGCATGTAGCTTGCCATTGCCAGTGTGTGAATGTGTGTGTGAATGGGTGAATGACTGAATGTAGTGTAAAGCGCTTTGGGGTCCTTAGTGACTGAGTAAAGCGCTATACAAATGCAGGCCATTTTACCATTTTACTGGACTGAGATCTGATGACTGTGGAAAACCAGTTTGCGATTATTTGGGCTTTGTGACATGGTGTGTTATTCTGCTGAGGGCAGCCATCAAAAGATTTTAAGCACTGAATTGTGGCCTTGTGATAGGCTGATTAGATATTTGTGTTAATGTGCAGTACCTAACAAAGTGGCCGGTGAGTGTGTAGTGCTGAGGTTGACTTTTCCTTACTTGGACCTTTCCACTTGTAGGGCCTGTTTCACTGATGGCCTTGTGTCTGTTGAGAGTCTATTTTTATCCTACATGCCTGCTAGACCTCTGAGTAACCAAAGTGGTATTATAACTGATTTCTCCTTGCCAAACACCCGAGGGTGTGTTCACCACAGTGCACGCTAAAATGTAATCTTATGTGGTATCTCATGTCTTTACATGCATTTTTATCAGTGTGGGTTTTGATCTTTCATGTTTGCACAGGATTTTATTTGCATGGGCTAACTGTTTGTGCATGTGTTAGCTGAAGCAGGCAACGGGTTTGTGATAGCTTGTGTTCAGGGCGCGGTGGGCCCCTGCCAGCTGGCACGGGAGACCCTGTGCCATCAGAATATTGGTGTGAGTTTCATCTGTCTGGGCATTCAGTAAAGGTGCCCGTCATGCTTGGCAAACACAACGCTCAGCACCAAAACATTCCCTCTTTCCTTTTCCACAGGCACACACAAACACATGCACACTTGATACGTTGCAGTACTTGTATGCTGATACTAATATTTGTGAAGGGCGCTCCAACTTTCCTCACAAAGTAATCAATCAACCGGGCTAAACACCGACCTGCTCCAGCAGAAAACAGCAGCTGTGGCATGTGAATATGAATTGCCAGTGAACGCGATGCATGGTAAGAGTTCCAAACGGTTAATAAATAATCCTTCCTGAGAACATATGGTTCGGGTTTGAGCCTCATTTGTGACACAGATGTCTCATTTCTCCGGCAAGATGCTTCCCTGTTTCGCCTGGTCACGCTGCTCATGGTGTCCAGCTGTAATGAGAAATAAATATTGATAGAGGATGGATTAATGCGGTATTGTGTTGTTAGAGAGTTTAATGTGGGAATTGTCAATCTGCTCAAGTTTATTGTCCTTTTCGGTGTCCTGTTTGCCCCATTTAAACTGTTATATCGGCTGGTCTAATAGTTTACACTTGTGATTTCAACAGATATATTTTTTGTGTGTTTGTTTCCTCAAAAGCAAATAGATTAAGCTGATATCATGTAAAAAGATGGAAATCTCTATGTATTGCAGGGCAAAAACCATATGTGGAGTAGACGCATAACAGAAACAAACACATCAAGGAATATTTTTGTCCTGAAACAGTCCTGAGTCATAAAGTTGAACAAACATGTCTCCTGTACTTCAGGGCAGTTGGGGATGATGGTATTGCTGGCACATTCTTCTGGAGCACTGGCCCATGTTTCTCAGCCATCATCAGGCCCAGAGCGAAATCTGTCCCCTGCTGCAGCACAGACTCTGTCCTGCAAGCCTTCTGTTTTCTGTTGATGAACGCGTCCCTCTCTGTGTTTGTGCTTCAAAAAAGAAAAAAGAGAGAACGCGAGATAAACAAGTCCACGTAATAAGAGATAATAGCGCCTGAAGCGTCCTCTTCTGCAGCTTGTTTAAAATAATTCCAGCAGACTGATGCATGTTTCAGAGGAAAAAACAGATGTTGTGTTTCTGTCACATGCTTCGGCCTTACAAATCTTTGTGTCACTTTCATTGTCGTGGTGTGCTTTTCATCTGCTTTGAAAGGTTGAATCTGCACATTATTACGGATACAATTAAGGTTTGTGAAGCCTTATTTAAGCTTGATTTATAATTCTCCTCCACGGTTATTGCAAACATGTTTTTTTTCCCACAGAAAACACCACCGCAATTGTTCTCAGCAAGTGTCCAAAATCAGCTTTACATTCAATTAACAAAGCCTTCTCTTGGCTGTAGATTGTATTACGAGGGGAGCAGGGGAAGAAGTGAGATGTTGTTATTCGAGCGTGACAAAATTTTTACTGCAGTGTGACCCGATCATCTGTGAACCTTAAATAAGTAAACCTGAAACATAATCTTTGCCCAAACCAAATGAGTTGCCCATTTGCTTAAATCTAATCAAATCATAATGTAGACACATATACTGGCCATTTTATTAGATACACCTTGCTAGTACTGGGTTGGATCCCTTGTTGCCTTCAGAACTGCCTTAATTCTTCATGGCTCAGATTCAACAAGATGCTGGAAATATTCATTCTGGGATGAATGCTTTGCACAACTGTGTTGCAGCAAGTAGTTATTTACAGTCTTACTTGGCGACGAAGAAAACAAAGAAAACAAAAAATAATGGACCGCCTCGGCCACGACACTCGTCCTGAAACCAACAACGGTGCCATGCTCGAAATTACAAAATCATCTTTCTTTCACATTCTGGCACTCATGTTGGAACTTCAACAGGTCATCTGAGTTCCTGCCATGTGATTGGCTGATTAGACATTTGTTGGATTATTATTTGATTATTTAGGTGTTATGTTAGAGGCCACAAGCAAACAATGGTTTACTTTGAGGGTAAATTATGAATTTCAATCATCACGTCTACCTTCATATTTTTATATTTTTGTACAACCCCCCCCCAAAAATGATATATAAAATAAAATATGATAATAATACCTTTTTATTTTGAGTGTGGTGCAGGTCTTACATTTGTCCTGCGTGAGACGGTGAAACGTTCTTTGAAAACAACACTTAAATTTTCCCCTATTCCAGCAAAATTTCAGGGAACCTTTTAGGATCTAACTAGTACGTTTTCTGTCTACAGCCAACGTTTTAGTATTTCACAATCAAAAACAGGCTGATTGCTGAAATCTGCATTTTTTTCTTGCTTTGAGTCCACTGTTCACTGTATGCAGATGTTTTTTATGTAAATATTTTGAATAAGAGTTTTCTCTAAAGTGATTTTGGAAAGCAACAACAGACTCCAAACACGCCAAACCAGTAACTATTCCAGGCTGCCACGTGTCACTTAATGTGACCTACATTTTTCCACTGCTAATTTTTATTACTATATTTTTTCTATGAGGTCTTTGGATATTTACAAGTTGCATATCCAACTTTTACATATTCACCACAAATAAAGTATCCTGCTTCTACCTTTTGCCCCCGGGTCAGCTGTTTCTTTTCAGAGGTGGGGTGACCTTCTCCTCCACGCTCATATCCTTCCATCTTTTCCTCCATTATTGGCTCCATCCATCATGTCTCCTTCCTCTGTCAGGTTAGCAAGCAGTGAAAGGACTTACTACCTACAAGCACGAACAAGGTTCACAGCACAACCATGCCCATCCACACGACTACCTGCCAGATACCTTTCAGTTGGGATTTTAAGAACAATTAAGAGTTATAAACAGCATTAAAAATGTGATATGCCTTGAAAGGAAACTTTATGGCGCTGCTAATGTTTTCTTTAATGGTGCCTACAACTGGAAACCTCTCACATTTCTAACAAATAAACTGAAATGTAAGTGGCACAGTTTGGCCACAGAAGAAGTTGTTCATAAGTAGTCAGCATGGGTTCAATAAATATGTCTTAATAGTGCAGTAAGCAATAAAGAGGACAGTCTCCTGAGCATTCTGTTTGTCATTACAATAGTTCACTTTTTTTTATTGCAGAAGAAAGGTCTGTTACACGTTACTAATGTGAAAGTGTGTCTGGAACAAATGCTGTGCAGATTTTATCGACAGCATGACAGGACAAAATATTAGAATAAGTAAACAGATGCAGTTTTTCTGTCTGGCAGTGCAAACTGTGGCAGAGATGTTTTTGTTTAAAGTTTAAATTGTTTCAGCTTCTTATGACTCCACTTCTTAAGTATACTGGGGTACAAGAAAAAGAGAAAAGAGAAAGAAACGAAATTCTTAGTGCTTCAGCTGGATACGGAGCGGTCACACAAACACACTTATAGCCGAATTTGTACTGTTTTTTTTTTCTTTTTTGCTACTTTCTCTACCACTACTCTGCTCTTTCTCCTGTACAACCAACAGGACCACACAAAGTCAGTCTGTGACCTGCTGACCTCTTTAAACCTGGATGATATGATCCCACCTCACCTGTTCCAACCTTCCATGGCCCCTATGAACAAAAGTATTTTTAAGTTTTTATACTGATCATTTTTAGAAACTTGCCGGTATGTAGGCTAGTGTTAATTCCTCAGGCGTGTTTTTCACCTGTCAGCTAGAAATGGAAGGGCAGAGTTTTCTTGTAGTTTTTGGCCCAGAGGCTTTGGAACAACCTGCCCCAGCAGAGCAGGATTAACAGATTCATCTTTTAAATCTCTTCTAATAAGCAGACATCTATCCTGGAGCACAATCTAGATTGAAATACATTTATTTTATTTCAAATTGTAATTTTTAATTCCGTTTTTCTTCCTCTTTTTTAATGATTTTAGAATTTGCTCATTTTCACTTGCAGCCTTCTATGGAAAAACTTGGCAGCTTGAAAAATAAATATGAAAATATTCTTTATGACATTTTGATTTTATGACCTTATGGGCCCAATTCATTAACATGTACCACCAGCACAAACTGGATTTTGGTGTAAAAAATGACTCTTAGCAGTTGCAAAGAGAGTGCAGTGATAAAACTGCGATGATTTTTTACCATTTCTACGACTGATCGTGTTATATATGAATTTCTGGGAGTTTCTCTTTCAAGGTACAACATAAAGAGAGGACAATATTTGAATCGAGTGCACAAACTGATTTACTAATGTTTGTGGCATGCAATTTACTGCAAATTGCACAAATATTTAACACAGGAAAACAAAAAGCATGTTTTATTTGTTGGACATAATATTGAAATGACTGCACCTGTGTTCAGAAAACAACACCTTTAAAACCAAGTGCACCTATATTATTAGTAAATCTGGCCCTGTGACTTATGACACCAGGTGTGTGGAAACAGGACTGGTGTGTAACTGCAAAATTCACTGATGAGAAGACAAATTATACTTCAGCTGACAATAAGTAGAATTTATCTCCTCTGCAGTGAAACCCTAAAGGAATGACGTGCACATGGGTGTTTATCCACTCAGAGCTGCAAGAGAATTGACAGATATTACTCAGAAGTGTTTCACACAGGGTAACACAAAACATTTTCTAAATACTTGTTTTTCATGACAGAAGAAGAAGAACAGCTGTGTGAGTGTTTCCTATATTTTTTGTGTTTTCTGATGAGTTACATGATCTACTGCATGTTCCTTTATGTTTGGATTTTTCTTTTGATAAATACTATAAACACACATTTCATAATGCTTAGCTAATACTTACCCGAAACAAGGGGCTATTAGATTTATTTTCTTTCCAAAGTATTTCTTTTGAGAAATTACAGCACATGTGTCAAAGTCAAGGCCCGCGGGCCACATCCGGCCGGGCGTACATTTATGTGGGAGATCATTTTATATAGATGTATTATTATTGTTATGCATGGCCCGGCGTTCTGAGAAACCATCCTACTCTGACAAATCGTCCTACCTGTATTATAATTTTACGGTGACTTGTGACTAAACCTAACCCTAACCCTACCCCTAACCATAACCCTAACCATAACCATAACCTTAAGAATTATTCCGGATGGGTGAGAGAAAAAGAAGTTAATTCGGCTTTGGTGTTGTGCACATGCGCTGCGTCTGCGCAGAAACATTGGGTAGGATGTTTTTTGAGGTAGGATGGATTCCCAGAACAACCTGCCTCACTTTCCCTGTTGCCAAGTAATGCTGAACCAAGTCAGCGGACTTTGCTGAACTGCACCCGTGCAGATAAAGATGGAGCTGCAGTGTAATGATACACTCAAGGGAAAGTACGACACTGAATGGCCTGCACAGTTTATTAGTTCCATTCCTGAAGCAATGCTGCAGCGGCTCGAACCTTGTATATGCTTTCATTTATTTTTTCTGGGGTTTTTGGCAGCATGTTCATATTTCTAACTTGCATAATTTTGACTGGATATAGTTTTATGAAGAGCAAAATATTTAAAGTTAAAGTTTTTTTTTTAAATTTATTTAATCTGGAATAAAATTCCTGTCTGTTTTTATTCATATTTATGTTTAAAAAACATGGTTTTAGTGTGTTCAATAAATGTTTATCTTGTTTGGCCGGTGACCTAAAATGTGCCTTGAGTTTTGGCTCCCTGTGCGATTGAGTTTGACACCCATGAATTACAGGATGCCAAGAAACAAGAGAGAGCGAGACAAGACAACAAGCCCCTGGCAAGACTCATGGTTTTCTTCATAACCCTTAGATTACAGGGGTACCCTGTTTTGTAGGCTTAGTGCACTGCAAAAACCCCAACAATCAGACATTGTCCTGTGAACAGTGGGAAGGAAAAACTCCTTTTAAAAAGATGAAACAACCAGGCTCAGAGACGGGCAGCTATCTATGAGGACCGGTTGGGGGTGAAAAGAAGTAGAAAGTAATTCTGTCCTGGATTTACCTGGGAGCCAATGAAAACAAGCGGGGAAAAGAGTTATCTCTCTTTCTAGTCCCTGTCAGTACTCTTGCTGCAGCAGTTTTTCAACTGAAGGGTATTCAGGGAGTTTTTAGGGCAGCCTGATAATAATGAATTACAGCAGACCAGCCCAAATATGCAGAATGCATAACAAAGTTATCCAGCTTCACTCTGAGAGGATTAATTTTTAATTTTGCGCAAATGCACTCACACCTGCAAGCAGTCCTACATATTTGTTTAATGTGCACATCAAGGACATATCCTGGTCAAAAATGATTCCACGATTCCTGACGGCGTTACTTGAAGCCAGAGTACTGCCATCTATTTCTAGGCTAGACTACGGTTAAACACCATGTTTCTAAGATTTTTAAGGTAAACTACAATAACCTCAGTTTTATCTCAATTTAGAACCAGCAAATTAGAGGTAATTCAGGTGTTTATGTCTTAAAGACATTTTTGTAGTTTAACTAATTGTGTGTTGTCTGGCTTCATGAATAGATAAAACTGGGTGTCATCTGCATAGGAATGAAAATGTATGCTAAGCCTTTTAATGATACTGCCTAAAGCAGGGGTGTCCAACTCCAGGCTTCAAGGGCCAGTGTCCTGCAGGTTTTAGATCTCACCCTGGGTCAACACACCCAAATCAAATGATTAGTTCATTACCAGGCCTCTGGAGAACTTCAAGACATGTCGAGGAGGTAATTTAGCTATTTAAATGTTAGATGTGTCCTGTGTTGGATCAAGGACACATCTAAAACCTGCAGGACACCCCTGGCTAAAGGGAAGCATGTATAATGTAAATAATTTGGTCCTAGCATGGAAACCTAAATTAACCTTAGTGTGTGAAGAACACTTTGGAAACAAAATAAATGAACAAGGAGTCTGTTAGATAGATATAAACTTATACACAACTGTAATGAACTGATGTGATATCTGGAAATATTGTTTATTGTGATGATCGTGATCATACTGGTCATGATCATGTGGGCAGTGGTCCTGAAGGCATGGTTGGGGCCTTCCTTTCACCGTTATAATAAGACCAAATGGGAGCCTTGACTTATCAGTGGATTTTTAATTCTCATTAGATGATAAGAAAGCATACCACTTTCTTTCAGTGTTCCACACAATACTATAACTTGTGAACTGTGATTGTGACGTTCTGGTTACTGAGAGCAGTTTAACGCTCAATCCTGTATGTTAATGAGTTTATGCTGATCAAAAAGGATGATTGTATGTTAACTAGCCCAGCTTTACTAACTTTCAAGTTGACAGTGATATTGCATTTTCTGTTTATAGTTTAAGTTACAAAATACTTTAGTTGCTCAGAATTGAACTTGGTAAATTCTATTTTTCATGAATGTTGCATCCATGGATGTTTTTATGGATGCACTTGTTTTTAACACCTGAGAGAACAGACACAGAGATCAGTTTATCAGAGTGACAGATGAATTAATGAATTAAACCACTACCCAGTGGATGGCTGACAGAGGTGGAAGAAGTTGTCTTAGATGAATGGATATATTAAGAGACAAGTCCCACCACCCCTGCCTTCTTCGGGTCCTGGGTGTTGGGGCTGTGGCACCTACTATTAGACACTTACATGGTGTCTAATTGTGAACACAAGCACGCTTATGCACACAGGTATGCACACAAGTACTCACAGACACACACTATCTTGGGCTGCTACTGCCTCTAAAAAAATCTTGTATTATTAGTACTGTGTGCTGTTCATTAACATTGCCATTGTTATATGTTGCATATGTTGGTTGTTGCTGTGGTCGCTCTTCTGTTTTGTTTTCTCAACAGGTGTTGAGATGTTCAGATTCTTTCCTCTTTTTCTGGTAACTTTCTCCCCAACTTCACTTTCTTTCTATTTTTTCTATTTCATCCCACAGTCTTGTCCAATATGGTTGTAATAATCCAAAATAAGAGATGAGACTGAATGATGGAAGGGCAGCCATCCTGTATGAGGACAGATTAACTGTGAGGTTAAGTAAAAACTCAACACTCTTCTTTTTTTTTTTTGACTCAGCTTATTATCTAAAAGGCTTTAGATTTATGAGAGAACCCAACCTGCTTGTCGCTTGCTTTCATGATGCCCTTTCTTTCTTAGTTTAATTCAGCTGATGCTACTGCTCCTTTGCACGCTGTCCCTTCAGTGAACTCCTGCTTACTCCCAATGATCTTTCCCAGAAGATAAGCTTAAGGCTGGGAGTCCAAAACCCTGCCAGGGGCAGTTTAATTGTAAAGTCATCACATCCAGTAAATTAAAGACTTTATAAATATGTGATTTTAAAAGTCAGAAAGCAACCTGAGTCATTAGACTCTCGTGATTAATTTCCAAATGATGTGATACATTTTTTTTTAGACCTGTCATATTTACGATGCCCATCTTTTAAATTTATGGGCTTCAGACCCCCCCCCCCCCTTTTTTTTTTCTAACAGTGCCTTTAGGTGGTCCTGTGGTATGCAGATAATTTGCTAAAGTGCACCAGATGTAGTATCTTTCATCTTGCCAGTGATACAGATTACGTAGAGTGTCTGAGAATTGGTGCAGGTGATAGGAATCAGGTCAGGGCCATACAGGTAATCCTCAGATGCACAGAACACAAAGCTTTACCTTAACTGAAGCTGATTGTCATACACAACAGATCTTCTAGAGACATTGAACTGATGCTTCAGACACTGTCTGCCATAATTCTTGCAGTTGTTGTCACACTTTTCTTGGCCAGAACAACTCTTTCTAACAGGGTAGGGGAAAAAGACTGATACAAAATAGTGTCACAACATGTTGTGTGTCAATATTGTATTGATGCAGGGATACCAAATATCCATATTTTATTAAATTAATTTAAATATGCTGGGAATACTACAAGAGAGCCCATCTCATGCACCACCATCCAGAGATAGTGACTCACATTAGACACAGTTAGCTTGACAAAACTACCTCCTAATTTCTGTCTATGTAGACAACAACAAACATGATTTTTAACAATTTATCACTGGTAATTGCTTTTTTTAGCAGAAACATATTGCATGTAACTGTTAGGTTGTTCCCATAAGACAGAATCACTCTATAACGCTATCAGTCTGCAGTTGAATTTTAGGAATGAGGTCTACTTCATCTTATTGGAAAAAACAGATGACAAAGTTGAACTTTGTGGATGTAGTTTGCGATTGAAAAAAGGCAATAAATTGCAACATATGTTTGTGCAGTACTCAGCGTATCACAAAAAGCGGGTCTGGTGATTCCCACCTGTAGTTTCTAACCAAGGTGCTTTCTTCAAAGCTACTTAAACCTTGTATAAAAGAGCCTGAGTGGACCTTTCCAGTGCATTTCCATCCTTAGATATATTAACAATGAGATATACTTTTTAGAAGCTGCCAATCAACATGTCAAAAAAAAGTTCTAATAAGTGTAATAGTTATTGAACAGCAAAGTCCTGCTGCTAGCTTTGATGTGGATATTTGGACCCTCAAACAGATATGGATGGGTTTTAGAGACTGCCATTTCCTATCAAGTAGAAATTGTATTTTTAATAGTTTTCCTATGCATCAAATGAATATCACATACATCAGTTACAGTAAATAATCAATTTAAAAGAGCTAAAAACAGACAAAGAAGTTCCTTTTTCTATCACATTCTCCATACATGGCAATTAGTTTCAAGCCCAGATGGTCCTTGGGGGCTTGTCCTCTTCTTGACTCGTCTTCTGTCATCTGTTACTAAGCAAACTCAAATGCAGTTAGAAGTGAAAGAAATTTCAGGCCTTCGGCCTGGCCTATGTTTAAACCATATATGTCTGTAAGCGTGAATGCTGCTTAACCTTCTATTGCTCCAAGTCACCTACAATAGTTTGTAAAAACATCGCGCTCCACAAAGCTTGAGACCTTTTATTGACTGAGCAGAATACACTTCTTAATAAGCCCAAATGCAATGTGTGTATACAATGATTATAGTTGTACCTGTAAGAGAAAGGTTAATCTGAGGCCAGCAACTTTAATAAACATCTTAATGCAATATCAATGCTGTGGGCTATATTATTAATGCAAGGTTAATGATGAAAGTTATATTGTAGCTGTAAAGTAATTTCTGTATTCCCACACTGTAAATGCCAGAGACCAAGAGCAGCCAAAGGTTTTGTGTATTACATTTCATTTTTGTTTCATCTGCAACTTTTGCTTCCAGTACAGTTTAGAGTCATTTATTTTATAGAGTTGATTTTTTTTTGTTTAAAATTTCGTCAGTTCATTTTTATTTGTTACAGAAGTTTATTTGTTCAAATATGGGAAGTATATTGTTAATCGAATTCCAGTCTTGATCGTGATTTTGACTTACCACAATTAAATGAGCATGACTGGGTGGCATTTAAATTGCACAGATGCTCCTTGTACTGCAGAGAAGCTTGAAATTTGCTGGACTTGTCCAGATGAGTAAAACTATGTTAAAAGACAGATGTGCAACAAAACTTAAATATCTGGCACAGCAGGAAGTGAAGAGCATCCATCAAAACCATCGAAACAGATCATCAGCTCTTTTTTGGAAATACTTTGCTTCATCCATCCTCTTCCACTTATGCTTGTCAGGGTCTGGAGCCCATCCCAGCTATCACAGGCCGAGAGATAGGATACACCCTGGACAGGTCGCCAGTCTGTTGCAGGGCTAACACAGAGAGACAGAAAACTATTCACACTCATACCTATGGGAAATTTTAGAATGACCAGTTAACCTAACCCCACTAACTCCATGTCTTTGAACTATGGGAGGAAACTGGAGTACCTCCCACGTAGACATGGTGAGAACATGCAAACTTCACACAGAAAGACCAAAACCTAGGACCTTCTTGCTGTGAGGCAGCCATGCTAACCACTGCACCACTGTGCTGCATACTTTGCCATTGATGTTAATAAAAAGAATAAAAATCACACACAGGGCAAGGCCGCACAACTGACTTATTTAACCACCTGAAAGACACAAACACCGCAAAGTGCAGCATAATTGAATAACATCAAGGCCAAGAAAAGTGGTTGTAACGGGAATAAAACCCAACACCAGTTCGTCCATAAAAGCGCAGCTGTACAGTGTTCACTGAAATCACCAACCAATCGCTAAAGATATGTATTCAATAAAATGCGGCGAATGATAAGGGCCTCAGGAAAACGATCAACATACTTTGTCACTATCATATAGAAATGAAAGGTTAGTATAGTGTATACAGTGAGGCTTACAGGCAGGTGCATGCATACAAACTCACGCACACAACCACACCCTGCAGGCTCACCCTCATGCTAATCACAGATGCCTGTAGCAGAAGTGGAATGCAGCACTTTGGCTGTAAACAGGATGCTGACCCACATAGTGCTGATTACAACACTGTTCGTGCAACCACTGCACAACCTGTCCACTTGTGCACAACTACCTGCTCTTTTTTTCATACACTATTTCGCTTTTCAGGCTCCACGCGTGAAAATGTATCGACTTTTGAATATTTGCTTTGATCTGCTGATTTTGCTCATTACATTCATTATTTGATGAAATTCCTCGACAGCCTACTGAAATTCAAAGCATGCCCACTTAACCTTGATCCTCAGGTACACATCTGAGCTTGACTGATGCCTGATCAATTAGCCATTCATTTTTTATTTACACTTATACTTTGACAGATTCAACTTTAAATATACACTACCATGACAGCTTAATGTATTTTCTCTGTTTGTAGCTTCTCACCACTGCTTTCATTTCCACATCAAAGCCTGTCTGCACTATCTCCGCCTGCATCTGACGTCGTGCCAACAGACACATTGTGCTCGTTTCCTCCATTCATCTATGTGCTCATGTGGTTAAGGACGAGCAGTGCTTTCCTGACTGGATCTAAAGTATGTTTTTGGTATTTTTTAGGAGAAATTGGAAATAACTTGCTGGCATCTGTGCACACATGACTCATAATAGACTTCCAAAGTACACGTTCCCTTTATTTAAAATACAATTCCACTTCTTTTGTGCACTAGATGTGATGGATGAAGGGGTGTGTTTGGTCTTGTTTGCTGTCACACACACATATACAGACACACACATAGGGCCCCACTCTTCTGTGCTCACATCATTGATGCACAAGGCTTGATTAAAGATGTGTGCGTTCATTTCTATTTATGACCACGTGAAATCTGTATCGCCAAATGCGCGTTTCTGTGTAATTTTATGTCTGCCGACTTCGATCTCCGTGTTTTCCAGGTTCTGATACCCACCTGCGTGTGAGCACTGTAACTTGACTCCATACAGTAATTTTGTATAGAGTTTCCCCAGTTATTTTCTACGTTACTGACAGATGCTCTTTGTGCTGAGACGGAACACCTGCCAAGTCAGGAAAGGAGCTTTTCTACCGTCACTCAGCTCCACTTTATCTTCTCCATTTGTAGCATATCACACACCTTGTTTGTGTTGCGGCTGACTTCATGTGTGGGCACTTAGACATACCATGTGCGCATTTGGTGGGTGGGAAGTGTGTAACAGAATTATGTTATCAGGTTTCATGTTTTTCATTAAACTTTACATGAACCTTACACAAACAACAAAAAAAAGACTAAAGCGATCGTGTTTACAAGAAGCAGTTGTGTCACTGCTCTCGTGAAGGCACTTGGCCACACTGACTGTGGAAACTCTAAAAGAAGCACATAAACATAATGATCCACGTTAGCTTCCCTGTGCATTATATATGAAAATTCCCTGTTTAAATCTTGTTAAAGTTCTTGATTAAACACTAAAAAAAAATTCCCTTTGGTGACTTTAAAAGTGCAAATTAAGACAATCTATTGAAGCTTACAGTGTATCATCATCATCAGTACTGCAGTCTTATTAGAGACTGTCATGGTGACCTGGGAGATTTGGAAACAGTGCTCTCCATCCCTCCTGATCCTTGGCTCTTCGTAGCATCTTGCTTAGTTTGATTCCAGTCCACCGAGTGATAATGTCCACCCACCTCTTCTTTTGTCTCCAGATACAGAGCCTAACAAGATGGCCATGTCAAGCTTTAATGGGCAGGTGGCATGGCTTCAGTTCCCATTTTAATGTTTGTCTGATTTTCAGCACTCACTCAATGCATTTCCTGGATCTGTGGCGAGATTGTCTCTCTTTTGGCTCCCTTTTTTAGTTTCTTCATCAGATGACTAAAATTGGATGAAGAAACCTTTTTTTAAAAGCTTGGATCCTTTATTCCATTTCAGCAGTTAATGCCCAGCTTTCTGAAGGCATAAAGCAGAGTGGAGATTACAAGCGACAGCATTAGTCTGATCTCGATTTTGAGAGTCATCTTCTTATCAGTCTGGATGGGTTTCAGTCTGTCCGTAGCTGATGTTGCTTTTGCTATATGTGCCAGAACTTCATGTTTAGAGCCTTTGTCTAACATTTTTGCTCACACGTACTTAAAAAATGTGGCAAATTCTAGTTGTTGGTCATTGATCTTTATGCAGCGCAGTCTAATATCTAAATCATCAGCCAATCAGCCAATCATCTGTCATTTTTTCATCATTTTAAAAATAAAAACACTCAAGATCAGAGAGTAGAATTATTTAGCTTCAGGAATACAAGCATGCACATGATGAACTTTCAGCAGTGAAACCAGATCTACCACAACTTCTCTCTCTGGGAACAGCACTGCTTCAGTAAATTTGGTTTCATTTACTTTGCCTTGGCTACAAAATAATAGGCTGTCTGTGTTGATCTTGCTATGCATCCCACAGTGCTTCACAAAAGGTTATAGCACACAAAGATAATAAGATGTTAACATTTACTGAATATCCTATTATTACATGACAATGGGCATCCTCCAACAATAACAACCTCAAATGTGGGGTGACCGCGGTATTATCAAGGAAAGTTTATTCAACTTTGAAACATGTTACTCTAACCCACCATCACTGGGATCCTTGAAGCACCACAGCGAGTGTGGCAAAGAATTGGATAGGTTAGCAGTCAGTGAAGGAAATCAGTAGAAGGTCAAACACAAGAAGGATGTAAAAAAATGTAGAGATACATCTAAAAGAGGACTAAAAATGAGAAAGATGTTTAAAAATAATGAATTTAAACCTAAAATTAATTTCATGAACAACATGCAGTCACTGACAACAAAGGTTTAGAATCTTGCAATGTTGCTTTCCAGCTTAAAAATCTGCTGTGGCAATCAAACTGATGACTTCAGTTAAGCAGATGAATTGAGATTGTTGAAAGAGGCAGTGGGATAATGAAAGGAGGAAGGAGGAAAAGTGTTGGGAGAAAGAGGAATGCGACAGAAACAGAAAACAGTTGTTGCTGCATCTTTGTGTCGGGGCTGGTGGAGCACAAGGACAGGTAGACAGAAAAACACCTGGAGACTGATGGTCATATTTAGTCAGGCGAAAGGTGTCATCACGTGTTTGCGTGCACACAAGCATTCATACGCTTGCTGTTACAGATGGGAAGGCAGGGAGTTGTGTTTGTGTGTTCCTGTTGGTGTGTTTAGAGATGGATGTCAAACCTAAAGACATTAGTGGAGGAACAAGGCTTTAGTTAACAGACTGTGACCAGCCTGCCACAGTTTGTCCTTGGGATTCAGAGACAATGAGAAATGAGATGAAACGTTTGATGGCTGGTATTATCGCAGGAAAACCAGTTTCTTTCCATTTTTCTCTCTCCTGCTTTCTTGCTACATTAATTTTACACTCAGGAAAACATCTTAAAGCCATACTACACTGTTGCACACATTTCAACTCTATATTGACATAAATTTATACATAATTAATTAAATAAATTTGTGTTGTAATAAGTTATATGGATAGATAGATATATTATAAAAGCATATTCTTTCAGTTTCATAAATCTTTGAAACCTTTACTGTAATTTCACTTCCTTTTCCCAGATCAAGCATCAGTCTTTGCAAGGAAGCTGCATGTAATGTGAAACAATACACAAACTCGCACAATTACGGCTGCATAACCGTTGTCTAATTCAATTTGAAAAGTATTGGAATATATCGATTTCCAGTATTCAATATACTAATTGAGCCTAACTGTTGAAGTTCAGTTTGACTGAATAAAATCAACATCTTTTTTTGGGCTTATGCAGAGGCTTTGACAGAATTCTCTTTACCAGCGTGCAGCTCAACCTTAACCAGCACCGGCTGCTGGTCAGTCTATCTACCCAGTGCAGAAAATGAGGATTTAGGAACTTGTCTACTCAGACTAACGTGATGCTGTCCTGGTGGAGAGAGAAAGCAGCCTTGTTCAACAACTGTGTCAGAACCATGATGTTAAAGCTGAGGATAAGTATAAGAGTAAAGCATGAAAGGTAGACCATGGGGTCATGCACGTACTATTCAGGAGCCTTAACTAGGCATCAGATTTACAGCAGTTGAATATAAAAATGAATGATGTATGGTGAATTAATGTTTTAATTAAAACTAGTACATGCTAATGCTACACAGTTATTTGTTCTGTTCATGCTGCTGACTGAAATAAAAATAATAGTACAATCAGCAAAAATAGATAATTGTAGCTGATTGCTAGGTGGTTGCTAGGCAATATTCAGCTTGTGTATTCAGCTTTTGTGACTATAAATTTGATTTTATTTCCTTGATATTAAAAAGATAGGATGATTGCACAACATGTTAAATGTGCATAACACTAAAAAGAGGGAATTTTAACCCATTGATAGGTAGTTGTTGGGCAACCTGATAACATCATTTTATTTTACATAGATAAGAACCTTCAAGGGCCTAAGATATACTGTGTGCCAAGTTTGGCGGCTTAATTCTTGACCATATAGGACGAGTTGGCGGCCAAACAAACAAACAGACAGGCAGACAGGCAGAGATTTTGTGTATTACATTAAAATAATTATTACAAGGCCAATTATGAAATATTTTGATATTGTCTGTACAATGCAAAAAGAATGACCTGTTGTTTTTAGATTTTTTACTGATAAATGAAAACAGCAGTCAAACAGATGGGATGATAAGTGCACCTGCACTGTATAAAAAACATAAAAACAGAGGCGGTGTTGGCATCAAATATGAATTACATGAACAAACATGCACTTTGAAGAGATTTAGTACTTGATGCTTGTGTTCAAACTCGTGAATAAATCTGCTGAACTCCACTTATTCCAGCGTATAGCCATAGGCTACATAAGATTTTTTTGAACTTTTGAAGGGATTACAAACTTAAAAAGAAATTTTTATGCTTTTTTTTTTTACTTTTGACTTTATGTTTGTGCTTGAAAGTAATTTGTGTGTTTTATGAATGAATGCTGTCCGTTAGGGAAACAGTGAAGAGACTTTTCCCACAGTACAAAATCTTCCTACTATAAAAGAATTCAAAATGTTTCAAGTGTCTTCTTTCTTCATCTCCCAAAATGTGGTAACCCATCGATAGGTACATTACAGTGCTGTGGTGGTAATAGTAATGTAGTAATGTAGCAAACTAGTCAAGCGCTCTTAATAACCTAATTACCAAGAAAGTGCTTTCCCAGTATTACTGGATGGAAGCTGGAATAAAGGAATTATCTGTCTAATTCAGCATGGAGATAAGGGCACCCGTTAAACAAAGAAGTCATAATAACATAAAGACAGTTTCTTTGGGCAAATTCTCACTAAGCTTCTCAGAATCCGATTATGCTCCATCGTAAGAGTTTGTGGAGGTTTTCTGGGAGCAATTTCACCTCCTCCTCCTCCTCGTTCTCCTCGTGTCCTCTGGCCACCACATAGCTCCCATGCTGTACTTTCCTCTGATTGGATCAGCCCACCGTCTGGCTGGACGGTGACCTTGTGTGCTACTGGTCAGTTTTGGGACGCAAGGTATGAAACCACCAGCTGAGCTTCATTAGGACTCGGATCAAAGTAACAAGTATTTCACTCTCTCTCGCTCTCTCTCTCTCTCTCTCTCTCTCTCTCTCTCTCTCTCTCTCTCACACACACACACACACACACACACTAACTCACTCTTGTCATTCCTCCGTTTTTCATAGAGCTTAGTAGAATTTAAACACTTGGGATTAGTTGAGACATGAAGGATTTTTAACCAGCCAATAATCCTTTTCTGTGTGGCATGATCCTTTTCCCTTTTGACAGGAAGGAAGGAAAGAAAAAAGAGGCTGGACAGAGAATGAAGGACAGTGGAGGATAGGGAGGGGAGGAGAGAAGTAAATAAAACAGAGGCATTTCATTTAAAATTTGAACCTCAGAGCACAGTGAAATGTAGGGTACACAGGCTAGATAAAATATGTGCAGTATACTAAAAAAACAAACAAACAAAAAACGTGTTTCTAAACAAAGCATCAGAAATGCCTCAATTCTTTATGGCATACATTCAACACGGTGCTAGTAGCATCACACTGCAGATTTGTTGGCTGGTCATCCATGATGTGGTTTTTCCCATTGTACCACATTCCAAAGGTGCTCTACTGGACTGAAATATGGTGAACACTGACATGTTCAAAAAAACAGTTTGAGATGATTTGAGTTTTGTGACATGGTGCTGGAAGGAGCCATCAGAAGATGGGTACACTGTGGTCCCAAAGGGAGGGACATGATTAGCTGCAATACTCAGGAAGGCTCTGGTGTTTAAGCAATGCTCAGTCAGGTGCCCAAAGTGTCCCAAGAAAATATTCCCTACAACATTACACCAATACTATCAGCCTGAACCACTGATACATGACATGATGGGTCCATGCTTCCATGTTTGAATTCCTACCATCTCCAGCAGAAATTCAGACTCATCTTCTGTTGTCTGATGTTGGTGATCTCATGTGAAATGTAGCCTCAGTGTGGTTCATGTCTAAACACTGGTGTTGTCTGCTGATATAGTCCATGTGCTTCAGGGTTCAATCTGCTGTGCATTCAGAGATTCTCTTCATATACTTTGGTTGTAAGGAGTGTTTTTTTCAGTTACTGTTGCCTTCCTATCAACTTGAAGCAATCTGGCCATTTTTCTCTGACCCCTGGCATCAACAAGGCATTTTTGGCCACTGTCACTCACTGGTTATTTTTTCTTTTACAGACCAGTGTCTGTAAACCATAGAGACGGCTGTGTGGGAAAATTCCAGTAGATCCACAGTTTCAAAGGCTCAGCTGATCTGGCACCAACAAACCCGTGCCACTCGACATCACTGCATTTTGTAAAGTCACTTTTCTTCCCCATTCTCATGCTTGGTTTGAACTTCAGCAGTGAACAAACGGTGCTTTACTGCTTTTATCTGCCTGTTTAGGATTATATTGGTATACAGTCTTTCAAGTACAAGGTTTGAAGATATGGCATGGATACATGGTCAGGGTAAACCAGGGCTTTGCTGGTGAACACTACAATCTCCCCATTGAGATCTATGGGCTCGTGTTTTGTTGATCCTTTATCTCAGACATCACCTTTTCTTTAGTAGTTCAGGTATGCTGCATGAACAACAGGCCCATTAACAATTGACCTTACAAACATTAAAACCCTGTGTTAAACCTGACGTTACCTTCTCGCTTCAGTCAGCCAACATGTTTGCAGTGTGTGCGTGTCAGATTTTAGTTTACTTGGCCTGTATCATCACTCTCAGGTGTGTCTGTTCTGCTAGGTTACTTGGCCTTTGTGTGTGTTTTTGCGGGTTGACAGCTGTGTTTGTGCGGAAGCACTGGCAGAGATTGCTACATGTGGAGATGAGCCAGCTTGTGGTCTGTGTGCTCTAAGGGCGAAGCCTCATGCAGCTCGCTGCGCCTTATGATAAATACTGCACTCACTCTTCCTCACCAACACACAAACACACACAGTGACTAATGTTTGTATATTCGAACCGAAACTATAAGTCCTAACCAGTACGTGCCTTAACCCATCACTCGCCTCACACTTAATCTTAATTCTATGTTGGGCGGTTCAAACACTTTGGCTTCCACCCTGTATCTCTCTAAATTAGCACAGTTAGCACATTTAGGAGCTCCTAAATCATGTGTTATTGTAGCTCTTAGTTCACAACATTACATGCTTTTCTAACAAGTGGTAATTGGGTAGTATTTAGCAAATATCACCATAACAGCCAATAAAATTAAAAGTACAGTGCGTAGGAGGTTATTACATTTTAAAAAGTGGATCTGAGCCAAATGTTGTTCTTAGAGATATTTTATTCCTGTCATTGTTTAAGTATAGAGAAAAAGGACATGGATGCAGATGCTATAGTTAATAATTCAGCCATTGTTGAGACAAAACGGAGGTGATGGTAAAATGTGATTGGCAGCTTATAAACTGACTTTTGAAAAGCTTTTTATAATCCCCACCATCTTCCTCTCTTCTTGTCTGAAGCCACATGAGTCATCAACCTGAGCGATGTATAAACACACTGAACAACTCAGAGTATACACTGAAGCGAAGCACTGCATAATCACACATCAAGCAGGAGGGATATCGTGGATTGATTACTAATCCTAGCCTCATTGTGCGCTTAATCCCTCTCTGGATCTCAGCATGGAGCGGCTCACTCACTCACATTTCCTTATAGCCTGTCTATCACCACGTGGCAGTTACTGTGGTGATGGTGTCTACGCCTGTCAGTTGACTCAGTTAGGGTGCTGCTGTCCCGTCAGTCACTGCTGTTTTCTCAGTCATGGGGATCAGACTAAGTGTTTACAGCCCCCTTATGGTCTCCTAGAGACGGTGACCTTTGACATTTTGCATCCTAGATGTTTTAAAGCAAAACAAATGAAGTTTTTACATGTTTCTGGTATCTATTTGTTGTGTCTTTGGGCAGATTAGTAACTTTTTTATGTTTATGTAGAACTTTATTTATGTAATCATTAAAAAAAAAAGAAAACTTGTAAAGTCTGCCTCGGTTAACTATAAGAATACTTTTAAACATCTGTTTTGAGTGGTGTGTCTTGTACATCTATGTCAAATGAAATGTGTAAGGTTTTTCTTGGCACTCTTGGCTTGTTCTCACATTTGTAGCTACAAGACCTTCTTGCGGTTAATGCTACACACGTCAACTTGTCAGTTTTATGAGCGAGATTGTTGATACTGTGTGGGTTTTTATAATGTATGGGTGGATGTCTGTGCATATACAGTATGGGTATGTCTGTTCCATGTATAGAAGGTCTGTTCTGACTGCTGATTTACTGACAGGCTCCAACAACAACACTCACTCTGCAAGGGCGGAGACACTGTGGAGGTTTCTCTTCGTCTTTATTTATAATTTATATAGATAATTTATATACATTTATATATTATTATGAAGCTTGTGGCTCATTCACACTAGATGCAATTGGGAAAACCGGTTATCAGATTGCAAGTAGCCGTGTGCAACATCATCAAGCTCTGGGCAGCCACCTGTCTACACACAGTTGAGATCTGTCTGGAATTGACTAAACTGGGTGCCAACTGGTTGTATCTTGGTTATATTCCTATTTAAAAGTAAAGTTGCTCAGCACATATGTCATTCTGCAGTTAAATTGCCACCCTACCGCAATTACGTCACTATTTGTGGATCAATGTCTGAATTTCTGTTTCAAATTTGTGCCTGTAATCTGGACGTAATCAGATGATGTGAAATTAAATTGATAAAAACACATTGCATGCAACTGCCAACTTGACCCCATTCAGTCACAGACCAACAACAGTGTTATGGTTATAAAGTGTTACCGTAGTTGATATCGCTTTCTTGATGCACCAAAGTTGCTTTTAAAGAAGCAAAAAATTTCACTGAGACCCAGACACAAGTTTACTGCACACAATCGTAATAGCTTTGGTCATGCTGTTGTTTCCAACCACTAGCAATACACAAAATAAAAGAATAGAAAGACAATATTCAGTAGAATATTAATGAGAATCCTATGCTTCCCATTCACTGAATGCAAGAAAGCTGTTCCATGGAAAAATTATTTTAAAAAGTCTATTTTTGTTTTTGCTATTTCCTATTATGACCTTACCTACTGGAGATCGGAAGCCTTTCTGGATCAGGAAAAAGACACTGTGGAGGTTTCTCTTCGTCTTTATTTATAATTTATATAGATAATTTATATACATTTATAAAATGTCCCACCATGTGGGACATAAAATGAACCAGCATTTTGGTTGTGCGCAAAGCGCCACGTGTAGAGTGAGTAAAGTTGAAATGAGAAGTAGAGACTAAAGAAAACAGAGCCACAGGTGTTTCGGATTCTTAGACAAGGGCTGAATTCCTCCAAGTAACACTATAGCAAGTGTGATGTAGGTCATGGAGTTGTGTTAGAGGTCATGTGGCTGTATGAATATGAGGCTTATGTGTTTGCACTTTCCCTTTTTTGTTTATACCCATTTGTATTGTGTGCGTCTGGGCACTGGGTCGTGCAGTGTGTACTCTGTCTGTGCTCCACATGCTGTGTTTTAAGGATAAACATGATATCATGCCCTTGGGGTGTAGCGACAGGCTTGGGCACATCTCTCTTTACAGCACTGCTCATCCCTCTGGCCCCTGACCTTCAACCTTTGACCTTTTATCCCCTCACAATATATGCGCTGACAGCCACACAGTGGGTTAACCTCAGGGACTACAGAGTGAATGCCAAGACAGAATATTTTAAGCATCTTGGCAAACATGAGAAAGAAATTTGTTCCCATTTCGGGACATTCTGTGCTTTAGATGAATTATGATCACACGTTCAAACAAAACCACTGATCTCAATTTATTTTTTCACATCACAAAATCTGGATAGCGTTCAGCCCGCATTTGAGCAACATGAGCATCGACTGCAATGTTGACACAACATGGATCCAATGTCGAGTGCGACCTGAAACTTTTTTCTTCCCAGTTCTTCTACACTGTCCCTCATCCCATCATCTTTTCTACACAGCCCCTGGTTCATGTGAAATGAGTTGTGACCACGTTGCCTAAGGCAAGATGAGGTCATGGGTTACCTAAGACCCCTTCCTTTCTTTCTCCTTCTTTCCTTCCTGTTAGTAAAACAGGTTTCTACCTGTCCAGGTGAGCCAAGAGCCCCATCATTTCTGCACCTACACAATACTTTTAAATCCTCGTAGAGCTTCGTGCATATGGTCTTGGCTTGAAGTATTTCATCTGTATACTTAGTAATGTAATGTTTCACGTGGGTGATCTTTAAGATCGTTAATTTCCCTTGCTGGTAATGTCAGAAAATAGAGGCAAGAAGAACCCTTTAAAGCCTGAATCCTGAAATAAGAAAATTACATTTGTTTGAAAATGGAGTGTTCGTTGAACCTTCTGATAATAATTAAAAATAAGAATATTCATTTGCACTTGAGTTTTGATTTGTTTCGTTTTCGTAAAGGTGAGCATTCAGTGTAATTACCGTTTTATCCTTGGTTATGCTGCTTTTAGACTGTAGTCAGCAACTGTTCACATAAAGTTACTGCAATTCAAGAACAGTGGCCAATTTCCTCCGATCTGCTTTTGAGTCTGAGGAGCAATTTGTATAACCTCCTATTAAAGTTTTCCAAGATTATAACCTGATATTTTCCCTATTTAATTATTTGTTAAAAAAGCCTGGGGTTATGTTTCCAAATCTATTTTCTAGCTGTGCTCAAGATCTTGTTACTAGATCTTTTGCTTCACAATGGCTGTAACGGTGCAATTAGATATATGTTTGCCAACTGATGTGTGACGTAAATTATGTGTAAATGTATCCCCACTCTACCTTAATAACCCATGTCTGCAACTAAAAAGTGTTATAAATCTTTTTTGTTGCTTTCACTGGTTCCACTCTTGGTTGCTGTTTCACATGAGCTCAAACTTCATTCAGAGGAGTATCAGTAACATCTTTGAGTGATTGAGGTAATAAAAAAAATGTATTTCCTGTGTTCCGGTTGTGCGCTTTGTTTTAATGGCAGTGTTAAGAAAATAAGTTAAGAAATAAAGCAAAAAAACCCAAAGCCTGGGAGGAAAATCATGCACACAATAATGCTGTTTATGAAATAAGTATGCTAATATTCTAACAACCATCTTTCTAGATGATTGCACCGGGAATGAATAGTTCCAAGATTTGTCTCAACAGTTGACCATCTACAAGTTCCTCTAGATGTTTACTGACTAATTAGTACAGTGAGCTATTATTTATCCAAAGAGGGACAATATTTCAATGCACATGTGTGTCTGCTGAAAGGCTGAACCTTATCAGTAAACATCTGCGTACCCAAAATTCTGCCCTTGTGTCAAATATGCTAGTGCTTCCACATTGGACTCAATACGTCCTTTTACGCAAATCTCTGATGTCCTGGACTTTTGTCCAACTCACACAAGAATAAAAACAGGATGCTATGACAATGACAAACTAGTTTTTGTGCAGTAATGACATTGAAAGTTTTTTCTGTTGGAGACTAATAGCAAATACTTACAGTGACCAACTGTTCACACCCTCGGGACTTGCTGTCATAGCAACAGAGCCGTAAGCGTAAACCTGCTCGGGAGCAGGTTTACTTTATATAAACAGGATTAGATCGCGGCCACGCAGGTATGTCCGCTTCATTTATACGAAAGCAACAACGATATTCCACCACTGTTTCACCATAAATAAATAACATCAATGTAACTAAAGACAATGCAGCACTTGATCCATTTATTGATTTCACACAGATACATACAGGTCATTTCCTAAAAAAGGGAAATGTACTATTAACATTCTATCACATGTATGTGATTATTACAGATGTAATTCATATTTCAGAGTAGCAATTGCAAATTACTTTGTGTAATCAAGATGAGAGACCACGGCTATAAAAGCGAAGGTGGATTTGGGAAGCCTGTCGCAGCCATGTCCTGTCCGTATACGCGAGCCACCCATTGCGGAAGGTGCAAGATTGATAAGGAGAGTTTTCAGAATCCAGCGTATATTGCGGGACAGACAGGATCCTTTAGCTCAGCGCGACAGTGTGCTCATAGAGAGATATCGATTTTCCCGTGAGGATATTATTTACTTAACCAACTTGTTGACGAGGGGGTGCAGGACCACCACCTGTCTTTTTTTTTTGCTCTGCCCTTTTCTTGGTTGCTGTTATGAACAAACAGATTATTTCAGGGTCTCTTTCCAAGAGACGAAAAGCAATATAAGTGATAAATATTACCATTCTGTAGAATATTCTTATATTTCACTTTTACCTGTTCCCATGTTCTAGTGGGTCCTGTTGTGGCTCTAATGTGAAAGGGGATATAATATAACATATTATAATATAATATAATGTAATATAATATTGGGTAATATAGTGTGATATGATAAATCTACCCTACCGCCTACTGGTGTTGGCCAGAGGGGCCGATGGCGCAATATGGCAGCCTGGCTTCTGTCAGTCTGCCCCAGGGCAGCTGTGGCTACAACCGTAGCTGCCTCCACCAGTGTGTGAATGTGAGTGACTGAATAGTGGCATTGTAAAGCGCTTTGGGTGCCTTGAAAAGTGCTATATAAATCCACTCCATTATTATTGTTATTATTAAATTACTTACGAGTTTAATTTGTCAGCAACTTTCTGCCAGCCCTCTCTCCTTGCTTTTGCAGCCTTTGCAGTGTTCCCTTGCGTTCTGATTAAACTCTGAAACTCCTGAAATCCCTCACTCAAGAGTTCTTGCTCTGCTGCCGAAAAATACCGAGCCGAGCGCGCTCCGTCGACATTTTCGCCGACTAATCAGAGGGTTGCCGATCAATGTTTCCACTATCGATGCGTAGCCCCTTTTACGACACCCAGTGATGTCACATTACTGCGTCCAGCTGTACTAATCGTCAACAGCAGGTGTGTTCGGGGAACCGGATTAGCGAGCTCACGGTTAGCGCGATGGTTTGGTCTTGGATGTGTCATTTGATCTTGGATGTAGTGAGCGACGTACGAAGAACGGGCCCCAGGAGTCTGACATCACATGTTTACTATTTTAATGTGTTTTGCACCCAGTCAAGCGGTTTTTTTTTTAAAGTCCATCATAGCCTGAGAGATTTCTAGAAATAGAAATCAATTATTTAATTATGTGTGTCTGTTAGTTTCTTACAGAATTATAGGCAGAAAAAAAACTAAATAGCTGTGTTAACTCAGTGTATCTAAGAGGTGACTTTTGTGTCTTTTCTTTAGAAACAACTCTAAACCAGTAGTCATATCTGCTTGTGCCATACATGTGCCTTACAAAAGCATCAGGATGAACTCTTAACGTACTTCCAATTCATCTTTTAAACTAAAAGTAAAACCACAATCTGAAAGTAACAGAGGTGATTTACTTCATCTCAAAACGTGATATGCTTCTCTCTGTCTTACTACAGTTTCTGCTACATCTTTTATTTCCAAAACAATCTGCTCATTGGTTTGTTGCCTGACACATCTTGGCTGTGATTACACATGCAGATTTTAAGTTAATGTACTTGAGCAAGAACTACATCACTGCTATCAATTATTTTCAACCCCCCCCCCCCCCCCCAATACTGCAGTGGGATTTATAGTACTGTCAGTGATGACAGGTTTATGGAGCCTCATGACTCTGCCCGGTTCATTCCACAGCAAAAGAAGTTGGATGAGTAAGAGGGTGTATCTGAACAGGGTCATCGAAAAATAGGAGGGGCCCTGTCTTATGCAGGTATACACAGGCAAAGATATGCTCATTCTCATAAACACAAAGGTGCCTAAACACATGCTCACATACTGTACAAATGCTAAAACGTATAGCCATTGCACACACACACACACACACACACACACACACACACGCACATACATGTTGCAGCATGTTTGGTTACACATGTAGAAGTCTTTCTGTACAGAACTGGTATGAATGATATGATAACTGAAATGACATATTGCTTAATTACTTCAAATATTTTATTGAAATATATTTGTATATATATATATATATAAGGCAGCACGGTGGCACGGTGGTTAGCACTGTTGCCGCACAGCAAGAAGGTCCTGAGTTCAATTCCACCATCAGGCCGGGGTCTTTCTGTGTGGAGTTTGCATGTTCTCCCCGTGTTTGCGTGGGTTCCCTCCGGGTACTCCGGCTTCCTCCCACCGTCCAAAGACATGCAGCTTGTGGGGATAGGTTAATTGGATAATCCAAATTGCCACTAGGTGTGAATGTGCGAGTGAACGTGAGTGCGAATGGTTGTCTGTCCCTGTGTGTTAGCCCTGTGACAGACTGGCGACCTGTCCAGGGTGTACCCTGCCTCTCGCCCTATGACAGCTGGGATAGGCTCCAGTGCCCCCCGCGACCCTGAAAAGGATAAGCGGAAGCGAATGGATGGATATATTTGTATATATCATCTGTCCACCGTGTACCTGCGTGTCGCCCTAAGGTAACTAGGATAGGGGTTAGGGCTTAACGCCCCCATGATCCTGATAAGAATAAGCGGAAGTGTATGGATGGATGGATGGATGGATATGTACATATTTGCTTTCCTTAGAGTGAGTGTATGTGTCTCCCTATTAATTCTATATTGATTCTTATTCTTTAATCCAGGCTATACCCCAAAATGCTCCTGTATTCATCTGATGTTCTGTGCCTCCTTCTTTTTCATTTTTTTCCCTTACTCCATTTTGTTTCCGTCTGTCATTTTTGAAAGGCTGGGCCGACTGACCTTGGGGTTTATAGTAAGGGAAAAGAAAGAAAATAAAGGAAAGCGGTGGAAGCAGAGGGAGAGGAAATGAGAGCAGGAAAAGTAAAACTATAGTTTTAGTTTCAAAGTTCAGACAGGGGACTCTTGATGGTTGAGGAAAGTTGAACTGTGACACTTTTAGAATTAAAAATCATTTGTTGCTGCACACAGACAGCTGAAGGTGTGTGTAAACATGCTAATATTGTTATAAAATGATAACAAATGATAACATTAAACTGAAATTCAGCCAGAACCAGATTTGAGACAGCAATTGTTAAATTCCTCCACAAAGAGTAATGTTGTTGCTGCAAAATGACAAAGGCACTTGGTAACCTTGCTTTTATATAGGAGTATAACCTGAATACAACCAGCTGAGTAAAGTCCACTGTTGCAAAGAGACACATCACAGGTGCATCAGTGCAGCCCGGGGCAGTTTACTGACATGTGCAACCACCCATTTTTCCTAGTTCCTATTTTTACTACAGTATGACGGAGCCATAATATGTGAGAGAAAAGGATTGGGTTAATTATGAGTTGCAATAAAAAAGTGAAAACAACAACCAGCAACTTCCTAGTCAAAGTAGACAGTTCAGAATAGTCAGTGTTAATCAGAGCCGAGCCTACAGAAGAGTCTGCATTAGAGGTCATAGCCAGCTTGGATGAATGCTCACACAAGAGAAACACACCCATGTTGGAGAGAGTGACATTTTGATTCATAGACTGTTGCCAGAACCGTCACATGCACACCTGGAAAATGACATTTTGGCTGTTTTTGTTTGGCCTAAAAAGTAGTTTCCAATCAGGTAATCACACAACTTTTCTGGAGTTCTTATAGAAATAACTAAGCTTACTCAAATCCCTCGGTGCTTAATCCTGCCAGGCCAGCAGGACTCTTTGTGTACAGCGAGCTGTCGCAGTGCGAGAAAAGTATAGGAGGAAAAATAACCTGACATGAATCTTGATGTAAAGTGCTTCGTGACACATGTTTACACAGGAGGGCCTGTCCACTCCATCGCCATTAGGTCCAGAAATCTTTGTGCGTGTGTGTGTGTGTGTGTGTGTGTGTGTGTGTGTGTGTGTGTGGGATAGAGCGAACTCAGTGCTGACTCTGCTAGAAGTGCCTGACCTATATTTAAAGTCATAAGGAGTGATGCCAAACCAAACCAGACTTACCAGTGAGTGTGTGGTTTCTTGCTTAGGAAATCAGGATATCATTTAAACGTATAACATTCAGATTGTCAGATTCTTTCCAACTCTTTCCTCTTTGCTCTTACATACTTATTGTCCTTGAAATTTTAGACCACTGCAATGCAAATGCAAGGGAGGCTGTATTTTTTGATGTGGTACTAATGATAGCGTTCAGCAATCTCCCATCTTCACAAATATTGACCTTAAATATCAAAGGAGACAGAGTACAACGCTTCATTGGGAACTGGTACTCATACAGATTTTGTGAGAAGAAAATGCTCTGAGAAAAAGGTTCTGTGACAGAAAGAGTGGGCTTCTGGGCTTTTCTGAGCTTTACAATTTGCGTCCAGTGCATACTCCTCAGTAATAAACCTCAGTACCCCATGTTAAAGGATGTATCCGTTCCTAAACATATATCTGGGGGTCAGCGGAGAGAGAAGGCTGACTAGAGGAGCTGTAATTAAAGATGCACAGGTGAATCCTTTGGGTGTGTTTCTTTCCCTGACAACAAAAGATGTGTGGCACACAGCTGGAATGTGGAGGGAAGATAAGCATTTCTTTGTATTCAGAAGATGTTTTCTAGCTTGATACAGTTTTCCATTTATGTGTAAGATCAATAAAGAAGATCTGTAATGACTCATCCGCCTGCTTTCCTGGGCGTTAGGCTGCTTTTCTGTTCTCTACATCCCTACCTCTTTCCCACGCTGTCAATCTCAATACTGTCATCATTACTCTTGTCCAATCATCTTGCTGTTCGCCTTCTTTGGGCCAATCAGCCTCCACTTTCCATGGTTTAAATCTGTGCTCTCTGTCATTCTCCCTTTCAGACTCTTGTTTGTGCAACGCACCTCCTACCCATCTCCACCTCCACCTCACCTCCTCAGTCTTCATCTTCACCACCAACAACATTTAGACTCCAGGGGATTCTGTCCTAAATCCTATCACCGCTGGGATCCTGTTCTGCCATCATGGGTCATACATTAATTTCTTTATCTCAATAAATCAGCTTCAAATTCTTCCAAGTGATCTCTCCTTAGTGAACTTAGATCAGTTTAAAATGATGGTTCAGAACATAATCATCACAAAAAGATAGCCCCCAAGAACCTGAAGAGGGAGCCTATTTATTAGGTGGCCGTTGCTCTGTTATCTTTTCACTGTGGTATATAACACAAACCTGCCTGTGGTGCCTCATCCTGCCCATCCACCTCTTGAGGATCCTTTAATCAGATCTGATCCTAATTAACATTATTAGTGAGATTTAAGGAGGCACCTTTATTCTAATGGCATGTTCATGTTTAAGCTAAAAACCTTCAGAGTGTTTTGTCGTGCAAGCTTTCATCATGAAACAATGGTTCTTTTCCAGTGATGTTCCACCAGTTGAAATAGACACTACCTAGCTTTTGGAATTGACCAGAGGCCTCTTTCCATATGGTTTTGAAGATTCTTACTGGGGAGCATCACTGGTGGAATATTCCACTTTAACTCTAGGTGGTATTAATAGAACGCCACTAGAAGGTTTCCAGTGCTTTAATGAAATCTGTTTAACTCCCTGATGGAAGCTTGTACATCAAAATGTGTTGGACTTCTTCCAGGTGACTGTGCCGTGAGAACAAAGGCATTTTAAATGTTATTAAAAAAAAGAAAAAGAGAAGAGTGCTCTGGAATTTCTTGTGATGTTGTAGCCAGTACAGCAGGTATTAGGAGGGTGGCAGTCTGCTCTATTTTCTTTTGTTTTTTTACCATCTCTTTCTTTTTGCTGCTTGGTAAGCCTTTGATACTTAAATACAGTTGGTTACATTTATTGCAGGTCAAACCTGCAGAGCCATACTTTGCATGTTGAAAGAAAAATGATGTTTAAGCAATGTGTTGAGGACATAGGGTCCTTCAGTGTCCATATGGCAGTGGTTTAGCTCACCAGTGCGCCGTGACTTTCCCTTAAAAAGCATCATAGTAGCTGTATCATGTCGTCTGTGATAATACTACGGTATGTTCTATCGGTGGTTCAGTATTTATTAATTTTTTTGGTGTAGTATTGCTACTATATTGCCCACCAATAGATGTTTTTTAAATGAGAACGGGCCGCTTCTTCTCACTGGACCTCACTGAAGGCTCGGTCAGAACTTCACAAGAGTTTAGCTCAACTTCAGGTTTGAGCTTCTCCATCTGTTACCCAGGAATTCAGTGTGTGGTGTAATGCAATCACTTCCAGTGAATCTGAGTTCTGAATCTTCACCTGCTCCTTTAAAGCATCTGTGTTTAAGACTTCAGTCTATAAACAGTAGGGGTTGGCATCCTAAAAGGATCAGAAATGCTGTTTTGCTGTAAAATAATCACAAAAACATTAACAATGAAAGCATGAATGCACGCAGGTGTAGCTTTTACTAATTGGACATATTGTGAGCCATTTGCGGTTCACTGCTCTCTTCCTCTCTCAGGCATACACACAGCAGGGTGCACACACACCTTGAATAGGCGAAGGTTCTTTGCAGAAATGAACGCTGTTTGTTTGGAAAGGAAACTTAGCCGAGCAGAACTGCAGACTGAATAGCAAAACAGAAAAGAGAGAGTGGAGAGGCGAAAGCGACGACAGGAGAGGAAAACAGCGTGTGATAAAGGAGAATCAGAGATGTGTGTTTAACGGGTGAGAGCAGGAGCTCAGGGTCAGACCTCCCCCGAATGCTACACAACAGGAGCACAGGGCAAGCAGATGGTTATCGACCACACGTAGATCCTGACAAATCGCATCCTTGAAATTGCTTCCAGTTTCAAAAATGGATGAGCTGGTTGGCTATTTAGCGCTCCTGGTATGCGGTATTTTTACTTCTGAGGCTGCCTGAGTAGGAGAATAATTCAAAGACTCCTTCAGTACCATTTAGCCTACAGTGGAGGGCACATTAGGTCACAAGTGCCTGCTTGGCTTCACTCTAAATAAAAACCTTCATTGACTTCTTTCTTTCTTCTCTAACAAAGAAACTGCTGAAACAAATACAGTGCAGCTTGTCTGGATGAAGGAGATTTAACAATACAGCCTTGAATAGAAAATTACTTAGAGTATTTTCTCTTTTGTCTGATTTCCCTACAGCAGTTAATACTCACCGTTTTTAACTGGTCAGTCTCAACCGGAGCGTCATACTGAATACAAGGGAAAATTTAAAAACAAATAAATGAATTCAAATAAAACAAACACAACATTTTTGTATATTTTGATACACAATGGCTAATTGTATTGACACCAGTTGCTAGATTACTATATTAAAACATTACACATTAATGTAATTGATTAATCTGTATTACTATAGATATGATTACTGCTGCTGCCATTGGTGCTTGAGCTTGTACTAGACAGGTTCAGGGAGATTTTGGTGGACCTCCTCCTCCTGTATGAGCATTATGCACATGTGATGGGATTGGTCTTTTTTTCAGTTTGTGTCCTCAGCTAAAATATCTGAGTCTGGCTTGCTGTTTGTCTTTATTCTAATATTTATAGTTCACACTCTTATGGGGTTTGAGGGTTTGATTCTTTTGTTGGTTTTATTTTGGTTCTGGTAATACTTCACAGTTTTTTTCCTTTATTTAATTATGTTTTCTGCCTCCCACATATTCCTCGGTATTATGTTTTACTGTGAGTTCCTTGTCTCTGTGTTTACAGGTTATCTTCTGGGTTATTTAAGGTTTAACTTTGATAGTTTGACACAAGAGTGTCTTGTTCTGAGTTGTACTTCCTCCCCTGTGATTGTCTTGATTCAGTTTAGCTGTGTCATTTCCCTTCTGTTCCCAATTCCCGATTACTTGCGTGCATAGATGGTGCTGTCCTTCCCCTTAGTCTCGTTCTTGGTATCTATGTATTTAGCTCTGTGCCTGCAACAGTTTTGCCTGTTGCCTGTAAGAATTCGGATCTGATTAATCACATTTAATCCTTTGTTATGAACTAGACTTTCGGACTTTACATTTGGATCTAAACGTAAAGTTTTCTTCGTGTTGTTCAGCCTACTTTAAGTGCTGACTTTGTTTCCTTCTCTCTGTAATATGTAACTTTCCATCTAAAATATTTCTTTCTAGCAGGTCACTGCGACCTGTTTTGTGTGCTAATGGTTAAAAAAATAATTACATCTGAAAACTACACATTGAGTCCTTTGATTATTGACATTAATGTTGCAGTAAATCCTCTTCTAGTCTTCTATTTTAAGAAAACACACAATTTAGTACTTCATCTTCCCAAATACATCGTGTGTGGTCTGAATATCTACACCTGCACAGGTCATTCATTCTCTTTGCGATGGGCAGTTAACACTGAATGAACATTACTGAGCACGCATGCATTGTGGACACCTGCTTATATATATGTCTGTGTTAGCGCTCTCACTGCAGCAGTGTCTCTATTCAAGGTCAATTATGTGAAACGTTTTGTAGCAACAGAGGCAGACGGAGGTTGTCTCCACTACACCGTTACAAAAAACTTAAAGCAAACCAGCGCCTTCTTTTTGTTTCTGATTTCCAGTCAGAGTTTACTCGAGGTTTCCTCTTCTGCTAGTCATTGCTAATCATGTAGTTGCAAAGTGAGTGGCAGTCCAACTTTAAAGCCTCACGGAAAAGAGAGCCTTAAAAAAGATGAATTTATCAAATGAGACGTGGGCAGTCAAACATGTATCCACCATTCCCGTGTATTAATGTGATTTAATAATTAATTTATGTCTGCTCTACATGCAGCACAAATATAGCCTTGGCCTTGAATGTGGAAGTGGTAGAGATACAGGAGTATACATCATTGAAAGGGTAGCAGGTTACAGGCTGAATGATGGAATGGAAAGTAGAAGTAAAAAGAAGTTTTTCAAACCTGTACAGCTGAAAGAGTCAAATGGGACTCGTGGAAGTAAGAGTGGGGTTAGAGGTGCAATGAACAAGTGATTTCAGAGCTGAAAACGGGGAAAATGTGAAACTGGGCTGAGGGCAATACAGCAAGGAAGTCACCCTTATCGAAGGGAAAGGAAACAGGATTAAAATTGCTGCAGAGCCAACACACACACACATACACACACACACATGCTCACTCTCTCTGAAGTCGAGATGGAATTATTTATTTGTAAGATTGTTTGTTGAATGTCAGGGGTCGTTGTTCAGTTGTAAATGCACACGTGGATTTTTGCAGGAAAGAATTCTCTCGGCATAAAATATTCAGTTATCACATACATGAGTGTGTCTGCATGTGTGTGCGCACTCAGGCAAGCTTTCAAATCAGGCAGCAAGCATGTGCTTTTTAAAGCCTCATGCTTATTATTACATCCACACTGTAGCACGCTTTTTAACAAGAGGTGTGGTGTTTAGTCAAACCTCTAAGTTTGTTAACCCTGAGGTGAGAAAAACTCTTTATTGGAGAGTTAACTGAAACAGATGTTTTGGTTTAACAAACCCAGAGTTCTGTCTTCCCTCCTTGCTGAGCCTGAAGCAGGTGTTGGGCACTGGCCGTCGTTGTCTTCCTCATTATCTGTTCATTGTTAAAACTGAACACAAATTAATTCAATTCAACCTCTTAAGCCCCAATGCCCACAGATACGGGGGCAAAAGGCAGGAGATCGGTTAGGCGTTGGGGCTTAATAGGCTAACTCGAAGGCATAAAAGTTAACAGGACTTACTGCCCCACCACGCCTCCAAATGCAGACTTTTTCATGCCGTTTGATAAGAACATGTAGGAGCGGCCTGGTGAAAAATTGCATTTGGGAAATTTGAAGAACACAAAAAATCCACGAGAAAATGCTATCAAGTAATGCAAATCAACGGGTCACAAGTGCATCACAAACTGCTGTGATATAGTCAAAACCAAGCGTGTCACAAGTGAATAGCATCTAATATTGGGGTTTTTCATGAGTCTGTTTGTTTTTCCTTTTTAAATCTCATAGTTTCAGTTACATTTTATGTCTTTTAGTCCATCCATCCATCCATCCATCCATCCATCCAAGGGCCTGATTTCAGCACTGAATTTTTCATACTCCAGAGAGCCCCGAAGTTTAAACTGACTATATCCCTGTAACTTTAGGACTCATAATTCACCCATTTAAAAATGAGTTTTTTACTATGGAACCAAATGGACATGACTCACTCCTGTAATAGTCAACACATGGTCACTGGTCAAACTCAAATAGATGTATCTGGGGTGAACAAAGGAAAATATGACAGAAATGGAAGAAAAAGAATTTGGGGAAATTCACAGAAAGGGGAAATATTACCATTGTTGTTAATGGGTGGAACAGGCACGCTTTAGTCATGGGGGGTGGTGGATGTGCTATGCCAGTAAATGCAGGTTTAACAGAGACGTGCTTGAAAATTATAAGGATTTGGAAACAACGTTTATAAGGTGAGAGCAAATTAAAAAAACACCATCAAACAACTGGCAACACTCAAACCGACACCCTGTAAGAACCAAGGATGGCATATGTGTTAATTTTAAGTGATAGGTTGGGGGGAAAAAGTGTTATCATAAAGTTAAGTCAGATTAATGGGAACCAGGTTGTTGGAAAAAGGAACAAACAGAGAAGAGAGAAGAGAAAGAAGACTGAGGTCATGTCTGTATTTGTCTCTCGCTGTTTTAACAGGTTAAGAATGATAACAGTGATGCATCGAGTTAAAGCGAGAAAAATAAACAGAAAAACATGAACTCTGGAAGGTTGACCAAAGAAGGAGAGAGCATAAGAAACCAGACAGACGAAAAAAATAAAGGACAGGAAAGGCTGATTCATACTTCGGGAACCCTTCATGGTATTCTCGGGAAATTGTCATTACAGTTTCTTCACCACGGTACTTTGTTCGTGTTATGCTGTGCTACAAAAGAAAAAGCAGGATTTGATGGCAGAATCACAGGGTGTCAGACACAGGCAAAAGCATGTGGCTATTATAAATCACTCACGATCTGTCATGTTTAAAACAACACGAGGACGCAACTTTTAAACCAATCACTTTGATTTGTGAGCCTAAACAGCAGTTTGAGGCCAAGTGTGGCAAGTGGCACCCGAAGCTCTCACTATGTTCAGTGTAGCTTTAGCCTGATGGAAGAAAAGAGGAGAAAGAAATGGAAAAAATGACAGAAGAAAAAAAAAAAAACAAGGAACGAGCTTAACAGGTTGAAAATAAAGATCCAAGAAAAGCATAATGATGGAATACCCGACTTCGGCCAAAACATCTGCAAAGTTAAATATGCAGAACAGAGAGACACTTTGCACAGGAAAGAGTGAGGGGTGGGGGGTGAACTCCCTGGTAGGGCTGGGCTGGGCTCAGCTCACTGGAGAAGAGAATCTGTAAGTGATGGAGGGGACACAGGACACAGACTTTTGTGTATACGTGCACAAATGTACGTATGATTACACACACTTTCAGGAGGAAGTAGGGAAACATTCATATATTCTTTTAAAAAAACAGGTTTTGTTGAAGCTGCTGACTGGACAAGTTCTGGTTCTCCAGTTACTGGAGTGTGAAATACCACTGTACTACAACAGATTAGGGTGAGGGTTAAGGTCATCTTACAATGTCATGTACATTTACTGCGCATTTGTCAGTTGGAGACAGGTAGTTACAGTTGGATGATTTCCTTATAAGTGGAGATTTATAGTATGTTACACCCAGTAATCCATGAATGATTCATCTAAAGTTCCACAAGAGAACTACTTCGTTATAGGCCAGGGGTAGGCAACTCCAGGCCTCGAGTGCTGGTGTCCTGCAGGTTTTAGATCGCACCCTGGGTTAACACACCTGAATCAAATGATTAGTTCATTACCAGGCCTCTGGAGAACTTCAAGAAATGTTGAGGAGTCATTTAGCCCTTTAAATCAGCTGTGATGGATCATGGACACATCTAAAACCTCCAGGACACCGGCACTCGAGGCCTGGAGTTGCCTACCCCTGTTAGAGGCTTTCACACATTAAACTGTCTCTTGTAATCCTCATTAGCTCTGAGCTGTAACATCCGCAAACTTGTAGTTTATTGTTAAGTCTAATTGTTGAATGTTGTCATTGTGCTTCTTAAATTTGTAACCTCTTAGTTCAATCTATAGGATCAAGACATTCCTTCGTCTCTGACCACCTCTCCAGCCACTCTGTGCTGGGGGAGGATTATTGTAGACACATCCCTTGTGAAGATTCTGTTTGATGTTTGGTAAGCTTCCTGCCCTTTGTATGGCTTCACTGTGTTGTGCAGTTGTGCAATTTCTGTATTGGTGAACCAATACAGAAATTGAACCATATATTGGGTGTGGGGGAGATTACCATTCTATGACTAAGGATGTTGTTAGAAACAGTTGGAAGTCACGCACACAGAGAGACACACATTCTCACACACTCACTCAAACACACACACACACACACACACACACACACACACACACACACACACACACACACACACGCACGTTCTTGCACATGCATACAGATGCTTACACATACACACACATAGTGCCTTGTCTTAGAACCATTGGGGGTTTTACGGTGGGAGGTGCTTGTGTTGTATTGTGTATTGTAACAGTTGTCAATAAATAGCTGCCAGCGAGCTGCTCTTTGAAGGACTTTGGGCTGGAAACAGGTTAGGAGCGTGAGCTCCAAGAGCTGGTTCTTGACCAAAGACTTTCCTCGCTAGCGGGTTGAAGATGTTCTGTTATGACTTGTTTTCTTCATGATGAATAAGTCTCTAAACTAGCGGGGCTTGTGGAAACACAGACCCAACATTTATAGTAATTTACACTGTTGTCACGCTAAATTTGAGATATTCCACAAGCAGTTAAAATTGACCAAAAAGACCAAAATGCCAAAAATATCCCCAACTACAGTTGCTTTAATTATTTCGTTTCCACCGCTCGGTGAGACGGGGTGAAAGAAGGGTGAGGCAGAGGATGCTGAGTGAGTAGTTTCCAGAGGAGAGCAGCACTGCTCACATCATGGAAAATACTGGCAAAGACAAAGTGGCTTCCCTGATGGGAAGATACCAGGAAAAGAGCCGGTCGGATGAAACAGGGAGGAGAAAGGTTAGTGAAAGGTTGCTGACTGTGAAATTTCTCCAGAACAGGATCAGCTAAACATAGCAGCTAACAGTATGGAACAAGCTGGCAAAGCACGCATAGATGAGGACCTTCAAAGTTAAATTGATATTTATTTTGCTTTGCATTGTAGTACTTTTTAATGTTCGGTTTTTCAGGTAACACAGTGCAGGTGGCCAAAAGTGCGTGAGGGCTCAGTAAGAATAGAAAGGAGCTCTATAAGAACCAGTCCATTTACCATTTACCAAAAAAGAAGATCCAAATGATTTGTCCTTGGCAAGGAGCTGTAAGCATTTCGTAATTTATAGGCTGTCTATGCTGAGGAAACAATCCAAGATCATAAAGAGCAACCTTTGTTTTACCACAGAATATTTTCAGTAAATAAGACTAACAAAACTGAACAGAATTAAACCAAACACAAGCATCCAAAGAACAGCCCCACTGGGAAAAACCAGACTGTAAAAGAACAGACAAGTTTTGAAGTTAACAGCTGAGATCAAGAAGAACAGGTGGAGCAAAGCAGCAGATCAAATACAGAACCTAAAACACTGGAGGCACAAGCACGCTACACTGAAGCTATGATCAGGAAAATGTTCAGATGGAGATTTGGCTAAAAACAGATCATTTGACCTCTGACCTTTGCTATTTATATGTTTGAGTTATATAAATGAGGAAAATCATCACTTGTATTGCCTTGATGCTTTAATTATTTGCTTTTATGTGTTAACCTGAAGTACAAAAATAGTAAATTACTTAGCAAGTTATTGTATCTTTCTCTAAGAACTTCACATTACTGCGTGATTTCTCCAGCTGGACTTTAAACCACCACAGGCAATAATTACTCAGACATAACCAATTCCATCTGTTTTTATTACAGCTTTTGGATGAATGCTCAGCCCGTGTTTCAAATTTCAGCCACACGGCATGAAGAGCAGGCGCTGGCCAATGTTGATGCTCTCCCTACCTGCTGAATCACACTAGGCTAGGAGAATTTAATCCAAAATCCAGATCTCAAACTGTGAAAAAACAGCCAGCATATCCCCTCTGGAAGAGATTAGCAGGTAAAGATCAAAGAAAATAAAAGAAGGAAAAAAAAAAACTTGCCATGCAGGGTAATCAAAGAAAGAATGAAACCAGCAGGGAAGGAAAGGCACGCTTGCACCTTCTTTTTTTTTTAAAGGTGCAAGCGAGAAAGCAAGGCGAGAAGTTAAAGAGAACAAAAGAAAGTTGCAACAATTTGAAATGACAGGGGGAGATGAGGACAGAGAGGCTATTCTTAGGACACATGGTGGGAGAAGACGGGCTGATAAGAGAAAATGGGAATTAAAAAAAAACTCAGCTTAATTGTAACTCTAGCTAAAATGTTTGATGTGAGAAAACCAACGTGCACGTAAGACACATAACTTGTTATCTCTGTTCTAAACATCCATTCCTTAAACCTACTTAAATGTTACATTTTGATCATCAAGTCTGAAGAAGTGCGATTCAAAAGTTTCACCAATTAAAAAGAAAAACAATCTTTCTGCACCTTTTGACCACTTCAAGGACTGTGGTGCTGTGTTCAGGTCGCTCTGTGGAAGTCCCATTATGACCACGCACTGTTGGTATACTTTCGATATTATGTCACAATATTTCAAGACATTTTGCTGTAATGACAATAACTGCATTTATGAGGGTAAATAAATGAGGTTTTTTTTCATCCTTCTTTACAAAGTGTTAATCTACGGAAACAAGGTGCCAGCAATAGTATTACAGTGCTGTAATTTCCATCCACTGATTGCTCTTTCTGTCTTACGACACATATTGGCAGCTGCTAGCAACTCGTTCTTCGTAGCTTGACTGCACTCATCTATTTTTTGTTTTTTTTTACCCTAAGTGTTGAAATATGCTTGTTTCTGTTTTTAGTGATAACAGCCTTTTTCAGATTTATTTCAGATTTTTCAAAGTACGGTGCTTTATTGCAGGTTATTTAACTAGCTTACTTTTCACTATAGATGCTAAATCCTCATCGGTGGCTAACATGTTGCTCCTGCTCTCGCATGTGTCTGGGCTTATCTGGTTGTTTAGTGAACTAGGGAATGTAAATGCATGGTGTTTCTATCTGCTTCTTAATTTTGACATCATTAGCCATTTCCGGGTCCAAACGCTCCTTCACTTTCCAAAATCAAACAAACACTGTGGCATCACTGAGAGTCAAAAACGGTCTTTTTAGTCTCCAATTACAGGATCAGTGTGGCTGTGCTCACAGGTGTTTCAATAAAGTTTAACATCCAAGAATCTTTGAAAAACAGGATTTACAAGGTTTAACTGACTTAGAGGTTAGCTCGCTAGTTTCCATCTAAAGATGATGTGCTGTATTCTGACTAAAATATTTCTAAAACGCTAAAATATACAGCTTTGCTATCACGTTCGACATTAATAAGGGTGTAAAACAAACACAAGCAGTATCTGTAGAATTACTGAAGTTGGGCCAGCTGACATATCAAAATTACCTGGTGGCTACCGACTGAGCTATAGCTGTGGTAATATACAGTGAAGCATTAGCACAGTGAAGATGAAGTGTTATTTTTTCCCCTCAATAAAAGTTAATTTGAGGTTCCCCAGTCGACAGAGAAAATTCAATCATATGGCAGGAAGAGGAAACAGATCAAACTATTCATCATGAGTCTTTAGTATGCTGCTGCGTATGAAAAATCTGTAATCCTGAGCTTCATCTCTCAATTGAAATCCTAGTGAGCCTCAGAGTGATTATTTCCTGCAGTGTTCAGATATTTGATGTTTGCTAAACTATGAACTGATGTGCTGTAGGTACACCTTAAGCTTTTGAAAAATGAGGTTTGCAGTAGTGTTGGACGGGAATAGTGCTAATAAAAAGCCAGAGAGGCAGACAATAACCACTGAGTAATTTTAGAGGCTTGTTTATAATCAATAAAACACAATACAAAGAATTACAACGCATTAAAAAGACAACTGCCTCAATGAACCCAGTAGTACCTTGGACCCAGAAGCAGGGTTGGGATATCATCACTTAACAACCAAAGCAATGAAACTCCGATATGTCTTTTTTATATCACATGAAAATTTATACTGGTATGATAGCAGACAATATAACATGGAGACACAGGGATACACAAGCTGGCCTTGAGTCTGCCCTGGGGCCTCCTACTGGAAGGACATCGTCAAAACACCTCATTTAGGAGGCATCCAGGAACTATCCCGGTCTGATGCCTGCACTGGCTGTTGAACTACGTCAGTAGCCAGTTGAGGTGGTTCAGGCAGCTGACCAGGATGCCTCCTGGCTCCTTTTCATGTAGAGAAGTAGCAGCTCCAGTATCAGTCCCTCCCAAGTGACTGAGCTCTCCACTCTGTTTCTAAGGGAGAATATAAACACCGTTTGGAGGAAGCTCATTTCCACAGCTTTCCAACCTCTGAGAGCTTGTGACCATAGATGAGGGTTGGAGCATAGATCGGCTGGTAAATCAACAGCTTTGCATCTTTCTCGTATGCCATAACAGATCACTACAGCATGTGCATAGCAGCTAGCAGTGCATCAATCCCTCTGTCAGTCTCCTGTTCCACTCTCTCTTCACTTGGGAACAAGACTCTGACATATTTAAATTCCTCCACTTGGAAGACCAACTCATCATATATCCAAAATGGGACCTCCACCCTTTTCCAGCTGAGAACCGGAATCAGAACTGGAGGTGCTAACTCTCCTTCCTGCCACTTTACATTCAGTTGCGACCTACCTCAGTGCAAGCTGGAGGCCACCACAGCAGAAACCCTCTGCTGCTCGACTGTGTCTGGGACACCCAAGTGTCCCAGAGGTGCTCTAAAAGACAGGATTGAAGAGGAGATCGTCTAAACTTAAATAAGCTGTAGTATTTTTATGACTAGAGTCTCATAAGTTTTAGATCACGCCTTATACAGTGGAGTCCTCACACAATTTTTCGTCAGGGAATAGTTATAATGGCATTTGTGGTTTATTCATGCTTTTTCCTTCTAATTAAGCGGTTTCGATGACATAATTGTTGAAGTTAAGCTTTGAAGGAACTCTCACTTTTTAGGTACCCCCCACTGTTTGTTATCTCTGAGGCTTTGTGTCAGAGTTTAATATCATGCAATGCCAATTAGTGAGAACCCAATTCTTTGTTGCACAAAAGCTGTTTAACTGCTTTATTTCTTACTTTCTTTCTTTCTGCCATTGCTGCTAAAAGACACTGCAGTCAGGCTATCGAACTAACGTGATGATCTTGCCATGCTGAGATAATAAAAAAGTATTATTATGACACTAATTGGAAATTATTCCTTTGGATAGGGCTCATTAAAAGCGGTATGCTGCCACATAGGTTCATACAGGAGGTGTTGGTGTTTGGTTGGGTCTGGATCAAATTTTCTGGCCCATCAAACTCCGAAAGGAAATGGCTGTTATGAGGTCTTGTTAAGCTGTTACAAATCTCTCATCTGGAATTCAATTTTAGAATTGAAAGCTGCTTTCACCTTTATGTGGTGAGCGTATATGACACATATGCACAAGGACGCACACTCTTCTCTCTCCGTGACAGGATGCAACCAGCAAAAGAGCGACTTTGAGAGAATTATAGAAGAAGACAGAAAGACCCTTTGGATGTCTTGAAATGAATCTGTCATGGTCCTGGGCCATGTTGGCCCAGTGTTCTTAGTTTCCTTGTATGTTTGTATTTTATTCCATGCTTCCCCTGCCCTTTATGTCTAAGTTCTCCCCGTGCTCTCTCTTCCCCCTGTGTGCCCTCTATGTATTTATGAGCCCTCGTCCCCTTTCGTGTTTATTCCATGTCTCCCCTGCCTGTTACGTTGGTGTTCTACTCGTGCTCTCTCTCCTCCTGTACTTCCTGTTTCACCTCTCCCGTCAGTGTTCAGTTCACCCCGCCCTGTCTCGTTATGGTTATCAGTGTCACCTGTGTTCCCCGTGTGTTCCCACTCCCCTCGTTAACCCTCTGTGTATTTCTGTCTGCGTCTCCCTCTGTTCAGCGTGACGTCGTCCCTCATGTTGTGTGGATCTCCCTGTGTCTCTCTGCGTATGTCAGTTTACTTTTCCCAGTTTAGTTTTGTATTTCCTGTGTTCTGCCATTCCAGCATTAAAGCTGTGATTTTGAGTTCATCCCCGTGTCTGTGAGTTTTGCGTTTGGGTCCTCCTCCTGCCTGCCACACAGCCGAGCCTTGACAGAATCATTCTTTTCTCCATTTGCTGAGGTCATATGGCAGAAATGATGGTCTCATGGGTCACAAATGAAGTGGGCGGCTCTGGTTAATACGCGGCCCAGATTACTCCGAAATGCGGGATAATGTGAGAGATGGGAATTTATATGAGAAATTCGTAGGACCCTTATCTCCGGCTTCCCTCGTAATCAAACTGAAATTGTTTGGTAGCTTTAGTAAGTCATCATGTTTACAAGAGCAAGAGACTGTATTGTCCAAAATTACCAGTTCAGAATAATTACTTCCTTCCTCACAGGCTCACACCTTTAATTCATCTTGGGTGTTACTTTGTCATTCGCCACGAGACGTGGTTATTTTGTCATCAGCTGACAGTTGTGTTTCACCGGTGACTTCACTGTTCACAAAAGTAAATGGGTGAGCTCACTGCTATTCATCACAACAACCTCTTTCTGTTATAATTTCATGCATTTGCTCTTTGCTATCTTTCCATCTACCAGCCTTTGGATAAGATAAATATAGTCTGTGAGTGCGTGACAGAGAAAAAGGATATATATATATATGAAGAAAGTGAGTGAATGGATGTGATGGCCATTTCTGATAATCATCATCTAGCTTCTCATGTTATTCACAGTGCTCCACATGGGCTCAGTAACTAATGAACAGCGTTCCCTGATGTACGAGGAGTGACATCATTCACTCCTGTTGTGGCTAATTTTAGGCTCTGTGAGGGTCTGCTGTTCAGATGGCAGCGTGTTTGTGTTTGAAATTTGATGTTTAAAAGATGTCGGTGTTTGTTTGTCTCTGATGGAAATGTTCTGTTGGAACGTCGCAGTGCTCGCTGGCTTGTATATTTTGTTGTATAGCTGCCTTTTAACTAAATAAACAGTTTCAGTCAAATTCTGTTAAATCAAATATGTGTTCCTTAAAAACTGTCAAACAAAATTTGTGCTTTTGAACCGTCGCCGAAACTTTACGCATGTAGTTAGACTGCAGGCATAATCTATGGCGCAGATGAGGACTGTGCTAGAGATTTAGTTGCTGCAATCTGGTGAATTTTTGTGGGATTTTGCAGGATTCAAAGCCCATCATTAAGACCTGGTCTTAACAGCTACACCCGCATTTTTTTTCTCTTTTTCCCTTTCTCTGGCTCTTTTCTTTCTCTCTCGCTAAGGCTTCTGCAGGTGTGCCAGTTTACGACGGGATTAACGATTTAACAACAGCTCTGTTTCCCCTGTCAAATCGGCTGTGCCTGTGAGGAAATCAGGTAGGACCATTAGTAAGAATTTAAACAAGGAAGCCATTTTTTTTTTACTTCAAATCCTAGTCAAAAATAAATAACTAGTATATAACTAATACCCAGGGCATATAATACCAATATGCTCTGGTTTTTGGCTGACCACTTTGTGGAGTGATATCAGCGGTGTTGCAGAAATTCTTTAAAAAGACTTTATGTTTCCTCCTAACAACAGTGGTATACCTTCTTCTTCTACACGACCGAGTTGTTAACCTTCACATGTATTATTCAACATTTTCTGGCCTTTGAATATCTTTATCTTCAGCCAGTTATCTGATGGAGCACCAAATTCCTGACCAAAGGCTGCATTTTAATGTTAATCTCCATGGACTTCTTGTTCCCTTGTTATTATCGCATTATCCCTCTTATTATCTTGCTGTGGATTTATATTCTAGTTCTTGTCTGTCTCTCTGTATCAGCATTTCTGTTCACAAAGAGTGCATTCCTCAGACCCTGGCCTTTGTCTGAATGTGTCATTGTGTTCATATACTTAGGGGAAATGTCTGGGACGTTGGCCGGTGTGTCAGTGGGTCTGCATGTGTGTACATGTGCATTTAAACAGAAGTAAATAGTGATGACTCTCGTATGTCTCTCGGCCTTACATAAGCCTATTTTGCCCCCCGAGAGGATTCTCACCTTCTTGCTCGTCTTCTCTCTTTTTACTCTTTATCCTGCTAACCCACCCACTCATCCCTTTAGCGCACAGACTTCAGCAAAGAGTTTTACCCATGCTTAAGGGTTTTTGGCCGAGACTTTAATCATGTCTGGCACAAGTTCACAGTCTTCACCAGTGTCGATACCCATCCCCGGTACCTTTGCATCTATTTGTCTCTCCTCTATCGTCTCCCTGTTCTCTATCGCTTTCTGTCCCAATCGCTCAGCTGATCCATCTGGCATCCATTCTTCCCCTTTGGGTCACTTTCTTATCCCCTTTGCACACATTCATATTCTCCCATCCTCCCTAAAACCCATTCAGCCTACCCTTGCTGCTATCTCCTCACACTCCCACCCAGCATTTACTGTACCTTCTTCCTTTCCCCCCAGCGCTCCCATTCAATCCCTTCATCCAGCTGCCTTTCTGTTGTTGTTTTTAGTTCATTTGTTTTAAGGATTGTGTGAATCCGTGTTTATTCTTTATTTATTTATAGCTTGGCATGTATGTAGCCTTTGTATGTATCCTATTAAAGGATATTCCCTCTATTTTCCATATTTTGTTTTCCTGTCTTTCACTGTCTTCCATATGTCTTCTGTCAAAATTGTTCAACAAATCACTTTAACTTGTCTGTCCTTCAATTTCAAAGCCAAGCATTAAATATTGTTTTCATTACTGAGGAAAATGACAAACAAAATATTCAATGAAAGAAACAAAAGGACCAAAAAAAAGTAAAATGTTAGTTTGTTGCTAAAATAAAGAAAAGCAAAAAACCTTCACAGCTGAGAGGGTGGAACTAGGTACTTTTCCATTTTTCCAAAATTGATCTGCTATTTCTGGTGACGTGCTAAATCCAAATGATTGATTTATTTACTTAACATAGTTTAAAAAAAAACTGTGGTCATGTTCAAAATAAAAAAAAAACCTGCCAAGTAAAACATGCCACCTGTGTGGTGAAGTCTGTGAATAAGGGAGAAGCTGAAAAAATGTTACTTTAAAAAACAAAACAAAAAAAACAGTCAGATTAGAAAATTTAGATAGAAGGAAATCCTGCATGTGAAGAATAGACACCTAATGTACATCTACCTGACTGTTCGAGCTTAAACCATTTAATTTAATTCAATTTAAATTAAATTAAATTAAATGTTTTTTGTTATTTTGTGAACAATGTAATTCAGTTTTTAAAGCTTTAAAAGCTTTAACACATATGCAGAACATTTAACAAGTCAAACTTAAGTGAGCCCCAATCTTGTTAATTTGGTTAGGTTTAGTTAAGCTCGTGTAACTGTAAGGATGGGCGTGGCAGTCAGAGAAAATGAAGAGAAAAAATTAAACATCCAGTTGTGAATATTAATACACTGAACATAAAATACAAAAACATTTTAGATTTATGGGGTGTGTACTCAAGATCTTAACCTTCCTGATAACAAAGATTTTTCCTTTAATCTTTTAGTGAAGTCTTTCAGTTTAATGAAACTGTTCTGTCTCATTTCTGCTGTGTGCCTTGTGTTTTCTCCTCCAACACCTATTTCTCGCTATTTATTTATTTTATTAAATGAATGAAACCCAAAGATTTTTCCACAGTCACGCATACATCTACACAAACCTTTGTTCCTGTAATAAATCAGCACACAGTGCGGTGAAGCCTCTTAGAGGATGGCAGTTGTATCTGGAGATAAAGCAGGAAAGGCACACAGATACAAAAAAAGGAAAAAAGCTACGGATGATAATAGGAGCAGACAGAACAGGGATCAAGGGATGAGAGCCAAGGACAGGAGAGTGAGAGAGAAAGTGACGGAGAAAGTGGTATGAGAGAAGACAGAACAGAGGGAAACATAAAAGACAAGGACAGGACAGAGACAGAGAGGAGAGTGAATTAACAGAGAGGGAAGGGAAAAGGAGAATGTCACCTAATGTGTGTGTTTGTGGTGTGTATTCAGACATTAACTGCTTTCTACTGTTTATTGCTGTTGCACCTCATCTTCCACATCATGTTCATTTGTCTTCAGTTTCCAGTAGCGGCCTATTTTATAACAATAATAGGAGTCAGTTTCTGTGTGTGTGCGAGTGTATGTGTATATATAGGTATGTTTATCTGTTAGCGTGTGAGACATCTTGGCTGACTGCTCCCATGGTTCCTACATGTGCGTCTGTTGTGCCATGCAACTTATCAGCATTTAAGCGTCCTTGAGTTAAACTGAAGAACATACACATATTAACACACATCCAGACAATCGCTCTTAAAGAATGTGACACACAAAGAAAGTAGAGATGACAAGTATGTGTGTGAGGACATTCAATGATCAAACCCATAAATACACTTTGTTGAAAAAAACAAAACAACATTGGCATAAAATCAAACACACACACACACACACACACACACACACACACACACACACACACACACACACACACACACACACACACACACACACACACACACTTGTTTCCCACAGAGTAGACGAGTGTATTTAGTCTGTGAGCGCCAGACTTATCTCTTTGTCCTGTCCTAACAGAGGTATGCTGTGACACTGTGGGTACAGCACACACACGCACACGCACGCACGCACGCACGCACGCACGCACGCACGCACACACACACACACACACACACACACACACACACATAAAGAAAGACTTGGGCACTTGGCCTCTGAAAAGGTCAAAGAGACCTTACACAGGAAGCAGTGATATGGAAACTAATAGCAGCACTCCTCAACAAGAAACGTACACACACATACAGTTTTACTGTTTGTGCATTTCAGAGGTCAAGAAATGTTTTTGTCAGAAGTGATGAAGAATTATAGGTTATAGGTCTTGCACATGTGCTGGTTTACAAGTACTGGCTGCAACTGTGTGATTTCCAAACTTCAGGCTTTCACTTTCACCATCAGTTTTATTGAAATCTGTTGCTGTATAAAAACTGTCTTTTATCATAAAACAGGAAGGTGTTATAACTTAAATGCATAGTGTGATTTCTCATGCATCTGCACATTCACATCATATGATTTACATGGGGTTCACATGGCAACATCACATACTGAGCATTTAACATATTGTAGATGCAAGTAGTGGTATGTAACTCATTAGTCCACCTTCCCATAAGAGTTCAGGTCTTATAATTGCTGCTCCACGGAAGTGTGGTGCGCAGTGGCATGCTCCACCTTACAAAGACCCATTCATCGCCGCTTGCAGCTTTAATGGCGATTGTGACCAATTTTCACAGAAATGTATGTGCAGGGATGAATGAGGTTTTTTTTTTAACCGTTAACCCTCTACACATTTGGAAATTGGTGCCACATGGTATCAATTTTCATTGAAAGAAGTGCTGAAACATTTTTATAGATGCAGATGTGTCTTTGCTTAAATTTGGGACCAATCTGGTGGCCAAGCGACACGCAACCATGGGTTCAGTTTGATAGAAAAGGTATGACTCTTGCATACAAAACAGACTTTTCACACCCAAATAGCTAAATTGTCTTGTTTTATCTTGTTTTTTTAATACATGTAGGTGTAGAAATGTTGTACATGGCTGTGGGATTTGTCATTACAATGAAAGAAGGTTACTTACAGTTTGAATACTGGTAACTGTGTTACTGAAAAGGTCATAGCTGCATAGAGAGCTGTAAACCCCGAGCATCAAAAGAAAGTTTGGATGATATGCTCGTATGCTCTTCCTCCCTCTGACTCTCACTTAATATTGAGTTTCGTTGATTTCTATCTCACTCACGATGTATGAGCAAATCAAAGAGATCAGGAGAGGAAAGCAACTCAAGGCTACAAGAAGAAAGGAAAGAAAAAAGGCCTTAGGAAAGACTGCCTTAGGATCATGTTGCACTGCCAGTAAGGTCAGTGTCCTACTTGGAGGTAGAAGGAAAGAAGGAAGTTAAATGTAAAAAAAACCAGCACAAAATTAAGGTGTGCAAAAGAGGGCTGCAAATACTGCCGTGTAATATTTGTCTCTACAAGACAAGTACAATTATCCATGTGCAAAGTGACAAAATGAAGAGTTTTACTCACAGATGTCTCATTTGATTAAAAAAAAGCGTCAGAGTAGCACAAACCACGTAAATTAAAAAAAAAAGAAAAAGCTCCTTGCTGAGTATGGACATCATGTGTCTGTAAAACACATTCCGCATCTTTTACTTATTTGTAGTTAAAAATAAAAACAGCGTTCAAATGAAAAGAACTTTTCAGCCTGTAAAATACATGTATAATTAATGAAAGACTTAAGACAATGGGTCTGGGAAAACAAAAGTTCAAAAAAGAAATATTTAGAGAAAAATAGAAGCAAATTTTCTTCTGAAATTATTAGAACGTTATTTGATTTGAAGTCAAAATGCACTAATAAGGACTTTGGAAAACAGATGGTCTAAGGAAGGCAAGTAGTCAGTAGTGGAAGGAAAAAGATGGCGCCAGTGATGGATGGATAGGAGTGGTAGAGATAAAGAGGTGTACCGTGATGGAAAGAGCCAACCAGTTTAACAGAGCTGGAAAAGTCAGATAGCCAAAGCAGAACTCGCTAAGAGAGGAGTGATTATATATGTGGGTCAGTTATAGTTGGTACATTTTAAAAAAACAAAACAGTACATATAGTGTTACAATTGGACAATGATTGTGGTAAATGATTCCAGTAAACAGAAAATGAACAGTGATGTCCTGTGTTGGAGTTTATTTTTATGTTCAACCATCCATCAACCGTGACCTCCTCCCTGTGTAATTCTACGTATAATACCATTACCTGTCTTTTTTTCTTTGCCACTGTAATTATTGCATGATTTAAGCTAAACTTAAACTCTGTTGATCCCTGAGAGACTTTCCTGAAGAGGGTAACGTGTAAGAAATGAGGTGTTAGACTACACACTGCACAGAAAACTTGACAGAGTACCAATAAAGAAAAATGAGAAAGCAAGAGGAGAGGAGCTGGTGACTGGGGGGGGGGGGTGACGTTTAGATACAGTAGCTACCAATTTCACTGCTTGGACAGGCAGTTTATCTAATTAAAGGGGCCCTGTGCAGTGAACTATGGCGGGAATGAAGAATGATCAGTCAAGTGTGTTTACCTTTGGACAATTCTGAATTCCTGTCATTACTTAAAGGTCTGGACAAAGGCACAATGAGAGGGTTAGAAATAAAATGAGGCTGGCACATTTGATGTGAATCTTTTTTCTGATTTTGTGCAGCAGTAATGCATTCTTCTGAAATTGATGAAGCTCACAAGCATTTGTTTTTTTTTCCCTTCTCCTTTTTCCATATATCTTTCACCTGTCTGCTCCTCCTGTTTATGGGAGCTCCTCCGTTCATGGGACTGTGCCACCGCATTCCAAAGCCATTCACCTCAAAATATTGTCTCAGCTCTGGCGCTTTGGACCTAATGTGCTCTGGCAGTGTGTATTTTCCCCTAAGCTTCATTGTCATTCAGTCCTGTCCTGGCTCTCGGTTCTGGTAACTTGGTTGACCCCCAATCCTGGGAGAATCGCCCAGAACTCTGGAATTCATAAGGGAGCACAGGGAACACTTTGTCCTCTCTTTTTCTTCTTATCATCCTCCCATTTTAATTTTTCCCAGCTTCTTCTTCTGTCTCTTTGTTCTGTACATTTCTCTTTCACGACTCACTCTTTCAGAGCTCAGAGAGAGAGAGAGAGAGAGAGAAATCTGTGGGCTCAAATGTCAAAAAGTCAAGGGTTTCCCAGCCAAGCAATTACACAGACTGCAGGACAACAGTACCACACACAGCAACACACACACATACACGAAGGTTTACATCAACATCATACAAGCATGCAGTCTACCCCCCCTCCCCCCAAAAAAAATACAATTTCCATATGTCTAACCATGCGCATACTTTCCTGTTGGCCACCTGTCACTCATACGGAGGCCTGCAATACTCACACACACATGCAGTGCAGCGGTCAGGTGGTTTTCCCATCAAAGCTGCTGTGTGCTCTCCAGAGCAGTAAAATGATTTTTAGGTCCACTGTTAGCAGACTTTGATGGGTCTAACACACCAGTGCGTTCTGGTTCATTCTATCTGCCTACAAAGGCTCTGACAGACGGCTGGTCGACTGTTGTTAAGCACTGCAGATGCACCTGCTTGATATGTGTGAGAACGCACACACAGACACACACACACACTCATCAAGAGCTATTTTATAATGTACACTTACAGATTACAGGAGAATACCTCAGTGTTCTCAGTGTTTTTTCCTTGCGTTCTTTAAAAACACCCTGGCCTCTTCAGAGAAGACATAAAAAAAGGCCACAAATCCTCTGAAAATAAACGGTTAGAGAGGTTTAAAAGCCACCATATGAAAACAATTGCAGCTGTTGCTGAAATGACTGATTGTTCAAGTCTTGAATGGCAAGAAAACAACTCTTCTGTAAGAAACTGAAGGCCAGTTTACTGTCAGATAAAATTAACATGACACTGCGTCTGAATATTTTCTTTTTACTCTGCTGATATGATCGATTCATACTTCTATATCGCTTGTCATCATCTAGATATGTTACTAACTCTTTAACTGATTGTTACTCATGAACCTGGTGATACTATAATGGTCCATGTAGATCCTCATCAAGTTATGAATTTATTTATTTCAGTTTGTTCAGTGCTTTGCTTCATGAAACATACCAAACATGTGACATCACCCTGGTTATAACCAGTGGTGGACAAGTTACTTTGAAAAAGTAATTAATTATAGTTACTAGTTACTTTTTCAAAGTAACTGAGTTAGTAACTGAGTTACAGTATTCTAAAAGTAATTAATTACTTCAAAAGTAACTATTGCGTTACATTAAAAAAACGTTTAACTCTCTGGGGTCCAGGGTATAATTGGCCATTTTTCACTACTTTTGATTTTCCCTCCACATTTCACCTTTAAAACCTATTTACTTTGCCTTTTTTGGTGTCATTCTTTTCAGCACAACCTCACGTGTCTAAATTTACAGTTATGTTTTCATTTTGACATACTGTATTAACACAATTGATCTAAAATCAGACAAAAAACATTGAATCAGAGTAGAAAAAGTTATATGTTTTACTGTAACAACCACAAACACGTTTAATGAATCACATTTCATAACTTTAAATGCAAATATAAATTGTCAATTTTAAAATGCACAAGTTTTGCAAACAACAAAGTTATTTGCATCCATTAACCTTTTACCTTGATTTTTTAAATAACCATTTCAAACTATTTACAGAACAATCAGCTGTTCTGCATTAAATAAGATGCCACACAAATTATTTGTGCCACTCCAAAAAAAGAATTTCTGTCCACTATAAAGGAGAACATCACAGGCTGATACCTGCAGGTCTGACAGCAGCAGGTGTATCACTCCTTTTTCTACCTGGAGACAGCAGTTGCCTCATTGTTCTGACACACAACACAAAACTATCCACAACACTACACACTAACTACACAAGACAACACATTAACTACACACCCCAAACATGCTAAACGTCACAAATCTCTCACATCTCAAAACTCTCTCTCTCCTTTTCTGCTCTCTCTCTCTCCGTCACTCCTAAAAAAAGTTATGTTTTAAAACCTAAACCCCGTTATTTTTTGGTTCTTTGCTCATAAGCAGAGAGTGCTTGCTAGCGCTGTCCTTAGACAGTAAACAAGACAAAACTATATATTGTTTATCATGACTCTGGTTTTACGTGGCCTATCAACACAATTTAAAAACTGGTATATATCACCTTGTTGCTTTTTCTTTAAGTGGTCATGTGACTGGCTTACCACAACTACTTTATTCTTCCTCAGTCAAACAGCAGCACTCATGCGATTGTTTTGCCCAGGTGTTGTGCTAGAAAGTGATCGTGATTACCGTCCGTGGGAGCGCGTCCAGCTGCTTAAAACTGTAGCGTTCAGATTACTGACAGCTACTTCCGTGCAACTGATATAAGCTGAACACAGCTTCAACCGTCTGTTTGTAGCAAAATAGTAACGGACCGCGTTTTCTTGTTAGTAACTGTAACGGCGTTGTAACGATAGGAATAGTAATTAGTTAGATTACTCGTTACTGAAAAAAGTAACGCCATTAGTAACGCCGTTATTCCCATCACTGGTGCTAACATGCAAACTCAGATGGGGAACAGCAGTAACGTTATGGTATTGATTTTGCATTTTAAGCATGTTAGCGTGCTAATGTTATCATTTAGCTGTTGTTTGGCTCACATTAATAGCTAATTGCGTGTGTGTGTATATATACTAGAGATGGACCGATCCGATATTACGTATCGGTATCGGTCCGATACTGACCTAAATTACTGGATCGGATATCGGAGAAAAATAAAAAATGTAATCCGATCCATTAAATATCACGAAAGCACCTCACAAAACTTGCAACACGCCGTAACTCACCTCAGAACGTTAGCAGTCGGAGCAGTATGCATCACGTGATAGAGCGGCTGTGGCATGCGGGACCTGTCGGTGGTCTGGATAGCATTTGGAGCTTCGCTAGCAACCCAGCATTTCATCTCCGACAAAGTTATCCCCGAGAGAAGTAAAGCAAGTGTGTAAGTCCATCTCTGAATGTTTGTAAAGCATTCCTGCGTTAAGCTTAACAAACGACTGCCTCTCCTGCTGCTACTTCAATCATGAAACTGCTTAACGATCAGCTGATCGGCTTTTCTGTCGCGAGTCCGTGTCTCTAGTTTGCTTTTGGCCCACTTTGCACCAGAAAGAGAAAACCAGCGGCTGAACAACAGCAGCACGTTTAAGCTCGATAAGCTGTTGTTAGAATTTATTTAATATTACTTTCTACTCGAGGATCTTTTTCTACGTAGCTGACGGCTGGTAACTGTGCAGGGGCGGATCTAGCAAAGTTTAGCCAGGGGCATTAACAGGGAAAAGGGGGCACAAAGACATACTTTTCTTTCTTATTCTCATTTAAAATGTCTAGCTTTTAATAAATAATTATCTGACAGCCAAAGTTTTAATTTGATGCAAAATGAATAGAAGTCCATTACTGTATATAGTAACTATTAAGTCTAATATATATATATATACCCTAGTAAGCTATAGTTAGGTTGCTTAATATTTATGCTAAGTACTCTTTAAAATACCAGAATAGGGAGGATGGTGTAGGTTTAAGTTTATTAGATTGATCAGTATTGCTGAACTATGAAATATTTTTTTTTGCATACAGGTATAACAGAATAGCTTTAGTGTAGTTGTTGTTTTAAACTTGAGTATGAACTTATACAAAATGCAGCAAGATATTTAAAAAACAGTTTTGTTGATTAAAAAACACTATATCGGATTCATATCGGTATCGGCAGATATCCAAATTTATGATATCGGTATCAGTATCGGACATAAAAAAGTGGTATCGTGCCATCTCTAATATATACCACACAACACCTCACCTCACCCTAAGAAAAGAATCACTGAAGTTATAAATATGGTCAATCTTAGTGTCTGCTGGTGTCAAGATGAGTTTTATATAAGTATACCGTGTAAAAAAGAAGTACATCCTGAACTTTTATAATATAACTTCTATTTTCCTCAGTCCTAAATATAGTCAGTTACTTTATTTTTCTTAATAATCTAAAAAATCTATTTCCATTTACACATGTTGATTCAACTACTGTAAAAGCCTTCTATGATCTATTTTTAAATTTGGTTAAAGAAATTAAAATTTTATGCTCCTCGCCTATCAAATGTAATCCAGCCATTAGATGTGATGGTTAATATTTTGATGATGCACGGTCTCATGTTAGATATACATAAATATATATATGAGACCCTCTGAGATATCTTTTGGCTAAGTATGGAGCTACAGGAGTTTTTTGGAGAGCAGAATCTATCAGCTCTTCTCATCCTCATGACATGAATCATTAATGGGGTGTGTGTATCTGCCTTCACCTCTGCCTGGTCAGTATTTAGTGTGTGTATGTGTGTGTGTGTGTAGGAGGGATACATACATTGGGGTCTTTGAAGTGTAAAGTAACAGGCCTTTTTAACTTTTGGATGTGAAATATTTATTTGGGCAAGAGTGCTGCTTTGGGAGAACGGGGCAGAAAAAGAAGAGAAAAGAGAGACAAACTTAAACAAAAAAGCAAAGGTCCATTAATGAATTGCATTAAAACAGTTTGTTCATGTTCTGTTACGTATGTGCTATATTCTTTCTCATTGCCAGAATTATTTTAAACATTGTGACAGGTTTTAAGAATTTAAAATTACACTGGAATTCACTTATTTGTTAGACCAGCTTTCTGTATTTCCTGTATTTCCCTAAGAATGAATTCTAATTATTCACATTGGAAGAATTTTTTCACTCTTCAGTAGTCTCAGACTTAAACCTTCAACTTTAATTGGTTTTAGGATTAGAATCTATTTCCTTTTTTCAGTCGTTGTCATGAAGTCACTGTATTTGTTTTTTTTTAATATTCCAGTTTCTTTTAATTTTAATTTGAAGAATTAAAAAGCACTTTTTTTGCTTTTGTCAATTTTATTTTTTATTTGTTTGAATAAAGTGTCACAAAGATGATCGATTCACAATATCATCTATCCATAGATACACGTACAATTCAGGGTCACAGGAGGCTGTGGACTATCTGATCTGTGACTGGGCTAGAAACATGCTACAGCCTGCACAGGCTGACAGTGCATCACACAGGCAATATCAGTACCTTTCAATAAAATCAAATATAAACTTCAGATTCAAGACACGGTTATATGGGCTGGTTTTAATAACAATGAAGAGTATGTATTCATATTGAATTGCAGTTAATCTTGAGATGCTTCTCTAAATGTACATTTCTTTGGTGAATTTCAATTGTCAATGCTGCTCCCCTCCCTCCAGTCTAATTGAAAGCGAGTATTAAAAACTAAACCCAGCGATTAGAGGACATGACAAAAGACACAGGAGGCTGAGACCTTTATAGAGAGCCATGTGTACTCTCCGGCGCATGTTTATAAATGCATGCGTCTGTGTGTTTGAGCACACATGAGTCTCAGTGTGCATGTTTGTCTCTGTTCTGCAGGCCAGACGTCAGTATTGACAAAGGGCTGACCTGGGAGGAGACTGACTTTGTTAAAACAGGCCTTGAACAGACAGAGAATAGAGACTGAGGGATAGAGGAAGGGAGGGAGGGAATGGTGCAAGGGCAACCTTTGGTGGGGGGTAAGAGAAAGAGAGGGTAGAAAAGGGAGGGAACGGTGCAAATGAGGGAAACGTAAATTTTCAGCATTTTGGAAAATTCTGTAAAGAGTAAATATTGGCTTGGAGGTGTGTAGCAGTGAAAAATAGGACTGAGGATAGATTGATAGAGGAGTAAATGAACCAAACAAGTGGAGGCAGAGGGGGGGATTAGGGAGGTAGTGGGAAGCAGTGGGAGAAGGGGAGCTAGAGAGGAGGCAGGTGAAGTCAAAATATGAACGTAAATGGTTAAATAAGGAGGAAGAAGGAGGGCAAAAAAGGGTGGGGTGAATGAGAGCCAAAGGTGAGAAGATTGGAATGGAGAAAGCAATTTTAGATAAAGGCAGGAGAAACCTAAAGAAAAACCACAATCTTCTCTGAGTAAACGTTAGCTGTGACCAAGGAAAGGGTCAAGCACGAGTCTGTGTGTGAGTCTGAGAACGAGAGAATGAAAGAGTAAGAGACAGAAACACAAAGACACAGGAGAATTCGCTTTACTTTGCACATCTGTTTCTGTATGAAAGAAAAGGCTTGGCGGGGGAGAAAGGGGCTGAAGCTGATATGTGCGCGAGAGTGGGCTGCTGTAGAAGGAATCAATAACTGATAAATAAATTATAAGCCACAAATTTCAAAAGGCACCGGCAAAAACTAATGATCCAAGCAAACAAATGATTTGAGCTAGAAGAGGGAAAAGATGAGCGGGAGAGCTGATCTTCAGTGTGTGTGTGTCTGTTTGTGTATCTTTTGTTGCAGTGGAAAAAAAATATGGGGGACTCTGTTGTGGTGGTATTGATGATGTCTGACATCCTATATCAATTAATGTAGAACTCAAAAACATGCAGCTGCTGGTATGATCAAAAGAAAGGAAAGGAAGCAGGGAATTAAAGAAATCCAAAAAGAGGTTAAAAATGCCAGCAAGAAAAATGCTGCTAATTAATTGTTATTGAAAACAGTAAGTTGCTGTAAAAGCTAATGTCTTTGGTACAATACTGTATCATTTCTCTGGCAAATGTACATTTTTATGGTTATGTAAATATTAAACTTTTTGATGTGCTTAAACCTTGGTTGCTCTGTCAGTGTGATGTGATTTCCAGTCAGATCCCAAACAGTGCAAAGCTTTAGCTAGGAACAGTCCAACATGACTGACACTCCTGTAGTGATTAGTTAAGTCTGGCTAGTGTTCATCTTCAGGGTCAGACACTGAATTCATGCTCCATAGGTGAGGAGACGCAGATTATTGTAGTAACAATCAAATAACAGCATGACTATAATCCCACTAAACAGCAGACAGCATTATTTTGTACAGCTTTTATTCATAAATGGCACAATATATAGTACTGTGCTGTTTACACATGAAGATAATGCTACTGTAGTTTACAGTAGGCACACTGTAAAATCACAGTAAAACGCTACCAGATCTTTACTGTAACTTAGCAGGGAGAATTGTTACTGTGTATTTGCACTATATTTTCAGTCATCTATCTTATGGGTACATTTATTTGTTAAACACCATTAATTGTGAGATATTTTTTATAGTTTTGATATAGAAAGGAACAATTACCAGGGCAGGTTTCATCCTTTGTTGAGAGTACAGACCATCTGCTGTCTTACCGAATGACATAAACAAGATTATTTTATTGCAGAACCAAGTGGACTCAAACCTCGGGTGTGCATGAGGAGAAACAGTTACAGTTTTGTACATGCTATTAGTTCATTGCACAATAGCAAACATGTTTTGAAATATCTACACAAAATTATAAATGGCACAGTTATAATTGTTCTTTAAATCAAAATTTCACTTGAGTTTTGTATGATCCGTTTTCAAGGGAAACTGCAAACTAACAAGGATGAAAAGACAAGAAACAAACAAACAAACAAAAACTTGAAGTGAAACATGGTTAACAAAAATTCCTGCCCAAATCTTTACATCAATATCTTTCTGGCCTCATAAAGCACATGTTGTAAACATTTTAAAGGAGTTTAATATTGTGTACTTTCAAAGAAATGAGGTCAACATTTGCCCCACAGTGACACTGACCTTCAACCCTCATGAAACCCTCAGCAAAATATCTTCGCTCATCTAAATTTTCTTCATTTGATCTAATTTACTATTTATTTATTTATTTTTGCAAGATTTTGTCATTAGATTATGACTGATTGAATTATGAGGCAACAGTGATCTTTGACTAGCAGGTTTTAACCCTATAATGCCAAATGTATCATATTTGATACAGGAGTTTATGTCAGTTTTTGAGACATCACTGTGATTTGTTTTTCTCTGAAAACCCGAAATAAATTGTACAATCCATTTCTACGCAATAAACTAAAAAAAAAAAAAAAAAAATACAGAATGTAGCAACGACAAAATTATATGAAACAAATTCAAAATCGTAAATGCAAATTATAAATATACACCAAAAGAATTTCTATAAATTATTTAATGGGTCAGCCTTTACAGGGTTAATTAGTTCATCCTGTAGTCCAAGTAAATGTTTTTATTAAATGTGACGAACTGAATCTGTTAATCAAGCGATGTACTTACCTGAAAACAAACAAGTCTTTGCTAATCCTATAAAGGTAATGATGAAATTCTGGCTGGTGTTTAAGATTTAATGTATAAAATGAACTGTTGTCCAGGCTGCTGGTTTCTGTCTAAAAAGTAGAAACACTTAGTTAAACTCAGCGCAGCTGCATTAAAACTGATTACAGTAGAAAGACAAAATCAGCATCAGCTAATGGGGGCACATCTGTTGATACCACATCATTATAATCTTTAGCATTTGTCAGTTTTCTGTGATTGCATTGCCTCATTATCACATCACACTCGGTTGTGTTTTGTTGTCTAATTTGTTTCGTTTTATTCGACAAACTGATTTGCAGATTTGCATTTGAGTACCCACAAAAACATGTGTATACACACTTGTTCCCCCAGTGTGGACTCTCTAAGGACCTGCCATGTGTGTATTACATGTGTGTGATAATGAAAGCTGCTGACTGGCAGTTGTGATTGGCTATGTAAGCAGCCTCTAGAGATGGCTGTCCGAATGGTGCCAGCTAGACGCCAGACAGACTGCACAGCGTGTTTGTGTGTGTGTTGTGTGAGGTTGTTTGCATGCAGTTGTGCGTAGATGAATGTACCATCAGCAGGTGTTTGTGTGTGTGTGTTAATGAGAGTGTGTATTTGTGTGCATACTTTATGTGTGGGCTTGTGTCTCCAGGTGTAAGTGGGAATGCCCATATTGCCAGTGTCTACATAACTAATACAGACGTAGACAGACACACACACACACACACACACACACACACACACACACACACTGATACCATGCTGCATCCAACTGTCTGGAGCCTGATTATAAATACAGTGAATTAGTCCATGTTTTTTTGTCAGTATGTCCCATGAGATGTAGGTTTCCACTCAGGATGTTTTCCCTTTCTCTTTCCTCTCTGGTTTTTACCTTGATATAAATATTAAAACAGGGCTTTAGTGAGGAGTGCGGTTGTTGTATAAGTACATCATTAACTTTAAGTGTAGACTCAATGGTTAACAAAAAAAAGAGTATTACTTAGTTTCTCTTCCTCCTCTATATTTATCATTGTGCCCCTGAGATTCTTTCCACTAACAATTTAGCGATTAGACAACACCGACGTGTGCATCTTCCATAAGTGTTAGACAGCGAGGACTGGAGATAACGAAAAATTCCCAAGGGTTTAAGTGATGGCAGTGGCTGATTTGCACAATCGTGTTGAGATTTAAAATGAGCCTGGGCTCGTTATTACCAGAATTTCACCAAATATTTTTAAAAGCCTTCTGAGAGAGCATATTTGGGTTTATTTTAACTTAATCTCATCATCTGAAATCATGACATGAGCCACAACATAACAAGGATTGAGGATTTGATTATTAAGGTGTCACTGTTGAATTGAAAAGCTTTGACCAAGAGCAACAAATTCGCAAAAGAGCAGTGCACTCATGGGTGAGATGTTTAAGATTGTGTGACCCCCGTGAGGGAACTTCAAACCGAAATGAAATCCAAGTTTTAAGTGCACCCCTATCTCCTCTCGCCCTCATCCTTATCACTACTACATCAGGCAAAAACTTTGCAGGATCACTTAGACGCACAAACACAAAGATCCGGCTCAACCTTTGAGGATAAGGTGTGTAGGATAACAACGGTGAGAAAAAGACACTGTGGCTCGTTGACAGAGCAAGGGCGACTTTACCTCTGGACTGTGGAAGAGGGAGTGGCATTAAAAGAAAGAGGAGGGTGTGAGTGTGACAGGGAGAGCTTTGCTTTCACGCCTTGCTGAGCAATGAAAGAGTATCTGTCACAGAGAACACGCCAAAAGACAGAGTGCAAAAGTTAGGCGAAATAAAAGAGACACACAACAGAGGAAGGGAAAGCAGGGGATAGAGGAACAGACAGCGAAAGAGTTGGCTGAAAGCAGCTTCTGTCTTCTGTCCCACCCCCTGACTGTCTTCCCCTCCTCTCTGCCCGGACGGGGAAAAGGAAAAAAGAAAAAGAGTGCAGGGAGAGAAAGACGGAGAGGGAGCTCAGCCACGCTCGCTCTATAGCGCAGGACTCAGGAATTCCAGGACCTTTGGAGTTGTGAGCTCACACACACACACTATCACACACACGTGCTGCTTTTCTCGAGGTGATACAAATCGAAACAAGACTGAGAAAGGGAGGAAAAAAGGAAAGGCTGACAGCAACAAAAATTTTAAATTAGCTATTTCCTGTGGACTATCTGACCATGATGGCACCTGCCAAGGGGAACGTGGCTCGGAGGGACTGAGGACTGAAACGGGACACAGCCAGAGGAAGCTGCTGATGAAGGTGAGGTTTTCATGAAATGGCACAATCCCTGAAACTGAAGCATCTCCCTTTGTCCTTTAGACAGAGTCACTGTTTATATGACTACAAGTAAAGTATTTACTCTAGAGACTCTGATTTAATGATAATCTGATATAGGTGGGATTATTGTTTTTATTGTACTGCCATTTTTTATTCATTTTTAAAAATGAATTAATAAGTAATAGCTAAAAGATACTTTAAACTACTGTTAAGTACTGAAGCTGGGGAATACCCTGTGTAGGTGTTTGTACTGGAACAGATCTGAATGCGTGGCCACTCTGCTGTATTTGTGATTTCATATCTGTGTTAATCATTAGGGTGAGTTCCATGAGTAACACAATAATGCTGCTTGATGGTGCGTGTGTGCGTGTGCGTGTGTATGTTTGGACATATTGTTTTCAGAGGAAGTGAGAAGGCTTTTTTGGGCATGTCTTTAATTGGATTTGATCAGTGGGCGATTCATCTGAGCAGGAATCAGGAGAGGAAAAGAGTTTTCACGCATGTGGGACTGTCTGTGTGTTTTGGATGTTTTATTTCCTGACGGTCCATCAGTGGAAGTGGGGGATTTCGACTGAATTATTATTGCTTTTGCAGGAAATCTGGCAGCACTCATCAGTAACATTGAAGTTTCTGTTTCAAATTGAGAACATGATAAGGTCTGATAAGGCCTTTGTGCAAAGTTTAAAGCTTTGTGGTGGAATAATAGTGACTGGAAATCACTGCTGCCATTGGTGCTTTTACACCTGCTGTCCCCTCTGACCTTCATCCCACCATACTCTTCTGCTTTTGTCCTCTAATCTCATTGACTTCTACCTTTTTTGGGTTTTTTGCAGTTTTCTACTTTCTTCCACCTCTCTCTTCTTTCTTTATCTTTGTCTTTTTAACTACACCGTAAAAAAAAAATCATAAAAAAACAGTGATATTCCGGCAGCTGGGGCGCCAAAATAATACCTGAAAATAACAGAAAATAACTTTCTCATGAAAATACGGTTATATTCAGTAATGACAATACAGTTTGTTGCCCTACATGGGATTTTGCCTTTTTCAAGTGCTTTTAAACATTAAATTAGGAACAATTTAATGGGATTAAACAATGAAATTACCTATAAACAAGGTCAATGAATGCGGTAATATGAATAATAATATTTAAATGTACAGAAATATACAGTTAACAGTTGGTTTAAATATTAATGGATTGCATTCATATAGCAATTTTTGAAACCCTCAAAGCGCTTTACAATTCCACTTTATAATTCCCCTCTGGCCATCACCAGTAGGTGAAGTGTCTTGCCCAAGGACACAACGACCGAGAGTGTCCGAGCCGGGGCTCGAACCGACAACCTTCTGATTACAAGGCGAACTGCCAACTCTTGATCAACGATCGCCCTAAATAACATTAATAATAATAATTATTTGATGTAAACAAAGTTTCTAAGAATCATTTTATATATTTTTCCATAGCATTTCATTTGAATTTAACAGTTCAATCTTTCAAATAACGGACAAATATTTGTGAAATTATGATGCATTTGTGAATGTATTTTAACAATATAAATATGCATATGTACAGACATTTAAAAAACAAGAAAATTATGTTTTATTACATTTACATTGATTTTATGTTATTTTACATTTGACATGTAAAATCACAGTCTATTTATGTGAACTTAATGATATTCTCAGTACAAAACTGTAAAATACACAGTAAACTACTTTTATATTGCAATTTTTTTTTACAGTGTATTCATCTGCCTTCATAAAGCTTGTTTTATGTAACTGCAGAGGCCTACTTTTTAGTATTCTTTCTCACTCAGTATCCTTGGTATTTTGCGTGTGAGCGGGTGTATACGTGTTTTCAAGCTCACAGGTGTGCATTTTGTCTGTCATTTTACCTATTCAGTCCTATAATCCGTGGTGTCACGTGGTGGATTATAAGCCCTCCCCCCCTCATCTTTTACCTGCATACTAACCCTTTCATTACCATACCATTAAGTCTACACATTACACCTTAATTTACCTTTTCAGTCTTCGTCCAACTAAGAGCTAAGTGATCATTTTTGAACTTGTACACACATTGTTCTTGTGTTTTTGTGATGTCTAAGTCGATAAGCAGTAGTTTAGTTATAGCTTAGCCAACAAGTGCGTCTTGTTTAAACAGAGGCCTCGAGTTGATGCAGGTTGAGTAAAAAAGATGTTTTATGACAGAGAACCTGTTTAGCCGTCTTTGCTTCCATGAAGGAAAAGAGTATAAAGCCCCCTTTTCTCTCTTATGGGAAGTGGACATTGAACTCAAAGATAGCACCCACTCGCTTACGTAAAAGCGCTTGCCTAATGCGTGAGCCAAAAAAAAGTTTTATCACTTCCATGTTTGCTTGCATGTGTGCATTATGCAGTTTGGTGCGCGTTAATGTTGGTGTGCTGAGCCGCCAATGTTGTTCACATGATCGACTCTGGAAAGGTGTGAAAATATGAAACCTCTATGGATTTAAATAAATTATGTTGTTTGCAGCTGGGGTAAAGTTTTGCATATGTCTTCTGCATACTGGTAGTCTAAAGGGAAAATGCTTTACAGAAACTTTTTGTCGCAATACCACAAATGCCCACTGGGGACTGCAAATCGAGGTCACAACTAAGTGTTCATTGTGGTTGAGGATGATAGGTACAACAGTGAATTGTTTTGGGATGTGTTGTTTATTGAGGGAAGCGAGGGTCCCAGACATTTCAAGCCTCCTTCTCGTCTCTGCCTGAGGTATCCCTTTCTTAATATACTAAACTCTCTAAATAAACCGATCAGGTTGCATTGTTGGTAATTCAGGCATGGGAGAAGAATTTGCCGAAGTACTGAAATATTTATGTTTATGATGGACAAAAACTGTCCATTTGGGCAATGGTTGAAAACCAGTCACTCAATGCATTAGTCATATATCTCTGATTTGCACTCAGTTATTTGTTTATCAGTGTGATAACATATTCTATGGTGAAAGCAGATATGGAGTGATACTTTTGTGACTAGGCCTTTCACTTTAAGGAACATACAGCAGTCTAGTGTTTGTGGTTTACCAGTGTGTAATATAGGTCCAGTGTTGTGGTGAGTTAAGTAAGTAAGTACACTGTGCATGCCTACAGGGTTGTTTAAGTGATCATCCAGTGTCAGATATGCTTAAATATTGTGTGTTCTCCTGTTAGAAAAGAAATGTTTTAAACAGTAAAGATCCAACCAGACTGAATACAAAAGCTTGAAAAACTAAGTACATGCATGCTGCCTGTCTTCTTATTCAAACATCATGTCAACCAAAAGAAAAAAAAGAAGAAAAGGAGTGTTTGAGTCATCACAATGAACGGCCAAGTCCAATTCAGCTTAGAAAATTATGGATCCGCTTCCACAGTATCCATTGTGTGTTCAAAGACATTATTGGAGTGCAAAAATAGCTTGTTGAAGTCCAAAGGCAGTTACGCTTTGCTTTGGTGGCTTGTCTTGATATTGAGCAGAAACATTTCCATAGTTGACAAAATCTTAATAAAGTGTTGGACAAAAGAGCTTTCCATTCAAAACAAAGGAAACTGGTTCTGTATTGAATTTGTTAAAGACTGTGATTGGTTATTAAGCTGTTAGCTGAATCTGATGAAACATTTGTCTGACTAAGACAGACAGAGGCAGACTCAGTGAAGAACCTCTGAAACGCCGTCTCTGCTCACAAATTGAATGTCCTGCTGGAAAATGTAGTTCTCAAACGTCCTCTCTGTTTGCACAGAGTAGATTTAAATCTGTGCAATTTAGACTCTTTCACTTAGGCTGACTGTAAACTGTATACAGAAAACTTACAGACTAAAAACAGATATACTAATAGAGATAAAAGCTTGGAAAATCTTATGGAAAAAACGCAATAATAATAATCATAATAATAAACTAATAATGATTTAACATCAGAGTGCACAAAATGTATTTAACCTAGAGTTCAAGGTGGGTTTGCTGATTGTCTGCTGATGAATCGACTACCAAGGTAACTGATGGTTAAGGTGGTTATACACTGATCAATTGCCACACCTTAAAACCCATTAACCCCTATCTCAACCCTTGCTGAACAGAAAAACACATTAACCTTGCTCTTAACCTTGTGCTAAGCTGGAAATATCTACCAGGTCAGCGGAAAGTAGGTAATAAATGTATAAAGCAAAAATATAAGGATTAAGATAAGTTACAATACCTATAGGATATGTCTGTGTAGGCCATTGCTTTCATAGATCCTGTTATTCTATCACGTGTTCTCTTAATGTGTATGAAGTAAGAAGAAAACTGGACAGACCTGATGAGTCTAGGTGTGTAAGAAAGACAGAGAGGCCAGGCAGCGATGTCTTTGTTTGAAATATTCAATGAGTGCCTCTGCTCTCTTGAAATATTGACTTTTTCCCCATATAGCCAGAGGGGACAGGCAGGAGAAGAGGTTGTTGTCCCATTCAAATAAAAAGCAAAAGGCTGTTAGCATCAAACTTTTATCAGCTTTTCCTTTTATTATTTATTTTATGTTTTCCTTTTCAAACCTTCTAATTAAACATGATACTAGCCCTTAATCTGAATGCAGCAGCTAATGAAGGGTGTAATCTGTGCATGTGTGTGACAAAGTGGGAAAGAGAAAGCCTGTGTTTAGCTCTTAATTCAATTTGCTGTTAGCAAATATGGACATGTACAATATGTGAAAATTTGTGTGTCCTTTTTTGTGTGCATATCAATGTGTGTCTGTGATGCATTTGTGAAAATGAGCATATTACAAAAATTGATTCTAAGTGTTACGCTGTCTCCTGATCTCCTCACACGTCTGAAAATTGCTCTTTTCTTCTACATCAGCAAACATTTAGTCTGCGACTTACAACACTGCTGAGGAAAGAGCTCAAAATCTCCTTTAACGGAAACAGCCGTTGTAGTATGCTGCAAGTTAGTTAGAGTCCTTCAAGTATATGGGAAACCATATAATATTACATAGTGTGCTTTAGAAATGGATTAGTGCTACAATTATGAGAGTATGAATGCCTATGTACACGACTTATTGTCGGCTGCAAATGTCGTTAAAGTTTAATATCACAGTTTACCCAGTGCATCAAATGAAATATGTGCGTTATAACACATAGACAAGAGATTTGCAAAAAAATATGGAAATTGTGGAAAATGATCAAACTCGTGTTTTAAGGGTGTCATTTGATATGTGTGGCTAGCCTAGACCTTAACGGATGGCTGGATAACAAATGGGTTGAGCTTGAGGTCAGCGAGGATAGTTTCCCTAATTCATCACTTTGTTAAAAAGGTAGATAAAGCATGTAGGTACCTGATTTTCTTGAATGAAGCTCAGCCTTTCAAGGTGGCGTGATCCTAAAAGATAAGACATTGTGCACAAACACTCAACACACAGCATTTGTTTAACAACTATAAGCTAAAGGAGAAAAAAAAACGGTGGCGCCAATATGAAAGGATCGACTTAGAAAAGTAAAGTAAGTCTAAATAAGGTTAATTAAGATCAGAGTGGAGTTAATTAGGTTTGCTTGTGTGCACAGATGTTGCAGATACAGGGTGGTTAATGGGGCCGTGGCTCTATGTCATCAGATAAAAGGAGCTCACTTATACACCCCGATGGCCTAAAGTAAAGGTTAGACTGGGGACAGCACGGTCAACTCACAATCAGTAGACGGCTGAAGACAAAATGATGTATGATCCAGCCATATGTTTTTCTATTGACAGTTATAAGGACTAAGAAGTTAAAAATCAAAGAATTAAAGCTCTTCGGTGCAATCGATTTGTTAAAAATATGTCCGTAGGTTGATTGAGTAACATATTTTTCATTTAGATTCCACTGGGTTAATGGTTTAATATGCTGTACTGCTTTCCTCTGTCAGATTGTTGTACTTAGTTCTGCAGAGTAATGGACTCCGAATTACAGAATTACATTTTATACTAGTCAAATAGTTGAGTATCAGTCATTGCACCATTTTGTCAATGAGCGCAGGAGAAAACCTGCATTAGTTGAACACCATCTGATCCAGTCTGCCTCAAACACTGAATATACAACATTTTAACTGAACAATATAAGCTTGTAATGTATTCTAAAACCCAACATCATTCCCTCTAAACCTTCTTCCAGAGTTACCTTTCCTTCTTTTATGGCCTTATCCTCTGATTCCCCTTCCTGTACGCAAAAATACACACACACACAAATACTTGCTGTCCCTCCTAATTTCTTCTTTTTCACCACATGCTCCAGCCCATCTATCAGTGTTGCAGAAGAGCTTCTTGTTTGCCAGACTAACCTGTAATTGCTCTCTTGATTTGTGTAGCTGTGTGTACGCATGCATGTGAGAGAGTGTGTGGGTCTCCAGTCCTGTCCTGTCCTGTCACCTTGAGCAGTCATGCAATTTGGAAGGTGAGGTGGAATTAGTCAGCTTTACACAGGAAGACAGGAAAATAACGAGTTTCTCACCGTCCCTGTCACACACACACACACACACACACACACACACACACACACACACACACACACACACACACACACACACCTTACAGTTTCAGGAACTCTTTCTCTCTCCATACACATACACGTTGGAGTGTCCCAGTGGAGTGCTCGAGGGGCTTATGCAGAGGATTTTGCTGTTCTGCAGTGTGCCTGTCAGATAAGGGAAGGAGATGCAGGCGTGCCTTGTGACACAAGACTGAGCGTGAGCAGTACAGCCTCTTCTCTCCTTCCCCTTTCCTCTTTAACCTGTCACTCAACTACCTGCCACACTCTGCTGCCACTGGTGATGATACCACACGCAGGAACCGTCTGGCATCTCATTTAGTAAACTCATGAAAAACACACACACACACACACACGCACGCACGCACGCACGCACGCACGCACGCACACACACACACACACACACACACACACATTGGAGGGGATTCTCCTGAGTTCCCTATTTTATCTGTGTCTGATTGGCTGATTTGGTTTTGGGGAATGACTGCACAGCAATCACCAGACTGACATATAACCACACCTATATTTTAACATTGTAAACAACCCTAATGACCATACTTGATGATAAAAGACAGACATTTAATTTTCAAATGACTATTTTTGGCTTTTTTTAATCTCTTTGTCATTCCAATGATTATTTCATCATCAGCCTCTTGCTCCTTTGTACTCGCTCTTCTCCTCCATGCATTCTCTCATACACCCATACTGTTTCAGGCTTCTTTTACCCTTTCTCCTATATCTACCCTTCCTTCTTTACCCTTTCTCTCAGCCCCCCTTCTTCTCACCACCTGTAATTCTGCTTAACGCTATTCTGCAGCTGCTTGGGATAGCAAATACAGTGTCATAAAGACATACCAAGTTTGCATATCTGTTGCAAGGATCTGTTTATGTCACTGTTTTGGGAGAGGCTAGTTGCCAGTGGTGATGTTGGTACATTAATCCACTCCATGGATGGCAAGAAATTTGCGCACTGTCACTGTTACATTATCATCCCTATATTTCTTTTTATTCTTCATCACTCCGTTCTTGGATTTCCCCCAAAATCCTCAGTTCTCGGTCTCCGACCCAACAATGAGAGGAAGGTTGTTATGTTTTATGAGGATTATAACTGCAGGATTAATCAAGAAATAGTTATTTTTGTTATCTTGAATAGAATTTGAAAAGATTAAGGATATTGGTTTTACTACAGATCAGTCTGTCTTGGATCAGTCTATTCTTGGCTTATTGTTTTTACACTTTTTAATAAAAAACTACGAAGATATGAAACAGCTGGGAGGCTTGCAGTGAAGGGTAGATGGAGTGCATCTATTCTGTCACTCGGCTCATTCATCTACTTACACACTGGGGACAGTGAGTGACTATGAAAGATACTGGGCTGACCATTGGGAGCAATTTAGGATTCAGCATGTTCCCCATGGACACTTAGACATGTATACAGCAGGGACTCTAATTGAACTGCTGGTACTGAGATTAGTGGACAATCTGCTCTACCTGAACTAGACACGGAATATATTTGCTATGTAATTAACATTTTTTTTTTGGATAATATTCAAAAGCAGGATATATTTCTGTGTTTGGTAGACATGTACAACCCCCCCACTCCCACCCCACCCTTGTCTCTGTTGGGATTTAGTGCCCAGTCTTTCATTGAACAACTGCAATTACATATACTGTAGGCTCGGTGGGAAGGTCTTGCACTTGCTCTACAGACATCAAAATATATCACCGTTCACCTCTCATAGTCTCAGCTTTCTCAGGTTCTCACAGTTTTCTCAGTGCGCAGCAAGATGCACGCTGATCTATTCTGTTTATTCTAGCTTCGTACCCTCTTCATATTCCATGGAAACCCTGCTTTCTACCGATGCCTTGTCCTGTCTCAACTCGTCAACGACCAACGCCCCCATGTCTACCATCACCACCCTCTTTACCAGCACCATCCCCCCAGCCCAAGCCTCTTGGCAGCTCCTCCAGGCAGGCTAATTGACTCACTCCCAGGAGGGGGGGGATCATGCCACATTTCTAATTTGGCTTCCCCTCCTCCAGATAAAAGCTGCATACATCCATTCTTCTAAACCCCCCTCGCTTAAAGCCCTCAGTCTCTATCAGTGTACCTTATCTCTTCTCTTCAATTCCCTTTATCTCTAAATTTTTGTATGTATTTATCCTTTTCAAGTTATGTTAGTTTAACTGAAAGACAAAAAATGAAACAAAATAAAAATATATATACCGTATATTCTTTTTTTGTTTCATTCATTTTTTTTTTAGTTAGCTGTCTGATCACTAACAGCCTAAAATACAGATATTATAGACAACTGAATACATAAAAGGGCAGATCGAGACACACACACACACACACACACACACACACACACACACACACACACACACACACACACACACACATAGAACACAGCACCCCGCCTTTGCTCACCATGGGGTTCACCTTCAGAGAGCCTCCATCTTCACAAACCGCACCTGGGGACTTTGATGGGCGTGTTTCAGTGTGTGAGTGTGTGCATGCACATGTGTGCCTACAAACCAAGCTTTACCCAGCTAACATGCAGACTGATGGAGAACAAAGATGCTTTCTGATTTCCAAAATCTGTAGAAATAACAAAAACATCTTCGATTTCTACATTAGAGAACATAGCAACATATTAAATGTCACGTTATTTATCATACAGTGCATTGGTTGTGCATCCAAAGCTCATGCTTTTGTTGTGTGTGCATACTCATTGCACATAGCAGAAGTGCTATGTGACCTGTTTGGTTTAGAGTAAGAGCTGTAGCTGTCAGTGAAATGGTGTTTTCAGATGTACATAAATTTTCTTTCAGGTACTTTAGCTGGATGGTTGGAGTCAGCTTGTGCTGTGGAAAGGACATTTGACAAGAAGAGAATTGTTACCTACAGTGCAATATGTGGAAAGAGTTTATGCCTGCTCTACATATTTTCATATTTGTTGTGAAATACTTATTATGTCATAACAAGTATTTTATTATCTTTATGGCTTGACAACTATAGTAAAAAGAAAGTGGGAACCATTTAACAGTTGTTGTTTTTTTCAGTAATTTTGCCCTGTTTCAGGTAAGTTGTGAACTTATATGTAGTGGGAAGTGGTAGTTTGTGTCACTAATGACCAAACAAAGAGTTCACTAGAATTTTTAAAGGTCATCTACTCGTGACAACTGGTACATAGATCCATAAAACGTAATGGTGCGCACATACATAGTAGAATCTATGTCACTACTATGTTGCTGTCTAAGGAGCTTGGAAAGAAAAGCGTCTGGACTTCTTTAAGTTGCTTGAAAAACCAAATGTGAACCCGAGCAGTGCAAAGCAATAAGAGGTAGCCAACCAAAATCTTATTGTATTCTTTGCTTTGACGATACCAGAAATGCAACTGATTGCTGTTCTTTTTATTATTGTGCCCAGTTACAATATCGCCTTTCCTCCAGGTTAACAACAGGGGTGTCACCAGAACCAATCCTTCCACTACCCTTTCAATGCCCAAATTTTGATAACGGGTCAGTACTTATTTTACTTTGGTATTGTACAAAGACAGCTATTCTTCCAGAACTGAAGGGGGCAGCATACAGCTACAAGTGTTCTAGTCGACCCTTATATAGAAAAGAAGAAGAATAAAGGCCACAAACATAGGAAAACCCTACAAATGGAATATAAAAAGCCCACATGTAAGATGGCAGCTAGTGCAGTTGTTGTGATAGCAAACAACTATCGTGTTTTACAGACCAAGGGAAGAAATACTTCAATTTAGCGAAGCACATGTAAGTCTGACATCCAAGTCTGTTCAAATAATTCAAGCTGAATAAGTTTAATTCACAGTAACATCATCCAAAGTATTATCATTCTTATTTTATCCTGAAGTGCATACAGAATGATGATGGCATGATAATTTTGTTTTGGTATCAAATTGGGGGTTTGAGAACTACATTTCTGGTATTTTGACAGCCCTAATTAAGAATGCACTTGTGGACTGCAAGGGTATAGTGTGCTAGTGTTCCCCAGAAACTTCAAATTCAGCCAGTCTGTATTCACAGTAACAAAACAACAATTCGAATGTGTTCGTGCAAAGCCATGCAATAAAGATATAAAATACCATGAAATAAGGAAGCAGTTTCTCTTTTACTGCATGAAAGTGCAGAACCTGAGATATTTCCAGAAGAAATGTTTGTAACAAAAACTATCATTATTTTACTTCCTAGTTGGTTTATTTACTCTGTTTTCTCCTATATAATCATCTCACATCATTACTAGGCAGATGTTGATTGGTTTGGTTATGTAAGAATAATGAAAACACGCTGATAGTATCAGGGTTTACGACATCCCTTGACATGTGGGTATGCTTTAAAGAACTAGTAAAGCATTATCACCTGCTCATGCTAGAAGGAAAAAATGTTTACAGCTGCTCTGAAGAATTACTTGACCTCTAGACACCTGGCAAATCATCGTGTGAAACGGGTGTGAACATCTCCGGAAAGTTTCAGGAAACTGTCAGAATTAGCCCCAAGTTAGAATATAGGAAAGGTGTGGGGGAGTAGCTTTCTCATCCCATTGGACAATCCAATATCCTTTCTGTAGGAAAATACCATTGCCTTCAGGGACACTGATAAGGAGGTTGGACATCTGGTGGAGCTTGCAGGAGGACAGCTTTTTTTCTCGCTTAGAAAGGACAATTAAGATACTTTAGCAAGGACTTGTAAAGGGATTCTTGGTAAGTCCAGCTTGAGGGAGAGCCCCAGGCAGCCCTGTAACACAGTATTTTATATCCCAATAGGACTTCCATAACCCCTTTACTGACTTAACTTAATTTATAGCTAATATGGTTTAAAATAACTTTGCACTAACAAAATGATACAACCTATAACAGCTGGGTCGTTTGCCAGAAAAAAGCATATACAGATATGCTGAGATGGGCGCTCGTTGTGTGTCTCAGTAAAGCTTTTGTCCTTTTCTATACTCACATAACTTCTGTCGCTGCGATGTGTCATTAAACACCCCACATGAATAATGAATAAATGTACATTTAAATGAGATAGAAATTCACAGTCTGGACAGTCATTAATGTGACCACTAACTATAAAATGGAAGAGAGTTGGCCAGTGCTTTATGTGTGGGTGAGGCAGCTTCAAACAGGAAAGCCTTTCATGCTTCAAATCCCATATGTTTATATACTGCTCACTGCATCCCTCATTAGCAATGATCTAGTGTGTGTGTGTGTGTCTGTGTGTGTGTGCGCATCTTTAATGAGCATCTATATGAATTTTCATGTTGATAAAAGAGGAAGATTCTCTTATTGCATATATGCATTAAATTGCCCAAATAAACTTACCCAAATGCATCTTCAATGCATGTTTTTGTGATGTAGCACGGTGTTTTACTAATTACTGGAACTTACAGGAAAAAGTTTCCCTATGATCATATTTTTCTTAATTAAATTATATATATATATATATATATATATATATATATATATATATATATATATATATATATATATATATATATATATATATATATTTTTTTTTTTTTTTAAATTGATTTTTGGTTTAAGCTTCCTTTGAATCACAAATATAGACAAACACAGTCTGGCAAAACTAGTATTACATAAACAGTATATTTCATATCTGTGGTGTATGGATTACAGGCCCCTATGAGCAAGCACTTAGTGACAGTGAGAAGGAAAAACTCCCTTTTAACAGGAAGAACCCTCAATCAGAGCTAGGCTCAGCCATCTGCCATGACTGGTTGGGGGTGAGAGGAAAAAGACAAGACAAAAGACAAACTGTGGAAGAGAGCCAGAGATGAATAATAACTAATGGTTAAATGCAGAGAGGTCTATAAACACATAATGAGTGAAATAAAGTGAGTGAAGAAGAAACACTTGGTGCATCATAGGAAGCCTTCAGCAGCCTAGACCTATGGCAGCTTTACTAAGGGAGGGTTCAGGGTCACCTGATCCAGCCCTGGCTTTATCAGAAAGGAACGTTTTAAGCCTAATCTTAAGAGTGAAGATTGTGTAGCACTAAGATCTAACTGTTGGAAAAAAAAATCTACATGTCTTCTGTTTCACAATTTCTGTTATTCTTTGGGTATACTTTGGGTAATTGTCTTATATTAGCAGCCTCTCCTAGGCTTTAAGTGATGGACTGCTGCTCCTGACATTCTCCACTGATTACAAGGTGTTCTCCCTGAGGTGGTAAAGCAGCTCCAAAGCCTCTACCACCATGTCTGACAGAAATTGTGTGAGGTATTATAATAAGTTGATAGGTTTATGGCCTTCACTGTGTGTGTGTGTGTGTGTGATTAGTGACAGTAGTTACTTTAGTCAGATTGCACTTGTCTAAAATTGTGAAGGTTAAGGTCGAACCACATAGTCTATTCAGGACAGAAGTCCTGTTACATAAAAAGGCTCTCAACCTTTTCTTGAGAAAAGAAAAGAGAAAGAGGAGAAAATGAGGTGGAAGATGTGAGTACGAGCGAGGATAGAACAGTGACAGATTAGAAACTTGCTGCAGCAGGTTGTCTGCTGCGTGGCGTAAAGATGATAAACCACATTATTCTCAAGCAAAATTCCTTGTTTAGGACAGAACGTTATTGGTGATTCTTCTCCATGAAAGTCAGGAAAGTTTTTCTTCTCTTCTTTACTGAAAAGACCTTTTCCTCACTTTGTATTTTCTTAATTCCTTGCCTTTTCTCATCTACCCTCTCATGATTTTTATCTCTTCTCTTACTGTTTCAGTTTCAGTCTTTGTATCCCAAAAAGAAATGGAATGGGAAAGAAGGGAAAGACTGATGAATGATGTAAGGAGGGTAATGAGGCGGGTAAAAACTGGGGCAAGTGTTTGCTGATAGGGTCAGAGTAAGAGGTCATAAAAGTGATACCTGCCTGAGGGCAACATAAACACACCCTGTCCATCCTCTTTAACTCTCTTTTTATCTTTCTTTCTCATTTATATCACTTAATTGCCTTTCAGTGAATGCAAAAGTGTAGTTCATATGGTGAATGTATGTTAGAAAATTTAGTTTCATTTTTACTCCAGTTAAAAAAGTCTAACTAATTCTGTGTTCTTGTAAATTCCTTTGCGTGTGGTTTTGACAAAAAGCCAGCGACTTAGGTAGTGACTGTCGTCCTACAGGGGGCTTAGTCTGTGTGCAGAAAATATAATTGGAAGGGGTTTGTGGGGGAGAGCAAGCAGTGACATGTTGGTTTCACCTACATACCTGGACACACATTCATGCTGCAGACAAGTACTTTCAATGGACTCTTATGAATCTATTTGTGTTTAAAGTAGAAAAACATCTCAGAGTGTGAGAACCCTGTGCTTAACGTGTACAGTCAACATGTGTGTGCTTTTTATTAAGAAGTTCAAAATCTTTGTTTAACTCACGTGTAAAGATAACATAACTAAGATAACCAGCATTGCTTTTGAGTAGAACTTTTTCTGTTGTTGTCATGATTGTAATATAATAATAATAAAATAGTGGTTGCACACATGCACGCCCGCACTCACTCACTCACTCACAGACACCATACCTGTTATTAACATGTGTAATATAATGCATAATGTAATATATGCAGTGTGGTTACTTTACGGACAACGCTAAAACATTGGTCCCTTGTTAAAAGTTTCAATTATTGCTAGCAAACTCCTGAAAATCACTGATCACTTAGCTACCACGATTTTGTTTTCCCAATTCAGAGCAGTTGTTGTACAACTTGCAGGGATCATTGATCTTCTTACTTATGTTGGAAAAATGACAATTGAGCAGGAGTAACTTGAAATATGATTTTAACCAATTTTAACCATCTCTCACATTATTGCAAAGGAATGTTGGTTTTTCACTTGTACTGTGGATGGAGGTCTGGACATTGGCTGGGTCATTGCAACACCTTGATCTTTTTTTCAGCCATTCTGCTGCGGATTTGCTGCTGTGCTTGGGATCATTATTCTGTTGAATGACCCAATTTTTGCCAAGCTTTAGCTGTCAGACAGGCGACCTCTTTGACTCTATAATACTTTACTAGTACAGAGGAGCTCATGGTTGACTCAGTAACTTCAAGGTGCCCAGGTACTGCGGCTACAATACAACTTCTAATCATCACCTCTCAACATTTTTCTTGACAGTCAGTGTGAGCTTTTTAGAGATGTGACCCTTTTTCCTGACAACCTTTTAAAACAACTCATAGTCTTTTTGGCATTGTGCTGTCCTGAACTTCAACGTGCTGCATGAACTTTAACTGCTAATTAGTCTTTTAATTCCTGTGGAAGCAGCAAAGGTTTACCTAGTTTTTCACACAACTCCATGGAATCCTGTGAAAACCTTTTTCAAGTGACTGTACATTCATGTGAAATCATAGCACCCAGTATTGGATGGACATGGTTCTTCTTTTACAACCAATGGTCTATTGGTTTTCCAAGAGCATATACTCAAACTCTGCCGCTAAACATTCACTTCCACATAGCAGTCCCACAAGATTGATAACATACACCGTAAAAAAAAAATCCTAAAAAAACAGTGATATTCCGGCAGCTGGGGCACCAAAATAATACCATAAAATAACAGAAAATAACTTTCTCATGAAAATACGGTTATTTTCAGTAATGACAATACAGTTTGTTGCCCTAATTTTACATGGGATTTTGCCTTTTTCAAGTACTTTTAAACATTAAATTAGGAACAATTTAATGTGATTAAACAATGAAATTACCTATAAACAAGGTCAATGAATGCGGCAATATGAATAATAATACTTAAATGTACAGAAATATACAGTTAACAGTTGGTTTAAATAATAATGGATTGCATTCATATAGCGCTTTTTGAGACCCTCAAAGCACTTTTCAGTTCCACTTTATAATTCCCCTCTGGCCATCACCAGTAGGTGGTAGGTGAAGTGTCTTGCCCAAGGACACAACGACCGAGAGTGTCCGTGCCGGGGCTCGAATCGGCAACCTTCTGATTACAAGGCGAACTGCCAACTCTTGAGCCACGATCGCCCTAAATAACAATAATAATAATAATTATTTGATGTAAACAAAGTTTCTAAGAATCATTTTATCATATTATATATATTACATATATTACATTTTAATTTAACAGTTCAATCTTTCAAATAACGGACAAATATTTGTGAAATTATGATGCATTTGTGAATGTATTCTAACAATCTAAATATGCATATGTACAGACAAATACATTTAAAAAACAAGAAAATTAAGTTTTATTACATTTACATTGATTTTACGTTAATTTACATTTGACATGTAAAATCACAGTCTATTTATGTGAATTTAATGATATTCTAGAAGAACAGTACAAAACTGTAAAATACACAGTAAACTACTTTTATATTAATTTTTTTTTTTTTACAGTGTAGTTTGAGAACAGCATATGCATGTGTGTGTGTGTGTGCGTGTGCGTGTGTGTGCGCACGTCCAAGTTATTTGTGTTTTGACAGGGGTGTTTTTTTGACAACCATTCAGCCGAACAACTTCAAGTAAAATGATAGGAAGCCAAGTATGTGGAGTATCTCGTTTGCGCTAATTCGAATGAGGGATGATCCCATTAATGGGTTTTCCCCCTAATCGGAGTGTGATTTCATCTGAAGACTGATGAACTACCAACTTGAATCTTGTTAGTTTGGATCTTATGGCAAAATCAATGAGCAGCAGTAGTCAAGCCTGCTATCTGATGTTGAAGAAAACACAACCAGGGCCAACAAGATAAGTTTTTTATGATAACAGACAAAAATAAATGGATCAGAAAAAAAGAAAGTACAGAGATCTGCTGAATCCAAGCCCGTATTTAGTTTCTGGCCTTTTGTCCTCCTCTCTGCTCTCTTTTCCATCCTGACATGAAATAGTCATTAGATGTAGTGGTAATTCAGCCCAGCCGTCTTTCCACATTAGCTAATGTGCATCAGATAAGTCAGAAGGGTGTAGGTGTGTGGTGTGTGTTCGTGTATACAGTATTTGGAACCCTGTATATGCAGGTCTGTGTGCGTCAGCATTCAAAGCGTGGTTCTGTCAAGACTACAGCTTTAGCACTTGTGTGTTTCTACGTCAGACAGCTTGCATGACATGGTTTTCTGTTCTGTTGTTGACAGGTGCTAAATAATAAAAGCGCCAAGAACAAGTACGGATGACGGAAAAGGCAAAGAAATACACGAAGAAGAGACACGGAGAGGCAAGAATAGAAAATAGAGATGAGAAGAAAAAAGTGAGAGAAGGCTGGAGATGTTACTTTTAAATGCAGTTGCATAATCATCATAGCTGCCTTTCATATCCTGCATCCATTTAAAGTATTTGTCATGTGCACCATTAGAAATAAGTGTTCAAAATACGTAAAATGCAGCTCTTGAAAATGAACAGTAAAGGTAGTATGGACATATGTCCATATCATATCAGCATATCAGCAGCACAGGTCACGAGGAACATCATAATGACGTGGAAAAATTGCAGTGTTGGCAAATAGTGGAGAAGAAGAGTGAGGATCACAGGGATAGTATGCTTCTCGACCAGTTAACAAACAACCCTTTGAAACTGACATTAGTTTTCCAAAGAATTACATGAAAATTAAGCCAATGGAGACAAATGCAGTTCCTCTACTGGCCACTTGGGGCCAACAGAACAAGAGCTCGTAGACCTTACCTATTCTACTTTGTCTCTTTGAAGTAGACATTTAAACCATGTTTGTACCTTTGGTGGCTTTTGAATTTGGTTTTCTTTTTTAAATTGCAATTACCTAACATATATTATGACTTGGTGGATTGCACCCATACTGTTAATACTAATGGCGCTTGCATCGGCTGACAATTTGGTAGACCCCTCTCTGTTCTGCATGTGGTCACTTCTGGCTGCACAAAAACCCAGAGAGGCTAAAGAGAGTTGCACAAAGACATTTATAGCCTGTTGTTTATACTGTAGGTGGTTAAAAAGCAAATCTCTGGCCTGAAAGTCCAAACCTCTCATTCACATTATAATATTCTACTTCTTTGATACTTTTCCTCCCTCCTTATCTCTCCCTACCTAATGAAAGCATTTTTCTTCATTCCTTCTCAGCTGCTGCTGCTGAGAGGTGCCAAGCAGCAGCAGCAGCAGAGTTCTTGTAATTATGGATAAGAGAGGAGTTTGTGAGAAGTGGAGGGAAGCCAGCACTGAAGGGCATACCTGATGGTTTGTTGGTATTGTGTGACTTGTGTGTGAAAAAGGTAATTTCCCTCTTTGAAACATGAACTCCTGCCATAGAGAGAGGCAGAGAGTAGTGTGTGCAGCTTAAACTGGAAGAGAGACACAAAAGAGAGAAGGGGACATCACAAGGTGACATCACCTGTCAGGTTTCTGTGTGTCGCCTCTGTGCCTGTGTCCTTAATTGTGTGTGTACGATACATTTGTGGGTGCATTTGTATAATAGTCCAGTATGCTGTCGAGTCGAGTCTGCTTTCAAATGATTGTGATTTCATATTAGCAGTTTCGTGTCTAACTCAACCAAAGATTCACCTGTATCTGATGAAATGCAACTGCTCTGCTCAGCATTAAGCAGAGGGCACAATGACAGTGTGTCAACAGAAAGTGTCAGTTATCTACCAGTGTTGCATTTCATGGATTTAAGCAGATCTAAGACAGCTGTACTCTGGGGCCCCTTAGTAACTCTATACGCAACACACACATGATCTCAGAGGCACACACCTGGGCACGGTGAATCCTATCCCAAGGGCAGCTTTGAGTGGGAGAAGGAGGCCAAGATGAAGTACCGGAAGGGTTAAGTGTTACTGAGAAACTTAAAAGCTACCACACTGAAGTGCTACTGTTTATAGTCTCAAGATTGTTGATTACAGATGAATAACGGTGCTAAAGGTGGACACTTTTTCCAGCTTCTTATTAGAATTAACGTCAGTAATTTACCCTCTACAGTTAGATAAATAATTTTACAATTTTTTATAATTTGAAGTTAGTTCGCCGATTCACATTTGGCTGGTGATGTCAAAACAACTCCTAAATGAATAAAAAAACAGCAGCAAGCAAGAAACCAAAAAAAAATAAAGCCACATATCTGCCTTCTTCATGAATGATAGGAGGGTTAGATAAATCAATACATCCTACCCTTTCCAAGGCCATGTAAAAGGAGCTTCTGAACTCATTTTGATTTCTCACAGTTGGCCAGGAAAAACTCCGAGATATGGGATTTACTGGAGGTTGGCAGTGAAGCATTGTGTAGACAGAATGATTGCTATGTATGCATCTACAGTGTGTGTGTGTCAGGATGGGTGAGTAGGCTTTGGCCTGAGGCGCAGTTTGGACAATTAAAAGAATTCCTGACTGCATTCTTTCTCCCATGAAAAACTCCCATACTCACCACTACGCAGTATCTCTCTCTTTTCCTCCCTTACGCTGGCCCTCATTGTTGCTGTCTTATTCACATAGTTACTCTCTGTCAGTGTTTTCATGCTCTTGTTTCATACTCTCTCTAAATATATTATTTTACTGTACTATTTTACATTTACAAAATACTTAAAAAAACTGGAAAATTTGAATAAAACCAACATCCATTACCCTGCAACTCCTTAAACCTTATATTTAACTGAAAATAGTAAAACGGCACCATATTACATTGAAGTCAGAAATATATGCTGAATTTGACTTAACAAGTTTGACCAGGGGCACATTTGTCACTGTGTAGTATTATTTCTTCTTTTAACAATCCTCTGTAAGTGTTTGGGAACTCAAGAGGGGCGTACCACGAAGTGAGAATAATGAATTAGTGACGTATGTTGCAGTTACAGTCAAAGTTTTGAATGTCACTAACACAGTTGTCTCTAAACCTTGTTAAATCACCATGCTTATGCCGAACACATTACCTGGTTAGGCCCAAGTTATGTAGTTTATTGCCATTGTAGGTTACAGAAGCACAAACTGCCCGTTGTATCATCACTTTCTATCTAACATGTGTGGTGAACACACTAGGAGTAACTCAGGATTTGGGATTCTTGCCCAGGAATACTTTAGCATGCAGACTGGAGCAGGGATTGAACCACCATTCTTCTGATTAACAGATGACCTGCTGTACCTCCTGAGCCACAGCAGCTCCAAAATGCATATTTGGTCCTGATCCACTGCCTATACCAATGACAAATGACACTGCTGGGATTGCAGCAACACAGATTGCAAAAATAAATAAATAATTCAAATTGCTCAGTTTCACCACAACATTTTCCCTCATAGTACTTGGTGTTTTATTTAATTTGGGCTTGGAATGAGTTGCTAATTTTCACTACTTGCTTTACCTCTCTTCCTCTCATTCTGTTTGACAAAAGGATGAAGGGACAGAAAGAGAGAGTTAGTGACAGTACTGTGCAATTCCTTCCACCGTATGTGTGTGTCACTTCATTATGACACCATCGCACACAGTGAAGCTTATTACCTCCCTGCTGCTTTCCTCCCCCAGCGTGTTTCGTGCATTCCTCAGCGACTATAGATGTTAGCTTGTGTTTACAGCGTGTATGCATGAATTTAACATGTGATTTCAGATTATTTCTCAATGAAAGCCCAAGGTGACTTTATCTTTACACAGCATATTCTCAAACTGCTGACGGCAGATACCCCGTGTTGTTGCTGGAATCCATTAATGCTCCACTGCCATGTGAATACCCCAGCATGCAACACTGGCTGACTTAATGTACCAGACACATGCATCTAATCTGCTTTTGCTGTAACTTCTTCTTTTTCTGCAAGATTTTCATAATGTTGACACTTATGGAAATGAAGTGAGCTGAAGATAAGGGGATTTCCGTCCCATCCCATCTGTCATCTTTCTAAGTGGTCTCGAATCCCAGCTTGCAGTGACGGATTATATACTAGTACCTCTGAGAGGATAATGAGCAGGAATGTGACAGAGGCCGTTCACAGGTTTCACTTTTTACTGCTTATATTGAGAAAACTATCATTGGAATGGCTATATTCCCAAGAGTGCCGTGAAAAGATATGTGAACAGCTGTTGGGATGAATTGCTGAAATGTGTTACTGTTGACTGGTTTTACAATCGCAATTCTAAAATTTCCACACCATTCCTGGTTCTTTGGAAACAAATCTGTAAATCGCAAGAGCTCTTCAATTAATTTATTCCGAAGCTTTATTTTCTGATATTTATTTACTCTCGTAAAGACTTTTTAGTTAAAGCAAAAAACAAACAAACAACAATGCAAAAAGTCTTCTTCTGCCCGTTAACCTTTAATTCTTCACCCTCCTGAGTCAGGTCTGACATATTGGAGCTTCTTTGCAGACGACTATACTTCACGTTGTCACTATAGGAAATGAAATGAGCCAGAGCTGCTTTGGATTTGTTATAAATCCCATCTGCCATCCCTTTTAAGCATTTTCAAATCCAAGGCTGTTCATCCTTACTAAAGCAATTACATTTTTAGGATTTTATCGCTAGTGTTTTGACAGTAGTGGATGTACAGCATCTTCAAAGTAGCTTCTTAACAAGTGCTGCACCTGTTTGGTTTCACTGCCAGAGGATATTTTGTGGTTTATTAACCAATTAAATGTCATAAAACATCTTGAAAAATGTGCAAATACTGACATACTGGTAAGGATGCAACACGTGAATGTGATTGTTACATATGGCTGAAGTTATGTTCTTTTATTTAGTCATTCATTTATTTATTTATTACAAAGGAACATTTTGAAGATTTTATAATTCATACTCTCCATTTTCTCTGTTGTCACTGTCTGTGGACACTGCAGTAATGAATACACCACAAATACTGCCCAGTATGCAGTATTTATTTCACTCTCACTTCTTGGTCAAATATGAAACAGGATATTTTAATTTAGTGTGAAGTCAGTTGCATTTGCAGTTGATGAGATACAATCGGTGGATGTGTTCAATGTGTTTCAGACTCATTTCTCCAAAATGGCCACAAGCACGGTGGACCTTCAGTTAGCCTACCTCACTGTGATATTCTTCTAAAGGAATATTAAAAGTGAGGGCAGCAAAGGAAAAGCCTCTATCTGCCCCTTCATGTTTCAATTAGCCTTCTTGATCATGTTTACAGAAAATGTGAAATCAAAGGGAAACAGTTTCATGTTCCTCTGACAGAGGTTTCCTTCTGGTCTCAGGATTTAAAGTGCTAACTCAGAAATTGAAACTGCACCGCTAACCTTTTGACCCATTCCTTTCCTTTACTCTCCATCTCCTTCCCATATATTATTAAGCTCACATGACGCTTTTCAGAAAATGAGTAAAACTTGTGATACTGGTGTTCCATGTTTTGCTCCAGAGTCAAAGTGAATTATTTTGGAGTCTCTCCTCACTGTTGTCTGATCCACCCAAAATCAGGAGCATAAGCCACAGCGAGGCTTAGCTGGCAGACCGAGATGGTTAATTGGCTAATTAACTCCATGAAGCCCCAATCAAAGAGCCAATTAACATGGGACACATGCAGTTTGGCATGGCCAATTAGTGCCAGTGTTCGTAATGAACTCGTTATGTATGAAACTGTTAAGTGTGTTAATGAATTAGGCAGGGTGAATGAGGGGAGCAGTGAGGACCGAGTAATCACACATTTTATTTCTTAAGTATCTCCCTGTGAAGCAGATACTGCTGAGGCTTCTGTGTATGGTAAATGGCCTGTATTTATATAGCGCTTTTCTAGTCCCTAAGGACCCCAAAGCGCTTTACATATCCAGTCATCCACCCATTCACGCACACATTCACACACTGGTGATGGTAAGCTACATTGTAGCCACAGCCACCCTGGGGCGCACTGACAGAGGCGAGGCTGCCGGACACTGGCGCCACCGGGCCCTCTGACCACCACCAGTAGGCAACGGGTGAAGTGTCTTGCCCAAGGACACAACGACCGAGACTGTCCAAGCCGGGGCTCGAACCGGCAACCTTCCGATTACAAGGCGAACGCCCAACTCTTGAGCCACGATCGCCCCATGCATGTATGCATGTGCAGCTTTTAAATTTGTGTGTACTCGGTACAATGTGCAGATTATAATACAAAATATATGCTTTGCTGCTCAGATGTGAGTCTTAAGAGCCACATTCACTGAGGGAAATTAGTACTACTTGTAGTTTTTTGTAAGCTTATCTTTGTGTTTTCATCTGAATTGTAATTATATGACAGTTGGAGAATGATCTAAATATATTTAGATCATTCTCATAAAAGTTAAATTATGTTTTTGTATGGCTCACCAAATGATATGCAGGGAGGCATGGCTCCCTTCAAGCTAGAGCAAGAGCTCCTGCACCAATTTTTCAGTAGGTGCTTATTTGAAGAAGATTCGCCAAATGGGGTATTGCTATGTTTGCAACAGGGAAGTGAACTGAAGTTTGTAAGTATGAAGCCTTTAAGTGTCACTGTGCATGCATGATTGCAGTAATCAGGGATGACTCAGCCGCGCTGGAGTAGGAACAAGACAGCAACTTTCTGACGACTAGGAAAAATTGGTCATTGCCCGGTGGTTGCATTTAATCTTTTGCTGTTGGAGACCAGTTACCACTACAAAGTATAGTTGCAGCGACAAACTGCTCGGTCAGATGATCTGAACTGTAATGGTTATTGAACAGAGTGACTAAAATTTCACTTTTTCAACAAATAAACCCACAAAATCAAATTATAAAAATTAAATTAAATTAAGAGACACAAGGTTTTGTAAGTGTGCAGTAAAAACTATTTAATGGTCCAGTAGAGGGGATCAGAGGGAGGTTTCTGCTCTGTGAATCTCTTTGTGAACTACTTATATTAAAACCTGAGAGAAATTCCTCTGCTCTGCTCTGACCTCTTTGTGTCTTTTTTTTTTTTTTAGCTCATTAGTTTAAAGATGGCGTGGCTGACATAATTATTCAGCCATACCAGGTTATGCTGGGGTTTATTATTTCAGTGCTTGGCACTCAGTGTTTGGAATAAACACTGCACTGGCATTACTGTCATTGGGGCACACACACAAAAAAGGGTTTGCAAAGTACGGCAGTATTTTTAACACAAAGAATAAAATGAGTTCACGCTGTGGAGTTTCAGTCGCAGGTGTCATCTGTCAGCCAATCCCGGCCAATCGTTTCATTCAAAAGAAAGCAAAAGTGCTTTTTTAACATATAAAACCAGCAGCATACTTTCAGACCACTGCAGTAGTTGTTTATCAATGTATCACAAGTGCACTACAAGTGTTTTTGATACTGTGCGATTTTCACTTGCCAACAACAAAGGCAATAAACTCTCAAACACAGCAGTAAAGCAGGAAAGCATGAACTGGGAATCGATTATATTACCTTATATAGCAGCTGGTGAAATAAAGTAGGAATCCAGACATTCACAATATACAGTAACATGTCACAGACTGTTACCTTAACTGATGTAGTTATGTGGTGCTCCAAGTGGGACTCTGATATTTGGCAGCCTGAGAGCGCCACGATTGAAGAGGAGTGAGATGTGTAGTCAGGAGGGCAGAAAGTGGAGAAATAAAATGATTTATGAGTCGGCACTATTATTCTTTCCCTGGTTATTCCTCGGAGTCTCCCGTCTTTCCTCTTGCCAGCTGTTTTCTCTTTCTCAAAGTTTTTCTACTGTTTTTATCATCCCGTCCTCTCCTCTCATTCCTCCATGTTGTCGTCAGAGCCCACCTCTGTTTATAGAGCGTGTGTTGTTTGGCTAACCTAATTAACTATGTGAGGCCTTTAGCCACACATACTCTCTGGTGAGCATAGATAGTAGTTCCATTATATCACCTGTCAGCCACTGCAAAAAAGGGCATGGGAAATTAAATTACAGATAAGAGGAATAATCTGTTTTTATGACAAGTTTCCATGCAGAGGAAATAATCATTCATAATAAGGATTGTCTTTATGTAATGCTATCTGGCCTTTATTTCGAGGAATTGATTAATTGCACCAGTTTGCCGTAAGTTTGGGGACTAACAGGTTGTTTCAGATTTAAAGATACTATTTTTTAAAACTTTTGCCTCAGTAGTCTTTTCAAAGATAACAACAGACTGACATAAAGTAAGACTTCAGATTGACTTTTAAAGTGATATTTATATCCATTCAGATCAGAAAATAACAGTTAACTGGAAGATCTTGCTTCCTCTTTTCCTTGAATTCTGTCCATATGGATTCAGTTCAGTCTCTTATGAAGTAGAAGGGGCATAAAAGCAGTGCGGCCCATGTTTCACGTCTACAGCCTTTTGTAATTCAAGATGGATATTTTAACTAAATTACTTCTAAGCTCTGAAAACCTTCTATCTTTAACAAATCTTTGTTGCAGGTGTGGTGTGTTTATCTGGCTTTGGATAGAGCGCAGATCCGAGTGGTTGTCAGTTTCCGCAGATCTTATGGTGTCTGATGCATTCTCCATCTGAGGGAGTGAGTGGATCCACTGGCCAGAAGCTGCACGCAGGGAAATCCGTGGCAATATGAAAGGCAGAAATAATTAACCACAGTGGATACGGGCTGCATTTGCAGTTAGTTTAATTTATACTTATTTCATTTCATTTTATTGTACGAACTCTTTTAGTGGAAAAGACAGGAAAGGGAGAAGATAAAAAAAAGTCACCGACGATGGAAAGTTGATCTTTCGGGGCGGAGGAGAAGCAGGCAGAGGAAGATTAAGAGGGAGTGCAAGAAGAAGGAAAAAATGAGAATGACAAGGAGGGGAAAAAATGAAATGATTTGTGAAGAAGAGGAAGACGCAGAGGTTCAGGACATTTTAGAGGACACGTAAGAGATTCAAGAAAAAGGAAAAGGGGAGTCAAACCTACTCTGATCTTCTCTAGATGGCATCATGCTCTTGTGGTAGTGGACCGTTGCCAGACTCTGCATGTGTCTGTGTGTGGTTTTCCTACCCACTGTACAACTTATTCACAACTTTGCTCCTTCATTTTTTCCCCTAACCATTATTGGACAAGTCCTGACCACATATTTACAGTTTTGAAAGGCACCACCTATTTTACAATCTTTCCTTAAACATAATGGTGGAGAAGCAATTTGCGGGCGAATTGCTGTGCTGACCAACGTGCTCGCTATCAGTTTGCTGTGGTGGCCTTGACACGTGGGACATCACTCATGGGGCATCTCCTTTTATGAATTAGTCTTAGATTTAGAATAAGCCCACCATGTGATGGTTTTGTGAAAGTTACACTCGTGAGATGCACAAAAGGGCGGGGAAAACATGAACACGCTAGCATGCTTGAAAACTTTGTTTATTGGATACTTGATGAGCCAAACCGCTTATATGTAACTGTTTTACATCTTTAAAAATAGAAATAAAGACTAAAGCCACTAAAAAACATTTACAAATGAGACAGACCCTAGCAAGCAAGCTAATCACACAATCGCACAGTGCTGCATTACATGAAAAAGTTTGCGGTAAAAGAAAGAATGTATATGTTGGCTCATTATCTCTATCTTGAAAATTCACATTTTTTTATTTCAAGGGCTTTGACCAAGTCTTGGTAAACCACAGGCAATGTTCTTTCAATATCCTAAAACACTCAGCATATGCAAGGGTTATGTGAGGTTGCATCCAACACACACACACGCAGAAGGAACACACACTGTCATAACATCGTCTGAAAGCTTGAGTGGAAAATTGAAATTTACCACTTCTGGGCTCGTGCCAGTTATCTATCATGTGGAAAAATCTGAAAAGGGAAATTAATGTAACATATTGTGCATCGCATTTCATCCTCTGTAAGCTTACCTACGTCAAGCGGCTTTGAGATCGTAACCCCCTAGTTACTGGTTGTCAGCACAGAGTCTTTTAGGAACCTGTGTTGAATATTATATGTTACATTAAATATTTTCTTTGGGGAAGTTTATCCTAATCACTTTAATTTAAATCATTCCTAAAATTCATCACATCAGATTGTGGTTTTGGAGAGAACAGAAGCTCGGAATATGATAAATGGTCAAAGCACAGATGCCAAAGGGGAAAGTGAGTGTAGTGTAGAAAATACTGAAGCAAACAGAGGAGCGTGCAGCAAGAAAGAAAGCAGGACAGAGAAAATATCAGAGGGAGAATCCCACTAATGAAGAACAGATGTTTGAGATGACACACACAGCTCACTCCTGCTGCAATCACACTAGAGAAACCATTTGTTGGAGAACATGGCACAGCAAAAAGTTCTGCACTGAACTTAAGATCTTGTTGCATTTGAAGACAAGGAAGAGGTCTGCAACCGCCTGCAGTTTGATGCCAATTTTTGTGCATCAACACAGCATTAAAGGAGCAATAAGACTGAGTCAGTCTGCTGTCAGTCTGATGCCAGAAGCAGCTGAATGGGGTCTATTAACATGCCAATTACATACAATCTGTTATATATATATAAATGATAATTAGAAATCTGTAAGTATCAAAATTAACTATGTACAGCCAGAGCCCAACCGGAGATTCGAACTGAAAGAGAAATTCATAAGTATCTCCACAAAAGTGACAAAGTTGCTGCAAGATGGCAATTAAACTGCAAAAATGACAACTGCTCGTCAACCTTCCTCTTATAAAGCAAAATAGTCTGAATACAGTATAGTGGGCAACCAGCTGTCTTGAGTCCCTTTTGCAAAAAGAAAGATTTGCAGACTTGTTTTGATTGTAATGTTTTGATAACCTGTGTTCAGAAATTAGACAGCAATATTTGCAAACCGTTTGAGTCAGACTGTGATTATTTATACTCCTACCAGATGACCTGTGCACTTGGGAATGCAAGGCGTGCTTCACGCTCAACCTCTGGCAACCAACTTGCCAAAGGGTCCACACTATCAAGCCAAATGAAGTGTGTCAAATGAGGCCTGAGACTAGGAGCATCCTCATCAGATTTGTCTCTCTGCAACGTCATCCATGCTGTAAAAGTAAAAATGGATTTCAGGCATCACAGTTATGACACAGCTGGAGAGCAAGGGACTTCCACAGAGAGATCCAGAAATAGTAGCAACACTAAAAATGGTCCAGAGGTGGATAAAAATCTATCCCCACAATGTAAATAATGAACCGCACTGATCTGTAACCTTAAGACCTGTCCACATGTCCATCAGAATTTTTTAAAAACAAAACTTTGTCTATTTTTAAAGGTAGACACTTTTTTAAGGAAACTGAAAACTGAGCTTGCAGAAAAACAGCTTGAAGCATGAAGCTATTAGGAAACTGTGTTGACTTTGTTCATGTGTAGACATGAAGAAACTGATGCTTTTGACCTCAGTGAAGTGACCACCAAACCTTCGCTTCCTGATTGGGTCTTAGGCAAAGCTCAACATAACTTTCCAATGCTGTCCCCACAAGTTTGAAAATGATCTTGACACTAAAAACAACCCATCTCCCATACACGCAGACACACATTCCTCTTTATCCACGTCATCTGCTCTATCTCTTATGTGTTTAATTCAGATTGTGTGCATCGTATTGGAAGAGAGATATAGCCAACAAATTGTAGCCAACATGGCAACTCATATTTAATAAGCAAAAGCACATGAGGCGAAGATGTACTGTTATGTTTTTTATGGGAGCGGGTGTGCTGCGGTCGCAGGAGGGAGGTTGCAGGCTGTGTATTTAATGTGCTCGGGAGTAGTCGCTTCAGCCAAGTTGGCTGCAGTGTGTTGGTGAAAATGGCTTTGTGGTTTCATTTATACAGAAAAGGGGATAACGTACCATGTGAGGCACTACTGAAAGGTCTTGTGTCCTGTCCAGGTGTCCTTACTTGCGTTTCCTCCCAAATAAAAAATCCTTTTTTTTGGATAAAATTATTTCACTGAAACCTTTAAAAACTGCTAACATCTGGGTGTTCCATAAATGATCCACTCAACAAAATTCAGCGAGAGCTGCACACAGAACTCAACTTTGATAGAATACTGACACTATGAAAGGATGGCACTAAATCAGAGACAGATGGCCTCCAGAGACCCTGCAGCTGCTGGATGAAACGAAGTCTCTGTATAGGTTCTGAGGGAGTGTCTTCCAAGTTTTATGTTTACTTCCAACCTGACTGAACTGATTATTTCAAAAGAAATGTGAAATTCGTCTATTTAAAAGCTAAAATGAAGGACTGTGCGTGTGTTTGTCGGATGTTTATTACGTGTGACCCATCCTGACGGTGACAGTAAAGCTGTTTGCTGACTTGAAGAGTCAGTGTGTCCTGTCCCAGTGTGGTCGTGACACCACATTGAGACCAGACCTAGATTTTGATTGGTGCCTGCCATGTTTTTCCCTCTGGTCTGCAGATTTTTGCATTTCCATTTCTTTTATATTTGCCATACAGATTCACGTTTAAATCCAAGATTTTGACTGACTTAAAAAAAACACTCACGTTCAATGCACGTGTTTATATTGACTTCACTCACTTGTTGAGAAATGCAAGAGGGAAATAGAAATAGTCAAAACAAGATCGTGCAGCAGATTAGGCAGGGTGTAATGTTGCCGTCCTGGCATGTTTGTGGAAAATTATGAAGTAATACAGCTCTTAAATCTTATGATTGACTGCTGTGTTCTGTGCAATAATTGAGATGGTTTGTGCTGTTCTTGCCACTAACACTTATATTCAGGATGCCAACTCTAAATCATGCCACATCCACTTTATTTCTAGCATTGATTCTTAAAGGTCATTTGGTGTCATTACTTTACTATTAAGATGTGTTTCTTGTGTTGAAAAGATGTCAGGAAAAGCGAATTAAACAGTGAGGATTAGTCTGTAGTCTGAACCAGAGGACTTCTAGTTATGAAAAGTTATGACATGTGTATGACATGTGTAAAGGTAGGACACATCATTGGCGAAACTTTATGCTTACCTATTTTTGCAGCAAGATGACTCTACAGAGGATTAACCATTTTGCTGGAAGAAATATTATTTTTATAGGATTTGAGCATTGCCTCCCTCTGTACCTTTCTCCTCTCCTCCTTCCCTGCTCCAAGTTTAAACAGCTTTGTTTTTTTTCTCCTTGACACGTTGGCTCTGAAAAGAGGGGAGGAGTGGCAGGAGGGACAAAAAAAAAAGGGGAGGAAAGAGAAGATTTTCAGCCAAAACAGAGAGAAATGACAGTTTGTTTGGTTAGGGCACCCTATTACTTAGAACACACTAATCTTCCTCCACTTGGCTGGCTACCTGGAACCTCAAACAGGAGGCATGGAGGGAGCCTGCAGACAGATGCTGTGGTGTAGAAATAATTTCGTTATATACTTGTATATTTAACCCACTTTAGCACCATAAATAGAATAAACTAGCAGGTTCTGCTTGAAATAGAAGCAGCAAGGGTATTTCCATAAATTTTAGTCTTAAAATAGCTGGGACACATGAATGAGGCAGGAAATATTTGACTTATTTTATAATCAAAGGAACACAAAGATGACAAGATTACAGACACGAGCAGAAGCACCACATTTGTAACTTTCCTGAACTCAGAGTTGCTATGTGATGCTTCAGTAAAGCCTCCTGTTAGCCAGCTGTGGCCGGACAGCTTGAAGTGATATGCTTGTCCAACGCAGAACATGTTTTTCTATCTTTATCTAAGTTTGGCATAAGATGAAAATGAAAGTTGGTAAACACTTTTTTCTAGAATATATGGATTCCAGATTTTTGGTGTGTTTAGACATCAGTGGGTGATCATGTGGTTCTTTTTTTGGGGGGGAGTGTTTATGTTAATGACAGCTGTTACCCCTGCAATAATGAGGTGATTTCCTGTTCCCCCGGTAACCCAAAATCTCACCTTATGTCCTCTACTGCTGTACAGTGTGTCTGTGTGTTTGTCAAACTGGTTGACAGACTTCTATTTGCCCTGCTTCGTGTCTGGAATAAATATGGACTCAATAGTTCCTTTAACAGCCTTGCCACTCAGCTGCACGATGATAAAAATCTTTTGTTCTCTGTTCAGGATCTGTACAAGGTCTTAAAATTTGAGGGGCATTCAAATCCTAAACATGTGGAAAATTTTCTGCAAATTCTCATTATGACTTTGTTAAATTCTTGGTTGTGTGAGAAGTTGTCATTGCCAGTCAACAGAATAAAAAGATGGTGTGCTGAACATAATAAAGAAGAAAAGGTTACTTACTTTTTTTTTTACTTTATTTCTCTACAATCAGACATCAAGTGTGTCCACCCCATTCTATTCCTAGCGTGCCAAATGCTGGCGACACACAAAGTGTCCTTTGGCGTTTAAGCAGCTGCAGTGAGTGGGATTCAAAAACCAAAAGCTTCTACTATAAAAGAGCAAGTGTCTGCTTAAGGGAGCAGAGGGATAATAATTTGTAAATCAAATTCATGCATGAGAAAGCAGTTTGGGCAAAGACAACATGCTGCACTCTAAAGGAACATTAATGCCAAGTGGCGCAAGTGAGGTTGACACACAGATTTAAAAATCACTGCAAATACTTTAACTCTATTGCTGTCAGATGTTATTAGTACCAATTATTTGCTGGAGATCTTCTCTTATGAAATAGCACAAAGAGCATGAGGGGAGTTTAGGGACGAATTAAACCATGATCCTGTTGGCTTACTGTAGACTTGCTGATGGAATGTAGAGTAGAAAAGAACTGTATCATCTGCATAAAATAAAGAGCAGCTAAAAAACATTGTGAGGCAGAGCGTTGTGTTCACCGCTGCAAAAGAAAGTTTCTTAGCATGGTAACAGTGTTTTCACATTTTGATTTTTCAAACTTCTGCTTGGTGTTATGCAAGTTTTTTTGGTGCCCATATTTAATGCACTACTAGATACTTTGTGTGTCAGATTGTAACCCCTAACATGTATGTATGAGGTTAGCAATATAACTCTTTATTTCTCTTGTGCTGCCAGGGAAGCTTTCTGGCAGTGCTATGTTTACTAAGTACATTTTTGGATTTGAAGTTATTTATTTTAGTAGATACATGTTTTCCTATGCAGATGTTAACTGCTGTCTTCCTGAATTAGAACTTGGTCTCAAAAACTCAGAGAAACCCAGTATTACTGCTGCGTATTTTTCTGTAACCATTCTGACCTGCAGTAAGACAGTAATTAACGGCCTTGAAATGTTCACATGATAAAATAGTCTGAAACTGAAATGTTTTAGGTTTTGAAGATTAAGAGCTCTGCTGTACAAGTAAAGTTTGTATTCAACATCACAGAGAAATATCCTTCGATTGCCTGCAGCATAAACTGCGCCTTGGCTGTGCATTTGAACAAACAGCTGCCTGTGTTAATGGGTGGCGGTCTGGTGCAAGATCATGCCCTTGTCAGTGCATTAGTGGTCGACCTACAGAGTTGTGTTCGCTCTAGGATGGATATCACCAAGGAAACTCGTGTGTCATGACATGTTTCCACCTTCAGCAGTGAAAAGCCCTGCAGTGCGGGAGAGGTGGACATTTTAAAATGTAACACAACAGGCGCACAAGTCTGCAGCAAGTCTCTCCTTTTTTATTTTATTTACATACTTGCTTAATTTTTCAATTTGATGAATGATTATCATGTATTTGTCTTTATATTTCCACATACGTTATGGGTGGCCTTAATAATAATTGTATAACTATTACATTTCATTTAACCTTCCACTCATCCATTCCTGCATCTCCCACCCACTCCTTTATTCATTCGACACACTTTTTTTCTCCCCCTCTAACTATCCTCAATTACTGGTTGATGGTGGGGATTTCTCTTCCCTGACAGACACAGACAGCTGTCAGTGCACCTGAGAAATAAGTGTATATGCGTGTTTTTGTCTAATTGTTTGTTTTGTGAGCAGCTGTTTTGACTGCCTAATTTACAGAAAAGTGAAATTTTGATTATGAAAAGCTGAAGCCCTTCAATGTTGCCCTCTGGCCCTCTGCGTCTGGCATGTCAAGTTTTGTGAAAGTCAAGGGTTTGTTCACAGTGTAAGGTACTGAAAATGGGTTGTAATGCATTTGTGTATATATATATATATATATATTTTTCTGACTTTAATCTCAGAATTCTGAGATTAAAGTCAGAATTCTGAATTTTTTCTCAGAAAAGAAGGAAAAAAAAGATGTGCCCACTTTTTTTTTCCAGTGGCCCTAATCCTCTTCCGTATATAATAGCATGTAGCATGCATAATCTTGAAATCGGGAAATTGGATTATGAATAGTAAACTCACTCAGTTACTCAGAATGTGGTTAATTATAATACACTTCATTAAAAAAGGGATTTTGTAAGGTATAGCCAAGCTGTACAGAGACATTTCTTCATTGTGTTTATATATGTATTTAGTGGCACTGAAGAAAAATTTCAAGCTTTAATAAAAATTCTGAAAAGCAAAACTGTCACACAGTAGCAAAAATAGGACTAATACACATTATTAAAATTTGTGGGATGACCAGAATTATTGCGATTGAGACAGCAGTAAAACTACAGTAAGACTGAGTAAGTCTGCTATGATTGAATACGGTCAGTTACATGCATCCTGTTTCTAAAAATATGGCAAATAATTGTGATAAATCAAGAAAATGCAAAGAGAAATCTGCATAGACCACTTTTATTCAGAATTCAGGAAAAACTTCATAGATTTAAAACAAAAATCCAGAAATTTCCCCACAGATGGAAACAGGCTTAACATAAAAATGATGCAGGTGCTTAGAAACCTTTCTTTCATGCAGAAATAATCAGAATAAACCAGTTTAAGTCAGAGATGAGTCTTGCCCATCAGTGCAGAGTAACTCTGCATTATATGTCTGCATTTATAATGGAGTTATTTGCGGACCTTTGACAATTTGTCTGTGACTGACAAACTGAGGGACTTGTGCAATCATGATTAAAAGTGATCACCAAGACGCTGTTGGAACCAGCTGGTTGCCCGTCTACTCGAATCAATTTGCAGAATACAGATAAATATGATTCAATCAGTGGATGAGTACTGTCTGTCTAGTGATTCAGGTTTCTGTCCTATTTTCACTGTAGTGTGACTGAATAAATACTTTTTATTGCAAGTTATATTCACCCATTGAAAATGGCATTCATACAGTACTTTGTTCTACTTATACATATTAAATTGAGCAACTTTGTCAGCTGGTGCCATTAGATCTGTTCATTACTAAGCTTGTTAGATTTTCTCTGGGGCGGGGCAAATGTGCAAACTGTCACACTAATAACTGCACATTCTAGTGTTTCCACATCCCCTCAAGAAAGTGTGTCTTTTCATGCGGCTGCGTTTATGTGAGTGTGTGATAAATCCTCGAAGATGCTGAGAGTGGCCTGTCTGGGTGGATCAGTGCCCATCAGGATCAGGAATCATTTCACTGGATCTGCTCACTGCTATCACGGCTCAGGTCCTAACGAGGCAGCACAGCAGTACTGCAGTAGTATCTGCGTGCCACATTTCCTTCAGCCTGTATGTCAGCAAAACTGTCTCTGCAATCCAAGTCCCTCTAAGTCTCAATTTGTGTCAACAACAGCTTGTCAATTGGACAACTTTTGTAATAAAAAGACATGTCCGTGGGACGATATTACAGATCCCAGATCGGCTGCAACCACTGGTTCATTTAATCACTACAGTTATCAGAGAAAATATTCTTCATTTTAATGAGCAAATGCTGGCCTACAGATTTGCTTTTAATCCTAATATATACATGTAACATCCACTAACATATTTGGCACTATGTGAAATGTGCGCTAAAAGCAGAATTCGCTGATCTTATCTGCCGCAGTGACTCATTAGAAGCAACATTTTCTGTACTAGAAAAAGTCTGCATCCTCATTTTTATCACAGAGATTCACATCAGACTCGAGGAACAGGTTGAGTTGAATGACAAAAGGAGGAGGTATGTGTATGAGATGTATATGAATGGACCATGCGACAGGCATGATATGAGAAATATATTCAGAATATTAAAGGCAGAATTTCAAAGCTTCTGTGTAAATAAAAATAACTTGTGGCATCATTTTATAGCATGCAGGCACTGATACATGTGCGGGCTTCTAAAAAATGTGTGTTTGACTGTCTGCGTGCGGGCTGAAGTTTCAAGGCTGTCTTTAAGTAGGTGATTTCCCCATTTTTTGTCTTTTATCCAATCTTCACTGTGATCTGTAGAATTTTCCTCCGAAATAGTAACAGTGCACCGACAGCACCACTTTGATTAAAGTGGAGCTCAGAATTACAGGGCCCTTTGTAGAACATCTGGCTCAGAAGCACCCTGTGCCTGTAAATATGACTGTAACATTCTTCTGTATTTAATAAAAAAACTAGTACCTTTAGTCCGATTTTGTGCACCGATGTCTTAGTGAGTATGCTGATTCATCATAATACAGTATTTCAACTGTCAGTGTGACAATCCAATAACAGAGCGCACAACCCAAAACTTATAATTACATTAAAAAAATAATACATCAACTGCGACATGTGCCCTCAGTGCAGAATAGCAACTGTCACAATCAATGTTGACTGAAAATGATTTTAATATATATATATTTTTTTATCTTTTTGTCCAAAACTAGTTGAACTAGACCTTCATTATCTCCCGATTAGTCATTGAGATTTAATAGTGGTGGGAACTAGTGCAGAAATGTGCATTCCACTGAGAAGTAGTTGATGTGCTGTCAAGCTGTGTGTGTGTGTAAAACTATATTTGTGTGAAAAAGACAAAGCCTTGGTCATGCAAGGTGCTGTAATCCAGTCGGTGACCTCCAGAGCCTGCTCGCTATGTGAATGTGTGTGTGTGAAAATGTGTCACCAGAGCCTTGCTTATGTTTGATGGTGGTCTTATCCACCCGATGACCCTCTGAACCAGATGGTGTGTGACTGCATGCCTGTGAGAGTGTGTGTATGTGTGTGTGTGTGTGTGTGTGTGTCCCACCTCTGAGCCTCCTGGCACTCCAGTCAGTCCCCACACCCACCAGTCCTCCAACACCACACACCCCACTTCCCGCCCTCCTTCATCCTTTCAGTTGGGTGTGATCACATCAAAGCAAAAAAGGGAGGATTACAGGTTTGTGCCCCAAAGGAAGCTAGCATCCCTCTAACTGTAACTCTCTCTCGTTCTCGCTCTCGTTCTCTCTCTCTTTCATTCCTGCCACTTTCCCAGTGGGGCCCCCGTAATCCCTACGGTGTCAGAAGGTCAGGGGACCGTGTCATGGATAACCCACTGGGGCACATATAATACAGCTAATAGTTAGCTAACATGAACATAAAGACAGATCCAAATTTTTTTATCTTCTCTTTTTCCCCTAGGCTCTATTGTTCATTTTTTTTCTTTATCATCTTTGTTTTATTTCAAGTCGTAGTAAAAACCATAATTCCCAGCAAGAATGGGAGTTTTCTGCTGTTTAGAAACACTTGTATATGGCTACAAGTGTTGCTGAACAGTAGACAAATGGTTCAACTCCTGCTTTTAAACATAAATTCACACATACGCAAACACACACATGCAAATAGATAAGATCGGTATGGCGATACAACTGGCAGAATGGACTCGACAGTTGTAATGACGCTAATAGTGCACTTAGTCCTGGCATTTGTTTTATGTTGGGTCAGTGCGCGACACGCACATAGCCTTCAAAACACAAAGAGAAAAAGCAAAGCTCTTGTTTTGGATCAGTGTTATTTTATGCTCTACTTTTGCAGCCGTGGCATCTCGGCCCTCATATTTATGCATCTGTTGAGCAAATGTTTATGATGCGACGCCGCTAGCAGGTGTCACTCTAGTCTCAGATCAGTTTTCAGGGTACGGTTGGTCCACTGTGGATGTAGGCCAATTGAAACTATTGTTTCCTGTTACTCTTGAAGAGTCTATTGGACCGTGCAGCTGTCCTCGAGGATTTTCATAACATTCCACGTCAGGGTGCAGCAGCAGTGTAATGCACGTGTGCAAATTCGTCTCAGTTTCCAGATAAATTGAAAGAGTTGTTTAGGAGAATGGATGTATGGTCACTGGTCGCAGTGAATGCCAAAAAGTGCGTGAAGTTTTATTCTGGGTTCCTCACCCATCTTCATCTATAAGTAGGAAAGGAGCCTCTGCTGAAACAATTCTCCAGTCTCGATTTCAGATAAACACTCGACCATCTGTTAAACGGTCATGTGGCCTTATTGCAACTGTGTGACAATTTAGTGACAATTCACCAGATGCATTAAGATTTTTCAAAAGCCATGTCCAGTTAACTGAACTAAAATGAGTTACTTGCCAGTGCTTGCCTTCTCTTTTGAGAAACAGGAAGCTGCTCAAACTGGACACAGCTATAAGATGCCCTGTAAAGCCCAGGACCAGTGAAGTTCACTGCTGCATTGAACATGTATGCATTTTATTGTTAAGATTGTTGAAATTACCACAAGGTTCAATATTTGGCCAAGTAATTTCCTTCCAACAGCAACCCACTGCTTCCCTCAGCACTCATGCTAATGGGTGCACCTTTTAAAGTCAGTATGGCGTCATGAACTTCAATGAAGTGTAGAAGCACTGGCAGATTTTCTTTGTTTCTGGCTGGTTTCTTTACAGTTTCCTTCAGAAATCCTTCCTCAGAAATGTTTCATCGCTACATTAATATTAGTAGTGTGGATGCCTCATGCTATTAAATAATCTGGCTACCTTGCAGACTTATTCTGGGGTTTGGCCTTAAGGACAAGAAGCCAGACTCTAGCCTGGCTGTACTTTTTTCAAGCACCAGAAGTTGTAGGCAGCAGAGCTTTAGGCAGCTTCTGTTGTTCCACATCAGTATTAGTGCTGTTCTCACAGCTGAGTAACATGTTTCCATAAAGAAACTACATCTAAAAACTACAATCTTCTACAATATAAAGGTGATATATATGCAGGCTTAAGCAATTTCTTCTTATTTTTTCAGGACTGATGTAATTCAAAGTGTTAGCTTTTGGTGGTCATGGTTTATCATGCCGTCCATCATAAATACGGTGCTTTATATAACACAGAGACATGGTAAAGTTAATTAATCATCCTAAGAAACCAGGAGTCTGTGGATCCATTTCTGTAATCTTAGAAAAAGATAAATATTTTTGTGTCATAAAATATGCACTAAGCATATTTCAAAAACACTATAAATGTTTCTGATTCATCAAATTAAGAAATCTTTCATGAGGGCGAGGATTAGAAATAATGTGTCGCTCTATGAATAACTATGTATGAAAGGAACATCTGTCAAAGTATAATTAATTATTTCATTATAGTCAAATTAGAAATCATGCCCACATAACGTGCACTGCTTAAATGGTCTTAAATACATACAATAGCCGAATTAAGTCCTAGGCTCTCCAGTCTGATTACACAATATGAAACTAACACAACCAAATCCCACCCTCAGCTTATGAAACTCAATCCAGTTAACACACTTTAGCTCAGCAAACCCTGTTTTTGTAACAAACTATTGAATCTAAATTACTGCCTGTATCTATATTTTACTGCGAGTAATAAGCATCGTGTCATGAAGAAGCATTTTTTAATTATTTATGATTTCATAGTTTGTCACACTTGTTTCAGATCATCAAACAAATGTTAGTATTAGACAATGATAACCTGAGTAAATACAAAACACTTTTTAGATGATTACGTTCATTAAGTGTAAAACCTGCAAAGCCAGAACTGCAGTCGAGCATTTGAGATAACTGGTAAGGAGTTCATGTTTGGATCAGTTAGAGCGAGTTATAGGAGGTCCTGAAGAAGCAAAGCAGCCCAGACCATCACACTACCACCACCCTGCTATGATGTTGTTTATATGAAATGCTGTGTTTTACACCAGATGTAACTGGAGTCAAACCTTCTAAAAAGTTCAACTTTTGTCTTGTCAGCCCACAGAATATTTTCCTAAAAGTCTTGGGGATTATCAAGAATATTTTTTTGGGCAAATGTGACATTAACCTTTGTGTTGTTTTTGGTCCGCAGTGGTTTTTCTCCTTTGAACCCAGTCTCTTTCTTATCACTGAATCATGTAGACTACACTAACTGAGGCAAGTGAGGCCTGCAGTGCTTTAGATGTTGCTCTTGGTGCCACTGTTCACAATTTAACAACTGCATTTTGTATTTCATCTGGTTATCTTTGCCTAATAGTAAAGCTTCTTTGATCTGGAACGTTTAAGTGTGACAAATATGCAAAGAAACGTAGATCTCCAAATGGGCCAAATACTTGTTCACAGCACTGCAGAGCACAATGAAGACCCCTGCGTGGGAGACACTTGTCTGATGGTGATCCCGGGCAATCTAAAAATCATTTCAGTTCAGTGACTTGTAATAAAACAAAGATTCACTAAGACGCTATTAGGAAACTGAGCCCTCATCTTCAATAGCTCACAAGCTTCAGCTGGGACAAAAGCCTTTGTTGGGACACAGAGCTCACTGCACAGCCTGTAGAGACATCAGACTAGTTTATGACAGACGGGTCAGCAGGGGGCGGGCGGTGGGCTGAAAACATACATATAGCTTTAATTGTACTCATGGCAGTGTGCATGAAAGTCTTTAAAGCGCTGAAGATAAGTGTGCATTGTTTGTAAAACTGCGAGCAATCAGGGAGACAAGACACACACACAAACTTCAGTGAACCCCTAATGTGAGACCCATGACCTGGTGAAAGGGGTTTTCTAGGTGTGTGAGAGAGTGTATGAGTGTGTGTGGGTCAGGGTTGCCAGGCACAGTATGCCACCTGCGACTGGAATGAAGACTAAAGGAGTGGGACAACAGAGAAGAAGATGCACAACACAATGTGACTGTGAGTGCTACACTTTCAGTAGACAGGCCCTACAGAGTGCTTTACATCTTATGAGTGAAATATCTTACTGATGGGCAAAAAAACCTCCTACATTAGAAGTTGAAAAAATAACTAACTAAATAAAGAAATGGCACCCTCTGCGACTGTCCTGCCCACCTAGTTAGCAAGGCATCAGTTTGTACTGCCTTGGTAAAAACTTCTCTCGTTAAAACTTTTCATTTATTTCTTTGTTTATTAGAATTTCCATTAGCTCAGCTCTAAAGTGTAGCTACTCTTACTGAGATTGACTTTAACAGCAGTAAATTAAATTAGAATTGAATTCCAAACTTGAAGTTTCAGTGGCTTCTTGAAGGAAACATTTGATGCAGATAGAAGTCATATACTGTAATCAGTCAGTGTGCACTGTATTTCCAGCTAGCCAGTAGTAACTTGAAGTCTTGTATGTCCTTGTTGAAAATCCTGTATGTCAGGAACTACATTTAACTACATACTCACATCTTTTATCGGTATCAAACATCTAAATTGTCAAAAGTGAAACTCTGTGAGCTTTCAGGTTTTTGAAAGGAGGCTGTGAAAGCTCTGTGATTAGCTTAATACATTAAAAAGCCTTTGGAAATGACCAAACTCCAACAACGCTCTGGTCCTGCCTTGGAGTATTTGGGATGTACTGACCGTTCTGTTTGAATGGACGGACGAAAACATCGTCCTGGAGGAGTTGTTGCAGTTGAATGAATGCTTTTATACTTTTTTCCCCGTGAAAATGTATCAAAGGAATACATTGTAGCTTACCATATAGAGACTGACCCCAGAGAGCGAGAGAGAGAGAGAGAGAGAAGACAAGGCTTCTGAGCCCACCATCACATCAAAGACTGTCACTAAAGATTTTGCAAAATATACATTTTTGGTCCATCTGTAAACCTAAAACACATGTAAGCTGTTTGAAAAAAAGAAGCATATTTATGAATTTGTGTATTCAAAAGCCCGGGCATCATGAATGGTTGACCAAAGCTTCAACTCTGATATGTGTCTGAATGATGTAAACCCTCATGTTCTATAAATGTGTGCCAATTACCCTCTTACCAGCTTCAGCGTACGTGTTCTCCGCATCAGCCTGAGTCACTCTTATGTATCTGGAAATCTCTGTTTCTCTGTGTGTTTATAGTGACTTTAACTGATCTCTTATCTAAATGCATCAGTAAACCAAGCCATGAGTCATTCACTGTAACAACACCAGGAACGCACCAAACCAAACCAAACAGTTTTTAATAGAATGTCACAAAATGCAACGCAAAAGCAATGTGAAAAGAAGAAAATCTGACTGGTTTATTGGGATAACAGCTGGTAGCATGAATTCTTAAGGCTCATACCATTAGACCTGTAGCTCTCAAACCGTGGACTGGGCCACACTGGTGTTGCAGAGAGCCATTCAGGTTGGGTGTCGATGGCTAGGCAAAAAAAAAGGTAAAATTCAATTGAACAAGTATGTATTTTTGTATGAAAACTGGTTTAGCCAACTATATTTAAGCAAAATTTTAACATCAGTTCTAAATAAATTATCAGGTGGGTGGCGAGGCTTTTGGCTTCTGAAGCATTGCGTGTCAGAAAAAGACTGAGAACAGCTGCATTAGAACAGCTGCATTAGAACAGCTGCATTAGAACAGCTGTAGAATAAGTGGAAGCAGTTTAACCTGAAACAGTGGAAAAAATGTTGGTAATGGTAATGTTGGACTCTGAAAAAGAAAACGTTTCAGCCAGGTCCCATCACAGATACACAGTAGCATATCCACACACACTACGGGGACAGCTCAGTGTGTGTCTCTGCCCCCTTTGACGCCCCTCCTTTAACCTCCCACCTTTTCTTCAACCCCTCCCTCTCTCTCTCTCTCTCTCTCTCTCTCTCTCTCTCACGTTTTCCCTCTATCTCTCTCTCCCTCCCTTGAATTAAGTCCATTATCCCAGCCCGCTCTGCCTCTGAGCAAGTCTACTCTGCTCAGCTGCTGCGAAAACTCCGTGTATGTGTGAACTCCTTGCATGCATGTGTTAAGAAGAGTTTTATGTGTGTGTACAGGCTTGTGTGTTTTTGTAAGTAGAGCTGAAGTGCAGCCGTTCATCAGTGGAGCTGACTGCAGGCAGGGGGAATACTCAGATCTCGGTTTGCTGCTTTTTAACTTCACTTACTTACTTTTTGGACTTTTTGAAGACTCACTGGACATATTTTGCACCACAGTGGAACTCTGCTGTTATTCTCTTTCTGTTCATGCACCATTCCCATAACTGGAAATAAATTATTTTTTTCTATTTTTTTAAATCAGATTTCTTAAAAGTATTTTTCAGGTATTTCCACCTGTTTAGCTGATCTCAGCTCTCACTTTCTGGACTGGTCAGTAACTGTTTTTTCATTACTCCATAACTTGTCTTATCTTTCTTGCTTAAATCAGATATGAAAAATCTTGGGAATGGGTTTTTGAAAGCATGCAACAAAAACTGAAAAGGTTTGTGTTCAGTGATTTCTGCATATAAGTAGAGGAAAGACTATGAGAAAGTAAAATGAAACAGAACAGTGTGGTAACAATGGATACTGTCTGCGCTGCCAGAGGCATGTTGGGCTCAGGTGGATGCTGATCCCGACCTGGAATGTTCTGAACTCCTGTGGAATTTGGTTCCCCTGGAAACGGATAGGCAGGTAAGTTAATTTGGACTCTGTTCCAGTAAGATCACCATTTAAGTCCGTAAAGTCAATAAAATTAGTTCAGTTTAGTGAAAGACACTTCCAACCACAAACGGACTTAACTTGTAGATGAAGTAATAATGAAATCATGACTCCTGCTGTGCCGTTAAGTTCCCGGTTCCCTGAGCCTGCTGTGCCTGTGACATGACCACCACGTGCAGCACTGCTTATCCCGCACCACTTCAAAACTAAAATATCTTTCTAAAAGTCATGCCGATGACATGTGGGATTTCTCTCAGAGTGTTTACTTGAAATCTGCTCTGTTGTTTCATTTGAGAGAGTCAACTGAGTTGTCTTTCCTCTGGGAACAGTTTGGAGCAGATCCAGTCAGGAGACCAGAGGCTGCTCTGTAAGGTCTCGCCTTACTGCTGCTTCAGGGCTTAACACAGCCAAATGGATAGCTACCAGGGACCAGCAGGCTGCCCTCGCCTTAGTGACTCCTTCATTATCTCTTATTTCAGAGTTTCTTCCATGAGATGAGAGATTTAAGCTGCATGACCGCAAGGCAATTTTCCCACAGTAATTAAGCAGATTTCTTTCTTCAGTAGTATCACTCCAATCACCTCTTCCCATCCCGGCGATACAGGCAAAACTGGTGAAAGACTGAAAAGTTATCCATCCTCACAAATGAGACCGGTATGAGCATGAGCATAATTAGTGAGGACAGCAAACACCCAATTAGCAAGTTTTAGTGACTCCAGTTTCAATATTTATTTTTTCCCTTCACACTCTGAATAATAAGAATAGTCAAACTGAATAAATGCTAGCCATGGGGTTTGTAGACTGGGAAGTTTTCCATTTGTGATGCTGGGCCAAATGGCTCAGGACCAGCGGACTGCCACAGCATCTCCAGCTCCTTCATTCACTTACACTCTTTTAAAGGGACCCGAGGACTCTGCTTCAGACTGTTTCGCTTTTCTTTCTCAATATGTTTCAGCTTAAATCCCATAAAGACCGGTGCTCACTTTTGGCTTAAAGCTAGGGCTTACTTTGTTTCTGTTGAGTGTGTGTGTGTGTGAAGCTTCACTTTGCTTCTATGACTAGCATTGCCCAAAGATTTAAAACACTTCAAATAAGAATGAACTTCTGAGATGCTTATTAAATTCTTTTGTAGCCTTCATATGACTCAGGCTTGTGCCCTTTTTTCCTATGTACTTTAAAAGTTTTTCAACTCAACTTTTATTGTAATTTTTTTACATTTATGGGCCATTTATATCATAATTATAGCAGAAAACCATCATTTCAACTTACTGCTTTTTCACTATAGGTGGTCTGTCTTTATGAATGTTTATTTTTATAGTTATCAAGGGAAATGAAGCGCTGCGCACCTCGTTGTCCTTCCCAGAAAAAGCAAAACGCTGTCATGCTTCAGACCAAAGCGCTGTCACAGCTGTATTCATGGTTAAAGTCACAGTTTTGCATGACTCTTGTAGAATTTGTTTGTTAAAGTCTGCAGCATTTACATTAAGCAACGCCTCCCTGCATCACCTGCCCCGTTCACACATCTAAGACTTTCTGCTTCCGTGCTTCTTTTCATTCTTGGAAATGGGGCAAAAACTGGCAAGCCAAAATTTTTCAGTCAGAACTGAATCAAAACACAACTGTGCTTTAAAAAGTATTCTTTAAATGCCAAGGTGGTAACTTAGATTGGAGGTCCACGATTTGACATGCTCACTATACTATGCTACTATATATTGTACAGATGCATTCGGTCCCTGGATGGGTTCACTCTAACCATCACATTTACACCCTGAATACCATTTCCTTACTAGTGACTTAGCTGTCACTAGTTAATATTTATCCTTTTAATCCGAGAAAAATAATGTGACACAGACTATTAGTGCTTTGCGTTCTGACACGTATTATGATCACTTCATCAATACATGAGTCAAATTTATTGCAAAACAATTTCTGAATTTGATTAAAACAGCAGTAAATAACCAGAAGGAAAACAGCTGGTGGCATAACATTTGTGCTTCCAGCTTCAATTCTTTTCAGATGTGTTTTATTATGTCAAAATGACATGTTTCAATGAGAATGCAGTTAACTCTTTTATGTGGTCATATGATTTCAAAACTATAGACTTTATAGTATTTCTGGAAAAACATCTTGGTTTCTTTGGAAAAGACTTATCTGTTCACCTTACCAGCCCTCTTCTTAACCTTCTTCTCGCTCTTTGCGTCCATCCTCTACTGTCTTCTCTCTTGCATTCCTTCCCTTCCTCTGATTTACTTCCACTATTTCACAATTCAGCAGTACACATAATTATAAATAGCCATAGATTAAAGGAGCTGCATTGTCAGTGATAATGGGAGAGAAGCAGATCTTTCTCTGGACTGACTTTTAATAAAGGCTTTTGTGTGCCAACATATGTTTTCCATAGCACTGACTGCTTTCCTGCATTCAGTGCTCCACAGAAAACCAATCAAATTAGATAGTATAGATGGGAGGGGGACTCATCACCGTGATGATAAGCAAGTATCTCTTTCACAGTGAGCCAAGTCTTTTCTTAAACCTGACCGAGTTGGGGAGCTAAAAATCATAAAATAAGATGGAACTATGGAAAAATACATGGAACTCCTATGCTGTTCTCCTGCCGTATTCCTCATTCATATGTAAAACACACTTTGTAAGAAACAGAGAATTCAAGTGAGAGCTTTGAATTACATACGAACTTTTAAAAAAAAATCTTACTGTATTCTCTTTCACCCCGTCGCTCGTCCCATCTGTCGCCCCCTTAGCAAATTAACTGGTGCAAAAGCCACCAGTTACCTGCTGTTACAGCTATTTTGCTCTGTAAAGCTCTCCCTCCCCTCCTCACCCTCTCCACTTATTCTTCATCATCATCCATCCATCCCTCCCGCTTTTCATTTCTCACTTGCAGGGAGGCTTAGACTTATTGCTCACAGGCCAGGGAACTCTTTTTTTCCCCTAGGGGAGAAACAATTGGCTCCTTTCTCTCCATCACCTCCTGCCTCACTTGTTTCTTCTCCATTCCTCCCTCCCTACCTCTGCTGCATTCTCCTTTTTTGTAAGACTGCATGCATGCAGGCTGGCTGCAGGGTTGAAGTGCAGAAATGTCTATATCCTGTTGTTTTGTTCACTCCTTTCCACGTTCTCTCTTTTGTTGTCTTTCCCTGCCTTTTCAATTCTCCCCTCCCCGTTCTCCCTCCTTTTAGACTTCTAATTCTCCTTTCCTCTCCCTTTCATTCACATTGCCTTACTGCTTCATCCACAATTCATCTTTCAACTCTTTTCACACGTTTTCCTTGCTCTGCTCCTGTTGTGATTCCCCTCTCTTAACCGGCCTCTCAACAACTTCTTGCCTTCTGTCTCTACATCATTTTGTCATCTCTTCATTCTTCCCTCTGTAATGTTTTTATTTGTCTTTGCTTCCTTTTCACCTACCTGTCTCTTCATATATCTGACCCTCATTGTTTCCCCCTCTGGCTCGGCTTGCTCTTGATCTCCACTGTGACCTGTGGCAGTGGTGGTCTACAGGTTAAACTGCAGATATCCATTTATTCATTACTGCATACAATACAGTAAAGTTGCACTCTAACCCCACTCTGAAAAAGCCGTTTCACCCTGGAGGCGGGCTGCTTTGTCTGCCCATCTCAATTTACTCTGGTTTTGACAGGACAGCCTGCTCCCCCCCCCCCCCCCCCCAGACCCCCCCACCCAGAATCTCTCTCTCTCTCTGTCTTTCTCTTTACTTTTAATCCATTCCCTCTTGGCATGCTGCTGCTCCATGTCTATTGAAGCTGAACTGAATGCAAGTGTCAGCGGCCCCAATGGCTTTTTTTTATTATTAAGATCCATTATGGAACATGCAAGGACTTTGTGTTTGCCTCTGCATGTGCATGTGTGTGTGTGTGTGTGTGTGCTGAGAAGGGCTAGTTTTTTAGGTGGGGATATATTCTCCTACATCCTTGTTTATGAATACATACAAACGTTTGTGTGTGTGTGCCTGCTCACAGGGCTGTGATGTGATGTGATGAAGAGGAACAATAATAGACTCTTCAACTCATGAAGAGTTATAGGATGCACACAAACACTGCAACACACAGCTCGGGGTGTCTCGGAGGAACAATGGGACCAGTCGTTCCTTTTATAGCAGCCAACAGGAGTGTGAGGGTTTCGCTGCTCCTCTTGTCGCTTCCAGGGAGTGTGACGTGAATTGCGCGCGTGTGCGTGCTCGCTTCTGTTCTTGTGTCACGTAGCTGCAGCTGATGAGAGTGCTGATGTCCTTCCCCTTGAAATACTGCAGCATCTTTGCAGTTCAGTGCAGAAACTTGAGCGTGCATAGACATGCAGCCTTGTGCTTCGGCCTTTCTGTTTCACAGACCTCAGCACAGTTTAGTGCTCTTGTGATCACTTCTTTAATGCTAGCTGGGAAACTTTGCACTCAGCGAACATCTGTGAAATCACCCAAGACCTCTTCAATTCGAAAACAGCGAGTTAAAGTAGCAGATAGCAGGCTGTGCTGGGATATAGCCTTGCGTGTATGCTTTTGTCCATTCACAAATGTGCGTGTGTTTAGATACTGGAGGGTATGTGAGAGTTTATGTTCCTGTTAAGCTGTGTCTTGTTGTGTTGTGGCCTGGGAGCCATGAGCTTATGAGAGCTCTCCTGTCTCTACGCTTCAATAGCTCCATTATTCATAAAACTCTGTGCCAACAGCGCAGACGGGTCTATGTCTGTATAGTGTATGTGTGTTTTCTCATCTTATGTATATTGTGCTTTAAAGTGATTCTTTAGTTTTCAGTGATAACCAGGAATTTGAAACTAATAAGAAAGTTGTTCCAGCTTAGAGCAAAGTGAGTATTTGAAAGCTTGGCATGCTTTAAATATGGCTGAGATGATGTTGGTGATGACAGGCCTCACTCTGTTCACACAGTCATCCTCGCGGAACGTAGACACAACACCTCTACGTACACTGAGGTCAGTGGCATCCCACTACAACTAATGGCTGACAAATCTCAGATTCTGATATTAAACTTCTGCCTGCATCTGCAAGCCACTTTACAATCCAAAATCAACCCATATGTGTCTGACAATCAGTATCATGTCTGTTGTTGCAGATGCCTAGTCTATTCTTCCCACCTTATTGTTTCTGTAGTCGTAGAAAGGTGAGGAGGGCTGTGTACAGCGCCATGCTGCCAAATCTAAATTACTCCAGGGAGAAATACTGCTTCTTCTTTTTCTTAGTTGCTCTGACTGATATCTTTTTCTCTCTTGGATCATCTTTTGTAGTTATTAGTGGAAAACAAATGTTGTATTCCTTTATAGTGCATTACAAAGTCAGCTGATTTGGCTCTAGTTGAAAACATATGGCTAGCAATAGACTGCAGTTTAAATATATCCACAAATCTTTTTTGGCCTTACCCCTCATTTAAAGTATCCCAAGCAAAGAAAGACACTGTTATTTTACGTCTAATATTGCCCCAGTCAAGACAGGGAGATCTAGTCTGCAGTAAAGAGCAGATTATTATTGAACAGCTGATTTTATTGCCAAGACACAAGATGGGTTTTTATAGAGGGTGACAGATGAAGGGAAGTGAAAGAGGTAATTGTTAGAAGGAGGAAAATAAGTAAAGATTGAAAATGAAAAGAGGGGAAAAGCCAACTGTCTGCCTGTTACTGAGTGCCAACTGTGAGGTGCAATATAATAAAGGAGACTGTTTCTACTGAAAGGCTTTATTGTTCCTGCTGCCTGCAGAGTCCAAAGTACTGAAAGAGAGGTGTGTGTTCACTGCGCACTTTTTTTCCCTTTTTTTTTTTGCAGCACAACATTCATATAGATGTAGGACTACAAGCCACTGACCTCCCTCATGCTTTGGCATTGACAGTGCCGTAAGATGTTATTGGGGAATTTTCTGAAACAATAGCAAGTCTGTCTCATTAATTTCCGCAAATCCAATACATCAGGAGACCGAGAAAAAAAACCCATTATAGAAGCCATGTGTAAACTAGATTGGGGAAAAAGCAACACTGTAAATCTCTAAATAACTTGTAATTTCATTTATCTATTACTGTGTAAGTCAATATTGATATCAGAAGCCAACAGTCGCTCATTTTGTGAGGCTGGATTCGCTCACAAGTGACACTGTTGTAAGAACTGATGTGCTCATCCATTCATCCATCTTCATCACTGTCGGCTCATTAGTCCCTCACAATGAAGAGATCTCATTCAGTGACACTGTCTGCCAGTGTGGAGGGAGCGAGGAAGAGTGTGAGCAAGCAAGCGAGTGTGTGAGTGCTGGATGCGTATATGTGTGTGTGAGCTGGCAGTGCCACAGACATGGAGAGTTTGCGCTTGGCTTGGCAGTGCGCAAAGCATATCTCTATCTCGCACACACAGTATTCATCACACAAGGTCAGAGATTATGTGTGTGTGTGTGTTTGTGTGTGCGCGCGCGCTTTGGATACTGTCCCTGAGTCTTGCTGTAATGTGAAGAGATTATAGTGTTGCCATAATGGAGGCTGGCATTAGCATAGCCTGGCAGGAGCATCAATCTGAGTCTGACTAAAAATACCTCAGACAGCAGTGTGTGTGTGTGTGTGTGTGTGTGTGTGTGTGTGTGTGTGTGTGTGTGTGTGTGTGTGTGTGTGTGTTTGTGCATGGGGGCATCCCTGGCATAAGCACACGTGTGCTAGCAGTGCATATTTCTAAATTTGTTACTTCTCTGTCTTTATTTTCAGGTCTATGTGTCCATGTTTAATGTTTATGGCCCATCGTTGATGTGAGAGTTCAGCTTGATCATCCTTCAGAGTCCCAAGAGAACGACGTTACGCTGATTATTGAGACTCTAAAAAGAAGACTGGAAGAGAAAAAAATAGAAGCCAACACTTTTTCAAGGATCCTTCCAATAAATCCTTAAAAGGCCGGTCCCTGCTTCTGTCACACAGATTCTGAAGACTGAATCAGAACCAGGACACAACTATAGCTTCTATTAATAAATTAAAACTTAAATAAATAAATTGACAGACTCCGCTTTTGAAAGAAAGGAGTTTGCTTTACGTTTGCCAAGATGATGACTATGATGATGATGGTGGTGGCCACGATGGTCACCTGCAGCTCTCTGTTCCTGCTGGGGCTGGCCGCTGCCCATGTGTCCTCCAGCACCGTGACCCGCACCTCCTCTTCAGCTTCTTCTTCTTCTTCCTCCTCCTCTTCATCATCCACTTCACCGCGCATGAAGTTATCATATAAAGGTAAGAACAAAAGCTTTGAGGATAAAAGTTCTGGTTCTTTCTAAAAAAAAAAGGCAATTTCTCTCTTCCACTGCCCGTAATAGTTAGAAAAGTATCTACACAAACCACACGCACACACACACCCCACTTTCTCTGTTTCATGTAATATTCAGCTTTATCCTTTTGAAAGTATATGCAGCTGAACAGTAGCCAACTGTAATTTGTGGCTGCTGTGATTCACAGCCATAGACACACACACACACACAACTTAAACACACACACACACAACTTAAACACGCAGTAGCACGGTTTTGTGTTTCATCTTGGGTATTGTATGTTAGAAGAAGGCAGCTCAATGCCCAACACAGCCACATAAACCAAGCTGGTAATTACAGCCTGAATGAACTGGCCAAGGCCATGAAGCTGGCTGCAGACCATTTGCACAGCTGAGACATGTACCCGCCTGAATTTGGGCTGAAGGTAACTTGAAGCATTTATTATGAGAAGACTTAAGACTATTCTAGTTTTATTTGAAACACAAATGACAAATGAGTGTCAACAGTGAGAGTTTCTTGGTTCCTAATTAGGCTGTAGGCGGTTATTAAAATACTACTTTGACATAAAAGTAGAGTCCTATAAACAATTTTAGCCACTTTAGCAATGAAGCTAAATTGCTGATGCCTTTCTGTGTGTTTGGTAATGGTGCTGTTGTTAGGATTTTAGCAAACATAAACATAATATGTTAAACATTAAAAACAAGCGTTTCACAATGACATGCTGTACAGCTGATCTATCTGAGAGTATATTAATTAATACTACATTTTTTGTTTTTAGTTAGCAATGTAGCATTAAATGGCATTTTTGACTGCTGCTTTTTATTGAGTAGAAAGCATTATTACTTGTTTAAAGGATGAAGTAACCATTACTTAACTCAACTACTTAAAGTAGATTTGGGCTGTCAAATAATATTTTCTTGACAGATATTCTGTACCAGCGCTCAAGAAAGGAGCAGTAAAATATTAAACACCAATACACTTGGATTTTAAAGTAAAAGTAACTGCATTTAGCAGAAGGCAGGTATCATACGCATGTTTTTAACACACTATGCCCTCAAGCCCAGGGTTATTGCCACCACAGTATGGTGGGGCTGAATAAAAGTCCCTGATGTCATGCTGGCGGCTATTGGGTGGCGTCAAAGACTTAATTAAAGTTATAAATTCACATTAGAACAATGGCAGACTAATAAAAGACATTTTAATGTCGAAGTGAGGAGGGCTTTGGTCTTGTTTTCTTAAGCTCCCAGTTTGAGCTGAGCACGTAGGGGAGGATGTAGTCCCTTTATTTCTTAGTTTCCTCAAGCCAAGAACAGTTTTTAATTCTTTTTTTTTTCCATTAAGCTTGGGGTGACTATTATAGTTTAAATTTACAAATACAAGCTAAATTTTCCTGGGCACTGTTCCTCTAGAACTTTTTCTTGCCAGTTTGGAAATGGTAAAGACATTCAGTTTTTCCACTGAAACTAATATAGTGTCATTACTGTCAGAGGATTTCATCCTGCTCGTTTCACAAGTCACTGGCCTTAGGACACAGCTCAGAAATATACTGAAATACATAAGATGTTGAGGGGGTTTTTTTTTAGCAGCGTGACTTGTGGAAGCCCTGTAGCCAACTAACTGATGTGGATCTGAAGACGCCGATGACAGCTTTGAATGCAAAGATTTTATGATTCTTTACTTACTTTCTGAAGAACATAATTAATAAAAAAGTTTACTTCGCTATACAACAAAAAAGACAAGTAAAGAACAAAAGACTGGTCCAAAACTAAAGCCCCTGCAAAGTTATCCGAGTTATCTCTTTTCTGTATACATATAAGAACATTTCTCCATAAATACAGGCAAACACATTGGCACCTACACACTAACACAAATGCATAGGCGGGTTCTCCCATACTTAATATCTTTATCTTTAAGTTATGTGGAAATCATCGACTCATATCAGTGTTTGACTGAGGTCCACCCTGTAAATCTACATTTTCAGAGTTGCAGCAGTTCCACGGAGTGCGACGGTTTGAGCTGGAGCGTTCCTGCTGCTTTAGTGCCCTGCTGTTGGATGAAGAGAGGGGTCGACTGTTTGTGGGAGCCAAGAACTTCCTGCTGTCTCTGTCGTTGGACAACATCGCCAAACAAGAACACAAGGTTGGCCAGAAACAACCCCCAAAACCAAACTTGTACAGCTGTAAAACATGTGGGAGTGTGAGCGGTCTGTTGATCAAAACTAAGTTACTGCTGCTGAGATTTCAACATTTTCAACTCTGTGTTTTAACGGTTATGAGTAGATTTAATTTTAGATTCTCATGTGCACAAGGCTTTTTAAAAAGTTATCCATAAAATAAGGAACTGTTTTATAAACACAGCATTTTCCCTGGTAATACACAAACCATTACCAGAAGAGATAAATCTCAACAACTCCAAATACATTTGCCATGAAAATATTTTGTGACCTTTTGTTAACTATCTTAGGTGATTATACTGGCAGAAGATGAAAGTGAGTCATTCTTACAACCACTGCAACATTGTTTACTTTCTAAGAATCATTTATTATTTTGACTCACAAAGTTAGTCACCTGTGGTTTGTATTCTTGCATTCCTGAAGGAAATATTCAGAAGTGTGGTAACATTTTTACAAACACACCCTTTAGAAAATAACATCCGTGCACATATGAGTCTACTTAAGTGTCTGACCTGAGGGGAAAAGAGAAGTGTTGTAGCCATAGAGGAAGGTAGAAAATCAAAGAGCTGGACAGAGATAAGAAAAAAACATTTATGCAAAAGAGGTTATGATTCATATCAAAAAGGTACACTTTGTGAGGCCTTTGCCTTTGGAGTATAATCAGAGCTGCAAAAAGACTTGAGTATACAGTACACACACTGGCAAAAGAACTGAAATGTATAGACACTAGAGTTACACACAAAAAAAGCCCACAAAACACATCCGTCCACAGCTGCTTGGAGTAAATTGCAAGTTTCTATCTGTCAGATATGAAACCTCTGTTGGTTTTAGGTAGATGAGGGAGTTTGATTTATGAGCTGGGTGTGCAGATTCACTGTAGCTCTCCCTGTTTTTTTTTTTTTTTTTTTTGGGGGGGGGGTTGCAATGTTGTTGAATGGCTGCAGGATAAAATAGGTTAGAAAGAAAGAGATGGATCAAACTGTTCTTACACTTGATGGTTTAAGTCCTGATATTAGAATAGAATAGAATAGAATAGAATAGAATAGCCTTTATTGTCATTGTACAGAGTACAACGAAATTGGAGTGCCACTCCCTTGGTGCAAGTTTCAATAATAAATATAAATGTAAAATATAAAAAGTACAAAAAAAACAATCGTAAGTACTGAAACAATAGTATGTACAATATATACAGGATAGCAGCATTAATATAATGACAGTATGAATAGCAGCATAATATAATGACAGTGACGGTATGGAATAGGTTCAATTGTTTTTGTGCTTATTTACTATGGTGATAGCTCTGGGAAAGAAGCTATCCCTGAATCTGTTTGTCCTGGTTTTATGTGACCTGTACCGTCGGCCTGACGGTAATAGTTCAAACAGTTGGTTGCTGGGGTGAGAGTGGTCCTTGATGATATTGCCAGCTCTGCTGAGGTACCGAGAGTTTGCAGTGACCTCCAGGCTGGGCAGAGAGCAGCCAGTGATCTTCTGGGCTGTGTTATATTATGAGGGAATGCATCTCTGGTACACTCTAAATAATCTAATTTAGCCAAATTAAAAATCCAGAGTAAATTTACAAGATGGACTGATCTTTGTCTGCCTGTTTCAGATCTATTGGCCTGCCCCTGTTGACTGGAGGGAGGAGTGTAACTGGGCTGGCAAAGACATCACTGTAAGTGATCACACCACACGTCACCTTAGCCCTGTGATTTCATGTTTTCATTTTTACCAGAGAAATAAAAATTGATGTGGGTACTGTGATATCACCTGGTAAAGCCCTGTTTTCAAGCCTTCCAATAAATGTTTTTGCTGTCACCAGCTTGGTTGAAAAAAGTAAGGGCAGGTCTGACTGTGAAACCACGCGCTCATTCACTAATGACTTGTGATTGACAGCTAGTTAACCAATGAGCTTGTAGTTTCATACCAAAGATAATCCATAATTCTGAAGCATAGAAGGACTGAGATTTGCAAGGTAGACTTCATTTTTTATTCAGTATAACACAAAACAAGTGACCGGGAACATAAACGAGGCAGGAAATTGCTTACAGAGGTAAAGACAGAGAGCTGTTTCCAGATAGGCTTCAATGGGGCTGGAAGTCCTTTTGCAACCACAGCTATCACCATCCAGAAGCCTCAGATAGAACGATAGAAAGTTTTTAAGAACACCAGGTATTGGCTTTATTGGCCCGACCCCACAGCTACGCCTGTGTTTTATCTTGTCTGTGATCTCTGCTTTGATTTATAAAAGTTTACAGCTGATACAGTTCAGATGTGGAACCTGAAAGTTTTTAGAAGTGTGTTGTCATCATCCTATGCAATAATACACACTGCATTATTATTATTATTATTATTATTATTATTACTCAAGGAATATTTAACTACAACCTGTTAGCTAAACTGAGTTTTTATGAGACATAATGCATCATAACATCCACTTTAACCATGTCCCATTTTACATACAGTTCAGTAAGCATTGCTACTGAGCTCCAAGTGCAGAATGTAAGCATCCACTCCTACCCAGCCTAACACAATGCTACCTTTTAATCCACTCGAGTCATGGGAGTCATCACAAGACAGAAACACCACATTTAAACAGATAACATGTAATAATAGGTGCAGCACTCCTACTTTTGGACCTGCCATGTGGTGAGATTACTTCCTCCAAATTTGTTTCTTTGAGCCCTATTTGAATGATATCCACACAGTCTGATGTAGAGCTCACACTCAGTGTTTACACACACACTGTCTAACCAGACAGGTTTGGGATCAATGCAAACATTTCATTTTTTAAATGTCACTTAAATATTAAACTTTGTATTGCACTGGGTTAGTGAATCAGAGAAACTCAGTTGGAAACACAGTTCTTGCTGAAGATCTTTGATATATTCACTATGAGAGCAACTCACTGGGTTCTTCCTCACTGGAAGAATATGTGCAGCAGAAAATAACAGTTACATACCTTCGCTTTGACGATATGATGCAATGCAGTGAGGTCACAGAAATCTAAATATTTACCCGTTGCTTGTAAAAATGTGGCTCGTTACATTAGGTTGAATTGGATGTTTATTATCTATATGAGGATGGACGGACTGAGTGAGGTTAATAAAGAGCATCTTGGACATGAACTGCAGCAGTAGCAAAAAGATGCAGATTAACAGGAAATGAAGCAAAACCCTGATTGTTAAAGTGTTTCTATTTGGATGATTTGATCTGATTCTGATTCCGTTCTGAGATGACTGCATGCACAAAGTTTCCATGACTGAACTCATGACCTGCTGCAGAACTCACAGCAGAGTTTACCAAAAGATACGCCATCATCAAGTTCCCTTGACTTATTATTTAAGTGCCAAAAAAAGATTTTCTGTGTAATGTTCTGCATGTGGATGTAGTGTGGGCAGGGGGGGCTTGGCTTCACTGACCAACATGTAGAGGCCACCAAGAACCTATAGACCACCCAAGATTACAATTAGATAACTGTACAGGTCAGTGTGTGTGTAGGTACTTCGTGGCTTTAACTGTTTAAAACAGTAAAATCACATCTGCTTATGCAGATATACCATAAATGTGTCTATTTATACTCAAGTGTTTGACAGTGTCTGTGTGTACATTTATCCCTGTATGTGTAAGTTTCCAGTGTGTGTGTCTAATGTCTGTGAATGTGTCTTTATGTGTGTGTAAAACAAACCCGTCATCAGTGTGATTATACAGCTGTAGCAGACAGACAACGGGCTCCATTCATACAAAAATCCAGGCTCTAATTTCACCTGACCAGGAGTCTGTGTGTGTGTCTGTCTGTGCATGAGTGTGTTCAGTTTTCTGTATGCATATGTCCTGTTCGAAAGTGCGAGTAACTGTGGAGACTGTGAGTGATGAAGAGAATTAATGTAATGAAGAAGATAATGAGTTATTGTGGGAGAAAGAAAGTGATAAGACAAAAGTTCAAAGAAAATGACAGATTTTGCATTAAAGTAGTTTTTTTACTCACATTTCTATCCTTTGAAATGTTATTTTTATCCTCTTTTATCCTTTTCTGTGTGAAAACTCACCCAAACCTCCACCACGCACTATTGACCCTAATTACAGAGAAATGTGTTTTCTATAGGAAGAGGTCAAAAGCTCTCCCTGCCACTTGATCTCTTCCCTCCATTCATTTTCCATGTTTGGTCCTTTCTTCATATTCCCTGTCCTCATCTAATATCGTTATTTACAACCCTCCAGTCCTTCAAACAGTAAAACCACCTTGCATGTGCCAGGACACTAAGACAAACACAGACACATGCAGATAAACAGAATTAGAGCGGGGCAGTAAACAGTTGACAGTTTACCCAGACACTTGGTCTGACTCAGCACTCTGAGGCGTCACTGTAAGGCCGGAGTCATATTCAGAACCGCAGAAGTGATAGATTGTGTGTTTATGCTGTCATTTCAGTACCCACTTGGTAACTTTCAGTGCCTTCCAAGACCCATTAATAAATCAATGGGTAGGAATTAATAATAAAAATCCTTTTCTTTATTTCATAAGTATATCATTCAAAGCAATTTCTTATGTAAAATGCTCTGTGGAAGATGCATTAATCACAATTGTAAATCAAAATTGATTTTTTTAAAGGTATCCAAGAAGCTGCATGTTGCACAATGAGTTCTGGGACATTATGAATTAGATTATGAATGAAGTCCAATAGCTCAATGGGAAGAATTAATTTAAAAAGGAGAACTCTTCCAAATACTCATGTTAGTCTTTCTGGAAGACACAAACTGAATTGTGTTTTTAACTACTGAGAGAAGAAGCTCAGTGACCACCAAGTATGTCTGAAACCACCAAAGAACATTTTCTTTTCCAGCATTGTGTAGACGATCACTGTGCAGGAATTCACACACAAACAACGGTGAAAAGAATTGGAAACAAATGGAAAGAAGGCACCCTCTTATGTATATCACTTAGAGAGTTGGATTCCAGAAATCAGTCCATTTTTAGGAGAAATGTGGCCTGCCAGTATCCCCTGATACTGCATTGTCCCGTTTCACAGAGATGATCAAAGGCATTCCTATGTTATTACACTGTGATATGTTGTGTATCTAATGAACATCACCATTCCCATCAAGTCAAACCCTCTCTGCCATTAACTTTATTAAAGCTTCCTGCATCTCTTGGAATCTTTGCTTTTACACAAATTCAAACAGTTTGTTCTGGTTTTAACCAAATGGAAAATACAAGCTTCCAGCAGCTTTTATAACAGCCTAGTTGTTTTTTAAAGTTAAGTGACCTCCAGAAACCATGTCATGTCTTAGATGGAGTGCATCTAGGCACCCTGGTAACTTAGCCAGTGGAACGAGCTAGCCAAATAGCTTTGGTGCCTCAGCCTAACCAAACAACAAGTGAAAGCAAAACATAAAAATGGTCTCACAGTCAACACTCCAGTCTCAGTGAAAAGTCAGTGATGTTTCTACTTCCACACTCTTCCTGATCTCTCTGATCGTATTATGGATTTTCTTTGTATTTCAAAAGCAAACTACCCTGTATATATATTTAAGTAATCCTTACTTGAAGTGTTTCAGATGTCGAGGACAAATGAAAAAATCTGATTTAGTTCAAGGACATCCTGGTAGATTAAATTTTATGCACCTGACAAACACAAAAATAGCCACTGAACCAGAACACGTTACACTTCACATAAAATGCTCAAAGAAGCATAGTTTATATGATAGCAATCGATATGGAGCCAAATACCATAAACAGAGCACAGATAGTGGCTAAAATACTACATTAATGCTGTAGATCAGGTTAATCATCAACAGACGGAACAAAGAGAAACAGAGAAAAAGACATCTACAGCAGAACAATGCAGCATTATAAAACGTGAAGGCAAGACTTAGAGCTCAAGCTGCTGTAAGGTCACAGCCCTCATTTTGCTCACTGTTTCAACTAATGAGTCAGTGGCATGTCAAAGGTTGTCCAGGGAACCCGTTAACCCCCCCCCCCCCCCCCACACACACACACACACACACCCAACCCTTCCACACACCCAAACCCTTCTGTATGTATGCACACACACACACACACACTGATCAGACAATGAGAAAAAGTGATTGCTGTCATCATTTCACCTCATTCTTTTTGTATCTTTTCAGGGTCGCTCATGCATCTTTTCCCTACCCTCCTGATCTCTCTCCTTTGTCACATCAAAGACTTTTCTCTGTCAGCCTCCTGCTCTGCTGAGTGCCTCACCTTTCTCTGCCCCCTGAGACACACACACACATATCTATAACCTTCAGTGGTTTAGAACAGAGGCTTGCCATTCAGCCTTTAAAACCTACCAGGGGATTAGAGATGGAGTTGTTGTGTGAATACACAAGTTTACTTGTTGTAGTGTATACACGCACACATAAAGGTGTTTAACCAATCGATTGGCTGACTAAACTGTTGCCGTGCGGGAGACCTGGAAAACAGCAGGCCAAACAATTCACTTTCTATGAACGCTTACACAGAAACTGATATTCTGCATATTTACTCCAAAAATGATTAATTTGTCTTTTAATTGTCCAAATGATCCAGGCTCTGAGCTGTTTGCATTATGACTGTCTGCTGTTGACAGTGAGATTCATGTCTTTCCAAACCTTTAGATCCACCAATACTCACAACAATCGACAGACAGATGTTACAGTGACCTGTCTGGGGAGAAGTAGACAAGCGCAAAATGGAAAGATAAAAGCTTAAATGTGTGCTACAGTGTGTGAATATATAAGAAATAAACAATGTACTGATGACATGTTGTTTTGAACACTTTCGTAATCACAATACAGAAAATCATTTATAAAAATTCATATTCAATATAAATCTGTGGTGTGAGATTCTCATGATAATGGCAATAATTGTAGTATCCACAGCAGTCCACATATAGTATCATCTCTTTATGGGCTAATCACCTCAAAGCGTGGTGTTTGAAGACAGGAAGAAAAATGTACCATCCATTATCTTAGTATACAGTAAATCCTTTTTTTCCAGCACTCTCTTGAGATCCATCTCAGTGTAACCTGATTCTGAGATGAACAGATGTGTCTATGAATCAATAACATGCTCGCTTGTTATTAGAAAGAAGCCAGGATAATGGAAATAAGAAGACATAGAACAAAGATTAAAATGGTTTGAAAAGATATGTCTGGCAAAAATAAAATGGATAATGAAATATAAGTTTATCTTATTTCTTTATGTAACTATTTTGCATTCTTTTCTATAAATGTATACATATAAGTCAAAGAAACTTGACAGCAAGGTTATTATAGAGATTGGTGATATTATAGCAGTTTAGGAAACATGGTTAAATTACGTGTGGATATTCATTTGACCATTTGATTGTTAGTCAGTCGTATTAACCAGGACACACATGATGTCAAACCTGTGAGTAGGAGATGGATCTGGGGACATCATAGACTAAATGGCAGACAGCTATTTACTGTATTTAAAGGTAAACACTACCACTATGTCAGGCTTGGAAAAAAGGGCATTGTATTTCATGCAAGAATTGTGTTTCAGTAGTGTACCTAACACTCTGTCTCAGAATTTGTAGAGTGCCAATCACAAAACAGTTTCCTTCCTAAAACTTCCTAAAGATCAGCCTTTAAGTTAATAATAAGTACTATATGTGTGTGTGTCTTTCAGTCTGACTGCGTGAACTACGTGAAGATTGTACACCACTATAACCGCACCCACTTATACGCCTGTGGAACGGGTGCTTTCCACCCCACCTGTGCCTTTGTCGAGGTGGGACACAGGATGGAGGTGAGGAATGTACAAAACACAACCTACACGACACTCACTATGCAACAGTGTAACAAGAAAGTCTAAAAATATTATACAATGTCTTTATCTGTTCTCATCTGCTGAAAATAAGATGTTTCAAACACAGAAACTTCAGTCCTCTGCCAACCAATTTAGTCTCTATTCAGTGTACCTGTCGACAGACCCTTAAAATATGGTCTTAACCTTCCTGCCTTCTTGGGACCTTTTTGTGCCACTGCTATGTGTTAAATGGCTGCCATTTCCACTGTGTTCAGTGGAATATAACCAAACTTGCCACAGGATAGTTTTTACCTGTCAATGTTAATATTCCAGTGTGAATTCCTTAAATCAGCCTAAAATGGCTGAGCAGCAGAAATCCCCACACCCATCACCCTGGGGACCATTTTCTGCCCATTGACTTCCATTATAAACGCTATTTTTCAACCCCAAATTATCATCATATGATTTTATTTTTTCTTCTTTTCTTGGATGTCAATGAAGACTCAGGGCCTTGAAGTTTTAATTTTTAAATTGCAAAAAAAATGCAAAAAAAATAATGGCAGGTCAAAATGTATGTTGGTGCCAATCTTTGGTCCATCTAAAGGCCTACTTATAATGACAATCACATATTACTTCAACTGGTTTTTTGTGGAAATATTTAGTTTCGTTTTTTGGTTTTTGGGGCTTATAACACAGGGCGCTCATGTAATAACACTGGGATTTGAAGGGTTAAAACAACGAAAATATAATTAAAACTTTACATGAATATTTCAGGGAGAAGTAGTTTTACAAGGTTGGCTAATTTAAAGTGGAATAAAATATGGATATATGGTCTTTTTATGGCGTGGCTGAGAATGGTCCCTAGGGTGATGGGTGTGAGTTTTTTAAAGGATGGCAGGAGGGTTAAGTGTATAAAGAATTTGGCATTTACATCTACTTTACAACAAATCTCAAAAATAAAATTAAACCCCCAATTTATAGAAGTACTATGCAAATATAATCACGCTGTAAAATCCCTTCCCTCCTCTGTCCATCAGGACCACATGTTCAGGATTGACCCCTCTGAAGTGGAGGACGGGAAAGGAAAGAGTCCGTATGATCCTCGACACAACGCTGCATCTGTGCTCGTCGGTAATTGCACCCATGCAAACTAATATGAGATGACTGAATAAGAACGTTCATTTAATGGGTCTTGAAATTGGGCTGATTTGACGTACTACAAATATATTATCCAAACAGTCGTTGACTAATTCTGTCTCCTAGGTGATGAGCTGTATGCAGGCGTGGCCACAGATTTAATGGGAAGGGACTTCACCATCTTCAGAAGCCTGGGGAAACGCCCCTCTATCCGCACTGAACAGCATGATTCAAGATGGCTTAATGGTGCACTTTTGTCTTTTTTTTATCAGATTATGTGTTGAGACGACTCACATGAAGAATTACACTGTGTTGATAGGAAAGGTTATTTTTGACTAATTTTTTTCTTTGATTTTCTTTACCAGAACCAAAGTTTGTTGGGTCCTTTTGGGTCCCTGAAAGTGAGAACCCAGATGACGATAAGGTCTTTTTCTTCTTCCGGGAGACAGCGGTTGAGGCTCAAGGGTTGGGAAAATCTACCTACTCCAGAATCGGACAGCTGTGCAGGGTAAAATCCAGCAGCAATTCCAGCTGGATTGTTGACAAATATAAATAAAATATCCTCTTAAATTTATCTTGGCTATTTTTTCTCCAATCAGAATGATATGGGCGGTCAGCGAAGCCTGGTGAACAAGTGGACAACATTTCTGAAGACCCGTCTGATCTGCTCGGTACCAGGAGCTGATGGCAGCGACACGTACTTCGATGAGCTGCGTAAGTACAGCTGTGCAAACTGTCAGAAGTACAAGTATGTACTGTGTGAACTATTTTAAGATGAAAATTGTGCTGAGTAAAAATATGCTATAACATAAATGAAGTAAACAAAGCTTTCACTCGACATCCTCCTCCTGTTAGGTTGTTTGCCACTTTCACCAAAAAACTTTGGTCATTACTAACGTTTTGTTTTTCCTGTCACCGCTTCTAAGATATTGTGCATTATAATCTGGTAGTCTCACTTTTCAGTAGACAGAGAACAGAAAAGCAAAAAAAAAAGTGCTGATTTTCCTTTTTGGATTTTTATCCAGAAGGACATTCTGCGGGCAAATGGAGAAAAGGTCCTGGAACGCATAATAAAAAAAAAAAAGGATTTCTGACCTCAATTGTAGATTACCATTCAGTCTAACATTCCTGCAGACTTGGAGCAAGCATGAGTGACAGATTAATTGGTAATAGATTCTGGCCTGATCGAAAGCCAATGTTTTTGCTGTGGGTTTAGAGAAAGTTAGAGGCTCGTCTCTGGTAACTCTTCATATGACAAAAACCTATAATGTGTTTTCAGGAGATGAAATCCAGAAGTGAGACTAAATTTATAAAGCATATCAAATGACAAAGAAACCACAATTTTCCTGTAAACCTATATGAATTTCCACCGAGAAGTTATACTTTTCATTATATATATATGTATATATGTGTATATTTTTAAAAGCCTTTTCTAAAGACTGTCCTGTACACCTTGCACACCAAGCACACATTCCCAGTTTTGTGGTCTGTTTAAGCTCCAAAACCTTCCATATCTTCCTCTGACATGACGGTGCCACTCTTTCAACCCCTATCCTTTGGCTCCAGGAGGAGATTTATGAGTTTGGCGCATAGACGCCAATTTCTAACCACATTTTGCAGTTGTAATAAAATGAATGTCTGGTGAAATATAGTGTGATTCTATGAGGGATCCTTGGACTCAGAGGACAAATGTAAATCATGTTTGTTTCTCTGGAAAAAAAATGACCCTTTTTTGAACCCATCCTCAGAGCAGTGTCCAGTACCCATACCCATAAGAAGTTATAAAATGCAAGTCAAGCTGATGAGTATCCTAAGAGCAATGTTAGGCACATTTTTTGCCTTTTAAAGCTATCTGTGAATACAAAATGGACATAGCTGTGATGTTTGGTAGTTTGGCACTCCTCATCTTGTTTTTTGTTTTTTTTATAAACTGAAATAGTCCTGTTTATAATAAATTTAGCATTAACCCGCAGTGCAAAAACTAATTGTGGAAGTTATTCCATCAGAGAATAGACACTAACAGTGAGTCTGTCATGAAGATCAGAAGACCTCAGTATCACTTTAGCACAAAGTCTGAGTTTTTATCAGAGACCTGACATTCAAACATGATTTACAGTCGACATTCAGAATTTTTCTGTTGTAATTTTTAAAATCAGCAATAGTGCTTTAAAATATAAACAATAAAGCATTTAGGAACCTTTTTATGGGGTTTTCACCTTCATAATGAGTCAGTTAGGTGTAATAAAAAGACATGCAGGCCAGTTATTTAGCTAACTATACCTGAGATGACCAGAGATTTCTTTCAAATAAAAAACAAGTTGCTTTTGGTTTGTTTCACTCTATCTGGAATTCAGGATTTACTTTTACCAAAATGAGAAATTACTTATACGTATTAATAAAATTATTATTGGAATATATTTTTAAAAGAAGGAGCTATTTGTTGTTATACAACTACTCCCCGAACCTGCAGTCATGTGGTTTGCTGAGCAGCTGCACGAGTTTCAGCTCTCAAGATGTTTCCGATAGAGCTTTCTTGGCTGTATCTGTGGGCTATAATATGATCTGTCTTTGTGCTTATCTCATGACATAGTGAAAGGAAAAGTAAGTGGTTTAGGCTAAAGTCTAAATTACCCTTTGGCCACATCTGTCCATCACATTCCCTCATGAACTTTCAGTCTCTTGTCTTGACCTTGATTTTTTCCAACTATATCCATGTAAAAATAAATAATTGTTAATCTGAAGTTTTTGTTCTATTAAAGTATGTGCACCATGTTATGTCTTTAGAAGCAGGAATTTCATTAAAGTACATGGAAACACATTTTGTGGCTCAAGACTAAGAAATATGCTCTTGTTTATTATGGAGATCTCAAACCTGACAATTGAAGCAAAAACTTAATGAAACTCAGTTTGTTTAAAAGATTTTTATAAGCTGCATGAACCTGTGGTGGATTTTGTTCCATGTCATGACCCTCAGTTATCAGTAACATGTCTCGTTAAGGTTCTTAGACATGGCCAAAGGGTTTTGTTTATCTTTCACTCAACCTTTGACCGTTAGTCTACTGCCACCTGACCAGTGTGTGTGTGTGTGTGTGCATCCTTAGGCGATGTTTTCCTGCTGCAGACGAGAGACAGAAAGAACCCTCTGGTTTACACCGTCTTCTCCACTTCCAGGTCAGAATCTGTTCATATTACGTGTGTATGTTTGTGCATGTCTGTGTGTGAGGAGAGACGTTTTTGTGTATTTTGCATGTTTTTGTTGCATCTAACCCAACTCCCTCTGTCCACCAGCAGCAGTGTATTTAAAGGCTCAGCTGTGTGTCTCTACTCCATGAATGACATCCGGAGGGCCTTCCTGGGGCCATTTGCTCACAAAGAGGGGCCCAACTACCAGTGGGTCCCCTTCCAGGGAAAAGTGCCCTATCCCCGCCCCGGAATGGTATGTCAGTAATCATAAAAGCGCATCAGCGTCACAGTATCTAGAGTTTCCAGAAGTGCAGTGTTGGCTGATCAAGTAAATGTACACATATTTGCGTAATTGTGAGAAACTTTTACTTGGAAGTGTATATTTTAGATTACGTTAATGTTTAGTTATTACTTAAAATCTGATTTTAAGTACAAAACATATATACATCCTATAATATATAACCATTGCCATAGATTTAATGACCCAATAAATTAATAATGCTAGACCATCACATACAGTGGAATATTCTTTAGTATGTCTTCAGTGTTGAATTTGTTGCCTCAAACTAAAACTCAAAACAAAACAAAAAAGTTGTAAAAAAAATGGCCTCATAGTCACATTGAGACAGTATTCAATATTAAATATTTTTTTCTTCCAAACCCCCTTTCCTTTCAATCAATATGTGCTCATTATGGGCCTTTCCATTCAGCTAAGCACACAAGTGTAGCATCAGCATGATTTGTTATGCAGAGCTTCAGCTGTTACTGCTGCTGGAGAACAATCCCTATTGTATGAATGCAGAATACTAATTGTATTTGGCCTACAGAAAACCCTCCCTCACGCCATCATTACCTCGCTGGATTGTAAAATTAGCAGAACAAATCAGATTTTAAGAACGCGATCTTGCTTACAAGTACATTTACGCAAAAAGTGCACATAATGCACATTCTGATTTAAAATGCATAACCCACAAAAAAAACAAAAAAACAAACAGTGTGGCTCAATAAAGTGCAAATTAGTAAAAAGAAAAACGTGGAATTGTATGAGAATAGACGCTGCATGATGCTAAATTGAGTTTTCAGCATTTAGAAAATCCAGGACTGGAATTTTAATTAAAGAGGGTGGCTGGACTCTGACCTGGTGTAAATCTCTTTTAAGTCCTTGAGACCCATCACACCATAATCACCTCTCTGTTGAACTGTGCTTTGTGTACTTCAGGTCAGCTAAAGTGCTGAGAAGTTCGGCATTTAATTTCAGTTTACATCCAGAAAGACAAAACAAGTTTACTCATCAAATATCAGTCATTGTGCAATGACCGAGTCCAAACATAGTAAATAGGAGAGCACTGACTCAGAGTCAGCTGTTTTTTGCAGAGCTTTACAGCAGCCGCATGCATGCACGTTCACGCATTCAGGTCCTGAGAGAAAATGTGTACTCACAGTAGTTTCACTGTAGTAGTAGTTTTTTAAAATCCTCTTTTTATTTGTATCCCCACTGATGTTCAGTAAAGTGCACTAACCTCAATGTAAAATTTTTAAGTTCCCAAAATACTAATTCGATTTTTTCTGCCCTTCTTTAGTGCCCCAGCAAGACATTCGGCAGCTTTGAGTCAACAAAGGGTTTCCCAGATGATGTGATTCAGTTCGCGCGTCACCACCCTCTAATGTACAACCCGGTCTACCCTATGAGCCGAAGGCCCATCTTCATCAGGACCAATGTGGACTACAGCTTTACACAGATCGCTGTGGACAGAGTCAATGCTGCTGATGGACAGTACGATGTCATGTTCATTGGCACAGGTGAATGAGCAGTAATCATTTCTAACTCTAGGGTTAAACAGGAAAATGATGAAATTAGTTATTAAGCGGTTGTGTGTGTGAAATTTCAGATAAAGGGACAGTACTAAAGGTGATCAGTGTCCCCAAGGAGAGCTGGAACAACATGGAGGAACTTTTACTGGAGGAGTTGGAAGTTTTCAAAGTAAGAAAACTGTGTACATGAAAGTACATGTATTTAGCACATTTAGTCATCATGACATGTTGTATTCTTACAAGCATTAAATCTCAATGAAGTGTTGAAATTAATGGATCATTCAAACTTGCATGCCTTTTATTAAGTGTACTGTACTCCCTGGACACGACCTAAAGAGGAAAACAAAGGATAGTTTGAAAGAACATTGTATACATATGCATGTATACATCCATTGTTTATTGTATTATTGTAGTATATTTACCTTACAATATAAAGCACCTTGAAGTTTTGATTTGGTGCCATATAAATAAAATTGAACTACATACTGATAATTTTGGTCAAATCTAAAAAGTATGTTATTTAGTTTGGTACATCTCTTCTCCTTCCCAGGACGCCTCATCTATCATCAACATGCAGATCTCCTCAAAGCGGGTATGCTTGTTTAATTCTTAAAAGCCCCAAAATCATGTTTTTAAGAGTATGTCAAACAGTGCAGCACTGTATTATCTTTAGTCAATTATTTCCTCTTCACAGTGGAAATGGTTGACATATCTAGACTTAGAAATTAATCGACCTGTTTATCTGCACAGCAATATATTTATATGCCCCGAAAGAGCAATATAGTATCTGAGGCTGTACTAAATCAGAATGGTGATGATGGATATTGCACAATATAACCAAAGAGAGCCAACATAAATTGCCATAATGGACACATGGATGGTATTTCTGGCACATAAGCTGTTGTGCTGTTTCAGAATAAAGCATGTTTTAAATGCTTCTCTTTGCTTGCTTTGTTTTCACAGCAACAGCTGTATGTCGGCTCTGACACAGGCCTTGCCCAGATTCCACTTCACCGCTGCAGTGTATACGGGAAGGCCTGCGCTGAGTGTTGCCTGGCCAGAGACCCGTACTGTGCCTGGGATGGAACTTCCTGTACTCGCTACCTGCCAAACACAAAGAGGTCTTCGACATTAACATGACCTATAACAGATGATCTTTACTTAAAAGAAAAAAGTGAATTTGCAAATACTGTCGTGCAATAAAACATTCCTTTTCTTAAACTAAAATGTCAAACTTGTTACAGACGTTTTCGCCGCCAGGATGTAAGAAATGGAGACCCTAACACTCTGTGCTCAGGAGGTACAATTCTTTCATCATTTCCATATCTACAACAATGATTTTTGTAGACATGTTAGGAAAACTGGTGTTAATCCTATTTGTTAAGACTAAACTATGCAAGCTGTAGTCTGATGCTTCTTGGACTCACTGAGAAGCTTGCCATCTGAAATCTTACAGTCCTTATGCCAAATAATCTAAAATATCCCCCGCTTTCACCCCTGGTGATCTCTGTCCGCTCAGGCCACAATACCAGCATTTTGTTGCTGTCTTGCTGCCACAAAACTGAATCAGGCTAATCGCTCAAACTGAAGGAGCTCCTGAGTAATGCGATTACATCATTTGGCATGCAAGCTGTGTTGTGTAAAACTAATGAAGGTCAGAGTAATTGTCTGTGATGAGATCGGCACTACCCCAAAGTACCATAAAATGCTGATCAGGAGTCTGTTTGGCAGTTTGTAGACCATTGTTTCACCAGTAATCTGTGTAATCCTCTCCCCACCTCTGGCCTTGATGTAGGCTGACTTTTAAGTCTTTGAGTACTTTTGTGCAATTTTATGGCTGTGGTTAAGATTTAGGGTCATATCACTCATTTTAGAAAATGTTATCAAGTCAAGTCAAGTCAAGTCAACTTTATTTGTCAATTCTGCCACATGTACAGGACATACAGAGAATAGAAATTTCGTTACTCTCAAACCTGTGTCTGCCTGTCTGTTTTTTCTAGTAACATTTCTGGATTCACCATCCTATCCTTCCAGGTTCCTCTGTCTTATTCTAACCTGGACATGTTTTGTTATTAGTGAGCACATGTGCTGCTCTACATTGACTCATTTTGTGTTTGTCTCTGCTGCCCCCTGCAGATCATCATAAGCATCGTATTGCAGAGAAGAAGCTGTATGGTGTAGAGGGAAGTAGCACTTTCTTAGAGTGCGTCCCCAAATCCCTTCAGGCCAGAATCACCTGGACCTTCCAGAAACATCCACAGAATCGACGAGAAGAGGTGAGAGGAATGGCTGACACTGGCCAGAGATGATGACCGAGAAGTCATTAAAGTATACTGTGGCATTTATAGGTCATGAAAATGTTTTGTGTGTGTTTGCATCATCAGATCAGATCAGAAATCAAATTCTTTCGTTTATAATTACTTTAGCAAACAACAGCTTTGCAGCTTTAGAGCTTATTTCTTTTCATGATTTAAGTTGATTTTTTCTTGCTTATAGGTCCGTCTAGATGATCGCATACTCCAGACAGACAGAGGTCTTCTGATTCGCCGTGTCCTGAAAAGAGATATTGGCATCTACCAGTGCCATGCAATGGAGCACGGCTTCACCCAAACTTTACTAGGCATCACCTTAGAACTCGTACCTTCCACACCTTCATTTGTCTCCAATCTACCCTCCGATGCCCCTGTTCGATTAGACCCCCGCAGCGGAGGCGGACCCCCAATGACCAATCAAAAGCTTTGGTACCGGGACTTCATGCAGCTGGTGGACCATCCGAACCTAAACACAGTTGACCAGATTTGTGAGCAGGTTTGGGCACGCAGGAACACCGGTGGTGACCAGGTGGGTAAGGACATCGCACCTCTGCGTCCTGCTGTCCGCCCACCTAATAAGAAATGGAAGCATCTTCAGGAGATAAGGAAGGGGAGAAACCGTCGGACCCACGATGGGAAACCAAACCCGCGTGCGCCACGCAGTGCAGGGGAGTAACGATGTGGAGAAAGAAATGGAGGGAGAAAAGAATGACTGAAACAAGAAGAAAGCAGGAGAACGACAGAGACTGAGAAACCAAGAACTCCTGGAGGTGTTCACGCATACAGATACACCCACATACGCACACACTTACACACACGGACACACACAGCACCTCCTCTATTGTGTATATTTATCTATGGATGCCCCCACTATATGGTAGTCCAATCCCTGAGTCCTCATCCCACTGGCCAGTCCCTGCATGTGCTGCTCTAACTGATTCTGCACGATCCCTTTATAGTTCCACTAGATTAGTGAGTTTACTAGCAGATACATGGGAGTAAACACACCTTTATGTGTGAGCAATAAACTCACTTACCTGTCATGGGTTCATAGCAAAGGATTTCCACATCTCAAAAAATCCAATTACACATTGCGTGTAGTTAGTGCGTCACAGTGTGCACACTGTTTTAAAGGACTGAACCACAGAAACAAATGTAAGCCCAAAAATTTTGGATTAACTCCAAACGGCTTTTCTGCCCTGAAGATTTCCTGCCAGCGTAGCAAAAGTGTGGACTCTTGTTTTATGCACAATGGGACCGAACGGAGCAACTGGAACGTACAAAAAAGTAACTGGAAACACATTACTATTTAAGTTCAATTGCACAGGCAGTTAAAAAAAAAAGTAACATTTGAAACTTGTTCATAGAAATGAACAACTTCCTGTGGTGTTGTACACAGCAAGTGCATTCATAATAATGTCACCTTTCCATGGTTTTGCGCATATTACATAAAGCTGTCACAAAAGAAAGAGCTGGCATCCTGGCATCACAGCAAATAACTGGTTATGTTATATTTTGCTGTTTAAAAAAATATATTTTGCAGTTTCCTCGGGCAATTTAAGGCATGTCACAGCAAACTAAATTAAACAATGCAAAGCAGGTGGTCATAGTTAGAGAGCAGGCATATTTGGCCTGATGTGATTACATATATTGTTTTACATACTGGCTTGAACCACTGTAGAAAGAGTAGAGGAAAATCTACTCGGAATTCCATGAAATGACAAAAAGATGTTTACAGTACAAAGACACAGATGGAGCACAAAGAAATCAGTTTGAAAGCAAATAATAACCTAAATAAGTATGTCTAAAACTAACCTGGTATCTGTTATGTGTAAAAATACAAGAAATACAGTAGGAAGAGCTCTGACATAATCCAAAACCTCACTCCAAAGATTAAAAATTTGCTGATTTCAACATTTTGTGCGTAAACATTAAGATGAAATGATGACGGGTGTTTTTTGGGTGAGGAGCATTAATATGGCAAGCAGGATGAAGAGGAAAAGGAAAGATATTGGTGGACTCCAAGTATGACAACCTGTGTTTCTGGGCTACGTTGCGGTATATATATTAGCATGATATTTATGAGTGAGTCTATAATTTTAATTTTAATTTTTTTTTTTTTTGGTATTCGAAGCGGTACTTCTTTTGTTTTACACTGTTCTTGCATATATTGTTTGTTTTTAAATAGTTATGCAAAGATTTAAATTAAGCGAGTCACAGATTCTTCGTCTAGCACGGTTATAAAAACCACAGCGCATTTTCACTGCAACAGAAAAGAAAAACAACTCTATCTGACTTCATACACTGTTGTAATCACTTCTCGGTTTGGTGTTCCGGTCATTAGTATTACTGATTTCTGCTGCTTAATGATGTCATCCCTACATAATGGACAATTAGTACTATAAGGTCTTCCTTCTCATGTCTTAGTCTAATCTCTCGCTGTGTACTGTCTGTATAGAAGTCTTTGTTTGTTGGTTGTCTGTGCTAACATTGTGTGTGTAGCCCTGCCCCTAGTGTCCATTGTGTGTACAGGCTTAGGTGAAGCCTACCTGTGGTACCATACTTTAATGTATCATAGTCTATCCACATGAAAGAAAGTGAAACTGGCTGGCCTTGTAAAATAAAACATGCTTTTTATTTGCGTTCAGTCTGTTTTTCATGATGAATATGTGGTCTGTTTATGTTTCATGGCATAAACTAGACCTGTGAGTGGACTTTTGATGTTTGGATTCATTGTTGCTGTTATTTATATACCTTCTTTATAGAGATGTAATTAACTCGTTAAACTGAACTGAACCGACTGACGCCTGTAAAAGGGACACTCTGCATTTTGACACCACGTCCAGGTAGAGAGGGGTTACTGCATAAGTAAATAAGTAAACTGATTTTCATTGCAGGAGCATGCTGCTAGTCTCTGCATGTGCCAACGCCTGCTTTTTATTCACAGAACTACTTAAGTTGTGCTAATATTAACTCTATAGGGGTTTTCCTTCTTACAAAACTGCATTTTTTTACACTGGTAGTGATGTCAAACTGCCTGAGTATTCCTTTTAACCCAGCTGTTGTTTTGTGCTTGAAATTGCATGACCAATGTTAGTGGCTAATGCATTTGACAAAGGTGTGGTGGCAAGAAAGAGATGGGGAGAAAGAAAGCACAATGTTGAATATTATTATTATTATTCGTATGTATTTATGTGCAAAGATAAGCTGATATGTTGTGGTGGATTTTTATTTTTCCTATACATGTAGATTTACATCTGTGTTGTTTGTGTTTTGCTTAAAATTACTCATCCCCAACAATTTTGTACATTACAGCCAATGGAGAAGCTCTTCCTTAAAGACAGTGTCCACTTAGAGTCTTTGATGTGCACACAGTCCTCCAATCAAATAGTCCTGTTGGATTCCATGTCATGTGACGCACCCCTGTTCAACAGCTCACAAGGAGAAGCTTGTATGTGTGTGTTTGTGTGTGTGTGTGTGTGAGGGTGGGTGAATTGTATGCTTCTGTTTTATGCGTGTGTGTCCGTGTGTGAGTCTCGGGGGGGGGAAGCAAAGCTCTGTATATAATGGCAAAGGAACAGCTGTGTGTAGAGTGGTCTGTAGATGAAAGTTCAAAGGTCGAAGGCCAAAGTAACGTGGTGCACTGTAATACTCCCAGTTATTTGTGAAATGTCTTGTCATGTTTTTTTTCATTAACACAATAAAAATATGCAGTTACTTCCACATTTGCTTGTAATCTCTCCTGTTCAACTATCAGAATGAACTGATTTCATGAAGTTACATAAATATGAAAAAACAGGAGGTTAGCTGCACATAAAATAGTAACTAAATGTACTTCACACTACAAAAACATTCAACTACAGGTTCTCAGTACCTCAGAATGATGGTCCAATAAAAATGATGACAATTTTAAAGAACAGAAAAAAGGAAACAACTAAATTTCAAACACTGATTTTTAGTCTCCTTGCAGGTTAAAGAAGTGTAAATATTACATTTTTAAGTGACTTACTTGTTTTATATGTTTTACAGAGAGATACATTTAGATCAATCTTTTATTAAATTTAGTTTATTTCAACTTTTACAGTTTTTTCTGAATGCTTAAACCCTAACTGTGATTCCTGTAGCACAATCTCTAAAACTATTCAGACTTATAGCAAAACCACTCACTGAGTTTGCAAAACTAAAAGCACAAAAACTGCTTTGCACTCAGTTTGCAATTTTGTAACACACACTTTGCAAAACTGTAGGCACAATTCACTGCACAACACTCAATTACCAAATTTCCAACACACTCCTAGCAAAAGTATACACATGTATGGCTATCATTAACACTAATTTGCCAACTGTCTGGCACACTGTCACATGTGAAAACTTCTTTAGATAATTAGTTCACTTTGCAATCAGCCTAAGCACTATAATACAGGTAAGCTGTGTGTGCGGAGTACAATGGAGGGAGCAGAAAGAGTGAGAAGAAGAGGAGGCCGAGGAAGAGGACGTGGAGGTGAAGAAGTAGGATGAAGAGGACGACAAGGACAAGGAGGAGCAAGAGGAAGACGAGGAGGGGGGAGAGGAAGATGAGGAGGGGGGAGAGGAAGGGTAGGAAGAGTAAGAAATAGAATTGCTGATGACATCAGAGCTACAATAGTGGACCATGTAATCAACCGTGGAATGACCCTGAGGGTAGCTGGCCAACGGGTCCAGCCTAACTCGAGCCGCTACACTGTAGCAAGTACCATAAGGACATCTTGAAATGAGAATCGGTTAGTACAGTCACTTCGCACAAAGATTTGTAGCACTGCCATATGCCAATGAGAAACACACCAACACCATTGATGTAAAAATACTGAAATTGTTACTTTACAGAATTGCTAGATGACCAGATGCTGGGGCAGAGGAAGCATGTTCACTGCAGACCAAGTAACCCATATAGTCATTATGGCGATTGCAAATAATCCTATACTTGGAAATAAACACTTGTGTTTGTTTTGATGTGTTTGAATAAACACCAGTACTTGAAGTTTGGATCCCTCTATGCTTATGGATCTATGACAGAAGTATGAGCTCAAACTGACATAGCCTACCTTGTGCACAGGGAAAGCAAAAGCCAGATGTGTTTTGTATTCATACCATCAGTGTGCAGTTGGCGCATTGTGTGCTTAGTAGATGATGGCTTGTGTGTACTGTTTGATACGGAAACACCATTTTTACGAAGGTGTGAAGAGTTAATCTAGCTGTGTTTGCTTTTGCAAGAGAACTACAATGTTTTGATTATTGGTTGACAGGTTTTCTTATTTGTGTGAAGAGTTTTGCAAAATTAGCCAATAGTTACAATAAATGTGCTTAAGCAATCAGAAAAAACTGTAATTTACCAGGACTGGAGTGTCATCTGTGTTTTGACCACATGGTGGCAGTGTAAGAACGATCATTTTTGTTCTAGTCGCTATGACTACGCTGCTATAAAACTGAGACTCCACATACAGGGCTGGACATTGGAAAGGCTGAATGGTGATGTTTTATATAGTAAAACTGATAGATGTGTAACATTAACAGTGTTAATCATTCCTAGAAATCGGAAGCAGAAACACATCATTTGGATTTCCAGCTGCCAAAAAGTGAACTATAGCACTCAGTAAAAACACACCAACAACAAGCTGCTAATTGTTGTCTTACTACTATTAAGCCCACTGACTGTCCTGTTATTGCTGATGAAAATTGTTACTTGTTCAGATAATCAGTGGTGTTAGTGCAAACAAACACAAATACACATTTAGCACAGACATGTCGAATAGAGAAAGCAGCAGACAGCTGCTTTGCATGGTTGACCTCTCTTTTTGTAGCTCTCCCTATTTAACTGTTTAACTGCATCTACATCTTTGACATGTGGACCCACATTCTTCATCCTGAAATCGTCACGGCAGGCCGCTTAGCAATGGGAACATGAACACACATGCACACTGGGACTTACAACACAGCGCACACAAAGAAACGAGCAAGACCACGACCATTCCTTTACGCATGAAAAACATTCACATATGTTCAAGTTTTCAGACGCTTACACACACAAATGGAGTATGCGGTCACCAGTCATAAACACATAGGAAGGCAAATTTGGTCCATATTACTCAAACTGGCAACCCATTAGTTCCCCAGTGCTCTCAATGAGCTGCATTATTCTGCAAGTGTTAAAATGGGTCTGCTGTGCTCTGTGGGGTTATAATTGAGGTATACTGATTTTACTGGTTACTATTTACCACTCTGTTCCTATTTATGTGTTCCCTGACTCGTATGTTGAGTCAGGGTTGAGATTAAAGAGTGAGGTTATTTTGAAAGAAAAGAAGTCAATTGTTGGTTCACTAATGAAGCAACAGGGGTTTAATGATAAGAACGTGGATTAAACATACACACAGTTACCTGTCTTCTTAAACTGAGGACCCATTGTAGGGTGCAATGGTCAGTACTTATGTGCATGTGTATGTACACTGTATGTTTCTAACTGTGTATCTTTATCAAGATACCGATCTGTATGTGTCTGCATCAATCATTGGCTCTGGGTCGTTCTCTAGTTAACAAAAAGTATGAGCCAGTGATCTGTTAACACATAGTAGACAACTTTTTGCTAAAATTTGTTACCAGCAGCCTATTAAAATGTCATAATTTGTTCTCATTTAGTTAAATCCACGAACAATGTCAAAGATAGGACAGTTTAAGTGACATAAAACAGTATTTTTATAACAACAACGTGATTCCCAAAGAGCTATTAGGTGAAAGTTTAGCATATCATAGCATGCTGTGGAGTGTTTCTTTAAACGTTTTGAGGAAATTGGTCTTCTGATGAGGGTTCAGTGAACAGTAGTTGAAGCAACTGAAGGGCCGGATGGATCTCGCAGGTCTTTTGTCAGGTCTTTGCTAGATCATTTCTTAAGTACAAGTACTTCGTCACTCTACTTAAGTAAAATGTTCAGGTATCTGTACTTTACTTGTGTATTTATTTTTTGGACAGCTTTTTACTTTTACTCCTTACATTTTTAAACAAATATCTGTACTTTCTACTACTTCAAAACAGGCTTTTGGTTTAAAACAGTTGTTTCAAGTAATTTTTATGTCATTGTGGGCCTTCATATATCAAACCAGTCTGAGCCTGAGTTACACATGAAAGGCAGATCAACGAGGCAAAATCAAGTGACACAGTAAGGGGTTAAAGTGTTTTTATGTTTTTTAGCAGAACACTGTGATGAATGCAGATGTTCATCAATTGTGGTTGCGAAACCTCAGGATCTAGCTAGCACTACATAATTGGAGTGAGAAGCATAAAGGGAGTCATGTTTTAAGTAGCAGGTAATTTCAAATGCAGCGTTTCTATCAGCTTAACAAACATCAGCAAACACAAACTTTGCGTGCAGTTTGTCGCACAGTGTGTTGCTAGCTAAAGGTCCAGCTGCTGGTTTTCACAGGGAGAGAAAAAAAAGAGAGCAAACTTCACTCAGAGATGGAGAAAGATAAGAAAGACAGGATAGATCATATTTATAAGGCAAGGACTGCTCAGTGCTATGTGCAACACTGGAATTTTAAACCTTCAACTAACTCCTCTAGTCAGTACGAGAGATATTAATTACCCCACATGCTGAATTTCACGTTAACCCCTTCCCTACTCATTTTCTGTTCAAAGGCAAAGTCACCTTCTACCATTTTGGCAACAGAAAATAGAGGATTGTTAAGAACGGTTTGCTTCTTTTTTTTCTGCTGATGTTCTATTTAACTGATTCAAGCTGAGTAACTTTATTACAATTAAAATTTAAAGATGTAAAGTATGTATTCTGATTTACATAGCGCAAGGTTCAGGTAGCTTTCCACAAAAATAGCAGAAACATCAAGTTTAATTCATTGCAAAAGTCAAAACCAGCACAGGTTTTTGGAGCCACAGGCAGATGATGAGAGGTGAACCAGGTTTAGAAGTTTTATTACACAAGAGAAGGTGTTGCAGCCAAAGGCAGACAGGTGAACATCCACAAGTGAGTTGTTCTTTCCCACAGAGAAGGATTGTTTTCTTTGGGCACACCAGAGGGAATCTAAGACAGATGGAGAAAAACAATCAATGAAGACAGTTTTCTAAAATGACACTAGTTACTGCAGTGAGTAAAAAGCTCTAAGTCAAAGTCTAAGAGTACTGCACTGGACAAAAAGAAGCAAGTAAAAGTGGACATGCAATCACTGTCAATAAAATTATATAGCTAGGGTAGCTTCTGTTATGATATGAGTTGACATGAATGTAGCTTTTAACTGAATTCGTATCACTATAAACATGCATTACATTTTAGTGACAGACCACAAAAACAGTCTCCAATGTGATATCCTGTGTTTATTCTGCACAAAAACAGGAAGATTTACAGTATATGAATGAGAAAACTTTAATGTAAAAGCAATTAGTTAGCATTATGTCCTGATGCATAGAGTAGAAGTGTGAGTTTTTAATTGCTTTAGGTAAAATGTACTGCCTTTGTGTTGTTAAGAGACTGAAAATAAACACTGTGCACTTTTCTCTGCTTATCTCATTTGCTATAAACAATTCCTTCAATTTGGAATATTGTGATCACATTACTGAACCTTTCCCTTAGATTTTATAACTAAAGTGCCACTCTTTAAAATTTTTGTTTTTTCTTAAACACCACAATGGGTACTAATTGGCAATTAGGTTGCTGTTAAAAGTCATATTTTAATGTGTACTTGATTGATTTAAGGTGTGTAAATGTGAAAAGGACTGAATATTTTTTGCAAACAACATATTCCATTAATAATTTTTGCAAGGCAGTGTAAATATGACTTTATGATCAGGGCCTGAGCCCTCCCGAAAAGTTTGATCCTAGAGGTTCCCCCCTGCTCTGTACACAGACACAGGATATCAAGACTTTTTTTTCCAAAAAAGTGAGCTGATAGATTTGCAGAGATTTTTTGTGATAACTAGTTAATAATGAACACAACTTGTGCAGAAGAAAATGGTTAGTAGAATTGTCCTTTACTTTCTTTCTTTGAGTACATTTCAGAGCCTTTACTTTTTCACTTGTACTTGAGTAAAGAAGTTTAATCAGTACTTCAGCTTTTGGAGTATTTTTAAATGTAAGTATCTGTGCTACTTAAATACAGAATTTCTGCTTAAGTACTCCAGATCCAGACAGTCGTCCGTAAAATGCGGTGGAGGCACTGTGGCTCTGCGGTTCGGGGCTGCAGTTCAGCCAGTGGTGTTGGAGATCTTGTCAAAATTGAAGAAAAGTGCCGTCAGATTTTGATCCACCGTGCAACACGGTGCATACCATCTGGAAACTGTTTGATTGGAAACAGCTTCATATTTTATCATGGCAATGATCCCAAATGCACTGCCAATGCAGTAAAAGCATACCTAGATGCAAAAAACACACAATTGAACACTATCAGTCATGGATTGGACCTCAACATTATTGAAGCAGTTTGGGATCAGCTCAACAGAGAACAGAACAAAAGGAGGAAAGATCCAAAGAAGAGCTTTGAATGTCCTTTGAGACGCCTGAAAAACTATTCCTGAAGACTAATTAAAGAAATTACAAGAAAGCTATATAGCAAATATTAACTTTCAAGCTTGTTAGAGCTATCCAAGCTCTGTTTTTTACTCATATACTATTATTCCATTTATATTTTCATGATTCAATAAATCGCTGCACCTGTTTCCCATTTTCCCAGAAAAATCTAAAAGAAGGGGTGAATCAGTACTTTCACACAGAACTGTATTTTCATATATAGCTATACAGAGAGCATCATGATGGAATGAATGGAAGCTGGCACACAGTGACCTACAGGAAACATGATATCACTGAGACTCCTACACACGCAAACTAATGCCCCCTATATTCACTGTTTTCATTCAATTTGTCCCACCAATACTAAAAAGAGTTGAATCCTGTACATTAGTGATCTCATAACATATTTTAAATAACAATAAAAAAAACAATATTTTGATCTAAAAGTAAGGCAGTGGATATAAGACACAACTCTGTAGTGTTGATGGAGAAATATTTAAATATATTGGAAAGTTTTTGGACTTGCAACAGTGTAGCGAAAGGATATATCCATGGCAGCTTGTATTGAGAGAGGAGAGCATACACAAAGACACTGCACTCCAGTACTGAGAAACATCCAGAGACATAATCAATAGCTTGCATCAACAAAATTTCAGAAACTTCCCACCATGCAAAAAATTACATTTTCTTTTAAGCTTATTAGTGTATCAACTTTGCTTCCTTAGATCCTCCACTCTGTTATCCATTTCAGAGTTAGTCGGGGAGGGTCTGGAGCTGTCTTAGGGCGAGAGGCAGGGTAAACTCTGGAAGGTTCACCAGTCTGTCACCATTCATACTCTCACTCACGGACAATTAAAAATCAGCAATTAACCTAACCCCACTAACTGCATGTCTTCAGCCTATGGGTGGAAGCTAGAGTATCTGGAGAAAGACCCCAGCCTGGTAGCAGACTTGAACTAGGAACCTTCTTGCTGTGAGGAATCAGTGCTTATCACTGCACCACCGTGCTGCAAAACTTTACACCCTTCAGAAGTATAATGTTAAGATAATCTTTATTAATACATTAACATTATTACGATCATGTGATCACTGTGTCTGGTTCTGCTGAAGGCTTTAATATAGTTTACATTAAATGCAACAGTAAAATCATGTTGTATCACTAAAATCTTTATATTAAAAAACATCAAACTTAGTTTAGAATATTGAGTACATAATTAATTGTAAACCTGGATAACCTTTTACTTTAAGCCTTTCATACTTTCACAACCAAAGAGAGACACAGAGTTGTGTGCTACTAATAAAATCTCTTTTTGTTAGGATGTGTGCTGCCGAGATTCCTCCATTAAAATTTTTATTTAAAAAAACAAATTACCTTTAGAAAAAATATCTAAAAAATTGAGTTAATATAAACATAACTCTTTGGAAATCTGAGGATAAACAGAACTTCAACTTCAAGGATATACAGGTAAGGTAAACAAAAACAAAAATGGTAAATGGCCTGCATTTGTATAGCGCTTTTCTAGTCCCTAAGGACCCCAAAGCGCTTCACACTACATTCAGTCATTCACCCACACATTCACACACTGGCGATGGCAAGCTACGTTGTAGCCACAGCTGCCCTGGGGCGCACTGACAGAGGCGAGGCTGCCGGACACTGGCGCCACCGGGCCCTCTGACCACCACCAGTAGGCAAACACGGGGTTAGTATCTTGCCCAAGGATATTTGGCATGCAGCCAGGAGGCAGCCTGGGATCGAACCACCGACCTTCTGATTAGTGGCTGACCTGCTCTGCCACCTGAGCTACAGCCACCCCAAAAACAAACAGTATGCTCACCAGCCACTTTGTTAGGTACACCAGTTCAGCTGGTTGTTGTCAGTCAGTCACATGGCGACAACTCAACGCATCTGGTTATGTAAACATGTCCAAGATAACCTTCAGAGCTGAATCTGGCAGGTCAGACGGTCAGATCTGAGTATGTCAGTTTTTAATGAAAATGGTCAGAGATATGCAGCAGAGCATCTTTGAACACACAACACATGGAAACTTGAAGCAGATGAGCTGCAGCAGCAGAAGACCACACCAGGTGCCACGCCTGTCAGCTAAGAACAGGAAACTGAAGCTACAGTTCACACAAGCTCACTAAAATTATACAACATAAGTCTGATGATCTTGAGTTCGGCTGTGACATGCAGACGGTAGGGTCAAAACTCGGTGTAAATAACATGAAATCATGGATCCATCCTGTTTTCTATCACTGACTCAGCCTAGTGGTAGTGAAGATGAGAGCTTTAGGTGGATTTGTTGGAGGATGTGACACAACGTAAGGCTGCCTCTAATGCTTGATTTGCTTGTTCAGATAGTTCATTATTCTTTGGGTGAAACCCTGAAGTCAAGCTATCCTTGTCATGAAGGCGGAACACGTGCTGCACAGGCAGACTGGTAGTCTCCACAGCTGCAGGCGTTTAGGAAGGGGTAAATAAATAGCGGGGCTTCCACTTGGTCTGGGTCCTCTGCTTGGCTCAATCAAGGCCTCCCACAAGGGAAATGATGGTTTCTGAGGATGGTTTCTCCCTAAGAGAAAACTGCTGAAAGACGGTGTCAGACTTAACAGATGAAGCCAGAGCAGTAAGTGACAAAACTTAGCTAGCCTGACAGGAGTTTGACCTTTTAGTGGTTTGGATGCAAGCTCCTATAATGAGTTCACTCCACCAAAGGTTGTTTGGCCTCTTCCAACCAGTGCCTCTACTCATTTAATGCTAATGTAATGGGTTGTTGGGTCTATGGCAGAGATTATCCCTTAACATGAGAAAATCTCTCTCTTAGTAACTCAACAAGACATAACCACAATTCCTGCGCAGAGAAGAGACAAAGGTAAGGCAACAACAAAAACCAGAGCATACAGCAGTACTGACAATGAAGCCAACAGCACTGTTGCCAGTTCAACGATCAGGCATCAACTGAGGGGTTTCCTACATCTTGAATAGCAGGCAGTCAGTCATAGGATTGCCACAGGTGAGTTCATTATCTCAAGCAAAGGTGAGAAAAAGGAAGGAAAGAAATAAACGCACACTCACAGAGGGAAAGAAGAGAGACCATGATGAGAAGAGTTACGTAGAAATGAATCAGGTGCACAGAAGACTGAAGGACCATGTTACCAGCTTCCTGAAATATTACAGCATAGGGCAGCCCTGGTGGTGTCCAGCGTCACACAGGGAATCAGTCTGACATTTTACCAGCAATGCAAACCAAACTCTTGTTCCCGTTGTACAGTGATTGACTGGCCTGTAACAGTGGGCCTGATATTCCATGCTTCCTAAGCATTCCTCAAAAAACACCCACAGGGACACTTTCATTTGCATTTCCATGTCCACAACCAAGACCTCCTCCCACACACACACACGCACAAACAAACACACACACAGTAAAACTCACTGACAAGTATAATGATTAATGAGCCTAATTAAAAGTAATTACCTTGGTGATTAGCCTTAACAAGTTAAAAAGCCTGTTGGCACAACTGAGACATGGTTCCCACTAAATAACCATAGTCACTCATTCAAACGCACACACACCGACTTCGAGCCAGTGCCAGATTTGTGGTGATGGAAACCTACCACCCTGACAACACAAACAAACAGCAAATTGTTTCTACAGAACACAAGTGGCTCAGACACGAGACAGAACGACTTCATACAAAAGCAAAGACGCCCTTTTGAAAAGGATTGATTCTATTACAAGATTAAGATTGAGATCTATTAAGACTGATTCTATTTAAGATTAAGATTACAGAAAATGCTTCCAAATGCTTGTTTGACCTGAAATGCTGACCGTTGGCCAAAAGTACGTTCTACTCTGCTTGGACATAATTATACATCATGTTTTGACCTAGAACCAGTCAGAGCATGTCTTTTCATTTTGAAGAATACTGTACTCCAAAACCACAAATGTAATCTAATACTGAGAGTGTGTTACTTAGTGTTTGCACCATGTATTGTGTGTAAGTTGAGAGCAGACCATGAAAATCAGGCTATTTCTAAGCTCTGTTAAAAAAAAAAGTATATGGACTCGTGCATATGTCCTGCCAAAATCAAATATCCCATGAGCAAAATCAGGTTATTTAATCATCTATGCCAGTGAAGGGTTAGCTGTGTCCCTGAAACACACCTCATTTGACCAACTATTTACTTTATAAAGGGAAAATGGGAGTTAAGTGAAAAGTTCATACTGCGTGGTGAAATAGGTGGTTTGCCGGTACTTTCCAAAGTGACACACAACTATATATTTTCCAAAGAAAAAACCTCTATAAGGTAAGAAGACTACTTGGTTATAGATGTTAAAGAGGCCCATATCTAGATAGAGGGAAGACCAAATTAAAAATGATATCTCCATAGTCAGACTCTCTTGGATGTGGAATTCTTTCATCCCAATGTTACTCTAAGATAGGAAAACCCTCATTTCCATTCCAAACTAGGTGTCAAATCTCTTTTCACTGATGCTTGCTATGTTCTGTGCTAGAGTCCTGCTGATGCTCCACTGCATATGGACAAAACAAAACTTATTGTGACTACATTGATTCTGACTGAAATGATGTTTGTGTAAATCTATCACATTCCAGGTGTTTGATCGTAGACCAAAGTGTTTGATCAGTTTTGAACTGAAGGTGGTGCTAGAGGAAGTTCTGCTCATGATAATGAACTTGAAAACATGTAAGGCAAGGCAAGGCAAGGCAAGTTTATTTGTATAGCACAATTCAACAACAAGGTGATTCAAAGTGCTTTACAGAGACATTAGAAACAAGAACAAATAAAAAGCATGATTTAAAATTGAATAAAACAAGCAAATAAACTAACTAACTAATTAACAAACAAACAAACAAACAACAGTATATAAAATCAAAACAGATAAAATCAGAACAGTAGATAAAATCAGTAGTTAAATGTAAGTTTTGAAATTTAAGCTTAAAGTGTGGATTTGGTGCTTTATTCAAATGCAGCTGAGAACAGGTGAGTCTTCAACCTGGATTTAAATAAACTGAGTGTTTCAGCTGATCTGAGGCTTTCTGGGAGTTTGTTCCAGATATAAGGAGCATAAAAGCTGAATGCAGCTTCTCCGTGTCTGGTTCTGACTCTGGGAACTGATAAAAGACCGGATCCAGATGACCTGAGGGATCTGGATGGTTCATACTGGGTCAGGAGGTCATTGATGTATTTTGGTCCTAAACCATTCAGAGCTTTATAGGCCAGCATCAGAACTTTAAAGTCTATCCTCTGACGGACAGGCAGCCAGTGTAAGGACCTCAGAGCTGGACTGATGTGGTCCACTTTTTTGGTCTTAGTGAGGACTCGAGCAGCAGAGTTCTGAATGAGCTGTAGTTGTCTGACTGATTTTTTAGGTAGACCTGTAAAGATGCTGTTACAGTAATCAAGCCTACTAAAGATGAATGCATGGACTAGTTTTTCCAGGTCCTGTTGAGACATCAGATCTTTTATCCTTGATATATTCTTGAGGTGATAGTAAGCTGACTTTGTTATTGTCTTAATGTGTTTTTCTAAGTTTAGGTCTGCATCCATCACTACACCCAAATTTCTCGCCTGGTTTGTGGTTTTTAGATGTATAGATTGAAGTTCTCTGGTGACCTGTAATCGTTTTTCTTTGGCGCCAAAGACTATTACCTCAGTTTTGTTTTTGTTTAGCTGGAGAAAATTGTGGCACAACCAGTCATTGATTTCCTCAATGCATTTACCAAGAGCCTGTACAGGGCCTCGGTCTCCTGGTGACATTGTGATATATATTTGTGTGTCATCTGCATAGCTGTGATAGTTTATTTTGTTGTTCTTTATAATCTGTGCCAGTGGGAGCATGTAGATGTTAAACAGAAGGGGTCCCAAGATGGAACCTTGGGGAACTCCACATGTGATACTTGTCTGCTCAGATGTGAAGTTACCTATTGATACAAAGTATTTCCTGTTTTCTACGTATGTTTTGAACCAGTTTAGTACAGTTCCTGAAAGACCTGTCCAGTTCTCCAGTCGTTTGAGTAATATGTTGTGGTCAACTGTATCAAATGCTGCACTGAGATCCAGTAAAACTAGGACTGACATTTTTCCACTGTCTGTATTCAGACATATGTCATTAAACACTTTGGTCAGAGCGGTTTCAGTGCTGTGGTTCTGTCTAAAACCTGACTGGAAGGCATCGTAGCAATTATTCTGTTTTAAGAAGTAACTGAGCTGTTGAGAAACTGCTTTTTCAATGATCTTACTTAAAAACGGGAGATTTGAGATCGGCCTGTAGTTGTTCATTTGTGTCTTGTCAAGATTGTCCTTTTTCGGTATAGGTTTGATTACAGCAGTTTTTAGTGATTCTGGAAACACACCTGATAATAAAGAAAAGTTGACGATCTGTAACAGGTCTGACTCTAAAGTCTTTGAGACCTTTTTGAAAAAACTTGTTGGCAGGACATCTAAACAGCAGGAGGAGGAGTTCAGTTGACCTAAGATGTCCTCCAGGTCTTTGCTGTTAATAGGTTGAAACTGTTTCATGGTGTTTAAACAGTTTTTTGGTGGACACAGTACATATCCTGGATCTGCTGTTGATGTACCAATTGCTTGTCTAATTTTTTGGATTTTTTCAGTGAAGAATTTGGCAAAGTCATTGCAGGCCATGGTCGAATGAAGTTCAGCTGCCACTGACACAGGAGGGTTTGTTAGCCTGTCAACTGTAGAAAATAAGACCCGAGCATTATGGCTGTTTTTAGTGATGATGTCAGAGAAGTAGGACCTCCTTGCATTCCTCAGTTGTAAATTATAATTGTGAAGTTTCTCTTTATAAATGTCATAATGAACCTGGAGGTTTGTTTTTCTCCATCTGCGCTCAGCTTTCCTACAATCTCTTTTTTCATTTTTCACCAGTGTGGAGTTTCTCCATGGAGACTTTTTCCTTCCAGAGATAACCTTCACCTTAATGGGAGCAATAGTGTCCATTACATTTACAGTTTTTTACAGTCGCTAACAAGCGCCTACCCATACTTCAGATACTTTTTCTAAACTCTTAACACAGACCCACACCTACAAAACACAATTGGCCAAATGGATAATATCCTTCCCAAAAATACACTTTGTTAAATATATACTAACTCCTCATTTCAAAATTAGAACACATCGTTCTCTGCACACACTAACTGTACAAAAACACTATAAATCTGACTCAAAATGAAATTAGTCTGTCAAAGAATAACACTTGTTTTCACTTCACAAGGTACATGCAGTCAATCAAAGTACACCAGGTTTCAAAATACTGGCTATTATTGACATTACAAAAACTGCATAGACTTTTATGTTTCAGTTTCACAGGTATTTGCATGCGAAACATGCAATCCACCATATTGACACCAGAAATGTCTTGGTTGGTAACTGTATGTCCACATGTACAGTAATGTTCACATTCAAAAGCATTCCAGTAAAAAGCAAACAAGTTTTTGTTTCTTTACTGTTTACCACAGGAGGTACAGTAGAAACACGGTATGATAGGACAGAGAAAGTTTTACAGTATTGCTTACAGTGAACAAAATATCCATGAAACACACAAGAGCATTCTGAACAAAAAAACAACAGCAAAAAGCCAAGATAAAAAGGGGGGGGAGGGGGAGGGGGGCTAAAAAAAGGCAAAAGATTTGCATCTAATCTCTGCGATCTTCAGGGTTAGGCCACATGTTTTCATCAACATCACATCTGATGTTATCCAAGTCGATGCACCTGGGATAAAACCGCCTGGTATGTCGGATCCACCGACATATCATTGCAGAAGCAGAGGTTTTTATACTGTATCTAAGGTTTGGAATATTGTTTTTGCTATTGTGGGATGTTGTGTGTTAACATTCGTAGATACTACAAGAACAGTCCATAGTTTTGTTGGGAGGTATAACTTGTCTGTTAAGAAAATGTAAGCATTGTGGAAATGTGTTCACTGACTGCATATTGGGTGAACACGACATGAAATGTGTGAATGGTATGGCCACAACAGACCGATGCTGTGCTAATTGTGTTTAGAGTTTTGCAAATGTGACAACTGTTTGGACAAACGCTTGTTAGCGACTGTAAAAAACTGTAACATGTTAGCATTGAAGCTATTGACGAGCTCATTGACTGACCCTCTGGGCAGGTCAGGTGTTAATGGGAAGACCTGGTTAAAAATTGCACTACTGTGTTCAGTTATACACCGTTTTGTGATCACTGTTGTTGATATATTTGTGTGGGCTGAGATTTTACTTTCAAAGAAAACACAGTAATGATCAGACAGGCCCACATCAGACACAGTAACCTTTGAAATGCTCAGGCCTTTGGAGATCAGTAGGTCAAGAGTGTGTCCTCTATTATGTGTGGCCTCTGTTACATGCTGAGTCAGCCCAAAGTTGCCCAGAGTGTTACTCAGGTCTTTAGTCCCTTTGTCCTGAGGGTTGTCCACATGAATGTTAAAATCCCCAGCAATAATTACACAGTCAAAATGTACCAGATTTTATAGTTATTCACTCACACACACACACACACACACACACACACACACACACACACACACACACACACACACACACACACACACACACACACACACACACACAAAGAAAAGAAAAGCAACTTTCAGTCATTTACAGGGTATAGCTGAAATAAGCTACCAAGGTCACTAAAAGGCAGTAGGTAGTGCAAGAGTTAAAAGGAGGGAAAAGAAGAAGACAATCAAAATATTCTTTGAAACAAAGCTTGACAATAACACATCACAGAAGAGAAACACTAAGTGGACGGTGTATTAGTGTATGTATCTAAATATGGAATGATATGTTTCAGAAAACCATATAACATAAAAATAGCAATAAGTCAACAACTAGCATGCACTGACACAAAGCTGCACACAAATCTCTGGATGACAAATATCTTTACAAGTACTTATAGGAAGCAACATTTCCTGTTGATCAAGGTGTGACTGTCCCTACAGGAAGGAAACAGCTGAATGACCGCTGCGTTCTATACAAGACACTTCCCTTGACAGACGCACGTATATAAACGTGGATAATGGATTACACTTATATACACAAAGCACATGGCAGTTGAACACACAGCTGAACTTCACTGAAATGTAAAAGAAAACACATCTGCATGGACTGTAAGGCTTTTGAAAGAGGAAAAACAAGGGACAAGAGGAAAACAAGCAGATAAGCTTATTAAATCACTATATGAATCCTTATTTAGATAATTATCCAATATGTTTTGATCAAAACATTACAGCAGTGAACTGTGTACTGAATTATATGCGAGACGGTGGGAAAATAATGCGGGGTTTTTCTTCTTCTTCTCTTCATCACCATATCTGCTCTCTTACCAGGTACAGTTGTTGTAGCAATCAAACACACACACAACTGCCCAGTGCTCTGAGACTGTTCATTACCTTTGACATAATAAGGACAATCTGGAAAGGACAAAATCCTAATGCAGCACTGATCCCAAACAGGAAAAAGAGCAGGAAGTAGACTGAAAGTGTGTGTGACGGTAAACAACCAGTGGTATGTCTGTTATTCACCGGAGTTTCCAGATTTATTCAAACATTTGGCACGAACATGTGTGTTGTTGTACTGTTTACTTCCACTTTAAATAACCAGGTGTTTGTTCTTCTCTGAGATGTGTTTTGCGTAACTACAGTATTACTTTGTCTCCGATCCAATCAGTTTCCAATGCCTAACAGATGACTCTCCTTGCCAACCCACATGAAAACACATTTTCTTTTTATCCGTGCAGCAAACATCTGTTCAAGGGTCAAAAACAAAACAAAAAATCTTGCTAATATCAGGAAATTAAAAAGCCCAAACATCATCATGTATATCTCTTGATGACAGGCTGCGTTATACAGTGATGATACAAAAGCCCTGTCATCTGCTTGGTAAACAGTGCAAATGAAGTGCTAACCTCAGTGATGACTCATAAACGCTGATGTGCTATAAATCATGTTCAGGATCAGGTATGCAAGGGGTGGGTGAATATTCTGAGTCTGGATTCTGGACTATTAATAATCTGTTTTGCTTTAAGTCTACACGTCCAGACATGAACTCAGCGCGGAGCAGGAACGGGCCACAGTGTCACTACACCCCAGATGCAGCCAAGTTAGCGCCTCACCACCACAGAGGTGAAGCAAATTGCTCTGTCTCTCATATTTTCTTTCAATACCAGCAGATAAACTGAAATGGTGCAGTAGTAAATCTATCCTATGCTTCCTTACTCATCTTACCCAGGTCCATAACTTCAAGTCTATCACCACAATCAGGACAACGTTTACACCCTCCCTCTCCTCGCCTTTGCCACTGACCCAGACAGCATATCTACAGCAGCAACTGTTAATGTAAAGTCTTGTGCTTTACTATTGAAGTATTAGACTTTCACCTTTCACCCAAACACAAATCCACTAATCTATTCCTCCTGCCTAGTGACCAGATTTGAATGGATGTTTTATTTTGTTTATTAATAAGTTGAAGTTGTTAGTTAGAATTCACTTGCCTTATTTGTGCTCTTCAGAAGTCATTAAGCCTTTATAATCCATCTGTGCTTCCAGGAACTAAGAAATTCTCACAATTTACAGACATGTAGACTCTTCATAAAGTGTGACTAAGAAAGTGGGTGGAAACGTCAGCATCTAATATGATGTTTTTCATATTCAAAAGAGATGTTGGTCTCAGTGAGATTTCCAGAAGAAGTCAAATTCAACATCAAATAAATGTGTCACAGCGAATTATGATCAACTTGATTCCAGCAGCAGAATGACTCCAGACGTCTCCATATCGGGGATAGTCTTAAAGTCAAGAGGTTTGTCGTGGGTTTCCTGTCACTCATCAAAGACACAAACAAAATGATTCAAAAGATTCTTGCTTCCTTGTGCTTCTCTCCAAGGTCACTAACATAAGACAAAAGAAACTGCTGGGATTGAATTTAACAGTCCTAGTTTATCTTCAAGACAGTAAAATCTGATTTTTTTTTTTTTTTTTTACACCAAACACAACCTTTTACTAAATTCGGAGAGATCTGAGTAATTAAACTGGAGCACATGCTCATGGGAAAGGTTTTCAGTTAGGGATGTGCATTTAATGGAATTTTTTAGCAAGTGATGACAGACTAATCCACAGCATCTATTTCCACAGGAAGTTAAACTTGATATTAGTTATAAATATGGGGGAAAACATTAAAAAAATGTTGCTTGGGATTGAGTTAACAACTTGAACTACATTATTCATTAAACAGAAAATCGATCAACTCTGTGTTTTTCAGCCAGATGTTCCTTGCCCCCTTTTTCTATAGGATACATCTTTGGTGACCCTGCAACAAACCTATTATTTGTCTTATTAACTTTGAAGCTGCAATCAAGTCTTGTCATCTTAAATCTTAAAAAGGAAAAAAAACTTCTCAGCGAACAGATTATGTGTCTGGAGGATTTTTTTTAGAGCTCTGTTCTTTTTCAAATGAAACTTAAGTCCGCACGGATTAAAAAAAAACGATTTCCACACTATTTTAATTAAGCATCCTTTCAAGTTGCATCAGTGACTTCTTTTGTGGTTTTATGAAGTATGCAAGCCTAAGGACGTTCTTTGGTTATGTGAAACATCAAGGAGGGTCAGTGAGAGATAAATGAACCTGGACTGTGTACTGAAAGATAAGTAATATATAGTCCAGCTGAAAGTGGGCCACAGTGTTTAAGTGCATCCAGGGACTGCGTTTCCTGTAACACCGTGGGATAATGACATTAATGAGTGATGGTTCTGTTGTATACAGAGTCCCACTCCCATTCTGCTAAAGGCTTTGACACAAAATAATCTTTTATTTTGAAATGTCTTTTATTTCTTTCCTTCGGGATGACTGAGACCAAACATAAAAGACTGATGCTCAAGCTCGGCTTCATTTCTCATGAGTCTTCCTTCTTCCCTTGGCCATTTCCCTTGTTTGCCCTTGATCATCACTTTCTTTTCAAAAATTTACTATCAAGTGTACCCCACCCATACCCCCACACACATACTATTATGTTTTCCTCCTCCGTTTCCTTTGTGTACTATTTCTCTCCTGCTAGTCCAAACTTGTTGCTTTGATACAATTAGGATGATATGTGCATATCCACAGTCCACTGGTTTACAGTTAAGAAAAAATAGCAGTCATGTATGCATGTTGGGAGAGATCCTGACATGTGGAAGTTAAAGACAATGTGACATTTCATTTGGCTTTGTTCTGTTTTCATAGCTGCTTTAAGTTGAGCTGTAAAAAAGTAGTCTGTTGAGAGCTTCCCTTACAAAAAGAAAAAAGAAAATGAAAAGTGGTTATTCTAAAAATGGGATTTTATCAAAATGTTCAAAAAACGAGTCAGAAAAAATATTAGAAACATCCTTTTAAATTGACACATATGAATGAAAGCTCCCCATTTCACAATAACTACCATGGTAGTAACAGGAAAAAATGTTTTAGAATGAAGACAGATGTCATCCACTTCAGCGTACTACAAACACATGTGGATTTTTAGACTTGTTTTTTTAAAGTGTTGCTGATGTCAAGTCCCCAGGGCAGCCTGGTTTTGCTGCTGATGGGTGATATTTTACTTTAGAGGAAAGTTATACAAAAACCAGAATGTTCCAAAATGAAATATCACTTCACCATCTATCCAGCACAGCCGGCCCCGTCTCTGTGGATTAATCTTCATCAGTCAAAATGGAGCCTCCACATCTATAGCCAGCTCCCTGTAGATTGCTTGAGCATGCCAGTACTTCACACACACACACACACACACACACACACACACACACACACACACACACACACACACCTGTGTCTCTTTATGATTTCCTCTCAGAATGTAATCACTACCAGCCTAATCTAAAGCTCACAAAAGCTTCTCATCTGCTTTTAGCAAAGTGCAATCAGCATACATTTTCTAGTGAGAGCCAATACATCTAATGCAGATAGCTCTGTTTGAAGATATTGTATTATATCCTTACTGCAAAGGTATGTTTTGCACAAAACGCAGAACATAATAAAGAAATAAGTAAGTCAGTAAAATATGGCTCTCCAAAGACAAATACTGGAAAGCTCAACGGTAGTGAATCTGCCCACATGTGAAACATGCTGCTGTTATGAAAGAAGGATAGGACAGCAGGGATGCAGATAATCTGAAATAATACAGGCACCATAGTAAATGTGTACTGATCTTTTCAAAATCTCTTTTTTGTAAACAGGTTGCTAAACTTGGAAGCAAAACGTGGATTCGAGGCAGAAAAAAATCACAATGAAGCCAAAAATTAAAATGAAATTAAATTGTTTAATATATCATTTAATATGATGTTATAGAAATGGTGGCAGTATTGGGCAGGTCATGCTCTGCAGTCAGTCCGGGTGACACTTTCCAGCGCACAGAATTTAAAAGACAGCCTAACCCATTATGATCAGTGAGTTTAGACTGCTCCTGAAACAGCAAAATAAGCTCAACAAGTGGACACTTGTTTGTAGTCCTCCAGACAAAAAAGTGGACCTACTGAGGCCAACATGGTGAGGTGGGAAAACTGAGCTATAAAGTTGTTGTTGAGGTGCTGTGGTAAAGTTAAATCAGAGGCTATAAAGCTGCTTAGCCCAACCTATTTGAACGCAAATGACACCTCAACACCGGACTGTGGCTAAATCCATCCTGGGAAAGTTGAAGAGACAGTATCGCAACATATTTTGGGTCTTAGCAAAAGGAAACAGTGGTGGCAGAAACATGAAGGTTCATCTATTACCGAGATAATATATACCTTTTCTAGAAATGCAGCAAAAGCATAAAACAGCAGTCGTGTGCTGTATTTTCTTTCCAACGTTTACTACTTTTAAAACATGTTTATTGCCCCGGGAGCCGCCAGCCTTCAGCAGCAATCTTTTCACTGGAATAAATGATTGCTCTTGATTATATGAATTTAACCACAGTGGTGTCAAATATTGTTCTATTATATTTGTCTCTCTTTTCCTTTTTATTCTTTTTACTGGTAAAAAGTGATGCATTGCATTAACTGCTCAGCAGTGGGCATGTTATTATTAAGATAATTAAAGTCCTTCCAGTGTGATCCATTATAGCTATTAAATATATCCCTGATCAGCTAATTTAATATCAGTATATAAGTATATAAACATACCCAAAATTTGACTTTAACAGGCCAAGTGTTTTTCCATATGGTCACAGTTTAGTCAGGCATAAGAGGGCTGTGTACAACAGTTTCAAATGAAACATTATATGTGTGCATATGTGAATCAGATCTGTAATGGTGGCCAAGCTGATCCATGTAGATTCTTGCTTCTAAAAAATTCAACTGCGAACTAGAAAAAAAGCTTTAATCCATCTAAGCGAAACAATGCAGTCCGAGCTGATGAAGACATGGAAACTCAGACATTCCTCTTTTTAATCTAAAGTGGCTTCAATCAGTCAGCTTTAAATCATCTGATGGATTTTTATGGCGTGTAATTTATAACAAAGTGTTATCATTCAGATTCACATTATAAATTTTATGGTTACAGGAACTGTGAATAGAGGAAACGAATACAACATGATCAAAAACACTATTTTCAATAGTTAATTGTCTGTGAATATGGGAAACTGTCTGAGCCCTGGTCATTAAAGTTCATTTCATTCCTCATAAACATGTTAATATGTTTGTCAAGACTGTTGATACCAGTGCATGTAATGGTTATTTTCTCTGAGAGAGAAAAAGCTTTAGTATTAGTATGCAGTGCATACACAAAGAAAATTTTAAAAAGTACAAATAACTTATTGTAAGATCTGAAAGACCTGAAAGAATAGAAGTACCAAGGGCTAAGAGAAGAGCTCAAGAAGATGTGGAGGATGAAGGTAACAGTGGTCCCAGTGGTGATTGGAGCACTTGGTGCAGTGACTCCCAAGATAGGCGAGTGGCTCCAGCAGATCCCAGGAACAACATCCGAGATCTCTGTCCAGAAGAGCACAGACCTAGGAACAGCAGAGATACTGCGCAGGACTCTCAAGCTCCCAGGTCTGTGGTAGAGGACCTGAGCTTGAAGGATAAAGACCACCCACAGGAGTGACAGAGGAATTAATTATGTATATAGTTGTTGATGCATCTATTTTCAAATTAAAATTAAGTTTTCTTTTACAAAATATTGTAGAAATGCAAAGTTGCATTTAAGCTAAAAAAAAAAAAAGACACATATCTAGTTCTATACAGTCCAATCGTTTCTGCAAAATTTCTATGTACTAAAAATCTCAGAATATTTCAGATCTCAGTGACCTCAACACTCAAGGTCAGGGGTCAGATTTCAAGATTTCAGAAAATCTTGTGAATGCTAAGATTTTGAAACTGATACCAAAGGTGTATATGCACACATATGTATTCGTACATATGTACACATTTTTAGGAGGCTGAAAGGTACCACTGGCTGCTGCAAGTAGTTTCTTTCTTTTTTTTCCTTTTTTTCACTGAAAAGTAGGACATGAGTGTTATAGTAAAATGCAAATAATGCAAATGGTATCTGGGACATAAACAATCATGTTATGCTCCTAACAGAGCTTCAGCTCTTTGCAAGTACACACAGCATGCTACCACAAAGCTAGCAAAGAACCAAGAACGATGAGCCATTATATTTAAACATCTGTTGGGAGGCACATTGAAATCTGTAGCATTATATAACAGGACAGATTTTGTTATGATTTAAATGTCTAGGATACACCTGAACATGTCACAGACAAAAGAATATAAATATTATTTTACCATTTTAGCACTTGAATTTAATTGTTATTACAGGAGACAGCAACAGCTCCCTCTGAGCTGTAGTCATAACAGGAAGCAAATGTAGGTCATAACTCAACGTAGAGAGATGGGGCTGGCGGTGGCAGTGCAGCAGCATCAATAATGCTGTTGTGGATCAGGATTATTTTAGTTAACTAAAATTAAAGTAAAGTGTAAAACAACAATTTAGTTAACTGATATAAAAAAGACAGTAAAATAAAGTAAAATATAATAAACATATACTGGAAATATCCTTAGCTTTAGCCTTTGCTTAGACTTGATTTATATGTTTAATACTGGGAAGTCTATTGTGTTTGTTACACTTGTACAATAATCAATAGGGGAGAGTGAGGTAAGATGAGCCAGTGGGTAAGTTGAACCACCCCTTGTATCTAGGTAACTGTGTACATGTTTTGTCATGTGACCATAAATCCAGGAAGCACTCATCATTTCCATCCTGCTATATTAAAGAGGAGCACATTGGAGAAGGGGTAAGTCTGTATTACACAAAAAAATGTTTTTTGCTTGTCAAAGTAAAATTTCTGCATATCAGGTAAATTGACTGTAATATTAAAACAAACGTATCTGTGTCTAAAATGATATATTATACATGTTGGTGGGTTTCTAAAATATAATATCATCTGAAGAAGTTTTCTAAAGATTAGCCTAAATTGCTAAGCTAGCCCGTTTTTTTCAAAATGGTGGCTATGGGGCAAAGTGAGCCAAAGGCTATGGGGTAAATTGATCCAATGGTTCAACCTACCCCACCATAAGGCACTGAAATTTATTTAAGGCTCTGACTTATTAAATAGTATTTTAGTTCAGTATACTGAACCCTTTTGTTGTATTTGTCATATGTTAACTATTATAGAAAAGATATCATGCCAAGGACCTACAGACGGAAGACCAGCTGGGGCTCAACACCCCTGGAGGAGATTGAAAGGGCAGCGAGTGTAGTCAAGGGAGGAAAGTCCATAAGATCAGTGGCTAAAGAAAGACAAATTGACAGGTCAACACTCAGGAGATATATTAAAAAGAGGGACACACAGGAGGTCAAATCGGTTGGCTATAGTGGAACAGCTTCAGCAAAGAGAGTCTTCTCTGAGGAGGTGGAGAAGGAGCTAGCAGAGCATATCAAGAAGCTTGCAGAGCAGTTCCAGATTTTTACCAGACCCTGTACATGCATGTGGTTCACGAAGTGACCCCAACCATGCTCGATATGTGTCTCCCACTGATATTCTACCCTTACCCAAAAGTCAGCAGCCCAGGAAACAAACAAATCGAAAGCGTGTGAAGACACGAATCCTGACTGATACACCTGAAAAGCAGGCAATTGAGAGAGAGAGCCCATGAAGAAAGGACAAATAAACTGAAAGGCAAAAAAGAAATAATCCACAAAAAGCAAGGAATGTGGAAGAGGAAACAAACCCAGACAAAAATTGCAGTGGAAAGCAGCTCTGAGGAGAGTGATGTTCCCATCCCATTTGAAGACACTTCTGAGTACACTTCTGACACGCTGAGTTCCAGCGATGAAAGAAGTGAACCAGATGTCTCAGACCTGGTAGTTGGTGACTTTGTCATCGTAAGATTTGCATCCAAATCCAGGAGCCACCATTACATTGGCCTGGTTGACAGCTTTGCAGACAACGAAGTGAGTGCCAGATTTCTCAGAAGAATCCGAGGGATCACTAGCAGTAAGAAACCCACGTTTGTGTTCAAGGAAAATGATGAGGCATCTTTCCCACGCAAGGATGTGCTGAAGAAGCTACCTCAACCTCAACAGGCTGGAGGAACTGCAAGGAGGGAGCAACAGTTCATATTCCCCTGCAACCTTGATCATTGGAATATTGAATAGTTCTTTTGAATAAATGGTTTTGAACTGGTGGTTTGTTTAGAAACCACCAGTTTCCAGGTTTGTTCTCACAGGTTTACAACTGTTAAAATGGTTTTTTTCACAATATGATCAGTTTTACATTTTAAAAACTACATGGTCAGTTTGCCCCAAGATGGCTCAGTTTACCCACTGACTAGGTTCAATTTACCCCTAATCTGGGGCAAGTTGAGCCAAAGGAGCATTTTTTTTTAATAGGTCATTATTTTGGGCAGCGTCATCAGACATAGATTCTGATCATTACATTTGAAAGGAGACATCCTGAAATAAAGGAATATGTTATCATTCTATTTCTGTGTCATTTTTTCTCACATCCAGGGCAACATGAGTAAAAAGTGGCTCATCTTACCTCACTCTCCCCTATATAGTCAATAATAGAGGTTAAACAGCCAAGGTGAATTTGATCATTAGAAAATTTATATCTCTTTTTTCAGTAATAGCTGACCATGTTTATGTCTATCAGTGATACAAAGATGGATGTGGCCAGTGTCATGGCATCCATTGGTTTTGTGGGCTCTCATTTTGAACCCTTGAGCTTGTTATTTCAGTTCACCTTTATTATTTTCAAAACAGGACATCGCTGTATTTGGATAAAATCATTTTAATCTGCCAGTTAATATTCCCCCATGCTAGTTTTCCATAAGTCGCTGTGACATTAAACGTAATATGCAAGACTCAAAACAAAATGTACCTTCCTGACAAAGTTAACTTAACTTTTCAACCTCAGAGATTTCTGCTTGATGTGCCCATAGCCTGGAGGTAAATCTCTGCACAACTAAATGAAATCTCCCATTAAATCACTGGAAACCAAAGCATAAAGCTATTTTCTGCAGGCTGTAAGACTTTTACATGTTAATGAGATGTGTCCAGAATTTGAACATTTTGGAATCCGCAGACAGGAACCTCCTGAGGCTCCTGTTGGTTTCCCTTTGTTGATTTCTTGCACATCAGTAAATCCTCAAACTTACTTCAACAAACCGAGGCCGCTTTACTCTCTTTTACACGTTGACTGACGTCAGAACTGGTATTTTGAAGTTTTATAGCGAGCTGTGTGCACGCTAGAATTTCTCATCTGCACGTCAAACGCACGAGCCAACGTTCACTCGGGCTTGTTTGCTCTGTGGTTGTAGTAATTGACAGGGTGTGAAGTCGTTTAGTGGGTTCAGTTGCAGGTTTGATTTTTATGAGATGGTCTGTTTGCTGAAGCGACAAGCAGCCATTGTTACCCCACATTTCCAGTGATGTTACAGCCCAATTACCCTCCAATCACACGCATGGCCAGAACCAGTAACCGGGCAGTAAAATAGGCAGACACTTGGTCTCTAAGTCTCCAATGACCCACATATGTTTTCCTGCTATTATGAAGACTTTTGAGCGAGTGCACACACACACATACACACACGCACACACTCATGAGCATGTGAAGAGCGTATACAATTGCACTGAGATATTTGTTATAGTATGAAAACCTCTTTTAGCTGTATGTATTTTCTAACTTTAAGGTTGGGTTGAGCTAAAAAACAATGCTTTAGGTCTTAACAATATTAAAATAGAGTCAGTGTCTTGTACTGTGACATTTAGTGCTTCATCGCCAGTGTGCTCCATGGTGCTTGTTGCTGAGTATGAAATAGAGCATGTCTTGGTTTCAGTACAGTAAATGTTGCCGTCTAGATGAGTGATTAGATTTAAGGCATTGCTATTTATCCACATTTATGTCACTGGTCCCATTAGTCTAATCCTCCCACAACACTACAAAGTCAACCAAAGTCAAAGTATGTTCACTGCAGTCTGTGAATAAAGTTAAAGTAAAGCAGCCAGTCATGGATCACCTGATGTTAAAAACTTTTAATTGTGTTAAATAGCTTACAAGTTCATAGCATGCAGGATAGAAAGACATTTAAATAGTATTTAAATATACATTTAAATAAGACTCTTTCTGCCAGAGTCTAAAACCAGCACACTTTTTTAAACCACATAATAATGGGAAACTTCACAAAGCAAAGTATTATTAGCTGAAGAATCCTTACGGTTAAAAACATGCTTCAAGAACCCTTCAGGTTTAAAATGATTATGTGCTAGCTGGACTGCAACTACTGAACTACAGGCTTTTCTATTGTATAACTGATAAACCACATTTTGCATTTTGTTTCTTAATGCACTTTAACTGTGGAGTTTAGAGCATGTGCAGACTTCTGTCAAATTCAGGAGGAGCAGCTACAGCCCCCGGCAAAACTATGGTATCACGGCACAATAATAAATCAGAGATATGACACAGAACTATTTTATTCATTAGCTGAACATTCTGGCTTCATGAATCATACCTCAAACAAATTAATTTCAACTATTTTAATACATGACATTTCTGTTCAAGATCATGTGGAGGGGAAAAAAATGGAATCACTGTTGAGGAAATCATCTCAATTTAGTACCTCCTCAGGCTTTTATGACGCCCCAAAAGGTTTGAGGCATGGAGCTCACTAATGAAAAGCAATACTCTCCATCTGGTTAATTCCAACTTTTTCAAATAACAGCTGAGCTCAGTTTTTCACCTTAAATTTTCAGTCAGATTGAAATCTCAACCCTTTTTTTGTGTCCATAGCACTGAGGTAATGGGCCTTTTCTGATTAAATGACTCTATTATCATCACCAAACCGGCTTTCTGATTAGAATGGTACGAAAATCTGAGTGTACACTTCTGCATTTACTGCTGAAGTAATGATTGCCATCTTCCCCGGGCCTTTTATTTGATAAAGTTTGCTTGTTTTCATCAAGCAGTCATCTTCATATATGTGTCATTGGAACAGCATCAGGGTATCTTTTCCTTGCCTAGTTGGCTGACTTTGTGATTTATCACTGGAGTCACTTACATCCAATCATCTATAGTCCCAAGATTGAGAGAGAGAGAGAGCGAGATAGCCTTTCATTCTCTTTTTAGCTCACTGTAACCTTGTTTCTGTATGGATGTTAGTGCTGGTTTTCCTTTTGGTTTTCTGTATGTAGATCCCATTTAATTTTTATAATTCTGTCACAAACATTACGGCCCATTTGTTAACATTTTTGAACATTTTCCATATTCAGGGCGTACTGCTCTGATTTTCTATCCTGACACTTTGACATCTCCTGTCTACCTGCAAGTTTTCCCCCTAGAACTTTCCCATTTCGGTTGTACTTACTCCAAGTTATAGACACGGTTGACTGGGAACAAACATCTTTAGCTACACTTAGTGTTGGATTCTTCTGGCAATGAGTTTGATTTAACTGACAGCTCTCTTGTTGGGGGCTTGCCTCCTTTCAATCAGCCAGGTGCAACAGCTTCTCTTCCACTACTTGATTTTGAAAAAACCAAATACATTAATTACAATTATTTAATGTGCTTGAGGTATCTTTCATGTTCCACTATTAAACAAAAACAGTTTTGTGACACAGTTTGTTTATTTGCTACAAGGTAAAGGAGTTGAATGAAGATCCTCCACATGCAATGATGCTATAATTTTTTGCCAGAGGGTGTAAACACTGAAACAAGCCTCCTGCCTCAGAAAGGTTCATTTTGACAGATTGTTTCTGCTTAAACACAGGTGTAATTAATAGCATTAGTTATAGCCCATTTCAATTTATATATGTCATGGTGCTATACATAGAATGGGATGAAAAGTTTTGCACTTACATCTATTTGCATGTCAGAATGAAGACTGTGAAAAAGGTGTCTTAAAACACAAGTATCATGATGTTAACTGGTGAATCCCCATCAAATGAAAATGAAATGATCTCGAGAGCATGGGATAGCTATAGAAAGTGAACATCATAAGAACATCATCCTAAGAAGATAAAAATAGAAAATATCACATGCAATAACAAAACACACTTTGTGCAAATCTGAAAAGCACTGAATGGATTTACATTGTTTATGAACCATGCACAAATAACTGCATTTAGTCAGTCACGGCACATTTGTCTGTAAATATGGAGTCCACACTTGTTAAATTTCAATATATAAGTTAAGTAACAGCAAGTTTTAGCATTTATTTTTGGCAATTTCCTCTTCCTGACAGTTACTGTTAGATGGAAATTTGCATGTTTGTACAATTTTACTATGTTTACAATCACGATTACAAATCAACTACACCTTAAAAACATTTTAAAATGTCGCAGTGGTAGTAATTCATGCCTTACTTAGATAAGCAGAAGCTCAAACAAAAGACACCACGGCAAGAAAAGGAAAAAAGTTCACACTAAAATAGGAAGCTTTGAGAAAAAAAACCCTCTTCCATCCTAACAGTGCAGTAGAAGAAGAGTTTATAGAGAAAACACAAGTAATAGGTGTCATTTAATAGGCTTTCTCATACTCTCAAACTAAGAAAATAAACTTCGATGGATTAAAAATGATCATTTGCTGCAAAACTGGGGTTGGAGTTCGGGGGGATCACATTTTAGAAATATTATACAATGATGTATTAAAAAAATAATATTATGGGTTAGGATCTTTAGGAATTCCAAATACAGCCTTCATAAGATGCTTATAGTACCTCTTTAATTAACAACACCCTGACTCTTTTTTCTGCTTTTGTCACTTCTGTCATTTCCTTTCTGTTTTGAAAAGCCATCGACACAGACCACAGAGCTTCCCATTTAACTGTAAATACTGGAAGGACTATAAGAATAAGTACATTGTTGTCGTTATACGTATAGCACACGCTCCCTGTGTTTGTGAAGAATTGCCTTTTGCTAAGCGTACTTGATTACCTGGTCTTTTTATACAGTTCTTTACCAGTCCAAAAACAGTGTTTATGTTGAAGAGATCACTGGCCTTGAGGAATATAACTGGTGTCTCTAGATAATAGTCTGAATAAATATGAGGCTGGTGTTAACAGAGAAGTTATCCCAACACTCATGTCTCACCCAAGTTCAACAAACAGATTTTGTCTTGTTATGAGGGATTTTTACATTTTGTTCATGAATATTTTATCAGAATCAGAATCGCAATACTTTGATAATCCTAACAGAAATTATGTTTTTTACCCAAATATATAATGCTTATATTTCACCTTATTCGGTATTTGTAGTTTTTCAGACAACACTCAATGGTTAGAAACCAAAAGCAAAGCGAAGCCTTAGGAGGACCTGGGGCAGATGGAGATTGAGATCTCGTCATTACTGCTACACCAACACAGGGAGGATAAACGTGAGTGTGAAATTCACTTATTTCCAGACTATGTTTGTTCAGTGTCAATCCCTTCTGTCTTGAGATATGTGCTCTGTTCCATGATGTCAACCATATTTTCTCTTTTCCACCCTCGATTTTAGAAAAGAATTTTTTCTCAGCATTCATAAGTCATATTTTAACGACAAAGCTACTCTTAAAACTAGTGTTTACACTGCAGAAAACTAGAGGAGCCAGCCAATACACTTGACCCCTTTCTATCGTTCCCTCCATTATCAGCGGAGAGCTTCAGCACACAGAGAAACTGTGGGAAAATTAGTTTAGTGGGTGGCTTAAGTGTGAGGCAGGATCCCCCACAGAGAGGTCAAGTTACGTAATTTTGACTTGAATAGCTCCTTTTAACCAGCACTTGAAAAGAAAAAAAGAAGCTATTTAAAGATGTTTATGAGATTGTCACACAGACAAATTGAAAGCATAATGCTGAGTCATTTTGTACAGACACAATAAATGCATAAATTAATTAAGAGGTTATTAAAATAATTGTTATTTGTATGGCAAAATAAATCAGGGTCCTCATTCAGACACGATGCTGACATGTGCCAGTGACTTTAGCTTGATGGAAAGGACTAAAAAGGAGCTTTAGTGAGAGCACTTAGTGCACAGAGACGTATAAAGTTCACAGAGCTAAATATCAGAGACAAGTATCATGCAGGTTCTTTCTAAGAGGTGTTATGGCATGTAACCAAAATCATGAAAAATAAACCACCATTTTGTTTAATGGAAAGTTCAACCCAGTGGAATAAACATAAAGCCATGTGCCTTTAATCTGCTGAACCATCAACAGTCGTCTTATGGTAGCTTCTGGTTTGAGCTTATGCATTTAGCCATTTGAGTGAGACTTCCATTAATGTAAGACTTGGCACAAATGGAGCCAGACAGACCAAGATCAGATACAGCAATTGCCTAAACATGTTTACAAGTTGCACTTTCCTTCTGCAAATATACTGCAAAGTCATTTATGAGCTGAAGTCACACATGAATATGTAATAACAAGCAAGGTAAGAGACACAGGTCATTAAATGTAAAACAAGAAGGAAATGAATCCAGTGAACTGCATCGTATGAAATTCTTGCAAAAAAAAAAAAAGTGTGTGTGTGTGTGTGTGTGTGTGTGTGTGTGTGTGGTGTGTGTGTGTGTGTGTGTGTGTGTGTGTGTGTGTGTGTGTGTATCCTGGTGGGGACCAAAATCTGATATTTATTATACTGGTGGGGACTTTCTGCACCGTGGGGACCAAAATCCAGGTCCCCTTGGGGTTGAAAGCAATTTTCACACTCAAAATGTGGTTTTAGTGTCAGGGTTACAATTAGGTTATGGTTAGGTTTAGGGTAAGGATCAGGGCTAGGCATTCCTTTTTGATGGTTAGGGTTAGGGTAAGGGGCTAGGGAAAGCATTATGTCAATGGGATGTCCCCACGAGGATAGCAAACCAGACATGAGTGTGTGTGTGCTCTTTGCAAAAGAAAATTAACAATTCCATACAAGTAATCACAAACCACCATTGAAGAGTCAATGAGGCTGAAAAGCAGGAAACCAGCTGTAACTAAAATCACCCTGCAGGTACGTGTATGTCACTTAAATCAGAGAATGAGAAGTTTTGCAGGTTTTCTCAGTGAAGACAGAAGTTGATTAAATCAAAACATTTCCTGCCATTTCAGTGACACTAGAAATACGAAAGAACAAAGGTGGGGAAGGCAGACAACTCCTCAGTGACTGGGATTTTAAAAAGCATCCTCAGAGTGTAGTTGAAAAATTGTCTCTGATCTCTTTTTTTAAACTACAGTCAACATCAGGATTAGCAACAACTTGTTTAGTTCAGTTGGAGTCTCTTTTTGTGCCATCCCTCCAGACAGGTGAACACTTCGGTCTATTTTCGGGTGACAGCCAGAAACACACGAGTTATGCACTAACCTCATAATACCCCAAACTTCCCATACACTTTCACATGCAGTTTTTCAGCTCAAGTTGTGCTTCCATCCAACATGACTGTCATTTTTTCAGATTCTTTATACACTAATTTTCTTTACACACTAAAATTCATTTTGTTAAAATGAGCAAAAGAGACACGCTGCTTTGATCTACCATGGTTTTACAAAAAACTATTAGGCTGGTCTTTATGCCTGTCTATTTATCTTGTCCTGAACTAACATTTGTCTTTTTTCCCACTTTCATTTTTGCTCTCATATTCCACTCCTCGCCTTCTTTTTGTCACTCCTCCCACGCCCTTAGATCCCGCGGCGTCCTGTTGCGTTCACCAGAGCTCTTGCTACGAGCCTTCCTGGCGCTCTCCTGTGTTTGGCGGTACTTCTCTATCATGCTTTTGTGTTTCCTCCTCAGCTTGTCATTGCACCACATCCTCTCGCAGTACTCCTCCACGTGCGGCAGATTCGACGGCCCGATGAGCTGCATGATATCCTTGAACCATATGCGCGACTGGCCGATTTGGCTTGATGAACCGCCCCTGCTGTACGCGCTGCAAGGCATCCAGGCTCTGAAAGTCCCTGTAGACCGGTCTTTGATTGAGTCAGAGTTTCCTGTGTGTCCACGCGACATGAGCTCATCCACGGTCTCCCCTTGGAGGACTTCGAGGGTGATGCGGGCCAAAGTCTGCGTGAAGCCGTGCTCTCGAGAGCGGCAGATGTAGACGCCTTCATCTTGGTGGAAAAGGTTACGAAACAGGAGACCCTGATCCGTGGACATCACACGATCATCTAGCTTCACCTAAGTGTGGCAGATAGAAAATATGTGTCTGATATTTGATACAACAACATATTAATGACCTCACTAAGTCAATTCAACCATCACTGCTTTTCACTTGAAGTTTGCTTCAATTTGTCAAGTCATAATGATGCAACGTGATGGAAATAACTTTTCACAGATTTGGTTAAATCTCCACTGACTAATGCAAAGAGCTACATGTGCTAATCAAAAAAGCATGAAAAAGTTAACTGGCACTTTATATATAACTGCAATCAGACCCTTAACCTAACATTTATCTTTTTAATTTATTGCTATATATAGAGAGATTTGTTTGTTGGTTGGTTAATTCTTGATTTCTGTTTAAAGTTTTAGGATTTCTGTCCCTAAAGGAGTTCTGACCAGGATTTGACCTTAAATAGCACATGTTTCTCAGCGCAAATACCACAGAGGCATTGTTCTTTAAAGAACTAAACACTGAAGACTGCCCAACAATGTGTAAACACAGTACAAAGAAATCGGGACAAGAAAGCTTTCAGTCTTCACTTCACATTATGAGAAAAGAGAAAGGGAGAACTGTTTGTATTGTTTTCTCAACTTGGTTTGCAACATCAAAAATATATCATGGGATCAGTCACTGTTTTTATTTTTTATTTTTCTTCCGTTTTCTTTCCTCACATTCTCTAATCTTTCCATACTGCCACCCAAAGTCTCTCTGCCAACCCTATTCATTTCTATATTTTCCTCCATCTACCTCCCAACTCCCCCGTCAGATCCTATCTTTCAACCATCCTTTGATGCCAACAAAAACATGGCAGCCTTGTCAGATAGAGTGGCAGCCAGATGTTTATTTGCAGGGAAATGGAGAAGGGTGGTAATGCTTTAATACTTGCATGGCTGACCACGACACTCAGTTTAGCTTGGAGGAGCATGACCTCAAACAGTTGAATGATTACTGTGGGTTTGGGCATACAGAGCAACATAATTTTCTGACTTAAAAAGAAAAGAAAAAAAGACTGTATTTAAGTCTCAGTGACCAGCAGACAGTGAGTGACACTTTCAGTGGCATATGGTCAAGTTTTGCAGAGAATTCACAGTTTATGGAAGAGAGAGAGAATGATTGGGCATTTTGCTTTGAAATGCAGCTGCTTAATTTCAACCACATGTCAAATGGTTGTCAACTGTATCAACCACGTGCCAAACTCACACTCAAGTCTAACTTTTAAAGGCAATTACTCAGAACATTCTTTGCCAGAAGTTTTATACCACCCCTTGACTGTTTGCCAAAACCTTCCCACCTTCATCCTATTTTGGATGCAGTGACATCGACAGGCCTTTTATTGTGTTGATTCTAACCTGAATGTTGTTCACTGGGAATCTTACCTCTTCCTTGTGGTCATCACGTTGGACCAGCCAGGTGACAGTTGCTTGTGGGGAGCGAGGAACACACTCTAGGAAGGTGCTGTTGTTCTCAGTACCAAAGACCACTCTGTCTTCTGTTACATCAAGGTCTTCTTTTTTTAAAACAGAGAGTGACAAATAGTTTATTAAAGAATGAAATCTATCCAACCATCCATCCGTCCATCCATCCAACATCTTCAGTCTGTCCTGGGTCTAATCATCTCAGCTGGTTTCTTTTGTGGCAGGGGACAGTGACTCTACATTCATTCCCTCCTGAATGACTGAGCTCTTCACCATTATCTGACAATGTGAGCCCAGACCTTTGAAGGGAAGTACCACTACCTATATCCGGGTTACATTCTCCACAAGGACACCTTCTACTGTACAGCATTAACAGAATGAATATAAAAATAAATATAAAGACCTGAATATTAGGTGTGTAGTCACAGACAATATAGTGAATAAAATAAAACTCTGACTGACTTAGTCAAGAGTTTGTCATGTGACTACACATAAACAATGAAGAGATGGAATCTGAAGACGTCTGCCCCTTGAGTACTTATGTAAACAACCTCACACTTGGGCACAAAGAAACTTTGGTTCACCAGGTGGGTGTTAGGGAGGCATCTTTCATCTGTGCACTCCCTTACATTGTGTGCCCTTAGGTAAGAAAACACACTCTTTCTATCCCAATTCTCAATGATGTAATTCCTTTTTCTTGTCTGTCTTCACATTTTCTCACCCTGATCTCCAGTATCAACTCAGCCATTTTCTGCCAAGAACTCAGTATGTTAGCTGATATTTCTACTTCACAAATCCCAAAGCTTACACTATGAGAACTAGTTTTAAATGAATCCTAGGTTGTTTTCTGCATGCACTAACATATTGTAAAACCTTTGTCTCATATACTTGGCAAATATGTCTCAGTCACATGAGTAAAAATAGGACAGCTTACCCTGAGATAGTATAGTATTTTTTGTAGTCAGAGACCAACTGCAAATAGTTGAGATGACCACTTTAATTTACAAGCTGATTGTACAGGTTACCTGGTGGGACCTGTCTTCAAACAATCACAGTCCAGCTTAGACTGGCTGGACTCTTAAATAACTGCAGTCCAATTTATAAACACAGACAGATTGCCAGCAAGTTGCAACCAGTGTGAGTCTGTCTGCACTGGGATGCAGACTGACTCACCTGACTCCACTCATTTGTTTTGCAGTAGGCGACTCGATTCAGCTAGTTGTTATCTGGTTATATTCTTATAAAGTTATAAGCAAAGTTTCCAATTTTCCATTTGAAAACAGATAAAATGTTTGTTTCACATCTGTCAGCTCCTGGTTGGACTCTGCATGTGACTAGTTAATGTTGATTTCTATGCAGGGTAACAAGATTTAATCAGAGTACATGTAACTGACAATTTAACCATTTCAACTAATGCAAACAGCTTGATGACTGACTCTGATAGCTTTTCATTTTATTGCTACACCAAAGTTCCTTTGAAGATGGCAACTGACTGGTCACTGACATGGTAAAGCAACCATTTCAAAGGCAATGAGATCAAATTCATTGGACCAAGAATCATTTTGGTTGAGCTGCGGTCTTCAATCACTGTTTTAATGATCTCCTACTGTAATCGCTATGGTTGTCATCCTGTGGAAGAAGTCTCACAAACATAATCTGACCCAGACAGGCACAGCCACGTTCATTTATTCTTTCAAACTAAAAGAAGCCGGCCTTTGATTTCTAAAGAGATGTGCAGTATACAGGAGACTGACATCTCACTGGTGTCCTTCCTGTCTACTCCTAAATCTCTTAAAATCAGTGAAAAGAGGTCATGCATTTTTCAGCTGATTGCCACTTTGATGTGGAATGATCAGCAACTTCAATGTTTTTCTGGGTTGTCCTACAAAAGTCTGAAATATTGCCATACCTTACACTTCGTTAAGACGCGGTTGTAGCTAACATAGTTTAAAAACCACTCCGTCTCAGGTTTCAGCTCTCCCATGATGGATTGGTTAACCACTAGTCCATGATGTCATGTGGGTTCCTTTTTTAATCATGACAGCTAGCCCTACTAGAATATGAAAATATCAATTTAGTAAGCTTTTGTTTATCCAGTGATTGTAATGCACACTAGATGACAAAAACAAAGACTACTTGATTCAGTGAAGCCCAGTCAATGAAGGGGTATGTGACAGATGATTCAATTGTTTGACTTTCAGAGAAAAGCCTTACAGTGGTTACTTCAAGAAGTCACTGTGGCCAGTCCCACATAATCAACAAAGAAGAAACAAAGAAAGGGGCAGAGTTACAGCCAAGCTTACCACTGAGATTCTGATCCACACACTGCAGTGCAGGGTTTCCATGTCTGATGTCCTGTCTGCGGTAGCGTCGTTTGCTGTTGGGAATGAATCGCGTACAGGACGATCCATCCCATGCACAGTAAGGGTCTCTGGCAAGACAGCATTCAGCACAGGCTTTCCCGTAAGTTTCACAGCGATGGAGCTTCACCTGCGCCACACCTAGTGGAGAGCTTGCATACAAGGCTTGCTGTTTGAAATTATGAGGAGAAAAAAGGAAGTAAGGCATCATGTAGACAACACTGCATGTCAACTGACAGAAGCAGGCACTGAAAGTAGCAGCTACAGTTGGATTAACTCACCCTTTTCACAGATATATCCAGTGACGTAATTGGAGTTGGCACCTGCAATGTTGAAAATAATTAACTTCTGTTGTTGCACTTAGAGGCTTAAAGAAGGGTTGAAATAGAAGAGCAGAATCATAGATTTTACAATTTATGAACCAGCTTTTTGCACAATTCTTGCATACTATCATCTGCAAATAAATCTTAAAAGATAAAGTAAACGAGATGCTGACAAGATGGCGCGGCCACGTCCAGACGCCTTCCTGACCGCTCCGCTCCGACTATCCACTTTTCTTGTTTTTTACTTATTTTTTGCTCTGGTTTACATCCCAAAATCCTCTAGTCTTATAGTATACGACAGCGGATCACTTGTAAACATCGGTGCCAAGGTTGCACATCTAATCTTGGACACTTTTAAACCTGACCCTTCGTGGCCGCCAGAGATTCTACGCGGCGCGGAGAACAACAAAGGACGGGCCGCTCATCCGAGGCGCAGAACAAAGAAGCGCCGGGGAAAACACGCTGGTATTAGGAACAGACTGAGACAGCAGGCGCATCGCGCACCACTGCCCAGTATCCTACTGGCCAATGTACAATCCATGGAGAACAAGCTCGATGACCTAAGAGCAAGGGTCACCTTCCAACGTGACATGAGGGACTGCAACATTCTGTGCTTCACGGAGACATGGCTGACCCCCACCGTGCCGTAACTCCGTCGGATTCATTCTTTGTGCTCCGCGCGGACAGAACGGCAGAGTCGAACAAAACCAAAGGTGGAGGAGTATGTTTCATGGTAAACAGAAAGTGGTGTGATGCCAGGAGCATTTCTACTCTCTCCAGCGGCTGCTCGCCACATCTGGAGTTCCTGAGCAGTAAGTGCCGCCCTTTCTATCTGCCCCGTGAGTTCACCTCAGTCATCGCCACGGCGGTCTACATCCCACCCCAAGCGGACACAGGTATGGCTTTGTCCGAATTACATGATGTGCTGAGCTCGCTTCAAAACAAGGACCCGGGCGCAGCCCTCATTGTAGCAGGAGACTTTAACAAAGCGAACCTCAGACAAGTCATGCCAAACTTTTACCAGCATGTCTCGTGTCCAACGAGAGGGGATCGGAGTTTGGATCACTGCTACACGCCATACAAGCAGGGCTACAAAGCTGTCTCACACCCGGCTTTTGGGAAGTCTGACCACAACGCCATCTTCCTCATTCCCCAGTATAAACAAAGCATACGGAGGGAAGACGTGACCACGAAGGAAGTAAAACGGTGGACTGCCCAATCAGAAGCTACGCTACAGGACGCACTCAACGACGTAGACTGGGACATGTTCAGAGCATGCGCAGTCGACATCAACGAGTTTACGGAAGTAGCAGTATGCTTCGTCAATATGCTAGCGGAGGAGATTATCCCCACTGCGAGAGTCACCACATTCCCAAACCAGAAACCGTGGATGGACAGCTCGATCCGCACTGCAGTAAACGCCAGGACCGCCTCCTACAACGCGGGTCTCGCCACTGGCGATATGAGTGCCTACAAAGCGGCCTCATACGGCGTGCGGCACGCGGTGAGAGATGCCAAACGCAGGTACCGGGAACGTGTGGAGTCCCGCTTCCCCCAGGGCGACACACGGAGTATGTGGCACGGACTACGCACCATTACGGACTACAAAGCCAGGGACACTGCGCCGATCAACGCCGATTCTGCATTCACCAACGAGCTGAATCGGTTCTACGCCTGTTTCGAGGTTAGCCAGGCGGCTAATGCTATCTACCGCCTGACTACCGAGGACAGTGACGTCATCAGCGAGAGACCGGTGACCAGCATCGCGGAGCATGACGTCCGAGCGGCACTGAGGAGAGTGAACACAAGGAAAGCGGCGGGGCCAGACGGCATCACCGGCCGTCTGCTGCGCTGCTGTGCTGACCAGCTAGCAGGTGTGTTCACTTACATCTTCAACGAGTCCCTGGCGAAGTCTGTGGTCCCCACATGCTTCAAAAGATCCACCATCGTCCCTGTGCCCAAGAACAGCAAACCCTCATCCCTGAACGATTACCGGCCAGTTGCACTGACCTCGGTAGTAATGAAGGTGTTTGAGAGGCTGCTGAAGAACATCATCTCCTCCTCCATCCCAGACACCACAGATCCGCTGCAGTTCGCCTACAGATCCAACAGATCCACAGAGGATGCCATCGCCCACGTCCTACACACCACTCTCAGCCACGTGGACAAGAAACAGGGTAACTATGTGCGAATGCTGTTTGTTGATTACAGTTCAGCGTTTAACACAATAGTGCCCTGCAGACTGTTCACAAAGCTGAGGGATCTGGGACTTAACAGCCGTCTGTGTGCATGGGTGTTGGACTTCCTCACTGGCAGAACTCAGGTGGTGAGGGTGGGCAGGTGCTTCTCCAACAGCATCACCATCAACACAGGAGCACCTCAGGGATGTGTCCTCTCGCCACTGCTCTACTCCCTCTACACTTCAGACTGTGTGGCCACCCATGGCTCCAACACCATTGTGAAGTTTGCTGACGACACAGTTGTGTTGGGTGCCATCTCCAACAACGATGAGGCGGCCTACATGGATGAAGTGAAGAATCTGGCATCGTGGTGCCAGGACAACCACCTCCAGCTGAACGTCAGCAAGACCAAGGAGCTGGTGGTGGACTTCAGAAGGGGTCAGCACAGAGACTACAAGCCCATTATCATCAATGGAGCTCCAGTGGAGAGGGTGCAGTCCTTCAAGTATCTTGGTGTCCACATCTCCTCAGACCTGACATGGGCTGCCCACATTCAGGTCCAGACCAAAAAGGCTAGGCAGCACCTGTATCACCTACGACAACTGAGGAAGTTCAGGGTCTCTCCAAAGATCCTCAGGATTTTCTATACAGGCGCTGTGGAGAGCATCCTCACACAGAACATGACATCGTGGTTCGGGAACAGCTGTGTGAAGGACCAAAAAGCTCTCCAGAGAGTGATCCGTACAGCAGAACGCTGCTGCAGGATTGCTCTCCCCCCGCTTCAGGACACCTACACCAGGAGATGCCGGACTAGAGCAGTGCAGATACTGAAGGACCCGTCCCATCCTGGCAACAAACTGTTCCAACTTCTGCAAGCTGGTAGAAGGTTCCGCATCTTCCGGGCAAGGACAGAGAGACTCAAGAGGAGCTTCTATCCCCAAGCCATCCGTGCCCTAAACACACACACCCGCCCTCTCACATCATCTATAATTGACTGAGTCAGGACTCTTCCAGACACTAAACCAAGGCACAATGTACATTTCAATTCCTTTAATTTTAAATATGTTTATATTGTCTATCCTGTAAAATAGTCAGATATCTATTCATATTAATGTACAGAATTCACCTGCTTGCTGCTACTACTGCACATTCACCCAGTGTATATACTATGTGTGTGTATATATATATATATATATAATGTTCTTCCTCTACACCCCCCCCAATTTTTGCACATGTCGAGGAGCGTGTCAGGCTACATTTCACTGTGTGTTATACTTGTATAACTATGCATGTGACAAATAATAAAGAACCTTGAACCCTTGAACCTTGAACCTTGATGATAACACGTTTCTGGAATATGGATGAATCCTACAGTACATTATCACAGAGTGTATATTTAACCGACTCAATGGAATAAGCCTTACTTTAAAGACTTGTAGCTCCTCTAGTGTGACTTCCTCTGTCTCTAGACTGTTTCCATTGTTTAGTGCAATGACCTTCAACACTGTGCCAATATCTGAAAGAGAAGCAGAAAAATTAAAGGGCTACAGAACAGACATAGTGTTGTCTGCTCCAATAATTCAGTGACTGTGCTTGGATGGCTATAATGGACCTGGATGCCTAAAAGTTATGGAATAAAAATGCACCTACCTGTGCCAATAAACATAACATCATACTGCCCATCCTCCGCCTCAACACGATCCACCACTATTTGTTTCAGCTTATAAGGAATGTTGGCCTTTACAAGCACAGGGCGACGAAGGGCTGGATACACCGGCCGCCACATCAACGGGTGGCTGCGGGCAAACTGCAGGACTGAATCGGGGAAGTCCTTTGTGCTGCCAAACTCCCTGCCAGGTTGGTTGATGATTTTACTGGGGCACTGGAGAGATATGAGGGAAATAAGAAAGACATAGAGAAACAAAGGAAAAGAGAGAAAAACTAATGACGATAGCTGAAATTCAGTCCATAGAGAAAATTGTTGTTTGGCTAACTGATGGCACATTTGCAGTGAAGAAAGTGGAAGGAGACATGGACAGGCAAACAGAATCACGACAGAAGGAAGAAATTTAAATTCTCGCCTTTTCCACGTTGACTCTAAATTCCCAGCATTTTCTTGCATACAGGGGGTGTGCTTTCGGTAACAACTGTGGGCTAATTATTGTGTAGAAAACTTCTCAGAAAGCCCTCATTAAGAGTTTTATTGTGCCTGAAAACTTTGGATGAAAGTTCAGAACCACTGTTGCAGCTTTATGTGCGTGGTAGCAGTTTTTTTGCCAAAAAACAAAGAAAAAAATCTAGTCATTTGTGTCAGTGTAACAGTGAGAAAATGAATGTGCTAGGAGATTCTGTAAAAAATTAATAGTGCTGAAAACAGTCCAAATGAAAGCATTTATATGACCTATATGGTCTCTGGGTTTGTTTATTTGATTTAGATCTGCAGCTCTCCATGAAGCAGCTTAAGGTTTTGTGACACACACTGACAGTTTCATTAATCTTCATTGCAACTCTTTTACATTAGATTTATGGGTGAGAAAATGCCAGTCATCAAATACTTGACCCCTCCATCTCTGCTGGTGGTCAAAACCACTGAAAAGCAACGGCTTTTTCTGCGCTTCCAAAGCTGATTTACCTTCTTCAGTCTGTCAGTTCGTTTAGTTTTCTCTTAAGCTTTGATGGCGTTCCTGTCACAGTTAAAGGATGACGCAACCTGCTGTGGCTCTTATTAAGTTCAAGTACTTCAACAATAAGCAAGTACGGCTTGACCTCTTCTTTACAGAGGTCTTTACTTTCAAGATAAAGAAAAGAGGTTCACAAGACTGCAGTCTGGATTTAATATACAAATGGTCACCAAAGACAACAAAAGAGTACTTACTGGCTCGTTTCAATAGTGTTACTTTATTGAAGTGCAAGTGCTGCAACCAGTTTTTTCATCAGTTCAGATTGCTCAATTCAGTTGAGTTTTCATTTCTGGTTGAGTTGAGTTTCATTTGTTTCAGGGTAATTGGAGGTATTATGACACAAACATGTGTAGAGATACCAGTATCCTCAATGCTTTTTACGTCACAGAATAAAGACTATAGACTATCAGATTCTCTGATTATTTGAAGTTTGGCTTCTCTATGCTGACGACAAGTTTGACATTTAAAGAACAAAAAAGGTTGCAGTAGTAACGGTTTTGCCAAAAAATCTTAAACTGAGGTTGAGAAATGGAGAGAAATTAAATAGAGATTAATGAACTTAAACGTAACAGATTCATGAGAGTCCAGTTTCGTATTTGATCACATTATAATGGAAGGTATGGTATTGTTATATTGTATTGCGTGTAATTGTCTTTCCAGACTGCACTTCCATATGGAGGGAATTTAATTACTACTGCTTATCACAACAGTAACTGATCCACACAATAGCTCTGGAATGGCATAGATCCAGTTTCAGAGGGGGGATTTGAGCTGTGCAGGGAGGTTACCCTCAAATATGCACAAACTATCGATGCATAATTTTTCTGAGTATGCTTTCCAAATCACACTGGTTATAATTTATTCCAGAAGATGTGGAATGTATAAGCTAAACCCTTCAAAGAGAATAATAATAACTCACTAACTTCAAATGTTTATCATACAGTTTTAAATATGAATGCATGACATTGTTGTAAATTGTTCTAGCATACCTTCCAAGCACAATTTCAAATATGGAGCAAAATCAACTGGTGGTATTTGTGTACAGTAAAATTGACCTCACACGTAACCCTGAACATGGTTTCTGAACAGAAATAAGTGTACTTAAAATGCATCTGTTTTCGACCTGCTCAGCTTACACGTTGAACATTAAATGCTTGTGCAGCAGAGGAAACTTCACTAATGTGTCTCCATTCATCTGTTTGCACTTCAAGTAAAACCTAAACTGAAAAAGTTCCCAAGTTAATATTCGACCTATCTAAACTTTGCTGCTGCAGCTGAACTGCCTTATGTCTCCATTTAAAGCCCAACAATAAACAATGAGAAGGAAATGATGTATGTTTGACAGGCACCTATTAATTTATACTATTACTGTATATGTTCACGTGTCAAGCATATGTTTTGTAAGTTTAAATCCTAATGAATCACCTGCATTTTCACCCCTTTTTGACCTCGAAGGTAAAAGAAAAACAAAAACAATACTTCATACTAGATAGGTTGGTGTGGGCAGATATGGGCTGATTTAAAGCATTACGAATATAACTTTAATGCCAGAAAGTATGGTTCATCCCATCTGACTTCACTGTTCTGTAAAGATTAAGAATTAAGATAAAGTTCAAGATCAAATCTGAGGCTTTCGTGATGAAAATTTCAGTAAAGATGGCAAAAAAAAAAAAAAAAAATTTCAGAAAACATAAGGTTAATAAATCTATCAAATTCCATATCTGTGCCTTGGTAGGATTACCTCTACAGCTTTGGCAAAACTGTAATAAAAAAGATCCCCCCGTCATTTGGTCTGCTGGAAACAATTCTGGTGAAGTTTAAACACAGGAACATCTCAATCCAAGATAAATATCTTGAGCAGATAAATCAACTAAATCTGAAATTAACTTCCATTTTCCATTCTTTTATGTTTTGACAGGTGACTTAAGAGACGATGATGGGTAGGACGAGGCTTAAATCTGTTTCAATGAAAAATCCATGGAAATAAAAAGGACTTTAATGTTCTGTCGGTGCAAGTGAAAAAGAACAATGTAGGTTATTGTAACTGAGTTTAAGAGGAGAGGGTAACAATTTTAACTGCAGCCAAATATCAAACCAGAAAAAAAAAGCAACCTCACTCTTCCCACCATCTGTGCCTCCTCCGGTCTGCCCTGAGCCATCACCATTTTCTTTCTCCTTCTCTATTTCCTTTTTCCTTCTCTTACTCGCAGATTAAGGCCAAGACATTCCTGTTAATCAAAGAGCCAGTGCGGAGAAACCACAGAGGTGTCTGCTCTGTTCTCACATAATTCATTTTCCTCCTGCCTCCATACTCTCCCATTCGCTATGGTAATGATGCTGCCTACACATGTGTTTGTGTGTATAACAACACTGAGTTACAGCGATGTGGCTGGGAGAACTTGACAGAGCTCTGCTGAGTGTCAGGATGTTAACCAGAAGAAGGGTCTGCACTGCGTACAGTCATCACAGCTGCACCGCCGTATACAGTAGTTTAGTTTACTGACACGGAAACTTTCTACACCCCATTCTTAATGTTGTGATAGCTCCTCTTTCCCCTCGGATTCAGTACACACAGGAGCCGAGCAACTGTTATTACATATATACACACCATTGCAGTCCTTTTTCTTTTTTTTTTGCTAAATAAGTAATGAAAGAAAAAATTGAAGTGTCAAACCACAATCAGATATGTTTCAGCTACTGTACGGGAGGTAATTTGCAAATGTTATGAGTAAGCTTCAGTTAAGTCAGTTAACCAACAGTCAAGTTTTACTATTACTAGTAAAGTTTATATATAAAGTTTTTATATATATATACGTATACATATACATATATATATACATATATATATACATATATATATATGTATATATACATATATATATATATATGTATATATACATATATATATATATGTATATATACATATATATGTATATATACATATATATATATGTATATATACATATATATACAGTGGGGCAAAAAAGTATTTAGTCAGCCACCGATTGTGCAAGTTCCCCCACTTAAAATGATGACAGAGGTCAGTAATTTGCACCAGAGGTACACTTCAACTGTGAGAGACAGAATGTGAAAAAAAAAATCCATGAATTCACATGGTAGGATTTGTAAAGAATTTATTCGTAAATTAGGGTGGAAAATAAGTATTTGGTCACCTCAAACAAGGAAAATCTCTGGCTCTCACAGACCTGTAACGTCTTCTGTAAGAAGCTTTTCTGTCCCCCACTCGTTACCTGTATGAATGGCACCTGTTTGAACTCATCATCTGTATAAAAGACACCTGTCCACAGCCTCAAACAGTCAGACTCCAAACTCCACCATGGCCAAGACCAAAGAGCTTTCGAAGGACACCAGGAAAAGTATTGTAGACCTGCACCAGACTGGGAAGAGTGAATCTACAATAGGCAAGCAGCTTGGTGTGAAAAAATCAACTGTGGGAGCAATCATCAGAAAATGGAAGACATACAAGACCACTGATAATCTCCCTCGATCTGGGGCTCCACGCAAGATCTCATCCCGTGGGGTCAAAATGATCATGAGAACGGTGAGCAAAGATCCCAGGACCACACGGGGGGACCTGGTGAATGACCTGCAGAGAGCTGGGACCAAAGTAACAAAGGTCACCATCAGTAACACACTACAACGGCAGGGAATCAAATCCCGCAGTGCCAGACGTGTTCCGCTGCTGAAGCCAGTGCATGTCCAGGCCCGTCTGAAGTTTGCCAGAGAGCACATGGATGATACAGCAGAGGATTGGGAGAATGTCATGTGGTCAGATGAAACCAAAGTAGAACTTTTTGGTATAAACTCAACTCGTCGTGTTTGGAGGAAGAAGAATACTGAGTTGCATCCCAAGAACACCATACTTACTGTGAAGCATGGGGGTGGAAACATCATGCTATGGGGCTGTTTTTCTGCCAAGGGGACAGGACGACTGATCCGTGTTAAGGACAGAATGAATGGGGCCATGTATCGTGAGATTTTGAGCCAAAACCTCCTTCCATCAGTGAGAACTTTGAAGATGAAACGAGGCTGGGTCTTCCAACATGACAATGATCCAAAACACACCGCCCGGGCAACAAAGGAGTGGCTCCGTAAGAAGCATTTGAAAGTCCTGGAGTGGCCTAGCCAGTCTCCAGACCTCAACCCCATAGAAAATCTGTGGCGGGAGTTGAAAGTCCGTGTTGCTCGGCGACAGCCCCAAAACATCACTGCTCTCGAGAAGATCTGCATGGAGGAATGGGCCAAAATACCAGCTACTGTGTGTGCAAACCTGGTAAAGACCTATAGTAAACGTTTGACCTCTGTTATTGCCAACAAAGGTTATGTTACAAAGTAATGAGTTGTATTTTTGTTATTGACCAAATACTTATTTTCCACCCTGATTTACGAATAAATTCTTTACAAATCCTACCATGTGGATTCATGGATTTTTTTTTTCCACATTCTGTCTCTCACAGTTGAAGTGTACCTCTGGTGCAAATTACTGACCTCTGTCATCATTTTAAGTGGGGGAACTTGCACAATCGGTGGCTGACTAAATACTTTTTTGCCCCACTGTACATACATACATACATACATACATACATATATATATATATATATATATATATATATATATATATATATATATGTATACATACATACATACATACATACACACATATATATATATATATACATATATATATATATATATATATATATATATATATATATATATATATATATAGAGGAGGTACACCAGAGAGATAGAAGGCAGGAGAATAAACCAGCTGTTCTCCACAGAACCAGCAAAGGTGTACTCTCAGTGGCAAGGGAACAATAAGAGAACAGCACCACCAAGGCTGGAGACAGAACAATACTGGAAGAGCATATGGGAGAAGGATGCAACCCATAACGGCAATGCTCAGTGGCTAGAGGATCTGAGGGCAGACCACAGCGACCTCCCTGAACAGGGTCCAGTAACCATCACAGTGGCAGATATCCAAGAAAGGGTCTCCAGTATGAAGAGTTGGACAGCACCAGGGCCCGACATGGTTCACACCTACTGGCTGAAGAAGCTGACTGCACTCCACGAGCGTCTGGCAGCACAAATGAACCAGCTGCTAGTTAACGAAAGACACCCGGAATGGCTAACTGCAGGCCGGACGGTCCTGATCCCCAAGGACCCCAAGAAGGGACCGGTCCCCTCCAACTACCGACCAATAACCTGCCTCAGTACTACATGGAAGCTCCTGTCAGGTATCATATCGGCTAAGATGAACAGGCACATGGGTCAATACATGAGCGGGACACAGAAAGGAATTGGCAAGAATACCAGAGGTGCAAAACACCAGCTACTGGTAGACAGAACAATCAGCCGAGACTGCAAGACCAGACTGACCAACCTGTGCACTGCCTGGATTGATTACAAGAAGGCCTATGACTCAATACCCCACAGCTGGATACTGGAATGCCTAGAATTGTACAAGATCAATGGGACCCTAAGAGCCTTCATCAGGAACTCAATGGGGATGTGGCGTACAACACTAGAGGCCAACTCCAAGCCCATAGCACAAGTTACCATCAAGTGCGGGATCTACCAAGGAGATGCTCTGTCCCCACTGCTGTTCTGCATAGGCCTGAACCCCCTCAGTGAGATCATTAACAAGACTGGCTACGGATACCGACTACGGAACGGAGCAGTTGTCAGCCACCTCCTGTACATGGATGACATCAAGCTGTATGCCAAGAGTGAACGAGACATCGATTCACTGATCCACACTACCAGGCTATACAGCAATGACATTGGAATGTCGTTCGGACTGGAGAAGTGTAGTCGGATGGTAACAAAGAGAGGGAAGGTAGTCAGAACTGAGGGGATTGAACTACCAGAAGGCAACATTGCAGACATAGAGGACAGTTACAAGTACCTGGGGATCCCGCAGGCAAATGGGAACCATGAAGAGGCCGCTAGAAAGGCTGCAACCACCAAGTACCTGCAGAGGGTCAGGCAAGTCCTGAGGAGTCAGCTGAATGGTAAGAACAAGATCCGGGCCATCAACACATACGCCCTGCCCGTGATCAGATACCCTGCTGGGGTAATAAGCTGGCCAAAGGAGGAGATAGAAACCACTGACATAAAGACAAGAAAGCTCCTTACCATGCATGGAGGGTTTCACCCCAAGTCCAGCACCCTGAGGCTGTACGCTAAGCGGAAGGAAGGGGGCCGGGGACTGGTGAGTGTCAGCACCACAGTCCAGGATGAGACAAGGAACATCCAAGAATACATTGGGAAGATGGCCCCAACTGACCGAGTGCTCAGTGAATACCTCAGGCAGCAGAAACCCAAGAAAGAGGAGGGAGACGAGGAACCATCATGGAAGGACAGGCCCCTGCACGGTATGTACCACCGGCAGATAGAGGAGGTGGCTGATATCCAGAAATCCTACCAGTGGCTGGACAAAGCTGGACTGAAAGACAGCACAGAGGCACTAATCATGGCAGCACAAGAACAAGCTCTGAGCACAAGATCCATAGAGGCTGGGGTCTATCACACCAGGCAAGACCCCAGGTGCAGGCTGTGTAAAGATGCCCCAGAGACAATCCAGCACATAACAGCAGGGTGCAAGATGCTAGCAGGCAAGGCATACATGGAACGCCATAACCAAGTGGCCGGCATAGTGTACAGGAACATCTGTGCTGAGTACAACCTGGAAGTCCCGAGGTCAAAATGGGAGATGCCCCCAAGGGTGGTGGAGAATGACCGAGCTAAGATCCTGTGGGACTTCCAGATACAGACGGACAAAATGGTGGTGGCTAACCAACCGGACATAGTGGTGGTAGACAAACAGAAGAAGGCGGCCGTAGTGATCGATGTAGCGGTTCCGAATGACAGCAATATCAGGAAGAAGGAACACGAGAAGCTGGAGAAATACCAAGGGCTCAGAGAAGAGCTCGAGAGGATGTGGAGGGTGAAGGTAACGGTGGTCCCCGTGGTAATCGGAGCACTAGGTGCGGTGACTCCCAAGCTAGGCGAGTGGCTCCAGCAGATCCCGGGAACAACATCGGAAATCTCTGTCCAGAAGAGCGCAGTCCTGGGAACAGCTAAGATACTGCGCAGGACCCTCAAGCTCCCAGGCCTCTGGTAGAGGACCCGAGCTTGAAGGATAAACCGCCCGCAGGGGCGTGCTGGGTGTTTTTTTTTGTTTATATATATATATATATATATATATATATACATACATACATACATACATACATACATACATACATATATATATATATATATACATACATACATATATATACATATATATATATATAAGCCATGAATGGATGTACGTTAATCCATTCATGGCTTCATCCAATTCTCACAAGAAGTCAGCAACAGGGGAAATTTTAAGGTTTGATCTCAGAGTTGAAGGTGTATCACGACTGAAGTGTTATTGGGGCAGTTTGAACTGTTGCTGGCAGAGATGGGATGTCATCTGAGGAGGCAGAGGAGTCATTGACTCATTTGACCCAAACTAATTGACCTGGATGGGGTAAAATACTATGATTTTAATATTTGTATATTTAATAGCTTGCTGCCAAATGCAGTGGTCTGAGTTGTCTGATCTGTTTATTTGGATATGAAAAATCAGAAAAATCTTTCTTGGTTCGCAAATTCGGCCATTGAAATTATGCACTCAGTGTGAATAACAACATTAAGAATGGGTGATTCTAAAAAAAAAACCAAAATGAAGACCTAAGCACACCTGACAATAACAATTAAGTGAGGTGTCTGCATTCAGAAAGTCTTTGCAGTTGGTTTGCCAACACTAGTTATGCAGATTATAGAGACAGATTCTGAATTTCATTAGAAGTTATGAGTGTTTGCTCATAATGTTGGCATCAATAACATGTATTATGTTTTTGGGAAGCACAGCAGGGTCACTGGGATGGTTAATGCTGGGCAGCAACAATGCTCAAGTAACTTTAAAGTTAAAAATGTCCCGTATTCAGTAAATGAAAATAAAATGAACAATAAAAGGTGAATCAAATGGACCATTACGGCAAGGCTGGGATGGTCAATTTGGTAAAGTAAATCCGGTGGGCATCTTTCTTTGCCTTTAGACAACAATTCTGATGGCAAAAGAGCCAAACGGGACAGGCAAAAAAAAAAAAAAAAAAAAGTTAAAAATGATACATTTGGATTGCAATCACTCACCACGCCTGGTCTTGGATAAGGAACCCTGCCTTCATAAGCACCCCATTGGTAGTCAGGACCTTCTTTATGTGCAAAAGGTCCGTTGAAAACTTCTCTGATATCAGTCATGCGGTAAACACACACAGCAAAGCCCTGGAATACATTACTGTAAAGAAGAGAATGTAAAATGTACAGTGTTGGGATATAACATATCCAAAAATCATGTTACTGAGTCGTACAGATGTTGAGTGCACATTATTTTTAAAGCTGAGCTCTATGCGTGTTTACCTGATGGTGCTAAAAATTGCATAGACATCTGGGTTCCTTTCATCCTTGGTCCTCATCAGGAAAACATCCTCTGTTTTATCAAAAGACAGTGTCAGTGTGTGCGTGGGAGTATAAATATGTGCAGATATGATACACTGTAACCAAGTGCAGGATCATATGAAAATTCTTATGTGTGCGTGTGTGCTTTAATGTGTCTCACCAAGTTGGTTGAAGTGAGTATCGATTCCATGAGGTCCTGGTACAGAACAGACAAGTCTGGCTTTGATAAAGGTGCTCCACTTATTGACCAGCACTCTTTGACCGCCGACATCATTCTGGCTCAAGATACAGAAAATCAATCTATAAAGCACAGCTGCGTATTTATTTCCAAACACAAATCATTCATTGTTTTGGCTCTTTACACCACCTCACTGGATGTGAAGTGAAAGATGATGAAAGTGCTGAGTTTCAGCTTCAGCGTCGAATAAGGATTTTCAAGCAAGAGATCTACTCATAGTTCTTCAGTTTATGTGTATGTGTGAATGCGTATAATGGTGATCAGCTTTGGTAAAAAGCTTTTTGGCAAAAATCAGTATAGGAGTGTGGATGACATTTGTCTTGGAAAGAATTGGAGGCCTGACAAGGAAATACTACTTGTATGAGGAAGAAAAAAATAAAGATGGAAAAAGGTGAACACAAGGAGAAAGAAAGTTAGATGGTGAAAGTTTAAGTGGGTTTTTGCCTGAGTGGTTTATCCAAACTTTACTGACACAGTCTATCAAAATCAATGGAAACCCCAGCAGCTGTGTGCGTGTTTTTGTGCTTGTGTGTATTTGTGTGTAATATTTTATGCATGCCTGTATTTGCGTGTGCTGTTACAGTACAGACATGGGTTTATAAGGCAAATCATTGCGTGAAAGAATGTTACGGAGCGTGTAGGGCAGATGGAGATCATTGTTGGGAAATCTGACAGCTGTGTGCATTTTGGAAGGAGAAACATTTCATATACTTCTAAATTTCACGATCAACCTTGGGGAAAGTAAATATTTGATCGCCCCAAAAGAAATTTGTCTTTTCCACAAGGTAGTTTATGACTGACATAATAGGAGGATAAACCCATAAAACCATTACCTTCTGTCCTGGAAAATTAATTCTGCAGACATCTGTATGTGGCCATACACTCAGAAAGTCCCTTGAGTCAAACTTTTTGCTGTACAGTATCTAGCTCAGTGTTTCTGTAGCTTATCAATGACTCAAAATATGAGACCTTTCGTGACTCATCTGGTGCTCCTTTGCAATCTCATCTTCAAGTGAAATATCCCTACAGATGTCTCATTCCGGGGACAGGATATTTGAATGGCCTCGAGGAAGTGCATGTCTAGCTCACCTGAACATCTGGCTTCTCTCATCCACAGCTATCAACAAACCATCTTTCAGTGTTTCAGCATATGTAAGTATCAGTTTTTGTGGATCTCCTGAGTTAATGAAACTTTGTTTCTCTGTCTTTCTGTGGCATTATGATGTGACATGCATGATGCTATATGTATTTTATCAATGCTCAATCCTCTAATAATGCAGTTTCTTGTGTAGTTGTAGATATCTTAAAATATCATCAACAAAGCACTTTATATTTTAAGGTAAAGGCCGTACAATAATAACCAATAGAAAACCCCAACATTTAAATGTCCCCGCTATGAGCAAGCACTTGATGACAGTGGGAAGGAAAAACTCCCTGTTAGCAGGAAGAAACCTCCAGCAAAGCCAGGCTGAAGGTGTGGCGGCCATCTGCCACAACCGGTTAAGGGTGAGGGGAGGAAGATAGGGCAAAAACCCACCGTGGAAGAGAGACAGAGATTAATAATAAACACACACATAGTGAAAAGCCTGGGTCTGTGCACAACGAGCTCAATTGATGTGGCTTTTACAATTTAAATTCTAAACCTTAAAGGAAAGATTTACATCAAATATAAAAAGCATTATGGAGCATCTTACCGCACACACTCGTCCAACTCGTGTGTGTATGGCCCCCTCTGTTTCTCCAGCCTCTGTGGCCTTCTCAGTGAAGAAGAAATACACCTTATCATTGTCTCTGTCATCATTATCCGGGATGAGGTGGGCTGCAATGAACTTGGGATCTGCAAGGTTGAAGATGGAAAAGAGTCGCATGTGGGAGTATGAGTAAATCACTTTGATCTTTATTTCAGCATCTTTATAGTAAAATTTTGCATATTTCTAACAGACTTGCTGTTGTTTGTTTGTACTTCTTGTTGACTTAACATTGTCTTGTATTGTAGAAACGCTCGGGAAAGAGTGAAACATTACCATGAAGGAGTTTCTGGTCAGTCTCTGTCCTCATTGTGGAGCGACCACCCATACTTCTGAATATCACAGAGTCTCTTCCCAGGAAATCTGCTGTCAGTCCTGTATACAGCTCCCCACCTACAGAGAGACAGGAAATGTTTAAAAGAAGGGGGAAAAAGATGATGAGAAGAGGAGAGTTTACAGAAAATGGTTGCAAGTATGTAAAAAGAGGGTAATTAGTAAATAAAAAAGGAAAGGCAGCCAAAAATAATGGGTGAGTTTGAGGTTTAGTTAAATGAAGAATATAGATGCAGGACAGGAAAGAAGAAAATGAACAAACCCAACACAGAACACACAGGGAGTGTAATTTGAAACTTAAGCATCCTCCACTGAGACCATCAGTAGTGGACCAACTTTAACTTTCAGCCACTCTGAAAATTCTTGCAAATGGAGATAAATAACAAAATCCCTCTTCCAGCACATTTTTCACAATATATTTTGGGAAATCCTCAGCTGTTGGAGGTTATCGGTCACAAGACAAGATAGCGACCCCAAATGCCTATAAAACAACCCACTGCAACTATCACATAATGAAGAATTATAAGAGTGAGTTTTTCATAGTGAAGCTGGGTTGTTTTCAAAAACACAACTGTTTTTAATTTTTCCCAGCTGGTGTAGAAACTCAATCTGGTGACAGACTGTTCTCATGTGACCTTGTGGAAAGTGAAAATTAATTCTTCTTATTTTATTTGGCCATGATAATGGTATCAGAAATGCACAGATACTTTTTTACCGTACAGCGAGACACCCATGCAGTCAAACCTATGTGGTAAGACATAATTAAACGTGCAAATATAAACGCACGGACAACATAATGCTTGCTGACAGGTCGTGGGGAATTGAGGTTTGCGCATGTTGGGAAAAGATCCTAAAACTGAGGAGGAGAGATCATTGAGTTGATAACTGATGAAGAGGATTTTCATCAGGTTTTTATTGTTTCATTCTCAGCGTCTCTGTTTCTCTTTATCTTTCTCATCCAGGGCTGCAGAGTGTCGGTCGAAGCTCTGTATGTGTATTTGTTGTTTCTTTCTTTCAGTATTTGGTTATGGCTTTAGGGACACAAAAGAAGAAGCTTTAAGGCGAAGAAGAAAACATGCATAACAAAACCTTGTGGTTTTGACCACTAATGATCACTGAGGCCAGCAGACAAACTGAAAGTCAAATTCAGTCCCGTAACAAGAGTCTGAATTCAGTCTGTCATCAAACACATCCTTGCTGACCCAGAGTGGAGCTGGAGATTTGCTGACTGCATTTTTTAGATTTTACCATTCAAATTGATGATGAATCCTAAACCTTTAACAAATTATGAGCCTCTACCAGCATGTACAGTATGCTTTCGTCTTTATCTGTTACTATTTCTATGACAAATGCTTTTGTGTCTCTTTTTCTGTATGCATGTGACCGCTGCAGTATCACTGCAGATGTCCAAACTACTATTTGGCTCTAATTTGCGGTCTTCCTGCCAATTACAGTGCACTGAGGGATGAATTCTGATGCTGAAAGCGCCCAGCTGTGGAGCCAGAAAGGGATGTATACGTGCACACACACACTATATATATTTCCACCCTTAGTGGATCCTGGGATTGTGTGTCATTGGCATAAATCAGCGTTATTTCACAAGCCCCAGTAAATACCTCGTGACATTTAGAGAGAAACACCCAGAACTTTTCAACCTTGTCCGGGGGGTGGGGGGTTAAATAGTCAGATGCGGCAAATGAATTAACAGCTGTGCCACAGAGGCTTATGAAATTGATATTTTGTTGTGCAACCCCTTTGACGGAAAATGATGACGGCTAGAACACCCCCTACTGGGTCTTTAACCTACTCTCTCTTTTTTGGCATGTTTACCTTTACTCTGACAGCAGAGAGGCAGACAGTAAACAGGAAAAGGAAAAGGGGAATTGACACGTGCCAGAGCAGTCTGTGTTTTAAATGTTTGGAATATGTCAGCGTTATTGCTGTACGACAAAACATCTAATGAATCTTAAACGGGTGCCCTCGCCATATGGCTTCATAAACCACTCAGGAAGCTGTTTAGAAATGTAGGCCAAACAATACGGGACATACCACTGAAGGTGCTGGCGAAGGGGAAGCTGGGGTCATGTGGAACTCTTCCTCTTCCATTTTCCACATTTAGAGGGTCCATTGTGAACACGTGCTGGGGAAGGAAGACACTCAGTTAGTGTTTAATTCCTTAAGTATAGCTGATATAATGTATCAGTGTTTATTTTTTCTGATTCTGAGGAAAAGCTCAGCAGGTATGTCTCCATAGCAGAGCAAATTGGATCTTGTATAAAGGGTTAATTTTTTAATAACTGAAAGGCCATTGTTCTTCCCCTCTGTTCCATTGTCGACACAAATAAAAGAGACCATGGGCTGGTTTTAGTTTCACCGGGTGTTACATTTATTTGTCCTTTCAGCGAACCCGGCGACTGTCTGAGACCGACGGCGCTGTCTGAGATAAGAGGAAATGCAGGATCAGAGCAGTTGCCAGGGTTCAGAGAAATTTCCCACCCTGTTCCCAGTGCAGATTATTCCTCAGAGCTGTGGATTTCGAAGAGCCAGGAGGGTAATAAGTGTGTGTGTGTGTGTGTGTGTGTGTGTGTGTGGGGGGGGAGTCCGTAAAACACTTATTAAATCGACTTAAAATACAAACTTTGTCAACAATTTAAAAAAAGTGCTTCAATCCTGAGATCATAAATCTCAGTCAACACATACTCTGCAGGGAAAAAACAAGCAAAAATATACAGCCAAATTCATGACATGTAAATATAAACAGTTTTTTGAGTCTGTGGCCAGATGATAGACTGAACCGTACACCATGTTCATTCAAACCTTTCCTATTTCATTTATTTTCATAACAGCAGCATATCTTGCTGCACAGCAACTGCTGTTTTCAGCACCACCAACAATAGTCTGAAACAAGGCGACAAGAGTCTGCAGCCACATCAGCTCCTTCACTCACTCCAAAAACAGTCTGTGCTGGAAAAATGTAGGAAGTATGAATGTGACATCACTCTATATTGCATGTTGGGACAATGGCTGAACTTTGTGATGAAATCAAGTTGTTATCTGACCCACTACAGATTTACTGCTTACCTTTGTTTTGTTTGGCTAAAAAGTCTGTTAATTCAGTCAAAATCAAAGCCTGTCTCCAAAAAGGCAGAAGCAAAGCATCGTGTGTGCACCGTGACAACACCCCAAGGTATCTGATGGAGCACATTTGATGCAAATGACCTGGGGTTTGATGGGATTTTGGGGGTTTCATGACATGCTGAAAATGAGCCACACTTACATAGCTGTCACTTACCTTTCTGTGCTTTTGTCAAAATTAAAGCTAAACACAGGTAAAGTGATTCCCCCCCCCCAACCTGGCAGTATAATTTGAGTATGCTGAATAGAAATGGATGGAGACATGATTTTACAGGTTCGTCCTTCAGTGCGTCCAGGTGAAGAATATATTTTAGGTTTTATAATCCAGTTCTTGCCTGCCAAGTTAACATAAATTCACATTCCCCGCTGACGTCCATTTTACGTGAAACTGCATTTAAATTCTACTTTTCTTACTCTGGCAGAGCGGAGTAAGGAAGCAATTAAAAAAGCCTCACACAGAAGGCTTCTTTGTCCTTTACCCTTTTGTAAAGTTCACCTGACAAATACTGGCCATACTGTATCTTTGGATTGTGTGATGTGTCCACTTAAAAAAGGGTCATTGTGGACAAAAGGCCTTGTGTTTTTCTGTCTTTGAATTTCCACTTCAGTGACACCAGTGTACCAGTCTGTGTTTGCCAGAGACGCCTGCATGTGATCAATTCCAAATGCAGTCAACTTCCAGGGAAAAAAAGGGGAATAGAAGGTGACAAGAGCAGCAGTAGGACCTCTGGTTTAATGCAAGTGCATGTTACTGATTTAAGTGTCCTTACAGTGAACTTTGTCCGTCTCAGTCTTTGTTCCTGTAATAAACAATGGAGCATTGTTACAAGGTGGGCGAGGCTTTGACTGAGCAGAGATCACAGGGGAGATGATGACATTGAAGTAGGCTTGATAAAAATACTGTAAGAAACACAGTGGACAGCAAATACGCCCACACACAGTGTGTCACCCGGGCAGTAATAAGTGCCAAATATCACGGACACGTCAAATTTCTTCACACTTCAAATTTAATGCACAAACTTTTTCATTTAATCTACATGTAGATTTTTGGTTTGAATGACTTTTAAAGGTGTTGAAGGGCAGGCATATGCACAGAATTCACACTTCATCAGTTTTTTAGATTACGAGGAGAAGTTAAAAGTAATCTGATTCATGTCTTGCCCTGTATGAGAATAGAACTCTTTAATTCTTCCAGTACTACACAAGCGGGATTTATGAGGGCTTCATTTGTCATTTTGACCAGATTTTATCCACACCGTGACAATTTTTATTCAAAAACTTTCATATGTCAATAACTTTATAGCAAAAGAGCAGAACCTTTTGTGTAAATGTATTGTTTAATTAGTTCATTATGTCATACAGTAAACCCTTTCCTCCACCACTTTGACTCTTTCTGTGTTGCATTTTTTCTCATTTCCAGCTGCTTTCTGCTCTTCGTCTCCTCTCATGCATGCACAGGTCGTTTAGCTCATTCATTAGTCATCCTTATCCTTTCGGCACCTCTTCACTCACATGTGTGCACATATGTGTGTGTGTGTGTGTTTGAGTGTGCGTGTGTGTTTTGCATTTCTATATGCAGTCTTTCCGCTGTGCACTTGTGCAGCAAATACGAGTCGGTGCGGCTTTCGGGGTGTTTGCATGTGTGCGTCTGTGTTATCTCATTGTGATCCAAAGGAATGGCGCAGCTGCCTGTTCAGCTGATTAGACTGTCAGAGTCACTTTGCCCATACTTTGCCAAAACAAATACACAGAAGTGCCGTGATACAGGGAGAGAGAAACATCCAGGCCACTTTACACACAGCTGTGCCAAGCAAAACACATCGGACCCCCGCTACAAGACCAGCAAGACAAGTGACTACTGACACAGGCACACACTTCCATTTGTGTAATTTAACATGCGGAAAACTTCATTTATTTAGTTTATTCATTAACCTCCATCCAGCGGATTATTTAACCTTTAAATTAAAACTAATACTGAAAACAATGTTCACCCTTAATCAGCGGACTAAAAGAGAGACTACAGATTCAATGTTAAAGACTGACCCACCTTCTTATAAATGAGGTGCTGGGATTCACAAGACAGTGAACACAACTTTGCTATTAGCAGTATATCCAGGTGTTTTCTGTTCCAGCTGTTTTGGTGGTTTGACCACTTAGGGGGCTAATATTTTGTGAGTAATGTTAGCAGTAATATGGATATGTGCGTTTTCATTGCTGACAGCAACTACAGTAAACCAGAATTCAATGAATGACAAAGTTGCATTCATAAATATAGGGCCCGACTTGTCTAGTAAAAACAACTCTATTGCTCTTATTGTTGGGAATGTGAAACCAACTACTGGTTACAACCAAGGGGCAACGTCTGAAGCTGAAAAATGAAGTGTTGAAATAAGCGCAGTTCCTCTACTTGCCATTTGAGGCTGGCTCCAAAACCCCCATAAACTCACATGTTAAGATGTCCAACTTTCAGCATTAAAAAGGATCGTTACAGCCTGCCTTAAACAAAAGGTCTGTACTACTGGATTTGGTCATTTCTTCATATAGTATAGATCTCTGTATCTTCCAGTGCATACACAGGTCGCTTAGCTCCTTCTGTTCTGTGGCTTCAGTGGTTATGAGAGTTTCTGCCTTTGTAATGACTCTGAAATGGGTGACATTTTTCTGTGATGCAATCATTGACAAGTGTCTCAATTAGCATCTCACAGGCTTCAACACTACTTAAAGTGATTAAACTGGACCTGTTCACGGTGTTTGTGTGCTGTTGAAACCTTTTGGAGGATTTTAATTTTGATTCAACTTCTAGGTTGGTGACTGCATCTACACTGTTACTTATCATTTAACTTTTACAAGACATTTCAGACTGAACGCCTTCAACCTCCCATATTTTTACAATCCTTTCTTTGTCAGGTTGACGACACAAATGGGTGTGTTTTCTCCACCAGTTAAATGAATGGATAGTGTCTCTTTGGGATTTTTCATTCTGATCCTAATCCTAAGAATAAAATAATAGGCTGCATGCAAAAATAACAGACAGGAACAAAAATTTGACTTTCAGTTTGAATTAGATCATCTGTCCCATTAAGATAAACAAAGGAAAAAAAAATCCCATTTTGTCCTTGATTGTTATAAATGTTTTGAAGAAGTGACGCCACATTAAAACATAAAATCATCTGTCCTGGACATTGAATCATCAAGTTTATTTGACTTGTCCGGGGTTTATTATTTAACATCAGATAAAATTTTGCGACACGGAGCTGTATAAAACACTTAACGTCTAAAAGTGTTTGGTCTCGCTTCAAACATCTTGGACAACTAGCAGACCTCATGTGACACCATGTTGTACTTGGCTATGTCCCCTCTGTCCAGTCAAATAATGACTGGGCTTCCTCTCTCACTATTCAACTCTCCCTCTGGGGGAAGTAAGCATGGGAATCACACTCTCCCATTTCATCTTTTGTTGCCTTTCATTCCTCTTCTGTTTTCGAATTTATCTTTTCTGGTTTTATTTGCTTTTGAAAATTACTGAATATTCGTCAGCCAAAGAGAAACAGTCTGAGAATGGAGGGAGATTAGAAGACAAGCGGGGAAGATAAAGCAAAAAAAAAAATAAAGACACAAGGATAGACGGAACGAGAGCTATTGTCTACAATTATAGCAATTATTACAGTTAAAGTTGATGTAAACTACCAATTAAAATGAGACAAATGGGGCAAAATGAGCAGAAAAAGCACAGGCAGTAAATTTAGCTTTCACTTAAAGAGCTCTAGTGAAGAGTCTGATCCAAAGGCAACACACATGAGAAGACTAGAACAGGTGATTTACAAGGAATCAATTTTTCATCATGCTTTCAAGCTTTTTAGTTCACTTGCAGTGCTGTTACACTGACAGGCATTTACTATTTTTCCCAACGGACATGAAAAATAACTCTTTTTAGGCCATGATGGCGAGCGGAAATGATTTAGCAAATTCCTTACTAAGCAAGTTTATTTTTTTAAGCTCCACAAAACACAAATCTTAAGTAAAAGTCAGCTTTAACTGAAAAATGGACCTTCAGGATCAATGAAGCTTGCTTTAACTCCCTGTATCTGCACATATACATTGAACTTTTTTATGTTTGAATGTTTGCTTGTGTTTCTGTCTCCCTGTCCACATATTTATGTTTTAGCTGGTGTTATTTGTTTTGATGGCTTCTATGTGTGCGTATAAGTGTGTGCCCGTGTCTGTGTGTGTGTGTGGTCTTGTATCTTTATGTCGTCACTGTAACATGTTGGTTTATTTTCACATCTATGACGCTGCCCAGGCAAGCTGTGTCACTCACCGGGGGGGACTTCAGTTTATGTTAGTCTTTAAGTGTGGGGGAGTAAGGGAGAGAGAGAAGGGGGAGACAAAGACACACAGACCTGAGACAAAAATTAGAGGTTCATTTAATGGGGATTATGATGCTCTTAACTGATGATAATTCACTAAATCATGGGTCATTTTTCTGAAGCAAGGAACGCGACACACGAGTTCTTCTTGAATGGCCCGATGAAACTTAATCTCATTGCACATGAGCATTAAAAATGCTTTTAGTGGTTTTTAAATGTTGTCTAAGACACGCCTGACCTCCAAGAAATATGAACATTACTGACACGGCCAATCATGAGGTTACACTGGTGGGATCGTTGACCAGAATGTTTCCAAATCCAATTCTTTGTTTTCATCTTTGAATAAAAGTATGAAATACAGTTGGGCTTGGCTAACACCAAAAGGCAATAACAGCATGTCCAATACTAATAGATTTAGTCAAAACACTGTCTGACAGTGCATTTTATTCCACTGAGAGCCAGCTGTTGTAAAATGAATCAAATATTTTCTCACAACATGTTGAAATTTTTGCGTAAAACATTGTTGACAGTCAGGCAACAAAGTGGCACCAAGAAAAAGAGAAGGGGGAGAGAATGGGGTGCCACTGGAGCGATAGAAAGAGTATGTATGTGCCCCCTAACTGAGATGAAACACCTATGAGGTCAAAGGTCATCCCACCCAGAGTCCAGGAACTGAGAGCCTGCCGCCTCAGTTCCTGGGAGAGGTCAAGCACTCAAATGGGTGTGTTTTCTCCACCAGTTTACAATTGGTTATATAAATGGACAGGCTCTCTTTGGTGCTGTCCATTCAGCCGGACTCGCTGACTACCTGACAGGAAACACTTGTAGTCTGAGTGGTGGTTTTAGACAGACACGCAAGCTGGAGAGCAGCTGGCGTCATGATATATTTTAGGAGAGAAGAAGTGATTTGTTTTTTGACATCCATACGACTGTTGCAGGCTGTTCCGCTCATTAAATACACACCTGGGCAGACACACATACGTGTGCAAACACAACTATCCTATCACAAAGTGCATCCCGTGGGGCAAATAAAACAGAAGGAGCAATGATTGCAAAGACAGGTGCACCACCTTCATCATCTTAAACTGGATAGCAACAGATGATTCAATGCACTTTAACAAAAAAAATGACACCTACAGTCCCTGTAGTTTCGTAACTGGCTATCTGAATCATTCCTGCAGGAAAAAAAACCCATAACCGCTTACTAAGAAGTGCTGAGTTCAAGTGTGTTGCTTAGTTGCACTGGGGGCAGAAACTCCTGCACTTCCCAGGAGGCTGCAGTATAAAACATGTGGCCTACATTTCTGCTCTGCTCCCAAATGCATCGCAACCCTTAACAAGGATTCTGCTGAACTGTTTCTACCTCCAGTGTTTGTTTCCCCAGTTTTGAGCCACGCAGACCACAGTATATTGTCTCTGAGCTAAATTATTTAACATGAACAGAGAAATATGTATTCCATTTTCCATGATGTGCCATAAAACCCAGAGTTCAAAAACCACACTCGGGATGACAGATCAGGGGGGAGGAAGAAAATGACACCGCTAAGGAGAACACACGCTGTGTCAAGCACCTAAATCCATAACAGAAAAGGAAAAATGCACTTCCTGTGCTTTATATGCACACACAAGCCACACACACAAATCAACACACATTCTACAAGGTTGGCACTCTCCCATCCCACTGTCTCATTTCCCTAACAGAGCGCTTTGCCAACATCCACCTCCCCCCTTCCCTAAAGACTGACCCTCTCCTGCTGGGCCCTACAGGGCAGCACACTGGGCAAGGATCTGTTCAAGTGCCGTTAAAGAGAGTCTGTCTTAATAGCTCCATTCATACATTCTTGTCCTTTAAGTGGCTCCAAGTCTGAGAGTCTGCAGAGGTTTCCACTCAGCTGAGCATCTGAGAGCCAGCCTGTGCATTTGAAAAGATGTATAGAGGGTTTAATGCTGCGGCTGAGTGGCCTGCAGAAAAACTCATGGTAGAGCTGCCTGTAGAGAATTAACATTGAACCTCAGGGATCTGTGCACAGACCCCAGTCAGTCTGAACTGTGTTTTTCTGAAAAGCCACATTGGCACCAACCCCATTTGCTCCATTAGACTGATTTCCTCCACAGCTTTGAGGCCACCCAGTCGTTCCTTGTATCATCTCATACATATACACTATTTCTTTTGTATGGTGCCATGCTTTTCTACTGAGAAGTAGTAAGGCCACCTACCTTTCATTATCATGTCAACTGTAAATTTTTGATTAACTGGCCTTTAGTCAGTGTTCATTTACTTAGTATTGACAAATTAATTTCAAATGAACATTTTAAGAGTCACTGGACAATATGTTTGATGACCAATGGAAAAGTGTGCAGAAAGTAACACCCATCTTTTTGAACTCTCTTACTATTTGGCTTGGTGGTTTGATTGTATATTACTGTCTTTCAGCAGTCTCAAAATATACATCATCGACAGTCATTTCCAGGAAAATTCAGGCCAATTGTATCTTTATATGTCCGACTTAAGCCTTGATTATACTTTCTGTACTTGTGAGTCTGCTGGGGTCTTCTTGGGTCCAAATGATATAAATTTCATCATCACACGGTGCGCAAAATGGTTGGTGGACCTCCACATGCCTGCCAATTTTTGTGTGGCCACAGACTCGTCCACTGAGGCTTTACATTTCATTGCAACAGCTACGTATGCACCCCAGGCAGAAGACTTTTAGTGGACGTCAAAGAAAACGTAAAAAGTAGAGCTGAAATGTAGGTCAGTGTAATGAAATATATTGATCCATGCCCGCTGCATGTGCATATAAACAAATTAGCGATCAGTAAAGTGTTTTTGTATGTGTATTTTAAAAAGAGAGAGAAGCAATAAAAGTTCTCAGCGTAACCTGCCAGAGTGCGTTACAGCATTCAGTGCTGTGATTGGTCAGTTATGTGGAGGTGAGAAGTCAGGCTCTTATTAAATTGTGATGTGAAATATATATTCAGAGTTTCTAAAGTTGCAGCTCAAACTGCTAATAACTACACAGTGCATAAAAAGCATGTATAATTTACAGTTCCCAAAAATGCAGAGTGAGTGCAGTTCACACTAAAATAGGAGTTTCCCACAACCGTGACAGCTGCACACCACAGAGCTTTCATCAGCAACCCCAGCTGATATATGTGTTTGCATGTCTGTGTTTTGAGGGGTTTGTGGCTGTATTTAGGTAACTGATTGTCAGTGCATGTTTTTCTATTTTCTGCTGAATGGTGGATGCAGTCAGATAATCAGCTGCCCAAGACAATCTGCAGATGTCCAGAGTTCTATAAGAAGCAGTAGCAGCCCACAGCCACCACCACCACCCGCAGCCCATCTTAAACCCTTCTTACCTCTCCTCTGTGCCCGACATAGATGAAGGCACACATGGGCTGGAAGGCACCAGTGCCACAAGCCAGGAGGTGCGTACGATTGTAGGGCTGCAGCAGGCGAACAAAGTTGGCACACTCTGTCTGCAAAGCACACAAACACACAGTCAGGTTAAAAATCTGTATTTCAAATATGTTAACAAACTGCAGACAAGCTGAGGGTACCAAAGAGAAACCAACAAGCTTATTGATACCAAATGTTGTCCTGAGCCCTGAGAAAGATGAAATGTGATAGCCTCCATCCAGGAGTGGTATCTGTGATTTTTGGATGTTCGCCAAAGCGATGATAAAGAAGGAAATTCATCATATTCAGGTCAAAGGAACTCATGAAACCCAAGAAAATCCTGGGAGCCCGTGTTAAAATGTGGTAGATAATTCTGGTGGTTTGGTATAAAACGTTTGCGGTTATGTAGAGGATAAGATGAAGAGTTCAGCAATAAATCTAAATTCAACTTTTGACAACAGCAACAAGAAAGAGAAGAGAAAAAATATAGAATCAGGAAGAGATCAAATCGGAAAGGAAGACTAGAAGCTGCTCCTGCTTTATCAGGCAGTCTGTAACTGAAGGAAATTCAGAAGAAATTCAAGTTAAAGGTCCTAAAAACAGAGATTGGTGACACATGACAGGAACAATAGAAGTAGTGACTAAGGAAATGAGTATTAAGACCTTTTTATGATACACAGAGTTGCAGAGGAAGCAGAGGGCATGACTACTTCCTCTTTCCTTTGTGTAACAAAGCAGCAGACAAAACGGGTGTCAGCCTGAGGAAAGAAAGGATCGGGCAGCGATCACTCGCAGGTCAAAGTCATCTGCACAATCAGTGCCTAAAGTGTGTGTGTGTGTGTGTCTGTGTCTGCATAAGCGTGCTTGACTGAGAGTTAGATACTAGAGTGTTGGTGAAGGTTTTTGTGTGTTGTGTGTCTATCTGCGTGTGCCATCTTGATCTCCACATGTGTGCATTTGCTAGTCTTTGTGTTTTTACAAGTGCATGTGTCGAGTAAATCTGCCATGCTGTGCATTTGGCCCCTGTCCCTCTCGATGCTGCAGTTGGACCTGAAACCGCCTCTGATCGTTTCCCCGAGTGCTTCGTTGCAGACCTGATGTAAACCATGTCACTGCAATAAGAGAAACAGTTTACATCATTATATTACTCTCCTCCACTGGATAATTTCTGTGTTTCAAACAAAACCAGGCAAGTGAAAAACAGAAAACGCATTTATATTAAAAATGTTTTCAGCAAATCTAAATGTACTACTGGTTTTTCGATGTACAAGCGTCTAGATTTCAAACATTCTGTTTCCAGTGAGGATGATGGGATATCATTGAGCCAGTTTGGCATAGCTTTTAAAGGTTTTCGGACACCGCGTCCCCTCAGTTATTTATCCTAAATTAGTGTTGTTTTACTTGCTTATAATTTATCTCCAGCCTGTTGGAATCGTCTTCTAAAGGGACAAAATTAAGACGTAAATTTAATTTTGTGGTTGTAAGAAGACAAACAGCACAGCCCACGTAGCCTATTGGAAATGAGTAGAAACCTTCCCCTCCTGCGTTTCTGTGCTTGTACTCGGGCAGTCATCTGAAGATCTGTGTGGCCCTGAGAAAAGAGCGAATTGAAATGTTGAAAAGAGGAAATATGTCTCTCCCACTCTGGGACGTTTGGTTTCACAGTTCTGTGTGGGCTTACTGGGATTAAGTGGCAATAAAGGGAGTGGTGTTTAACAGAAAATGAAGATGTTTGATTACTAAATCTGGTTTTGTCTCACTGGGAGATCTCGGGGAGTAGTCGTAACAACGGCCAGGGCTGAAATTTACCACATAAAAAGTCATGGTTAGGGCAAGATGGTGAAAACAAAAGCATGTAATGTGCTCGTATTAACCTTTAATTAACAAGAGAAGGTTGCCGCCCTCCAAAATGTGTTCTCAGCAACAGTGCTTCCACACTTAAAGATCTGAAATTACCCACAGAAACCACATTTGTGTAACCTGGTATTTGGAAAGAAGAATGTACAGCATTTTAGACAGTGACCTTTTAATCTTTTGCTCTGAGACAAAAGTATCATTAACATAAGCAAATAAGATCCCTGCCAAATCTCTGGCAGAGCTTTGCAATTTGCAGCACTAAACCTCTTTTCCCACTGAATAAGGTTATTAATTTGGATCATACAGGAGTAAAGCAGTTTACTTTCATTAATAGTACAAGATTTCAAAGTGACAGTGAAACATTTGCAGGGTGCTACTGGAAAGAGAAACCTTTTCTTAGTTTTATTTGACATCTACCTTCCTACTTGTAGTGTGCACAATATACTATATTTAACATATTTTGCTATATTTAACATATTTTTCAGTCAATTTGAAGTAAAAAAACAGAAGTTGAAGAAACAAAGAAAGGTGAATGGAGACCAACTATGTTTAAACTAACTAAAAGATAGAATTGCAATCAGAAATGTATCTCCTGGGCTTATTGTGGCATGTACTTTGCTATTATGTTTAATCCTGGAAGGTCAGTTATGCACTGTGTGGTCGTCCAGGGTTATTTTTTTGCCAATAATACCTCATTTTGGAAGAGGGGATCACATTTGAGGAGGACTGCTTGAAAGTTTGAGGCACCAGTGAGATGCTGATTGGAGAAATTTAATTTTGCAGTCACTGGTCCATTAATTACCCGTGTCCTTGGAACACAAAGCTACAGCTAACATGGAGCAAACCACAGAGAAAGCTCCAGCAGCAGCCAAATATGTTTGAGGATGACTGACCCGGGTAGGGAGAGGCAGGTTTGGACATGGAGAGCAGTTTCCAGTATAAACAGCCAATGTTCAACAGAAAGAAATCTGTTATTCTGTAATACTAACAGGAAGTGAGGACCAACACATTTGTACACACGCACACGCACGCACACACATGCACACAAATATGCGCATGTATAACGCTACAGTGAACAGGACCTCCTACATAAATACAGACACACAAAAACACTGTGCAGGCAGTTCAAAGCTGGACAGCTGAATGGTGTGTTCAAGTCTTTGGTCTCAGTTGCTGTTTGATCCTCAAAGAAACGACTTTTCTCGATTGAGCAATGAAAGCACTCAGTCAAGACACGAAACTCCTGTGTGGAGACCTTTGTGGCTTCTTGGAGAACTTAAAAGTCATTCTGAACAGTTACAGACATTTGGTGCATCTTATTGAGATTTATATTAACACAAACAATGAAACGCAATTTTGCAGAAGCTCCAATCTGGAGGCCAAAGGCTTTGATGTTATCATAGCTTGGGAGTCTGAGCGCATTATTTATCAAACGTTTATTTATTTTTTAAAACCCAGAATTCTTTATGCTTGGGATCTTGACATAATCAGGTCTTTCTACAAGAAATGTTGGAATACTGACACTATCAGGGCTGCCATTAAAGAAAAAAAGCAGAGCAGTGAGTGCACAATTGATTTTTGGAGCCTACATAAAGAATTCATGCTTCAAATATGCACGCTCAGATGTCAACTTTGCAATCCTAACACCCGTGTTCTTGATCTCAGTGATTTAATCCCTGGAAAGCTTTGTTTGTGCACCATAGGAACAACACTGTGACAATTCCTGGCAGCGATGAATTGATTTGATCATCAACCCAGCGGCAAGTGGAGGAAAATTTAAAACAAGACACTACATGTTTAGCAGAAGCTGCTGTCCGCCTCCCTTCCCTTCTGCCTGGTATTTATTTGTGTGAGCTGTGATTAATGGTGGTGAAGGCCATGAGGTTGTGATTCTGGGAGGAAACACTATCAGTAACAACATGTTTTAGGTGGTAGGCACGTGTCAGTAGAACAGTATGGAGACAGACTTTCATTAAGGAGATAAGATAAACACATTTATTTATTTCCACCGAGTTTCAGTGTCATGATGTCAGGATGTGGATGCTGAAGATATTCATTCTACTGCAATGTGCTGAGAAGGAAAACTGCATTTCATTGCTTTTTTTACTTTGTGTAACAAGGATTATTCCAAAGATTAAAATACATTCTCTATAAATTATGAACTGTATTTTTAACCTGATTTTCCTCAGTGTGATTGGACCTTTCTCCCTAAATCACCAAACAGCCACACACTAAAGTCCAAAGACCTTTCACCTTTCAACCTTTATCGCTTTCTGACAATAACCGTATAAGTTGTAACACATGCGCCTGTGTGTGTGTGTGTTCAGTGTGTATGTCTTTTGCTTTGTAGATTATATAGGACGCCGCAGTAATCCATCTCATTTGACACCAAAAAAAGCCCAGAAACACACAGTAAAGGAGATATGTGAAGGAATGCATAAAGGTGGCGGTGCAGTTTAACAAAAACTGTCAAATATCTCATTTATTTCCCGTGTAGGGAAACACACAATCAATACGGCTCCTTTGGTACCAGTAAGGTAAAGTTTCACACAGCTGGTTTTCAGACCTGTGTAATAATGGATCGTGACATCACTTCTCCACTAAAGAGAGTACAGTAGCGCACACACATCCAGCACCGTATGAGCGGCCTGTAGAGGAAACACCTAATAAAGGTGATATAAGACACCATGACACACCTGCCACTTCAAACACAGAGACTACACATACTTACAGACACACACATAATATCTAACCACTTCCAGATGGAGGGGCTGTCAAACTCCTTGCCATAAGCACAAAAGGGTACAAAAATTGCTGTGCTTTTATAACTCTTACACTATGTGTTCATTTTGGCGTGTGTTTGTGTGTTTGTGTGTGTCTGAGTGTGTGTGTTAACCAACAGTACCATTTGCTTCTCCAACTGGAACCAAATGCAACGATGTCTCATTAAATCAACCACACTCTAATAAACTTGCCTCCTTCCTTCCTCCAGTCCTTTCTTTCCTACTTCCTTACATCCTTCCTTCCAAAAAAGCACTGAGTTGATCTAAAGTTGCTTAGAACTTATGACATGATGCCATTTGGATAATAAGCTTTCTTGCTTGAAATAATCTTTTCTTTATTTCAATCAAATTCAGTTTGATATATTATTGTTAATTTCCTCTGTCATCATTTTTCTTTTGTATTTAAAGATGATTGTTAGCAGCTCATGTGTCCTGCTGCCAGTCAGATTTTTAAATCCAATAAACTTTGCCAGGATCAGCTCTGAAACCAGTTTATGACTTCTATCATCGTAACTTATGGATGGGGGAAAAGGCACGGTCAGGATCCTGTTTCTTGACTTTTCCAGTGCCTTTAATACCATCCGGCCCTGTATGCTTCAGGAAAAACTGAACAGGATGGAGGTGGACCCCTGCCTGGTGGCTTGGATCTCCGACTACCTCACCGACAGACCACAGTACGTCAGGCTGAAGGACATCACGTCTGACACAGTGGTCAGCAGCACAGGAGCACCACAGGGAACTGTGCTGTCCCCTCTTCTCTTCACCCTGTACACCTCTGACTTCTGCTACAACTCTGAATTATGCCACATTCAGAAGTTTGCAGACGACACAGCCATCATGGGGTGTATCTGGGATGATCAGGAAGAGGAGTACAGAAGTCTGGTGAGGAACTTTGTCGCATGGAGTCACACAAACCACCTGCAACTCAACACCTCAAAGACTAAGGAACTGGTTGTGGACTTCGGGAGGTCTAGAGCAGGTCCACTGCCGGTTCAGATAGAGGGGGAGGAGGTGGAGGTGGTCAACAAGTACAAGTACCTCGGGCTGTGGGTGGACAATAAACTGGACTGGTCATGCAACACAGAGCACCTGTATAAAAAAGCCCAAAGCCGACTGTACTTCCTCAGGAGGCTGAGGTCTTTTAACATCTGCAGGAAGCTCCTGAGGATGTTTTACCAGTCGGTGGTTGCTGGAGTACTTTTCTATGCTGTGGTGTGCTGGGGGAGCAGCACAGCAAAGAAGGACTCATCCAGGCTGGAGAAACTGATCAGGAGGGCTAGCTCTGTGGTCGGCATGAAGCTGGACACTCTGGTGACAGTGGCAGAGAAAAGGACATTAAAGAAACTGATGGACATTATGGACAATGCCAGGCATCCTCTGCACACGGCCATTAACAACCAGAAGAGTCTGTTCAGTGACAGGTTGCTTCTCCCAAAGACAAGAACTAACAGACTTAAAAACTCCTTTGTCCCACACGCCATCAGACTGTTTAACTCCTCTCTGGAGGGGAGAGGGAGGGGAAACAGGAGGACAAAGGAGGGAACAACTAAGCTGTAGTGCCTCTTCACCTCACTGTGCAATACCTTTTGTGCAATACTTTTGTAAATAGTCAACAGTGCAATAGACTCAATACTTGAAATGTGCAATTCACTTGTATTTTTATTTTTATTCCTATTTATTCTATTTATCCCCTTCGTATATTTTATTTATATTGTCTCTGTATTTATATATATGTGTGTGTGTATAACTCTGTAACTTCTGTCGGTGCTGTGCTTTTTTGGAAATCGAATTTCCCAGAGGAACCCACCCGAGGGATTAATAAAGTTCTATCTTATCTTATCTTATCTTATCTTATGACTTCCTTCCTTTCAATTTAAAAAAATCAAATGTTTAGTTGAGCAGAAACACGGAGAGACAGACAACTGTTCACACTCACAGTCACAATGTGAACAATCTAAAATCACCAGCTAATCTAACCCTTTGAACTGCATGTCTGTGGACTGTGGAGATCCCATTTTTCTATGTTAAAATGTATTGACTCTTCTTATTAAAGATGTGTTACATTCAGTCACATATTTCATGTTTATATTTATGCAATAATGCTTTAGTTTAGGATCATTTTCAAAATAAATAGATTTCATAATGGACATTTTCCTAATATTAATAACATACTGATATGTTTTCATTTTTAAACCCAATGTTAAACCCGAGTGCTACATTTCCTTGACTGTAGGTAGTTGACTATAGGTTTAAACACATATATGTGGATGAGAAATGTCCTTCCAGCTTTGGGCTTCTGTGTCAGCGCCCAGATAGTAAATCACTATGTTTTTCCCTCCTCCTTCTCCTCCTACCTCTCTATATTCCTACTTCCCTGGCATCCTTCACTGAAGTCTTTATTAAGAGCTCTAATGAACAACAAAAATCTTTTCCCTCAACTTCCCTCTGATGTAGACTTCAATACAGAGAAACTTGTTTGGTTCCTAACTCATTAAAATGCTTACTTTTAATAGTTTACTATCTTTTAAGGCAAAATATGACTTGCCTTAAGGCAGGAAACTGCAGTGTCAGCACAACACAACATGGCACCAAACTGTCAAGCTATCCCATTTACTGCACACTTAGTAGCCCTAGAGGAACGCTTTGCTCCTCCCTTCATAACACACCATTTGAGGACTGCTGTTAATGAAAAGCATTGTAAATATTTTGCATCCTAGTTTTCAAACCTAATAAAATCTTGTTTTAAACTAAACAAAATGTAAACCCAACTGAACTCTGAATGCAGGATTTGGATCGTGAGCCTTCAGAATCATTTGGAGCCTAAAGTCAAACTTGGGAAGCTGGAGAGAGCCATCCCTCTGTCATAGTGGAGGCAGTTTATTGAATAAAGAGCTTCTGAGCACCATGAGCCAACTCAGGCACATTTATGGAGAGGTTCTGATGAGATTTTTGGCAGCAATGCACAGTCAGAGTCCAAGTTTCTGGAAACAAGGATAAGACTCTAAAGGTGGACATCAAAACTTTATAGGGAATAACCAGCAGCTTGGAAGACGTGCACAGGTCAGGTAATCCCTGAAGAATGGAAACGTGAGAGGAATTAAAGGGAAGGTGAGGCAGGACTGGGCATGAAAGTGTCAAGACCATGAATGCTCTAAACTCTAGCTCTTTGGGTATGTTTGAACCACGCTGATGGACGTAGCCAAACTGACAACACCCATTTAAAGCCAGCCAGGCAACAGAGACGCCCCCAAGTGTCCATTTGAAGAACAAAAGTGGAAACAAAGGAGACAGAAAAAACACTGGATGTAGTCGTGCCTTTTGAAGCGCTCATTTTGACAAAAAATAAGTTTGCCATTAAATCACCATATTGCAATGAAAATTAAAATAGCCATGTTAAAACAAGCAGATATTAACAATGTTAAAAAGCTACCTGTGGGTCCTTCCCTGTCTGAATGCAGTCTTCTCTGTTGCCAGGTAATGGAGGCCAGAAGATCTATGAGAAAACGGGGACACAGAAAAATTAGTTTGATGATTAATGACCTCATAACTATCAAATACTGTAATGCAAAGAACCGCCTTACTCAGCCATACTGCCAAATGTCATTTTTTCTTGGAGCGACTTTGGTGGGATAGAACAGAAATATCAGTCATTGAGTCGTTAAATGCAAATTATCTTCCTCAAAAATTCAACTTTTGTAGCAGTTAGAAGCAAATTGAGGAGAAAAGCTCATCCACAAATGATGAAACAAGGCTTTCCAGTGGGCAGCCAAAGATGTTAGGCGTTAACTTTTGGCTTGTAAAGCTGAAACCCTGTGTGTGACAAGGCAAAAATGTACTTTCCACTCCAACACCAGAAGCCAGAGCCACACACTGAATCATAACTATCACAAGAAATAAATGAAAAACATCAAAAACTGAGCTATATAAAGTTTTTCTTTCAAGCCACGCAGATGATTTGGTTTGAATTTTCCCCAAGTTTTTGATATGACAGTGAAAGAAGGTCCTTTTGAGGCCCTCACAGTAAAACAAACGCATTTATAATGATCAACAGCAATGTCTTCTTAGTGACGATGCAAGGCCAAAGGCTTGTGGAAAGAAATGCTTCTGATGAATGATGTAATGCTCTGTGTGTCATTGTCCCTCTCCTCTACTTCCACAGCGCTGAACAATCTTTAGACCACAATGTAAGTCTTTTGGTTGAAATTTTCCATTCGCTTGGTCCGAAGAGCAAATCTTGCATGTACTGTACATAGGCTACACTAACATACTACACAGATGTCTGAAAGATTTCAAGACTTTCTTTTTCTGTGCCAAGACAGGAAATTAGATTTCTGGCTATAGATAAGCAGGGAGAAAAGTGTTCAGCCACCTTAAGAGTATCATTTCAACACCATCTGGAGCTATAATAAAACACAAGTTCTCACAGCATAGATTAGGAAACTCCCAGAGTCTTCCTCTCAGTCTGCAAATTGGATAATCCAATGAGGTGAATCTCAGAGAAGCATGAGGTAAAATTTGGACTTTAAACAATGGGGCTAGTTTTCACACTGCCACTGAAGAGAAAAGCCCAAGTCGGTTTGAGCTGAGCTTAAGTGGGGTGTGTAAAGTCATAGTGTTTGTGTACTACCACGAGTTTCTCTGAGACAATAAGTCTTTGTCTGATCTAACAGGAAACTGCCTTAGCGGGATGTTAGCAACCGGAGGGGAAAACAAATGGTCCCGACTTGCTTCAGCATGTCTGATTGCGCTCAGCGCGTGGATGAACAGCATGTGCACATGCACTGAGTGCCACTGCGAAAGTCACTGTTATCAAAGAGCATTATGTTGATGGATGTTTATCATAATGAAAAACTAAATTGATGCACATTGTTTAGCACTGGGATCCATAAAGAAAGCCTTTTGGTCTCCTAGATGAAGGTTTAGCGCTTTGTAAACTAGCCGTCCATCCCAACTACCTCCTGGAGCTGTTCCGAAATAGTGTGCTTCATTTAGTTTAAACAAATCCAGCCAGTGTGTACACTGCAGCTGAACGTAGATGGAAACTGTTTAGTTGAGCAGAAACATGAATTCTCACCACAGCCGTGTGAGTGGTGACACGCTTCATCCAATTCTTTTCCAGCTTCCTAATCAAGAATGTATTGGAGACAAATCTTAGTATGAAATGGACACTATTGCTGATTCATTTGTCATTTACAACTCCACAAGCTGGCTTGCAATGGTAGAAATCAACTGGAAACAATGTATTCTGTGGATCAGGCTAAAGTTTGGCTTGATTATGGTCTGTTTCAACATTTTTTAATATATACACAGTCAAGAGGGTCTTAAAGTGCTCCTTAATTTTGAGACCATAAATGCCAGATGTATGCATTTTATTGTTTTATTCATCAAACACAACACGTTTTATGTGCTGTATGTAGCTTTTTTTTGCATTTATGCACAAAATAATCTGACATCTCTGCATAGCAACACAGAGCCAAGGCAAGATGTAAATGGAAACTTGATTTAAATACTAAAAGAAAACATTACGAGTCCTTTAAAACCTGCTCAGTATTTAAATCGTCTCTCTAAGAAGATTTAAATACTGATTTAAATGTCAACACAACCACCACTTTTATCAACACATCACGTTTTACGCTGTGCTCTTTTCGGGCCAAAGAGATCACTCTTTGGGTTAGATGCCATCTCCACAATCTCCAAGGAAACACACAATATACACTGTAGTGTGTAACCAAAAACTCAGCAAAGTAAACCAGTTGTCTAAACTTGCTGAAAAACAATGTTTTTGACAGCCAGCCACATTTTCAAGCCAGAAAAGCAAGAGTGAAGATTTCATATACATTTTTCAAAGACGGGATATCAAATACCAATCAAACGTGTTTATCTTTTCGCATGGAGCAAGTGGAATATTTATTCGATCACGTGAAACATTTAGATGTACTAAATCATTATTTGTTTTAGTTTTCCCTTGGTAATTATCATTACGGAAATTTTTCCACTTTCCTGATGTGATTCAAACCGTAGTGGAGCCAGTTCTGGGCTGACACATGCAACATGGACCGAGTTAATGCCATCTGATTTTTATTCGACTAAAGCCTTGAGTTTAGAATTAAATCACCCTGCATTACTGCACTGCTGGTCAGATTTATAGAGGGCACCAAACTGGGATTATATAACAGATATATACTGTAGACTTTTATGGGCAAAGATTAAGTTGAAAAGCTACAATATGCAGTACTATGAAAAAGTCTTCCTTGTAATTTCTTTAGGTAGTCTTCATGAATAGTTTCAAAGCTCTTCTTTGGATGTTTCTGCTTTTTGTTCTGTTCTTTGTCAAGATGATCCCACACTGCTTCAACACTGTTGAGGTCCGGGCTCTGGGGAGGCCCTTAACTGGTAGTGTTCCACTGTGTGTTTTTCTATCCAGGTATGCTTTTACTGCATTGGCAATGTGTTTCCCAATGGTTTTGCATGGTGGATCAAACTCTGATGCCACTTTTCTGTTTTAATATTTCCATCAATTTTGATAAGATCTCCAAAATCACTGAAATGGAGCCCCAAACCATGCCAGAGCCTTCACAGTGTTTTACAGATGGTTATAGACACTTACTGTTGTACCTCTTTCCTGACCTCCGACTGAGGATGACTTGAACGAAAACGTTCAAATTTGGATTCATCGCTCTATAAGACCTGTTGGCACTGATTTTCAATCTGCCTGTTGTGTAGTTTGGCATACCTCAGCCTTTTCTCCCAGTTTCCCTTCCTTAAGAATGACTTCTTGACAGCCACCCTTCCACTGAGACCATGTCTGATGAAGCTTAAGTAAACAGTAGATGGACCACCAGATGGGCCAGACATAGCTCCCATATTCTGTTTCAGGTCCTTGGAGGTATTTTTTTCCCTTTTTGTTAAGGGCGTGACTTTCATACCGTTCATCTGCTGTAGATCTTTTTTGGTCCTCCACTTGTCCAGGATACTTTAGATTTAAGAAAATACTGTACACTGTGCTGAAAGACGGCAAGTTTCAGCTAATAGCTCTCCTTGAATCTCGTTGTTGGAGCAGTTGACTGAGTTCTTCTCACATTTAAGTAAAATTTGTAAGATCACTATTCAGACCAAACTTTTAATTGTAACTTTTGGATTTTTTCACCATATTTGGGAAGATCTTTGCACACTCATGCATGCTGAGGGAAACATTTGGCAGGTTAAATGAGAAAGGGGTGCATATTAAACTGACTAGCTAAACTAAGAAGGATGTGATTTTACAGCATGATGTAAAATCATGTTGTAAAAAGGGATAAGCTGTGGGACATGCTGTGCTTCTGGAGTTAGGCATACTTTCTCTTAGCGATGCTCCCTCATGTGAGGACAAACTAAAGTTGAAGTTAAACAAAATTTCTTTCTTCGAGTGCTGGTTTATGGATGATTTGGCAGATGTCCTTAATCTTGTAAAAATTTCTTTTACTGAACTCACAATGGCCGGCTCCTTTAGAAACATGGTTGTTAAACCTCACACCGCTCACAGCGCACTTTGTCGGCAAACACCGTGTGTGATCACGAGCCAAGACAGAGAGCTGTGAGAGAATGCGAGAGAGGGATGGAAAATTAAGAGGTAGATACGGTGAGCGACATCTGGCTTCCTGCGTACTTAAATTCCCCATTCACCCATTCACTTCATGTCATCAGTCTCTCTGACCCATGTACACGCACCGCTGTTCTTAGCTAAGTGCTGTAGCACACCGGGGACTTTGGTTTGAAAGGGTTGTTTTTGTTCACTATGTACTAGAAACCAGTTTAATGGAACACAGAGTAAACTGGACATCCTAGTGGAAATTTAAATATTGATGCAAATTTGCAGTACATTCTTGCTCCAAAGTAACACAGTTAGATGAAATTATATCCTGTTTGAACCTAAACTCACACATTTCCCTGATGACAAATTCTTCTAATAAAAACTGTCTGAAACCTTATAGGATGCAGCTGAAAGGTATAATAACAAATCACAGCAAAACCCCATATGGATTTACTGTTCCAGAGCATAAATACTAATAAAACCTAGATTACACTCTAGTATGAAATGCATTTTTTTTCAATAATTTTTAACATATTCAGTCTGTTTGACTTAAACTAATCAGTGATTGTTCTCAACTTAATCTAGACTGTGAATTAGATACTTTCTTTTAATATAAAAAAAGATAAATTTTCAATTTTAATTATGATAAAGGCAATAGAACATCTCTTCTTTTTGTTTTGGTCAGACTCTCAGTCTGTGATAAATCTGCAGTGAGGTTCCTGGTTTATAATTTACCTTTCAATTCTCTTTGCTGTTACAGTGTTTAACAAACCTTAATGACAAACCGGTGCTGAAATTAAAAGCAAAGCAGACAGAAATACGATGTTTGATTTATGGGTAGCTGCATTTTTACAGGTGTTCCTTTACTGGGAAGGGTAGAAATGAAGTGTAGTTTAGAGGATACCTGTATATAACACAAGAAGTGCAAAAGGTAATGTAAAAGTAAAGAAAACAGCGAAAACCCCAATAATCTTATGACTCCCTATAAGCACTTTAGCAACAGTGGGAAGAAAGAACTCCCTTTTAACAGGAAGAAAACTCCAGTGGAATCAGGCTCACTGAGTTGAGGGTGATGGGAGGAAGACTTTTCAGTTTGATGCAATACCAGTAATATTAAATGAAATGTCTGTTGCCATATTTGTAGCTGATTTGTAACAGAACACTTAAACAGATGTTCTACAAGGAAGGAATTCTGATAAAATGTTAAATCCTCCATCTGTCTCTTCAAGTCATAAATCATCTTTCTACAGGGTGAAACCACTTGAAGCACAGTGTCCACAACCTAAATCAAAATAAAATGACAAATGTAGACTGTGCAGTAAAAAAAACTTTTACTGTGCATCAATCATCGAAGCAGAGCTCTGCATACTCAGAAAAAATATATAAAACACATAATTTTTACCTCTTTCGATTCACTGCTAACAGGTCCCAGCGTGAGAGAGTACAGGACGTCTTTCCCGCCCAGGAATAAACGGTCACGGTATTCATCCAGGAAGACAGCGGTAACAGAGAGGTGGCCATGATGACCGCTGAAGATGGATGACCTGTTGGTGGACAGCAGGTCTGCAAAGAGAGCAAGGCATTAGTGACAGCAGAAAACATGGAGGAGTGCAGACTAAAAAATAGAACAAAGGCTGTAATATTTTTGGGTGCGCTATTGTCACGGCCCTGCTATTGTGCATTCTGAAAAAATGCACTTTTTGCATTATATTTGCTGTATTTTGTATGGGATTCAAAACTTTAGTGTCAATTCATTTCACTGAAATCAAATTACTTCACTGAAGTAGTTCTTGTAGTTAAAACACAGCACTAAAACAATAAGAGGAAATGTTAAATATTAACATGATGCAGTACTGCAGAAATTCATGATACTAAAAGTAAAAGTACCATGGTAACGAATATGGAGCGATTTGGCAGCAGCTTCAAAGAGGTTCTTGCAATAACTCTGCAGGCTAGGTGCAGACTGAGGTGAACTCGAGTTCAGCTAGACACAGGGTGTCTTCTCTTCACACACACATACACTGCATATTGATGCACGTATACGCCACAAAAACCAAACACAAAACCCAACTGCCTGGAAGTCTCTGACAACTTTGACATCTTCTACTCTCTCACCCAAACACGTCTTATTTTTTCCCACTTTTTCTTTGTTTCTGTTCATCTTTATCGCCCGCCACCTTACTTTCTTTCTGTCTAGGTATGAAAATGAGGAGAGAAATGTGTGTGTGTGTGTGTGTGTGTGTGTGTGTGTGTGTGTGTGTGTGTGTGTGTGTGTGTGTGTGTGTGTGTGTGTGTGTGTGTGAACACGTCGCTGGTATGTCAGACTCTCAGCGGAGGAGTCAGCTCGGGCTGAATCGACTTTTCGTTTGTCTCTCATCACTCATCTGTCACATCGGTTATTTCTCTCCTCATTTTCACTCAGCACAATACACACTGACTAGCATGCACAAACACAGAGAGTGAGAGGGGGAGCCCAAGTCACTCGCCACTCAGCGTGAGTACTGACTGAGTGAGGCAGGAGGGTCCTATGTACCAGTGATACCTTGTCCATCACTGGGGCCATGTACACACAATGGAGCTGTTTTTATAAGAAATCAGCATTTTTCCACATACATAAGCATGAACACTTTTCAGCAGTGCTGCAAGTATGCTTTACTTTCTCAGGTATTATTTCATCACTTATCCACCATTTATTTGTTTTAGCTCACACTCTCATAAAGGCCTTCCAAAGAGGTTTCCACTGATATTGACATTCATTTCATCCTGTGTCTTTGCTGAACAGCCAAAAGTTTGGCTGATTAATGAGAAAATTGCCAAGCAATAGCAATATAAGGTAGGGAGAGAGGAAGTTAGACAAAGTTAGAGAAAGAAAGAAATAATTGGTAAGAGAAGGAATGCAGACATTGAAGAGTTCAGCAACTGGTAAGAGTCTGAAAATAATTAGAAGGCAGACAGACAAAGAGAGCAGTACGACTGATTGATTTCTTGAAACTGGCAGGGCTGAAAAAAATATGCTGGAGAGACAGAAGGAAAGATAACCGACAGTAGCTGAAGCTCAGCAGTCTCTTCCACCCTCTGCAACTTTTACATCTGCCACACAGAGATCCTCCGCACTGTTGCTTTGCTTATTTTCACAAACCAAGCATTTCCAGGGACAGCTTCAACTCAGAGATGAAGCTGTTAAGCTTCTTAACAAGCATAACCCCAGAGCCACGTGGCTGCTGCACTTGAACTGGACTTTATAATTAAAGAATTTATGTAAGGCTTTATGTTATAAAATTGTGTATTTTCTAATCAGGGGCAGAATTAATTTATAGCCTGGCTGCTGACAACATTACTATCTCTTATAGACAGAGAATAGCATTTATCAGTCTTGTGTTTTCTCAAAAGTCCGACATGTTTTGCATCATTAAATCCAAACTCTTCTTTTTTCTTCTTTCTCAATATGAAGTGCGTGCAGTTCTGAGCCATTTGTTTTCCACAGCACAATCGGATTCATTCTGTTTCCACCTACATGCACACAAACCCACTCAGACTGAAAGCAGCCTTTCTCCCTCCCGTTGTTTCTCATAAATTACTCGATTGTATACACAAATCTTCCTCAAACCAAAGCAAAAATGCAGCGACATAAATACCAGAGCGCACATACACAGAGACACCAGCAAGCACACCCAAACAGAGAGGAAAGGTGAGCTGACAGCTTCCATCTGTAGCTTGTTATCACTCTAGCAGCTCATCACCTCAGTGTGGAAATCACGCCAGTGTCTCACCTCTCACCAACCTCTCCCCCTCTCTCTTCCCTGCTCTCTATCCAGCTTCACCTCACCTCTTCTGCGTCTCCACCACACTCAGTCTCTTGTCTATCCATCTTTAATGTCCTTACTTGAAGTCATTTTTGAATAATAGAGTCTTAAGTTTCATCTCTTGTTTCTTTCTGTCTTCCTGTCCCTTTTGCTACTTGATCTTTATTCCTTGTCTCTCTTCTTTTTATCCATCTTTTTGTGCAGTCTATATATACATCCACAAATTCATGACAGCATCCATAGTGAAACATCTGTCTTCAATGTGCATTATTTCCCTAAAAGCAGTCAGCCAGTGCTGCACTGACAAACAGCAGATGTGCCAAAGCAAAGCGACACGCAAATGAGCATCTGGTTTCACTGTGTCAACCCTCACGCAGTCTCACCCGCTGCAAAGATGTGTTTGCAATAATTTATTATTGATTTGTTTACATTTCACTCTTCTGCACAATCGGTCTAAGGCATGCCCTGGTGTTTGTCAAATCTACACGTCAGACGTGTGGACTTTGCAATCTCATTCACTGCTCCTGTTTTGCATACTACTCTTTGATCCAGGAGCCTGTGCAGTGAAGGAAAGAGCATGAAAAGGAGGAGAAGTGAGGTAAAATTGAGGGCACCACCACTGCCTGAATAGATTTTAATTTGGTTCTTAACTAGGAGGTATCACATGTTCTGCTGAGAAAACTTATCTGCAACTGTTTTTTCCATCATGTTAAGCAGTATGGCCTCTCCGTGTGGAGTTTGCATTACCTGCGTGGGTGTCTCTCTGATGTCCAAAGGCATGCACGTTTGGCTATCTGGGGGCTCTAAATTACATGTAGAAGTGAAAATTGTGTGTCCAGATTGGATCCTACTTCATGTCCAATACACGCTGGAGAATGGATGGATGAACTATGACTAGACCACTAATAATGCTGCCAACTTGCAGACTCCCTCAGAGCAGTGGTCGGATTTTGCGGTCAGACTGAGGTTGAAAGGCTGAAACACAAAAAGTAACTGGACCTGGACAATCAAATGAAATGAATGAAACCAAGAAGTTAAAAAAGTTGGGGAGATTAATGACACACTATTAAGCAATTTTTCTTTTAAGGTTAAAAAAAGACACTAAAATTCGGTAATTGTGGATTAGGAGTACATGCAGTATTGTGCAAAAGTCTTAAGATGTCACTTTCACATACTGCTCTTCTGCTATATTTGAACTTTTAGGTCTGGAACTTCTTCTTTTGTCCCCTTTGTTTAAGGAAACCACACTGAGATATGCCAAAAGAGCCATGAAATCTTTGGGAATCAGCTTGTTGGTGCAAAAATACTGTTTTACGCCTGTCCAACTCTGTTATCTTTGTCATGTTTCATTAATTTTAATGATGAAAAGGGAACAGAATTTGTGATAGTGATGTGGCAGGCTAGTAAAAGCAAAGGGTCTAAAGATACAATTTAAAATTTGTTCTTTGCTAACTTGTCTCTTATGTGCAGACACAACACACAACACGGAGGGTACATCCCATGGGTTGTATGCTTTAATGATTCAAAAGTAAGTGCTAAATGGCTTTACAAACCAGAAATGTTTCTCTGAAAATAGGCAAGTTAATGATGAGACTGAAAATGAGTGAGCTGTGATCTTGAGCGGTGTCTTAAGACTTCTGTGCAGCACTGTATGTTGCTGTGTGGGTCACTGATGTCTGGTGCCACAAAGTTTGCTTAAAATTTTAAAATATTGCCAAACAAGTGAATAACAATGAAAAGAAGCTTTCATGTGCAGCAAATATGCCTTTTTTCAATGAGTACCTGTACAACTTATTATCACACACACCATATTTAAAGAGTGTCTATGCAAAGTCGCAATATTTAGGAGGGATTATTAACACAAAATCTCAATGGTAAACCTAAGAGTCAGTGTTTTATTGCCAGCAACACACACTTCTGTCTGCACTGTCCGCCAGTCTGCTGCTGTCATTTTCATGGCTCCATTTAGTGATGAAGAATAAATGTAAGAAGCTGGTTTGAACTGAGAATTTTATTAATGGACTATCGGAAACAAAAGAAAAAGTGGGTTAGATAACAAAGTGAAGAAAATATAATATACAAATTGGGCACAAGCAAAGTATAGGTACAAGCTATGTTACGATATATATATAAAAAAAAACACCCAGCACGCCCATGCGGGCGGTTTTATCCTTCAAGCTCGGGTCCTCTACCAGAGGCCTGGGAGCTTGAGGGTCCTGCGCAGTATCTTAGCTGTTCCCAGGACTGCGCTCTTCTGGACAGAGATCTCCGATGTTGTTCCCGGGATCTGCTGGAGCCACTCGCCTAGCTTGGGAGTCACCGCACCTAGTGCTCCGATTACCACGGGGACCACCGTTACCTTCACCCTCCACATCCTCTCGAGCTCTTCTCTGAGCCCTTGGTATTTCTCCAGCTTCTCGTGTTCCTTCTTCCTGATATTGCTGTCATTCGGAACTGCTACATCGATCACTACGGCCGTCTTCTTCTGTTTGTCTACCACCACTATGTCCGGTTGGTTAGCCACCACCATTTTGTCCGTCTGTATCTGGAAGTCCCACAGGATCTTAGCTCGGTCATTCTCCACCACCCTTGGGGGCATCTCCCATTTTGACCTCGGGACTTCCAGGTTATACTCGGCACAGATGTTCCTGTACACTATGCCGGCCACTTGGTTATGGCGTTCCATGTATGCCTTGCCTGCTAGCATCTTGCACCCTGCTGTTATGTGCTGGATTGTCTCTGGGGCATCTTTACACAGCCTGCACCTGGGGTCTTGCCTGGTGTGATAGACCCCAGCCTCTATGGATCTTGTGCTCAGAGCTTGTTCTTGTGCTGCCATGATTAGTGCCTCTGTGCTGTCTTTCAGTCCAGCTTTGTCCAGCCACTGGTAGGATTTCTGGATATCAGCCACCTCCTCTATCTGCCGGTGGTACATACCGTGCAAGGGCCTGTCCTTCCATGATGGTTCCTTGTCTCCCTCCTCTTTCTTGGGTTTCTGTTGCCTGAGGTATTCACTGAGCACTCGGTCAGTTGGGGCCATCTTCCCAATGTATTCTTGGATGTTCCTTGTCTCATCCTGGACTGTGGTGCTGACACTCACCAGTCCCCGGCCCCCTTCCTTCCGCTTAGCGTACAGCCTCAGGGTGCTGGACTTGGGGTGAAACCCTCCATGCATGGTAAGGAGCTTTCTTGTCTTTATGTCAGTGGCTTCTATCTCCTCCTTTGGCCAGCCTATTACCCCAGCAGGGTACCTGATCACGGGCAGGGCGTACGTGTTGATGGCCCGGATCTTGTTCTTACCATTCAGCTGACTCCTCAGGACTTGCCTGACCCTCTGCAGGTACTTGGTGGTTGCAGCTTTTCTAGCGGCCTCTTCATGGTTCCCATTCGCCTGCGGGATCCCCAGGTACTTGTAACTGTCCTCTATGTCTGCAATGTTGCCTTCTGGTAGTTCAATCCCCTCAGTTCTGACTACCTTCCCTCTCTTTGATACCATCCGACTACACTTCTCCAGTCCGAACGACATTCCAATGTCATTGCTGTATAGCCTGGTAGTGTGGATCAGTGAATCGATGTCTCGTTCACTCTTGGCATACAGCTTGATGTCATCCATGTACAGGAGGTGGCTGACAACTGCTCCGTTCCGTAGTCGGTATCCGTAGCCAGTCTTGTTAATGATCTCACTGAGGGGGTTCAGGCCTATGCAGAACAGCAGTGGGGACAGAGCATCTCCCTGGTAGATCCCGCACTTGATGGTGACTTGTGCTATGGGCTTGGAGTTGGCCTCTAGTGTTGTACGCCACATCCCCATTGAGTTCCTGATGAAGGTTCTTAGGGTCCCATTGATCTTGTACAATTCTAGGCATTCCAGTATCCAGCTGTGGGGCATTGAGTCATAGGCCTTCTTGTAATCAATCCAGGCAGTGCACAGGTTGGTCAGTCTGGTCTTGCAGTCTCGGCTGATTGTTCTGTCTACCAGTAGCTGGTGTTTTGCGCCTCTGGTATTCTTGCCAATTCCTTTCTGTGTCCCGCTCATGTATTGACCCATGTGCCTGTTCAACTTAGCCGATATGATGCCTGACAGGAGCTTCCATGTAGTACTGAGGCAGGTTATTGGTCGGTAGTTGGAGGGGACCGGTCCCTTCTTGGGGTCCTTGGGGATCAGGACCGTCCGGCCTTCAGTTAGCCATTCCGGGTGTCTCTCGTTAACTAGCAGTTGGTTCATTTGTGCTGCCAGACGCTCGTGGAGTGCAGTCAGCTTCTTCAGCCAGTAGGCGTGAACCATGTCGGGCCCTGGTGCTGTCCAACTCTTCATACTGGAGACCCTTTCTTGGATATCTGCCACTGTGATGGTTACTGGACCCTGTTCAGGGAGGTCGCTGTGGTCTGCCCTCAGATCCTCCAGCCACTGAGCATTGCCGTTATGGGTTGCGTCCTTCTCCCATATGCTCTTCCAGTATTGCTCCGTCTCCAGCCTTGGTGGTGCTGTTCTCTTATTGTTCCCTTGCCACTGAGAGTACACCTTTGCTGGTTCTGTGGAGAACAGCTGGTTTATTCTCCTGCCTTCGATCTCTCTGGTGTACCTCCTCAAGCGGCTGGCCAAGGCTGTGAGTCTTTGCTTGGCAGTTTCCAAGGCCTCAGGTATGGACAGCTTGCTGTATTTCTTAGGCACCTTATTTGTCGCACCTTTCTGCAACTCCGTTAGTTGGCTAACCTCCCTCCGTGCTACTTTGATCTTGCCCTCTAGCCTCCTTCTCCATGGAGGGTACTGCCCCTTGTGGCTGTTCAACTTGTAGCCAAGCATCTCACTGATCACTGCTGCCGTATTGTAGATCAGCTTGTTAGTGTCGGTAATCGTGGTTGTAGGTATTGCCCGTAGTGCTGCATTAACATCATCTAGCAGACCTTCTGAGGGTACTTCACGTAATCTTGGTAACCTGCTACGGGGGATCCAGGTTTCAAGCTTGGCCATGATCCTATTTTTCAGGTCAGTTCCTCTCGCACTCATATATATATATATATATATATATATATATATATATATATATATATATATATTAGGGGTGCAACGATATTCGTATCGATATTGAACCGTTCGATACAGTGCTTTCGGTTCGGTACGCATATGTATCGAACAATACAAAATTTGTAATTTATTTTATCAACTTTCCTTCTGACGATGCTGTCTGTGTTGAGCGCTCAGTGAATCTGCGTTCGACTGCTCCGCCTAGGGTCGACAGTGCAGCCTAGGCGGAGTAGTCGAACGCAGATTCACTGAGCGCTCAACACAGACAGCATCGTCAGAAGGAGGAGCGCAGGGCAAGCTAGCGAGACAGAAGTTAAGCTCTCCTTACAACATGGACCTCCCCCACCCTCATTCAGATCTGGCCTTTGGAATTATTTTGGTTTTCATGTGACGTATGACCCTGAAGGTAAGCGAGTCATGGACTAAAGTAAAACAGTATGTTGGATGTGCCATGCAATGCTCAATTACATGGGTGGGAACTAGTGTGTTAGCGCAGTTAGCTCGTTAACGTGTTGGCCGTCTAGCCCCATGCACGGGGCGATCGGCGGTAGCTCGTTAACGGAGATTTGCCGTGTTGTGGCGTTAAGGTCATTTCAACGAGATTAACCTGAAAGCACTAGTGGGAACACAACGAATATGACTGCACATTTACGCCGACATCATCCTAGTGCAAAGACAAGTGGAAGCAGAAAAAAACCAAGCAAGCATGCTACTAACTTTAGCCGAGTCATTTAGACAGCTGTTAGCACATGATTCTCCTTATGCTGCTGAGAATATAGCCCAGAAGAAGCGGATAGTATAGCTTTTATTTTGGAAAGAGCCATTTCTCTGTAATAAACTCTCTTTTCCAAAGATGAGTGATTCCTCAATCAGATACAGGGCTTGCAATATCGCTAGCCCGACGTCCCGGAGCTAGCGATTTTTTTCAGTCGGGCTACCAAAATCTATCTCTTCCCTGCCCGTCGGGCTATTGTAGGAAAAATATATGTCAATGCATTTGCATTCTTTCAGAAATGTAGCTGGGTAAATATGTCATTGGCATCGGTGAGCCACTGTCAATATGTGACATATTGAAGTCGCGTTTGAATTTGCGCTTGTTTTTTTGCTTTCACTTTGCAATCGTGCAAACTGTGTATAGAGAGCGACAGTACTGATCTGTGAGTGATGATAATTTGTGCACCAATTCCTCTGACCTCGTCTTATTAATCGTTAGCTTACTATGCAAACATGACAAGTGAAATCTCCCGCAGCAAGCTTAAACATGTGAGAGGTTGATCGCGCAGAGAATCGCTGAGCTTATGTGAGTGCATGTGTAAAAGCATTTCAGTTCTGCTGAGCCAAATAAGACAGGTCGGGGTGAAGAAGTGACAGCCAAAGAAAAGCTTACCACAAAACGGAGAAGTTATGACAAATCAGACTATAAGGCAAAAAGAAAGTGCAGCTTTAAGGTTTCATGGACAAAAGAATTTCTGTGGCTGCAATATGATGAGCTAAATAACCAGGGCTGCACATAAGTGGTCCGCAGGTGCGCATTCGCTGTCAAAATAAAAAACACGCACAAGGGTTAGGGTTAAATTTAAAAACTGTACTTTTGAGTTAAAATATATATTTATAATTTTAATAAATGACAAATAAAAAATGCATGAACATTTTTTTTGTATCGAAAAAATATCGAACCGTGACACCAAAGTATCGAACCGAACCGTGAATTTTGTGTATCGTTGCACCCCTAATATATATATATATATATATATATATATATATATGTATGCACATGCATACATGTCTGATAGTGTCAGTGTTATTGTTGGCTCGGCAGGAGAAAAGAACACATCTGATGCCTATTAGACCCCCTGAGCTACAAAATACGCGCTAGTAGGGCACACATGCATGCCATAATGAACCAATAAGGTCAAACTATCCTTGTTCAAACCACATCTGTGCACATCTGAGATGACAAAACTTACTGTCAGACGCTTTCTCTAAATATTGCTCTTTGATGTTTTATTTTCACGAGCTCTGATACCAAAAAACGCACACACCCACATCCACAAACAGAGGCTCATTACACTGCTGACAGACTTCCCAGGGTATCATTAGATCTTGGCTGTATATTATTGCAGAGTGCCAAATATCTCTGGAATCCGCTGCGTGCACAAAAAGTCATCTCACAATGCTTCTCCTTCTCTCACCTCACCCACTCCTCCTGGGCTTCATCCTCCTCTCAAGGATATCAGATTCCCTCTCATCCTTTACATTTTTCCTCCTCATTTTTACAAGAGCTGGAAAATTCCTCAGAATTATGGACCTCTTCCTGACTTATGTCCTCGCTTTTTTTATTTCCTTCTTGACAGCATATGCAAAGAAAAAAAAATGCACAATGTAATTCTGCTACATTTACTGTTAACTACTTACCTATTGCATTTGACGCTTCATCACAGACTTTACTTTTCTCTGGGTTGATTTGTTTACATTATGGCATGCTTGAATTAGGTATACTGTTCCACAGAGTTTCACCTTTCCTTTTTCTCTCACTTTTTCTTTCACTTTTCTATCACTTTCAGCTCAGATTGCCTCGCATTTATTGATAATCTGAACATTTCTTTCAAAAATTTGTCTCAAAAAACTTATGAAGCAACTTAAGGCAACTTTTGTTGTGATTCGGTACTATATAAATAAAACTGAACCGAGTTGAACCGCAAAATTACTCAAAGCATTCAGAAAAAAGAAGACTAAAACCAAGAGTCACTCTCTGCTGGTCATTAGAAGGAATATGTCTCTTCGTTTGCCGCACTTTTTGTAGGTCAGTGATGTCCATCTATTATATACAGTCTATAACACTTCCTAAAATATAACCCATTTATCTAAAGCCTATTAGCAAACTGACACAATAAACAGATTAAAATGGTAAACACAAGCTTCAAATCTTCATCTTCACATTGTTTGAAAGGATCCATGTTAGTCTGTTTGTGCTAACAACCAAACTAAATGTGAGTTTTATTCAGAGTAAAGAATAACTTTCAGACCTTTGCTGAAAGTTATTCTTTTTTTAGTGAGGTAATCAACCTCTTCCCATTCTACAGATTATCTGTTTTCTATAAATGAGTTATAAAAAAAATGTATCCTCAAGAACAAAACTGAGCATAGCACTGAATTTCAGTTCACAAATACTGCAATCTGATATTAAGATTTTTTTTAATAACAGCTGTGATTGTAGCCTCTGTCACATTCTCACACAAAAAACACTTTTCTATACTCATGTATGTAAATTGTGTCCTGTAAGATAATTATTTTGGGGGGGGGGGGGGTTCTACTCATTTTGCTGAAACTGGAGAAGAAATCTAACTAAATATGTAATTTTTTCATGCAGCTTGCACAGATCACCCATGTGCTATCTATCAATTTTGTTACGCAATTATTTTGAAAGTATTAATTTGCAGCTATTAATTCCCACATTACATTTCCCCAGGATTTATCCTGCAGATAACTCATGACAAAATAAATCCTGGGATTTCCTGCCAACCTGTTACTGCTCCTCACTGCAGATGTCATTCTACCCTCACAGCTCACATTTTAATGCAGCCAGTCCTTTATGACATGTGATAAAAACTGAGATGAATTTCAGAAAGGGAGCACAATCTTACGTGGGATTTTCAGTTTCTTTATTTTCTTACTTCCTGAATCTTCCTTCTGTCACAAAATTCTGACACACGCGTGCACGCACGCACACACACACATGCACGCACGCACGCACACACACGTACGCACACACACGTACGCACGCACAAGTAGTCAAAGCATCTTCTCCCTAAGTCGTCTCAGGATGCTTGTCAGTATTCCTGTTATTCGATCTTCCCTCTTGGTCCAATCAAAACACAGCGTAGGGTGTTACCTCATCACCCTCAATTCCCATCAGGTCACCCCCCTCTTCCCTTATTTCATCATCTCTACCTCCTCTCTTTCTCTCCTTATCTTTCATCCTCTCTGACAGCCAGATGCTTTCTTTTTATCCAGCTTTCTATTTTGTCCTCTTTCATCTTTTCTTCCTACTCCCGTTTTTAATCCACTCTAACTCCATTAATCAATTTTACCACACACTTACATCCAAACTGATCCCTCATAAACTCCATATCTCCTGGCCTCAGCTTTCCTCCATTCTTTTCATCATCCTTGCTTCTAACCTCTCTTAATCTCGCTCTTTCTCCCATTGTTTCAGAAATCCTTCTGTCTTTTCCTGTCAGGCTCTTATTTAATATCACTTCATCAGTCCTACATCACACTTAACTGTGTGAGAGAGAAAAAAACAATGCTGCATCTTTCTAGATTTTCTCCTCAGACTCAGCTTTTTAATTTACAGTTTTGCTCCCAGCCATTGCTCCCTCGATGCCTCCAAATCTGTATGAAATTCTGTGATGTCACTTGTTTTTGCAAAAACAATTCAACCAGATTACAGCTGGCCTCACCCACGCTTTATCTAAATGCAACAAAATGAAGACAAATATGCATTTAATTCCTCATTCCTAAATCAAATCCACTGATTAAATGATTTTAGGACTACTGAAGTAGCTCTGCTGTAATCTGCTGCTGCGCTAATGAAGATGAACGATGTCGCTGCGCTGCAGATCATTTCTAAAACATACAAAATATTTCAAATTCAGTTTTGAAATGTAATAAAAAAAACAAAAACAACAAACTGATTGATTTGTTCTGTTGTAGCAAAACGAATCAGGATTCAATTAAAGACAGAACGCTTAAAATCGGACAGCTGGTTGCAATACACGTTTGGCTGTCACAGTAGCAAACACAAAGATGCATTCACGCATAGAGCCTTCCTCTGGTATAAGTTAACGGCCATGTTTGTATGTTTGCAGTCGCTGTTTAATAGATCCATCAGTCCACAGTGGAGTCCTTTGTGCTGTGTTCTTCTTGTCAGCAGCTCTTGTGGAACTAATTGACTGCTACAAGCTTGAGTTTGTTTGTTTCGGTGGCAGGGGTGAAGCATCTCCCTACATGTGGCTTGTAATGCCCCTCGCCCAGCATTAGAGAGGGCTCTGACCTGTTTATCTGCCATTTCACTTTGGCTTGGAGCCAAAACACTGAATGGTAGCACACTACAATGACGTGAGTGGGCAAGAGGAACCCTCTTTGTCTCTTAAAGGGTTTTTGTGTCCTTTTTTTGTTTGCTTCATTTCTGCTGGAAGACTCAGCTGTACCACATTTCTATCTGAAATGCTTACTACTCCCTTTATGTCTCCAGAGAAAGAATACATAAGCAATGATAAATTCATTTATCTTCTCAGATCAAGAAAATGAGTGGCTGAATGATGTTTGTTCCTCAAGCTGGAACAGCAGGACTTTGTATGAAAAACACTGGCAAGGCATCTGTCATTTCAGCACCACAGCCCTGCATGCTCTTGGCAGATGATGACATGCTGGAGGAGGCCAAGTTCAACATTAGTCCAAGTGAGTACAAAGTTTTCTGTGTGATTTATGTAAAGCTTTTAAAAACTTTGGGTGGACTAACAGTACAGACGATCGTGTAAAATATGTGGACTTTCATTTTAAACCTATATTTCTTTGTTGGCCATAACACAATTATTATTATTTTTTACCTAGGCTGACCATGGACTTCTTGTGATTACAGCATCTTGTTCACTGATTTCAGTTCAGGTTACAGGTTCCAAAAGAGTCTCGCTTGCTCATGCATGCGGCTTGGTGAAATCACCATTTTATTAAAGTGACGGTAACAAACCAACTGGAATGACTTTTACCAGCATAGTTTTATGTTCAAATCACATCACATCTCTGTGTGTGCCAATATCAGTCTCCACATCAATCTCATCCTCATATAATAGCAACTTGACAATCACAAGGTCCTAAATGGCATCATAATTTCATCATGTTGCCTTAAAAAAGACAAAAAACTAACACCTTTGATGATAAAATAGTTAAGAAAATGTTTAACGAGGTCATAAATCACATAAGATGTAGGGTAATTTTCTCATAGGTTTCTACGCAGTCTATTTCTTGCAACCAGACGTGCTGCCCCCTGTTGGTCATTAGAAAGGTTGTAGAGTCTCAACATACTGAAGCGATCGTGGCTCACAGAGAGATCATGGCTCAAGAGTTGGGAGTTTGCCTTGTAATCGGAAGGTTGCCGGTTCGAGCCCCGGCTCGGACAGTCTCGGTCGTTGTGTCCTTGGGCAAGACACTTCACCCCCTACTGGTGGTGGGCAGAGGGCCCGGTGGTGCCAGTGTCCGGCAGCCTCGCCTCCCCCAGCCTCGCCTCTGTCAGTGCGCCCCAGGGTGGCTGTGGCTACAATGTAGCTTGCCATCACCAGCGTGTGGATGACTGGATGTGTAAAGCGCTTTGGGGTCCTTAGGGACTAGAAAAGCACTATACAAATACAGACCATTTACCAAGAAGGGTGTAGTGTATTTTCAATGTCTTCTAACTTTCCTTTGACTACTTTTCCAAGCCTACCTTGAGAGCCTGGACTTGGATGTTTTATGACACTTTTTTGGTCATAGTTTTACCATTTTTCTTTTCACTTTAGTGTAGATAACATGATCTGCAGCTCCACTGATGCTGTCTTCAAGAAGCTGTCAATGATGCTAAGTGCTAATTTGGCAAACAAGCGTGAAAATGTAAGAGACTTCCTAAAAAGCTTTCAGAAAACTCCCTCCTTACTTCTAAGTCTGATTGTTATCAGGAAACAAGACCCAAACTAGATTCAGAGTAGAGAAGACCTATTGTGAAAACCATGGAGGGGGGCGGCTGTGTGTCTTTTGGGTGTGGCAGAGTGTGGAAAGACTAGATAAATAGTTTGTCAGGACTTGAGTCCCCCTCGCTCAAGACAACATAAACCCGGCACTGAGGACACTGAGATTGGTTTTGGCTAGCCTCTTAGCACACATGCACACTCACACATACAGCCATTTACACACACACAACTCTTCTTAACGTGTTAGTCAAACAATTGTGGGCAGCCAGAAAGGCTTCACAAAAGACAGGGATACAGGATACTCCCACTATATGCACAAGACTCACCAGCGCACACACACACACCCTGTAATTCCTGTGTGTAAGTGGCATACTTAGTAATCTACATGACAGATAGTCAAAGCCACATTGTTGGGACTTGAACCCTCAACCTTTGCTTCTCAAAGGGACCAGTGTCTTTCAGTCGTCAGGTTAGCTCCTGTCTTCTCTTTATCCTTCTATCTGTCATGCTTACACCGCTCTCATTTTTCTCTCTCAACCCTTTCAACCTCCTGTCGTTTCCTTTCCGTTTCATTCTCCTAGCCCCTCTCCGTCTTTTATCATCCATTTATCTCTCTCTACTACCATGACCTCTTTTTATCTACCCTCCTCTGGCATTTCCATCTTGTAAAATGCCCCCCCAACTCACCCCAATTCACCATCCTTTTTTCGCTTTCTTTTACAGTCTCTCTATCAAAAATCCCTCATTGGTTTTCTCTCAACATTCACAAATCTTTCATTGATTACCTCTCTCCTTTTCCGTCTCTGATCTTAAAATTTCATTGATGTTTCTTTGCTTTCATGAGCATTCCCCCTCTTCAGTTCATCATTCACCTCACTGATTACTGGGGGCGCATGTGTTAATTCAGAGTTCAGCTTTAGACAGTCGAGCCTTGTAAGGCCTGAGCGCACTGACCTTTTAGGGCATCAATGCAGTGTTTATCTGAACATGTTTTGCACCAGCATTAAGCCATTTAAATCCAACACTGGTTTATCAGTACAGCCTTGAACTTTAAGTGCTATGCTGGGGGGTTATATTTATCTCCTAAGGATAATGAGTAGGTGCTTATCCACAGAACTGCCATGAGTATATCTTAAAATATGCTACAGCTATGTAAACCTAAAATAACTTTATTATTGCTGTCATCTTTCAGAGACTCGCAGAAAAGTGATGGTTGAACATTTGACAGAATAAGGATGTCTTACTTCATATCAGCTATTCTTCATATTTTCCTAATTGTAAGCAAATTCAGTGAAATGACAAATTGACAAAATTAACACTTACACTGTCTGGCACGAAATCACTGAAATAAAAATGCTCCCTTATGTTGATAAAGGTATAGCACGTATTGCAAATAGGAGAAACGTGCTACTAAAGTCTGGTCAGTGATATAAAGGGATATATTTTAACCCAAAGCATTTTCCCCTAAAATTTTACCAAGACGTTTTGGTGCCTACAGTAAACCTGCCAACATATCAGTCTGCAACAAGATTGCTTAATTGCGTGATTATGTCCCTCGTCACTCTGTATACCTGTTAATGTGGATGTTTGTTGGTTGTTTATTCTTCTTTGTCAGCAAAATTGTGGTGGACTTCTGAAATGATGATGCATTTATAAGATTCTAAGTTTATTGGAAATGTGATGAGGAGGGGTTTCTGACTAAGTGTCAGGAATGTGTTGGACCAACACAGATGCACATCATAGACATAGCCTCCTCCTCCTGGTGTCTTTATCTTTCTTGTCTTATACTGTGCCATTTTTTTCTTGATCCTTTCCTCTCACGCATACACTATTTTTCCATCCTCGCATCTGCGCTCTGAAACCTGGCTCTGCGTTGATATCAACACATGTCTCACACATTTACTGTCAATTCTTATTTCCCTCGTCACTAATTTCTCCATCTGTGTCTTGTCAGTGATTTTGGCTGGTCACCGTCTGAGGCTTGTCACACGAGGCCACACAAGTGACACTTTGAGAGACACAAATGTGGACATCAGATGCATTAGCTCTCTGATTGAGACACTCTCATACAGTTAACTCTGCACACGCACACATAGTCTAGTAGTTCAGTACATGCAGATGTTTACTTTTAAAAGCAGTACATCTATGTATTTAGCAAGGACAAGGCTACGCACGCGTGCACATTACACACTTCATACACACATAAAACACGCACACTCACACATTAGTGCTTTGTATTTATCTCGCAGACACTCTTCACCCCTCATATCATGCCTGTGGTGTTAGAAACATGCAATGTGTTTCTTCTGTCAGCAGGTCTACATACCAGACAGGAAAGGTCTCATTATGTCTCTGTAGCCTCAAAAACAATTATGGCTGATATTCCCGAATGGAACAAAGTACTATTGTGCCTCTTTTATATTTTATATAAAGCACCTGTGAGTTTAAAACACAAACACACATTTCCACCATGACTAGATTTACAGTAATTATATATTATCAAAACATGCATACAGTTTTGAACTACAGTGACATGTGCAGGCAATGTGTTCACTATGTTCTGAAAGCTCAGCTTTGCATACATGCATTTGTGCTTAAATGTTAATCCACACCCTTCAACCAATCACATTTGCAAATAATTTCACAGTGTCAGACGTGTAAATCTTTGAGGCAACTTCTACATCACTCTTATGATTTAAGCTGTAAGTACCTTGTTTTAGTTGATAAGCTTATATCACGACTAACAAATGTGAAAGCTTAGCTTTCGGTTACATATACCAAAACAATGTTTTAAAACAACATTTGCTTTTTGATTGCTGGAGGCTGTCTGTGGGATAACATGAACAGCCCACTCTGACCCATTTGAACAAACATGGACAACAGTTACATGCTGTTTTGATAGGATGTTTAATGTGCTGTGTGCTTTTTTTGGTAATTGCAGGGTTAGGAACAGTTTACTGCTTATAGTAACTGGGCAGTTCATTAGGTACACCTTGCCAATACCCAGTTGTACCTGCTGTTGACTTCAGAACTGCGTTAATTCTTCATTCGCACAGATTTAACAAAGTGCTGGAAACATTTCTGAGAGACTTTACTGAATAATTATAGGATAGCGTCACACAGTAGCTTCAGATTTACTGGCCACTACATCCCAAAGATGTAGCTGGATTGAGCTCTGGTTACTTTGGAAGTCAATTGAGTACAGTGAACTCACTCAATGTTGAAGAAATCAGGTTGAATTTATCTCAGCAACAACAGAAACAGAGGCTGACTTTGACTTTCAGCACTCGTGATTAGTAGCACATGAGCTTGTCCATTTCAACTTTTCATTAAGACACTAAACACCACTGTTTCAAAGTAACAAGGCAAAAAGAGAAACTCAAAGAAAAGTCCTTGAATTTTCCTGCTGTGTACCGAACTCTTGCCTGAATCCTGGTTTCAGAATTCTATACATAGGTGACTTTTACAGCTTCTTCTATCAAGTTGTTAAATTAAAACTCTGCTGTCTGCCACATCCTGCAGTTATGAAGGCTGTGTGTCTGAGGAAATTACGCACATGGTTTGTTGGCCTAGCAAGTGATGGTGCAGCTGCTTTGATGGGCTGATAGAGAGAAGCAGACACACATCAGAGTGAAAAGAACAGTCCTGCACTGCATCATTCACAAGTTAGAGACTGCAATCTATGAGGCTGCAATACATTCAACAGAACTGAGTCATTTTCACATGTTCTTCTTTTTTCCTTACTATAATGACTGTACGGTAGCGTATTTATGTGTCTGTTTGTACCCTATCTCCTCATTAATCTGTGTGCCAATCCAAATAAAACTTTGCATGAACATCATCCCATATGCAGCAGCAGATCTCAGTAAATGTAGGATTTGCCTCCTTCTGTGTTGAAAGGTTTGCAGATGTGGGTAAACAAGGGGTGATGCGCTCCAGTTGGTGCACCACAGGACAGCTGTGAACTGTGAAACAGCAGCAGTTCAAAGTTCATCTTTAAATTTAAACCTCTAAATGACCTCGTCTATGCATGTTTACAATACCTGATACTCACTTAGATGTTTCTTAGCATTTTGTTAGCACAAGGACAATAATCATACCCTCCATACTTAAATGTTCCATGATTGGAATGGAAAGTAGAAGTTGTGGACCCTCATATGATCCATTTAAATATCACTGGTATAATGCTGCCACTATAAAAAAGTAATTGCAACACATAAACACATGCATAATAAGATCCAGTGGATCATTCTTGGACAAAAACTCACATACAAGGCTTAAAAAAACAACGCAGCACTTTGATTTTGACCCAAAAGCTTAGAGAGCTTTTGAAATGCTTCTTTAGATGCATCTTTTTCTAACTAAGGTGTATTGTACAGCTGAAATCAATAAAGGATCACTACTTTCACTTGGATCAGAACCCTATTTAAAGTCTGTTTCTTGCCATTCCTGCATTTTTTCCAGTTTTATTAAGCTATCTGGACTATTGTTCATGTACGGTAAACTTTAAATATTTGCTATTGAGCCTGCAGGCTAAAGGCTCTCTTGACTGTACGTTAGCATTTTACACAGGCATTTTAGATTTAAACACATGTCAGCTATTACTAAAGCACAAAAAAACCTCTAAAATATTCTTGACTGCCTAGTGCAAACATATATACATTGTAGTTTAAAAAAAAAAAAAAAAAAAAAAAAAAGCTCATTGGCTTGTGTACTAAACCCTCCAGTCTCATTCCTTTGTTTAGCTTTTTTTCTTTGCTGGACTTTCAATCCAGTCAGAGGACTGGGAGCACTTCAGCTGAATGTGACAAAGGCATTAGGGAAGACTACAATAAATGAGGAGGGTGGGAGAAACTGATGCAGACCAGAGGGAAAAGACCCAAAAGATGAAAGGATGGGAGACGGTTTACATTCCATCTGTTCGGACCATCTCCATCTGACTTGATGACAGATTACACTCCTCCACCTAAGAACAACTAACACCAGTCTGCATGTAAGCATCCAGGCAAAGCCAACTAGGAAAACAAACTCATTAATTCACAGGCTGTAAGCAAAAACAAACAGGACCCTTCACACAGAGAGCTAATGCAATCTGATCAGAATGGGACGCTGATGTGAACGTTTGTGTTTTCAAGTGCACCCCCTGCCTTACGCCAGACAAAGTGAATATTGTGTTAGACACGGTGTGTGTGTGTCTAAAGTCAGTGTGGGATAGTGTGTGAGCACACAAGACCCAGAGAATTCGAACGAATAAAAGAATCGGGCCAGCTGAAGGGAGAGGAGAACAAATGAAAGACATACACAGACAGAAAGAGAAAGAAGCTTGATGGGAGATTTGTATAGATGCTTTGCTGGGAGGGCAGGGAGCCCAGCCAACACATCACACATTACAGACCTCAACGCTGCAGCGTCAGCTCACAGATACATGAACACACACATTTTTACTTTTGCACAATCACGTTTTCAGAAAATATAAACTACAATAAATTCTTAAAATATAGTTTTTCTAATGAAACAAGTCACAAGGCCATTCAAATGAAAAAGGAAAATTAATGAAAGATTTGCATGTGCTAATGAAAACATTTGAAACTGGGTGCACTTTGCAACAGTCATTAAAATGCTATTGACGCTATAGCCATGTGTTATGTAGAAAAGATGTTTTATCATTAATTTAACTGAATTGTTAAATTCAACAAACCTTTGAATACATTTTTCAAACTATGGTGTTTGAAAAAAAACTAAGAAGACAAGAGGGATCCAAGTACTTTAATGGTTCCTATGAGGTAAAAATGGCCTTCTTCCTGCTTGAACTTCTACTAACTAAGTGATTGAAATGAGATAATGACAGCTTTTCCTGTTGCTAAATTACCTCTACATCCTCCTGGGAATACAAACACCCTCTGGGCTTTTGGGGGTTGCAATGGCATATGCAGCTGATAGAGCACAAGAGAGCAATATAGAGGGGACGGATAGATGTGAGGCAGGGGAGAGATTAGACTAAAGAGTGAAATGATGAGACACATGTAGAGGTTATGAGAGATTTGCTTGTAAAAAACAGATGAGGAGGGGAGAGACTTGAATCAATGGGGAAATTATGTAAAATAGGGTAAAGTGATGGGTCAAATCTGAGGTCATGATGAAAGGAAGCAAGAAGCTCCATAATGTTAATCTCGTAAGCAGAGACCTCTCCACACTCCATGTGATGCTCATAAAATGAGAAGTGAGTGTCTTTCGATGGCAAGCTATGAAGAAAAATGGCTCAATATGGATCTGCTTATTGCACCACCAAAGTGAAAATATGGGATTTGCAAACTAGGCTTTGCATGAGCAAATACAGTGAGTCACAATCGTGAGCTTTTTCCATTTCTAGTGTTTGCCTGGGGCCTGACTTTATTTGCGCCGTAACAGAAGTATCTCCTCCCTGCCTCTTCTCCTAAAATGCTAAACAAATTCAGATTTTCATGCCATTTATTAACTTCTGCTCCTCTTGTTGCCCTTTAACCTCAATATTAAAAACCACTTCCATTTTCTCTCCCTATTTTCTATGAGCCTCTCTCGCTCTCTTTCTTCCACTTGTATTTATTTTCAGTCCAGGCAACAGGAAGACAAGCAAGCTCAGTTGGTGACTTTTCCCCTGAAAAAATGAACAGAAGGAAATCCTGTGTGATATCTATCGCTGATGATGATTACAGAATCATTCAAGCCTGAGTGAAACGAAACAATGACAATAGTTTGGCAAAAACCCAGTCAAGCATCACCTAACCACTCATACACTTTACTGCCTCATTATCATTAAACTTGGGTGAGTCATAGACAACAACCGGGCTTAGATTAGAGCCAGGAAAGGAAGAGATCATGTGTGGGAACAAGCCAAAAGATATGGCAATGCTAAGGAAAAATATTTGGTAAACAAGTAAAAAATCTATCATCAAGCAAGCAATTAGTACAGTCATTTGTTGGAGAATTGTGATTACGGCAGCGAAACAGCTTGCACACAATGACGCACAAAATCCACCTGTGAGGACGACTGCAGTAAAAACGAAACAAACAACAAAAAAGACCAAGTCTTGCTAAATTCTCCAGTGCTTATAACAATTTAGCAGCAAAAATGTTAATTATCAAACATCCTCGTTTTAGGTACCTATTCCGTCGCAGTTGCCCTCCCTAATAAACTTTTATAGTGAGACGATCGCCGCGGTGTGTCTGACCGCAGAAAGACGAGCCTCAGCCAAATTCTCTCCTCTTGCTGCGCACCCGGCTTGTACTGCGAGCTGTTTCAACCTGCGAACCAGCAAATGCATACATGTGCGTCTCCTAAAGCGCATTAACTCCCTGAAACAGTAGCCCAAAAAAAAAAAAGCAATTTAGCTCTTCCAGCTCAGACCACCACGGAGACGATAAGTGGTTTGAGGAGAAAATGCGCAAAATACAAGAAGCGGTTATTGGAGCGTCTCCAAGTATCAGATAAATATTTCACAACCAAGACTTTTCTCCCGAAAAAAACAAACAACAGGAAAAAACCAAGCGCATAAAATAGTGATGGAGAGCTTTTGCCCATAGATAGATAGATAGATAGATTACCTTTGTGGGACAGTCTCAGCCGTGGCACGTTTAATTTGGTGGCAGAGACGGTGGCGACAAGTAGCGCAACAATAATCATGATAGAGCAAGGTGAAAATATCTTCATCATCCCGAGGAGATGTCCTCCAGCCTTAAGCTGAAGCTGTACACAGGAGCTGTCAAACACAATATTCCCACAGAATTTAAAAGGGGAAAATCCGACGGATCCTTCTTCTCACGATGCCAGCATTTGACTTGGAAGTGTAATTCCCCCCCCAGCACGTAAATGGCTCTCTGACACACCAGCTTAGTGACTGAGCCTGGGCTGGTGAGAAGATTTACTGACTCAGCTTCAGCAGTTCACTTCCAACAGCTGCCCCGCAGAAGTCTGTTACAGCCACGGAGAGAGAAATACCACGCCTCAACAGAAGGGAGAGAGGGAGAGCTGTAGTAGCGAGAAGTGACCTGCCCCTTCTTTACGCATAACAGAGCACTCTCCAAACAGACGCACCTGGAAGATGACTTATAGTACAAATTTATCATCATCTGCTAGTGATGGCACTCTAACAGCTTGAACACACAGCTGAGTAAAACTTCTGGAGACAACAATAAAATCTTAACCCCCACTTTAATTCCACCCACATTCTGTAAATATTTCTCAATTGCAGCACATAACAAACACAGAAAGGTTACTGCAGCATGTAGCAAAAACTAAGGACTCACAAGCTGGACTGTATGCTGATGTGCTCAAGGCAAACTCCTGATAAACTCCAGAACATTCCTTTCACAAAAATAAAAAGCTCCCAATTTCTAAAAGTAGCAAAAGCTATTTTTGTGTATGTTGTGTGAGCTGTGGTTTCACAGGACAGAAGGAGGAAGACGTCCCTCTTTCAAGGGACTGAAGATGTCAAAAGACCCACAAATTTATGAACTATGAATGAATCAAAAAGATCTCCCCTTCTACATTTCTTTCCTCCACAACACTTTTAACCAAGTTCTCTGTTTTAACCTCTTAAGCACCATTGTGATGATTTTAATTAAGTTGTGGAGTTCAAACACCCCCTCCTCCTATGTGCATCTATTCACAAGCAAACTTTCAAGTGAACACAGAGGTCACGGCAGAGTGAGAAAGAGCCATTCAAGGTGTCTGTGTTACTGCAACCCCGGGTCTTTTGGAAATGCTTGTTTGCAGCATGGAAAGAGTCCCACACACTGTGTGCTCATAAAACTGAGCCACCTCTTAGCTCTTGTCAACATCACTGTGGAGCCCACAAATATTCATATGTCTTTAAAATTAATTGTTTGTTCCTTTTTAGTACTTGGGAGGTTTTTAAACTTTCCAAACAACACCTACTGTCTTATTTTTGAATATATGCTGAAAGTGCACTTAAAACCACAATGCAATATCTTTCAAGAACTGGAGAGATACCTAACTGTGTACTGCACACTGTCCAGAACTATTATTCAATCAGTCTGTACTGCAAAGAACAGAAACATGCACGGTAATTACCATTGCTTTAAAAGTCTCTCGTGAAGTAACACAAACATTAATCTATCACTGGGCAAATTATCAAAATAACTTGCAAAATGACGGCAGATAAATGAGACCATAAGGCTGACAAGGGGTAGCCTCCATCTTATTCTAGCGGTATCGTGCTTCGTGAAATTGAGGTCATATTTCGAGTAAATACTGATGTTCACTGATGGAAAAAAGATGTTTCTACTTCTCCTTCTCTTTGGGCACTTTTCGGTATCTTTTAGTACACAAACATGTTTGGAGGGATTTTTTCCATTTGACATTCTTTGGTTTTCTGTTGCCAGAAATGCTGCAACAGTATCTGTGCATTCTCATGTTTGTACCTTTAAACAATATAACAGATGTATTTAAATCAAAGAGAAAAAAAAATCAGGTATAATGGTATACATGCAGAAATGCAACTTGCACATGATGATCTATGTTGAAGTAAGTCAGTAGAAGCTGCCAAGGATGATGCTGTGTTTGTTTTCTGCTTTCAGCCACCATTAATATGACGTCAGTTTGAGGCTGTGTTCTCTGTTTTAATGATTAAAAGGTGGCCGAAATCAGATTGCATTTAAAACATGGTTCAGAAATCCTAACATATAAAGTTTATTCACATTAATCCAAAGATGATCAGTTCAACCTTGAAGTTCAAAAGTTTGTTGCATTTATGATGTTTTCATGTATTAATCATTAACTGGAGCAGATATTGCTTTTTTTAGGCACTCTTTAATAAAATGCATCAGTCAAAACAATAACAGTGTAAACTTAATTGACTTATTCTAACTTAAAACAAAGGATTGCTTGAATTGTATGCAGAGAAGATTTTTTGGTGTAACAACGAGGCACTGCTAACTAACTGTGCAGACAAACGATTCACATGACAATGAAAGCAAGCTGACAAAGATTACACGAATGCATTTCTTAGGTTTACAAAATTGCTAATGAGAAGGACAATTAAAATTTACAAACAGATTTTACAAATTGGTGACCGATTGTGATTGAAGTCATTGTGACTGGCAGTTTTGTTGAAGTGCTCAACAAAAGTCCTCGGGGGCTCGTGATTGGACAAAGGTCCTCAAATGTAGTTTCTTTCAGAAGGACAAACAGACGTGGGAAAGTAACACAAGAGGCCACAAGCGGGGCGAGTGTTTAAGAGCTGAATTAATTAATTTGTAAAAGCAGCAGCAGCAGCCCTCTTTCCATCCTGGTGAATGAGTGTTCTCCGTTTTTGTCAGAAGGAGTGGGAACGACCTGAGAGCAGAAATGGCAGAGAGGACTACAAGGAGCTGAAATGATTAAACTAAATCAATTTCCTTTGCTCTGCTTTACTTGTCTTTTCTCTAACGCTGCCCGTGAATTCCTCAGTGTCATTACCAATCACAGACGACACTGGTGTGGTTTTCAAACATGTTGCTTTCTCTTTACAAAAATCTCACAATGGATCTCCTTGGTTCTCAGTCTCACCAAAACTCTTTAACAACATAATTCATTCTGAAAGGTGCGCCATTCCTACTGTATGAGTGAAAGACTTTCTTTGCACCTCACAAAATCCTCCGGGGGCTACATTATGCTCTTCGTGCTGTCAGTACAGATGAAACCCGAGACCATTTACTATCATCCTGACATTGCGTCGCACTGACAAATCACACTGCTGCTCCTTGAGTGGTGATTAGGAATGGCAGAGCAGAAGTTCATGAATTCACAATGTGGGAGGTTGGGCAGAGAGAGTGGATGGAGAAGTTGGAGGCACAAGGCAAAGAGACAGCTGGTGTTTTTGTTTTTATGCCACGGGGTTCGTAAATGTTTCATCTTTTGTGGTGAAAAAGAAATACAAAGAACGGAGCTCACGTTTATCGAGGCAAAGTGATGAACAATATGGTTTAGGAAAGGCACAGTGAGTGGAGATGTTAAGAAAGCAGTGATCAGTAGTGACAGGAGCAGAGGGAGAGAGTGTTGATATCCATGACCAGTCAATTGTAGTCTATGTCAAATGTATAGAATGGGAAGCTCAGAGGTACTGTGCAGTCCAAGGACAGTGAACACAGCACTGTCAAAAAGTATGACACACTGAAATGAAATATCATTTAAACTGGACCTTTCCAGTCGCACCGGCCACTTAAAGTGCTGTACAGTACACCACATTCAACCATTCGCACAGCACTTCAATCACCTCATCAATGTGTCAGTCACACCTACAGCTATTTTTCATTTAACCTATTCACACATATGTTTCTGCACTGTGGGAGGAAAACAGAGACCCTGGAGGAAAATACATGCAGGTAAAAAGGCCTGTTTTGTTGTGAGGTGATGTTACAGCATTGTGCTGCTGCATTTTGTTTAAAAAAAATATATACTATATAGTACACAACGTATGTGGAGGTTAAAACACATTTAAGACTTTATTGCTACTGCTGTGATGAAGCAAGTGTTAGAAGCTATGATTACGTACTGCTCAAAAGACTTGATCCATCCCTCATTATCCTCATTACTTTATATTTTACTTCCAATGAGACAAACTTCCTCGTTATGTTTAAAGTGGTCTTGAGAAACAGTTCTCCCGGATTTCTGAAGGAACTTTTTCTTTGGATATTGACTGATTCTTCACTCATTTTCAGTCCAGTCCTTGTACCTGACCATTTTCAGAGGAATGTTTTCTTGTTTGTTAAGCCACTTAATGACCTAAGAATCATTCAAGCTTAAGAAATGGCACCTAAGTCAAAGAATGAACTGGCGTTGTGTGTGTTGTCTGTAAAAACAAGCACTTGTAGCTAACAGCCTATTACAAAAGCACAACATTTGTTCCAATTTCTTTAACTAAATCTACAAACACACAGAGACACACACACACGCACAAAGCTACAGTAAGAAGTCGTTTTTTGTGTGTGGTATGGGGTTGCCTGTTTGTAACAAAAACCATTCTTACGGAAAGATCACCAGGGAGAAAAGACTGAGGTATCCCAAATCGACTGAAAATCAGTGCCAGCAGATCTTATAAATCCAAATTTTTAATTTCAATATTATTGAAGGGATCATCCTGACAGAGAAAGGAACAGAAGACAGCCAACATCCAAAGATTAACTTTGAATGTGCTTCGAGAAGCCTGGAGAACAATTCCTGAAGACTACTTAAAGAAATTATAACAAAGCTTGCCGAACAGAGTTCAGGCTGTGATAAAGATTCAAGGTGTTCATACCAAACTTTTAAAATTCATACAAACCTAAGATTTTGCTGTATCTATTTACTTGGAGCAGCATGTACCACTCAGTGGTACAAGCTCAAGAAAACTTTAAATATAAAAGAGTGAGCAGTTTATTTTGGCACATAATACATTATACAAAATGGAAATGACCTAAAATTGGCAAACCTTAACATGAAGAGCTGCTGATATGAGTGTAAATAGTAATTGTGGGAAAACTGAAATGAGAGACGAATATGAGTGAGTCAGTTTGACCAAATTTGGAAGTCTGTTTTGTAACAGGCTACAGCATGTTACTTCTTTTTTTCCCCACTTTTCCACAGGGGAAGCAGGAAGGAAAGATCAGCACAAGCCAACATTATTAAGCACATGTTACTCTTACTCACCTTTCACTTTAGACAAACAAAAACCAACCTGCATAACTGTAAGCCGGGACCACACTTTCCAGTCAGGTGTTTCTCAAAACAGCCAGCTGATCTGGAACAAGATATGTATGAGCTGTGAGCAAGCACAAGAATTAACAGCAATCAAACACTGAGGGCTTTCCACGAGACTGAGAGAAAGAAATCCATTGAGAAAAATACTCCCAACAGCTGCAGCATCTGTGAGAAGGGGGAGCGCAGCGTTTCCACACAGCCCTGAAATGTTTCGCCACATTCTTCAAAATACAGCTCTCTGTCATTATTTTGTGGCTTTCTTTGGCTATGGCTGTATTTGTTTATGTTTCTTAAGTTTGTTGGAGTGTTTATTAATTTACTTTTTAAAAAGCAATATTTTCATCTAATGCTATATTATGTGGCTTTCCCAGCCAGTGTACAGAATACCAAGTGTATGTAACATCATCTCACTAAAATCAAAGGTTGGGTCCTGGCATTCATGTGCATGCTGTCGAACATCCTACACTGAAAAAAAGGAATCGTCCATCTCTTGGGATTATGTAAGCATGTTGCATGTGTTTATGTATTCAACACAATTGCCTCATGCTTTAAAGTTAAGTGTAACTATATAGTGTAGAAACTACATGATATACAGAGAGGGTAAATGAAATTATTCATATCATGTTCAAGTGAAGTAAGTCAATAATATAGCAATGTTAAATCTCACGATAAAACACGTGATTTCATCTCACGCGCTTTGGATCATGGTTTGAGGAAGGCATCCATCTCGGTCAAGGCGAGCAGTCACCTCTACTTTTTTCGGTATAACTATCTTTATCCGGGTTGCAGGGGAGCTGGGGCATGACCCAGAAGTGATAGTTTAAGGGTACACCCTGGACAGCTCACCAGTCTATCACACAGAGACAAACAACCATTTGCACTCACGTTCATGGGCAATTTGGAATCACCAAGTAACCTAACTCAAATAACTACATGACTTTAACAAAAGTAGGAAAGCCATGATTTCGAGACTTGATGCAGAATTTCCTGTACGTTTTTGTCGTTGACAGGTAAAGATTAGACAATAAATAGCGATAGCATACACGTGGTGTGTGTGTAGCTGTCTGCCTCTTATAACTCCAGTGATTTTTCTGCAGTTTGAAATCTCATGTAATCTTTTGAATTTCAAGAGTCCAGCAACTAACCACACTTACCAGATTGTATCATGTAGGATGGTAGTTGTTGTAAATCCATTCAATTTTTATGTTAACCAGACTCTAGACTTCATTGAACATTATGTAATATGAAGACAACATGTAGTATTTTAGTGATCAAGTAGTATCAGGGTAAACGTTACTGAATAGTGTTGGAATAAAATGCTAAAATGGTGAATGATTAAAATATTCCAAGAGCTCAACTTACTTTATCTAAACATGTTTCAATCATGTTTTATCAACACTAAATGAACAGGTTTACTGAATATAATTAAGTTGTGTTGAGTTAACTAAGTTTTTTAAGTTTCTGCCAAAGCAAAACAATTGTGTGCAACCAATGTCCACTATTGAATTAAGCAAGTCCAACATGGTCTTTTTTTCAGTGTAACATTGTTTGACACAAAGCCGTCCTGAGTGGATAAAGGCAGCAGATGAAATGACGGGAGTTGCTGAGGAACATCAGTTATCTAGGCAATATTTGGCCGGTGGTTTAAATATTGTGACTGATCAAGATATGAAAAGAGTAATGCTGCTCATAGTTTTTCCCTGGATGCCATGGACTCGGCATCAGAGACGACAATTTGCAGCATTGTTTGCTTGTGTTCTGCTTTGCTAATTTCATCTGGCTCAAATCACAGGGCAGAAGATATAATCATGAACATCTGCGCTCCTTCAGCAAGCCAGCAGACTGGACGGCTATTTAGGCGTAGTTTCAATTAGAAGGCTAACGAGCCAACAATGATTCTGTTTTAGTTTTCTCTCAAATCTTTTCTCTCGTTGTACTTTTTCATCCACCTTTAAATACACACAGCTACACAGCAACAGAAGAGCGGGCCTTCTGCACATATGGGCTGTTAATAAAAGGGTGACATTTGGGAACTGTCTGCACACACACAGAGACCATGCGGGGCACCTTTAGGACCTATATGTGCCCCCAGTCTCAATTTAGACTGATTAGAGCCTGACCTCAGCAGTGAACTGACACACACACGCAGAGGGAGAGCTCCTGCCTGTCCTGATTAAGCTGTGACCCTGCCACTGACCACTGGACACTAAACACTCCCAGACCAGGATAAAACACAGCTGACATACTGGGGAGACCACATGGGGACTTCCATTATGCAGAAAAAAACGTTTTTTTAAAAAAAGCTTAAGCTGTGGAACTGCATGAGGAACTCATTTAAAGCTCCTTGTCCTGCTCAAAATGTGGGTAATTTCACTTTACTGCAGCGTGGAAAAGTCAAAAGTTTCCTGCTATAATGATATTTAGATTTTTCATATGCCCAGGGAGTGTTTTCTCACATATAATTAAATGTATTGGAAAACACCGCCGCGTCTGTTATCAGTTATTTTGCCTTCAAGTCCTTTCAGAAGATACTTTTTGTTTGAAACGTATGTCAGTTAACGACAGTTTTAGTGATTATAATGATCTTATCCACATTTTTCTCCCTTCAGTGTGGTTGCATTCAGTGTTTTGCTGCTTTGGATGTCGTGCTAAAAAAATAAATCAATAAAAAAAAAATCCACGCAAAACATGAAACACTTTAATTGCATCGTTTCCATGTCATATATATTTTTTCTAGAAGAGCCCGGGTGTGAGTGAGATCATTTTCATACAGATGTCACAGATGTGCGTAATGATTGCTGCAGCTGGGATGTTATTTAGTCTGAGAATAAATGTCTGACAAATCCCAGGCTGTAAACATATATATATATATATATATATATATATATATATATATATATATATATATATATATATATATATATATATATATATATATATGCCAGACGCTCGTGAAGAAGCTGACTGCACTCCACGAGCGTCTGGCAGCACAAATGAACCAGCTGCTAGTTAACGAAAGACACCCGGAATGGCTAACTGAAGGCCGGACGGTCCTGATCCCCAAGGACCCCAAGAAGGGACCGGTCCCCTCCAACTACCGACCAATAACCTGCCTCAGTACTACATGGAAGCTCCTGTCAGGTATCATATCAGCTAAGATGAACAGGCACATGGGTCAATACATGAGCGGGACACAGAAAGGAATTGGCAAGAATACCAGAGGTGCAAAACACCAGCTACTGGTAGACAGAACAATCAGCCGAGACTGCAAGACCAGACTGACCAACCTGTGCACTGCCTGGATTGATTACAAGAAGGCCTATGACTCAATGCCCCACAGCTGGATACTGGAATGCCTAGAATTGTACAAGATCAATGGGACCCTAAGAGCCTTCATCAGGAACTCAATGGGGACGTGGCGTACAACACTAGAGGCCAACTCCAAGCCCATAGCACAAGTTACCATCAAGTGCGGGATCTACCAAGGAGATGCTCTGTCCCCACTGCTGTTCTGCATAGGCCTGAACCCCCTCAGTGAGATCATTAACAAGACTGGCTACGGATACCGACTACGGAACGGAGCAGTTGTCAGCCACCTCCTGTACATGGATGACATCAAGCTGTATGCCAAGAGTGAACGAGACATCGATTCACTGATCCACACTACCAGGCTATACAGCAATGACATTGGAATGTCGTTCGGACTGGAGAAGTGTAGTCGGATGGTAACAAAGAGAGGGAAGGTAGTCAGAACTGAGGGGATTGAACTACCAGAAGGCAACATTGCAGACATAGAGGACAGTTACAAGTACTTGGGGATCCCACAGGCGAATGGGAACCATGAAGAGGCCGCTAGAAAGGCTGCAACCACCAAGTACCTGCAGAGGGTCAGGCAAGTCCTGAGGAGTCAGCTGAATGGTAGAGGACCCGAGCTTGAAGGATAAACCGCCCGCAGGGGCGTGCTGGGTGTTTTTATATATATATATATATATAAAACAGGGTCCTGCGCAGTATCTTAGCTGTTCCCAGGACTGCGCTCTTCTGGACAGAGATTTCCAATGTTGTTCCCGGGATCTGCTGGAGCCACTCGCCTAGCTTGGGAGTCACTGCACCGAGTGCTCCGATTACCACGGGGACCACCATTACCTTCACCCTCCACATCCTCTCGAGCTCTTCTCTGAGCCCTTGGTATTTCTCCAGCTTCTCGTGTTCCTTCTTCCTGATATTGCTGTCATTCGGAACCGCTACATCGATCACTACGGCCGTCTTCTTCTGTTTGTCTACCACCACTATGTCCGGTTGGTTAGCCACCACCATTTTGTCCGTCTGTATCTGGAAGTCCCACAGGATCTTAGCTCGGTCATTCTCCACCACCCTTGGGGGCATCTCCCATTTTGACCTCGGGACTTCCAGGTTATACTCGGCACAGATGTTCCTGTACACTATGCCGGCTACTTGGTTATGGCGTTCCATGTATGCCTTGCCTGCTAGCATCTTGCACCCTGCTGTTATGTGCTGGATTGTCTCTGGGGCATCTTTACACAGCCTGCACCTGGGGTCTTGCCTGGTGTGATAGACCCCAGCCTCTATGGATCTTGTGCTCAGAGCTTGTTCTTGTGCTGCCATGATTAGTGCCTCTGTGCTGTCTTTCAGTCCAGCTTTGTCCAGCCACTGGTAGGATTTCTGGATATCAGCCACCTCCTCTATCTGCCGGTGGTACATACCGTGCAGGGGCCTGTCCTTCCATGATGGTTCCTCGTCTCCATCCTCTTTCTTGGGTTTCTGCTGCCTGAGGTATTCACTGAGCACTCGGTCAGTTGGGGCCATCTTCCCAATGTATTCTTGGATGTTCCTTGTCTCATCCTGGACCTTCCTCTTAGTGTACAGCCTCAGGGTGCTGGACTTGGGGTGAAACCCTCCATGCATGGTAAGGAGCTTTCTTGTCTTTATGTCAGTGGCTTCTATCTCCTCCTTTGGCTAGCCTATTACCCCAGCAGGGTACCTGATCACGGGCAGGGCGTACGTGTTGATGGCCCGGATCTTGTTCTTACCATTCAGCTGATTCCTCAGGAATTGCCTGACCCTCTAATATATATATATATATATATATTAGGGGTGCAACGATATTCGTATCGATATTGAACCGTTCGATACAGTGCTTTCGGTTCGGTACGCATATGTATCGAACAATACAACATTTGTAATTTATTTTATCAACTTTCCTTCTGACGATGCTGTCTGTGTTGAGCGCTCAGTGAATCTGCGTTCGACTACTCTGCCTAGGCTGCACTGTCGAGCGCAGATCCACTGAGCGCTCAACACAGACAGCATAGTCAGGAGGAAGAGCGCAGGGCAAGCTAGCGAGACAGAAGTTAAGCTCTCCTTGCAAGATGGACCTCCCCCACCCTCATTCAGATCTGGCGTTTGGAATTATTTTGGTTTTCATGTGACGTATGACCCTGAAGGTAAGCGAGTCATGGACTAAAGTAAAACAGTATGTTGGATGTGCCATGCAATGCTTAATTACATTGGTGTGAACTAGTGTGTTAGCGCAGTTAGCTCGTTAACGTGTTGGCCGTCTAGCCCCATGCACGGGGCGATCGGCGGTAGCTCGTTAACGGAGATTTGCCGTGTTGTGGCGTTAAGGTCATTTCAACGAGATTAACCTGAAAGCACTAGTGGGAACACAACGAATATGACTGCACATTTACGCCGACATCATCCTAGTGCAAAGACAAAAACAACAAGCATGCTACTAACTTTAGCCGAGTCATTTAGACAGCTGTTAGCACGTGATTCTCCTTATATGTTTAATATGCTGCTGAGAATATAGCCCAGAAGAAGCGGATAGTATAGCTTTTATTTTGGAAAGAGACATTTCTCTGTAATAAACTCTCTTTTCCAAAGATGAGTGATTCCTCAATCAGATACAGGGCTTGCAAAATCGCTAGCCCGACGTCCCGGAGCTAGCGATCTTTCCAGTCGGGCTACAAAAATCTCTCTGCCCTGCCCGTCGGGCTATTGTAGGAAAAATATATGTCAATGCTTTTGCATTCTTTCAGAAATGTAGCTGGGTAATTATGTCATTGGCATCGGTGAGCCACTGTCAATATGTGACATATTGAAATCGCGTTTGAATTTGCGCTTGTTTTTTTGCTTTCACTTTGCAATGACAGCACTGATCTGTGAGTGATGATAATTTGTGCACCAATTCCTCTGACATCGTCTTATTAATCGTTAGCTTACTATGCAAACATGACAAGTGAAATCTCCCGCAGCAAGCTTAAACATGTGAGAGGTTGATCGCGCAGAGAATCGCTGAGCTTATGTGAGTCGTGTGTAAAAGTAGCAGTATATATATTTTAGTTCTGCTGAGCCAAATAAGACAGGTCAGGGTGAAGAAGTGACAGCCAAAGAAAAGCTTACCACAAAACGGAGAAGTTATGACAAATGAGACTATAAGGCAAAAAGAAAGTGCAGCTTTATGGTTTCATGGACAAAAGAATTTCTGTGGCTGCAATATGACGAGCTAAATAACCAGGGCTGCACATAAGTGGTCCGCAGGTGCGCATTCGCTGTCAAAATAAAAAACGCGCACAAGGGTTAGGGTTAAATTTAAAAACTGTACTTTTGAGTTAAAATATATATTTATAATTTTAATAAATGACAAATTAAAAAGGCATGAACATTTTTTTGTATCGAAAAAATATCGAACCGTGACACCAAAATATCGAACCGAACCGAACCGTGAATTTTGTGTATCGTTGCACCCCTAATATATATATATATATATATATATATATATATACATTGCACCCCTAATATATATATATATATATATATTAGGGGTGCAACGATACACAAAATTCACGGTTCGGTTCGGTTCGATACTTTGGTGTCACGGTTCGACATTTTTTCGATACAAAAAAATGACCTGTCTTATTAGAAAAATAAGCTGAGTTGCTGTATTTGAATGTGTTGTTGCCAATAATGTGCGGATCAGTTCGGATTTGAATTATTTCTTTAGTAGAGCATGTGTACATATTTCCATGTGTGCATGTTTCCATGCGTGCATGTTTTTGGCTTTTCAGGCTAAATTTTTTTTTTTACAGTTGAGTAGCTCTTCTTTGTTCTCAGAGAAAGTTATCTCTGTTTAATTTATAATTTACTCCAGGTTGCTCCCAGAAGCTGCATCCTGTAGTGGGAGGAATGAAGTCAGGTCATGCACGAGGAATAACATCTGCACTCTGCTACCAAACACTTCTACACACACTCTCTCATGTGTCTGTGTCCTTACCTTGACATATCCTTCATTCTTATCACTGACTCTGAGTCGTACTTTCATGTACTCTGTTGCAAGGTCGTCTTCCAAAATGTCTCACCCAAAACTAAAGCCGAGTGGATTTTTGTTGTTATTGCCCCCAGGCTCGGGAATAGTCTGCCATACTTTATGGTAATAAGAAAATCTGTGAAACAACAGACAATTTTAAATCAATCAAATCTGAGGTGCCTCACGGTTTTGTCAAGTCCACTGTGAACGTTTTCCTTCTGCACTTTCATTTGAATTCTTTCTACTGTTAAAATTTATTTCTGTATATCTTTAAGTATTTTTATTTAAGTGCCTTTATAATTTTATCACATATGTGTATCTTTTAATTACTGGAACTTTTTTTAAGTTCTTAAGCTGTAATTACTGGTGACTGGTAAGTTACTTGTGTTGGACACAAGTTCAACCAGAAAATGTAACAGCATTCACAGGGAGATGAGGAAATGAACGTAACTTACAGGGAAATCAAAGGATTTCTAATCAGTCTTTTTTAAAACATGTAGATGTTAATAATAGTTACATGTGTGATGATGTCCATGCAAAGTGTCATTCATTGGCCCACACGTTAAGGAGGAGACCATCACCCTACTTCATAGCACTTGACCATCAGTACATCATTATAGTGGGATTTTTTATTCCTTTTACTTGCTTTGCAATGACTGCAGGTGATTGCTCATCATGATCTGTTATTACATGTGATTTACATGTCTGTATTCACGTCTGTATTCAATATCAGTTGCTTGTTTACTTGTTATACTGTTACATGTTGTATTTGTTCTCATTTCTGCTGCCCTCTTGGACAGATTAATCTCAATGAGACTTTTACCTGAATAAAAAAAGAAAAACATTTTTATCATGTTATTTGTTGTGTGCGGGTTTTATGTTTTCTAAGTAGGTTTTTGGACCTGGAATGCAAATATGCCTGCCTGCAAAGCACTTAGGGTTAGCTCCTCTTGTTTTAAATGGGCTAAATAAGTAAAAGTGACTCGACTTGGCTTAAAGAAGTGATAGCATACTAAAAAAAATCCTCACTTAGCGTCTCTGTGAGGAAAAATTGGCCCTTGTAAGCACAGAGTAAACAGACCCAGAGATAGTTTTATCCTGGGTGAAATCCCAATTGAGCAACTTTCCTGTCGTCACCCTCATCCCCCTCATCTGAATCATCCACCCCTCTGCTCCTTTTTTCCCTCCCTGGGGGAACCCTCAGCCGGTTTCCAGGTGAGTGCATAAAACAGCCTGCAAGGAGACAAACTACCACTGACTTTCTTATCAAAAGAAATACTAGCATAAATTATATTTAATAGTGTGTTGGAACAAGTTTTCCTGTAGCTCACATTCCTTAATACACATGTATTCAAAAGTATCTCCTGCAGATACCAGGCATGCATTATGCATGACAGTATCTGATAAGCACTGTAGGAAAATAATGACTGCAGCCCGCCATTTATCTTGTTCTGCGATGTAGATAGAGAGACCATATATTAACTATGAGTGAGGAAAATAATATGGTTTTAATTCATTCTTCTTTTTTATTTAATTCATAGAGCTTTAGTAGTATTATTGTTTTCTTATCAGTGCTTCTCCAGCCTCACAACTCACAGAGTGGAGACAGTTTTTTAAGGAAAATGTTTTACATTGTTTATTTATAAGATTATTTCTTGACAGCCAACACTTCAGTGCACATTTTTTTCCTGTCCGTCATCAAAAAAATCACCATTAAATTAAATCAAACAATGTGGTGATGTGCAACCACTCTGTGGGGACAGAGTGATGACTATTGTGTGGTTACCACAGCATGCCAAGGTCAAGACCCTGCACTGAAGCTCACGATAACCAAGATTAGCATGGTGGTGTCATGAACACACAAACACACACACAGACAGACATTGGCCGTGGCTTGTAACCTTTTGACCCACTGATCCGCATTCACAGATGTTTATTTATTGATTCCGCTCATCCTTAACAGCATCCATCATCACTGTCAGAGTGGAGGAGAAGTGTGTGTTTGGGTGTGAGGGTGAGGGTGCCATATTGAGTGCTGAGAGATGTGCTGGGGGATGATATTTAGATGTATTAAAATAAAAAAGAAAGATTCAGGGTTACGCTGTGTTGTTTGTTTGTTATTGAATGTTAAGGTTTCTAGAATGAGGACATTTCTGAAAAGTCAGGAAGGTTTCACTGACTGGAATTCTTGAATTTGAAACTGGCTTGGAATTTTTTATGTTTTATGACAAAGCATGTAATTGTGATAGCTGCAGAGGTTAGAGAATAATTGACATTAAAGAAGCTCATCACATGATCTAAAGTGTATGTGTTCACTATGTTATGTGTTTTAAAATCTTGTTTCAGGAAAACCAGACTGGCTCCTGTAAACAGTTCTTTTTTCCATGACATCAGTTGGTTAAATTATTGCCAGTAAAGATTTACTTTTATTATTTTTTTCTTCATCAGTGTTAATTTGGATAAGTGATTTGGGGGAAATGTGCAGGATTTGTTCAATAACACGCATACTTGACCACTGTCAGCATGCTTGTTAACATCCGACCACAGCTGTCAGTGTCAAAAACAGTATGACATTTCAATTTGAAGCGGTTAGATGTTGTGTTGTGTGATTTCCTTGCACAGTTGTTAATGGATGCTGATGACACTTTCCAACCTTTGATGTGTTTCTGCCTGTCATATTTCCAAAGCTAACAGCTTTTCCAGTCAACTGCTGCCTTACTGGAATAATATTTTTTCAGCTTACTTATCATATTTTCCAAATTTTAACCTTCAGTCAGTGAGCACACGCTCTGGAAGCAGCACAGAGCCAGAGGTTGCCGGCCAACTTAATCAAACTTGTGGAGGGTACTGGCAAAGGAAAACATTTGATTTAGAACAAACTATCACTTTCGATTAAATGAAAATCGTAAGCCAAATTTTGAGCATTTCTTTTCAAATATATCATTTTTCTTGGAGATGATAAACAGCAGCCCCGCTCCTGCTGCCGTCTCACTCCAGGCCATAAAGGTGGGCTGTTTTATGTTCTGTAACCCTCGCTGCGTAATGGTTTTCAAACCTCTGAAACAAGGAAAAACAAGGTGCCACCTTAAAATTTATGAGACATTAAATCCCTTTACATTAAATCTCAGTCAATCCATCATCATTAAGGCTTATCAAAATAATCACCAAGCCTGTAAAACAGCTTAACTAGTGCTTCAGCTGAGGTGTGAGGAAGAGGTGTGTGTGTGTGTGTGTGTGTGTGTGTGTGTGTGTGAGAGAGAGAGAGAGAGAGAGAGAGGGAGAGAGAGAGGGAGAGAGAGTTTATGTGAGTTCATGTGTGTGACTCTCTGTCTCTTTGTTCCAGTTTGGATCTCATTGACAGAACAGGTATTTCTCTTTGTATAAATACAAGTGAAAATGTGCTTCAGCAAATTTTCATTATAACAAACTGTGTCCAGTGTGCAGGATAGGAAAACATCAATTACATGTGTGAATAATTACACAGCTGGGTACTAAATACTATAATTTGGTGTCTAATAGCATTTAAGTCTTGATCAAAACTTCCCAGTTTAAGAGACAAATAGAAAGATTTGTTCTTTTCATTTATACTTTAAGATTTTGCTGTTAAACCCATAAATACCAGAGCTAATTGTAATAAATAGCTATTCAATAGCTAACATAATTTAAAGATATATTTTCATGCACTTTTCTTAAAACTATGTATTAGTTTTTCTCTTTTTTACCAAAGTAGAGTTTATGAAAAGGGTCATTTAGTCACCTTGTGCCCTCAGAAATTTCTCGTTTTCATTGTTTTCATCTATCTTCATTGCTGAGAATGAATGAAACAGTAGCATAAATGCTTGTCCTCTACTTTGTATATTTTTATTTTGGATCCAGAAAATAATTAGACAGTGTTTAGAAAAAAAAATGTTTCACTTTCTCACCCTCCTCTGACTTTTTTCTTTTTCAGTTTTAAACATATACCTAAGAGTCTTTCTGCTTCGCTGATGCTCAGTCGTGCAGCTCAGTCTTTATATTCATCTTAAAAGCCAACTCCGCCTTTCCCTGTTGACAGACCGGACCGAGCCAGCCGCTGATTCAGAGCGTGCCCAGTGGAGCCCGATTAAAGCCCCCAGTGGTTTCTGGCTGGCAGATCACAGTTTAACTAAAAACTAAAATGGACAGCTCACAGCTCACAAAGCTTAGCTCACTGGAACTCAAATCAAAGCCTTCCTTTTTGGACAAACTTGGACAAATTTTGTTGTGTATTTTGGCACTTTTCGGCACAGAGATTCACAATAATGGCAGAAGATGTGTTTATAGTCATAATGAATAAAAACTGGCAGTATAATTTATTTCCTCTGCAGCGCAAGTATTGGATAAACCTAGTGTGACCTTTCCCAGAGGCTGGCTTTGATCGCCACAGTGTGTTCATGCATCTGTTTGACAGTGATGGATTAGGGAAGGTCAAGTTAAACACAGGCCAAAGAGAACATAAAAAAAACTCTGTTTTTCAGACTTTCATGTTCTTGTAAAAGTCCTTTGAGAAATCTGCAGCTCGTCTGCTATCAGCTCCATCGTTTTACATTTACTAACACACCCAAATAAACAAACCAACAGTGTTCCTTTGCCCTAAGAGGTATATATAAAGCACTCAAATGGATAAGTAGTACCTTGCTATTAGGCACCAAGTAAAACTGTAACTGGGTAAACACAAGACCTCTCATTTACTGCATAGTGGCCATTTTAGGATAACTTGGGCTTACATCCTCTTGGTTTAATTGTCATCATATCTAAGCAGTCTAAGCATTTTTAAAATATGCTGCTTTCACTCTATGACTGCTGATATACTGTTTCAGTGATCTTGTTAGTTTACATTAAAACAATTAAAGCTAACAATTAATGTCAAAACAATATCTGCTTGATCTGTATTAAGGCATGCTACAATATAAGGATTTTTGTTGCTTGTGACACCTACACTGAAGGTGTAAACACATCCAGTCAATGAAATGACGACCAGGAACTGAATGACCATAGAAGCAAACAAAGTCAAAAACATTTAGTTATTTATTTGTTTTGCTACCTCTATTATGAGGTAGTGATGAAAAACTTGGACAATTTATTATTCATCAAACTTTTCAACAAAATTTGGATCAAATATCACAGAAACGAAAAAATAGTTGTGTGTCCTGTGAAGTCATTTTTACTTTTCACTCTCTCCCCGTCTCTGTAGACACTGGTTTAATTATATTTTAGTATTTCAGCATTACATTTCATTTGCATTGCTTTCTTTGTACCTGGATGGCTGAAATCCATATCGACCAATGAGGTGTTTCCCAAATTTCCAAGCGTTTTCACTGCCCCTGGTGGGTCACTTCAGTACTGCAGGTGGATCCAAAAAAGTTTTAAAAAAAGATTGATTTTTGTAATATGTTGTAATATTTTTAGTATTCCAGCTTTCTTTTCCTCTTCACATTACAAAGAGGATAATCCATAAAACTGGTTACAGAGGTCATACAAATCCACTATTCTTAAAATAGAATACTACACTAAAATTCGCTGATCTGGTCCATTTTCTCACTGTGCAAATTATGTATAAAGCAATAAACAATCTACTTCCTTACAATATTGCTAAAAGTGAACAGCGATAAAATTTGAGAAGGGAATTAAATTTAAAACATCCCTGAATCCGTACAACACTAAAAAGCTTTTACATCTCTGTGTGTGGAGTGAAGCTGTGGGATAGACTAAGTGAAGAACTGAATCAATGTCTCAGCATGACTCAGTTTAAATAGCGGTTCAAAAATATGGTTTTTGCAAAGTACAGGGAGGAGGCAGGGCTTTGATCGGGTGTTCTCTCACCCACTACTTTCACACTAGGGATGCGTATGGGTGCTTGTATTACTGGGGTTATCATGTTAGTTACTAAATAGTAGAAAGGGGGTGTGAATAAATAAGTTTATCCTTCTTCCTACTCCTTTTTGAACATGCAAGTAATTTATAATTATTATTTCTTTGTTTTCCTTTGTTTGTTTCTCTTTTTTTCTCTGTTGTTGTTAAACTATTTTTAACATGTTCAAAATAAAGTTACAGTACAATACAATCCCTCCAGATCTTCTATTTAGCAAACGTTTGCGCTCAAATTACAAGTGAACTCAGCACATTTAATTATTTTTTTAATCATTGTAATAGCTTTACCATAGAATTAAAGGGACTGCACAGTACAGCTAGTCTTGGTCTTTCCCTCCTGTCAGTTTTCAGAGGTGAAACACCACCCACAGAAGATCGATGTGTATCAAAGTCATAAACTTTTTAGTTGGAGTTAAAGAGCTCAATAAATACATCACAATTTTTCAAGGTCTGACATCAACAGGTCTCACTCTGTGCATCAAAAGAGTTCCTCCTCAGTCAGCACAGCGGTGCATTAAACACAGGGACATCAGTTTCAGCTATGCTGCCTTTCTGTTGCCTAGCTGCCTCCATCCTCACATCTCCGCTTTAATTAACCGTGCTGTGCACTCTGGTTTGAATAAATACACCGAGCGATCGAAGTAAAGTGAGGTTTCACATGGTTGACTTTAACAGAAAATCTGTGTTATACATCAAACTGCAGCAAACTGACAAGCATAGATGAAGATGAAAGTGATTAGCAGGGACCTTTTTGCCAGATGGATCCTGAATGTAATTAACCAAGTGGCCATTCCAGGTGATTCATTCCCATGTTTACCATTGGCTGGACTTGAAAAAAAAATGCAAATATAAACTGTTCACACACTTTTTTGTGTTATTCTGTGTATGTCTGAAGTCTGCACGAAAAGGATAGAGTCCAAAGTTAGCATGACTGTTCAAGGCACAACTGCCAAAATAACAGGAAATAATATGTGGTTGAAATAAAGCAGAATTTATCCATGACTTTTGAAATGTTAACTGATGCTATGGCGTGGTACAGAGGCTGACAAACTTTATTATTCTCAAATATTATATTTTACACTTAAACCTTTACCATTTTCTTCTTCTCTCAGCACTTTTATGTCAAGCTTTCTGTACTCTAATTTGTTGGTACAGAGGTCTAAAGTTGATCTTTTTTCTCTTGCTGTCTCTTTTTAATTTGCTAAAGTTATTTCTCTTTTGGTCTTTGTCACTGGCAGCCTCCTTATGACCCTATTAATCTCCAACTTCCCTGCTCTGCTTTCATCACACGCTCATTCAGTGTCTGATGTCTTCAGTGCTTCCTTCCTTCCTCTGTCTGTCTGTCCCACTTTTCATCTCCTCTCTCTTTTATCTCTCCACTTTCCTTTTTTCTTCTCTTATTAGTCTTTCTCAGTGAATCCCCCTCCCTCCTCAAGCTCTGATGGCAACACAAAAACACACATGCAAACACAGATTTGCTTTATAACACTATACACATAAGGAACGTTTACAGAACACATCAATCTGCACTTGTCCACAGGAGTGTCTATAAAAAAGCTGCTTCAATTCATTTTTATTTTTTTTTCTTTTTGCTGCTGCTAAACAGCTTCACTTTACGGTGCTGGTGTGTGAGTGTGTAAGGAGAAAGCATGTAAATGCATACGAGGAGATATATCTTTCTTGTTATTTTGTGATGGGCTTGTCTTTATTGTTTCATTTAATACTAAAAATGTTCTTTATATAAATGTATGTTTTTGTCATCCACATGACAACACACATTGATTTTTTTCACTTCCTTCATTGCTCATTTATTTCTCTGGGTTCAACCAGCCATACAATTAATGTGTAAAGGATACAGTTAGGTTAGGCATAGGTTAAGAAAACCCGAGTTACCTTCAGGTTTTGTGTGTGTGTGTGTGTGTGTGTGTGTGTGTGTGTGTGTGTGTGTGTGTGTGTGTGTGTGTGCATGTTTGCATGTGTGTGTGTGTGCTTGCATGTGTGTGTGTGCTTGCATGTGTTTGACTCATAGGAACTCTGCTCTATATGTGAGCTGGTAAAACAGAAATACACTCCCTTTAAGAGAACATAAACCTTCTGTGATTTACAGTCAGTGTCCAGTCCAATTACCTTTACATATCCCCACATCACTCTCTTTGTGTTGCTCACACTCCCACAAAGGCACTCTACAAATTTTACTGCACCTCACGCTACACCTGAGAAATGAGGGTCACAAGGTTTATGGCTTCATGTGAAGGGGAGCAGCGAGATGAATGGTGCAGAAAAAAGACTGAAAGTGAAAGAAAGGATTTGAGAGAACAGGAATTATGTGAAATATGAAATGCAAACATGCAAAACAGGATAGAAGAGCAGAAGTATTTATGAGGAGAACTGACTGGAGGAAAAGGGGAAAGTTAATAAAATGGAAATACATCAAATGAACAGTAAAGGATGGGGTTGAAATGCATACATGCAGCTGCATGAAGTGTGATATTTCCCCTTCGTTCCAAGACACACAGAGTACTGGTGGCATTGCTGCTGTGGAAGTGGAACTGACTGCTCTCTTTGGCTTGCGGATTCTTTTAATGCCAAAAATTTGGTTTGCGTTGCCAAAAAGGAAAAAAAAGAAAAGAAAATTAAAATTTCAAAAAGTGTGAGCGTGACTGTGTAGAAAGAACACATATAATTCAAAACTTCTGACTTTGGTCCTGGATGGTTATTGATCTTTTTATTTTGTCCACTTTTATCCAATAATTTCATTCACCTTTCAGATTTCCAGTGCAAACAAGATTCTGCTGAGAGGCACTTCAGAAGTGGCAGACTTCATTTGCTAACACAAAGTCTCACAGAAAGTAACTTTCTGTGAGACTTTGTGAGCAAAATAAATATATCATCTTTCAGCTGGAAACTCTAAAGTTATAAATAAATCAGTAATTTGAAAAAAACAATGTGGACATATCTATGAAGATTTCCAGTGTCAATGACTCTCATTTTTACTACCTCTTTCAGTTTGATTTAATTGTCCTTCCTATGTTAATAGTAAAATTAGAAATTGGATTCTTCTTCTTCAGCTGTTATCCTCAGCTGCCTCCATCTCTCTCTATCTCTGCCACTCTCTTCTGTCACACCATCTCTGCATGTCCTCCTTCACTACATCCATCAGTTGCCTCTGTGGTCATCCTCTTTTCCGCCTCCTGGGCACCTCCGTCTTTAAGATCCTTTGTCCAGCATATCCACTATCCCTCCTCTGCATATGTCCAATCCATCTCATCCTTGGGTCTCTAATTTCATCTCAAACCGCTCATCATGAGCTGCACCTCTGATACTCATGCCTAATCCTACCCCCAACTAAACATGCCATAGCTGACATAGAAACCAGTGAGAAAAAAGACAAGCTGGACCACGAATGCGAAGCACTTGTCCTTTTGACGGCAGGATCTGATAGAGAGTGTCTTTAAAACCTCAGTTGATGGTTTTAAACCACCATAAACACAGGAAAATGTGTTTTAGTAACTGGTTTAAACAAAATAAGCTCCTCTCTTATATTTAATGTTGATGGCTTTAACCACATAAACATAAATGTGCTTTTAATAGCAGGCTTTAACTTTATAAATATGGGTTTGTTTTTCTGCGGCCTCGACTCTTCTTCTGATTCTGCCACCACTGATGAAGTACAGACTACCCCTTTAATCCCTCGCAGCCCCCCTCCCACGTACCTTACCTTTAAGTCTGGCTTTTAAAGTGTGGCAAACATAACTCAGAGCCCAGAGTCTTAATGTTTTTCTCTTGTGAATGAAACCTCTTTAATCCCCCCTAGAAGGTCATGGGATGAAGGGGTTGCGGAGCTGAACTCATCTGGCATATATTTTATTTCCACATGTACAAACATGAAATGCACATCAAATACAAATGTCTCTCCCTGTGCACATGACACCCACCATGGAAACCAGGTTTGCTACAAATTGTGTTTACGTGCAGCCAGACTGCATTAATGATTTACATTTAGTGGTTTTATGTTCGTTTGGAGCATCACTTCAGCCAATGTTATTGAAAATATTTTCATAAACGCTGCATTGTTTGCAGACTATTTTGCAGCCAGGTATCTGGTTTTTATAAGTGTTGGAAGATTACTTCTGAAATATAATAGTTTATTACTAGTTACTGTTCTAAAATTAGGTAACGTTAAGTGCTTTAATGACAGCATCAAAGTAATGTAAGTAATCACATTGGATCATTTTTTGATTACTTTTTCTAACAAATGTTTATAACTGGGAAGCAGAATCCTTCCAAAAACATTAATTTAAATCAGACAGTGTAAACCTCACAACAATACTCAACATTAAATCCTAATAAACTTTAATCAAAGCAGAAATAGATGTTTTGAACACACATAAATACCATGGTGGGACAGAGGGTACATTATTTGATGAGACTTGTTGTGTCAAATTAACAAACCTTTTAATCTGACATAGATTGAGTCACACTCTGACTTCATCTATATGCCTTTTCTAATTAAAGTGGGAAAATGTTTTGAAACTTCTGCAGTGAAATGTGTTTAAAGGTTTGATGCAAATATACAATATAATTTCCCCTGAGGCAAAATTTAGATTTCTGCAGGGCTCCAATGTAAATGGGTGACGTCACTGCTCACATTTATGCTTGTCCTGGTACATTAAGTGTTAATTACCATGTGGACGTGTCCTGGTGCTTCATATGCAGTGCCAAAAAAATGTCAAAAATAAAATAAAATGCTGGGACTTTTTCCCTCCTTGGTCCGCTCTTTGTTATGGTCAGTTTGTCCCTCTAATTTTTTCCACTCCTTTGTTCATTCCCTCATGTCCATTTCCATACTTTCAGCAGTCTCACTCCAGGAATTTTGCTGACATTTGTGAGTCCTTATATCGATGCTATGATTATTATTCTTTATACTGAGGTGATGATTGTTATTTCCTCAGTGATAAATTCAAAAAGTGAACAGGCCAATCACAACAGTTGTGGGCTGCGTCGACCTGTTGCTCCATTTCTTAGGAGGTGCGTGCCAGGTTACGCTTCAGTGCACACCTTAGTACATACTTTATTAGGCACCTATCAACTAACCAATAAGATACTGTTAACTTTTTAAATATAAGTTTAGCATTTTATTTCTATTAATTATATTTCTGTTCCTGTTTTTGATGTGCAACAACTCCTTTGTCATAGGGGAGTTTCTGACTCTCCAGCTGCTAAATGTTACACTATATAAACAGGCAAATCAACTAACTGTTTGTCTGTTCCTTGAAAATGAGCCAAAGAATAAAAATTCCATCCCTATTTGCATAAACATGAGAGGTTTTGGACAGTACAGCTAAACAATGACATAAGACTCATTAAAAACCAATAGAGTCAGATATGATTAATCATTCAAAATACTATATGACTAATATAATCGCATAGTCTCATAACACTGTAAGAAATGTAGATTTAGTAAGTAACTAGGTAAAATGTATTTAAAGTACATTTAAACACAGCTTCCGCTACCAAAGTGCTGTACATGTACATGCAGTCATATTAAAAAAGTCAAAGGTCCACACAGAATACAACAATAGCAGGCCATTCGTAACGACAACAGCAAGATGCAAACAGCTGCAAAACAAAATTCAGACACAAACAGAAAAAGATGAATTAGGTGGTGCACACAGCTGTGAAACTGACAGCAGTTCTGTTTTGATGCAGAACGAATAATAAACTCAGACTGTAAATAGTCACCAGTGAGGTCAAGTGTCTGGAACTCAGTCCTCTGTTTCATCGACATGTGATGGGTTACATATACACAATGTTCTCTGCAACAAAGACAAATAGCAACAAAAAAATTGCATGAAATAATTTTAATTTTCAAGACGCAACAAAATTTTGGTTTCTGTTGATGCTCTCAGATGCGCATTTAACATATGCATATGCAATCGTGCATAAAGACCAGTTTGTCTTTGTACTTCTTTATCTATATATGTATGAGGACATGACATTACATTTCACTGAGCCTTACTCTACACGTAACAAAAACTGCTTGCCTAACTACAACCCTAACCATAACCACTGACATAACCTTACTCTAACCTTAAACAAAGTCTCCACCTTAATATTTAATCATTTATGCTGTGGGAACTTGCTTTAAGCCCCTGACACATACCCACAATGTGTGAGCATATTAAGGTCCCCACAAAATGAGCAATGCAGGACTTGAGCCACACAAAAACATGCACACACTCACACTCACACACACACATTCAAACCCCTCTTTAGCCCTCAGGCTAATTTCCTATTTCCATGCGGCGCCTTGTCGTAATCCTTGATTTGACTGCTGAAATGACTCCCCAAAGTTAAACCATACACACACAAACACGATCCTGCACACACAAATACACAGACAAAGTGTTTAACCTTCCCACCAGCAGCCCTGAGGAACCCCCAAAGGTCTGTACAATCTCTGCACACAGAAGCAGATGTGTTTGGGTAACATGGGCAGGGTGATTTCAGAGTTTACCTTTCTTTGTTATCTTTGTTATCAATCAGTCTTTGATTGTAAGTCACTAATTGTTTTATATATATTTTTAAACGCAGTATAATTTTGAAGATATGCCGTATTATTAGAAAATACCAATCCTCAAGAAATGAATAGAGCTTTATTCATTCATCAGCCTGATTGATGGTTCAGCTTCTCACTGCTACTGTAAGGAAAAAGATAGAAATTCAAAAAAAAAAAAAAAAAAGCAACAAATTCTGTATTTGCATGAAACTTATCCTTCACTGACACTTGCAGTGCACAGTCATTTGATGCAAGGCTCCCCAGTGTTCATAGATTATACGCCATTCCTCTTGTTTGGCCATGAATCAGACTGTCCTTGGTCTTGTGTTGGCAGTTTCCTTTTGAAAATGCCAAAGAATAAAGTGTTTTCTTGGCAGTAACCATCATGGATCAGTAGATGATGCGAGCCCAAAAAACTAAATGTGGGGCAAAGGATTTGTTTGTGTGGAAACATGTGTTTGACTCTTCATTCTGAGTAGTCTGAAAGTAGTCTGACATTTTGATAAATCTAACAAGCATGCAAGTCACACATTTAGCATGAAAGGACATATTTTATTTGAGTGAAATCTAAACTCCTTTGATAAGTATAAATTTTATTCCTATGGTCTTATTTGACAGTCTGCTTATACTCATCTGCTCCTATTGTCTTTTATGTAAACTGTTTGAGGTGTTGCTACAACTGTTGCGTGATTCCAGCTGCTTTGCTCTCAGGGAATCACCTTTGAGTTTTAGTACCGGTGCATCCATCACTTAACGGGTCTTTGTCAGCAGCATGTTTCTTATGAGATTCACATGATCTGTGTCACTTTATGGCACCGCCCTTTGTGATGACTTGTATTTTTCACTGGGAGGTGGAAAAACGTGAAAAAGCGTTCATGTGCAGCGTTTGCTCTCACTTGAGCCTTTTCTGCTTTCTTTGCCAATACTGAATGAAAGGCCTCTCAGTGTTGACTCCTGAGAAACAGATCCAATTAAAAATGTCTGATATTATCTCGTTATGATGGATTAGGAAAAAGGAAATATATTTTTTGAAGCTCCATGTAAAGTGGGACACCAAATCACTCATGCCAGATGCACGAGAGTGTCAGACTGAATTTATTTCAGTATATTATTTCCCAGCTGTGAATGCAAGTCTTTAAAAACTGTGCTTGTGTATATGTTAATTGGCACGAAGAATATTGTGGCTTCTGCTAAATAAAGATGCTTTGAATAAGCTATAACAGCAAAACCTGCCTTTTCACTATTTGCGCTGAATGAAAGGTTTTTCTCTTTCATTCTGTTTTGGCAGAGGCATGAGCAGCTCTGCAGAGGGACATTTCCACGCACCGCACATGAAACAGCAAATGAAAGAAACTGCACCATTCAGCAGACAGATTCAAATAAATTTGATTTGGCCAAAAGCTTCAAAGAGCAAAAGGCTGCCTGTTGCTAAGCACAGACAGATACAGAGCCACACAAATACGTAGACATCAAGACACACATGCAGAGTATTACTTCCTGATGTGATAAGTCTTAATCACAAGTCAATGGAGCAGACAGGGAGGCAGCTTGGTGTGCACAGTGGCAGGTCTGACACACACACACTCACTCACACACACACAATTCATTCCACAAACTTAGTCCAGTGGTGGGGACTCCCTGGGGACTTGCAGATTAGCCATGGCCACAGCCACTAATCCCTTCACATACCTACACTCACCCCACACAGAATTTCTGTCTCTGTCTCTCTTTTTTCTTTTTTACTTCCATATTTGGGTGGAACTACTGAGGACTGAGTATGCTGGAAAAAACTGTGCAGTGCAGCCTGAAGTGACCGTTTTTCAAGATGTGGTTCGGCTCAGAGACAGAAAAAGTAAAGACAACGTCAAGAATAAACTTTTACATTTAAAAATCTGATTTTAATCTGATTAGATATTAAATGTTTTTATCCAACCATATTATTATGGTTATTAACTCTGCTTACTGCGCCACATCTGTCACCATTTAAACTAACCACAGGCAGGTTTATGGCTTTGCAGTTGGCAGCCCAAATGATCATGGTTGTTTGCCCCTGTATGCTCTGATATGACCCTAAATAGTTGATATGACCCTATCAACTATTTTTGTCCTCTAGGCACAAAATTAACTTGGTGTGATTATCCACACTCAGTTCAAATGAAGCTTGATTGTCCAGTCTCATAAGGTAAAATCCTGCATTTGGATAAGCCACAAACAGATCGCCTGCTTATTCAGACTTATTAAGACCTCAATTCTTTCCTTGCTTCCTTCATATCTTTCAAACTGTGTAATCAAAGGGAACTGTTGTAAATAAAAGCTTCACTCTCAATTGGTTTCCTCTGCCTAAATAAAGCTATACTGACCACAGTCCTTAATGAGCACTGTCAGACTGAACCCAACAATGGTTTATAACAAGCTGCTTGAACAAATGACCTAAAGGGTCCACCTCAATCACCTCCTGGGGACGCTGGTTTCAGCTCATTAATGCAGAGCTTCATTCATTCAAAAATGCATTTCCTGTGGTCACAATGCAGGTAGGATTTTTTTTGCCACCCCAGAATAACTGGAAGAATTTGGAGCCACAAAGTAACATTAGCATTAATTGAAAGTCATGTTTGTAATCCTTTCATTACTGATGATTCACCTTTCCCTCACTTGTAGCTCTGCTTCAGTCCCTCTATTCCAGAGGGAAGATATTGTGCCATTTAACTGCTAAAAGTTAGTTGGTAACTGCTGAGCAGGTGCTCTTTCTCGTGTTTGCTAAAGCTTCTTTTTTCCTTAAAAAACACAACTGCCTGCTAAATGCAGCATTTTTAAAGGTTCCATGTCTGAAATGAGCTAAAGAACAGGAGATGGGACACATTCAGAGATGGTTTAGTGACGTAGCAGTGGATCTGCGGAACATTCAGCTGTTATGCATGCATGCACACACAAAGCAAACCAAGCTTCAGTCAATACGTCTGCCCTGCCCTGGTGCTGCCCAGTGCAGTGTCATTGAACAGGTCACTGAAAGGTGAAAGGCTTAAATTCAAAAAGGACACATGGAGAAAAAAAGAAATGAGGAATCGAGAAAGTTAGCATTAGAGCTGAGGGGGTTGTTCTCCAGAGATTTACTGAAACCACTCTGCTCTACCTTTAACCCCTGTGTTTGCTCTGCCATCAGAAGGAATCCATGTGAAGAAAAGAAGAAAATCTTTAGATGAGCTTGGAAATTTTGCTCAATTACTCATCCACGTGTCTATCTAATCTCAAAAGCACTGCAGCAATGCGTGCAAAGGGAAAATGAAAGAAAGTTTCAAATGAAATTAAGACAGACTGTGTTTTATATCCATTGCAAACTGAGGATGCTACATCTGCTTAAAAATGTTACTTGTGGGGCAATTTTTATATTCTTGCCCTACAATACAGACACTTTATTTAAAAATATGAAATAATGGCCAACACGATTAAGTACCTGCACAGTTTGTGGCTGTGTAACAATACATAGATCTGCATGCTGAAATGGCAGATTGCCTCCAGAACGCTTAATTATTTACAAGAAGAAAAATGGCAACCTCTGCAATTCACTGCATAAACGACGAAGCCTTTTAACTGCACTTCATTCAGGTGAGATGGCTTAACAACATATAATCACTCCCCAGCTACAACTTTACCACAAGTATCTGATGGTTTCACAGCGGCTAAGCTGTCTGCGTTGTAACTAAGACGAGGTCGCAGGGTCAGAGGTTAAAACCACACTGGCTCCTACTGGGAGATTTGGTTTCCTAATATATGTGTGCGTGCATGTGTGTGTGCACGCCATGTTCAGCTTCTTCACCACTCCATAAAAATCATTCTTCTCAGGCTGACCACCAACTCAATATCCTGTGTGGTTTGTTATGTCAGTTCACAAATGTTCGCTTGTTTTATTTTGCCTCTTTCCATCCCGCAGCTTTTCCTCTTATTTACGTTCTCATTCTTTTACACCTCTTATTGTTTCCAGTCGATCCCACATTATTCCTTTCTATTGTTTTCATGCAATATTTCAGTAAAATCATTCCCACCATCTCCCTCTCTCTTTTGGCATGTTTGTATTTTTCACTTTATCTTTCTCCTTATAACTTTGTTCTCTTTTAAGCGGACATTTAATTCTTCCGCTTGTGCCGTCACTCCATCATCGAGATCCTCTTGCAGATCCTCTGATTTCTGTTGGAAGAAAATCCGGGGCCAAACTAAAAGCAGATTACAATTTCTTCTTAAAATGGGAAAAGAGAACAAGAGCTGGTCCACTTTTAAAGGATTATCAGTTTTAAACCCCGAAGAAAGAAAAAGGATACCTTTGAAATTTAAAAGGATTACCTTTCTGCCTTGAAAACTGAACAATGGTCAGGAGGAGGAAAACAATCTGCCCGATGGGTTAGGGTTTGCTAACAAAAACTGTCCATTTAGCTTCTGAATTATAATCACATTGCACCCTTGTGGTAGCCTGTGGGTGGTCTAATCTCACAAACAATTTGGTAGTGAGTTATAAAGCTATAAAAAATACATGTTGACATTTTCTGTTTGCCTTTCCCTTAATGCAAAGTCTTGTAACCTATCACATGCTCTATGAAGTCACTGTTGGCTCTTGATCTCTTCCATGACCTGAAATATCTCTCAGACAAAATAGCAGATTGAAGTTTGGCTGCTTGAGCTGTGCACAATGAGAACCATACTCTGTTTCTCTGTATGAAAATAAAGATCACAAATATAAATCAGAATGCTGAGAAAACCAACATAAATATTTAATCACTTAAAACACACACACACACACACACACACACACACACACACACACACACACACACACACACACACACACACACACACACACTGATTAAAATCTGATATTTCTTGGCTGTAAACAGAAACTTCCTGGATTGTCCACTTGCTTCCTGGCAACTTGATTTTAAAAAAACTCAGGAAGGACGTGTTAGCCTAGCTAGTTCCATAGACTGTATATAAGAGATGGGCATTGACATTTTGAAGCATGAACTAAGTCCTTTGACCTCTGCAGTAGTAACTTGCCAGTCACAAGTAGACATTTCCAGAAGCACAAATGCTTCAACATCTTTTTACACATAATTTACAAAATCAACATCAAGTTGTATTCAGTGAGATTTTAAACTATCAACTGACACCATAAACTTATCAGGAAAGTCTCTGCTGAGGTCATACAGCAAGTGACCAGCGTAGGGTCATTTAATGAGAGATTGATTTACAGTCTAACTTCTTTCTTCTTACAGTCACCACCTGCTAACCATTAAAAAGAATGCAGACTTTTATCTTAAATGAACAGCTAGGACAATTAGGAAAATACTTCTTGTCTCAGAGTTTGAGACTGATCCTATCCTTATTTAGAATAAGGAGAAGTTTAGTGTAAATTATTTCCTCTTGATGTAATAAATATGTCTGTTGGCTTGATGTTCCCTTTAGTGTACAACGAGGTGCAATGGGCTTTGAAGTACTTAAGATTTACCCAATCAGTAGTGATTTTAACTCTGCAAGTGCTGCAATTCAGTAATGCAGCAGGGTGTATACCAAAAAACACGTATTTATATACTTCTGCTGCAAATATTTTTTGGTGTGTTATCGAAGCTAAACACATCCCAGCCATTACCATTCAGTGTGATATGGGACACATGTAATTGGAACAGTTATAAAAAGAGGGTAAATGATGAAAGGAAACAGGGTTCAAAGGAGAGCGAGAGTGTCGAGGGAAGCTTAAAGATGTAAGAATAAGAAAAGATAGAATGACATAAATGGTAAAAAGAATTTGGGGGGTGGGGTTTGGTTGCTGGTATCCATGGAGGTAAATAATGAGAATCTCATGATATGGGGCCTCCAGGAAAGCGTCCCACTTTTCTCGATCCTTTGCCTCCCTTTCTCTTTCTCCCTTTCTTTCATTGCACCCCTCCTCATCTTATCCTCTCCCCGTTGTTTTTATCTGTGGTCCTCTTAGCTGACTCCCTTTTGTCTTCGAAAATCCTTCCTGCTTTTCGCTCAACCAGCTGCACACACACGTATGAATTAATAGACACAATTTGCATGAGAAAAGAAAAGTCTGTTTTTTTATTTCTCAATGGAGCAGTTGTGAGACATCATTGAAGTTTTGAACACTGATTATTGACATGAGAGGCTTTTGACTCTCGCCTAATTTTGTTCACGTCAGAAAGTCATGAATAAAAACGTATCTGTATTTCTCTGGAGTAATAATAAAAATGAGCATTTATCAAACACAGTAAAACCTATTAAACAAAGCTCTACTCATATGGATCAGCTGAGTATTTTAAATGCAAACCATGACTCCATGTTGTGTTTCCATATGTTGTAAACATTCACTGCTCTTTCCAGAACATTCAGAATTATGTCCCTATTGAAAACTATTTTTTTTTTAAAACAGAAAAATGAATGAAATGAAACAAAGAAAGTGCATAAAGGGATTTAAAACAGTATTAGAGGGTGGGGAGGTGAAAGTGAAGTTATAAATTAAAATCATAACAATGAGCGCACACACACACACACACACACACACACACACACACACTGGATACCACGAAGCAGCAAAAACTGAATATCTTTTCTGTGTACTGTGGTGCTTAGTGTTCTATGGAAGAGGATTGGGGCACTGGGAAAAAAATTGGGGACGTCTTTTTTTTTCACTTTTTTCTCAGAATTTTTTGTTCTTGGAATTCTGACTTTAATCCCAGGATTCTGACTTTGTTCTCAGAATTCTGATTTTTATGTCAGAATTCAAACTTTTTTTCTCAGAATTCTATTTTTCTCAGAATTCAGACTTTAACCTCAGGATTCTGACTTCTTTTCTCCGAATTCTGGATTTAAGATCAGAATTCTGACTTTTTTCTCAGAATTCAAACTTTTTTTAATCAGAATTTTGACCTCAGAATTCTACTTTTCTTCTCAGAACTCTGACTTTGATCTTAGGAATCTACAGAATTCTGAGATAATAGTCAGAATTGTGACTTTTTTCTCAGAATTCTGATCTTATTCTCAGAATTCTGAGATTAAAGAATTCTGACTTATCTCAGAATTCAAATGTTTTTAAAAATCAGAATTCTACCTTTAAACTCAGGATTTTCACTTTTTTTCTCTGAATTCTTTTCCTTCAGAATTCTGACTTTAATCTCTGGATTCTCAATTTTTTTTCTTGGAATTCTGAGATTGAAATCAAAATTCAGACTTTTTTCTCAGAATTCTTTGTTATCGGAATTCTGACTTTAATCTCAGAATTCAAACTTTTTTTAAAATCAGAATTAATCTCAGTCTTAATCTCAGAATTTGTACTTTTTTCTCAGAATTCTTAGATTAAAGTAAGAATCTCAGAATTCTGACATCAATCTCTTAAAAATAAGACATCCCCATTTTATTTTTTTTGTATTTGATATATATTTGGTTTATAACTACCATTTAACAAAATAAGAGATCCCACAGAGTGACTCAAATCATTACCTGGTGTGTGTCATCATTAGGATCTTTCTTTTAGTGTTTAGGGATAAACACAAAGCTAAAAAGTAGCCCAATGAGAAACTACAGCAGTTGTCATTGCAATTCTGATATAGAAACACATACGGTTAGAAGTGTAGCTACAAACATAGCCGCTTATCTCTCATTTTGTTCCCTGCTGGAGGAGCCAACTTTTCTGGGTTCAGCATAGACTCAATTTAATATCATTCTTCATTACTAGCTTTGTTTTAACATGTTGTCTTTGTCCATGATTGCTTAGAGTTCCATTTATGTAGAGCTGGACAGCTGTGCCTGAGTTGAGTGTACTGTATTTTCCATGTGTGTGTTCTGATGAGATCATCTGATGATTTAAAGGTGTTTATACCACTGGAGTGACCTCGCAGTCAAATGACAGGTTGAATTAAACCTCCTGGAACCATCCCCACAGCAATGTGTGTTTGTTGTCCCTAATGGTTGTGTCTTTACTGTGAGGTCATTGAGGGTAATCCCCACCTTTAGAGGAAGGATAATCAGACACGCCACTACAAATGCAATCCTACAAAACTAACAGAAAAACAGAGAATTTCAGGGATATTTAGCATGTTGTTTAGGATGGCTCTTGCGTTTCAAACTGCCCTGTGTTTATTTTAAAAAGGTTTAGGATTACCTATGTGCCTCACATCCTTCCTCTTAAATAGTGTCATTACATTTTGTACAAGCCTTTTGCAGCTGAGGACAAAACAGGGCTTTTCTATTTGTGTCTGATCTACACTCTGGCTTCTCTCACAACCAGAGGCAGCCTACATTAAGGCCCTGGCTTACATCTGAAGGCAGTCCAGGGTCCATTCATCCCTTTTCTGAAGTGCTTAAATCTATATTCATTATAATAGCCACTAGGTGGTAACTCATCTGAGGAGACTGATTCTATAGAAACCTCTTTAAAAATTAGCCTTGGCTTGTTTGATCTATGAGCCTTGTGAACACTTTTCTAATCAGTGTATGGACTCAATATGGAATTAATAAATTTCCGTTTGTAAAGGTCCTACCCTTCAGAGTTAAAAATGATGAATAAAGACTTTAGTGTGGCCCTTATTTATACAGTTTTACCAATTTGTGTTATCTGTGACCAGTGTTGGTCAAGTTACTTGAAAAAAGTAATCAGTAACTAATTACTGATTACTTCCCCAAAAAAGTAATCAGTACTTTGATTACTTATTTTCAAAAGTAATTAATTACTTAGTAACTTAGTTACTTAGTTACTTTTTAAAAACACAATTTACAACCTGAATAGGTGATAGAGCGATAGATCTTTCAGCCAAATTCTACTTTTTCTACATAATCCATCATACAAAATGTAATCAAATGGAAAAGTCTCCTTTTTTAAAACTTGTTTTATTAGTTTTAATCTTTTAACTTTATGCATCAAGCAAAAATGTAATTATATGCAACATTCTCTGACTGGAAGAAATTTGTTTAATATTTAAACCTATTTTCTGCACATTCCAGCACATAAAAAAAAAATTTTTTGTGTGTGTTTACACTCACTCTTTCAAATAGATGCAAGTAAAACACAGCAGAAAATAAATAAAGTCAAAGACTAGGGTCCTTTTGCTCTATTTTCACCTGTAAAGCAGGACTGCGGTAGGCGGAGGGTTACCCTGGTGCAGGTGTGCCGCTGCGGTCAGTGGAAGAATCCGCGAGTTTCTCTGTGAGTTTCCCATTACGTCGTTGCGCACTCGGTGCTTGCTTGGAAGTTTGGGGTTTTTTTCGCTGTAAAAATAAGTTTTCTTCCCACGCACAATGCTAACGGACGCTAATGTTTTTGTCACTTTTTATGTAATCAAACTTAAAGTAAGGTCAGTACTTCCACGCTTTAAACGCTGCACGCTCATACTCTCTCCCACACTCGATATATGATCCACTGTTGATCTGCACACAGCTGTTGTCACGAACGTTGCACTTGCTTACGTCACTGTCATGAGACATTCTCGCAAAATAAATCACGTTTTTAGTAACGCAGTAACGCAGCGTTCCTACGGGAAAGTAACGGTAATCTAATTACCGTTTTTGCAATAGTAATCCCTTACTTTACTGGTTACTTGAAAAAAGTAATCGGATTACAGTAACGCGTTACTGCCCATCTCTGTCTGTGACAAATCAGTGTTTGCATGATGTATGTGGATTTCAAATCACAAGTCTAACTTTGCTTGGATTCAACACACACATACACACAAAGCATAAATTCTCACAAGTCAAAATACTTTTGTATATGTATGTGTGTCTCAACAAGTATTATGCACTCATCACTCAGCCATACACCTCAGCTACCTAACTTTATAAGTGACACAGAAACTCATTCACATATTATTTGAACATTATTCTCACAGTCAGGCACTAATTTCATTTAATCTGTTATGCCATGTTACACATAGATGTCCTCATCCACAGAGAGGGTGCCATCCGTAACCCGCAGCACACACACTTTCCGTTCCTCTTATTTTCTCATCCCCTTAAGAACCGTCTTTGTTTAATGTGTGTTCTAACCATGCTCGCCCCTGCTGAGTGACAAATCTCTCTCCCAAAGAGGCAATCCGTCAAGTCCAAGCACACACACACATGCACACACACACACACACACTGACAGATCCACTGTGTATTATGAAGATTAAATGTCACAGTAGCCTCACTTGATCCAGTCCAAACTGATTCTCATCCTGAATTCTTGTAGGAACCTGCAGCTGATACACAGATCATAGCAGGAATGCATGTTAAAAATGATCCAGACCAGAGTCACATACATATAAGTTTGTGTGTGCATGCGTGCATGCTTGTGTGCTTGCGTGTGCATGGACTCAATGCACATTCACACAGAGAGGCACACACAGGCTGCTCCACATACTAAGACACACAGTGTAGTTGGAACAGAGCTCTGTGATTTGGTCCGCTCAGCAGGAAGTCTGTTGTCACAGTACGGTTTCCCATGGTTGAACTTTAAAGGGAAAATCCACCGAAAAACTGCTTTCACATTGTTGATGGACCGGGCATAAGTATAGGCAGGAAAAGCAAGTTACAACAAAATCCAACAACTTGTATTTTGTTTTGGGGATTTCACAATGAAAATGTTTCTGTTTTTATTTTGTTCCATTAGCTTTTGTATGAAAATAAATAAACAAATATTCAAAATAAAATAAAATAAAATAAAATCCTGATATACATGGAAGTCTTCAGTAGGGAATGTACAAATATACAGGGACTATGCAATAGCAAACACTAAAAACAGTAATTATATAGATACGATTCTTCATTGTGAAACAAGGATTATGTGCATGCAGAATGGGCCATCACAGAAAAGAACATATTCTCACTCTGTCTTCACAGCTGCAGCTGCATCGACCTAAATGGGTTCTTTCAATCTAAAATATAAATCTGTCTTTCTTGTTGATTCTCAAAAGACCAGAGGATGAATGACTAGATTAGTTCAAATTATCTCATTTATCTTTGGTACTTTGAAACTTTAGGTCCCACTCACAGAATCAGGCCTAAGGTTTCACAGGTATTAAGGCTTCACAGGGAACTGGCAAACTGCTGCTAGCTCCCTCTAACCCTCCTTGTGACTGACTTCATTCAGCAGCAGCTAGCAACCTCTAGCAACTGGTGGTTTTCACAGGGTCACCAACCAGTCTTCAGGCCTGTTTGGTTGAGGCCATAAGCTTTGAAGAAATTCCAAAAATGAATAGTTCAAATACACAGAAATACAAAGCAACAGTGGGCACTAGAAGAGCTGTTGGTGTTAGATAAGTGCCTCCAAGTGTGGTGCTATGAGTAAAATTTATATTTCGATTTTGAATTAATAAATGAAACGAAAGCATTTTTTAAGTTATAGTGGATTTGATGAATGCTGTAGATTTATTTCCACATATTTGACAAAATAACTACAGCCTGTTAATAGCTCTTTTCTTAATGTGCACCAATAAATCGTGTAGTCTTAGTGAGTGAACTGACGTCTCTGAGAAACACCCTCTCACTTTAGACAGCTGTAGCCAGTGGAATCTGAAGAAGCATTTCCCACACATACAGTCTCCAATTTGGGATCAACAGAGCAGCTCCAGGTTATGCATTTCACCCCCCTGTCCTTTTGCTCTTGTGGCTTTGGAAGAGTCCTACCCTTTCCAGGCTGAAAGGGTTTGTTACAAAGACCTAGGAATAACAAATTTCAAAGCTGGTATGTGGCTCTCAAAGTTCAGCTGGTATTTGCCTTTAAGGTCTTACCAACATTTATATACACAGAACACTGCAATAGGGCAGAAACCACCCCAAGTGTTTATGTATGAGAGTAGCAGGATAGTCCCACAGTTCTTTTTATAAGCCCGGTAGACTCGGTTGGGGTTCGGAATTTACACAAAAACAGAAACGCTATTCTTTGTGATCTTTCCATCAATGTCCAGCACAGAAGAATCAGCCTCTATGTTTTCTCTCCCTTTAGACATACATGAAAATACCTCGCTTTCTCCTGTACCTCCTGTACCCCGAGGCACTTACAATACACTCCAGACACATACTCGAACTTACAAATGAACCATCAACAGCACCCACTGCTGCATTAGGCCTGAAGGTATGTTGGATAGTGAATGGAGTTATTTAGAGTGTATGTTTGAACATTAATCACATATTCAGAAACATGATAATGTTTCCCTCAGTATGCTGGTCAGTCCTTGGGGGGATTTGTAAAGGGTTTAAAATCCTGTGTTGGGATTTTGGTCCTGAATCAGTGATTAGTTTAGCTGATTTACTCCCCGAGAGGCAAAGAACCGTATGAAACCTGCTGCTGCCTCTTTTTTCTTTTTCTTAAAGACATTTTGTGGTTTTCAATTTCAATCTGTTTCACTTATCAACAGAGATGGGCAGTAATGCGTTACTTGTAACGCGTTACTGTAATCTGATTACTTTTTTCAAGTAACGAGTAAAGTAAGGGATTACTATTGCAAAATCAGTAATTAGATTACCGTTACTTTCCCGTAGGAACGCTGCGTTACTGCGTTACTAAAACCGTGATTTTTTTTGCGAGAATGTCTCATGACAGTGACGTAAGCAAGTGCGACGTTGGTGACAGCAGCTGTGTGCAGATCAACAATGGATAATATATCGAGTGCGGGAGAGAGTATGAGCGTGCAGCGTTTAAAGTGTGGAAGTACTGACCTTACTTTGAGTTTGAGTCCATAAAAAGTGACAAAAACATTAGCGTCCATCGTGCGTGGGAAGAAAACTTCTTTTTACAGCGAAAAAAACCCCTAAACTTCCGAGCAAGCACCGAGTAGCTACGACGTGATGGGAAACTCACAGAGACACTCGCGCGGATTCTTCAACTGACCGCAGCACACCTGCACCAGGGTAACCCTCCGCCTACCCTGCTCCTGCTTTACAGGTGAAAATAGAGCAAAAGGACCGCTGAGTCTTTGACTTTATTTATTTTCTGCTGTGTTTTACTTGCATCTGTTTGAAAGAGTGAGTGTAAACACAAAAAATATTTTATTTTATGTGCTGGAATGTGTAGAAAATAGGTTTAAATGTTAAACTAATTTATTCAAGTCAGAGAATGTTGCATATAATAAAATGTTTTGCTTGATGCATAAAGTTAAAAGATTAAAACTAATAAAACAAGTTAAAAAAAGAGACTTTTCCATTTGATTACATTTTGTATGATGGATTATGTAGAAAAAGTAGAATTGGGCTGAAAGATCTATCACTTTATCACCTCTTCAGGTTGTAAATCGTGTTTTTAAAAAGTAACTAAGTAACTAAGTAACTAAGTAATTAATTACTTTTGAAAATAAGTAATCATTAAAGTAACGGGATTACTTTTTTGGGGGAGTAATCAGTAATTAGTTACTGATTACTTTTTTCAAGTAACTTGACCAACACTGCTTATCAAATTATTTGGAATTATATTTGGTACTCTGGTTCATTACGTTAATTTGCCCTCATTTCTACTCCTACATGTTGGATTTTAAGGGGCTGGACATACAAACGTTCTGTCACGCAAACTTTAATTAAGCTGTGTCATAAATCCAGTCCAAAATTCCTCATGTTTTCGTTTCCTTATAGTATCTTTAAAGGAAGGTCCTGTTACAAATGTGGAGTTTATACTATTTAAATACAAACTAAATGAGTATTTATGAATGATGCTGAAATGTCACACCAGTGCGAGTAATATATTCACCCATTCCTCCTAAAGACAATTTTTTTCTTTGCCTTTGCAGTATGTCTCACTCTTAAAATGTGGCTCTTACCATGAGTTGGTGTTGATTTTGGCCTTGCCCAGCAGACTTTACTTTCGCAAAGTGAGCCTGAGCAAACTCTTTGTAATTTAATCAAACTATGCACTTCCAAGAAAATGGTCTTCAGCTGACGCTGCAGATGTCATGTCTCTAACTTTGCACCAAACATTTAGAATTAACTGCAAGATAGAAAAATTGCACAAAGGGTGAAAAGAAAGAAACTAAGTAAGGGAGAAAGAGAGATAAAGATACTGAGACAGAGTACCAGCAATATTATACTGAATCTGGATTTCCCAGTGGGAACCATACATAGCAGGGTACCCAAAGCGCTGACCCTCATCATTGTTCTTTGACAACGCTTCACTCTCCTGATTTATCGCACCATCATTCATCTTTCCCCTGCAGATGAGACGAAGAAGGGAGGGAGTGTAATAAGAAACTCAAGAGGAAGCAGTACATGAGAAATAAAAGTAATGAAAAGAGATGAAAACGGAACAACCTGGTTAACAAAGACGTGGAGAACCTTGAAGGCATGAGAGGCCAGCGTGCTACTAACTTATTTACAAATATATATATATATATATATATAAAGAGAGAGAGAGAGAGAAAGATATATATATATGTTTTCTTTTTCTTTATGTATAAAAAGAAAAAGCAGAAAGTTGGATTTTAAACACAATCACATGATATGAAACCAGTAATAGCTGCAATAATCCATCATTGTTGGGTATGCTGCTAATGCATTAAGACACATTATTCCAGACAACCTGTAGATTATGTGGAGAAACCCCTGGAAATCAGTCAAGAGTCTATATGTACAGCAAACAAGATATTAAAAAATATGCATTTTTCTTAACCTCCTAGGACCTGGCGTCCACATATGTGGACATCACATTTTGGGTTATTTAGACCAAGATACTCAATTTTGCTCTACATGGGCCTGATATCCACTTACAAGGACATTATACTGCTACTGTTCTATCAAAATTTTAAATGAATATCCTCATTTGTGGCTCTCATTTTTCTTAAAAACAAAAATAAGGTTAAAAAAAATATGGTAATTCTTTGTTTTTATATTCATCGGGCCCATATATGCCCAAATATCAAAGAGAAATTAAAAATGCATGTCGTGGAAGAGTTTGGGTCTTAGGAGGTTAAATAAATACATGCAAAAATATATTTAGAAAAAAATTTAAATGTTTGCTGTTGTAATCAGGGGGAAAATGAAGTAGATCATGGGGGGGGAAGACAAAAGAGGGAGTGTAGGGATAATAGAAACTACAAGGAAAGAGAAAACAGATGAAGGGAGCAGGGAGGGATGAAAAGAAATGAGGAGAGTGCTCGGGGAATAGCGGCCGTTCCAGAGGTGATAAATGTTGTTTTGACACGTGTGTATCCACAGGCATGAAGGTCACAGTTTAACAGAAGGAACGTAGGTCAGTTTTAAGTCTGGGTCAAGTCAAATATGATTCCTTAAGAGACACATTTTGAATTCAGATCTATGGCACGCTGTAGCTCATGGCATGATATTAACACAGGGTTTTCCTATTTCATTATGTGAGTAAAATTAGCTTACTGGCTGCAAATTAAGATAATGTAGCTGTGGTCAGCAGGGGGTGGGAGCAAAACAAAACTTTTCTACAAGCAAAGGAAAGGAAAAGAAAAAGGGAAACTCCAAGTTATGAGCAGGAAAAAGTAAAGCTATCAGATGTTGTTAAAGTTAACGTGAACCTAACTTTTAACTAACTTCAGTTACAAATTTGACAATTTGTATGCCAGTAAAGCAGAAACACACACACACAATCTGGAACCAGTTAGTTACTCTTTACCTGCAGGCCGGAGGCGACCCTCATCAAACATGCTGTGTTTAGACATGAGTAATCAACACCACCCTTGTGTGCATATATGTGTGCGTATGTTCCAATGATTATATTACTTGTGTTGTGGAGACATTCATCTGTTTACATAGTCACATTGTGAGCATCCACCTCCCTTATGGGACAAAGAGTAAGTCCCCATAACGTAAATCATACAACTTTAGGTTTAAGGTTAGAGAAAGGGCCAGGTTTAGGCTTAGTGTGTGTGGGTGTGTACGAGAGAGAGAGAGAAACAGACAGACAATAATTGTCTTTAATATTTAAATGTACACTACCTGAGGGAAACACATACACACATGTTCTGCTCTTGACTCTTCAATATGTGGCCATGTTATGTAAATAAGTACATATCATGTCCCACGATGGGGAGATGAGACAGATTACTGAGACTGAATCCACGCAGTGAGACTCCAACATCAGAGCATCACGTCAATACCCCATACACGTGGTGGATATATTTACATCTCCATCCAAATTAATTTTGGTCTGGTATGATATTTTCTGTGGTCCCAACTCATGTTTCAACCAAATGCTAACACAAATAAGCTCAACGGATTGAAAAGCATTAGTAGGATTATTAAAACTCCTTCGAACTATCCTCCACCTGCTTCGGGTTTGCTGTTTAGGTTTGCCCTGTCCATGTCTTCAGTTTGCTTTGGAACTTGGGTTTGGTTCGAGTCACACTCAACCATAGTAGATCACAGTTTAAAGAGACATATAGAGTCTTGGGCAGATAAGCTATAATTTTCAAGCTTAAGCCTAAGGATTTGTTGCTTCTTACCTGGTGGGCAAACAAAACTTATACGAACAATAATTCAGCAGTTGAAGCAGACATATATATGTCATACATGCAGAAAAATGGTCAACAGATCTACTTAAAAACACTATGACAGGACTATTTATCCACTGCAACCAGTCAACTTTGTTCGTGCTTCTTCTGCTGATACAAAAGGACAGTACAAAGCTTTTTTAGAAGTTCAAGGGTACCACATCATTATTAACCTTGACAGCTTTTCAAGGCCTGTCCACTCTAAAAACACTAAATGAAAATATGAGTCAGTATTCACATATGGTTTTATCTATGACATCATAATGACGGCTAAATCATTTGTGTTTTGACTTTACAAGTGTGTTTAGAAAAAACATGTAGCATGTAATGATGGTAACATAACTTTACAATATGGACTTTCCAGAGTTTCCTGTCGTTGCCAAGACTGCACGCTACGTCTCCCCAAGAGACGTTCATATGGGTCTGTATGTCAGTAATATATCTTGGCCATATGCAATAGATATCTGGATGAAGTAACAACAGGCAGAATCAGAGAAAAAACTATGTATGCCAATGTGACCTTTTTGTTTTTTAAATGCTTTGTACATTTTATGGTTCATACTGACTGAGGGCTCACAGATCACAGCAATCCAATGTTAATTTTAGGCTTGAACAAACAGAGATTTCTTCAGATTCATGTTATTATGTATTGTAATCCATTTGAGTTTTGGAAGTAAACATTTTTTGTCAGTCCTTGCTGGAAAGACACTAGTTTTAGTAGAACAAATTTAAGACCTGGGTTAGCCATGATGATTGCAACTTTAAGACATCCACGTTCGTCTTCTCTGCCTCTGGACAACTCTCTATCTCAGCCCTTCAGTTCTCATTCAATCATTGATGTAGCAAAAGGGGTGACCCTATCACCCCAGCACCATGGAAACACCCTGCAGCCCTGCACCCTGGGTCCACAGGGCCCTGGGAAGGTGGAGGAATGCGGGGAGCACAGTGGATGTGCAACCTGACCTGATGGATGGATTAAATGGCAGCTGGAAGACACACACACATGTGCTTCCACACACTCACACACGCATACATAAATACATGTACAAACGTTCAACACATTGTGTTTAGCAAAGTATTAATTAACATAAAAACTTTGGAGCCTAAAGGTAATTTATTCACACAGAAACACACTAATACACAAACATGTGATACCTACAAATCTGCACCAATCAGAGTCTAATTTACTTTGTCCTTACAAGCTACAGGGCAGAGGCATGATGTGTCGGTAGGGAAGAGTGGTGAAAGGGCTTATTTCCATTCATTCACATTATGTCAGAGTTGAAATACTTGAATTCTGCTCACTTAAGTGCAGCATACTAACTCACCAGCCTTCACGGCTCCTTTTTAGTTCTAACGTGGCTCTGGTTTTAAATCCAGCACGCCTGACATAGCTGACCCCGTGAACAGGTTTTATAGCAATGAACCAACAAGCTTGTTAAAGAGAGACACTTACAGACAGAGACCACACTGACTAGACTCACAAATCATTGTTCTGAATGAATGACCAGGTTAATGTTGAGAGAGATGTTCAAGTTGAAATATTTGGCGCTGGCTGAAGAAGAGTGAAATCATGAATAGACTGTGAAAGATAGTAAATCACAGCTCCCCACACAGATTTATGAGCCTATATCAGAGAGCAGTGAATGAAATGCAGAAAATCTGGAAAAATGAGGATATTTTAAGTAACATTTAGCATGGTATGGAGATGGTTTTATGGTTAAGAACAAATAATGTTCATTTTGAAGGTATAATAGGAAACATTGAAACATTATTACTGGGAAGGTTTACACTCAATGACATCCTCAGAAAGACATATTATTATTATTATTAATATTAGTAGCAGTATTGTTGCTGTTTTTGCTTTGATGAAGCCATATAGGTCAACTCATCTAATCGCACGTTAACGATTGCCATGTATGAGCTAGCATTACTTGTGGCAGTTTAATCAGAATCATTCAATCATTCAAATATAAATGTAACATGAATTAAACTAAAACTTTCTGTCTGACTTACCACAGACAGGTTTTCATCTGTAATCGTTGTTAAGACGGCAGCTTTAGAGGTTCTATGTTGTTTCAAGAGGTCTTGAAATTATGGCATTGTTTTGATTTAAAGACCCTTAATAGCAGAAGTGGTTAAGATAAGGATTTGAGGTTCAACCAGCAATTTAAGTATTTTAGGGGGAAAAAAGTTCCTACTGTAGGGGGTATAAAAAGTCATTTGAATATTTTCCTGTATGGTTTGTTTCCTTATATGTTTCAAACACATATAGCTTGCATGTTTAATAACAAAATAGGTAGTCTAAGGACAGTTGGTCGCTCACAGTTTACGTCCACTGTGAGCGACCATCTTTGAACAGAGGCGGTGGTTTACGACACCAACTGTCTGCTATCTATAATCCAGTTTTGAGATCCCTTCCCAGACGCCTTAACGCCCACTCACATCCTGGGCCATCTGACCTCAGGAAATCACATGAATGGGTGGGGCCAGGTTTCACAATGAGCTTACCCGAAACCCTGGCTGATTGTGACCCACACCCGCTTACACATCTTGGTTCATGTGATTAGGTAGAGGATCATCAGGGGGTCCTTTGTCCCTCTTTGGGGGGAAACTCCCACTGGGTTTAAATCTGGGACTCTCCACCATTTGACCCTTAGAACTGAAGAAGCTTCTCGGATGAGAGGTGAAACATCTTCAAGCAACTCAAAGAAGTCCAGATGCTAATCTTTCCATGGTCCTTAGACTACGATGACCTGGATGACTGAGAACCTTCACAGACAACAAAATAGGTAATAGGTAAGTATATAAATGTGAAATAATTAATAAGTAACCCAAAGATGTGCAAAACAATTCAGCTTTGCGTTCTTTAAATCAACTAAATCAGCAAAATTCAACTTACACATAAACGCACTAGTTGTAAAAACATGAGTATTTTTTAGTAAGATTCTTTTAATAAAAGCAGCATGAAATTTTACATTTAGCTCTTTAATTGAGCAATGTACACCATGGTAATGTGGTCAATATCGACAGGAGGAGTAGAAGTATTAATGAAAAATTAATTCTTCACATTGGAAGTGGTTGAGGAACACCCTGTTCAACTTGCCTGTTTTATTAAACTGAGGTTGTCAACATCAAGGCTTTCCTAGCTAATGTGCTAAAATTAGTTTGTTAGCAAGTTCTCACAAACTTCTTCAGAGTTTCCCGGCACATCAGGTCAGGAGTGGAACCAGGATGTGTTCCTTGTTTTAACATTCACATCATGAGTTGTTCTCCAGGGTCAGACTGTCAGTGGAGATGTAATCTGTGAGAACTTTCAGTCAGAAATGACCTAAAATGCTGTGAGTGCCAACACGCCTGCACACAGTGCATTAACAAAGCAGGAGCTTTTTGGCCACGACACCACTTTTTCACTCACAACCTGCTTCACTTTCCAAATCTGTCTTCTTCTCAGTTCTTTCTCTTCCACAAAATTGCCGTAGGATCCCAACAAAGTAAGACAAGGATTGTGTTCTGCACTTTGGTCCTTTTCACTTCTAGTTTGCTTTTATTAACTTGCTTTTTACTTTCACTTCCTGGTATTTTTATGCAGTGGATATTTCTTGATTCATTTTAGTTATCACAGTCTAATTGGTTAAATTTAGGATAATATAGTGGTCTGGGTTAAAAAGTTTCCCTTCACAACAGTAAACCTGCTCATTGATAAATGAGGAACTGGAAGTGGCAGATGCCTCTCATAAACTCCATAGACCAGGGTGTGGTTGTGGCTCATCTGTGGAGGGCAGAGGTGGGCTGCTGCAGTCTGCAGAAACAGAGAGTACTGTGAAAAAGTTCTTTTCCTCTTCCTGACTTCTTTTCTTACATTTTTGTCACATAGAAGTTTCAGATCTTCAAACAAATTTTGAATTAACAAATGAATCCACTAAAAATACATAGGTTCAGTTTTTGGAAGCCACTATATTCCCCATCATATTTAAATACAGTGTCCTGGGAAAGATATCCCTTTTCTGACTAATTGTGTTTTATGCATGTGGCTAGACAGAGAAGGCTTCTTGGGGGGTATTTCAGTTTGTATCTGCACCATCAGCCTCATGATAAAAAGGTCAGGACCCAGGTCAGATTGACTACTTTTTCCTTTCAAATATTTATCTATTGTTATTACGTGCTGCATTGTCTCACTCACAGCATGACTATTATGTAATTTCTTCTGTTTTACTGGCAGTTTGCAACCAATTTAATTAGAGCAGGTAGTACTGCCCTCTAGTGAAAGAGAATGTAATTTTCTGCCTGTTACTCACGCTGATCGCTTAGAGTACCAGGTGGAACCAGATAATCTTCCACGGGACAACTGATCATTTCTCACGGCACACCTATATGTGCCGCAGCACAGTGGTTGGAATGCACTGGATTAGAAATGCAACCCTCCTGTCTCCAGACAGCTGACAGCTAAACAACAACAGCTGTTTTAAGCTAACATGTTAGCTAATGTTAGGCTTGAGTATCCTACAAATCTCTCTTTCTCTCTCTGATATAGTTTAATTACAGTCTCACACCATATGAGAGTTTATTCACTAATCATCACAGTCCAAACACTTCAAAGAATGTTTCAATAACAGCAGCTACCAACAGCCAGCTAACAGCAGCTAACAAAGGTTAGAAGCAGCAAAAACAACAGTTTTACCAAAGCAAAAGTTCCATGTATCCTCAACAACACAACTCATTATTGCTGCCATGACTAGATTATCCATTGCCTGATGAGTTTAAAAACCTTTACTTCTGGAAATCAGCCAAAATTAATTAAATGTTTTATTAGTCAGTAGATGCGCATACACTATTAAAAAGGTCAACATAATCATTTAACAGGGCCTGTGGGGTTTTAAAAGGTTTTTTGATCATTGCAAAAGGAATGTACATTTTCTAGTTCAAAAGCAGAGACGTCCACACATTTCTCACAAAGTCTGTAACCCACACAAACCATTCATTCATTCAACTCAAAGCGTGCTCAGGCAGCTCTCTAATCAAAACAAATCTTAAGAGACTGATGCAGAGTGAGACAGAAAGAGCGTGAGGGGCCCTAAATGTGTTGTCAATTAGCTGCAGCAGATCAATAGTATGGAGTGAAAGAAGCAGAAACAGGAGAGATCCTAAGCAAATCAAACAGGTCTGTTGCTTTTATAAGGCCCGTGACGTGAGAACTGGAACTAAATTTTTTATTGTGATTTTCTTTAAGGCTCTTCACAGACTCAGTCAAAAAATAGGTTTATGGAAACAATGAATTGGATTGTGGTGCAAAAAGGCCTTCAGTTCGCTCGTTGCCACATTGTCCCAGATGCTTCCTTTCTCTTCTACTTCCATCTCTTCCTTTGTAACTGCTTTCATTCTAGCCACCATCCACTCCTATATTATGTGTGTAATTCATTGCCTCCAACATTAAAATGCCCAAACATGTCAGCTTCGATGCGAATTTTGGTAAAACAAAAAAAACAAAACAAAACAAAACAAAAAAACAAACAAAAAAAGATGGATGCATACAATAATATAATGTTAAAATGCACAATGGCCTGTGCCAATTTTAAGTAAACAAGCTGTGTCTTGAGTAGTATGCAAACTGTCCCCACTGTAAGGATGTTTAGCTTTAACAGTGATTTTTAGAATATTTGAAATATTGTTTCTTTACTCTTTGATTAACCAGAAAGGCTCAAACTGGTCACAAACTAAAAAGGATATAAATCATTGGTTATGCTCTGTGACTTTAAGCAAAGATTAAGGAGGAAAGAATGAAATAAAGTAGTCAAATTTAACATTAAGAAGGTTTAGACAATTTTGGACATGGAAGCTGCTAAGCTTACCTTACTGTAAATGCAAAAGGTCTTTATTTCAGTTTTTCTCTTCTCTTCTTACAGTCTGGTGGACACCGATGGAAATAATCACTCCCAACAGACTCAACTGCCATGAATATAACTGTATGTGTCAGGGGAAATGGGCTGTTTTAACATCACATTATTGTACTGTAAATGTCTATGATTGTGCATGTGTTTGAGACCTGGATACCAAGACTGAAAACTGCAGCTGCCATTACTCCCCTAATTATTCCTATAGTCAACCAGGCTTCTTCACAGTGTAACACAGTAAAGTTTGATCAGGATCCAGATGGAAGAGAAGAGAAATAAATTGTGTCTGACAGCTGCTCGACTGAAATTATGTTAGAAAGCGTGAATGAAAAAAGAAATTTGGACAGAGACAAAGACAGACGTGGATGTAGGAATTACCACCTGGACAAGCGATCAACTGACACATAATTAGGAAGATAAAGACTAAGGCAGTAGATACAGTCCAACCACAACACTCATCGGGTGACATTCAGAAGTGTTTTTGTGTTCAAGTTTCCAGATGTATCAGTTAAGAAACACACCTGATAAAAACCTAATCCTGTGATGTGAGCCAAAGTCAAATGTGAGTAATTTGTCCTTAACAAATCAAAGTCTGTGAGGTGTGACATTTTGATATTTTTTGGCATACATTTATTTGACTTTGGGATCAACTCTCCATAAATTTTTACTAGTGAAGCCTTTTTCTCTCTCGCGCGCACGCTTTCAAAGTTGGTAAAACTAAATTATTTTTTTTATCAATTTCTCAAGCACAGTCTGACTTTAATCAGCGGATTTATTTTTTTTATATCTATGTATATCAAAAAATCAGGTTTCTGTATGTACAGTTATATATGACCATCAGTCTTCACTGCTGATGATACTGACAATAATGTCTGAAAGAAAAATGTTAATGTTCAAGAGGACATGTAAGTATTATTTGACAGGGATACAGTTATGTATTCTTTCTTGTACATGTTCTGCTTTATTGTCATTTACAAAATATAAAATTAAAGTAATGAAAACAAGAACAAGGCAGAACTGAAGTAAAAAAAAAACATAATTGAAACTCGTAATATTCATCATCGTTATCAGGATATCTTACACTTAGAAAAATATAAGTGATTAAACAAGGAAACAAACAAGTTTTAGAAAGAAATGAGTGAAATCAGCGACTGTCCCTTATCTTGACATACAGAGCTGCCTGTATCATAGCAGATCTACAACTGCCATGGGTTAGTGCGTTTTAAGGACCTCTGGATGTTGGGCAAATGTAACTTTATGATATTACAAAAGCTTAGTTTTCTTTTTACATTGTTCTTTTTTCTTTATTGTTTACTATTTATAAACAAGTCACATCTAAAAGAGAAAAACAGCAAAGTAATTTTACATGTTAAGGAACTGAAATGTTAATTGAATGAAATACGAAGAACATCTGTGGTGATCAGTTTATCAAACCTGTTTCAACCACAGTGATTTAATTAATGTCACATAAGGTCACAGAGCCTGTTTTAAACCAGAACGCTGGGAAGAGCGGCTTTGTGAATTTTGCATGGAAGGTGTGTATGAGGCTCAGCTTTTCTGATGAAACACTGTAATAACTCAGAATTCCACCTTCCCAATCCAAGAACACTGCTATTTTTTTACTGGAAGGTAATTCCAGCTGTGTTGATGTCTTCCCATGCAAGGCAGTGCATTTAGTCTTAGAGCAGGACAGAGCCCAGGACATCTCATTGCATCCAAGGCCACCACTACTATCCCAATTTCTACCCACTCTTTTGTATGCTGCAGCAATGCAGACCGTCCCACTCCATTCCACTTCCCAGTAGCAGAGACCTTTCAGTCCCTCGACGCAAAACACCTGAGACCTCTTGAACCTGTCTTCATTTTCAGGTCGTGCAGGTTTCTCCTCTACCTTCTTTACAGTTTTTACTTTTCTGTCTCCTTCTAGGACAAGCCTTTTGCTTGCCGTAGTTTCATCAAACTTCAGTTCTACACCATCTGAGAAAGACAACGCAAGAATTTGATATCCTTGTGTACTGGAGAGACCACAAAATATAAATACATAAAAAAAATACAAGCAAAACAACAAATCAAAACAACATTAGCAGGTATAGCAAATTATAATTAGTGATTTTGATTTCAAAAATGAGCAACTGGAGCTTTAACTTGGTGACTACTTGACAAAACACTGAAGATCAGAGACCAACTTACACTTCTTTATCCCCGGCTTTAACCGATGCTCTCCACCATGGTCCAAACTGTACAAGATTTTATTTTATATATAGTATTAGGTATAGTAAGGTAGGGTGAGGAAGTAGTGCAGCAATAATTTTCAAACAGAGTGGAAAAAATATGACTTCAAATTTAATTTATGTTATAAATGAAACATTGACTTTTTATTTCAGGTTCTGTTATAATTTTGCTTTAAAGTTGACGTAGGCTCAGAAAAAGATCCTTCTATATTATTAGAAATAAATGCCTTTTATTTCTATATACTATATTAACAATTATATTTATAACTTACAGCAGTGTCTTCAGCTTCATATCTGGATCTTCCTTTATATCAGTGAGTTCTCTGGTCCCAAGGTCTCCTGGGTGATTATAACTCAGATCCAGATGTTTCAGGAGGGAGGCTGCATTCGATCTGAGAGATGAGGCCAAGAAAGAGCAGCCTGTCTCTGTTACCTGACAACCAGACAATCTGCAGAACACACAGAGATAAATTATTTTGATGGTCTTTCTGACTTTTTGATAAAGGTTTGAAACACTCAAAGAACGATTCAATAAACACATGACACATTAATGTCTTTAATAAGATGATCATATCACCTTCTCTTTAACATCAAGTTGCTGCAGTGAATGTACAGTGGGGCAAAAAAGTATTTAGTCAGCCACCGATTGTGCAAGTTCCCCCACCTAAAATGATGACAGAGGTCAGTAATTTGCACCAGAGGTACACTTCAACTGTGAGAGACAGAATGTGAAAAAACAAATCCATGAATCCACATGGTAGGATTTGTAAAGAATTTATTCGTAAATCAGGGTGGAAAATAAGTATTTGGTCAATAACAAAAATACAACTCAATACTTTGTAACATAACCTTTGTTGGCAATAACAGAGGTCAAACGTTTACTATAGGTCTTTACCAGGTTTGCACACACAGTAGCTGGTATTTTGGCCCATTCCTCCATGCAGATCTTCTCGAGAGCAGTGATGTTTTGGGGCTGTCGCCGAGCAACACGGACTTTCAACTCCCGCCACAGATTTTCTATGGGGTTGAGGCCTGGAGACTGGCTAGGCCACTCCAGGACTTTCAAATGCTTCTTACGGAGCCACTCCTTTGTTGCCCGGGCGGTGTGTTTTGGATCATTGTCATGTTGGAAGACCCAGCCTCGTTTCATCTTCAAAGTTCTCACTGATGGAAGGAGGTTTTGGCTCAAAATCTCACGATACATGGCCCCATTCATTCTGTCCTTAACACGGATCAGTCGTCCTGTCCCCTTGGCAGAAAAACAGCCCCATAGCATGATGTTTCCACCCCCATGCTTCACAGTAGGTATGGTGTTCTTGGGATGAAACTCAGTATTCTTCTTCCTCCAAACACGACGAGTTGAGTTTATACCAAAAAGTTCTACTTTGGTTTCATCTGACCACATGACATTCTCCCAATCCTCTGCTGTATCATCCATGTGCTCTCTGGCAAACTTCAGACGGGCCTGGACATGCACTGGCTTCAGCAGCGGAACACGTCTGGCACTGCGGGATTTGATTCCCTGCCGTTGTAGTGTGTTACTGATGGTGACCTTTGTTACTTTGGTCCCAGCTCTCTGCAGGTCATTCACCAGGTCCCCCCGTGTGGTTCTGGGATCTTTGCTCACCGTTCTCATGATCATTTTGACCCCACAGGATGAGATCTTGCGTGGAGCCCCAGATCGAGGGAGATTATCAGTGGTCTTGTATGTCTTCCATTTTCTGATGATTGCTCCCACAGTTGATTTTTTCACACCAAGCTGCTTGCCTATTGTAGATTCACTCTTCCCAGTCTGGTGCAGGTCTACAATACTTTTCCTGGTGTCCTTCGAAAGCTCTTTGGTCTTGGCCATGGCGGAGTTTGGAGTCTGACTGTTTGAGGCTGTGGACAGGTGTCTTTTATACAGATGATGAGTTCAAACAGGTGCCATTCATACAGGTAACGAGTGGGGGACAGAAAAGCTTCTTACAGAAGACGTTACAGGTCTGTGAGAGCCAGAGATTTTCCTTGTTTGAGGTGACCAAATACTTATTTTCCACCCTAATTTACGAATAAATTCTTTACAAATCCTACCATGTGGATTCATGGATTTTTTTTTCACATTCTGTCTCTCACAGTTGAAGTGTACCTCTGGTGCAAATTACTGACCTCTGTCATCATTTTAGGTGGGGGAACTTGCACAATCGGTGGCTGACTAAATACTTTTTTGCCCCACTGTATTTACATAAAACATTTGAATGCTGTGATTACCCTGCTTAGGTAAACTTGACAAAATTTTCACAGAAATGTCATGTCCTATTTACATAAAGTATGAGGCCAGGTAGACCATTTAATTGGTTTCTATATTCAGAAACCCCCCTTCATCCCCCTTTAGTCTGGGCTTAGGATATAATGGTACTGGAAAGCAATCATGTTGTTGAGGTACAGCTTTTCTGCACACTTTGACTAAAGTGTAAAAAAATATTTGTCTCTAATAAAATTCATATGTGGCTAAAAACAGTCTAGCGTCTCAGCAACCTAACAGTCTGTTATACTTTGTACCATATGGAAACCTTTTAACTTTCTAACAAGAAAAGACAACAAAACCCTCTTTGGCAGTCTGATTTATGCACACTTACTTCAGAATCTCCAGTTTGCAGTGTGAACTCTTCAGGCCTTCTGCAAGATGCTGCACACCCACATCAAGCAAATCATTATGGCTAAAGTTCAGCTCCAAAAGGTTTGAGAATGCAGAGCTTAGGACTGAGGATGTCAGACCACTGCAGGCTTTTTCAGAGAGCTCACACCAAGTCAGCCTGTGAAAATGAGACATACAGCAAAGTGCTATGAACTGTTACTTTGCACTAGTATGTTCAAGTAACTAAAAGACCAGTGTATACAGTTATATAAATTAGTTGTTGGACAGAACATAATTTTTATAGCTCTACCTCTGTGCACCACCACATTGGAATTTAAATAGAACAATTAAGACGATGAGGGTTTCCACTTAGATTCAAGGAGATCTACAAAAATTTTTCATTTACTTTAGAAATTACAGACACTTTTAAACATAGTTCGCCATTTTCAGAGGCTTTGAATTAATATCACAAATATCCCATTTATTTGCCTTAAAAAAAATCTAGCATGTCAGGACTCACCGTCGGAAACACCGTCTGATCAGTTTTCCAGTGTTTGGCTGCAAACTTCCGAATTCATCCTGTGACTTACATCAGCAATCACATAATAATAATAATAATAATAATAATAATAATAATAATAATAATAATGTATACTTTATTGATCCCCATGGGGAAATTGCTCTCTCTGCATTTGACCCATTCACTCAGTGAAGCAGTGGGCACCCAGTAAGCAGGCGCACCAGGGAGCAGTGTGTAGGGATGGTACCTTGCTCAGAGGTAGGCTACCTCAGGGTAGCCCTTCAGTGGATTCGAACCCCCGACCTTTGGCGACCACTCTACCTACTGAGCTATCCCTGCCCACATCATCAATAAATGCCAGTGGCACATTTCCACTGTTATGAAGTAACAAGGGAACATGACTCACCTGACCATGAAACTGCTTGTCAGTCAATTATCCAATTACTGAAAATAGGTGACTTTCCACAAAGTTATCTGTAACTACTGAATAGTGAATGTCAAGTTGTTCTTAAACCCTCTGAATTAACCTCCTAAGACCCGAACTCTTTCATGGCATGCATTTTTAATTTTTCTTTGCTATTTGGGCTGAGTGGGACCTGATGAATGTAAAAACAAAGAATTACCAGATTTTTATTTTTACCTAATTTTTGTTTCTGAGAAAAATGAGATCAACATATGAGGACATTCGTTTTAGATTTTGATAGAACAGTAGCAGTATAATGTCATTGTAAGTGGATATCAGGCCCTTGTAGAGTAAATTTAGGTATTTTGGTCTAGACTACCCAAAATGTGATGTCCACATATGTGGACGCCAGGTCCTAGAAGGTTAAAGCAGAAAGTTTGAAATTCAAACTTGATAAATGACACTGAATTGACTGAATCTCCCACTAAACTCACTGGAGTTCTCCTTCTCTGTGAAACCCGTTTAGATAGTTAAACTTTGTGCACACTGAATTACAAAAGTAATTATTCAAAAGTACTTACAAGGTAGTTTTTGAGACTTTGACCACTGGCAACATTCCCAGAAGAACTTTCTCTGATTTCCGATACTTTTTCAGATCAAACACATCGAGTTTCTCGTCTGACGTCAACAGCACAAACGTCAGAGCAGACCACTGACCAGCAGAGTAATCTTCAAAATTCTGTTTTCCTGATCGCAGTTGCTCTTTGATGTCTTTAACAAGAGAGTGATCATTAAGCTCATTCAAACAGTAAAAAAGGTTGAGGTTTTTATCTGCATCACTGATGTCTTCGTTGATCTTCTTTTTGATGTGCTCAGCTGTCTCCTTGTTGGTCACATTGTTATTTTTTTTGTCGTCTATCAGCAGCTCTTTCAGATGTTTCTGATTGGTCTCCAGTGAGAGGCCGAGCAGGAAGCGGAGAAACAGATCCCAGTCTCCATGTTTACTATCTAAAGCTTTGTCCACTGCTTTCTTGTAGAAGTTGGATGCAGGCAAATCTGAAACCACTGAAGGAGGTGGGGTAAGCAGATTTTCACTTTTGTTACTGAAGACGTAAAACACATAGAAAGCTGCCAGGAACTCCTGAATGCTCAAATGAACAAAGCAAAACAGTTTCTGTAGGTACAGTGAAGGACCTTCTCTCTCGATCTGAGTCAATATCCCAGAAAAAACAGCAGCTTTTGTGATGTCAGTACCACACTCTTTCAGGTTTTCTTCATCAAAGAGAAAGTTTCCTTTAACAAGCTCCTCAAAAGCTAGTTTGCCTAAAGATATAATGGTTTCCTTGTTTCTTTCATTCCAGAATTTATCTATCTCACAACTTTCACTTGTCTTATCTTCATTATACTTTCTGTTAGCCTGTCTGCACTCAATCAAAAGAAAGTATGTGTACATGTCAGTTAGAGTCTTGGGCATTTCATCATCTTGGTTCTTGGTCACATATTCCTCCAGGACCTTTGCAGTGATCCAACAGAAAACTGGTATGTGACACATGATATAAATGCTCCTTGATTTCTTCACATGGGTGAGGATTTTTTCAACCAAAGCCTTATCCTTTTCCTTGTCCTTGTCCTTGTCCTTATCCTTGTCCTTGTCCTCGTCCTTGTCCTCGTCCTTGTCCTCATCCTTGTCCTCTTCCTTATCCTTGTCCTCGTCCTTGTCCTCATCCTTGTCCTCTTCCTTATCCTTGTCCTCGTCCTTGTCCTCATCTTTTTCCTCATCCTTGTCCTCATCCTTGTCCTTGTCCTCGTCCTTGTCCTCGTCCTTGTCCTCATCCTTTTCCTTGTCCTTATCCTTGTCCTTGTCCTCGTCCTTGTCCTCATCTTTTTCCTCATCCTTGTCCTCATCCTTGTCCTTGTCCTCGTCCTTGTCCTTGTCCTTATCCTTATCCTTGTCCTTAAACCTCTTCCTGAAGTACTCTTCTTTTTGCTCATCATTGAATCCTCGCACCTCTGTGACCCGGTCAACTTTATCAGCAGGAATACGGTTCGACGCTGCAGGACGGGAGGTGATCCAGATTTGAGCTTTAGGAAGCAGATTTCCTTGGATGAGGTTGGTCAGCAGAATATTGACTGATGTTGGCTCTCTCACATCGGTGCATTTATTACTTTCACTGAAGTTAAGATCAAGGCGACATTCATCAAAGCCATCCAGAACAACCAGAATGTTGTACTTGTCATAGTCAGTTATTTCTGAGGTCTTCATAGCTGGAAAGAACTGATGAAGAAGGTTTTCAAAACTGAGTTGTTCCTCTCTTCTCAAATTAAGCTCTCGGAAAGGAAGTGGAAACATGAAATAAATGTTTTGAACTGCGTTACCCTCAGCCCAGTCCAGCATGTACTTCATTGATGCGATAGTTTTTCCTATGCCTGCCACTCCAATTGTCATCACAGTTTTAATATGTTTATTTTCACCAGATGTGAAGATCTCATTATATTTAATTGCTGTTTCTTGTTTAACTGGTTTGAACTTTGCATTTTGAACCTGTCTGGTCTCCTGCTGCTCATTGACTTCTCCACTCTGTCCCTCTATGATGTAGAGCTCTGTGTAGATCTCATTCAGGACAGCAGAGGTTTTTTGCCTGTCGATGCCCTCAGACACACGAGTAAACTGCTCCTTTAGTTGAGACTTGAGTTTGCGTTGGCTTGTGATATCAGGCTTCTCTGTAAGAAAACATTAGAAACAGAAATTACACAAGTATACATTGTGCACATTTGTCTTGTTTTCAGCAATAAAAAATTTGTTATTAGTCATATTAGTTATAATATTTACTACATTTGTCTTTTCTGAAAGTTTTTTTTTTTTTTAGTATTTTGACTCTTTTTTTGTCTGACATATGTTCTACAAAGATGCACAATGATATCTAATTGCATGATAATCTTACCTCGTATTTCTGTCACCCTATCAACACATTTTTCAACATTCAGCTGTTTAAAAGCTGAAGGTCGGGACGTTATCCACACTAGAGCCGAAGGAAGCAGGTTCCCTTTAATGAGGTTGGTCAACAGCACATCCACTGAGGCTGGCTCACTGATATCAGACAAGGTGGTGTTTGTGTCAAAGTCAAGTGGAAGCTGAAATTTGTCAAGTCCATCCAAGACAAAACAAACTGGGAAGTTTGAAAACTCAGTGATTACAAAGTCTTTGGTTTCCTTCAAGCAATGGTTGAGAAGACCCACTAAGCTATTTTTATCTTTCATCTTATTAAGTTCAGAGACTTCGAGTGGAAATATTCCTAGTTCATTTTCTTCACCTATACCAAAAAAAGCTTTTGTTCTGTCTGCAACCCAAGTGAAAAATGAAGGGTTTTTCTTTTCCGCCCACTGTTTTATGAATTTCTGTACGTGGAAAGATTTTCCAACATCAGCCTCTCCAAGAGTCAGCACAGTTCTGATTTTTTCCCCATTCTTATCTTTAAAGATATCAGATGTTGCCTCCACCTTTACCACAGTCTGTTTCTTTTTCTGATCATCGGTGACCTCTGCAGTGCTGTCTTCTCTCATGATGTGTTCTGTGGTTTTCTGGTTAGGATGATTGGTGTCTTCAATCAGAGTGATTTCTGTACAAAGTCTTTCACGCATATGTGTCACCACCTTCGTCCATCGCTTTGACGTCTCTGAAAAAAAAAAGATAAACATACCATGAACAACATCAATTATTAAAATAATTTTTAATTGTGTTTAAATGTGGAAAGCAGTGTGTTGTCTTTTAAAGCTTAATTTTGTTCAGTACCTTGACATTTTGTAACTTTCTGGATATAATCAGATGGAATCTTAACAACTCCTGAGGGTCGAGAGATAATCCAGAGATGAGCAGAAGGAAGCAAAGTCCCTTTGATTAAGTTTGTTAGCAGCTCATCCATTGTGGCCCTTATATTCATGACACTCAGGTCCTTGTTAGTTATAAAATTAAGGGGAAATGTGCATTCTTCCAGGCCATCCAGAATAAAAAGTATTTTAAACTTGTCGTAGGAGAGATCTCCTTGTTGTTTAATATCGCTGAAGTAATCATTCAGCAGTTCTTCCATACTCTGAACTTTGTGTTGTCTTTCATTCAGCTCACTGAACTGGAATGAAACTATAATGTCTATGTTTTTGTGGGTCTTCTCTTTTGCCCACTTAATCATGAACATCTTTGTTTGAAATGTTTTACCAACACCAGCCATTCCTTTTGTTAGCACTGTTCGCACATTAAACATATCTTTGTAGTCGGGTGGCACTTCTTTTTCTTCCTTTTGTACACGGAGTTCTGTGTCGATCTCTTCCTCTCTCTGGCTTTTATACTTTTTGCAAATTGCAGACTTCAGAATTTCTCCTGCATTTTTCACTAAAGCAAAAAGATAGAGCCAAAAATTCGTATGAACAATGTAGTATTCAGCAATTGCAACAATTTAATCAAAAGTCATAATAGCAGTTATATGGCTGTTGTAAATAAATACAATAACATCTCATTCTTCTTTAGTGTGACTCCTTCACTGAGGCGGGAATCTTGTAGTAATATGTTGGATTAAGAAAAAATATGTAGTTTGTACATGTTTCAATTAATCACTGCATCTATTTCCCATTTTCCTAGAAATGTATAAAGAATTAGAAATGGGTGGTAACTCAAGACTTTTGGATGATATTATACTATAAAGACCCTTGGTTGCATTTAATTTTAAGGTATAGTCTCTGTAATAATTATCTTACCTCGTATTTCTGTCACCCTGTCAACACGTTTTTCAACATTTAGCTGATTAAAAGCTGAAGGTCGGGACGTTATCCACAACAGAGCTGAAGGAAGCAGGTTCCCTTTGATGAGGTTGGTCAACAGCACGTCCACTGAGGCTGGCTCACTGATATCAGACAAGGTGTTTGTGTCAAAGTCAAGTGGAAGCTGAAATTTGTCAAGTCCATCCAAGACGAAACAAACTGGGAAGTTTGAAAACTCAGTGATGACAAAGTCTTTGGTTTCCTTCAAGCAATGGTTGAGAAGACCCACTAAGCTAATTTTGTTAGCTTTCATCTCATTAAGTTCAGAGACTTTGAGTGGAAATATTCCTAGTTGTTTTTCTTTTCCTTTACCAAACATAGATGTTAAAAACCCAGTAAAACCTGAAGGGTTTGTATTTTCTGCCCACTCTTTTATATATTTCTGTACGTGGAAGGATTTTCCAATATCAGCCTCTCCAACAGTCAGCACAGTTCTGATTTTTTTCCCATTCGTGTCTTTAAAGATATCAGATGTTGTCTTCACTTTCACCACAGTCTGTTTCTTTTTCTGTTCATCAGTGCCCTCTGCAGTACTGTCTTCTCTCATGATGTGTTCTGTGGTGTTCTGGTTAGGATGATTTTTGTTTTCAGTCAGAGGGTTTTCTTTAGGAAGTCTGACGCGCAGATGTGTCACCAGTTTTGTCCATCTCTTTGAGGTCTCTGAAAAGACAGAACAAAATAAAAGATATGTACCATGAATGATGTTAATCGTTATTAAAAGTATCTTTTTTTAAGTCTGTTTAAGTAAACAAACCAGTGTGCTGTTATTAAAGCTTAATTTTGTTCAGTACCTTGACATTTTGTAACTTTCTGGATATAATCAGATGGAATCTTATCAACTCCTGAGGGTCGAGAGATGATCCAGAGATGAGCAGAAGGAAGCAGAGTCCCTTTGATTAGGTTTGTTAGCAGTTCATCCATTGTGGCCTGTGCCTTCATGTCAGTCAGTATCTTGTTGTTTTTGAAATTCAGAGGAAATGTACATTCTTCCATGCCATCCAGAATAAAAAGTATTTTAAACTTGTCGTAGGAGAGATCTCCTTGTTGTTTAATATCACTGAAGTAATCATTCAGCAGTTCTTCCATACTCTGAACTTGGTCTCTTTCATTCAGCTCACTGAACTGGAATGAAACTATAAAGTCTATGTTTCTGTTGGTCTTCTCTTTTGCCCAGTTAAGCATGAACATCCTTGATTGAAATGTTTTACCAACACCAGCTATTCCTGTTGTTAGCACTGTTCGCACGTTAAACATATCTTTGTAGTCGGGTGGCACTTTTTTTTCTTCCTTTTGTACACAGAGTTCTGTGTCGATTTCTTCCTTAATCTGTTCTTTATACTTTTCATTTAATGACTTCTTCAAAATTTGCTTCATTTTTACAGCATCTTTCTCTAAAGCAAAAAGATAGAGCAAAAAAAATCATATAAACAACATAGTATTCACCAATTACAGCAATTTACTAATAGTAGCAATATGACTGCTGTAAAAAACAAAAAAAAACAATACAACTGCATGTCATTCTTTGATGTAACACCTTCTTGGAAGAAAGAAACTTGTAGCCCGAGATACCTTCTTGTTCCAGTAGCCCACTTCTCGCCTCGCTTAGCATAGGGGGTGTGGCCTTAAAACCCTTAGTGGATACAGACCCCCCTAGCAGGAATCGAACTTGCGATTCTCTGCTCCAAAGGCGTGTAGTCTAACCACCACGCTATCCAGCTACTGGAGAAGTGTAGTCGGATGGTAACAAAGGGAGGGAAGGTAGTCAGAACTGAGGGGATCGAACTACCAGAAGGCAACATTGCAGACATAGAGGACAGTTACAAGTACCTGGGGATCCCGCAGGCGAATGGGAAACATGAAGAGGCCACTAGGAAAGCTGCAACCACCAAGTACCTGCAGAGGGTCAGGAAAGTCCTGAGGAGTCAGCTGAACGGTAAGAACAAGATCCGGGCCATCAACACCTACGCCCTGCCCGTGATCAGGTACCCTGCTGGGGTAATAGGCTGGCCAAAGGACGAGATAGAAGCCACTGACATAAAGACAAGAAAGCTCCTTACCATGCATGGAGGGTTTCACCACAAGTCCAGCACCCTGAGGCTGTACGCTAAGCGGAAGGAAGGGGGCCGGGGACTGGTGAGTGTCAGCACCACAGTCCAGGATGAGACAACAAACATCCACGAATACATCACGAAGATGGCCCCAACTGACAGCGTGCTCAGTGAATACCTCAGGCAGCAGAAACCCAAGAAAGAGGAGGAAGACGAGGAACCATCATGGAAGGACAGGCCCCTGCACGGTATGTACCACCGGCAAATAGTGGAGGTGGCTGATATCCAGAAATCCTACCAGTGGCTGGACAAAGCTGGACTGAAAGACAGGCAAGACCCCAGGTGCAGGCTGTGTAAAGATGCCCCAGAGACAATCCAGCACATAACAGCAGGGTGCAAGATGCTAGCAGCAAAGGCATACATGGAACGCCATAACCAAGTGGCCGGTATAGTGTACAGGAACATCTGTGCCGAGTATAACCTGGAAGTTCCGAGGTCAAAATGGGAGATGCCCCCAAGGGTGGTGGAGAATGACCGAGCTAAGATCCTGTGGGACTTCCAGATACAGACGGACAAAATGGTGGTGGCCTACCAACCGGACATAGTGGTGGTAGACAAACATGAGAAGACAGCTGTAGTGATCGATGTAGCAGTTCCGAATGACAGAAACATCAGGAAGAAGGAACACGAGAAGCTCGAGAAATACCAAGGGCTCAGAGAAGAGCTCGAGAAGATACGGAGGGTGAAGGTGACGGTGGTCCCAGTGGTAATCGGAGCACTAGGTGCGGTGACTCCCAAGCTAGGCGAGTGGCTCCAGCAGATCCCGGGAACAACATCGGAGATCTCTGTCCAGAAGAGCGCAGTCCTGGGAACAGCTAGGATACTGCGCAGGACCCTCAAGCTCCCAGGCCTCTGGTAGAGGACCCCAGCTTGAAGGATAAACCGCCTACAGGGGCGAGCGGGGAATTTATATATACATATACATATACATTTACATATATACATATGTATATATACACACTGAGTAAAGCAGCCAGACATTTTCTCAAGTAAGAGTAACAATACTCCATAATAATATTACTCAAAGTACAGTGTAGTAAAACTAGTAAACTTTTTTCCCCCTTTTTTTTTACTCCTAAGAGTATTCTTTTCCAAAAAGTTACTCAAGTGAATGTAAAGGGGTAAATGTAATTAGTTACTACCCACCTGTTTTGGTAGCACTGCTGTGGTCACATCATGTGGTTGAGCATCAAGAGAGAAGACATTTTTAATTAATATTTTATTTGTCAGCACAGCAGGATAAATAAACTGTGATATCATTATCTTCATTCTGGTTAAGTGTATCACTGACGCTTCACTTTGGCATTTTCTCATATTATCTCCATTTCCTTTTATTCTTTTACAATTAAATCAAACTTATAATATTGCTGTTCAGATTTAAGGTTAAGTTAAATGCTAAACATTTGTAAATATCTCATCTTTTATTTACCTCTGAAGTTTTATGTAGATTACTGTCCAGTATCCTCTATTCTAAAGTAAGGGAACACTTTGTTTGAACCCTCACTGATTTTGTAAGTTTGCCTAAAAGTAAAGAAATGATCAGTCTATAAATTCAATAGTATGTTAATTTGAACATTAAATTTTTCTTAGGGAATAGGACAACTGCACCACATCAAACAGATGGGCCCCATAACGTCAAATCTTGGGTGAGAACCACCTTCCCTAAACTCTTCCAAAAAGCTAAAACCATAAATATTGTACTTTTATAACCAGACATTGAACTGTCAGAAAACACTATTCCAAGGGTGTAATTGTGATTTTTTTAATATATTTACTAACATCAGTGGGATTTTAAATTGGGTGTTATTGGTGATAGAACAGAAACTGTAAAATTATTTCATAAAAATCTTACCTTGGTGCTGTATTCTTGGAGTCTGGAGGGTTACCGCTGTTTCTTTCTGTGCTTTTTGTGGCAGAAGAGTCTGGTTTTTGTTTGCTTTAACACAGATCACAAAATACTTCCATCAGACTAAACAATATGGTGCAATGTGTGAGATTCTTTTGTTCAGAACATGAAACGTATATCTACTCAAGTTAGCATGCTAACCAGGTGCCCATGTTTCCCTACACTCAAAAAAATGAATGAGGTGGATTGTTCAGTGTATATTAATTATTTATTTTCATTTTACTTAAAATATATGTTTTTGTTAAGTTAACATATGTTTTTCTAATCAAGTCTACGTAATTGTGTCTATTATTCAACGTACATAATACTAATGTGTTACTTGATCGCATAACATTTAAGTTAAGTCAATTAGGATCGATATACCTTGTATATCCACAAGGTGGCAGTAATGCAAAAACAGTTGTAATGAAACCGCGCAGAACAAGAAGGTTTCACGGCTTGTGCCTGCTCATGCACAAGACTTCAAATTTAACTGAAAAAGGCTGTTTTGGCGCCAAGCTGCTGTTTCTTTGAGAGGTAAGACCACTTTTTTCTTTGACTATGTTGTGTAGTATCTATATGTCCAGCATGGTTATATTTTGCGTTTGTCTTACAAGACATGTTATATCGTTTGCGTGTGCTTGTTTTACATTAGTTTTACTGGGTCCTGGACATGCTTATTTTGTGGACTGTGTAAGAAACATTTTTATTGTTTTTTGTTTTATTAAGGGATTAGCTACAGGGGTTCATGGGGTTATTCTTTCAAGGGGTTATTTTTCCATTTGCTTTCTTGGGATTCCTTTTCTGTAATCCGAGAGTCGGAAATATCGAATAGGATAGCAAGGATAGCATAAAGTGACATTTAAAATCCAAAAAGTCAAGGGCGAAAGCCACTGTGACACCATTGTTCTGCTCTATCAGTAATCTGTATTATGTAAAAATGGTCTGTAAATACAGCATGTTTCCTAGCGGAGTTATACATATCAATTAGGGTTGCCAACCGTCCCTTAAAATACGGAATCGTCCCGTATTTCGAAACAAAAGTACACGTCCCGTATTGAGCTAATAAGGGACGCACTTTGTCCCGTAATACAGTGAGAATCAAAAGTAGTCTATAAATGTTAATGGAATTAACGCTTTGTTTGAAAACATAATTCCCAGCCCCTCTCCTGCTTTGTGACCAATGAGCTGACAGCACACTTATGACAATTCGAGTATGACAATTCAGATTACCGCTCGTCTCATTGGTCGAGGAAAGGTCGCTTACGGAGAAAATACCGGAAGACAACAGATGACCACAACAACAAGCATGGCCAACAGGGAAACAAACGCTGACACTGCGGTGCAAGTCTCGGACGACAGTACACCTAAAGCTGGGCAGACACTGTGCGATTTTTTCAGTCACGTTATTCAGCTCCTGCTCAAACTGCACGATTGACTCGCAGGGGTTAGACGTTGGTAGGTCACGATGCAGGTCTCACACTATACCGCCCGATGCTCTGATGCGACCTGAGTGCTCACACTGTGCCTCCATAAAATGAAGGTTATAACAGAAAATCTGTCGCTCTCCCTCTCTCTCTCTGTCTTTCACTCACACAGACACGCACACCACCACCATCAACTTTGCTAAATTGCTAATGAAAAACATTGATCAGGCAGCTGTGATTGAGCAGCAATGTAAATCCAACTATTTTCACGGTTGTTGTGGTCGTGATCATTTTGTGAGGCCACATTGGAAAGCTCATCTGAGCCTTTTCGAAGTTCTACAAGTTGTGCCTCCATCGCTTGTGTCCAGATCACACGCTGCACAGCCGTGCTGCTCCGTCTTTTTCACCGACGTTTACGTGTTTGCGCGTGAGCAGTGTGAGCGGCTGTGGTGACACCTTCACGAGCGATTGATGATCGGGAGCTGGTCGTGAGGTGTTAATCACTTCTCGTTACCCCACGTATACTACACGACGCACGATGAAGGCCAAAATCGGTCCGATCACTCAAAAATCGGCTCAAAATGGGCCTAAAACCGCACAGTGTGAGCCCAGCGTTAGAGCAGCAATGTTTGTTCCCCTCAGAGAAAGGGAAGAATGGGAAAAGGAAAACACCTGGCTGGAAAAAGTTAATATGGGCATGTGCAGTGAATATCAGCGCTATGTGGCCAGAAGTGTGATAATATAATTTATTTTGTGTAATAAACAACTGCAAGGATAGATGATTACAACAAATAGATGACTAATACATAAAAGTAATACATAGATGAATAATGATGATGAGTTAAGATGCGTAATCATGGGAACAAGCGGGTTTACAAACAGGAGCAGCTGATTAGCATTAGAAAAGCTGAAATAATACCTCAACTGAAGCCAATTGTACTAAATGCACTAAATGTGCACTGTTACAAGAATATTTTTCTTTCTATTGTTTTCTATTATTTTAAGTTAAGCAGGACAGAGTTCTTTTAAAGAAAGATTTACTTATATTCTCAAAAGTTAAGCATGACAGGCTTCTGTTTAAGAAAGAGACCTGTTTTATGTGTTAATGTTGTCATTTTGAGCTAAAAATAAATGGCTAAATGATCATTTGTTTCACATGTGTTCATATCACAAAGAATAGAATATGCATGTACTTAAATCAACTTCAAGTCAAATGGTTAAAAAAATAATTTCACACACAAAAAAAGAGCTAGAAAATTCACCACACTGGGAAGGGTGAAGACAACTGGGTCGCCCGGCCCTGGCCACGAGGTGTCCCTTATTTATTTTTCAGGGAGTTGGCAACCCTAATATCAATGTAGTTATAAATTACAGTTTGTGAAAGTACACACTTAATTTTTTTAATAAAATTATTCAAGACATATGAGTGGACAGACAATGGAGGTCGACAGACCTGGTGATAATTGCTTCTATAGAAAGTTAGCACATGGCCGTGTCAATCTCTTGCTTTTCTTCTGAGTAGTATTTTATTTAGTTGTAATTCAAACAATAATTTGCTTCTTGAAATTAAGGAATTAATTATTTTTTTTCTTTATAAATCTCAGATCCTGCCTTTACCTGCTCCCTCCTATACTGATGTGGTGTATGTGGTATTGCTGAGCTTGTATGTGGTATGTGAACTGTTATACTTTTAAAAACAAAACTGTTTTATAAGTTAAGTTTTCTTTTGTGACCCATCCCATGCCCCTGTTATTTCTTCTCCACATCTGAACCATGGTAAAGGTTGCAGTTCAAGGGCCTGAGGCATGAAATTCTTTTCAGATCAGCTGTGATCAATATTTTTTGGAACTTGATAAATAACAATAAAAGCTGTAATGGCTCCATTAGCATTTTGTGTAAATGTTTGTGTTAAAATTATAGCTTTAATGAGGTCTTACTACATTAGTTTTAGTTTGTATATGTGTACATATAGTATGTATATTTACAGTACAGTATGTTGTGTTTGTTGACATATTTTCAGGTGGAAGCAGAATATGTGAGGATTACTACTGCTGCACATGTTCCAAGGCTTTTTACACAACTTGACCAATACACTGACCAGCTCATAAAAGTCTTCAAGAAAAAAGGAGGCGTTGCAGGGAAGAAAATTAGACAAACTTTGGCCCCAGCCACACAGGTGCGTTATTCTGTTGGTAGCAAAATATTATGGCTAATAAGATCATTTTCAAATTTAAACAGCTAGTGTATGGTAGCTGCACAGTGCACTTACATTTATATTAAGCAAGACAAAGTTTGGTACTCAAAACGTTGGAAAATTTAAATTACCTAAACATATGTAAAATCTGATCCCTTGATTTAGGTTAAACCAGAAGTGAATGTTTTTATGTTATGTTTTGAATGCAAAAAAGATGATGTATTAGTTTGTCTTTACCTCCATTATGGACATATATAATGTGGTGGAAACCCTGCCCAACAGGTTAACTATTCATGTCCATGTGATGATTAGTTGGTCTTGTGTACATGTCTATCTGTGCAGTGGATATGTCATTCATTTTGCGTATAATGTGAGTTTCTGTCATCCTAAAGTATATCTGTTTTCTCTTCCTGTATCTCTGCCACTCTCTACAGAAGGAAACCATTGAAAAGGGGAGGGAGTGTGTCCTCAGGGCACTACCTTTTTACCTGAATGAAGACCCAAGCATCCTCTTCAAAGAATAATTGGTTGGTAATTTTAGTTTAGTTTTTTATCTGTATTAAACCAAATTTTGAATAACTAATGTTGTTGCATGTTGTAATGTTGTTGTTGTTGTTGTAATTTGCATGGAACCTGTTTAAATGTTTTGGGAAATCTTCTTGTATACCCAAACTATTTATATTTATCGTTGAATCTGTAGTCTAAAATAGTGGCACACTGGGGTGCATGTTCCTAATATTGTGTTTACGTCATTAAAGGGTAGCTTTGGCCCTTTTTCTTTCTTTTTTTAAAACTGGATGCCATTTTTCTATGTTTTTGTGTCTAAGCTACAGCTGTTCAGAGGGAGCTGGAACAAATTACCCTTGCTATCTTTACCATCGAAAGAGCTGATGCCAGCACTCCTCCAGCCGATGTGGGTATAACCATCTAGTGTGTCCTGCATGACCTGGAAGACCTGGCCTCTGCATGTGCACTCTTAATGGGTGGGATATATGCACTGAATCTCAGTTAACCTCAAGACTGAAAGCTAAGAGACAATCAAAAGTATTGAGATTTAAAGGATTTAATTGAGAGATGATACTGCACCAGAAATGTTGAAGGGTGGTGTGTATATTAGCGTTCAAGGCATATTGTTATGAGGTGGAAATATGTTCATATTCAGTTTGTGTTACATTGTGTGCATTGTAAAGGTAATTGCAATACATACTAAAAATAAGGGTAAGTTAGGAGGTTGATCTGATATCCTCGTGTTGGTGTTGTTCCCAGATCATCATACTAAATGTTGTTCCAGGATCAACATTGCAAGTGACCAATCAGAATGTTGTGACGTCATACTTTTGCGACTTCGGGAAAAACCGGCGTAAAACAAAAAACTGTACTTAAGCTGCGAGAAACCGCCTCTGTCCGCCGATCAACTGACCCTAACCGTAACCCTTTAATAAACAGTAAGCAGAATTGATATTGTCCTTGCAACATTGGAATTTCATAAATGCACGAATGGCTTGGAATAGAATAACGTCACAACAATGTGATTGGTCACTTGCAATGTTGAACCTGGAACAACATTTTCATGATGGTCTGGGAACAACACCAACACGAGGATATCAGATCATCCAAGTTGGGAATGCAGGATGAATGTATATTTTGTGGACTTTTAAAGACGAACAATTGTTTCCATGTTAAAATGTTTACATCTGAAGTTTTTTGCCCAAACACTGGTAAAATAAATGTTGACAGTGGCGAGTGTTAAATGGTTACTGCTGTGCTGTTGCAAAAAAACTGAACGCTGACAAGCTGTTTTATTGTTAGACCATAATGTTGGCATGTTTTGTTAAAGTTTTATTTGGGATGGTGATGTAATTTTCTTTGATTGCTAATATCAGTGGACTATTTATTATTATTATTGTTGTTGTTGTTGTTGTTGTTGTTACATTTTTTTTTTTTTTTTTTTTAAATTGTGGCTGTTGAGGTGGACACTTCACTTTGCATTGTTAAAGGAAAGCACTTCATTGGCATTGTGTTACTGGACTGACCCTAAGCAATCATTGCAAATAGCAACTTTGCTATCCATTTTAGACACTAAAAGAAAAAAACACTCACAGACCTTACTAGCATCACATGTGCATAACTCAAGTGTCATCTTATCAATGTGTTATGTGATCTTCAATGCGTTTTTTTTCTTCTATTTCTGGTAGATACAGACATTTAATTTAAAGTCTTGATGTTGCATCTGTCTACATACTGTTAATTACTAACCCTAATGAGCTGTTGTGTTTTATTTTGGACTGGGTTTACACAAATGCTCACTGAATGTGTTGGCAATAAAATAAATTTTAAAAAATAAGTTGGATGTACTTAATTCATTTGTGTGGAACCTGTTGACAAAATAGATTTATGTAAAACTAATTAATAAAGCACAAGGTGGCTGAAAATATAATATTTGAATTAATCTAACTTAAATTTAACATTTTACTGCCACAAATAAGAAATGTGTTGAAGTAACTAATCTAAACTATCTAACCTGAAAATATATCATCTATGTTCATACAACATAACTTGATTTAGTTAGTCTTAAATATGTCTTGTTAATCTTAAGTAGTTTTTTTTTTAAATTAGATGAACTAAAGATTTTTGCTTTAAACTAACATAATTCAATTTCGTGGAACCTGTTGACAAAATAATTTTAATTAAAGTCAACGTTTCATTTTTTTGAGTGTAATGTCAATCTGTATTTCAAGAGGCAAAAGTGAATCACTATGGCATTCAAGCCAGCCTTCAGTTTGTACCACTAGCGGACACAGCTACATAATAGAAATGATCAAACCAGCATGACAATCTGTTGAATAAAATACAAACACATTTTAAAATCAATACTTACAACTAATTATACAAATATTAGAACATCGTTGTTCATTAAGGAGGACTTTGAATGTAACATTTTGGTAAATATCTTAACTGGGTGAGTCTATGAATTTAGCACAATTTCAAGTTAAATTACTAACAAACTTTTAGTGTCAGTGTATTAAGATAAGTATTGTTAAGGAATAAATATATAATCTTAATGCTGATTAGATTGTTTTATGAGAGGCCCAGACTTCAGTGTAAAACTAGGTCGCAGGCTGACAGGAAACTGCATGCTTTTGCAGAGCATAGAACCAGAAAATGAAACTAAGTAGGGTGTCTAATTGAAACTTAAAGTGTGGTGTGACGTAGAGAGCAAGTAGATAAATAACCTGGCTTCCTGTTACTGCTTGAGACTAGCTGATTTGAGCAGGCGTTTCTGTGTGTGCTTAGTGTCACAGTCTGGCACAGGCAGACTGTATGTATTGTGAAGAGCGGACCCAAAATGCAGACACGTAGGAACTTGGACCAAAACTTGTGTATCAACAAAAAGCGAGCCGTTTAATATGGCTGATGAAAAGGTAAAAAAAAAAAAAAAGGCAGATGCACACGAGAAAGAACCTAACTAGAACTAAACTGGGAAAACTAAATGTTAAACACAAAAAGGTAAAGAACAAAACCTTAAACATTGCAAAAAACCTAAACATGGAAAATCCTGGAAACATGACGTGGAACAACAGACGACCTGACAAGGAATGAACAGAAACACACAGACTAAATACACACAAGGGTGATTAGGGGAAGTGGAAACACATGGGGAAACAGCTGGCACTGGTCTGACATAACGAGACAAAGGAAGCAAAGCTGACTACACTGACATAGGACACAGACCTTCAAAATAAAACAGGAAACATGAGACAGACAAAACAATATAACCTTGACAACATAAGACACGCAGCATGAAACACATAAAGGGCAAAAGGAGACTAAAACACAGGGGTAGAAGACACAAGGGTAATCTAAATAAACAAATGAGCTTAGATAACCTAATGAACTAAAAAATAAACAATAAACATCAAAATAAACTAAAACTCAAAACGCGACACTTAGTCTCCATATCCCGGGATATGTAAAATTAAAGATAATTTTTTGAGTTTGACCACTTTGAGCCCTGTGTCTTTCTTGGCCGTTCAAGAATACAAAGAACTGGGATTTAATAATTAAAGTAGAAAACAATTTCTCAAAAAAATTGTTGAACTATGAAATTCATCCGGGCCCCTCGGCTGGAGAGGCCCGGATGCTGAATCTGGTCGTCCTCGAGCAGTTCGTGGGGGGCCTGCCCGAGGCAACGGCTCGTTGGGTCCGCTGCCACCACCCGGCGGATTTGACGGTGGCGGTGACACTGGCGGAGGACCATCTGGCGGCCAACCCGGCACCCGGCCGTGAGGAGCCGCGGCGGAGCGCCCGTGTTCCGCCGCCCAGGCCACCGGCGGCGGCGTCACAGCGGAGGGACGGCGGCCCTGCGGGAACGGAGCAGGCAGCGGGGTGGAGCCCCAGGAACCCGTTCCGGCCACTGCTTCCCGCGGGAAGCCCGGTGGCCGCCGAGGTTGCCACGGGGAGCTGCACAGACGCCGGGGCCGGACTGTTGGAAGTGTGGGCGGCCGGGGCACCTGCGCCGAGAATGTCCGCTCATGGAGGTGGGGCAGGTGTTCCGTGTTGCCGGCGCTCCAGCGCCCGGCCCCGGTCCAGGAGGGACGTACCGCGTGCCGGTAAGGTGTCAAGGGGGTATTCGCCATGCTTTGATGGACACGGGCTACACGCAGACTCTGGTCCACCAAAGTTTGGTTCGCCCCGGGGCATTGTTGGAGGCTGACTGGGTGGAGGTTAAATGTGTGCACGGGGATATTCACAAGTACCCGGTAGTGTCACTGTTGCTGAAGTTCAGGGGCAAAACGCATAGAGTGAAGGCGGCGGTTAGCCCGCGCCTGTCGCATCCCCTTATTTTGGGTACGAATTGGCCGGGGTTCCACAGCTTACTGGGGCAGTACGCGAGGATGCGATCGCGGTCTGTAAATTTGTGTAACGTTTGCGCGGCGCTCAGCGGTGACGCGGGGTCGACCGACACTGACTCTGGGGGGGAGGAGGTGGCGGGGACTTCCACGGAAGCCCCGCTGCCTCCCGTTGTGCACCCCACGGAAGAGTTTCCACTAGAGCAGTCTCGGGACGACACCCTACCCTCAGCCTATGACCAAGTGATGGATATTGATGGTCGCTTGGTGCGCCCTGACGCTGCGCGAACTTACCCTCATTTCCAATTGCGGAACGATCGGCTTTATCGAGTGAGCCGTGACACTCACACTAATGAGATCCGCACACAGTTGTTGGTGCCGCAAAGCCGCCGGGAAACGATTTTCCAGGCGGCTCATTCGAACCCCATGGCAGGGCACTTGGGTGGTGAGAAAACTCTGGAGCGCATGATGGCCCGATTCTATTGGCCGGGCATTTGGGCCGACGTGCGCCGCTGGTGTGCGTCGTGCCCAGAATGCCAGCTGGTTAACCAGCTGGCCGTGCCAAAGGCACCGTTGCGCCCATTACCACTGATGGAGATCCCGTTTGAGCGTATTGGCATGGATCTCATCGGGCCATTGCACCGGAGTGCACGCGGCTATCGCTTTGTGCTGGTCCTGGTGGACTACGCAACGCGGTACCCGGAAGCAGTGCCGCTGCGCACCATTTCAGCGAAGAGCGTGGCGCAGGCACTGTTTCAGGTCATCTCCCGAGTCGGTATTCCGAAAGAAATACTGACTGACCAGGGCACGTCGTTCATGTCGCGCACATTGCGGGAACTGTACAAATTACTGGGAATAAATCTATTCGGACCAGCGTCTACCACCCTCAGACTGATGGGCTGGTGGAGATCAAAGTCAAAGTCAAAGTCAACTTTATTTGTCGATTCTGCCACATGTACAGGACATACGGAGAATAGAAATTGCGTTACTCTTCAATCCCTAGATAAATAGCAAATGAACATTTAAATATATTTAAATATAAAAGTGATTAAAAATGCAGGTAAAATAATTAAAAAGTAAAAATTTAAATAAATACAATTTTACATATAACAAGAAAGCTATACAATATACAATATAATGGGTAAGTGACATTGAGTGTAAACCAGGCAGAGTAGTGCAAATAGGCAAATAGTGCAAATGGAGATTTAGTAGTGTACGGTAAGAGAAAGTGTAACAACAAAGTCTTATGAGGTAGTGGCAGTCCAATGCTCCACAAAGTGACTGGTAACTGGTGCAGGCCAGTGAGTGAGTCAGAGAGTGTGTGTGTTTGTGTGTGTGTGACAGAGTTCAGTGAGACCGTGGAGGAGAGAGGGGAGAGGGGGCAGAATCGGGAGGGAGTTAAGCTTCCTGACAGCCTGATGGATGAAGCTGTCCTTCAGTCTGCTGGTCCTGGCCTGGAGACTCCGCAGTCTCCTCCCCGACGGCAGCAGCTTGAAGAAGCTTTGCATTGGGTGTGTGGGATCAGCCGCTATGCAAAGGGCTTTTTTAGTGAGACGGGTGCTGTAAATGTCCTGGAGGGAGGGGAGAGAGACACCAATGATCCTCTCTGCAGCTCTCACTATGCGTTGGAGGGTTCTATGACAGGACGCATTGCAGGCTCCAAACCACACAGTGATGCAGCTCGACAGGATGCTCTCGATGGTGCCTCTGTAGAAAGTGTACATGATGGGGGCTGGTGCTCCTGCTCTTCTTAGTTTGCGGAGAAAGAAGAGACGCTGCTGTGATTTCTTGGCCAGTGCTGTGGTGTTGTACGTCCAGGAGAGATCCTCTGTGATGTGCACACCCAAGAACTTGGTGTTGCTCACTCTCTCCACAGACGCTCCGTCAATGGTCAGAGGAGCATGTTGGGTGTGCATTCTCCTGAAGTCGATGCTGAATAAGACTTTAAAATCCATGATTCGTAAGTTCATTCGCGAGGATGAATGCAATTGGGATCGCTGGTTAGACCCTCTGTTGTTTGCAGTGCGGGAGGTGCCCCAGGCCTCCACGGGATTTTCTCCCTTCGAGCTGTTATACGGCAGGAAGCCGCGGGGGGTGCTCGACCTGATTAAGGAAAACTGGGAGGAAGGTCCGAGCCCTGCGAAAAGTGAAATTCAGTACGTGCTGGACCTGCGAGCAAAGCTGCACACACTGGGGAGGCTCTCACGGGAGAATTTGCTCCAGGCCCAGCAGCGGCAGCAACGCCTGTACAACAGAGGGGCGGAACTTAGGCAATTTTCACCGGGAGATAAAGTGCTTGTGTTACTTCCTTCTTCCAGCTCTAAATTACTCGCCAAGTGGCAAGGACCCTTTGTGGTCACACGGCGAGTGGGGGACGTTGATTATGAAGTGGTACGGTCGGACAGGGGCAGAGCCACGCAGATTTATCACCTCAACCTCCTCAAAGCCTGGAGGGAGGCGGAGACCGCTTCTCTGGTGAGCTTGGTAAGAGGGAGAGATGAGTTGGGGCCGGAGGCGCCAAAATCTAGCATCCCCGCTTCCCTCCATTGTAGTGACCATCTCACACAGGCCCAGAGGGCGGATGTTGCTGCATTGCAACAGCGCTTTGTCGACGTGTTCTCCCCCTTGCCCGGCCGTACTTCTCTCATAGAGCACCGTTTTGAGACGTAGCCTGGCGTGACGGTGCGTTCACGGCCCTACAGGCTGCCAGAACATAAGAGGCAAATTGTTTTCCGGGAATTGAAGGAAATGCTGAGGTTGGGAGTAATAGAAGAATCACACAGTGCTTGGTGTAGCCCCATCGTTCTTGTGGTGAAGAGGGATGGGTCTATACGGTTCTGTGTCGATTATCGCAGAGTGAATGAGGTGTCACGTTTTGATGCTTATCCCATGCCCCGGGTCGACGAGCTCCTGGACCGGTTGGGCAGTGGCGTGTCCAGCGGGGTGGCCTGGGGGGGCACAGGCCACCCCCCCAACCAGACCGGCCACCCCAGGTGCCACCCCAAAGGCAAAACAATAAAATTCAATCAAATATCAAATGTCCGATTATGTTTTCACGGTGAAGCTCAGATATCCGAGTGTAAGTGAATGCAGCATCGGCTTCTGCGCTATGTGCATCACGTTAGCAAAGGTAGGAGAGCCAAGCACGAAGGACGGCACTGCAGGAAACAATTTTTCGGTGAAAGAAAATGAGGACAGAATAAATGTCCTGGTAAGTAATATTAAGTTTGTTGAGTTTAGTAAACTTCGGTGAAATTAGAATCCCAAGGAAAAAATAACACTTAAAGAATTATTGCAGCCGTGGAATATATCAGACAGTATGCTACTGAGGGCAGCTAACATAAGAGTTATGAGTTATAAGATATAATCTAAGTCGTAACATTACTGTATGGAGTTGCAGGTTAACATAACTGGACTGGCCATCGGGCATACCGGGCATATGCCCGGTGACTTATTTTTTATTTATTTTTGTAAGGGCATGAACAATGAGAGGTGGTGGATTGGCCAGATGCAGGTCGATGTGTAAAAATAACTCAGGTGTTTGGTGGTGGCTATGGCGGGGCTTCCACAGAGGCCAGCAGGTGGATGAGGGAAGGGGAGGCAGGAGGAGAGACCCGAGGCAGCCGCCGGTCCTAGTGTCAGGTGAACTGAACTTCAGGTAAGAAGCTATGACCTGCAGTCTATCTGGGTCAGATATAAACCAAGTTTAGGTGGAGTTTATTTTCGTTGTGCTGACTTTTTACCGTCAGTTGCAATAACTCATACTGCGTTCTAGCCAGCTTGACGGAGTTTTTATACAGCTGGGTGGGTGCTATGATGTTACTGATAGTGAACTTTATTTTATTCATACGTTTAGTTAGTAGAGTTGCCAACGGCTCCTTAAAAAATGGAAGGGTCCCTCAATCAGAGAAAATATTACACGTTTCGTATTGAGCTGAGAAGGAACACAGTTTGTCCCGAACTTCAGCTAGAATGGAAAAAGACACAAAGCTGGAGTTATTCTGTGTTTACGCTGCACAGCTGTCTCTTCTTCTCTCATTCTCTCCCCTCCCTCTCCTGTTTCTACTTCAATCATGAAACTGATCAATGATCAGCTGATCGGCTTTTCTCTCTTGTTTATTTATCGCCCACTTTGCACCAGAAAGAGAAAACCAGCGGATGTCGCGCTAAACAACAGCAGCACGTTTAAGCTTGATCAGCTGTTGTTAGAATTTATTTAATATTAATTTTTAATATCAGCTGATGTTTGCTGGAGCCACAGCTGTAAAGCTGCTGGTCATGATGTCAGTTTGGATATGTGGTGAGAGGGAAACATGAAGATGAAACCAGGAGATGTCCTTACTGAATCATCAGAGCTGAACAGGTGATGGAGAAACAGGTTTACCTTTTAGGTGACATGAATGAGTTGAAGGGAAGTTATGAACTGTTTCTGAGAGACAAATAACACCAGGATCCTTTTCTAAGTAGCTGACAGCTGGTAACTGTGCAGGGGCGGGTCTAGCAAAGTGTTGCCAGGGGGGCAGGTAGGGCATTAACAGGGAGAGGTGGGGCACAAAGAAATACTTTTCTTTCTTATTCTCATTTAAAATATCTAGCTTTTATTAAATAATTATCTAAATCTTACAACCAAAGTTTTTATCTGACATAAATGTATAGAAATCATACATATACCAACAAGACGGTGTACATATGGAAAAGATATATATAAATTTTATAAAGTTTGTAAATGTCTTGTGTGAAACTTGTATGAAAAGCATACAAGAGTAAAAACAGATATAAGATCCCTTGAAAGATTATATAATGAATCTTGTATGTTTTGGATACTTACTAAAACAATATATGAAAGTAATGAGAAAGTGGCCACTTTCATGAGTTAAGTCATATAAGTTTTTACTATTTCTTTTCCATATGGGACTGTCACAACAGCATTTGTTTTCATTCAAAGTCTTTATGGCTTTAATACCTGGTGGGCCAGTCTGTAGTCAAAATGCCCGATTTTCTGTCCCAGTCCAGCCCTGCAGGTTAATACTGGCAGTGTCACCATGCCAGCTGACTGTATTTCATCATCAGCCAGTGTTGTTCTTGATCAATATTACCAAAGTTTACCATAAGGCAGCATAGAAAGTATTTACTTGCTTTCAGGTTTTATTCAAATGTTAGTCTTTTCAGTTGTTTCCCCACTTTTTTCCTGTTTCAAAATCAAACACCAGTTTGTGAGAAGATTATCTTCTTTTTTTAATAGGCAGATAAAGTTTTGCATTGGAATGGCTAATTTGTCAATTGTTTGTTACAAATGTTCGTATTTTAATATTCAAAAATGTTTTTGCCCAAAACATATGTGCAGTATATGTCAGTAAAAATACTATGCAAATATTGCTGTCCTTGACTGCTGAATAAACACTGACTGATTGTATCTCTTGTACTTTATCAACGCAGTATCTAAAAACTTTGCACCGTAGTGGTTAAAATCTCATTCTAATAAGAGTTAAAAGCGCATTCGGTTATTAGGTTTATAGGATTATTGAATTATGGTTAACGGTTGGTTGAATTTTTTTTAAACATTATCTGCCAATTACATCTGCCACCCTTCTCCAAATCTGTGCCCCTACCTGGCCCCCCCAACAAAAATTTTCTAGACACGCCACTGCGGTTGGGCACCGCTCGCTTTTTCATGACACTGGATTTAACCAAGGGCTACTGGCAGATTCCCTTGTCTGCAGAGTCCCGGGAAAAGACGGCCTTCTCCACTCCGTATGGGTTGTACCAATTCGTTACGCTTCCGTTCGGCTTGTTCGGAGCCCCTGCCACTTTTCAGCGCCTCATGGACCGGGTGCTGCGGCCCCACGCTGCCTATGCTGCCGCCTATCTAGACGACGTCATCATTTACAGTGACACATGGGCGGAGCATGTGTGGCGTGTGGCCGAGGTGCTGGAGTCCCTGAGGCAGGCGAGGCTCACGGCCAACCCGAAGAAGTGTGCGGTTGGACGGAGGGAGGTACAGTATTTGGGGTACCACTTGGGGGGCGGGCAGGTGCGACCTCAAGTGGATAAGACGGCGGCGATTGCATCCTGCCCGCGTCCCAAGACGAAAAAAGAGGTGAGACGGTTTCTGGGGCTGGCCGGCTATTACCGGCGGTTCGTCCCAGGGTTCGTGGACTTGACCAGCCCCCTAACTGATCTCACCCGCAAGGGTGCCCCAGATCTGGTCCAGTGGACGGAGCGGTGCCAGGCGGCGTTTGTGCAGGTGAAGGGGGCTCTCTGTGGAGAGCCGCTGCTGTTCACACCTAACTTCTCCCTCCCTTTTTGTCTGCAGACTGACGCCTCGAGCAGAGGGCTGGGGGCCGTTTTGTCCCAGCAGGTGGGGGGAGTTGACCGGCCGGTCGTCTACATCAGCCGGAAGCTCACGGACCGCGAGTCACGGTATAGCACCGTGGAGAAGGAGTGCCTGGCAATCCGGTGGGCGGTCGACTCCCTTCGCTACTACCTCCTGGGCCGCCCGTTCACCCTCTGCTCGGACCACGCCCCGCTGCAGTGGCTCCACCGCATGAAGGATGCCAACGCCCGGATCACTCGGTGGTATCTGGCCCTGCAGCCCTTTAAGTTCAAGGTGAGCCATAGGCCGGGCGCGCAGATGGTCGTGGCCGATTTCCTCTCCCGCTCGCGGGGGGGGGGGAGTAGGTTCGGCCGGATGAGCCCCGGTCTCAGTCGGGCGGTGGGGATGTGTGGCGTGGGTGTGGTCTCTGGCCAGCTGCAGAGGAGGGGTGACGCAGTGAGCTCCCGGGGCGGCGCAGGGGCGGGGTGAACAGGTGTGCTGGGATCTGACAGTGATTGTGTCTCTTTATATGTTGGCAGTGACAGTCGGAGGAGGAGAGCGGACGTGACAGCAGAGAGAGAGAGAGCGGGAGTGTCTGTGTCCCTGTACAAACCCACAGTGTTTAATAAAAGTTCTGCTATTGTCAAAGTCGCTCCGGCTAGTGTTTCTTGGGTCCAACGTTACAAATGTTACTTAAAATCTCCAACCGTTTATCTCAAAAGTTCTTGAAAAAAATGCTAACTGATCACCTGCAGATGAATCGTTTTTTTAAAGAGTTTCAGAGCCCATCACAGTACAGAAACAGTTTTTATGTAGTTCAATTTAGTGAACTACAAGGAGGAGGAGGAGGAGCTTACAGGACAGTGTCTTCTGTCTTAAATGTCCCAAGTAACATAAAACTCCTCCAGGTCCTGTTGATTGTAAAAACCCATTTGTGCTATATTTTCTGTCCTAACTCAGTGAGAATCGAAGTGATATTGATAATGGAATTCCAATCCATCTATATATATCAGATATTTATAGAAAATAAAGGAAGTCGAACTAATCTAAACCACATTGCAACACACACAGACACACAAAAACACACACACCTTGGGTCACAGATTATTACCTCTACTACCCACAGTGCCAGCACCAACCTAATAACAAGCAGTTTCTTACTGGATAGAGGGACATTATTCCTTTTTCACCTCCGCATTATCAGTCAAGGCTAATACTAAGATGGTCCTAAGTCTAATCACTAAGTCAGGCAGCACCTCAACATCTTTACTATAAAACTAAAAGCAGCTTATTTAAGAAGGGTTCTCCTGTGGCACATGAAACCTGGTCATCTGGATGCTGTGGACATCATCTCCATATATGATCAATAGAGGTGTTGAAGTTTAGTGTCTAAGTTACTTGTGTAAGAAACTATTAATTTTATAAACTACATTTATAATAATCTGAATCAGCATACTTTATTCATCCCTAGGGAAATTATGTATACTATACACCAAGCAGATATACCAATACATACCAAGATACATTTTATTAAATGTATTATGGGTCAAATCACTAATGAGGATAGTTTATTTGTTCATCTCTTCCAGGTATTTCTGGATTAAGTATTGATAATCTAAGTACAAAAGTATGATTTGTACCTCTTTCACCATTTAAGCAGTAGCCGCTATCACCCTTTAATAAGGAACTATGGCTTTTTAAATTAATAGCCAAATTTCAGAGTGATATGCAACTGGTCTAAGTCTGTCCTCCTTTTGTCTCACCTACTACAGCAGAGGTATGTTCTGGTGTTGCCTTCTTAGAACAAGCTCCCCAAATGAGCATATCTCCCAGTTAGTTGGCTGATGTCTGGGAAATAACAGGTTAGCGCGGAAAACTCAGTGTCCCTGTTTTGTCATATGCGTCAGCAGGAGTCTCTCAGGCAGTCAGATTAGCAGCAGACATCAATCAATGAGACATCAATTCACTGATGCACACTGCCAGGATATACAGCAATGACATCGGGATGTCATTCGGAGTAGAGAAGTGTAATTGGATGATAACAAAAGAGAGGGAAGGTAGTCAGAACTGAGTGGATCGAACTACCAGAAGGCAACACTGCAGACATAGAGGACAGTTACAAGTACCCGGGGATCCCGCAGGCGAATGGGAAACATGAAGAGGCCGCTAGGAAAGCTGCAACCACCAAGTACCTGCAGAGGGTCAGGAAAGTCCTGAAGAGTCAGCTGAACGGTAAGAACAAGATCCGGGCCATCAACACCTACGCCCTGCCCGTGATCAGGTACCCAGCTAGTATAATAAGTTGGCCAAAGGACGAGATAGAAGCCACTGACATAAAGACAAGAAAGCTCCTTCCCATGCATGCAGGGTTTCACCCCAAGTCCAGCATCCTAAGAAAGGGGTGTCAATTGCATTTAGGGACCAGTTGATCCAATCCATAATTTTAGAGAACGGACTGTGAGAGAATGTTCCAGGGGAAAGTAATACAAAAAACACAAGACTAGACAAGGGCATAAGAGGCTAAGCAGGGAAGCTAAGGGAGAGGAGGAGAGGAGGAGAGGAGAAAAGTGCGACCGCCTTCATCAAGAGCAAGAGCAGGAAATAGGAGGTTCCCCTTTGAACATGTCACGTTTCATGGAAACATAACTCTTTGCAGGAGGCTCTGGTCTTTGCAGCTCAAGTGAACTTCAAGACAGACCAAGCAATAATTTAATTAGACACAGCTTAAAAGTGAAATATGTAAGATTTTTTGTTTTAATTCTTCCAAACGACATTTTCTAGTAATGTAAGATTAGGGTAGTTGTAGCATACACCTTCCACTTATTTGCTGGTTTAGTAAATGTGTTAAGCACATTACTGCATGAATGTAATGTCTTTGATATGCTGCTTAGAGAGGGTAGTTACTCTCAAAGTGGACCTAATGAGAATCGATAAAGGAATCAACAAGTTCTCGAATCGATAAGTGATATCGATAATAGAATCGGAATTGTTAAATTCAATTCCCATCCCTTATTACCAGACACAGCTAGAGCATAAAAATCATCAGACCTGCATGATCATTTGTTAAATATTCTACAAAGGCTCAATTTCCACACACACACACACACACACACATACACACTAATAAGCTTTCAAACATCGATCCTATTCTCTATGTTCTTCTTCAGGAACTAATCCTGCAGACACAGTGCAGCTTTGAGAATGCTATATCACTGATCACTGTTGTCATAGAAACAGGTAAGCAACACATTTGTCATTTGTCCACATTCCCATCCTATTCAGCTACACTTATTTTATGCTGGCAGCCTGCTTTGATGCCTATTCCATGAGCTACAATCCAAAATATGTAAAGATATATCAATTAACAGCAATGTGCTGATAATAATATTACATGATTTACTAACGAAAAAATGTCATTAAAATTACTTCCAAAATATCTTACCTCGACACTTCATCACTGAAGTTTAGTGGCTCCCCTTTGGACATGTCACTTTTCATGGAAACATAACTCTCTGCAGGAGACACTGGTCTTCGGCCCTCACGTGGTCTTTAACACAGTTTAGAAAATGTCTTCATTAGATAACGCTTAAAAGTGCAATGTGTGAGATTTTCTGTTTAACTGATTCAAAAAGTCATTTCAATTCTCAACAGAATCTGACGACCAGCAGTAACAATTTTAATGTTATGCCACAGAATTATACTTACTATGCTTTGCTGAACGCAATACTGAACTCACCATGCTAATCAGCTACCTCTGTCCCATTAAGATCACTGTTCAGTTCAAAACCTGACTTATAACTGATGTAGTGTCCACTCTACCTTCAACACATTACATGTCCAGATACCCTTATTGCAGAAAAACAATCAACACTGAATGACAATCTTCTGGATAACTGATGCAATTTGATGTAATAGCCGCTTATGAACATGATTCACGTTCTCTCCTTTCTTTCACTACACAGTAAATTGGGTAACTCCTGCTGACTACACAGAGAGACTGCTGTATCTGTGCTTCCACAGACTCACAGCTTAGCTACAAAGATCCACACATAACATTTAAACTACACTTGCTTTGTGCTGATAATAATATTACATGATGTACTGGTGAAAAAAAGTCATTAAAATTATTTCCCAAATATCTTACCTCAGCACTTCATCACTGAAGTTTAGTGGCTCCCCTTTGGACATGTCACTTTTCATGGAAACATAACTCTCTGCAGGAGACACTGGTCTTCGGCCCTCACGTGGTCTTTAACACAGTTTAGAAAATGTCTTCATTAGATAACACTTAAAAGTGCAATGTGTGAGATTTTCTGTTTAACTGATTCAAAAAGTCATTTCAATTCTCAACAGAATCTGACGACCAGCAGTAACAATTTTAATGTTATGCCACAGAATTATACTTACTATGCTTTGCTGAACTCAATACTGAACTCACCATGCTAATCAGCTACCTCTGTCCCATTAAGATCACTGTTCAGTTCAAAACCTGACTTATAACTGATGTAGTGTCCACTCTACCTTCAACACATTACATGTCCAGATACCCTTATTGCAGAAAAACAATCAACACTGAATGACAATCTTCTGGATAACTGATGCAATTTGATGTAATAGCCGCTTATGAACATGATTCACGTTCTCTCCTTTCTTTCACTACACAGTAAATTGGGTAACTCCTGCTGACTACACAGAGAGACTGCTGTATCTGTGCTTCCACAGACTCACAGCTTAGCTACAAAGATCCACACATAACATTTAAACTACACTTGCTTTGTGCTGATAATAATATTACATGATGTACTGGTGAAAAAAAGTCATTAAAATTATTTCCCAAATATCTTACCTCAGCACTTCATCACTGAAGTTTAGTGGCTCCCCTTTGGACATGTCACTTTTCATGGAAACATAACTCTCTGCAGGAGACACTGGTCTTCGGCCCTTATGTGATCTTTAACACAATTTAGAAAATGTCTTCATTAGACAGTGTTTAAAAGTGCAATGTGTGAGATTTTCTGCTTAACTGATTCGACGATTTAACTGATTCATTACAACCAGCTGCAACAATTTTAATGTTAGGTCACAGAATTATATTTACTGTTTTTTGCTGAACATGATGCTGGTTAACTCAGCATGCAACTGCTTAGCATGCTGAGCATGCTAAGCAGTTGCCCCAGCCCCATTAATATCACTATTCATTTCAAGACCTGAATGATAACTGATGTAGTGTTCACACTACCCTCAACATCTTCCATGTCCAGATACTCCTATAGCAGAAAAATAATTAACACTGAATGACAGTCCTCATGACAACTGACACAATTTGATCTTATGATCAGGCCTCAGCATTAGTGATGGGATTTCCGGCTCTTTTTAGAGAACCGGCTCTTTCAGTTTGGCTCACTAAAAAGAGCCGTCTCTTCAGGTTGTTTTGTTGCTTTAATTAATTTATTATTAACAACAATATAAAATTATGCACAAAAGGAATCACTAATTTTTTTAAAAAAAAGTGATTTTATTTATATATGTTTATATATAAATATATGCAGTGGCCACTAGAGACAAAACACGTACAAACTCCAAAACACATTTCTAGCGTTAACTGAACTTCCAAAACAGAGCTACCTAGATCACTTAAATTACACAATTGAAAGCATATGTGTATTGTTTGTGTATTTATACACAAGCACTCATATATATTCAAATAATTTAAAAAAAATCTTCATTTACCTGTTACTACCACACACCAAATCTGGTTGTTGGTACTTGCTGGCTTGTGTAGCCACTAGGTAACAAAAACTCAACACTGCACCTAGCATCCTGGAGCACTTCTGTTGTGTTTTGTACGTGTTTTGGAGTTTTTACGTGCTTCTGAGTTTTTATGTGCTTCTGAGTTTTTACGTGTTTTGAAGTTTGTATGTGCTTTGTCTCTAGGGGCCACCGTAAATATACTTTTATTTATTCACTACACATAAAATGTAATAAATAAATCATATAATACAAAAAACAACTGTTCACATTTCAACTTTTAACTATTTAAATTTTCAACTTTTTCCTTTTAAACAAATTTAAAGTGAAACAACACAAAACACTGCAAACCACAACACAATTAAATATAAATTAAAATATGAAAACAAAAAGAAGGTGCACATTCTCTGTCATATGGGCCTGCATGATTAAACTTTCTGAATCCTTTATCATCTGCAACTGAAAATAGTTGTGGATGATTACTATACCTTTCTAATGTGACGTTGTTGTCCCTGGCTCTCTTTCTCTCTCTCTCCCTCCCGCTCTGTTCCTGTGCTACTGCGAGTGTAACTACCGCCCCTCCCCCCTATTCCCAGCGCAAGCACAAGGATCATGTGCGGAGTGAAGGGGGGGGGAGTGCGAGAGAGAGGGTGAGAGAAAGAAAAAGAAAACCCCACGGTTCGTGATAAGGAGCATCCTTCACGTCAAAAAGACCCGGCTCTAAGAGCCGTTTTGTTCGCAACCGACACATCACTAGTCTGCTGTATCTGTGCTTCCACAGACTCACAGCTAAGCTACAAAGATCCACAGACCACATTTAAACTACACTTTCTTTGTGCTGATAATAATATTACATAATGTACTGGTGTACCAAAATATTGTGACATGCAAAGAAATTTTGGCAGAGAAGCTCTATAAAAAGTTGAAACTTGCTGCTTAACCCCAAGCTGGTAGGGGGAGCTTTTTATTAACTACTTGCTTGTGCTATCATGTGTTTCAAGGGTCAATAAACAGCATAACAGAACTCACTTATGGTACTGCATTCTTTCTATAAAACGATAACTGTCAGTGACTTTGAATCACAGTATAAACACAACATTCAAGATAACAGTTAAAAGTAACGTAACCATAAACAAAAAACAAGAACATCTAACAGCAGCACATGTCCCAAGGCATGATGGGAGAGAACTAGCTGCTCCCCCAACACCCACAATATCTTACCTCGGCACTTCATCACTGAAGTTTAGTGGCTCCCCTTTGGACATGTCACTTTTCATGGAAACATAACTCTCTGCAGGAGACACTGGTCTTCGGCCCTCACGTGGTCTTTAACACAGTTTAGAAAATGTCTTCATTAGATAACGCTTAAAAGTGCAATGTGTGAGATTTTCTGTTTAACTGATTCAAAAAGTCATTTCAATTCTCAACAGAATCTGACGACCAGCAGTAACAATTTTAATGTTATGTCACAGAATTATACTTACTATGCTTTGCTGAACGCAATACTGAACTCACCATGCTAATCAGCTACCTCTGTCCCATTAAGATCACTGTTCAGTTCAAAACCTGACTTATAACTGATGTAGTGTCCACTCTACCTTCAACACATTACATGTCCAGATACCCTTATTGCAGAAAAACAATCAACACTGAATGACAATCTTCTGGATAACTGATGCAATTTGATGTAATAGCCGCTTATGAACATGATTCACGTTCTCTCCTTTCTTTCACTACACAGTAAATTGGGTAACTCCTGCTGACTACACAGAGAGACTGCTGTATCTGTGCTTCCACAGACTCACAGCTTAGCTACAAAGATCCACACATAACATTTAAACTACACTTGCTTTGTGCTGATAATAATATTACATGATGTACTGGTGAAAAAAAGTCATTAAAATTATTTCCCAAATATCTTACCTCAGCACTTCATCACTGAAGTTTAGCGGCTCCCCTTTGGACATGTCACTTTTCATGGAAACATAACTCTCTGCAGGAGACACTGGTCTTCGGCCCTTATGTGATCTTTAACACAATTTAGAAAATGTCTTCATTAGACAGTGTTTAAAAGTGCAATGTGTGAGATTTTCTGTTTAACTGATTCGACGATTTAACTGATTCATTACAACCAGCTGCAACAATTTTAATGTTAGGTCACAGAATTATATTTACTGTTTTTTGCTGAACATGATGCTGGTTAACTCAGCATGCAACTGGTTAGCATGCTGAGCATGCTAAGCAGTTGCCCCAGCCCCATTAATATCACTATTCATTTCAAGACCTGAATGATAACTGATGTAGTGTTCACACTACCCTCAACATCTTCCATGTCCAGATACTCCTATAGCAGAAAAATAATTAACACTGAATGACAGTCCTCATGACAACTGACACAATTTGATCTTATGATCAGGCCTCAGCATTAGTGATGGGATTTCCGGCTCTTTTTAGAGAACCGGCTCTTTCGGTTTGGCTCACTAAAAAGAGCCGTCTCTTCAGGTTGTTTTGTTGCTTTAATTAATTTATTATTAACAACAATATAAAATTATGCACAAAAGGAATCACTAATTTTTAAAAAAAGTGATTTTATTTATATATGTTTATATATAAATATATGCAGTGGCCACTAGAGACAAAGCACGTACAAACTCCAAAACACATTTCTAGCGTTAACTGAACTTCCAAAACAGAGCTACCTAGATCACTTAAATTACACAATTGAAAGCATATGTGTATTGTTTGTGTATTTATACACAAGCACTCATATATATTCAAATAATTTAAAAAAAATCTTCATTTACCTGTTACTACCACACACCAAATCTGGTCGTTGATACTTGCTGGCTTGTGTAGCCACTAGGTAACAAAAACTCAACACTGCACCTAGCATCCTGGAGCACTTCTGTTGTGTTTTGTACATGTTTTGGAGTTTTTACGTGTTTTGAAGTTTGTATGTGCTTTGTCTCTAGGGGCCACCGTAAATATACTTTTATTTATTCACTACACATAAAATGTAATAAATAAATCATATAATACAAAAAACAACTATTCACATTTCAACTTTTAACTATTTAAATTTTCAACTTTTTCCTTTTAAACAAATTTAAAGTGAAACAACACAAAACACTGCAAACCACAACACAATTAAATATAAATTAAAATATGAAAACAAAAAGAAGGTGCACATTCTCTGTCATATGGGCCTGCATGATTAAACTTTCTGAATCCTTTATCATCTGCAACTGAAAATAGTTGTGGATGATTACTATACCTTTCTAATGTGACGTTGTTGTCCCTGGCTCTCTTTCTCTCTCTCTCTCTCCCACTCTGTTCCTGTGCTACTGCGAGTGTAACTACCGCCCCTCCCCCCTCTTCCCAGCCAAGCACAAGGATCATGTGCGGAGTGAAGGGGGGGAAAAGTGCGAGAGAGAGGGTGAGAGAAAGAAAAAGAAAATCCCACGGTTCGTGATAAGGAGCATCCTTCACGTCAAAAAGACCCGGCTCTAAGAGCCGTTTTGTTCGCAACCGACACATCACTAGTCTGCTGTATCTGTGCTTCCACAGACTCACAGCTAAGCTACAAAGATCCACAGACCACATTTAAACTACACTTTCTTTGTGCTGATAATAATATTACATAATGTACTGGTGTACCAAAATATTGTGACATGCAAAGAAATCTTGGCAGAGAAGCTCTATAAAAGGTTGAAACTTGCTGCTTAACCCCAAGCTGGTAGGGGGAGCTTTTTATTAACTACTTGCTTGTGCTATCATGTGTTTCAAGGGTCAATAAACAGCATAACAGAACTCACTTATGGTACTGCATTCTTTCTATAAAACGATAACTGTCAGTGACTTTGAATCACAGTATAAACACAACATTCAAGATAACAGTTAAAAGTAACGTAACCATAAACAAAAAACAAGAACATCTAACAGCAGCACATGTCCCAAGGCATGATGGGAGAGAACTAGCTGCTCCCCCAACACCCACAATATCTTACCTCGGCACTTCATCACTGAAGTTTAGTGGCTCCCCTTTGGACATGTCACTTTTCATGGAAACATAACTCTCTGCAGGAGACACTGGTCTTCGGCCCTCATGTGGTCTTTAACACAATTTAGAAAATGTCTTCATTAGATAACGCTTAAAAGTGCAATGTGTGAGATTTTCTGTTTAACTGATTCAAAAAGTCATTTCAATTCTCAACAGAATCTGACGACCAGCAGTAACAATTTTAATGTTATGCCACAGAATTATACTTACTGTGCTTTGCTGAACTCAATACTGAACTCACCATGCTAACCAGCTACCTCTGTCCCATTAAGATCACTGTTCAGTTCAAAACCTGACTTATAACTGATGTAGTGTCCACTCTACCTTCAACATATTACATGTCCAGATACCCTTATTGCAGAAAAACAATCAACACTGAATGACAATCTTCTGGATAACTGATACAATTTGATGTAATAGCCGCTTATGAACATGATTCACGTTCTCTCCTTTCTTTCACTACACAGTAAATTGGGTAACTCCTGCTGACTACACAGAGAGACTGCTGTATCTGTGCTTCCACAGACTCACAGCTTAGCTACAAAGATCCACACATAACATTTAAACTACACTTGCTTTGTGCTGATAATAATATTACATGATGTACTGGTGAAAAAAAGTCATTAAAATTATTTCCAAAATATCTTACCTCAGCACTTCATCACTGAAGTTTAGTGGCTCCCCTTTGGACATGTCACTTTTCATGGAAACATAACTCTCTGCAGGAGACACTGGTCTTCGGCCCTTATGTGATCTTTAACACAATTTAGAAAATGTCTTCATTAGACAGTGTTTAAAAGTGCAATGTGTGAGATTTTTTGTTCTTATTCTTTGGAGCAACATTTCCTTATTAAATTTCTAGGTTGATAATTATATGGCATTAAAACCTCACACATACACACACATACACACTTTATACACCTATCCTGTTCTCCATGTTCTTCTTCAGAAACAACTCCTCAAGACTACAGAGTGCAGCTTTGAGAATGCTCACTGTTGTCATAGAATCACAGGTTAGCAACACATTTACAGATGTTTCTATTCAGCTACACTTAATTTGTGCTGACAACAGTATTATGCTTATCCAGAAAGCTAAAATCTAAAATATCAATATACATACTTTAACAGCAATGTGCTGTTGGGAATGGGGTTTTTTTTCCTTTTAATTCATGCCTCTTTCAAACCATCTGTCCTCTCCTGTTAATACGGCAGGTAAATAATCAACTAACAGTGCATATTATGTTAGCGCGATCTGCCTTATAACAAATCTGCCATTACTGTGCGCTGCATTTAGGTGACCATGATGAGAGAGAAAGAGTCTGGCAGTTCTCGTTGCAGTCTACCGGTAGCATCTCCTTTGATTGATTTGATTTGATTTTATTGATTAGCATTCAAATATCTCAGTGAAGACAGAACAAAGATCTACCACAAAGCAAGAAAGCATGAGACAAGGCTAATCAAAAGGTATTGGCTGAAGCATTTGCTTATTACGCCAACCCTTTTAACAAAAGATCTTTTTGCATGCAGCTCCTGTACACAGGGCTCGAAGCAAATAATAAAACAAAGCAAAAACAAAACAAACAAACAAACAAACAAGAAAAGGCCACGATAGACGAATGTCACCGAGCAGTGACTAAGTTTGTGGTAAAAGGCTTGCATCTATTTGCCACAGCAGATGCCCCCGATTTTCGGTAAGTGAATGTGTTTAATTGTAGGCAGGGACATTACTGGATATTCTTGTGTAATTGCTACAGAATAATTTATGTTATACTTTGTTATTGCTACAGAAGAATATTTATTTTATTAATATTTTACATTTACAATTTTTTTTCTCTGGGGACCCTGTGACACCCCATCGAAGAGCCGTAAGCTATGGAACTCTTAAAATCTCACTGTTGGGTTTGTAAGGCCACCTTACTCCCAAATTTCTATCTTGTTCAAAGAGAAGATATAAAACAAAGTTCTAAGCTAACACCTGTCTGTTCTCCTTTCTTAAAAATAAGAATCGATTGGGGAATCAATAAGGAATCGAGTTGTTAAACAGAATCGAAAATGGAATTGGAATCGTGAAGATCTTATCAATTCCCATCCCTACTTGTGACAGAAGTCACTGCTACATGAATGTGCATGGTTCCTTGTCTTCCTAGTAAGATCCAGATCTTACTTGCTCCTTCTGATTTTAAAATGCTTAGGCAATGACCACAATGCTCAACATTTAACCTGAGCAACACCGTTTCTGGACATCATTATTCAGTTTTACATTATCTCCCAAAAAGCTACAATCCTAAATACTCCATATGAACTGACAGTGACAGGCTGTTGAGAAAGAGCATTTCATGCCTTACCTCTGTACTCCATTGTCAAAGCTTGGAGGTTCCTCCTTGGACGTATCACTTTTCATGGAAACATTATTTTTTGCAGAGGAATCTGGTCTTTGGTTCTCAGGTGCGCTTTAACACATCACAAACTTTCATTAGAACAAAACTTTAAGGTGCAATATGTGAGGGGTTTTTTTTTTTACCTGAAATATCTGAGATATCTAACCAAGTTCGAATGCTAACCAGCTACCCATGTGGCTGTAATATCATTGTGTATTTCAAGAGAAAATAGTAAAACGTTACTGTATCCAGCCAGCCTTCAGTTTGCACTACTATCAGACACAACTATGAGAAATAATCAAACCCACATGAATAATCTACAAAGGCTCAGGTTTCCATGGGAAATTGTGGTCCTGGTTCACCAGATTTAAGTAACAAATATTTTATATTGTAAAAGGGCCTGCCATAGGAATCCACCACAGGAATCCACCATATATAAAATGTGGATATTGGTTCTACTAAAAACCAATATGAAAACTAAAAATTATGGTAACACCTCTAGTTGCAAAAAGAAAAAAATGTGGTTATATAGAATCCTGTGGAAAAACAACCTTACCCTTCTGTGAACTCATAATAATAACAATAATAATATAATAATACGTCTGTGAAGGTTCTCAGTCATCCAGGTCATCGTAGTCAAAGGAGCTTGCAAAGAAAAGCGTCTGGACTTCTTTAAGTTGCTTGAAGACGTTTCACCTCTCATCCGAGAAGCTTCTTCAGTTCTAAGGTCAAATGGTGGAGAGTCCCAGATATAAACCTAGTGGGAGTTTCCCCCCACAGAGGGACAAAAGGACCCCCTGATGATCCTCTAATCGCCTGAGCCAAGGTGGGAAACTGGGCGTGGGTCCCAATCAGCCAGAGTTTCGGGTGTGTTCATTGTGAAACCTGGCCCCACCTTATGTGAATTCCTGAGGTCAGATGGCCCAGGATGTGAGTGGGCGTTAAGGCGTCTGGGAAGGGATCTCAAAACTGGATTATAGATGGCAGAGAGTTGGTGTCGTAAACCCCCACCTCTGTTCAAAGATGGTCGCTCACAGTGGACATAGATGGCTTCTTTCACTCCTCTTTCAAACCATCTGTCCTCTCTGTCCAAAATGTGAACATTGGCATCCTCGAAAGAGTGTCCTTTATCCTTAAGATGCAGATGGACTGCTGAGTCTTGTCCTGTGGAGGTGGCTCTTCTGTGTTGTGCCATGCGCTTGTGAAGTGGCTGTTTGGTCTCTCCAATGTAGAGGTCTGGGCATTCCTCGCTGCACTGTACAGCATACACCACATTGTTAAGTTTGTGTTTTGGCGTTTTGTCTTTCGGGTGAACCAGTTTCTGTCTGAGCGTGTTGCTGGGTCTGAAATACACCGGGATGTCATGCTTGGAGAAAACTCTCCTGAGTTTCTCTGATACACCGGCTACATAGGGGATGACAATGTTGTTGCGTCTGTCCTTCTTATCCTCCCTCGCTGGTGTCTGGTCTTCTTTTCTGTGCCTCTTTGCTGACTTTAAGAACGCCCATTTAGGATAGCCGCACGTTTTGAGTGCTTCCTTTACATGTGTGTGTTCCTTCTTTTTCCCTTCAGGCTTAGAGGGAACATGTTCTGCCCAGTGGTGTAGGGTCCTAATTACTCCAAGTTTGTGTTCCAAAGGGTGATGGGAGTCAAAGAGGAGGTACTGGTCCGTGTGTGTGGGCTTCCGGTAAACTTCGATGTTGAGTTTGCCGTTCTCTTCAATGTGCACAGCGCAGTCCAGGAAAGGCAGACAGTTGTCCTTTGTGTCTTCCCTGGTGAACTTGATGTTTTTATCCACAGCGTTAATGTGCGCAGTGAAGGATTCCACTTCTTGTGTCTTGATTTTGACCCAGGTGTCGTCCACATATCTGTACCAGTGGCTGGGTACTCTTCCTTTGAAAGAGCCAAGAGCCTTCCTTTCCACTTCCTCCATGTAAAGGTTGGCTACAATAGGTGACACGGGGGAGCCCATGGCACAGCCATGTTTTTGTCTGTAAAAGCCTTCGTTGTACTTGAAATATGTAGTGGTGAGGCAGAGGTCTAACAGTGTGCAGATCTGATCGGGTGTGAAGTTGGTCCTGTCCTCCAAAGAGCTGTCTTCTTGTAGTCGTTTGACCTTAGAACTGAAGAAGCTTCTCGGATGAGAGGTGAAACGTCTTCAAGCAACTTAAAGAAGTCCAGACGCTTTTCTTTGCAAGCTCCTTTGAATATAATAATACATTTTATTTATAGGCGCCTTTCAGACCCTCAAGGTCACCTTACAATAACACTAATATGTTATTCCTTCCTATATTATTTGTTGATAAATCAGTAACTGCTCCTAAATCAACTGAACCTAATATTATGTTTATTTAGTTAATTACAGTCCCCATTCTTTCCAGATGATAAAGTCAGACATTCTTTGGGTCAGGATTTACTTGTGATTGACAACATTCTACTTTCCTCTATGTGAAGTTTCCTTGGTTTCTCAGTATTTCTCACTTTGTCTTTGATAGATGATGAACCACAAGTAGTGGTGGCTGATATAGTACTATGAGGTCTTAATTGGATGCTGTGCGGTCAAGTGTTTGTGTTGGAGATATTTTACCTCTTTGTTCTGTTTTGAGGTTGTTACTCCAAACAATTATGTATCATTTTACACAGATTTTTTTTTTAGGTAATACAGTATAATTACTTAATTTGTTAGACAACTCATCGCATTAAAAAACTGTAACAGACTGTTGAAGGCTAGGTGCTGGGCTGAGGTCGGCATTCACTCAGCTTTAACATGGCTAACTTTGCATTAACATGCTGTCTGTCCAGATGCTTGCAAACACCCAAAGTAGTGTTAGCAGCATAATGCAGTTGTTTCAGCTTTAAAGCAATGCATGATGAGTGAAACCCTTTCAGCATGGATGTACTTCTACAGTGATTTAATTCTCATTTCAGCTAGTCATCTGTAACAAAAACAAAAGCTTACACCCTGGACAGGCTGATTGTTCATCACAGACAGAAGGACAACCATACATGTAGGGGTGGGTTTAAAAAATGTATTCAAATCAATTTTAGTTTGAATATTGCGATATTATTAAATCCTGAATCGATGTGTAAATACAAATGTATTTTGCCAAAAACGCCAGAATCTTTGCTTAAAGTTCACAAAACTATTTCAACAACCACCAAAAAGGTAATTCCAGAAAATGGTGTAAACAAAGCTTGGCTGGTTCACCTGACAGTATCTATGCAGACATGCCATCAGGTCCTGTAAGCTGTAGGTTTCATCACTCTCTAATTTACTGAATCAGCAGCGAAAGATGATCAAAACTACACTGCGCATTTGAAATACATTCTCATGAATCCCCTCTTACTTTTCCTGTTTTGCTTCCAAGCCAGGACAGGAAAGTCTCCTTCATGTTTTTTTGTGTTTTATCCTCAGTTACTTTGACAAAAAGGCATCTGCACAAGTGTCAGCTTTGTTTTTATATAGAGATGTAAAAATGTGGATATGTAGTGATAAATGATCACAATTATAATATTTATGACTGTCTGAGTCAAAATTGAATTGAATCAGACTGGGGATCGAATCGTGTTGTACCTTAAAAATCAGAATTGATTTAGTTAGAGAAATCAGTGACAATACCCTGCCCTACATACATTTACATCGACATGCAATTCTGAGTCACAATTTAACCTAACAAGCTTGCCTTTGGACCAAGGGAAAAACCAGAGTACCTAGAGAAAACCCACAAAGCCACAAGAAAACATAGAAATTATTAAGGAAACCCCAGAGAACCAAAATGTTCAAACCAGGAACCTTATCGGAACTCTAGTGCTTTCTCTTGGACATGGTCTTTGAGTCTCAAACAACACATATTTTACAAAGCTACATAATGATTTTAATGTTTGTTTCACAACTTTTGTATAAAATTATAATTTTCTTTACTTTTCAAAGCTTTACCATTTTCAAACCTCTGATTAGCAGATCTGTTAGCATAGAGAAAAGAAGTCCAGTGACAGACAGTGACATAAAATACAAATTGCATCAACATCTGTATATTAATCTACACATTCAAGTGAGAAACATCAAGTACATTAATATTTAGCAAAATATTTAAGTTTAGTTTGCATAATACCACTGAGATCAAAAGATTTTAACTCACTTGGCAGTCGATGTGGACATATCTTGTTCCTCAGACATGTTTGTTTAAAACACAGTTTTCTGCTTTCCGGTGGTCCTGCATCTGTTTTTAACTAATTGTGGTGCTACTTTAAATTAAATTGTTTCCAAATCCATGCAGAAGTTTATATGAACACAAAAGCTGCCACTCTTTCAGTCACACTTGGCTTGAAAGCGGTCTTGATCCATAGTATCCCTTTGGAACAGTCTTCTTTCTAAACAAACTTCAGGCGCTGAATTAAGTCTGGTTTTAACCTGACTTAAAAAATGGTCTTACGACAAAAAGAAAAACCAGAATGTCTTCAGTGCATGTGACTTAGACGAATTAAGAACCTGATCAAAGTCCATTACAACACTTCCTGGTTAATTTATAACAGAAACAACTGTAGTGACCTTGACATTCCAACTGCCACAAAATAAAGACTATTATCATTAAGATTTGTCTACAATGTCGTGTTCTAAGTGAATTGAGGACGGATAACTTAAGCAGAAATATCTTAATAACATATTATCATGGAAGGATTTCCATTACATTATATTACATACAGACTCCAGTAGTGCCCAAGTCTGATTGTTCCTCAATGCCACTGACATTTGTATTTTTCATCCGTAGCTGTTGAATAGATATCAACACCAGCACTGACTCCTGTGTCCAGGTACAACCTCAGAGCCTCTAGTCTAGTACCATTCTCTTAGTCTTATATTCTTATATTTTCTGTGCCAACTGCTATTTACATTTTAGATATATTGTTATCGTTTTAAGCTCTTAGCATATTCAGCTCTTTATGCTGAAAGAGTATTTTTGTCATATAATTTCCAAGAATAAAAATGCAGAATTTAAGACACAATATAATGGGACCAACAGAAAAAAATCATTGTGTCTATTTAAATTGTAATATTGGGTCAGCATGCAATCTTCATAAAGACTGTGATCCACAGAAGTTAATACACGAACTCATATTACTGAATCCAGCATTGGGTTTTTTTGACACTGTGTTTTGGAATAAAAGCAAATTTGAGAAGTAACATAAAACACATACAGATTTCTGTATTAAATAAGTTGCCCTTTTATTGATTATTACTTTTGGTAATTAATTTTCTATTCCCAAATTATTACTCTTCCTTTTCCACTTAATTACCTCAAGTACCATATTATTAGCAGCTATAATAGAAAGTGCTACCCTGATTTCTGTTTACAGCGCTGCTTTCTGTCTTGCCAAAAGGCAACTTTTGGCATGTTCTTATCAGTCCTCAGCAAAGTCTTCTTAAAGGCTGGAACAGTATCTAGTTAAAGATTAAGGCATTTATAATGATAAGATATGTGTTTTGGAGATAACGCTACTAAATTATAGTGGTGCATACAGGTTAGTCAGTAAATGGATTGTGTGTTTCTCTGTAGGGTTATTCAACATCACTCATTCCAAATTAAAGATCCATATGACTCCAAAACTCATATGTGGGCATTTCTATACCTGATGGCACTCGTGTGTGAACATGTGTTTTAACATGTGTGTGAACACGTGTGCATGCATGTCAGGTATTTTGAAACCTTGTGTATATATATATTTTAAAATAAAAGCAAAAGGCGCGGAAGGTAAACAATTAACGAGTTTCAATCTTTCAATCTCACTCTGCCATGCACTGACACTCCTGAGGTCCACATACACACAATGCAAGCACATGAAATGACAGACATGACCCTACAAACCTGTCATGTGCTTAGTAAAACCTCCTGTGTATGGGGGAGGCATAGTCAGTGTGTGTGAGTCTACTGCCTTTATTACCTTGTACACATGGTCAGCACCTGTTCACTGTTCTCCTCCATGTCTTTTCATTACCCGTGTAGCTCAATGAAAACTCATCACCCTTAAACTCTGACTCACCCATCCCCACTGTTTTGTCTGTCTTCCCATCTCTGCACATTGTTCCCTAATTTGTGCCTGTCAGCCATAAAAAAAAACTTTATTTTTTATGGAAGTGAAATACAAAGTGTTTAATGATAAAAAGTCAATGACTGCTTAAAACATTCTTATCATATAAGCATATTGTAAGTATTCAGAGCCATCATATTGCAGCATGCCACACGCTCCCCAGAAAAGACAGTAAAACAAAGCCAGCAATCATTCTTCGGTTTGTGAGTCGCAAAACAAAGATTGAGTTACTGAAACAGGGTAAGAAGCTAAAAGGGACTGGTGTGTATTTAAATGAACATTTAACGAAAAAGACTGCTGAAATTGCAAGACAGGCACGCAGCCTGAGAAAACAAAATAAGATACAAGCGACATGGACGAGGAACTGCAAAGTAATGATAAGACTAAATGGCAATCCCGAAGAAGCGAAAGTTGTGATGATAAGAGAACTCAAAGACTTAGAGCAATATAAATAATCAGGAATCTGCTATGGAATCTATTGGAAAAGTGACGATTGGATAATGAACAATGGGTATGGAAAGTGTTTCTGGCCTTACGGCTCAAAAACAATGGAAACAACAACAACAAAAACACATAAATGACAAGTTTGGACACAGATTATAGGTTTCCATTCAGAGATATTGAAGAGGAAGACTTTGATTATGAAAAGGACTGTCAAGGTGGTTATTTTGCCACACACGCTGAGAAAACGAACTTCAAAACGTTTAACTATGCAGAGCACAACATGCATGACCCTGAAAGTAACATTGACCCAGATACCCACTTCTACAATAACACCAATAATACTTGTGAGTACTATACAGATGACCAATTCAATGTGAATATTAAAATGGCAAATGCATTGTCGGTCATACATTTCAATAGTAGAAGCCTGTATAAAAATTTTTCTAAAATTACAGAATGCTTAAGTAAGTTAAAAAAGTTTAACATAATTGCAATATCAGAAACATGGCTCGATAATGAGAAAGTTAGTGAAATGGGACTGGAAGGATACGAATTATTTACAATGAACAGGGTGAATAAAAAAGGAGGCGGTGTTGCTTTATATGTAGATAAAGTTTTGAAATGTAGTCTGATTGAATGCATGTCAAGCACCATAGATAACATATTGGAATGTGTCACTATTGAAATTCATGTTGAAAAAGCTAACAATATAATTATAAGTTGCATCTATAGGACACCAGGTTCATGCCTTGAGATATTCAATGAAAAACTTGCTGCTATGTTTAGCAACCTAAATGATAAAAAAGTGCAAATAATTTGTGGTGATTTTAATATAGATTTGCTAAACCCAAATGGACATCAGAAAACAACAGATTTCATAGATACAATGTATAGTAACTCCCTTTTCCCTGTAATTATAAAACCAAGTAGAATAACAATTGATACAGCTACATTGATAGATAATATATTCACAAATAAAATTGATCATGAAATAGTAGGTGGACTTCTTATAACTGATATAAGCGATCATCTTCCTGTTTTTGCAATTTTTCAAAATTATTTTGGGATTAAAACTAAACAAAAGAATCAAACATTTGATATGATACGACATAGAACAACAAGAGCCATTGCTGCCCTCCAGGTGGACTTAAAGGAACACAATTGGAATGAGGTTTTTGCAAATGAAGATTCAAATAGTGCGTATGATGCATTCTTATCAACTGTAATTTCACTATATGAAAAACATTGTCCTTTAATGAAAATCACTAGAAAGCATCACAGATCAAATAAGCCATGGATCACAAAGGGGATAGAAGATGCATGTAAAAAGAAAAATAACCTATATAAGAGATTCATAAAACAGAGGACAAAAGATGCTGAAATAAAGTACAAGTTATATAAAAATAGATTAGTAAATATTATAAGAACAAGTAAGAAAGAATATTACCACAAATTATTGGAGCAAAGTAGAAGTAACACACAAGAAACATGGAGGATATTAAACAGTATAATCAAAAAGGGCTCAAAAAATAAGAATTATCCAGATTATTTTAAAAAAGATAAAGATATTGTGCTTGATAAAACTAAAGACATTGCAAATGAATTTAATGATTTCTTTGTAAATGTTGGCTTTAATTTAGCAAAAGAAATTCCAGAGTCAAGAAATAATAACGACCTAAATAAACATATTACTCAGAATGTGTCCTCCATGTTTATTGGTGCTGTAACTCATAGAGAAATAATTAACATTGTGAAGACATTTAAAAATAAAAAGTCCACTGACTGTTTTGGTATTGACATGATATTAGTTAAAAGTATTATAGAATATATAGTGCAACCTTTCGCATACATTTGTAATCTGTCCTTTCAAACTGGTGTGTTTCCCTCACAAATGAAAATAGCAAAAGTTATTCCAATCCATAAAAACGGAGAGAGATGTCAGTTTACCAATTATAGGCCAATATCACTACTCCCACAGTTCTCAAAAATTTTAGAAAAGTTATTTGTTAATAGACTTGATAAATATATTGAGAAGCATAATCTCCTAAGTGATAACCAATATGGCTTTAGAGTGAAAAGGTCCACTTCAATGGCAGTGATGGAACTTGTTGAAGGGATATCTAATGCAATAGATAATAAGGAATATACTGTTGGTGTTTTTATAGACTTAAAAAAGGCGTTTGATACAATTGATCATTCTATATTAATGAATAAACTAGAGAGATATGGCATAAGAGGGATAGCATACAAGTGGATGAAAAGTTACCTGGATGAAAGATATCAATATGTCGAATTCAATAATGTAAAATCTAAGCAGTTGAAGGTAACTTGTGGTGTTCCTCAGGGCTCTGTGCTGGGCCCTAAATTATTTATATTATATATAAATGATATATGTAGTGTTTCCAAACTGTTAAAATGTGTATTGTTTGCTGATGATACCACTCTGTACTGCTCAGGTAAAAACTTAGAACAGCTTCTGACTACAGCGGAAAAGGAGTTAAATATATTAAAAAACTGGTTTGATGTAAATAAGTTATCATTAAATATAAAGAAAACAAAATTGATTATTTTTGGCACTAGACCAATGAAAAATGTATCTAAAATAAGGGTTAATGGAATTGAAATTGAAAGAGTGTACGAAAATAAATTTCTTGGAGTGATAATTGATGATAAGCTGAGTTGGAAGTCTCATATAAACCACGTGAAAACAAAAATGTCAAAAACCATTGCTATTCTCTATAAAACAAAGCATGTCCTGAACAAAAAAACATTATACACACTTTATTGTACTCTGTTGCTTCCATATATGACTTACTGTCTGGAGATATGGGGTAATGCATATAAAACGAACACTCTTCCTATTTTCAAGTTATGTTAAGAGAATTTTTATTTTAGTTAAATCATTAAAGTATAATCAAGTAGAAACAAGTATGCCTTATAATCAAGTGTTTATATATTTTCACACGGTAAAGCTTACTGTTGAAAAGAACACAATGTATTCCTTGCTTAAGTGTGTGAGATGTTTGACAAAGACAGGACATATACATGCATTCTTTACTTCAGTGTCTGCGATGTCAGATAAGCATGAATACTGCTGTGTCGTTGTTTTTCAGTTTGTGTGCAGAAGTTAGATAGCTAAGACAATGCCTGAGCTCTCCCCTCTTCAGTTGAAAGAGGAAGTATTATGTAACCCATTTTGCCTTATAAATAAAGCGAGTAAACGGTGCTCGGTGTGTTAGTCTGCTCAGAGACTCTCACCCGTGCGCACGTCTTTGAAACTCTGAGTCGGTCTGCCAGTGTCTCATTTCTCTCTTACTGTGTTTGAACAAATTGTCAACCCTTGACATTTAATTGGTCCTTCGAGCCGGATAACTGACTGTTATTTTAACGTCTAGTTTTCCACAGACGGTCTCCATCGGATCCTGACGTCGTGACGCCTGCGCTGGAAGAAATCTGATCAGTAAAACGAAAAACCCGGGAACGTGAATTCGATCTCCGGTCAGCGTTCGGCCTTCACGGCTCCAGGACCCGATGAGCACCGGATCTTAAAACGCAGCGCCACAGTAGAGGTGAATATGACACGCATTCCACCAAGCGCTAAAATACGTTGATATTGAGATTTTCCTTTAAGTAGTGTGTAAACCTAGGTACGCCGACAGATCTCAGTGTCCATGCGGGACTAAGAAGACGACAGGCAAGAGCGAAATTCTAGAAAAATCGCTATTAAAAGTTCCGGTCGCTCTGGGAGTGGCTGCAACGGAACAGGTTTCCGGTCACTCAAGAAGAGTGGCTGAAGGTGAAGGTGTTACACAAATAAATAGGCCTACGGAAAATCTCAATAAAAATCATAGAAACGCGCTTTGTTTGTGAGGAGTGAGTTGTTTTTACGACCCAATACGCGGTCGAACCACTTCTCAAACTGTTTTCCTGTGTACACTCACGTATTGGTAAAGGTGGAAAAAAGGGTTGTGCTTCATCACGTAAAATTGATAACCGCTCTCTCAATTAGTGGGAGAGTAGAAGGCTGTTATCGAAAACCCATTCTCACTTTTTCATGCCAAAGAAGGTGTCACAGTTCTGACGTAATTAGTTCAAAATGGGTAACTCTAAAACTAAAGTAAAATTAACAGCAGATGAAGGATGGTTGGAAAAAAACTGTCCAAATGCAGGAAGAGTCAGTGCAAATAGGTGGAGAAATCCACATAAAATTTATTGCCCAGCCTGGCAAGGCAAATGCAATCAAGAATCAATAACTGCTTTAAAGGCTGCTTTACAAAAAGAATTATTTGAGGAAAAGAGCCAAAAGAAAAAAGCAAAACGCTTAGCAGAATGGCACCTTTTCAAGGCGTGGATGGTAGAAAACGATAAACGCATTGCTAAACGTGCCCAAAAGCAGGAAACTAAAGATAAACAGAAAACTGCAGGAGAAGAAAAACCGTACCCCCCTCCTTATGCTCTTCAGCCTGCACAGCCTGCAGCAGCTGCACCTAACCTTACGTCAGCACTTCCTGTAAGCTCTCCTCACAAACCTTTTGTTTCAAATCCCTATATGGAGGCCAGACAACAACTTGATCTTATGACTAAGCATGGTCATTCCAAAAAAACAGAAATTGTAGGTCAGTTTCCAATGGTAGCCTTATCTAACCCCAGGTACGGTCAACCCACTGGTCCCCCAGACGCCCAAGGAGTCATACCAGTAGACGGTGAGCCTTTAATTTATGCATTCCGACCCTGGTCTCATAAAGACAGAGAGAATGTACTAAAAGATGTGCCACCCCTTAAAGAAGGCTTCCGGCCGTGGCGAGATGCAGTGGAATTGATCCGTCAGGGGTGGGGTTTAAATGGTCATGAGATGCATCAAGTTTTTCAAGATTTATTAGGTTTAAGTCTTCCTAGAGCTAGAGGTCAATTTACAGGAAATGATTTAAACGGTGACGTGTTGGGGCCAGACACTCCCCAATTAATACAGGAGCTTAATAACTTGTATGGCAGAATAGAAGTTATTTTAGCCCCAAGGCCAGATTATGGAAAGATAGGAGAGTGCAAACAAAAGGAAGGAGAGACAGCATCAGACTATTTGGATCGCCTACGCCCAGTTTTCAGACAAAACTCAGGGCTAAATTATGATGCCGATCCACTGTCTGCTTTTCAACAACAATTAAAAAATGCCTTCCTAAATGGTCTACTGCCTAAGATAAAAGCACATGTAGACAAACACTGGGTCACTCAAAATACAGGAACCTTGCCTGAAGCCCTACAATATGCTGAGCATGCAGTCAAAATTCAAAAACAAAAAGAAAAAACAGAAGGAGTTTTCATGATTGATCCAGAGACAGGCTTTATAGCCTTCTCAGGACAGCAACACACGGCAGGTTTTAAGCAAAGTAGGGGAAAGCAAAAAGCAGGACAAAGAAGAGATAGAAGAGATATGAGATGTTATAACTGTGGTAAAATCGGGCACTTTGCTCGAAACTGTAGAAATGTAAGCCAAGAACAGGAAGGTGGAGATGACAGGCGCAGACGCCGTGATGAATGACTAGCACAAGAAAAGGGAAGTGAAACAAGTGAAGGGGAAGTTTACAACATTGAACAACTGCTGCTAGGCTCAGAAGCAAAGCCCACCGTTATAGTGCACGTTAACGGGGTCCCAATAAAATTCCTTTGCGACACAGGTGCTTGTAAAACTGTCCTAACAGTAGAAGTCCCAAATTTAACCTCTTCAAAAGATACCTTAATCGTGAAATCAGCCTCAGGACATGTGACAAAACAGCATCTAACCGACCCCCTTTTTATGTCACATAGAGATAGTGGCCGTGCCTGCAAAAATCAGTGCATCTATGATCCATCTTGTCCACTAAATTTGTTAGGAAGAGATGCTTTAACAAAATTAAAAATAGGAGTTTTTCCTGAAGAAAGTGGCATGAAAGCCAGACTCCTACTCTCTGAAAGTCAGAGCCAAACTGAAGATATTTTTGTTTGTGAAGGTTTAGGTGAGCCAAATTATTACTGGGCCTTAGATTTACCAAAACTTGAACCATTAGAGGCCAAAGCTAATATGTACTTACCTGAGCACTCACATAGACAGGACCCAGCAAAATATCACAACACCTTGTGGTATAAATATGTCCCAGGTCCAGACAAAATTTATGATCAACAAGTGCACAGACTAGGACCGCAAAAACTAGTCCTACAACACCTGTATGTGACACAGAGTGGTAATGCAGTATGCTCAGTGTTACAGACAGATGCAGTGCAGCGCTTAAATAAGATATGCAACCCTCATGTATCTGTTGCACGCAACGACCAAACGCCTTGGTCTGAGTTAGGCACAGTGCTGAGAAATGTAGAAATGGACAGATATGACAAAATAGAGTGTGAGGACTGGCAAAAAGGCCGTAGAACTGGGTGCATGAGGCTAACGCTGTGTTGGCCGGTGACAGCCACACCAGCCACACATTTAGCCACAACAGAGCAAGATGAATGACAAGTATTAACAATTGAAGCACATCCAGAACTAGAGAAGCTGCCACAAACATTATGGTCTCAAGGACCCACGGATGTAGGCCTAATAAAAGGAGCAGATCCAGTAGTGGTGAAAACTACAACCTCATATAGGCCTGTAAAACCACAATATCCCTTGAGTGCAGAGGCAAAAGAAGGTATCAGACCAGTCATAGCAGAGATGCAAAAAGCAGGTATTCTCGTGAAAACTAATGAAGCCACGTGTAATACACCAATTTTTCCAGTAAAAAAGGCTAATACAGGAAAATATCGCTTAGTTCATGATCTAAGAGCAATAAATGAGGTAACAGAGCAAATACCTCCAGTGGTTGCAAATCCACACACAATTCTAAATCAAGTAACACCAAAAGAACGGTGGTTCTCTGTAATAGACTTGTCCAATGCCTTCTTCTCCGTACCTCTGCACCCTGACTCACAGAAGTTATTCGGATTCACCTTTGACAATCAAAAGTATACTTATACAAGGTTGCCTCAGGGATTCCAGAATAGCCCAACTCTGTATGCAGAGGCTTTGAGAAAATCAATGTCATCTTGTACGCTCCCTGCCCCAGGGCAGTTCTTGTTGTATGTAGATGATATATTGATCACAGGCCATACAAAAGATGAGTGCAAAGAAAACACATTAACAGTTTTGCAACATCTCGCAGAGCAAGGCCATAAAGTGTCACAGCATAAACTGCAATTGTGGAGCCAGGAAGTAACATACCTTGGCCACAAATTGACAGGACAAGGCAGGCAGCTGTTAGAGAGCAGAAAGATAGCAGTCCAAAATGCCCCAAAACCAGTAACTAAACAACAAATGATGAGTTTTTTAGGACTGTGCAATTTCTGTAGATGCTGGATTCCAGAATACGCATTACTAGCTCAACCACTACAGAACCTCATTTATGGTAAAGATCTAGCATTAAAAGACAAAGTACAATGGACTCCAGAAGCAGAAAAAGCTTTCGTTGATTTGAAAATAGCACTGCAGACATGTACCGTCTTAGCATTACCAGACTATGGAAAACCTTTCGTTCTCCATGTTGATGGTGCAGGAGGGTATATGAAAGCAGTCTTAACTCAAGCTTTTGGAGAAAAACAACGTCCATTAGCTTTCTACTCATGCAAACTTGACTCTGTAGCTGCTGGATTACCTACCTGTGTTCAGGCATGCGCAGCAGCAGCAGAGGCAGTTAAAAAATGTGCAGACATTGTTCTAGGACATAAATTGATCATCAAAGTCCCACATGCAGTGACCTCTATTTTGCTCCAAGCGAACCTCTCTTTCCTCACGCATGCAAGACAACTTTCTTATGTGGGGATTCTACTTACACAATCACACATAAAAATAGAGAAGTGTGGCCAGCTAAACCCAAGTACACTTTTGCCGACTTCTCTGGACGGAGAACAACACTGTTGCATTCAAAAATTAGAGGAAGATACAAAACCTCGCACTGATATATACAGCTCCCCCCAGAGCAGTTTCAGTAATGTTTTTGTGGACGGCTCAGCGTCAAAAGACATTCACGGTAGAAATTGTGTGGGTTATGCGGTCACAACTGTTGATAAAGTGATAGAAGCAAAAGCTCTCAGCTCCTCAAACTCTGCTCAAAGCGCAGAACTAACCGCAGTCATCAGAGCATGTACTTTATATAAGGGTCAAAGTGTTAATGTTTACACAGACAGTCAATATGTCTATTCAGCAGTTCATCATTTCGCTAAAATATGGCATAACAGAGGAATGACAACTTCCTCAGGCAACACAGTTCAACATGCAAACCTTCTAAAAAAGCTATTAGAAGTAATAACGTTGCCAAAAGAATTAGCACTATGCAAATGTGCAGCTCATCAAAAGGATGACACAGAAATTACGAGAGGAAATAACTTTGCTGACAAAGCAGCAAAAGCAGCTGCAGAAAAACAAATTGATGTTTTAACAACAGAAACCATAGATCTAATACCTTTAGAAATACTAGCAGATGCACAGAAAACAGCATCGCTGAGTGAACAAAAATCTTGGGTGAAAGATGGAGCAGAATTAAAAGACAACCTTATGATGTGTAATGGCAAACCAGTGCTTCCAAAATCTTTGCATAGAACTGCTGCTTTAGTGACACATGGGAAAACTCATGTGTCATCAGGAGGGATGATTAATATTCTTAATAAACAATTCTATACAAAAAATTTTGAAAGTTCAGCACAAGAGTTTATCAGAACATGTATGATTTGCCAAAGACACAACGCACAGGGAAATCTACGTCCAAAGCGAGGGCATTTCCCTATACCACCGCATCCATTTCACACTGTCCACATGGATTTCATAGAATTAAATGAATCACAATCCTCCAAATATGCACTTGTGATAATTGATGTATTTTCCAAGTGGCCAGAAATATACCCAGTGAAAAAAGCAGATGCAATATCAGTAGCAAAATGTCTATGTAATCATTTTATTCCAACGTACGGTATTCCATCTCTGATAAGATCAGACAATGGCACACATTTTGTAAATGAAGTAATAAGTAAAGTTTCTGAAGCTTTAGGCTTCAGCATAAAACATCACTGTTCTTATCATCCACAAAGTGCAGGATTAGTCGAGAGAACTAACGGCACAATTAAACAAAGGTTGAGGAAATGTATGGAAGAGACTAAAAAACCTTGGCCTGAATGTCTAAGCTTGGTTAAATTATGGATGAGAATAACTCAAGGAACAGGTGGTCTAACGCCATTTGAAATCGTACATGGCAGACATTTTCCACTCCCCATAATGAGTGAGCCAATTAATAAATCTATTGCAGAAACAACAATGGCAGAATGGATGACAAAACTATTTGAGAATAAAGAAGTGAGATTAAGCAATCAACTGCCGAGTGACTTTTCTTCAGTTTCTTGCAGGTTGAACCCCGGTGATTGGATTCTGATTAAAGTCCTCCAGCGGAAAAACTGGAGTGCTCCAAAGTGGGAAGGTCCCTTCCAGGTGCTACTTACCACACCCACAGCGTGTAAGATAGCCGAACGAGTTTCGTGGATTCATCAATCCCACGTGAAGAAAGTGTTTGCACCACAATAAGACGCCGGTTCCCCTGACTCTTACGTGAACCCCTGCTGGAGGACAGGGCTGAACGGGTTTCCCGCCCTGTGCTTCCTCGGCAGTGCTACTCACGTGGGAGCTCGGGTGTGCCTGGTCGCCCTGAAGATCAGACTGACCTATCCCACCGAAGAGCAGAACCAATAATAACACCAGGGACGCCTGAATAAAATCTCAACAAGATGACTGAGGAAAACAACCTGATGAATCCAGAAGAAGAACCAGCTTCAGAATCAATGCTAGCACCAGTTCCAGCCCCAAAGCTGTTGTGCTTGGGCGCTTGTGACATCAAACGAAAACTACTCATGTGCTACATATTCTGTCTAATGGCTATCCTCCTGATGACGACACTCTTTTGGTTGATGCCCAGTGGAACCCACAAGACAGTACCAATTATTCTCCGACCTAAGAGGTGGACCCACGACAACTCGCACCTGAAGGAGATAGACAAAGAACACAACCACCCGTGGCTGAACAATGCATGGTACCGGTATGTCCATGACAGAGTGCACAGAGAAGACAATGCCGCAAACTGCTATGTCTGCTCACATATGCCCACGACAGCACTCCATGCCACAGTGTATGGAAAACCCCCAACCAAGGCTGAAGCACTCTGCATATATGACAAAGCCATTACCGGGACCTGCTCAACACCAGGAAAACCTGTGATGGTGATAGGTGGATCCATAAAGGACCAAAACAGCAACACATGCCACAACACTACACAATATATAGTCCCACAGAGTGTAAAGTCTTTAATCTACAACATAACAAACTGCACCCACCAGTACCCAAATATAAACTACACCTGCAATGAAGCCTACTGGGTGCATATAAACGTCAGCCATAGAAAACTGAAATCATTCTCAGTTGTTTTGCCACCTGACATACAACACCCAGTGTGCTTTAACTTCACAGGAGCAACCGGACAAACAGGTACGCCCCAGGGTCTGAAGAAATTAGGACAAAACCGAAACTGCTCCATGATCCTGGCGGCACCAGATTGGGATGGCATCGGCTCATCGACAGGTACATACTGGGTACAGGGCGCAGCTTGGGCGTGTGGCCTGAAAGTCTATTTCATGCTGCCACCAAACAGCACCGGACTCTGTGCCCCTGTTCTGGTATTTGACCACACCTTTAAGATGTCAGTGAACAGCAACACCAGAGCTAAACGTAGCACAGGCCTCAAGCCCCATGATCCATATCTTGGTTCTGATGTACCAGATGACTTCAAACTCTGGACCAAGAGCCAGAAGGTAATACACGCTTTGTTTCCATGGATAGGAGTAGGGAAACACGCACTACGGATAGAAACCCTGGACTATCGTTTTGGATTATTTTTAAATGCTTCAACCCGCATTAATCAAGGACAGAATGAAGAAATTGATGCAATTCGCATCACTGTCATGCAGCACCGAGTGGCTTTAGACATCATTCTCGCAGAGAAAGGTGGTCTCTGCGTATTGTTTAACACTACATGTTGTACCTACATACCTGATAACATCCATTCATTAAACATGACAAATGCTTTGAATGTTTTGAAACAACTGAGAGACGCTCAGCAGCAGGACTACGTTACCGATACTCAAGGTTGGTGGGACTGGCTGCTGAGCGGCTCTTGGAAATCTCTACTGATTAAAGGCCTGTTGGCCCTTTTCAGTGTGATGTTACTATTTTGCCTTTTCATTGCTTGTATTATCCCATGTCTGAGAAGCATAATGACAAACATGTTCAAGCGTATGTTAGGAAACCATGTCTTGGCTCAGTCAGTTATGGAGGATCCCTATCGTCAGTATGGTATGCTGAGTGTGGGAGAGAGAGAAGAAAATCTCTATGACAATCTTGACAAGCTTGTTGTTTAATTATTTCACTGAATGACGTGCAAGTTGAAAATGTGACTAACAAGTGACTACGCATTGAGTAAAACATGTGAAATATATTAACATCAGGAGGGAATGTTAAGAGAATTTTTATTTTAGTTAAATCATTAAAGTATAATCAAGTAGAAACAAGTATGCCTTATAATCAAGTGTTTATATATTTTCACACGGTAAAGCTTACTGTTGAAAAGAACACAATGTATTCCTTGCTTAAGTGTGTGAGATGTTTGACAAAGACAGGACATATACATGCATTCTTTACTTCAGTGTCTGCGATGTCAGATAAGCATGAATACTGCTGTGTCGTTGTTTTTCAGTTTGTGTGCAGAAGTTAGATAGCTAAGACAATGCCTGAGCTCTCCCCTCTTCAGTTGAAAGAGGAAGTATTATGTAACCCATTTTGCCTTATAAATAAAGCGAGTAAACGGTGCTCGGTGTGTTAGTCTGCTCAGAGACTCTCACCCGTGCGCACGTCTTTGAAACTCTGAGTCGGTCTGCCAGTGTCTCATTTCTCTCTTACTGTGTTTGAACAAATTGTCAACCCTTGACAAGTTACAAAAAAGAGCTATAAGAATTATAAACCAATCAAACTATATAGAACCAACTAACATTTTGTTTATTAATCTGAATACCCTGAAATTTTATGATTTAGTTGAATATAAAATGGCACAGATAATGTATAAAGCACAAAATAACTTGCTTTGCCCCAGTACTCAGAAGCTGTTCAAAGTCAGAGAGAGTCAATATGACTTAAGGGGAACAGATTTCTTTAAAAAAAACAAGATAAGGACAAATATAAAGCAGAGATGTGTTTCTGTTAGAGGAGTTAACCTGTGGAATAGTTATGACAGTGATTTAAAAAGGTGTAGTTCATTTTCCTTGTTTAAAAATATGTTTAAAAATAGAGTATTAGAAAAATATATAAATCAAGAATGAAAAGAGCAAAAAGGAGAAAGAAAAAAAAAAAAAAAAAAAACAACCTCTTGATTCTTTTGCTTTGATGTAGTTACTTATCTAAGGTGGAAAGTTTTTTTTTTCTTTGTTTTTTTTTTTTGTTTGTTTGTTTGTTTGTTTGTTTGGTTTTTGCTTTGTTTTATTATTTTCTTCAAGCCCTGTGTACAGGAGCTGCATACAAAAAGATATTTTGTGAAAAGGGTTGGCGTAATAAGCAAATGCTTCAGCCAATACCTTTTGATTAGCCTTGTCTCATGCTTTCTTTCTTTATGGTAGATTTTTGTTCTGTTTTCACTGTTTGTTTGTTTGTTTTTTCACTGTTTTCACTGAGATTTGAATTTGAATGCTAATCAATAAAATCAAATCAAATATTGTGAGGAAAAACTGGCTGAGAAGTATTAATAAATTAAATGGTGGTTTCTATTTAAGTAATAATGTTACTTCTATTGTCCATACCCACTCCACCCATGTCTGCTTCTTTCCCATGTGACTCTCATTGGTGCCATGTATAACTGGAATGCAATATAGTTAATAAGAAACAAAAATCATAAAGTTTTACACTGGACAATAATGTAGTGTAATGACAGTTGATTACACTGCAGAGCTTTCGTTGATGATTTACAGGAAGTAAGTGCCTCCATATTATAGTGTTTTAATTCTAAACCCCAGTCACCACTCGCAACACTCAGCGTGCTTCTGAAAAGCTTTTATTATCATTAACAGAGTTGAGTTTATGCTCTGATGTCTCATCTTTTGACCAGACAGTTTTCCAGCTGTCACCACATCACCCGTCTTCCCCCTGGAACCGGCGGCACTGAAAAGGGAAAAGCGCGATTTCCCAATAGGCGCGTTCCTGCTTAGTGCCAGTGCTTCCTGGTTTTTGATTAATCTTAACACTGCTATTATTGTCACGTTTAAATCTTATTCCACCACAGCAGCAGTCAAATTCTGTAATTTAGATATGTCTCATCAAAAAATGTGGTGTACCATACCAGATATTCATTTTATTGTGATCTTTATTGTCTTCTGTGTAGCTTGGTCATTCTTCAGTTTTTTTCTACTCTTGTGAAGTTTATAATCATGTCATTAGTTAAAAGGGTTCACATAAATGTCTGAGAAATTTTTTTGTGTAGGTAGGCCTCCAGGGTTTGGTTGGCTAGCTTTCAGAATGGCCTTCCCACATCCGAAGTTCAAATCTATTTAAAATTTGTGGACTACACTTTAAAGTCGTGTCTGTTACAGGGAAACCACCAATTTAAATGAACTTTACCATTTCTCCCAAGAAGAGTGATCAAAAATCCAGACAAAATTATGCTTGAAGCTTAATAATTGCTACCAGAAATATCTGGTCAAGATGCAACTTGCTAAGGAACATTTAACCAAATAATAATGGGGTTGTATGTATAGATTTGAGATTAAAGGTCTACAGGATTGGAAAAAATCCAAGATAAATTCAAACTTATGCTCCCAATTCTTGCTTGTTAAAGTCATTAAAGATGTATTCGGTACAATCAAATGATCAAACTGATTCAGATAAAATAAATCATTAAAAGTCCCAAAGTACCACGACATTCAAGCCTATGATGAGTTCTCTCAAGCCTCTCTACTTTCTCTCTTACCAGCCATCTTTGTCTGCTTTTTTCCACTTGTTAATAATCCCCTTCTTGTCCCTCTTTCATCACCAGCTACAAAAACTCTACATACTCATCACCTTTCTCATCCCATCTCCAGCACTGAAAGATGACCTGGCAGCTGGAGCGACAGGCAGGCTGTTCTAATCTCTTAGGTGACTATTGGACTGGTGTGTGTGTGTGTGTGTGTGTGTGTGTGTGTGTGTGTGTGTGTGTGTGTGTGTGTGTGTGTGTGTGTGTGTGTGTGTGTGTGTGCGTTTCAACCTGTTTGTTGAATGGTCACTGACAGCGAACTAAAATTAACTACACTGACTACTGTATTCTTCGGACCATAAGGTGCACTGGATTATAATGAGTATTTAACAAAAAAAAAAAGAATCAGATAAGTCAAACTTTACTCTGCTTTGAGTTTAAGCATTAAAACTTTGGATTCTTATCTACTAATATCATTTTATTATTTCATTAATGTAGCAGAAGACTTAGCTTTTCACAAACATAGCTGGTAGAAAGAGCTCCTTTTTGCTTTCTTGCTTTGAATACATTTCAGTTGAGTAAAAAAGTTGAATCAGTACTTCAAATTAGGGGGGTTTAGCACTAGTTGTATCTGTATCTGTGTGTGAACAGATTATTTTGTGATAACCTTTTGAATAATTTATTGTGTCATATTTGGCAATTTCTGCTTCCCCGATTTTCTATCAGAACTTTAAGCTTCTCCCTTTTTCTGATCATATCTGTGGAACAGCATTCCTTAATGATTGAGCCAGTGTCTCCTGACAGTTATTCTTGCAAAACGCATAGCAATTAGTGGATCACTGGACCCTGTAGTCCCATAATGTGTGATATGGAGCAGTTTTGAATGGACACTTGTGGATACTTGTCCAAGAAGTGTGTGTGTGTCTATAGTGCAGCGGGTGTTCCCAGGTGCCTCACAGAGATGTTGGGTGTCTAAATTTCTCCAGTGGAAGAATTTAACCTCTGAACTCCAAAGGAAAGAGCGTTTCATCTACCAGTGAGAACGTGGGTTCACATTCACGACACACACAGTCCCCAAAAAACACACTAATAAGCACTTATAGGAATACAATAGAGATATACTCTTAGTTCTAAGCTGCTATAATGATTCATGAGGACATGGTTTGCATCATTACCCCAAAGGCCTGATCTTTGACACTTGCAACTGCAAAACACAGCCTAGTCCTCCCTCTGAGCGATCACATCTGTACAGATGTGTGAGCACTCGCTTCTTCCTTCACCTTACTGTGTTGCATCCCCTGAACCTCCCCTCCTACTCACCTTTACTCTTTGCTTTCTCTACATTTATTCATGACATTTTCTTCCAGCCTTTGCCCCGTTGCAGAGAAAATGAAGACACAGCAAAAGTTCGGAAAAAGAATAATGAGCTGCTTGAATGTCTTTTATTTTGTTGTTGAGAACTTCACACCTAATCATTTTCATATCTTATTTCCAGCAGCTGCTGTTGTTGTTTTGTTTTTATGATGTTGTTTTTATGATGTTGTCCAGTTTGATGGATGAACTGAATATAAACATGAGGCAGGCAATAACTTGACATATATATCACCATATAATATATGTGGACAAACAGAACAATTATATATCCTTATATATGTATATTATGTATATGAAGTGGATGTTCAAAATTAGAATCAATCCAGGTTCAATTCACAATAACATATTTTTTCAATTTAGTATTTTTTTTAGTATTTCCAATTTTTATCACATTATAGCACTACACTAAAATAATTAATTACTTAATTTGCTTTGCAGATTAAAGTACTTAATAGAGTTTGCCATAATAATTACAACAATGTAGTACCACTGAGGTGAAGCTCAAGAAGTTGGAGTATTTTTATCATTTTACTGATTCGATCCCCAAACTCCAATGTTATAATATTAATTCATATAAATAAATAAAAGGATGTTTAGTTAAGGTCACTTTTGCATAATCTATCTGAGCTTTCAGCTTTCAGGAGTAACTGAAAAGACACCCAAAAGTCAGCACCATTTACACTATATTAATGATGCGTCTGGGGTAGCCCTGAAATGTAAAACAAATGACGAACATTAAATGTAATTTTCTGACTCTGTATAAGCTTTGATTGACCTCTTTACTTTCAGCAGCTGACATGTTCCTGTGGTTTTCTCACCTTTTCTCTCTCATTGCCTTTCCTGTGATTGTCAGTCAGTTTCTAGCTGTCTCTCATCCTAATCTTCTCCTTATTTGTTATTAGGTAATTTGTCCAGCATTTCCTACAGGCTATCATTATCCACTCTTAGACATATACATCCCAAGCAGTGCCAATCCTTCCTGTCAATTTCCTTTCTTTTTCTTATCAGCTAAAGCCAAATACTGAGAGTAGATACACAGATCCCCAGACAAGCACCGTCTCTTATCTAATCTCCAATAACCATCAACAGCTGAAGCACATAGCTGCAGTTATTACAGAGGGCAGAAAGGGAAATGGAGGAGGATAAAGAAGGAAGAACCAAAACAAATAAAGTTGAGCCTGCTAATATTCCACCATGCTCGTCCTTTATTTTCACCCTGTTTCTAAGTTGTTGTTGTTTTGGGGGTTTTTTGCTAACACTTCTGTCCACATAACTCCAGCAGGACTGAAAGTCCTTCAATTAAACGTGGACAAAAGACAAATAATCTTATCTGTTCACAGTTACATTCATTCCAAAACCCTAAACTGTGCAAACTCTCACCTAGATGTGTCCCATCTAAAGGGACACGTGAGGGGGTTACAGTTTTGCCACTGACTCTTATTGAACGCTCAGATGTTTCAGATGTTGAAAGGCAATGTCATTTCTCTGTGGGAGGAAATACTGCCACCTATTTTTCTTACAAAGTAGTATTTTAAAATTATCTTTCAACTGCACTGTGTTTACCTGTTGTTGTTTTTAATTAGGTTGCGTGTAGTAACTATGTATGTTCATGACTTTTTCACATGAAAGTGTAAAATTACCAGTATAACTAAGAAATACAATAAAGACAAGAGAGAAGAACAGACAGCATGTGAACCTTGATGTATTTCATCACGTAAAGTGATGACAGTGTTGAAAGTCCTTCTTATTGTAGTAGGTCGAGCCCACGTTTGGCTCAGGGAAGGTGTGAAAAATAGCCAACCCCCCTATTTAACACTAATGGACTCAGCCATTACAGTCTTGTGAAAACAGTCTAAGTGGAGGAGCATTAGTATCAGTCTAGCTTGTGTGTATGAGAGTTTGACCTGCAACTGAGAGTCAAGATGATAAATGAGTGTTTGCGTAGCTTTCTGTATGTGTGTGTATCCACAAGACTCCACGTCTGTGCTCACAGGTTAAGTGTGTGTGTGTGTGTGTGTGTGTGTGTGTGTGTGTGTGTGTGTGTGTGTGTGTGTGTGTGTGTGTGTGTGTGTGTGTGCATATTGTGATTTAAGCTGTTACAAATAGATTCATTTGACTGCAGTGACTCTTTTTTCCATACTAATTATGCAAGTCAACAATGGCTATGCAAGCACAGCAACAGTTCCTTCACTCACTTTTAATTATACTGTAGAACATAGCTGAGAAACACTTTTCTGACTTAACTTCAAAATCCACTCAGGAAAAAACATGAGCATGAACGTTTTTGAGCCACATGCCTTAATCTGTCACACGCACAAGCATTTGAAATTACTGCAGCAGTTGCCAAACAGCAGAAGTAGAGCAATATTTAATCTAAACTTTTGACCTTTGGCCTCCATATGGTGTTATGGCCAACCACAGAGCAACAACAAGTTGCTTGAAAGTCATGCAGCCTCCAAGATGGAATAATTTTTGTCCGTTTTTCCCAGAGAGATTCCTGGGAACTAAAGGAGGGCTTTAATGGGTCAGAAAGGTCTAAAACAATAAAGAAAAGTATAGTATATTTGTTTGTTAATGAGACGTTTGAGCAAGCAGACAGTGGTAAACACTTCATGAGAACTCATTGCTATTTGACTGTCTCTGCTGCCCTCTAGTGGTCTAGTGGAAGTGCTACAGGAAACAGGAAGCCAAGGCAACCTAGACCTTAACAGAATTTTCAAGTACAATGTAAGAACACTTGTTTTTCACTTTTGCAACTTTAAATATATGTTTCAATGAATTTAATTTAATAAGGAAAATTATCAGCATCATCAGCTAAAATTCATATAAATGTCCAACAAATCTTCAGCAATAATATAATGCTGTTATGTCACTACGGACCCAAGAAATGTTTCAAGCACTTTGTTAAATCTGTGCCACAAAGAATTAAGGCAATAAGAAGTCAAAGGGGATAACCAACCCAGTAAGCGCACCACATAACTAATGAAGTGGCCAGTGAGTGTATACTATATGTAATGACTACATTCCCTTAAAAGAATGTCAAGAAAAACATCAAGTTCATGTTTGCCGTGCTGCTTCCAGGTCCTGTAAGTTGCACCCTTCCCTACTACTGGCTCCCACTGATCCTGGTTTTCATGTCATTGGCTTAAGTCTGAGTCCTGCAGCCAATGGATGCTCTCCAAATGGCCTATATAAGCCACCTGAAGCTGCACTTCATGGCCTTAGGCCCTGTTTTGATTGTCTGGGGGGCTATGGGCTAAAGAGTGCGTGCTGTTAGTTGTAGTTTGCTTGCCTGTTTTTCTTAGGTTTCTTATATTTCCATCTAGAGGTGATGGCCAAGTGAAGCTTTGAAGCACTGAAGCTTGTTTTGAAAAAGGGTTCATTACTCAAGGCTTCTCAACACAGTCCTCTTTGGTGGCATCCGATGGTCAAAATATGAAGAGCAGCTTGGTTTGTTGGGGGGTGTAAAAAATAATGTTATGTCAATGTGAGTAACAAATAATTCTGATGAATAAACTTCCCTTGTTTAAAAAGGTGGTCTACATTTGCATGTGATTTATTGACATTTTTTTAACGCAATAGGTTAAAAAAGACATTATATATAATAATTTACAACACAGTCATATAACATGTTGGAAGTATGTTTGTGCTGAGGACACTGTCCCCTAATGCTTATGTAATTAAACATTAGACAGGTATATTTATATATAAATAAAGATTTAACTCAATATTCACGTTACTGGGGCTCAGATCCTCCTGTGTCACAACAGCCCTTTGCATATCCTCCTTTATTAGATTTGTAGGTCTTCTTCCTCTCTGACCTTGCAGCTCCATCGTAGTGCCTACATCTAAAGTCCCTATGGTGGAGTTGAACTAAGGACTTGATTGCACCACCGTGTTCCGCACACTTCAATAACCCTTCATTAATTATTAACAGCAGATCTGAAGCAGTTGTAACATAAGATGAATTATTCAGGATTGCAAATATTATCAGTGATGTTCAGAGAACCCAGTGACAATCAATAAGGAATTGAATTGACAAATTCTTATCAATTCCCATCCCTAAACAAGAGTGAACAATTTTTAGGCTGGCTGATGTTCTGGATCGTCTGGGTGACTGTAAATCTGTGGAAGTCTACCCATGGTTTTTCACTGTCTTTTTACTGGACAGTAAATTGGGTAACTTCTGCTGAGTACACAGAGAGTCTGCTGAATCTGCGCTTCCACACACACGTGGCTTAGCAACAAAGATCCACACACCACATTTAAGCTACACCTGCTTTGTGCTGACGATAATATTATATGATTTACCAAAAATAAATACTGAATGTCATCATTTAACTGACAACCATATACTGGTGATAAATTATCTACTTCAATGCTGTATTTCAGTTACTTAGGTATTTACAGCAAACGTTGCATGAACTTTGCTATAACTTAAATACTGCTCATTGTCACTTCTGCGTTCATGGATAGATTCCACGGCACATATTACAACTATTAATGTCACATTAACATTCTCAGTGTTAGATGCCCCTATATGCAGCTAGGTTTGTTTTGTGTTGGCAACAGTATTTCATGCCTATCAAAAGAGAGATGCTTCAGCACCCCCAAAATGAATCAAAGCACCCCCAAAGATTTCTCACTCTTTTGACAATATTTGCTGTTTGTGTGACACACTACTAAAAATATAAAAAGCATACAGTACTTGGTTGAGACGTAACATTTTAACAACAAAAGTATAGATACCCCCCCTCCCATAATGGTTTGTTCCAGCTCGCCTCTCCCCTACTCCGGCCATGGTGGCTGAGACGCAGCTGAGCGGAGGTGTAAGTGCCTGGCTTAAAACAGGACATATTAGCTACATTTAACCTTTAGTTACTCTTTTTATATATATATATATATATATATATATATATATTGTGTTCATGATTCCTTCTTCTTTGAGACCCTTTCTGCTGAGGCTGCAGTGAACAGTATGGATCAACTTCAGGACCAGATGTAAGTTTTAGATCCTGTTTCAGGTCTTTGCTGAATTTTTTTTTCTGTTTCTTAAGAACATGACATTGGGAACAAATGCTGTGTTTTTGTGACTCGCTGCTAGTAACAAAGTGCTTAAAGATAATATTTAAAAATTGGTTATTTACAAATTTGGCTGTAAAAAACATAAAATATTGAAATACTTTCAAAAGCCCTCAGAACTATTGCTGTCAGCTCCCTGGAAGTGAAATTGAAAGAAATGAGGGTTGACTCAAGAGTTTTGCACAGTACAGTGTGTGGTGCAAGGGGATTGTTTATTTATTTATTGTGAATCAAAATATCATTAATATTCGGAGAAATTATTTATGGAGCTTTTGTGTTTTATAGGATGTTGACAGAAGGACGAGCTTAGTCTGTGTTACTTCAGAAACCTTGTGATAATCTGTATAGGACCTAGTTTCATAGTTTCTGGATGTTTTTGTTGTAGTTCGGTAATTTTTTTCTGTCTTTAACCAGTAGGACCATCTGTTGGGTGACTGTTACCAACAAAATTAGAAAACAAAAACCCTTTCTTACTCAGGTATTTCATGAACACGGTATGAATAAAATTCTAATGTCTGCATTGGATCTTTGACTTTATCAATAGTTTTTTCACAAATTGAGAGTTTTATTGTGAAAACCCCACCGGACGTACTTTATTCTCCTTGGCGAAACGCTACAGGAGAGTAGCAGTGGACAAAAACACAGACTTGCCGTTCAGATTTAGTTGTAAGTACAGTGCATAATAGTACAAATTCTTTTGTGTTTGGTTTTTCTATAAATTGTGTTACAAAGATGAAGGTGTGCTCGGAATATGCAGTTTGTTGAGGGGAGCTATGTTCTGGTTTGCTACCTGGCTAGCAAAACTGAACGTTACAGCAAAACTGATTATCATCGGTTTGGTTGGAAAAAAGCACCAACGAGCTTCTCTAAGTGTGCTTGAACTGTTGCACGGTGACGCAAAGTGTTCCGGTGATGTTATCTGGATCCTAAAACAGTTACATGAACGTATCAGGTGCTGTTGTTTCACCTTCAGTGGTTTTGTGATTCCTGATGCTGGAATCAGCTTCACTCAGGACGCGTTTGTTTGATCCTGTAGATCCGCAGATACCTGAACATTACACGGAAATCGTTCACAGGAGGAAGCCAGTTTTGGTGTTCACAAACACCAAAACTGGCACATATACTGTTTTTATGTTTACTTGTTTGATAAAGCTCATTAACCATGCGAAAACTCAAGATGGTGGCCATTTTCAACATGGCTGTTAACAAAGGCATCAACAAATATTAATTTTATTTATTTATTCAGATAAAACCAATTAGCATCATATTATTGGGGCATAATAACTGATTGTTGCAGCTTTAGATGACTTTAGCATGTTGTTTTGTTATAATAATATGATGATGCATTAGTATATCTATATTAAACCTGCAAAATGATAAGCAGCTCAATATTTAAAATTAAGTGCGCTGAGTCTAAAATGTAATTGAATAGAAGTGGAAGTACTTAAAGTACAAGTATATTGAACGTGTTTGTTAGTAAAGCAATTCCAGAAGTGCACTTTTTTGTACCACTAGTCTATCAGCTTCTCCAATAGTGTCAGTTAGATTTGAAATTTTACTTTCTGATAGTTTTTTTTAATGTTTTGCATTCAGGCCACAGAGCATCACCAGACATCCCTCTCAGAGTATACACAGCACTGCAGTGGACAAACCAAGGAACACCGCATGGAAACAATTCAGCTTTGATGTGAATGAGTCCAAGCTACAGAGGCAGTTGCTCAGCTATTAGCTTGACGATCGTTGAGGTTGTCTGTCCAGTCTACAAGCAGTAGTCGAAACCTCTCCACCTCCAGCATGAGTGAGCTAACAGACTTTGAAAAAGGCAAAATAGTCGGCGCGCGTATTGGAGGCATGTCTGTGAGCGAAACTGCTGAGCTGTGTAACGTTTCAGCCCGAACAGTGATGAAAGTCATGAGTGCTTATAAGAATTATGGATTTGCTGCATCAGCACAGAAAAAAAAAATACGCAAGCCACAGAAAAATACAGTTGCTAATGGAAAAGCGGCCAGGGCGAAAGTGGTTTCCGAGTCTAAGGTCACAACACAAAATCCTGATGAAGACATGGACACACCTGAACCCAAGACCCAAGAAGATGAGTAACTCGGTCTGATGAGCTGTACTTTGATCCTTATGTTACATTTAGACTTTTTCTGTTTTCAGAAAGCCACAGAATGCCTTTATTTAACCAACACTTTTCCTCTCTGCTGAGAGATTATCTCTTTTAAAAAAATGAATATCAATTACTTTATTTATGGTAAACTAATTTTACTGTTTAGTTTAAAGAAATTCGACATAAGAATGGCCAAAAATGATTTTAAACTTTTTACTGATGTGAACTGGCTGTGTTGTAAACTCATACTTTCTTCTTTTTTTCTTTTTGAACAATATTGCATATTTTCAACAAATAAATCTTTAACGTGAATCTTTTTGCGTCTTTTCTGTCTGTGTTAATGACCCTATTTCATTTCTCAAATTGCACATCCTCTCTGAGAGGAGGCAACAGGCAGTTAGAAAATTAGACGTCCTTCAAAGCTCTCGATTAAATACCATGGGGGAACAGTGTACATACATTTTGTTAAAGCACAACTGCTGTACTGAGATTAACTTCTGGGTCACCGGCAGGAGAGTAAATAAATAAAACTTCTTTTTCTTTTTTATTTAGACTTACTGCTTTCGCCATCTATTTAGAGAGCAAGGAGGACACTACATTTGACAGTTTGTCAGCAGCTGATTGGTCCACTAACCAGGACATCACTGCTTCAGCATTCAAACTCATGGAAGCGCCATATGACAGTGGACATTGGGGTACCTAAGTGACAGTGCTCCAACGCAGTGGCTGGGTTTCCTGCTCATCTGTCAGGTGACAGTGTCCAAAGGAAATAGTCACCACTTTAAAAGCAGTGTTCAAATCAGTATGAGTGACTTAACAGAGTTTGAAAGGTGCCAGATTGTTGCTGCACGGCTGTCGGGTGCATCTGTCACAAAAACGGCACAGCTGTTTAACGTGGCAAGGGGAACAGTGTCAAGAGTCATGACTGTGTATATCAAACATGGACGAACAGCATCAGCAAAAAAGAACAGCGGGCGCAAGTCAAAGCTCACTGAAAAGGACAGACAGACGCTTCTCCAGATAGTCGATGAACACCCCGAGTGCACCGCCTGTAAGATAACCTCAGAGCTGAATAGACACCTCTCTCACGCGGTCTCTGTAAAGACTGTACGGCGTGAGCTGCATAAAGCTGGTGTCTTTCAGAAAGCAGAGATAGAAACTGATTCTCCAAAGTTCGATGGAAAGAACAGCGAGCCTTACAATGTGAAGCACAGACGCTATCTGAACCCCAGGGTGCTGTGCACAGATACAACACAGACGAAGCTGGACCCCAAATTTGAACTTGAAAAAGATCACTACTTTCAAAGGTTTCTTGACAGGAATAAAGAACCTGAACCTCAGACTAATTAAAATTACCTCATCTGATGGTACATTTCAACCTTTTTCATTCTTGAGTGAACTCAGCTGTCACTTATGTATTCTGTGTGCTTTACATTATGAGCCATGAAGAGTGGCTTGCACAGAGATTTATTTTATTTTATTTATTTTACCAGGTTTGCTAATAGGATTTTCAGTTATCCAGCCATAATAACACTGTTTTAATTAAATGGTAAAACAGTAAAACTAATAGATTTCTCTGAAATAAAATAACCAAGGCAAAGCTAACAGGCTACGGCATGCAAATATATTAAAAATGAAAAGTAATAGGTTTAATGATTAATATTTAAATAGAATCGCATGTGTTGAAAATTACAGTACTAAAGTAACTGCAGTGATTTAGCTTGTGCTTGTGCTTCACACGGTGACGCAACAACAGACCCGGAAGTGCAGCGCCAGCCACAAACACACCTGTGACAGCGCCGCTGTTACTCTGTGGAAGAGGGTTCACGTGTCCAACCGTGAGAGGTTTGACCTGTGTTTTCATCCGTTTTCTCGGCGTCGGGGCGAATATGTTTGCAGTATTTATGTTTTTTATGCAAAGAACGTTTTGAACCTCAACATGAACGTGTGACGGTAGAAAGGTGTAAGGCTACGTTTAGCCAGGTTAGCTTTGCTTTCTTAGCTTTTCTAACTGAAGCTGTGCAATAATGACTGTTTTATTTTTAAGGTGGACAGCATTAGGCGGTTCAGTAAAACTCACTCGTTTTCCCGAAAAGAGCACATGACTGATTGAACCATTTTAGCTGTCTTGTTGCATTCGTGTCCTGACTGATTAGCTGTTAACCTGTTTCTTTTCGGGGGGTTCTGGAAGTGCTGGAGGTGAACTGGTGTAGAGAACAGTGGGTATGATTTTCAGGGGCCTGCACTACGAAGCAGAATTTCGTCTACTGCAGGTTTTCTGTACTGCCAAGGTGGTTCACTTCTCACGGAGGTACATCACCATGGTAACTGATGTTGCAGACGATGGACATTACATTAGTGATCAACAGGTATAAAGTCACCGCCCACTGACCAGTCTCTCTGAAAAAAAGCGTCACCATGGCAGATCCCCCGGGTCTCTGTGCAGCTGTAGAAAACAGCTCATCAGAGCAGACATAACTTTTCTGCAGATAGCAGGAGAGTAAAGATTTGCAATGGCGTCTTTGTGTTTCCCCGATGAGCATCAGTAATAATTAAAATTCATTTAAATTTTACAATAAATTTACTTAGGTAATATATTATATACATATTAGTGTATTAAATATATTAGTGTAGTATATTATCCTAAAGTAGGGCGTCCATTTACACCCAGTACCTATAGACCTTATATCAAATTTCCATAGGCAGAATGTATGTTTGAATTGTGTTTTTATTTTTTTTTTCTTCCCTCTTCCTGTTCTCATCCCATTAAATACCACCAGGGCAGCAGCTAAAAGAATAAAAACTAAAACTTTTTTAAATGTATGTTTTGGGCTTTTAATCCTTTATCTGATTGTACAGTGGAAAGAAGACAGTAAAGCTTGGAGAAAGACACCAAGTAAATAGCCTTAGTACAAATTCACACCAAGGCCCTCTGCATTATCCATATAGCATGGATCACCTGCTCATCCAGTTGTCCTATATATAATACATACTTTACTTGACTCAGAGTCATAATACTTTTTAAGGAGCCTGAAAGTACAGAACTGTTAGTTGGTAGGGTACTGGGGGCGCTAGTTAGAATTCATCCCTATAATTTGTCCCTCCATTAGCACACTGATTGCTAATCAACACAAAGAGAAAGACAACTGTGTATTGTTATTTCATTGTGTTTGAAATTTTAACTTCTGGTATTTTCTTCTTTCATGATTTTTGCATTCAGGCCAAGGAGTAAAACCAGTCATCTCCATCTACAGTGCTGTGCAAAAGTCTTGAGCCACCTTTTGTTTCTCTATATTTTGCTTCCCAAGGAGCCAGACTTGCTTGTAATTTTTAAAGTTGTTTTGAGCATCAAATTTCCAGGCTTTCTGAAGGTCTTTTTGCAAGTTTTTCCTTTGGACGTTGGCTTCATTGGAGCATAGAAAAGACATTTAATTCAAGGAATGAAGTAGTGTTGTGTTAACCCGTGATGAAAATCATAGCAAAGAACCAGTTATAAATGGTATATTTTGACAGTTTGTTCATTTGTTCTCATTTCTTTAGTTGCATCTTTAGTTAAATCAAGAAAAAAATGCCAAAGATAACACGGTTTGACAGGCATAAAATAGTACTTTTGCACCAACAAGGTGAACCCCAAAGAACTATTAGCCGAAAACTTGGCATATCTCGACATGGTGTGCAGTGTGTCCTTAAAAAATTTCAGCAAACCGGACAAGTGGAAGACAAAAGAAGAAGTGGCCGACCTAAAAAACTATCTACAGCAGATGAACAGTATCTGAAAGTCATGTCCTTAAGAAATCGTAAAAGATCCAGCAAAGACCTGACACAGGACCTGAGAGATGCATCTGGCCCTTCAGTTGATCCAGCTACTGTTCGCCGTAGCCTCATCAGAAATGGTCTCAAATCATTCTTAAAGAAGGGAAAGGGGGAAGAAAGGCTGACGTACAATATACTCAGCACTGGAATGGATAAAAGAAGAGAAGCAGTCGACACTACCCCGTCCAGTGAGTTAACAGACTTTGAAAAGGGCCACATAGTTGGTGCACGGATTGCAGGACTGTCAGTCAGCGAAACTGCCAACTTATGTAACGTATCAAGCCAAACAGTGGAGAAAGTAATAAATGCTTATAATGAACACGGATTTACTCCATCAGCAATGAATAAAAAATATAAGCCACAGAAAAATGCTGGAGCTACTGAATCCAATGCAAGACCAGTTCCTGACTCTAAGACTGAAAAACAAAATTCTGATGAAGACGTAAACACATATGTATCCAAGATTAAAGATCATGAGTAACTTGGTCTGATGTGTTGTATTTTGAGCTTTTGGTTGCATTTGGACTGTTTCTGTGTTGATAAAGCAACAGTATGCCTTTATTTAACCGACAGTTTCCATCTGTGCTGAACTTTTTCATTTATTCACATTTTCATTTTTTTTTTTGAAAAGGTTCAAAACGCTTTACTTTTTATTTACTTGAGATAGACTTCCACAGAATGCCTTCACAAACCTTCATTCTTTGTCCAAGCTGGATGTGAGCAAACATGGGTCTCTTTGCAGACTGACAAATATTCATAAAAGTAGATCAACTTGAAAATATTTAACAGTATTCCATTATAATGTTATAATATATTGCTCCTTATTTATAGACCGATGTTTGGCTGTGAATGTGTTGGCTGGTTTACACCGTGTGTGTATTATATTGTAAGGCAAAGCTTTTTTATTTTGCATGCATCATGAAGAGCTCTTATTAAAAAAGAATATGGAACAAGATCCCTAGGAAATAAAGACTTGTGCTTCTACTATCTCCTCTGAATTACTAAGTTGTTCTTTTAAAATGTTATGCTAGTGACTGGAGAATATCAATCCATCCATTTTCTTAACTGCTTATTTAGTTCAGGGTTGTGGTAGTGGAAATGTGTAATGTTTTTCACCCATTCACACACACGTTCATACAAGCAATTCATTTTTATTACTATTACTGTAATATTGAAGCTTTAGGGGAAATGCTGTACGGCCCTATTATATACAGACAACAGCAGTTACTCATGGGGCCTCCCACCTTCTAGAGAGTGAGTCGTAGATTGAGTTCCAAGAAGTAATAACTTGAGCAACGTCAGACACTCCCCTTTCTTTGTAATACATAGATATATCTATTAATCATATAAAAAATAAGTTACTATGTGGGTAGGTTTTTTTTTGACGTTGAAATGTTTTTCTATAATGAGTGTAAGGTAAGGTGGTTGTAGCTGTTGTGTGTGGTGCGCATGCGTGTCACATAACGCAGCAACAGACCCGGAAATGCGAAGCCAACCGTAAACACAGCTGTGGCAGTGCTGCTGTTACTTTCTGGAAGATGGTGTACGTGTCCAACGGTGAGTGGTTTCCCTGCTTTAACGGATTCTTTGTTTGTTTGATATTTATTAGGTGTTTTTATACATTTTAGAACATAACCACCGCATGAATGTGTGAAAAGTGTTAGGTTACATTTAGCCATGTAGGATGTTAGCTAGCCTGGTTGAATCTGCGTAGCAGAAAGAAGTGCTGAGCTGATGAACCTTAGGTGGTGTTTTAAAACTTCGTCGCTTTTCCAGAATCCGATATGTGACTGCGATTTCGTTTGGGCTTCAACTTCATAGTGGAACGAAATTTATCTTTCTTTAAAACTGTTTTGAAATGTGCTGCAACTCGTTTATGCCCTGATTAGCTGTTAGCCTTTGTGTACTGAAGGCCAGCTAAGGAGTAAATCCGGGTTAACGATTGGCTGGTGCACTCATGATTATTATACATGTATTCCCGTCTTGCAATGTGAACAGCATCACAGATCCCTGCTGTCTGACCCACCTCTGTGTTTCTCCATCAGGCCAGGTCCTGGATAGCAGGGCACAGTCTCCATGGCGCCTGTCTTTACTGGTTGATCTTTTCTGGGGAGCAGTGGAGTTTATTGGCCTCTTGTAAGTCAAATGAGAATTAAATGAAATAAATAAAACAAAATAGCCACCTTTATTTAACATAATGGATGAGTGACCTTTTGAATAATCATTAATATTCTCATTGCCTGTATTTAAGGTTCGTTAAGAGTTGTTTGATTGTATTTACTGTTGTATTTTCACATGTGTTTTTCTACCTTAAAAAGATGCTGAAAATCTCTTTCTTCCGCTAAAGATAGATGACTTACAGTTTCTCTAATACTGCTAATCTGTTGCCTGTAAAACTGATTGGAATGTGGTGTAATAAACTTACAATATAGTGAGTAAGCAAGAGGCTTTTCTTAGAGCCTCCATTATGGTTTATTCTGAATTAAGCACAAGCCCCCACTCTTTTTTTTCTTTTACCAGTTTCAAAACCATGTTTCACCCCGACATGTCAAAGAATGGAAGCTCTGTTTCATCACGCTTCACTGACGGCAGAGGGTAAGTCCCTGAAACACCATTAGTTGTGTCACACACACATACACACACTGAACACCAATTCTGCACTACCTTTATGTTAAACACTGAAAATTACGTAATCCGATGTAGGAGCAAGCTAGCTTATTAGGAATTGTGTGTCATGTGTAACACAAAGCTAATAAGATGCATGTGATGTTATTTCTTTTTCAGTTGTATCTAAAAAATTGTCATAATCCAGAGAATGACAAATGCAGTTTAACAAAGCTGTTGCTCATTTCAGCACTTGAATTAATTTATATTTAAGCTGTTTAACGCATTAACGCTGACAGCACTAATTTATACCACTTGTTCCTCACATTCTTGTCTACTGTTGGTTATACAGTCCTCCAGGTCCACCTGGTGGCAGAAGGAGGATGGGAAGAATAAACCATGGTGCAGGGCCCAGTCCTCCACCAATGGGTGGAGGAGGATGAGGAAGGTGAGAATTTTTTATTGTCTTTTTTTATTAAACAGTCCATTTTAGTATCAGCTCATATGTAAAGTGAAATTAATTTCAAAGGATGAATGACACAGAAACAAAATGTGCATGTCAGTTTGCTGTATATGTGCTTGTGTAGTCATTAGGGCTGCCACGATTAATCGACTAGTCACTATTACGTCGACTATTAAAATTGTCGACGACTAATTTAATAGTTGACGCGTCATTTGACGCTTTGTAAGATCCCAAAAGACGCAGGAATAAGTAGTAGGATTTAAGAGTGTAATAACAGACTGAAACAGAAGACGGCAGCACTGCATGTACAAGGATGCCAGCTGCCGTTAAACCCTGAAGAAGAAGAAGCTGTGTCCCAGAATTCATAGCGCGGCCCTGCTCAGTTGTCAACAATGACGGCAGCTAGTTAGTTTTAATATTACTCTTATTATTCTTTCTGGCTCACAAAATAAACATTTAACATATTTTCAGGCAAGAATGTAGCTGTGTAAACTTCAAATATCTGCTCAGCTTATCAAGACATATATTTTCAAAAGCGCTCCGACGTTTTCGGAGACGTCTGTTACCCACCAGCTCGATAGCTAGCCGGGATTCAAGGCTCACTAGAGCCGGTGAGAACACTGGACTCCCGGCAAATCGTTTTCAAAACCACCGCCGTCTTTCGCTACTTAGGTTAAAGATGATATGTAAGTCACTTAGATAACTTAAAAGTGATATTGTTTGGCTTTTTTTAGTATTTTATTTATTCCTGAGTAAATCGGTTTGGCTGAGATTAAAGTTATAGTTTTTACACAACTGAATAAACGTCAAGCAGACAACTGATTATCAGAAGTGTGAGATGCTCAAGAATATACTCCGGTGTCCTGTTATATAGGGTGGGCCATTTATATGGATACACTGTAATAACATGGGAATGGTTGGTGATATTAAAGTCCTGTTTGTGGCACATTAGTATATCTGAGGGGCAAACTCCTCAAGATAGGTGGTGACCATGGTGGCCATTTAGAAGTCGGCTGGATTGTCAACCCTCTTCTCCCACTCTTCACACACTGATAGCAACACCACAGGAGAAATGCCAGCACAGGCATCCAGTATCCGTAGTTTCAGGTGCTGCACATCTCGTATCTTCACACCATAGACAATTGCCTTCAGATGACCCCAAAGATAAAAGTCTAAGGGGGTCAGATCGGGAGACCTTGGGGGCCATTCAACTGGCCCACGACAACCAATCCACTTTCCAGGAAACTGTTCATCTAGAAATGATCGGACCTGGCACCTAGGGCTGGGCCATATCATACCGTTCACGGTAATACCAGTATAATGTTGGGCAACGATAAGAAAATGAAATATTGCGATAGAATATGGGTAAAACGCGCATGCGCAGTGCCTTTGTTTTCATATGCACATGGCGGAAAAAGCACGGCGGCGACGGAGAATGAGGAGAGTGAAAGCGGATCGTTAAATGAAACGGATGAACCAGAATTGGTTTGTAAAAATGCTGCAACTGCAGTGGTGTGGCATTGGTTTGGCTTTCGTCCGTCAGATACACAACAAAGCACTATTTTTTGTGGTGGTGGAGGCCAATAGGTGGATGAGGGAAAGGGGAGGCAGGAGGAGCAGAGAGCCGAGGCAGCCGCCGGCCTAAGTGTCAGGTGAACTGAACTTCAGGTAAGAAGTTATGACCTGCAGTCTATCTGGGTCAGATATAAACCGAGTTTATTCTCGTTGTGCTGACTTTTTCGTACTGCGTGCTAACTGGCATGACGGAGTTTCTATACAGCTGGGTGGGTGCTATGATGTTAATGATGTGGAACTTTATTTTATTCATAAGGTTAATTATTAGGGTTTCCAACTGTCCCCTAAAAAACGAAATCGTCCCGTATTCAGAGAAAATATTACGCGTTTTGTATTGAGGTGAAAAGGAAGAGTTTGTCCCGTACTTCAGCTACAATGAAAAAGACACAAAGCTGGAGTTATTTCGTGTCTTTGCTGCACAGCTGCCTCTTCTCCTCTCATTCTCTCCCATCAATGATCAGCTGATCGGCTTTTCTCTCTTGTTTATTTATCGCCCACTTTGCGCCAGAAAGAAAAAACCAGCGGAGGTCGCGCTAAACAACAGCAGCACGTTTAAGCTTGATCAGCTGTTGTTAGAATTTATTTAATATTTCTTTCTAGTATCAGCTGATATTTGCTGGAGCCACAGCTGTAAAAGCTGCTGGTCATGATATCAGTTTGGATATGTGGTGAGAGTGAAACATGAAGATGAAACCAGGAGATGTCCTTACTGAATCATCAGAACTGAACAGGTGATGGAGAAACAGGTTTACCTTTTAGGTGACATGAATGAGTTGAAGGGAAGTGATGAACTGTTTCTGAGAGACAAATAACACCAGGATCCTTTTCTAAGTAGCTGACAGCTGGTAACTGTGCAGCGGCGGGTCTAGCAAAGTTTTGCCAGGGGGGCAGGTAGGGCATTAACAGGGAGAGGTGGGCACAAAGAAATACTTTTCTTTCTTATTCTCATTTAAAATGTCTAGCTTTTAAAAAATAATTATTTGAATCTTATAACAAACGATTGATAGATTGATGCATATGTACCATCAAAACTGTGTCACAACAGCGTTTGTTTTCATTCAAAGGCTTTATGATTTTTCCTGTAATGGTGGGCCGGTCTCTAGTCCAAATGCCCGGGCTGATTTTTTGTCCCAGTTCAGCCCTGTATGCAGCTCATTTGCAGTCTGGTGTTACCTACATCTTCCTATTCGGAAGGCAGAATTTCCGAGTTTCTGAGTACAATCAAAAGCACCACAACTGCATTGTACGTGTTGGATGTAAAAAGCGCACATGATGCTGTGATGTAGGCTAGAATCATGGCAGCAGTCAACGACGGTCCAGGCGTGGGATTTCTCTTGTGGAAATATCCACATTATTTTTTCCTTTCTATTGGTAGGTGGCACAGTGCACTTGTGGCAAGTAAGCAAGCTAGAAGACTGTCAATTTTGCTGGGTATCCAGTTACGGAAGCAACACATTAACAAGAGAATTCTGAGTAAAACCAAAGTTACTTTCCCTAGTAACTAGTTACTTTGAAAGTAACAAGTAACTTGAAGTAACTGAGTTACTTTTGATAGAAGTAACTAGTAATGTAACTAAGTTACTAATTTAAAGTAACTTACCCAACACTGGTCACCACCCATCTTGAGGAGTTTGCCCCCTCACATATACTAATGTGCCACAAACAGGACTTTAATATCACCAACCATTCCCATTTTATTACGGTGTATCCATATAAATGGTCCACCCTATATTTTAGATAGCAAGGAGCAGACGGCTGAGTTTATTAAACTCCACCGAAACAATCTGCAAATGTCATTAAAATTTAATAAACTATCATCTTGACTTTATTTTTAGTTAGCACATACCTTAAACACTTCAAGCTGTAAGCTAATCATAGTTATATAAGAGCAGATGCTGCTGGTGCAATAAGCTGTACGTTTTATGTCCAATGGATGCATGATCTGATTAGTCGACTAATCGCAAAAATAATCGGTGACTAGTCGACTATCAAAATAATCGTTTGTGGCAGCCCTAGTGGTCATATTGATGGAAAGGTTTTTGTAGTTTTCTTGTGTTATATCTATTTGCATTTCTTTACTAAGGTTACATTGTACTGAGTTCTAGATAAGTGCTACTTTTGTGTAATAACTGTTAGGGTTATCATGATCTGATCACTTGATCATTAACAAAAAATACTGGGGGGTGGCCAGTGGTACTCTTCAGCCTTCTACTACATGGACCTATGGCAACACCATCACCCTACTGGAAAGTAGCCCTCAGCCTTTTATAGCTGAAGAGTAAACAATTAACTCCTTTTTTTTATGCATTTTAACATTACTCATTATTACTCATGAATGCATTTAGGTTATTACCTTGGGGGACCTAGCCTAACAAAGAAACTGATTATATATGGCCGTGATATGAAAACACTGCCTGACTGTTATATTACCTGCTCCTCTCTCTAGGTAAACGCCTACACATGCCGTGTAGGCGTGGGGCCTTGCACAGTGTCTTAGAAGCCAAGGAAAGATGATAAAGTCACAGTGCTAAGGCCCTTCCTCATCAGCTGTCACTGTCACAAGCAGTTTCTTGACGCCTTTCTGGGAATTCCTACACGTAGGGGCCAGAACGGCTGATACCACAGCTATCCACATCACTTCTTCCCTCATTTTCTGCGTCGGCTTTTCCAACTTGCAATGTCACCAGTTTCTTAGATATGGGTTATGGTTCCTGGGAGTCATCAGCTAATGTATTTTTTTGTATCCTTCTGTTGAATAAAAAAAAAAATACTGAGTGTGTCTCCTGCTATTATTGTCACATTTGGTAATGACACAGCTTGGTTCCACAAAGAGCTGGTCGGTACTAATAGCAGTATCACACCTTTGGCTCAGCACTAATTGTTAGGATATCTAAAATCAATGGATAATTTGGTAATGGCACAGGTATACATTGTCTTTTTTTTTAACTCAAATTGCAAAAGTTGATTAAGACTTGATTATATCAGTCTTGTGTGTGACTATGATATAATTCCAAAGAGTACACTTAATCACTTAATGTTTCTATTAATTCCAAATATCTTGTACCAGGTATCATGGGTTTACTGTATTTAGAATTCCAGACATTCATGAACATTCAGAGCATTGTGATACAACTGCAGTACATGACATAAAACTGTCAAACTTATTTAATACTGTTCAGAAGTAACAGAAATATCTGCATTGTCTTAGCCAGGAAAAAAAAACACTGAAAAAACACTGGTGACTGTGCTAGAATTGTCAGAATTTGCTGTCACACTATGTATAGAGTTTATTTAAGGAATTAAATCTTTTTTCTGGAAAAACAGTTCTCACTCTTCCTTTATTTACTGCAGAAATGTGCTCGACAGTTTGCCAATTTCATCCTTCTGCAGTCCACTGAACAGTGGGACAGTTTGAGTCACCATTTCAAGTAAGAAGAGCCTGTTTTCACCACACAAAGGCAGCTCTTTCACGGAGCATTCGGACACCAAAGCGGTGCCATTCCCTCTGGTGGATCCACATTTCTTGCGTGGTGTCCAAACATGCCAGCACTGCTCCACCTTTCCATGAGATCAGCCGAGGATCCATGTCCTAGAGCACATACGTGTCATATAAAATACATTACAGGATCAGTCTGCAGTATAAAGTTATCTGTCTTTTGAAGACAGATGCAGGTCTGTGACCTTTTCTGAGATATACTAAGGTAATTTTGGGGTACCTTTGGACGTGTGACAACTTCCACATTGTCTACCAGCCTTCTGAAGGACGGTGGCATCTTGTTGATGATGCGGTGAAGAAGGAATTCCTGAACTCCATGAAACATGAGCCCCCCTCCCACAACCAGGATGGAGCTGTACATCTTTCGTTTGGTTTCATCTGATGCTGTAAATGAAATGAGTACAGAGGCTCAAACAGGATATTCCATGGAAGTTTTTATTCTCATCGCTAGATCTTTGAATATAAAAACAAAAATTAACTTCATCACTTACCACAGCAGTCGATGCTATGCAGGACTGCCTTATCTAATCCCAATGCTTTGCTCTCAAATTGGCTCATGATGGCCGTCTTCCTGGACAGATGGGCAGACACAGGCTCTTCCACCTCTCCTGCTCCCATCAGGGACTCTCCATGGGCAGCCCCAAGCTCTGTTTCCCCCTGCATCCCTCCTCCTCCTCCACCACTCCCACAGCTCCTGGGTAGATCTGACAGGTCCCCAGTCCCTCCCTGATTGCTCATCTCCCCTTCCAAACATCCACTTGGTCTGGAAATAGCTTTCCTGTCTGCAGCTGATTTGGAGGACTATTGGAGAAAATAATTAAGTAAAAAAATAGCTGAGAACCATTTGGTTTCATTGGTTTCAGTCTCTGAAACCTGTATGTGTGTGTGTGTTTTACCTGGTCCTGTTTGCTCTGTGTAGCAAGGAGGTAGTGTTCATCATGAGGGTCCTCTGAGTCGCCTTGGGAACGGAACTGAAGCGATGACATCTTCTGACCTACAATCCCAAACGTCGTCGGGTAAAAAAGGCCCATGGGTGCCTACAAAGAAGACAGAAAAGTAGTTCAGCACCAGTATCAAAACAGCATCGTCTTTACCTTCTGATATAATTACCTGTAGTTTCTCATCCCCAAGTCGAACCTGGTACAGAAGAGCCGGGGCCTCTGGAAAACGTGTCTGAAATTCATGATCTTGTAGCCCTGATATGTCCTGTTAAGAGAAAACAGAAAAAAGATTTTGTAGTTAATATGTACTTAAAATTGCTCCATTGATTATTTAGAAGTGAGTATGGCTAAATACTCAAAGATGCTAACAAATCATTGTAATGCACAGACACTAACACCCTCCCTCCCACCCTGACTAACACACACTTGATCTAGATGGCAGAAGGTCTCTTTCAGATGCTGCAGGAGCTGACAGTCTAGTCTGTTAGACAGCTGACAATCTCTGTAGGGAAATCCTGCCCTCTGCAGGAGCCAGAAGAAAGTGCGGGTCACATCTGAGCCACCGTATGCTAAACACAACCTGCAAAGTCCCACAAATACAAGATACCATGTAAGACATTTGCTAAATAATGCAATAAAAGCAGGAAGTGAAACTAACATGAGTTTTAAAATTAAATATTCACTGTTCTGTGTTTGTTGTCTGTGACAACCGGGTCAAATAATTAAATATATTTCATATGAAATAATGTTTAATATTAAATGTATTTCATTTAATCAAACATAAACGTGAGTTTTGAGCCCCACCTGGAGTTTCGATGTGACACTCCGTCCTCCACACAACAGATACTGGTCTTCTGGTCGCCTACATCCACGACACAAGCGCTACTCAACCCACTGCCAAAAGTAGCACACACCGACTCCTGGTGCACAATGATAGCTACACACAAAAAGACCAGGAAGTAAGTTGATGGAAACAAAGAAATTTCCACTTAGTTACGTGTGAAGATTGTGTAATACCTGAGAACCCTATATTGAGCAGCAGCATGTTCACAACCTCTTTGATGTGCAGTCTGTTGTAGATGTCAGGGACCAACAGGATACATCTGTAATACTAAAAGAAATAATGCGAAATGAGCAACTGATGATTAATGTGGATGATCATCTGTTTGAAAGTTTATGGAACACAAAGCCTGTAGAAAGCCTCTATTACAGAAGCAGCTAGCTAGCTAGACAGCTAGATAGATAGAGTCTTATTTTTTATACTAATATAAAGAAATGAGGGATTTATCAAGACTACTGCATCCTGCTATAGAACTGAGAAGTTTTCTCCTACCTTTAAATCTTTGAGAGGGATCTCCAGATGCTTCTGAATCACATGACTCCAAATTGTCTCGAGGTCAGCCAGGACAGCAGTCAGTGAGCCTCCAGGACCAGCATGCACATTGAGCTGACCTCTGACTACAGGCCAGTGGATGTTGTAACAGTCTGTTGGATTCACATAAAGAGCCTGTGCAATAGCAGAAATGGGGGGGTAAAAATTAATCAAGGCTTTAGGTAATGAAAATGGCTTAACAAGTCATATTTCACAGAAGTTACGAGTTTGCTCTAATACATTCACCGACCTCCTCTCCAACCAAATAAGGAGGATGGTGGGTTGTGTTTGTCCACTTCACTCTGGAGCTGCTGTCTAGCACCGCAGGACGGATCTGACAGTTATACGCTCTGGCCTAAAAACAAACATACAAAACTGAACCACTGCTATAAGAAAATACTTTTATGGATTAACATCATAATCAATTAATGAAAAGAGTTATTTTCTATATTGTATATCAGCTATTCAAACCTTACTAAGTTGCTATAGGACCTTAAGGTCTTTATTTCTTTATTGTATAAGATAGAAGAGAATCACACTGCATTGTGTTGCTTTCTTCCCTAATTTCTCTTTTATAACCATACCTGATCAGCAGACACAGGAGTCCTCCGCACTCCGTTTGACATCTTCTTGGACCATATAGCCTGATCAACCATTTTAAGGCCATTCTGCCTCTGCTCATTGCTTTCTGGTTTCTGTTGGATATTAAGACAAAACAATAAGGATAAACACTTAAAAATGACACCATTTAATTTGACAACAGTGAAGTTGTATTATGGGTGCACCTGGTTTTGAGTCACATACATTTAGACCTTCTCTCAACAGCCATGCATCTTCATAGCAGGGCTGGCCACTTTGCTTGTGCCTGCGTGCTATTACATGTGGGACCGTCACTGGAAGGGTGTCCGTTGCTCGGCCAATACGGAGCGTCCTCGATCCAGTGTGGATGACAACTACAAAATTGCTCTGTATTTGCTGTGAAAAAGAATAGAAATTTCAAGTTTCACCCAACAAAAGAGCAACTGTGGACACCTGCGCAGCCTCTACTTATGGAAAGACTGGCCACTAGTTTTTGGAAACTGGTTGCATGGATCTGTTTCCATCCAAGGGCTCTGGTGAGGTCAGAGCTATGTGCAGGATAGTCTATATCATAGGTGTCAAACTCTGGCCCGCGGGCCAAATTTGGCCCACAGCCTAATTACATTTGGCCGGCGAAGCCATACCAAATTACTATTAGAGCTGGCCTACTGGTATTATACAGCTAATATATATATCGTTTAGTATTAAGCTTTGCTTGTTCCATATTCAGTTTTTCAGCTAAACTTGTTTGAGTCCATAAGAAAAGATTCATTCTTACATCTGGAGGAAGATTTTTTTTTTCCAATAAATATTAATGTTAGCCCGCGACTTTGTTCCATTTTGAATTTTGGCCCACTGTGTATTTGAGTTTGACACCCCTGGTCTATATCTTCCACACCACACTGGAGCTGTTGGCATAATGTTAGACGTGCATTAATGCCAGCACAAAAACGAAAACACTACATGCTGTATCATTAGGTTTAAGCCTTTAAAAAGAGCCCAAACCCCGTCATCCTTGCAGCTAGTCTTAACCCCAAACAAAGATACTGACTGTTAAACCTAGTTTCCACATCTACCACATCTAAGCTCCTGAAACTTTAAAGAGGGGCTTAAATCAGAAGGGTTAACACGTGTTTTCATCCGTGTTGGGAAAAACAAAAAGAGGTCAACAATTAAGAGCTAAAATATTTCAATATCAGCTTTAACTCAACAACTCTGAGCTTTAAACCTTGTTGCCACATGTAGCAGGTTATAGACCCATTTAGCAACGGTGTACTACTAAAACAGTGTACTAATACGATAGTAAACGCACCATCACAATAGTTTAGCATGTGTCAAGTGAGAACAAAATGTTCATGAAAAATACAATATAGATTTCTGGCATATATACGGCTATAGTTCATGTATACAACAGCTGGGTACTTCATTTTCCGTCTCACCTCTTGAGGAGGCTCTGGTATCGCCGGAGGAGCGATGGGTCTTTTCACCCCGCGCTGCTGCTCCTTCTCTTTCTCCCTCTCTCGCTCCTTTTCTTTGTCCTTCCCGTTATCCTGCTCTTTCTCCGCCTGGGTCATGGTCTCCTTTCCACTTAATCCACTAAATACTTAGAAATGACAAAGTCGCGGTCTTCTAGTCCCAGCGAGATGGTTCAAAGTTGAAGCACAAGCTAACACCGTTGCCTTCCCTCTGAATGAAAAGTTTACTTCCGTGTTTGGTCACGTGGTGCAACATTTCGATTTCTATTTGTCCAAAGATTTCTCTGCGCGTCTCCGCATTTTTGTTTGTTCGTTCGTACATTTTTAATACATTTTATTTTCGTTTTTATATTTTTTAGAAGACACAATATTCCATTGTTTGTGGTGTGAAGCGTTAATGACTGGCGATAATAGTTTTTCCGATGGTACAGGGTGTTGTTTTAGATCGTTTTACAAGACGTGGCGATTTCTTTCTTCATAAACTTTATTTAAACTTTTAGAAGAAGAAGAAACAAAAAGGAGCTATAGCTCCATCACCCTGCGCCGGTGATAGAAAAAACATTTCAACATAGCATAGCATAGCATCTTTATTTATAACGCACTATACATCCAGCAATGTTGGCCGAAGTGCTACAAATATAAAACAAAGAGAAAACAGTTTAAATAGTTGGGTTGCGGTCACGTGGTTCTGATGACGTGCGGAGGCAGCGCGATTTTTGAGTGGAGGGCGGAAGTAAACATGGAGGACACTGTGGAGAGTCAGGAGAGCAGCTATTGTGCAACTTTAGACCCCGTTTCTCGGGAGAGATATAAACAGATAGTTAAAAAATATATCGGACGTGATCCGTATTCTTTGAAAATGTCCGAATACACCACAGAAGTAAAGGATTTGCCTACTATCGAGGCTGTGGATATCACCAACTACTTGGTCCTCCAGACTTCTTACTACACTAGGCAGCAAATGAAAGCTTTCAAGAGTCTGGAGGCGTACAATTTTTTTGTCAGCGGGTGGGTCCACAACCTTGGAACAAAACGTCTCCGTGATGGATACAGTTTGGTGTTTGCAAGGGTGAGTGTTTGTTCTTATATTGCTTTATCTTAAACACGCTAACAGTTAGCGGTAGCGGCTTTAACGTCAACAAACATGCCACATCCTTAGGACTTCGTTAGAGTGACAGTTGTTTGTTTCAAGGTAAACCATTCTCAGCGGTCTAACGAGACACCTCTGAAGACTTGGGTAATTGCAAAGGAGGATGGAGAAGTGATTGCAGCTCATTGCAATTGTATGGCAGGGTTAGTAGCCTGTTCTCCACTGTCACTAGGCTCAAATCCGGGCTCTCAGCCGTCTGTTGCATATCCAAAATCGCCTCTGCACATCGATGCTGTTCTGCCTTAAGCTTCATTCTTTTCTCTCGTTTGAGAACTGATTCCGATCTGGGTTTTCGTTCGTAGCCGAGATTGACCGTCGGAGCCCAGTCCTCCGACTCTTCGTCATCCAAAGCACTTGGGCAGCCTATAGTCCCAATCAAGTCAATATTAGACTACTAACTTAAAAGCACTAAGTAAACGAGAATTTAACGACAACCTAATGCTAATAAGTTCGTTTGCAAACATAACATTACCTCTGACGAAGTGGTCGCTGCAGACACGGGCATTGGCAGACTCTGCTCCTCCCGACTGTAAACGTAAATTTAAAATCCATTTTTTCCTACGTTTTTCGGTTAGAATTTTCCATTTTTCTCCTCTTCGTTGGGCTATTTTTGGTACCCTAAAATACCGTTTATCAGTTTCTCTGGTCGACCTACTGGAGCATCCGTAAACACAACAGGACATAGGCATTTTGCGTACTGTCTGTCTGTGATTTTGCGCTTATCTTTTTCACTTCCGACCGCCAGTCAAATTTCGCGCTTTACGTCGACGTCACGTCTACGTCAAATGAAACCTAGCTATTACATATCGAATATCTTAAAATTAAACATAATATAATTAATAAGAAACATATTAAGAGACATCAAGTCCTGCTGAAAGCCAAGGTAAATAGATATTTTTTAAGACGTGATTTAAAAACAGATAAGGAAGATGCCTGTCTAACATGTAAAGGCAATATCAGACATGGGATTTTTATATAATATTTTCACATGATGTGGTCAGTTTATATATATTATTTTCCTGGGTTAGTATGGGGCCTCTAGTAGTGATGTGACAGTAAACAAAACAAATCCATGTTCAGTAATTAAGGTACTTTGCATTGATTATTTTTATTTAAGAGAAATCTATTAGTTTTCCTGTTTGACCATTTGATTAAAACAGTGTTATTGAACCTGGGTAACTGAAAATCCTATTAGCAAAACTGGTTAAACAATAAATCTCTAGGCAAGCCAGATCCTGCACTTCTCTTGATGTAAAGCATAGAGTATTTAGTGCCTGAGTTCACAGAAGTTGTTACTTATCAGAAGTCACCAGAGGTTTTTTAGAGCCGATACCCCTAATCCTAAAAATGGGTAGTCAAACATAAGAGCTGGGGGCCACAAATAACATTTTCCTACTAATAAGGACCTCCCCCATCACCATCCAGACTTCAGCAAAGTAATTAAGTAATAAATAAACAATTAAAAGACAGAAAGGTTCCCGTTTTCACTGTTTACTATAGAATTTTCTTTTCACAATGAGACTAAATGTTTTGGTTTGTTTGTTGTTTTAAAGAGAATTTTCTGTGAATTCAAAAACCTTTCCTATAATTACAGGGCAGTCTGGAGAATGAGCTACCAGAAATTCTTTCCTACAGCTGCATTTCTTTATTATGTGGAAAAACTTAGATGTACTGTTCAAACTACAATTCTTTTTCTCCTAATAAGATATCTCAGGGAATAAATGTGCAGGTAGAGTCTTTTGCATTGTCAGAAAGGGGAGTTTCACTGGTCAGACCTACTGTTGGTCAAAGTGGGTTGTTTGTGGCCCACGTGGTAACATGAGTTTAACAACCCTGCTCTAGAGGGTGGGAGATACATAGTAAGATAAGTAACTGCGTCTGAGCTAAATAGCATAAGCCCTAAATAAACAGCACTTCCCTAAAAAACCTTTAATACTCCGATAATAAAATATATTTCTTCAGTACCGCGACCATGAATTGAATAAATGGTTCAGAAAATAGAATAGTCTCCAGTGACCACCATCAGCTCTGTGAAGAAGCTCAACATCTTGTGGAATATTTCAGAAGGTTAGTGGAGGATTTTATACAGACACATTAATGCAGAAGAACAAGTGTTTATTTTCTAATAATTTCCACAAGTTCCATGTTGGTTTTTGAACTCATAAAAAATGTCTTGGGATAGGAATGAAGGAATTAAATCATTACTGTGAGTATTACTATTGAACCAATCTGGACATATAAAAAAATTGTTGAAATGTACCATTAGATGAGGTAATTCCTTTTAACTAGTATGAGGTTCAGGTTCTTTATTCCTGTCATGAAACCTTTGGGAGTAGTGATCTTTTTCACATTCAGATTTGGGGTTCAGCTTCTTCTTTATTGTACCTTGGCACAAACTTTGGGGAATCAGTTTCTAGATCTGCTTTCTGATTGGCTGCTCCTCGAAAGATACCAATATCTGTAAAGATACCTTTACAGACACTGTGTGAGAGAGGTGTCTGTTCAGCTCTGAGCTTCTCTTACAGGCAGTGTACTCGGGTCTAGAGTCTGTCTGTCCTTTCCAGTAAGCTTTGATTTGTCATAAAATTATGACCATTTGTCTAAGTTGAGTCCCCCTTGTACTGCCAAAACACACCTCACCCATTGAGGCATGGACTCCACTAGACCCCCTGAAGGTGTGCTGTGTTATCTGGCACCAATGTGTTAGTAACAGATTCTTTAAGTCCTGTAAGTTGCAAGGTGAAGTCTCCATGGATTGGACTTGTTTGCAGTGCATGTCTCACAGAACCATTTTTGTGCTAGGGCATAGTATCCTGCTGAAGGAGGCCACAGCCATCACGGCATACTGGTTCCATGAAAAGGTCTAAATGGTCTGCAACAATGCTCAGGTAGGGGGTACGTGGCAAAGTAACACCAAATGGATGGCAGGACCCAAGGCTTCCCAGCAGAACATTGCTCAAAGCATCAGAGTCCCATACGCAACAAACTGCGATGCACTGTGTATTCTGACACCTTTCTATCAGAACCAGCATTACATTTTTCAGCAATCTGAACTACAGTAGCTCGTGTGTTGGATTGCACCACATGGGCCAGCCTTTGCTGCCCACATGCATCAATCAGCCTCAGTCGCCCCTGTCGATGGTTCACCACTGTTCCCTCCTTGGACCACTTTTGATAGATACTGATCACTGCAGACCGGGAACACCCCACAAGAGCTGCAGTTTTGGAGATGCTCTGACCCAGTCGTCTAGCCATCACAATTTGTCCCTTGTCAAAGTCACTCGCTTGCCCATGTTTACTGCTTCTAGGCCATAAATCAGCAGCTGACAAGACGTTAAATGTAGTGCCCTCGTTGGTCCTTAAAAGAATGGAGAAAGCCGTTAGAGAAAATGAAAGAAAAACACAGTTGCGTTTATTTACAATAAATGTATGGAGCCCACAGTACCTGAAGCATTAGTGAATAAGGAGCTGTGCAGAACGACGGACACAAAGGCATCATTCAAAATCTGTTAAATGAAGCTCATACGAGCGTACTCACAGCACTGTCTTCACTTTAATCCCCTGAAAAGTGAAAGACGTTTGCGTCCTTACTGACTATAATTACAACGGACATTGTACTTACTCTGTCACTGTAGGATGAGCTTATGTTTGTTTTACTTGCAAGCATGGAGCTAGTTCCACCCATAGATTTTCAGAATAAAGCATCACGACAATGGCTCAACAGCTGCTTAAAATAGGGGAAGGCTAAAGAATGTAAATTGGACATGACGTTATCACTGGTAAGATCAAATGTAATCAATAATTACAGGCAGCTATAAATAAATACAAAGGCATACACGAAGGAGAGAAATTAAATAGCAAACAAACTAAGAAGCTGAACATAATTAATGATAGACAGAACTCAGGAGTCCAGTAATAAATAAAAGCAAATACTGCATATATATCACACATTGGGCGATCATTTGAAAGAAGTGAACGTGATTTATTAGAGTACAGAGATTGAGAAAGAAACTATTAGGAGATTAGACTGCAATTAAGATACCAGCAGAGCAGAGTCAGGGGAATGAAGCAGGACAAGAGTCCAGTTATTTGTACCTCACTGCTCCCTCCTGTCCTCAGTCCCCACAACACGGTTTTGATATTTCCTTGCAAAGAGTATGCATCTTTGAGATTACAAAAAACATTTGTAGATACACTTCATGATTGTGTAACACCAAGATGGAATATGTCCACCATGACAAAACAATATTTATGGTCACAACACTGGAATTTCATCATTTGTTGTCAAGAATGTAAACAAAGGTTTCAAAATTGACAAGATCAAGTTCATAGAGAGTGCCATGGATATAGGTGTGATGTTTCTGCTATAGCAGTAACTCTACAAGTATTTTATTCTAAATACAGTAATTAAAAATAAAAATTAAAAAAAATCTAAATATTTTTAAAATGCAATTTAAAAAATATGTGTTAAAAGCTAATATTAGAACACAGATTTTTTTCCTACTCCTTTACAATTCTATTTCCTCACTGCATTTCCTTTCCCTTTTAGTTATTGGATTAGTTTCTCTATTAGTCTTTCCTCAGCCTGAGTCTTTTGGTCGTTTTTCTGTTGGGAAAACAGCAAAGCAAATTAACCATGTGATGCAATGTAAGGAGTCCTCTGGTCTGTTAGCGAGAGACAGGTTGGCCACCTGAATTTTTCAATCTTGCTGTTTGCACAGAATTTTGTGAAACATTTTTCAGAAGTAAATGGTAAATGGCCTGTATTTGTATAGCGCTTTTCTAGTCCCTAAGGACCCCAAAGCGCTTTACACAACCTGTCATCCACCCATTCACACACACATTCACACACTGTGTTTGTGTTTGTGCTTGCACAATTACATTCACTCTTAAATGTTCAGCACTGATGTATGATAAAATATGAAGGTATACTGCAGTGAAATGGGCCTGATCAGATGACATGTTGAAGGTAACGTGCTAGCAGCTAGAACCAGCACCCAGCCCTGTTACATTTATAAACAGTGTTAGAGTCAGGCAGGGCTCCATTAGGGATGTGAAGTCTCCTACTGTCTCTGTCAGCAGCAATACCTTGGTACTCTGTGCTTTATAAACTGTGTTCATTTGCTACTAAGGGGCACTTGGGCTAGTAGTAACAGTTAATTAATTTATTTCCAGAAAATGAAAAATGTGTCTATCATAACCCATATGGAAAAGAAATAGTAAAAACATATATGATTTACTCGTGAAAGTGGCCACTTTCATGAGTAAATCATATATAAATCATATAAGGCTTACATGATTTACTCATGAAAGTGGCCACTTTCTCATTACTTTCATATATTTTTTTAGTATCCAAAACATACAAGTTTCATTATATAATTTTTCAAGGGATCTTATATGTGTTTTCACTCTTGTATGCTTTTCATACAAGTTTCATACAAGACAGATACAAACTTTATAAGATTTATATTTATCTTTTCCATATGGGAAATGGCTATTTTAACCACCAAATGACTTGGCCTGTGCACTTATGGATGCACTTTATCTGCATAATGTTGTATATTCTGCTGTTGCTTATGTTTTTGGATGGAGGGCCAGTAGATAGACCACTGCCTAGTAAAGTACATATCTCCCACTAATGTACATATGGAGAACTGCATATCACATGGCTAGAATTTGTAGAGAGACAAAAACACACATCTGCAAACAATTTTCAGGATACCATCTATGCAATGTGCTCATAACAAAAAAAAAACCTTGTTTGACAGGGTTGAGTTTGAGCCCAGAATCCTTTTAACCGGAAGACAACAGTCCACAGCCACTCATCTGCTTTCAATTTTTATTTGAATAAAACACACTAGATTAAGGAAACATACAGCTTATCTAGCGAGCTCCAGCCTCCATGCGACCATGGATGAATGGGCAGCTTATCCAGGAGCATGCATAATGGTCCATACTAGTGCTTCTCTTTAATTGAGATACATATAAATATATACATTCCTGGACATCCAGGTTAGGATATTCTTAGGAGCTTGAAAAAAGAAGGCAAGTTGACTTCTTTGAGTTTGTGAAGACGTTTAACTTCTCATCCAAGAGGCTTAGTTAGTTCTAAAAACAAAACGTGGAGAGTCCCAGGTTTGGGTCGCCATCACTGGGGATTTAAAGGTGAAACCACTATGAGACCTTGGCCCACCCTATCATGTGACCTACTGAGGTCACCTGAGGCGAGACCAGAGTGGGGACTAAATGTGCCTGGATCTCAGGACTGCACTGTAGAAAGCCAGTGGTGCAGTGGACACAGATGGCCTACTTTACTCTTTGATAGAGAATTATCTGTTTTCTCTTTCTTTCTTTGTGCGTATTAAACATTTAGGTGCAGTTCCAAATATATGCTTTCATCATATTTACACAAACAAACACATGAAGACATTCTGCAAACAGTATCATTAGTAAAATCATCAGCACCTGTTCAGACCCATCTTGATCAAGCAGTCAAAACATTATCATGACTAATATTCAAATTGTGGTGATCACAGAATTTAATGGTGACTTCTTTGGAAATGTTAACCTGATGCTCCCTTAGTGTTTCTACACTTTCCCTCAATGTCAATGTGCTGTTCTCACTGTAGGAAACACCCCGTTTACAAATCAGACTTATTATCTTCTTGTCAATCTGCTCGCAAGTGTGAAGACCCTTGTAAAGTTTTTTCAAATCCTTCATCAGACAAAAAGTTTTGCAGACCCTCAGTTCCAGGGGCAACATACAAGAACTCTTGTCCTTCTGCTCACCCAGCTGCACCACCCAGAACTTGGACAGCTCACTGGGGTTCTTTGCGTTGCTTGCCACCATGTTAAGAATCAGAGGGTAAAGGTCATGAGCTGCAGCTGGGATGGAGGATTCTGACATGCTGGGGTCAGGAGGACAGTGGCTGGGCTTTGAAGAGAGCGAGAAATGATTTTAATACAACACAGTAGTATATTTAGACATTTAGACATACTGCACCTATAAGTTCTATCACATCCTTATTTTGTTTCTTGACTTAAAGATGCAAGAGTCCAGGTAATCGTGTGATATTGAACACATATCAATAAATATGACAATGACTAAGAATGATGATTTCATATAGACTGTACCTGTGGACTGACAATAAGGACTTGGTTTGCAGACTTAGCTTCCTCAGCCAGCCAGCGCATCGGCCCCTTCTGTGCAATCTTTTCTTGCTGCCAAATGTCAATTGCAACCTTGCAGCCGCCATGCAACTGCAGGAACTCTGCAAGTGCAACAACAGCACGCTGGAATGCTGAATTTACAGCAGGGTACACCAAAAGCACATGAGGAGGCACCACAGGAATGTTCTGGTAGTCCAGTAATTGGCCAGCTTTAACAGTCCTATTTTTATCTGGGTAATAAGAAAACAATGGAAAGGAGAGTTAGTCAGCTTCAGCACCAGCCAGCAGTGTTGAACTTTATACTGTGTCTAGAAGGGGAATCCCCAGCTTTGACTACTTCTTGAATACAACTTTTAAATCTAGGATGGTGAAGCAGAGTTTCTGTGCTTTGGAAAGCATTTTAAGGTAAGATGTTTAAAGCATTTATTTCCAAGTGACTCCAAACATAGCTCAAAAGGCTTGCAGGTAAGGTCATCCTGTAGCAGGGAGCCTTTTTGCTAAATACAATTCAGCATTCAAGTAAATCACGTTGTGCACACACAAAGTAAACGTGCGTTTTGTTGAGCATATATTTTTCCTATTCATCATTAATAATTCAGGTGCATATTCCAAAAAAAACCCCCAAAATGTTTATATTTACACATTATGCAGAATGAACTCAGGATAATGAGGATGACCACTCCTCCGGTAAAGATGATGGCAAATCTGACGATTACTCTCGGAGCTGCAAAAGCGGGCATATACAGAGGAAACACATTTATTCAGATTTTATTGATTCAGTACAGGTGCTTTAGGAAATTGTGACTCGTACCTGGAGTAGTTAGCCCAGTAGTGACCTTAACTGGAGTAAATAATTAGAAAAGATAGATTAGTCATCACATGCATTGTAAATTGGTGTAGTAAGTGTTTAAAATCATACAGTGCACTTCATGCATGTGGTTTGATATATTCCCTTGCAGTACTGGGAGACTGGGATTTTCTATATGTACTTATCTTTGCAGACTCACTGAAATTATTAGCTGAACTATACTGAACAGTATTGCTCACCTGTAGTTACATAAGGAGAAGTTGGTGTAACCGTTGCTATAAAACAGAGAAAATGTTAATAGTTTTACCATTTATATCTCCTAAGTATATTGCGCCCGTCAAAAGTTTTGGCTGTAATAGGTTTTACAAAAATTTATTTTGAAAAAAAGAAAAAAGAAAAAAAAAAAAACACTTACTTTTTGGTGTTTTAGGAATATAAATACATTTCGTCAGATAAACTAAATTGCCATCCACCGGTGGAGGGAAAGGGAGATTTGCAACTTGTATTTCATTGTAGCCATAGGTGGGATTTACAGCATAATGAAACCATATCTAGGTTTCAGAACAAAAAGAAAAAAGGGGAAAAAACAATTAACAGCATCACAGACCTTTTTCCCTATGTAGGAAATAGGACCAAAAGATATGATCAGTACTACTAAGGTTAAGACTGATACCTTTTCTAATTGATCCAAGCTTGCACTGGCCAAAGATGGGTTGTAATTACAATGGTAGTCTTGTCTTTCAGTTCTGATGCGAGTGGCTGTCAAATATTTAGTACTAGCTGCAGAGAGAAAATAACAGACTGAAATAAATTAGTCTGCCTTTAGATATTAACCAGTGAGTGTCCATGCCAAGGATCCTGACACACTAAATACACACTGTATAAAATGCATGAAAGAAAAGGAAAAATCTTCAACATCTTTTGCTGGATATCATCTCAATGTCCTTAATGTTTCACCACCATCAGCAAATAAAACATGTGCAACAAAGACCTACTGTCTACTCTGCAGATGTATGATTGTTTAGTAAATGGCAACATTAAATCTGTCATAACATCAGCAGTCCCAAGTGCTATATAAAAAACACACAAAATGTGGTCTCCAACCATCAATGCTGATCGCCCAGCTTATGTTGAGCATGACTCTTTCGCCTACTGGCACCATCTTCAATTCCAAGCCTGCCACTAGAGATGGAACCAAGGTCTCGTGTCCTGGGGGAAAACCTGAAATGAGAAACAACAGCGGTGCTCACTGTCCCCGCAGACGGATTGTGTTTTCGGATATTTAAAGAGATGGTCAGTGTTGATTTGGCAGCTGAAATATATTTTGCAGCTTCTGTAACAGTTTTTGTTGCAAAAAAGATAAAAACAAACAGAGTATAATGAAATCTGAAGATCTCAAATAAGCATGGCTATTCCCATATTTGATAACTCACAAAATATGTAATGCATTTTTTTTATCTTAAATTCTTACTTCATATGCATTTGTTATTGTGATTTTCCTTTCATGTGTCTGTCAGTGATGAATTTTTTTTTTTTTTAAAGTGTAGAAAAGTAGTAAAAATATGACCACTAGTAGCTTTAGAGTCAATTGGAAAAAAGAAAGTTCACCCTCTTTAAATTATAACGTATTAACATATCAGCAAATATTAAAAATAATCTGCTGGCTGTTAATAGATCTTAAAATAATACAACCTCACATGAACAACACATGACATACTTATTTAACAAAAACATATCAAAAAGCAAAAGCAGTGTGTGAAAAACACCCTTACTGCTTCCAAAGGGATTAAAAGTGAAAAGCAGCAGCCAGTTTCTGCTAATCAAATCCACCTGATTTGCTAATGATCACAAAGTTTTGTGAGTTTGCTGGTCTGGGAAGTTCAGATGTGTGTTAATACAAAAGTTGTAATCTGCAATGTTCACAGAAACCGCAAACAGCCCTGGAGCTACATTTCAGATTCTACATGCCCCAACTTGCAGTTAATAAATACCCCAGCAGATTCATCAAACAAACCATGCAATACTCAGAGAAATTTGTTACAAATCTGAAGGCTAATACACCTCCAAGGAGACAAAGGACATTCTGATGACCATCAGTCTGGGATGAGATATAAGGCTGTTAACATATAATCAATCTAGAGTGAGGAATATTATTCACACGTGGAAAGACAGTTAACATCTTTTAGGAGTGGAAGTTTCATCAAGCCCCACAAACCTCAATGAAATGAAGCAATGCCTTCACAAAGAGCATAACAAAATTTCTCAACAATGATCCTCCACAGCGTGAGAGATTGATGAAGTCATAGTCTGCAGTCTACGAGTGCCAAAGTAATTAAGTCTTGAGGTGTGCTTTCACACACTCCATCTGCATCTTACCGTAGTTTTTGTTAACTAAATAATGACACTGTGTAATATCTCAAGCTACTGAACTTCTACAAGAGTACACATCCAGAATATTCTGGGTTTGCACAGCTGCCATCTGTCAAACGGTTCAGAAGAATAAAAACAAGAAGTAACAGACTCGGGAAGAGTTTATGTCCTGGAGCAGTGGCTTCCACCTCTCTACACACTTGACTGTAAACATGGCACAGAAATACTCAGATACAAATACAGTCTGGGCTGAGGGCATTTTAATTGTAAAATGATGTACAGTGCTGTTGTTTTTCGCCTCTGCTGGTGCAGCCAGGCTATTTTGTATCTTTACTTACTTATTTTTTATTAATTCTATTTATATATTGTTTTTAATCTTAAGAGACAGCCAAACCGAATTTCACTGTACTCTATATCTTGACAAAGATCTTTATATTCTACGTGTTGCTGTTCATCTGAGGGAGTATTTAACACATTTTAGAACCTGGCAAGAACCAGATTACTTTGGAACACAAAGGTGCTCATAGTCGACCTGAAATAGTTTAAACATAACATATTGGCAGATTATAGTTTCCATCTAGCGCTAATAAACATGAAATAGGCTTACCATGATATTCTTCACATTTCACCTCCTGAAAAGCAACAGCACAAATAAATGTAAGATCCCTTTGAAGTTTGAATTAAAATAAATAAATACTAAATAATAAAGGATTACTTAAAAAAATGTAGGTCACTTACAATGTTATGTGATGTCACCTGGGCGGCGACACAAAACAGAAAAAACAGCGTGACTCCCCACATAATAAAACACCAGTAAAAGTTACAGAAATAAACGATCATAAAGCCGAGTAACTGTTTAACTACCTACAGGAGCACTGTAGTGCTGACGCTCTGAATTCCGTTATTTCAATACGATAAGCCCCGCCCACCGCGCTGACCGTTTTACTTGTTGCCTGTTGAGAGGTAGGTCTGCTGCTTCAACGTCCTCTTTTCTCATTAAACTATTCCAGCACCGGATCAGGTCCAATTAAGTGTCGCATGTGTGAAGTTATACTGAGTATTTTCCGTGTCCTTGTGTGCTGTTTAAGGTCCAGACGACGACTGTGAGCTCTGACCACTCGTTAGCGGTAGACCTAAACAACCATAGAGATTATAAGCAGCCCCGCTACGACCATCGCCAGGTCTCTAAATCATTTAAATGTAACATTTCGACGCTATTTTTTTTTTAAATGAATTATATTAAAGCAGAAATGTATCAACTAATGTAACTAGATGTATGGACTTAGATGCTGGTAAGTTAGCGGTTGCGAAACTGAGTTTTCATCTCAAAGTTTCAATCAGAATGACTTAAAAGTAGAGTTTGGACATTAGCAAAGGCGTAGAGACTGCTAGACAGCGGTTACTTTGTTAGTCAATACTTGCTGACATTTGTGACTCTTGGTTTACTGATATGACTGCCGTGACCTAGATATCACTCTCTGCCTCGGTCCGATTGGGAAAACTGCACATTGTTTTCTCGAGAAACAACACGGAACAGTCCTCAGACCACACATTCACCAGAAACACACGGTGCAATTCCAGGTCTGTTGAACTAAATTCATGTGCGCTCAGCCACAAACAACAGTTGTGCTTTTCCTGTGAACAAAATTCGTTTTTTTATGACTTTTATCAGACTGAATAACAAAGTCAGGCAGCAGAAGGCCTTACTGCTGTAGAAACACAGGACTTCTGATGTGACAGAGAATTAGAGTTTAACTTTTAACATGCTGCACTTGATGCAAGTCAAGTTAACCTATGTACTGAGTGTCTAGTTGTCCCTAGTTATTAATTTAACTGCTGTCAGTTTCACAACTATCAGTTGGGCATTTCAAAGAAAAGGAGTGGCATAAGTCATATTAGATGAATAAGTATTTAGTCTTTTCAAGGCCAATAGAGAGAGACAGATATTTTATCCTTCGGCCTTTAGTTAACTTGTGCTGTGGATGAAAGAAACATGTTACCTGCTGAATAACAGAATAGTTATTTATTTATTTTTATCTTCAGTCCCTTGTAGTGGACATCGAGTCTTCCTTGCTGACAGAATGAAGTGATGTGATGTGGACATCATGCTCATTGCTATATCACCTTACAGCCTCTCTCTAATATAGAATCACAATATTTAAGAGAGTTGTGCAGAAATGCAGACACATACTACAAATTTCATTCTTTTCATCAGAGTTTCAGTTTTAGACATTTCCAAGCTCACCCCCTTCTGATTTGTTTTCAAATATGTGTTTGAATAAGGAAAACAGGATGTTGTGTTTGACCACACGGAGCCTAACTGGAGCCCAAAGGGCTGTGACTTGGAGACAGGGAAGATTTATAAGGGACTGCAGGTGCTTCTTTACCAGTGTGCCCGAATGCCGCTTTGTCCCCAAGACCAGAAAGATGGGTCCCCCCTCTTCCCCCAGCTCATCCTTCTCCAGCCATTACAGATGCTTCACTGTCTCATCTTCTCAGTGGAGCTCTGCATCGTCACCTACAGCCGATCAGAAAACACCATCTTACAGTTATGTCATTATTGGAGCGGGGTCCGCTGGTTGCGTCCTCGCTAACCGCCTCACAGAAGACGCCCAGGAGTCTGCGCTGCTGCTCGAGGCTGGCCCTAAGGACAGGTGGTTAGGCAGCTTGCGACTCTCATGGAAAATCCACATGCCAGCTGCCCTGATCTACAACCTCTGCGATGACAAGTACTTTGATTGATCTGTTTTGTTATTCGAGTCATTAAATGTTTTTGTTCAGATTTATAAAAACAGACATTTGCCTTACTGTATGACATTTAATATTACACGCTAAAGGGTTTCTAAATTAGCTCAGTGTGTAGCAAGCAGACCTTTGACCTTTAACCTACATCTCAGTTGTTTAAATGTGAACAATGAAATGGCATTACAATATTACATCGCTTTTACACGTGCAAAAACAGTACAGTATTGGCCTAACATTAATAGCCCAGCATTCTGATACCAGTAATAATAACATTGTATAAACTGTTATTAACTTATAATAGTCTGACTTGTTGCTATCTCATTTCATTTTTGCTCAGGTATAACTGGTTCTACCACACTTTACCTCAAGCCAACATGGACAATCGGGTAATGTACTGGCCGAGGGGCCGCGTCTGGGGAGGGTCCTCTTCACTCAATGCAATGGTGTACATCCGCGGGCACGCTGAAGATTATAACCGCTGGCAAAGAGAGGGCGCAGATGGCTGGGATTATGAGCATTGTCTGCCTTATTTTAGGAAAGCTCAGTGTCATGAGCTGGGAGAAAACAGGTAACTAATACAAATATATACTGGGCATTTTTACCACTGCTTTTCCAGTATCTTTTTATGTATGATCACAGCATTTTTCACTTGCGTGGCAGTGCTGTTTTCTCTGTCCCGCTCACCTAGGCTTTAAAATCTCAAATATGTAACAAGACAGTTTTTTCCTTGTGCATAAATGCACAGCACTGCATTGAATTCTTTTGCAGAACGCACCTACACCGAGCATCACGCATATCTAGACTGGCTGTCTCTAATTTCTAAGAATGTGAGAAACCAGGAAATACATCAGTCAAAAAAGGTCACAGCTCAAAAGCACTTTACAGTTTAAAACTATTATGTGCAAACAGAAATTTGAGGCACTGTGGGATATATTTGATACAATATAACGTGTCATTTCATAAATAGCAAACAATGAAATAAATGTCAGCGAACTCTGAATGAGATTGATGAGACTGCTTATGAGAAGAAATTCGTTGGAAACTGTTCAGTACAACCACAGTGACAAGGTGAAAACCACAGGAAATGTACCAAAAACAAACACCGGGAGACTACAAAGACTTTACCCAAGTATTTACAGGATGACTTTGTGGAGGAAGGACTTTGGCATGCTTAACTGAGAACCTTTGTTGTCTAGATCTGAATGATGACGATGGCTGTTAGAGTAAAACTGAAATGTTGAAATGACCTGTAAAGGAAGTAGTATAATCACTGTGTTTGATAATATGGTACAGAAACATAGAAGAACACTTAAATTTAAGTGTAGCAATTATGGAAAACCTTCTCAGTTATTGGATTGCATATCCAACAGTAAAGAAAAGAGAATTATTAATATTGTTTGCATGCCTACACTACATTACTTCCTATGAAAACAATTGAAACAGCTCTCTCTGTCTTTTTTTTTAAAATGTTATCTTTATGTTTTTGCTTTATATTGTAGATACCGAGGCGGCAGCGGACCTCTTCAGGTGTCCAGAGGGAAAACCAACCATCCCCTTCATAAGGCTTTTATTGAGGCGGGGCGACAGGCAGGATATCCATTCACTGATGACATGAATGGATACCAACAGGAAGGCGTGGGCTGGATGGACATGACCATTTATAAAGGTTCTAAATGCTAAATGCTACAGAATTGATAGATAATTAATAGGGTTAGTTACAGGTAAAGTGCCACAAACCTTTTCTGGTGAAATGTTTTCAAGTGGCAGAATTAGACGTCTGATCACAGTCTGATTTAGCTCCAAAGGTTAAAATATCAATACTACAGTCTAAATGTCAGGAGAGCAAATCAATATGCTTTCAGATGTGTGGCCTTTAAAAAAGGAAGGGCTTAATTTCTTGGATGAAAAATGTGTGTTTGTCGTTGACCACAATGTGTTTTTCAACCTCTGAGCACATGTCACTGTGTGTTCATAGAACTACTTAACCAACTCTAAAAAAATCTGAAACTTAGGCCCATTAAGAAAGTATTTACTGTCGTACGTCATATGGAATAATTCCTGAGGCCGCAGAAGAGAAACCATGTTACTGGTCAAATACGTTTCATCCATCCATCCATCCATCCATCTTCATCCGCTTATCCGAGGTCGGGTCGCGGGGGTAGCAGCCTAAGCAAAGAGGTCCAGACCTCCCTCTCCCCAGCCACCTCCTCCAGCTTGTCCGGGGGAATACCAAGGCGTTCCCAGGCCAGCCGAGAGATATAATCTCTCCAGCGTGTCCTGGGTCTGCCCCGGGGCCTCCTCCCGGTGGGACATGCCTGGAACACCTCGCCCAGGAGGCGCCCAGGGGGCATCCTTGCCAGATGCCCGAACCACCTCAGCTGGCTCCTTTCGATGTGGAGCAGCAGCTGCTCTACTCTAAGCCCCTCCCGGATGGCCGAACTTCTCACCCTATCTCTAAGGGAGAGGCCAGCCACCCTTCGGAGGAAGCTCATTTCCGCCGCTTGTATCCGCGATCTCGTTCTTTCGGTCACTACCCACAGCTCGTGGCCATAGGTGAGGGTAGGGACGTAGATCGACCGGTAAATTGAGAGCTTCGCTTTTACACTCAGCTCCCTCTTCACCACGACTGACCGGTGCAGCGTCCGCATTACTGCAGCCGCAGCCCCAATCCGTCTGTCGATCTCCAGCTCCCTTCTCCCATCACTCGCGAACAAGACCCCGAGATACTTGAACTCCTCCACTTGGGGCAGGAACTCATCCCCGACCCGGAGTGGGCACTCCACCCTTTTCCGGCTGAGAACCATGGCCTCAGATTTGGAGGTGCTGATCCTCATTCCCGCTGCGTTACACTCGGCTGCGAACCGCTCCAGTGCGAGCTGGAGGCCCTCACCCGATGAAGCCAACAGAACCACATCATCCGCAAAAATCAGAGATGAGATTCTGAGGCCACCAAAGCGAAAGCCCTCCGCCACTTGGCTGCGCCTAGAAATCCTGTCCATAAAAATTATGAACAGAACCGGAGACAAAGGGCAGCCCTGGCGGAGCCCATCACCCACCGGGAACGAGTCCGACTTATTGCCGGCAATGCGAACCAAGCTCTTGCAACGGTTGTATAGGGATTGAATGGCCCGTAGCAATGGGCCAGACACCCCATACTCGCGCAACACCTCCCACAGGACGCCCCGAGGGACACGGTCGAATGCCTTCTCCAGGTCCACAAAACACATGTAGACTGGTTGGGCAAACTCCCATGCACCCTCAAGTATCCTCGAGAGGACAAAGAGCTGGTCCAGTGTTCCGCGACCAGGACGAAAACCGCATTGTTCCTCCTGTATCCGAGGTTCGACTAGCGGACGAACCCTCCTCTCCAGCACCCTGGCATAGACTTTCCCGGGGAGGCTGAGGAGTGTGATCCCCCTGTAGTTGGAACACACCCTCCGGTCCCCCTTCTTGAAGATGGGGACCACCACCCCGGTCTGCCAGTCCACAGGTACTGCCCCTGATCTCCACGCAACATTGCAGAGACGTGTCAACCAAGACAGCCCTACAACGTCCAGAGCCTTCAGGAACTCGGGGCGGACCTCATCGACACCAGGGGCTCTGCCACCAAGGAGTTGTTTAACTGCCTCAGTGACCTCGCCCCCGGAAATTGGTGGGTCACACCCCTCATCCCCAGACTCTGCTTCCTCCCCGGAAGACGTGTCAGTGGGATTAAGGAGGTCCTCGAAGTATTCCTTCCACCGCCCGACAATTTTCTCAGTCGACGTCAACAGCGCTCCGCCAGCACTATACACAGTGCAGGTAGAGCACCGCTTTCCCCTCCTGAGACGCCTGACGGTTTGCCAGAATCTCTTCGAGGCAGTCCGAAAGTCTTTTTCCATGGCCTCTCCGAACTCCTCCCACACCCGAGTTTTTGCTTCAGCCACTGCCCGAGCCGCATTCCGCTTGGCCTGTCGATACCTGTCGGCTGCCTCCGGAGTCCCACAGGCTAACCAAGCCCGATAGGCCTCCTTCTTCAGCCTGGTGGCTCCCTTCACCTCTGGTGTCCACCATTTGGTTCGGGGATTACCACCACGGCAGGCACCAACCACCTTGCGGCCGCAGCTCAATGCAGCAGCTTCGGCAATGGAGACGCTGAACATGGTCCATTCGGACTCAATGTCCCCAGTCTCCCTCGGAATGCTGTTGAAGCTCTGCCGGAGGTGTGCGTTGAAGATCTCGCGGACTGGGGCCTCTGCTAGACGTTCCCAGCACACCCTCACTACGCGTTTAGGTGCACCAGGTCTGTCCAGCGTCCTCCCCCGCCACCTGATCCAACTCACCACCAGGTGGTGATCAGTTGACAGCTCAGCCCCTCTCTTCACCCGAGTGTCCAGAACATATGGTCGCAGGTCTGGTGATACGATTACAAAATCGATCATCGACCTACGGCCTAGAGCATCCTGGTGCCACGTGCACTTATGGACACTCTTATGTTCGAACAGGGTGTTCGTTATGGCCAAACTGTGATTAGCACAGAAGTCCAATAACAAAGCACCGCTCGGGTTCAGATCAGGGAGGCCGTTCCTCCCAATCACGCCCCTCCAGGTCTCGCTGTCGTTACCCACGTGAGCATTGAAGTCTCCCAGCAGGACAACAGAGTCTCCAGGTGGAGCACCTTCCAGCACCCCCCCCCAGGGACTCTAAGAAGGCTGGGTACTCCGAACTGCCACTCGGCGCATAAGCGCAGATGACAGTCAGGACCCGTTCCCCGACCCTAAGGCGCAGGGAACAAACCCTCTCGTCCACCGGGAAAAACCCCAACGTACCGGCAGCAAGCCGAGGGGATATAAGAATACCCACCCCAGCCCGCCGCCTCTCACCAGGGGCAACTCCAGACTGAGACAGAGTCCAGCCCCTCTCCAGGAGACTGGTTCCAGAGCCCAGACAATGCGTAGAGGTGAGCCCAACTATATCTAGCCGGTACCTCTCAACCTCACGCACCAACTCAGGCTCCTTCCCCACCAGAGAGGTGACATTCCATGTCCCTATTGCCAGTCTTGGCAGCCGGGGGTCGGTCCGCCAGGGCCTCCGCTCCTGGCCGCCACCCGGCTCACAATGCACCCGACCCCTATGGCGCCTCCTGCGGGTGGTGGGCCTGCGGGAGGATGGGCCCATGTCTCCTCTTCGGGCTGTGCCCGGCCGGGCCCCATGGACTAAGGCCCGGCCACCAGACGCTCGCCCTCGGGCACCCTCCCCGGGCCTGGCTCCAGGGCGGGGCCCCGGTAACCCTATCCCGGGCAGGGTAAACTGTTCCCTCGATATTCTTTTCATGGGGGTCTTCTGAATCGCTCTTTGTCTGGTCCCTCACCCAGGACCAGTTTGCCATGGGAGACCCTACCAGGGGGCAAAAGCCCCCAGACAACATAGCCCCTGGGATCCCTGGGACACACAAACCCCTCCACCACGATAAGGTAGCGATTCAAGTACTGTTTAATTCTTGATCTAATCTTTACATACTTTCACTGTCTAAATCTATCAAGGGAAGAGGTGGAGCACTGCCAGTGCTTACCTGAGACCAGCCCTGGGTCGACCCAATCTGAAGGCGGAGGTGCGATGTCTGACCACTAAAATCCTGTTTGATGGCAACCGTGCTGTGGGGGTGGAATACATTCAAAATGGACAAAAGAAAAAGGCAAGGAGGATAGATGTTAGAAGATTAACTAATGGATCATAAAATGAAATTAATTGAAACACTGAATTATGTTTTATATCCTGAATTTGGCCCTTTACAGCGATTTTTCTATTGTCTGTTCAGGTGTTTGCAGAAAAAGAAGTGATAGTCAGCGGAGGAGCCATCAATTCCCCTCAGCTTCTCATGCTATCTGGGATTGGAAATGCAGATGACTTGAAACAGCTCGGCATCCCTGTGATTCAACACTTACCAGGTGTGTTGCGTATGTGAAGAACGTCCTTGTAGCCTACTTCTAACTTAAAGAACTACAAAAATTAGAAAGTTTTCCAACTGATGCTTGTGTGACTTCAGACGATCATCTCTTCGGTGCTTACTGTCAGACCACTTTGCCTTCCTCCTCTCTCAGGTGTCGGTAATAACCTGCAGGATCACTTGGAGCTGTATGTCCAGCAGCAGTGTACTCAGCCCATCACCCTGTACAAAGCCCAGAAACCTTTCCACATGGTCAAGATAGGCCTCGAGTGGCTCACCATGTTTACTGGTAACCGAGTCACCTGCACATTTATAACGGGACAATCTCCCAAATGTTTTATAGAATTAGCGAGAGTTTCTGTCCTTGCATCACTTTTAGATGAAGATGTCTCCAAACTGCCATTTCACTCATCTAAAATGCTTGTTCATCAGAAAATATAATTGAAAAGAAACCAGAGTTAATATAAACCCTTTAACTTTCATTCAGGTTTCAGCTATATTAATGATTATACACAATTATTGTGCAGATGTTAAATATTAAACTATTTTCACTGGGTACACAGCGTGTAAGGAATGTATCAGCCTGCAGCACTGCCTCTTTCTAAACTACAGCTGGCATTGACACAGTATATAGAAGAATCTCTCACAGTTTTAACAATGGTGACTCATAGGAAATGTGACATGAGGTGTTTTATTGGTGATCCTGGTAAATTACATTTACAGTCTGGTTCCTGGTTGTTGGAGAAAGTCAGCTAAGATAGTCGAAAGAACTTTCACTACCAGAAAAAAAGCTCATCAATCACATCACCCCAGTGGCATTTCTTGTAAATAGACATGCCTGTCTAATAAAGAGTACAATCATTTCACTAACCACATCAATCTCCCACAAGGTTATGGAGCAACAGCCCACATGGAAAGCGGGGGATTTATTCGTAGTCGTCCCAAAGTAGCACACCCCGACATCCAATTTCACTTTCTGCCCTCACAAGTCATTGACCACGGACGAGTCACCCCCAAAATAGAGGCTTACCAGGTGAGTAAAGCTTGTTTTTGCAAAACCGTGACTTCTTAATGCTGGTGTAGTGGGCATGCTTATGTTTTTTGAAGCCTTCTATAAACATGTGTAGAAACAAGAAGTCAAGTAAACAGCCCAAATCATGAATTGCAGCACATAGAATATGCCCAGTCTTGCAGAGGAGTATTTACAGGCGTGCATATGTTCCATGGAAAAAAAAAAAACAGCCCCATGAGTTTTCCAGGAAATTCTATGCGGGGAACCTTTCACCCTTATTTATAGCCTCTTTTCCAGAGAAGTGCACCTGAAACGAAATCACTCGCTCTTTCTTTTTCTTTGTCTTCTACTTAAACGGTGCAAAAGGCGCAGCCGTTTATTTCTTTTTACTTTAATTAATAGTGTCATACATCTGTAAATTAGAATTGGAATTTCAGCTCATCTCAGGGTTTATGAACTCAGATGTGTTAGCTAAACCTGCTCCCTAGAAAAGGCCCACATCTCAAGTTACATCAGTTTTTTTCCTCATTTGAAAGATGACAGTGGCCTCAGTTTTTCCACATCAAAAATGAGCACTTATGATGGTGTTTTTACTAGCGATGTGCACGGCTACTAGTCTACTACTACTAGTACTAGTTACTAGTCGGTACCAGTCTTAAGTTGTTCACTCTGTTCAAATTTTAATTCATGCCCAATGCCGGTAAATTATTGTGTACTAAATGTTATGTAGCCATCTGGCACGAGATGGCGCTTCGTCATTGAGAAATGCCATAAATCTGTTAATCTACGCTTCATATTTTTGTTAACACTGATGAGTTTTCTCTGAAAGATGAGTTCTGCCTTAGTGACAGGGTGAGCAGTTCAGTCAATTGAGAGTGGTTCAGAGTAGAGCCACGACTCCTCCATATCGAAAATAGATGGCCAAGGCCGTCACCTCCTGGGTAAGGTGTTCCAACCATGCATGTCCTTCCGGGAGAAGGCCCTGGTGCACTCCAGGGCATCCTGGAGATATTACGTTTATAGGCTGGCCTGGGAAAGACTTGATGTTTCCCCCGGAGGAGGAGGTGGCGAGAGGGAGGTTTGGGCTTCCCTGCTGCTGTCCCGCTCACCCGACTTCAGATAAGCAGAAGAAAATGGGCGGATGATTTATTGTTTTTATTATTTTAAATTTTTAGAACTTTTACTTTAGTAGGTGTCATGAATTTTCAAAGAGCAACGTGCCAAACTTTACAGTCACAATTTATTCATTTTCCAGATGTTAACTTGTCGTATTTTAGTTATACATAAACATCTGTTATAGTTACATGTTTTCATATCATATATAACATCGGTTTAGTTTAGGTGTTTTTCTCCTTCACTGTCTGGAGTGTAACGTGTAGTGTTGATAATGCACAATGCGAGGTGCCACACAGCTTGATTCGCTATTTAAGAATGTCATAAATGATTTAGACGCCTCTCTTATTTGTTTTTGACATTTTCCACCAAACGTTTGTCAATTTAAACTTAATATTTGAGTGTTCCTTAGTTTTAGACTAGTTGGTTAGTCTACGTTTTTTCCACAGTTATTCGAGTAAGAAATAAGGAACATCCCTAGAATTTAGTGTTTTGAGGTTTTCTCTTGGACAAAATAACTTAAAAAGCTAAAAAGCCTTTATCATGTAAAAAGCTTGGGTTTACAAACTAGGATTAATGAAATTCAGCTGTGCTGTTTTAGTTAGCTCAGTTAGCAGTGACAGTTTTACTCATGCTGTTGCTGTAGGTTCATGTTGGACCAATGAGGAGCACCAGTACAGGCTGGCTGAAGCTGAAGAGCACCAACCCCCTGGACCACCCAATCATTCAGCCAAACTATCTCACCACAGGTCTGGATGTATTTGATATTTCCTTTAAATTTCCCCCTTAAAAAAAATCTATAAAATCTATTTTTGAACAATGACAGTATTTTGACATGTTTGTAGTTATTGTTGCAGTATTGAAGTCCCTCTGCATCAACTTTTACCTCAGCAGCTTGCAGACTTTTGAGTTACAACAAAGTTGCTCTGGCACGTTCTTATATAAGCTTTTCCTGGTTTTGATTCCCTCTCCTCCTCTCAGATATTGACGTGTGGGAGTTCAGGCAGTGTGTCAAACTCTCCAGAGAGATTTTCGCCCAGAAGGCCTTTGACCCCTTTCGTGGTCCTGAAGCCCTGCCTGGTCCTCAGGTCCAATCCGACGCAGACATTGATGCTTTTGTCCGCCAAAAGGCAGACACTGCCTACCATCCATCCTGCACATGCAAGATGGGCTCGCCCTCTGACCCGATGGCGGTGGTTGACTCAAACGCACGCGTTCTGGGCCTGGAGAAGCTTCGTGTGATCGACGCCTCGATCATGCCCAGCATTGTCAGTGGAAACCTGAATGCTCCAACCATCATGATGGCAGAGAAGACTGCTGATATTATCAGAGGTCGCCCTGCACTCGTTGAATCGGGGGTTCCTGTGTACCAGCCTCCAACACTTGACACACAGAGATAAAGAGAGAGGTGTACAGCTTATCTGTGAGTTAGAAAAATCCCTCAATAGAGTCAGTTATTAGGCAAAAATAGCAGTAAATCACAAGCTGTATGTTCGATTAGGAGCTTATCAATTTAACTCTGAGCTGATATTGTGAATTATTACCATGGGAACATTCCTGGCCTAACACACATATTTAGGACCATAAACACTTCACATCTGTCTCACGCTGCCATTGGGGTGGAACAGTACAGCAAAATCACTGTGGTTATGACAGGAAATGTGTCTAATATGTGGCTTCTCGCTTAGCAAACAATTTACCAGCCTGCCTCATCATGAATTTCAGTAAAAATGCTGTGAAATGTATGTCTTAAACATGAAGTAATTACCCAAGATTACAAACTAGTGTCCAGCATCACATTAAAAAATTGCAAAACAGCTTTAAAAAACTAAAGAAACTTGAATATTTCAAGGATATGAGCTTCTGATGAAAATCTGTTTCCACGGCACTGCTTTTCAGAAAACAATTGTCTTATCAGCCGTCATCTAATGTGGTTGAGAGCTGCAGTCAGCAGCTGGAGCAAACTGTAGACTGTAGAATAACTGGCCTCAGCAGCTCGCTCCTGTCTGCTCAGACCAGATCAGAGGTTGGCAGCCTTTCGCTGTGACAATCCTCTTCCTTCCTGAAAATTTGCAGGTTCAACAGATAAAATCTTTGTTTTGTTTTTTTAGTCCCCCCGCACTCATTTCACATTAACATGAAGGCAATAAAGTGATTCGCTTTCACTTTAGGTTTCCCACAATTTAGCCAGTTTTTATAGCAGTTTCTATAGCTACAGCTTTACCATCAACATCTGCAGAAAACATTTGGTTTTGTTACTCTGTTTGCGTGACAACAGAGCATTGAATAGGCAGGATGGAAGAAACAAACTTTTTTTTTTTTTTGTACATCTAAACAGACTTGTCACTAAACAGACTTGTTTAGTGACAACTGTGGGGAAGGATCATACATTGTTTACCAAAAAGACTTAAGTGAAGTGGTAATATAAACTGGACCAAACCCTGATTCAAGCTTGGAAAAGAAATTATTATAATCAGACTTGTAGCGATTACACTACCAATGCACGCGTCTCTAGATTTAACAGACAGTTAAAGGAACAGACCTCCTAAATGCTGTCAATGCATCTGTAAAACTCACCTCAGTTGATTTGTTTGATTTATGCTATGTGCCAAATTTGCATCCTCGAGCTACATAACTCACAGCTTTTGCACCGCTGTCAGCCTGAAAGCTGTTTAGTATAAACAGTAATTAATGCAAAATGTTTTAACACTATGTTTACGCGCACTAAGAACTTTGAAACTAAAAATCTTCAGTGTCACTTTTTATAAGCAGCTTTTTTCTGATTGTGTTGTGAATTTTTTAAAACTATGTTTTTAATGTAACTGTAATATCATTGTTGCCTATGAGATCACGATTACATTTGATTTGTATTAATTCATGTATATGTTGCACATGGCTACAGTGTGTTTGAGTTTGGTCCAGTTTGAACTGACACACACCGGTGCTGAGATTTTAGACTTTGAGCGAATAATCAGTGTGTATTAGCAGCTATAATGAAAGCACTAACATAAATTATAAGTATGTCTTATTAAGCTTTGCACTATATCATAAAGAATTTATGGTTTACATTATAATGCAGTATTGTCTAACATGATGTGAATGTTTAAATCATCTGTCATTATGAAGGGAAACTTACTGTGAACACCGTCAAAGGCTTTCTGTTGTTTTTCTGTGCTGACACTAAACAAAGCCTCCTGACCTTGTTCTTGTGCCTTTATTCAGTGTTCGTTACAAAAAATCAGCAGGTTCATTGTCATTCCAGGCAAAACTTCAAGTATGCAAAAAAGGGCTTCTCTTTTTATTGGTACAAAACTTATAAGGTACTAGTACTCATGCTACAAAGTAGAGATAGAGCTATTCTTGTTTGCTTTTTTTAAATTTTCATACAACTGGATAGAAAGCAGAGATCTTCAAGTTAATCGCGTACTTTTTACAAATGCTGTACAGATTTTATACATCATTGTCACTTTATAGACATCTGTAAAGCAGTGGAACAGTACAAAAAAATAAAGCTGCGTTGCACAACAAAGCTTTGCAGTCCTTGTCATTTTATCTCATATGATAAATCATTTGGGTAGTTGCACTAGTAATAATCTCCACGTGACTGTTGTTGTTTCAAGTTTCTCGCATGTGAGACACAGGGTAAATCTGAACTGTCTGGAGTCGTGCACTTTTGACAGATTATATTCCTAAGCAGGTGGCTTCCGGTCAAGAAGCTGTCGTAAGTGATTCAAAGCATAGCTGAATGCCTTGGGGAGTGGAGTTGGGTGGTTTTCAATAAAAAACAAAAGTCTCACATAGAAGCCAGCATGTTTACCTCAGACTTTTTATGGCTTCTTGGAAATCAGACCAGTGTTGAATCTGGTACTTCTCTTTAATCTTTGTAATGTTGGGTACAAACACTGTTTTTTACTAAAGATTTGGTGGTTCATCATTCATTACTATGGACTTTTGGACAACCAATGACGATCGCTGCCAATAAAGAAAAAAAAATCACACATAAATGTTTCCGATTACTACTTTTGTGCAAATGCAGCGTTACCAGAGTTTCCCTGACATGTTAACCAACAGGCCCGGAGAGTTACAGAGGTAATAAGATTTTTTTCAAAGTCTACATTAAAAACAATTTACTTGCAGTTAAAAAAATGCATATGTCTCATTTATCAGCTGTATTGGCCACTTAAACCTGTATGAGGCTCTTCTAGAGTGAAGAGGAAAGAGTGCATTTGCAGTCCATCTGAACGATAGTCCAGATAGCAGCTTGTATCCTGCTTATACATCTGTACATCTGTATATCTACATCATCAGAATGTCCAATAGCAAACACTGGCACCGGATTTAGACCCTTTAGTCAACTTTTAGTCACAATAGATAAATAAATAAACCTCGGTAATTTTGGTAACAAAAAACATTTGACGCATCTAAGTATGGACGAGTGTTCTCTATTCTGTCCAGACTATCTCTCCAACTCATAAATGAAATATGTAGTTGAGTGGAGAGAGTCTCTACACTCAGAGAACCAGGGTTACAATGTAACCAAGCATTCCCTTGTTTTGGTTTTATAGGAGCCCTTTGATTGTACAGAACAAATTGCCCTTACAGCAGTATTTAGAGTAAGAAAAAAAGAAAGATTGCCTATCCATCACTTGGTATGTTGTTTTTTGTTTAAATTAATCTGAAGGCTTTATAGTTGGCAGTGGGAGACAAACACCCATTAGTGGTGCAGAAACGCTTTACTACGATTTCCCCCAAGTTGTGCTCTTTGTCTTGACAAAAACAACTCCAACAGATAAAAGGCAACAGCAGTCATTTCATTACAATAGCAAATATACTGACATAGTATATTGTCAGGCAATCCAGTAAATAGTCGCCCATTATGTAGAGACCTGTATGGTCTTATTCATTCCATTGCAAAAACAACAAAGAGTTTTGCAGCAGTGGAGGAAATAAATGGTTTACTTGATGTGTCATCTGTGGCACAAAGAAACTCTGGTGGTCTTTGCTTTTATTTTTGTTTCACCTTCAAGAACTGCCAAAGATAACTTCATCCTGTCCGTGAGTAATTATTTTTAAAACATGAGTAGTCTGGGTCTCATTCACTATTGAGCCACATCACACAGAAACCTCAGAGATTATCTACTGTTGCTGATCTCAGAGTGATTCAGGGGGAATAGTGATTCATAGTAGTCCATCATTGCATATCTGAGTAAAGGGCTTAACAAAGAAAACTCAGTCTTCAAAGTTAAGGATCATCAAGGGCAGTGAGTGACACACAGCAGCGAGTGACACACAGCATCCTAATATTCCTTTATTTTTAGGGTGTGTAGCTTGATCAAACTCCTTGAATGTAGCACTGCTGTTAGTTTAAAGGGAGGACTTAAGAGAATGTGTCCGCGATTACATGAAGAAGGAGGATATGTTATTTTTCTTACTGATATGTGATTTCCTTTTCAAGTCAAAAACAGAGACATAGCCAAGCTTAGCCCTGAAATCCTGAACTGTGAACCCAGAGAAGTTTAAGTGATCAAGACTACTAAGAAAAAAAACTGTTTCTGTCAAGTTTTTTGTTTTAGTTTTTTTTACTCTAAATCGAGTCACGAAGGTAATAATGTAATGCGAACAACCAGTGTTTGCTAACATGACCAATAAAAGGTTTAAAATCACACATTATTTATATACATGGATCTGGCAACGAAATACAGGGAAGCTTGGAATGACTGGACAACCATACGCTGACCTGGCGCTGGTGGGGGTTTTTTTTTTCAGACATCTAAACTGGAACGTAAGTTAGTTGAATGCTTTGGATATTTTTCTAAAATTGTTTTAACAAAATCAGCTTCTTTGGGAAAAACAAAATCATGCACTGCAATCTAAAAATGATTGAAACGGTGGAACACTTTTTGTTTTTTTGGCTCTTTATATATCGAGTAAACAGTTTAGATTTATTTTAGAACAATGCAGCTGGGCCGACCCATTATCACCTTGAACTGAAGCTGATTCCTAAAATCTGTGTTAGAAAACCTACATTTGAGTTTTTCCTGCTGTAAGAAACCAGTGTAACAATAAAGAAAAACCCAATTTAGAGGTTTGAATTCTCACTAGATGGCAGACTGGTTGGCAGACAGATTTGATTCCCTCTGGTTTGCTAAATTTTCCAGAAACCCAACCATTTCTTCATCATTTCTTAAGAGAAAACAAGGCACTTTGCTCTCTTATCCATCTGTGTTTTACACATTTTCATTATTGCATGATGCACTTGAATAGAGGTGTCCCCTCACCGTAGAGCAGTAGTAAAAATTCAATTGAAAAAATCCTAAATATATCCCAGTGTGAGCTGCTGTTATAGTGAGGTGATGCACATCATCTCATCTGTTAGGTCCTCCTCACATTTCACAGCCACATATGGTTCCTCATCGCTGTAGTCACGGATGCTGTGGTCCCTAATATTTGCACTGGCATGCGAATCCGAGCCAACGCTCTCTTTCCTCCCTGTGTTGCCATTACCCATGGTCCCATTCAGCAGGTTACTGGCGGCACTCTCCATTTCATCAATGGTCATCTCGCAGGCGTCTGCAATCTCATGTTTAGTTGCTGACACAAATTTAGGGTCCCTGGCGTATTTCCCCAAACCTTCAGAAATCAGCACCTGTGGAGAGCAGTCAGGAGATAATTAAAGCTGAAACCATGAAGTGGAAAAAGTGATCTTCAGCAAGATCAAGAACCACACATTCTGGGTCTTACAGATAGTATTCATTTAGCTGCCAATAGATGACCTCTGCAACATCCTGTTGACTTGTAAAATGAATGCTTCACTGACAGAAGCATTGCTCATCACGCTTCCCAACTTGAGTTAGCTGCCTGGACATGCAGCCATACTTGTTTTTAATAAAGGTAATTATGAAAATGTTTTTTATTTTGACATAGTGGAAAAGTTGAGGTGTACATCACAAATGAGTCAGAACAAGAAGTTCAAGAATGAAAACTTCAAGAAAGAAAACTGCTCAAAAACATTTAGGGGACACTTTGAAAACATGTCCAACCCCAATGGGGAAAACATCATGCTGCATATCTATACTGATATAGACTGTGTAATCAGTCTATATCTTGATGCAAGTGAAAATGATGTGTACTGTTTTCCTAGAATATCACTACATTTACATAAGTAGACTGTGATCTGACAGGTCAAATGTAAAATAACATAACATCACTGTAAATGTAATAAAACACAATTTACTTGTTTGTTAAATATATTTTGTTGTACATATGCATATTTAGATCGTAAAAATACATCCAGAAATGTCTCCCATCATTCCTTGGGACATGTGCTGCTGTTTAGATGTTCTTGTTTTATTGTTTATGGTTACGTTACTTTAAACTGTTATCTTGAATGTTGTGTTTACGCCGTGGTGCAGCGTCACTGACAGCTGTTGTTTTGTAGAGAGAGTGCTGTACCATGAGTGACTTCTGTTGTGCTGTTGTTGAACCTTGAGGCATATTGTAGCACCGCAAGTGTTTTAATAAGGAGCTCCCCTTACCAGCTTGGGGTTCAATAACAAGCTCAATCTCTCTCTGTGAGCTTTTTTGTTAAGATTTCTCTGCATGCCACAATGTAAAACACTGCACGGACACGCTGTGCTAATTATATATTTTGAAAAAGAAATGTGGAGGTAGGAATTGCAATTAATAGAAAATAACATGATGCTAAGCATCGGCCAATGAATGTGAACTAACAACAAGGTAGCGGGTATGGCTGCGACCGTAGGAAAAAACCCTAATATGAAGGTATTTTACTGTGCATTTTACAGTGATGTTCTGTTCTTCTAGAATATCATTAAAGTTACGTAAATAGACTTTGACTTCACATTTTGAATGTAAATTAACGTTAAATCACTGTAATGTAATACAACATAATTGTCATGATTATTAAATGTATCTGTCTGTACATATGCATATTTAGATTGTTAAAATACATTCACAAATGTATCATGATTTCACAAATATCTGTCCGTTATTTGAAAGATTGAACTGTTGAATTCAAATGTAATGCTATGGAAAAGTATATAACATGATCCCTATAAGCTTGTGTTACATCACATAAGTATTATTATCGTTGCTAGTTAGGCCGTTCGTGGCTCAAGAGTTGGCAGTTCGCCTTGTGATCAGAATCAGAATCAGAAACTTTATTGTCATTGTCATGAGAACAACGAAATTAAGAATGGTCCCCGATCATTGCATCATCCCTAGCAATATCAAAATATAAATAAAACAATAAAATTCAATAAATAAAATAGATAGAATACTTAAAATACTAATAAGATATAACAGTAAAACATTCACATACATTCCCACACACATGCTTCAGACCGTGCATAGATTAACACAAGAGTGGCGTGATGGACATTTTTTTGTAGTATTCAGATGTGTTATTGCAGTTGGATAACAGCTGTGTTTGAGTCTATTAGTCCTTGCTCTGATTGCCCTGTACCGTCTGCCTGAGGGCAACAGTTCGAACAGGGAGTGGCCAGGATGTGAGGTGTCTTTTATGATGTTTTGGGCCTTTTTAAAACAGTGGGTGTTGTGTAGAACTTCCAGTGTGGGGAGAGGGCAGCCAGTGATCTTTTGGGCGGTGTTAATGATCCCTTGGAGTGCTTTCCTCTGAGCCCCTGTGCAGCTAGTGTACCAGATGCATATGCAGTAAGTTAGAACACTCTCAATGGTGGCTCTGTAGAAGGACACCAGCAGTCTCTGTGTGATGTTATTCCTCCTGAGAATTCTCAGGAAGTACAGTCTCTGTTGGGCCTTTTTCAGCAGCTCGGAGGTGTTCACACTCCAGGAAAGGTTCTCCTCTATATTGACTCCCAGGAAGCGGAAGCTTGCCACCCTTTCTACACAGTCCCCATTTATGAATAGTGGTTGGATCTCTGCCTTTTTCCTTCTGAAGTCTATTATGAGTTCTTTGGTTTTTGAAGTGTTGAGGAGGAGGTTATTGGCCTTACACCATGACGTCAGCTGCTCCACCTCGTCTCTGTACGTAGACTCGTCTCCCTCGGAAATGAGCCCCACCACTGTGGTGTCATCTGCAAATTTCACAAAGATGTTGCTGTGGTGGTGAGGAGTGCAGTCGTGTGTGTAGAGAGAGTAGAGCAGTGGACTGAGCACACAGCCCTGGGGTGAGCCAGTGCTGAGACTCAGGGCTGAGGATGTGTGATGGCCAACTCTGACTCTCTGTCTACGGCCCGAGAGGAAGCTATTGATCCACATGCAGGTGCTGTATGGAAGCCCCAGGTCTTGTAGCTTGGCCACCAGTTTGTGTGGAAGGATGGTGTTAAAAGCTGAGCAGTAATCCACGAAGAGCATCCGCACATAGCTACCATGCTCTTCCAGGTGAGTTAATGCAGCATGGAGTGCTGTGGCTACAGCGTCTTCCGTGGATCGGTTTGCTCTGTAGGCAAACTGGTGTGGATCCAGGCTGCGGGGCAGGGCTGCTGTGATGTGTCTGCGGACCAGCTTCTCAAAGCATTTCATTACCACTGGGGTGAGTGCCACCGGTCTGTAGTCATTCAGGCCGGTGATGTGGGGCTTCTTAGGCAAGGGGACTATGGTGGAGGACTTCAGGCAGAGTGGGACAGTCGCCTGTGCGAGGGATTTGTTGAAAATCCTGGTGAAGATCCCAGCCAGCTGTCCTGCACAATCCCTCAATATTCGACCTGGCACACCATCAGGACCCGCCGCCTTCCTCGGGTTAACAGCCTGCAGCATGCGCCTCACCTCGTGCTCTTCCAGGGTGAGGGTGGTGCTGCTATGGGTGGCGTGTTGCTGCTGTGGCTCCAATACCTCCGGTACCCTGGTCTCAAAGCGGGCAAAGAAGATATTCAGCTCCTCTGCCAGCTCCAGGTCACCGTCCGCAGCTCCGAGATTGATCTTATAGTTGGTTAGGTGCTGGATGCCTTGCCACACCTGCCGGCTGGTATTACTCTTCAAATGGTCCTCGATCCTCCTCCTATAGTCCCCCTTTGCCTCTCTGATGCCTCTCTTCAGGTTGGATCGGGCTGTGGTGTAGTAATCCCTGTTGCCAGACCTGAACGCAATGTTCCTCTCCTTCAGCAGCTGCCTGACCTCCCGGGTCATCCAGGGCTTTTGGTTGGGATAAGCCCGGATCCGTTTGACTGCTGTAACAGTGTCTATGCAGTGTTTTATATAGCAGAGGACACCGTCTGTGAACATTTCCAAGTCCTGATGTTCAAAGATATCCCAGTTAGTCCTGTCAAAACAGTCCTGCAGCTGCTGAGAGGCACCCTCTGGCCATATGGTAAAAGATTGCCGGTTCGCGCCCCGGCTCGGACACTCTCTGTCGTTGTGTCCGTGGTTAAGACTCTTCACCTACCGCCTACTAGTGATGGCCAAAGGGGCCGATGGTGCGATATGGCAGCCTCGCCTCTGTCAGTCTGTCCCAGGGCATGCAATCAATTATTACTTAAACCAACTGTTAACTGTATATTTCTGTACATTTACGTATTATGATTCATATTTCCACATTCAGTGACCTTGTTTATAGGTAATTTCATTGTTTGATCGCGTAAAAATGTTCCAAATTTAATGTCTAAAAGCACTTGGAAAAGGCAGAATCCCATGTCAAATTAGCGCAACAAACTCTATTTTCATTACTGAAAATAACCGTATTTTTATGGGACAGTTATTTTCTGTTATTTCACGGTCGTATTTTGGCGCCCCAGCTGCCGGAATATTACCGTTGTTTTAGGATGTTTTTTTTAACAGTGTACTACAGAGAACAAAATTCAAAGACACCCTGAAATTCAAAGTGAAAAAATGGTCCAATGGTCCAGTTTTATTGTAGTCACTTAAAATGGTACTCAGTAGTTTGTTTGGCCCCCATCTGCTTGTATGCATGCCTGAAAACATCCTATTGAGACGTGAATGGTGTCCTTTGGAATCTCCACCCAGATCTGATCCGGACATCACTGAGCTCCTGGAGAGTCTGAGATTCACGCTACCTGAATCAGACGGACCAAAACATGATGTCCCAAGTGTTATATTTGAATTAACTCAGGCGAGTGTAGAGTGCAGGAGCTGCAAACATACTCTCACCTCATGAAGCCGGATATTGTTTTGCGCCAGGAGAAGCCCAGTACCCACTGCACCAGTGTAGGGTCTGACAGTGGGTCCAAGGATGTTACAGAACGATGTTACAGGCAGCATATTATTCTCCACGGCTTCTCCAGACCCTTTCACATCCATCACATGTGCTCAGAGTTACCTCCTCTCATCCGTGAAAAGCACACGGTGCCACTGGTGGACCTGCCAATTCTGGTATTCTATGGCAAATGCCAAGCAGTGAGCACAGGGCCCACTAGAAGACATTGTGCTTTCAGGCCACCCTCATGAAGTCTATTAATGATTGTTTGGTCAGAGACATTCAAACCAGTGGCCTGCTGAAGGTCATTTTGTAGCTAAGGCAGTACTCATCCTGTACCTCCTTGCACAAAGGAGCAGATACCCGTTCTGATGATGGGTTAAGGACCTTCTACAGCCTTATCTCCTCCACGCTGTCGAGACTGCTCGAACACACAGTAATTCTTATGGCATTGGCACGTTTCAATGTGCCACCCTGGAGGAGCTGGACTACCTTTGTAACCTCTGTAGGGTCCAGGTATCACCTCATAATAACAGTAGTGACACTGAGCCTAGCTAAAGGCAAAAGTAAAAAGATGAGGAGGGAAAAATGTCAGTGGTCTTCACCTATAAAACACCAAAGCAGCTGAAACTGATGAAAAACCCCTTATGCTATTTAACTGACCAGATCAATATCCTGTATGTTGACTTGGCTTGATGCTACACTTTGATTAAAAAGTTTTACTTTCAACTTTTTCGAGCAGTGTATAAATGAAATATCACCAGATCTCTTATCCTACTTTGTGAGGGTCTATGGATTAAAAAAATGCACGGTAACAACAACAGAGCATTTGTTATGTACTCACAGCTTCCACCAGACTGTTGGCACTGCCTCTCTTTTGCAGGCAGTGCGAGCAGCACTCTGCGGGTAAATGCAGACGTGACGGAGAATGGCTTTGGCTGGGAGGGCCATCCTGACTATCTGTGTACCATGAACTCCTCTTCACTGCTCCAGGGATGCTGGCCACACTGCCAGGACTGCGCCAATCCACCTATACACACAAACATATTCATATATATATATATATATATATATATATATATATAGATATAGATATATATATATATATATATATATATATATATATATATATATATATATATATATATATATAGATATAGATATATAGATATAGATATATAGATAGATATAGATATATAGATAGATATAGATATATAGATAGATAGATATATACAGGGTGGGCCATTTATATGGATACACTGTAATAACATGGGAATGGTTGGCATTTCTCCTGCGGTGTTGCTATCAGTGTGTGAAGAGTGGGAGAAGAGGGTTGCATTGACAATCCAACACAATGGACAGCACATTGAACACATTTTATAAGTGGTCAGAAACGTGTAAATAACTCATGAAAGAATAAAGTTACGCTGAAACCGAGCACAGCATTGTTTTTCTTGTGACATTACCAATAAGTTTGATGTGTCACATGGCCCTCTTCCTATTGAAAAAACAAAAGTTGTATCCAAGACTTCTAAATGGCCACCATGGTCACCACCCATCTTGAGGAGTTTGCCCCCTCACATATACTAATGTGCCACAAACAGGACTTTAATATCACCAACCATTCCCATGTTATTATGGTGTATCCATATAATGGCCCAAACAGTAGTTTGGTGGGGGTGGGGGGGTGGGGGGGTTGCCAAGAACAACTCAATAATGAGACCTGTATAAGGGGCGTGTAACTGGGCGAGAAGTCACGGCTAACTGGGGAGGCAGGAGGTGTGGCCCACGAACGCATGGACCTTGTGGGAGAAAGACGGTGAATTTTGCTTGCGTCGAGACCGGCCACCGCCATCACCTGTGAGTGATTGAGAGCCGAGATAAAAAACAAAACGTAAAAAAACAACAGTCCTTAGAGGTGCCATTCCTTCATCATCACAATATTAATGCCCCAAAAAGGTGCAGGTACATGCTGCTGCATCAGGTGTAGTGGAAGAGCTGTGCATGATGGAGAAGGAGGAGCACCGTCTCCACTATTTCTTCTCCGAAGACACTCAAAGTTGAATGTTGGTCTGTTGGAGGCTGAGAGGACACAGAAAACAGTAGTGATTAATGCAATCATTCATCATAAATCCACAGACATTTATAGACAACTGCAATTATTGCAATGACATGTTGTTTTCTTTTATGCTTATCATCCCTGTTGGACAACATCTCCCACCCCGTGCAGCAGACTGTGACAGCACTGGGCAGCTCCTTCAGTGGGAGACTGCGGCACCCACGGTGTGGGACGGAGAGATTTCGCAGGTCTTTCCTCCCCACTGCTGTCAGACTGATCAAACACACACATCCACACATGTGCAATAACACTAAGTGCAATAATCTTTTCTGGCATTGTTGTATTTTTACTCAGTTGTATATAGTATTTGTATTCTATTTTTATCTTATTGTATATTTTATTCTATTTTATTCTACTGTATATAGTATTTTATTTTATTCTATTCTGTACAGTTGTGTACTGTATTTATTCTTATTGTATTCTAATTTTTGCTTCATAACTTGCACTGTCCACTTCCTGCTGTGACAAAACAAATTTCCCACGTGTGGGACTAATAAAGGTTATCTTATCTTATCAAACTGCTAAATGACCATTAATAGGTGCTTTCTATGCTCATCAGCGCAACAGATTCCAGTTAACTGTTCTGCTCTGCCTTCCTGACTGTGTGACGTATGAGCTGGTATTCTTATCTTAAGGAAAGAAGGCTATTTTCTAGGGTATGAAAATCTAATTAAACAAAAAAACAAACAAAAAACCTCAAGATTTGATAAACCAGTGCGCACCTGCATTGCTTTAAACAGAGCGTGAGAGCAGTGATATGCGTCAGTGCACTAGCAGAGAAGTACATCAAGTACATCTCTGGCTATCACAACGGTTATCAGCTAGCAGCTAAACAAATATTATCTGATGGAGAGTGTTTTTGTGCTTGAAGGCAGTAGTGAATATTTTTGTAGATTTTTATGCTTCTTCCCATGTGGAGTCCTTCAGTCAGTTAGCCAAGTTTATTAGTCCTTTAAAAAAATAACACAGTTCTTATCTGTGCTAACATATAACATAAAACTGTTAACACAATAAACTTTCATAAGTTTAACACAATGTGCCACTGGAACTACAAAAAAAAAAAGTGAATTATTATTAATGATTCCGTGCCAGTTCACCAATATTAGCGAGTAATATTAGCTATTTGTAAGTATATATGTTTCGGCCTATATAACAGCCGATAAGGGAACATTAAAAAAAGAAAAAATAAAGAAAAAAAACATGAAAAACATCCTTCAATCATGTTAAGAGAGTTGATGTTGCATTTTTTGTCCAACAGAGGACACATCTAGCGACACATCTGTATGGAACACAAAACACAACAACGTGCTAATCTGAGCAGAGTCGTGCAGAACATAAGTGAATAATCTACAGGGAGTTGTAAATGAAATTTATTTTTAAATAAAAATCCTTTTCTTTAATAAGGAGTGATAAGTCACCAAAAATAATAAATGTTATTCAAATCTGTTCATGTTTTTTGTGCCCTAAAGAAAATCATTTTTAGCCTCTATATATTCAAATTTTACTCACCAAATATTTTTTTTTTAATCTATTTTTAAAATCCTACATCAGTCAGACTCTTATTCTGTTATCCATTAATTTACAACAGTTCTCATCAATTCATGTTATATTGGATGAGTAAAAAAAAAAGTTCTTTTCTTTCAACAACAAGGTAATTTCTCTATGAACCTAGCTAGATGACACTCTAGCCGTTTAACAATAATTTACATACAGTAGTGTACCATGCAATGACAGTACTGATTCAAAATGAATGGTACAAATGAGTAAGTTCTGCATAGGTCACAGATGTGAGATCAATTTGCCTGAATCAGCTAATAAACATCTGACTTGAGAAATTTCTTGCAAACAACAAGTAAAATGATCCTTTATTAAATTTCACAGGTGTAGTGACAAAAACAAAAAAGTATCAGTTCACCTTGAGGTGAGGGTAAAAACCATTTCCTGGGTGACGCCCTGCTGTCCTGGTAGATTGGCTGTTGATCATCGTCACAGTAACTTTCAGACTGGCAGTCACCCCTGGAAACGAGGTCAAAATCTCCCTCTGCATCATCATGGCATTCATTGTTGGACAACCTTTGACACAAAAAGATAAAGACTTTGAAAATTAACTTTATCTGTAACTATGATGTCACGGGACGCAAACAGTGGAAAGAAAGTTACACAGAAAAGTAATAGACTGGTGACATTAACCACCAGCATAAACCACAAGTGCTCAATCTAGATATAAAACAGCTGAACTCAGAGGAAAGAAAATACTTCCGTGAAGTCATCGGTACACAGTAGTAAAACCACGGCTGCATTTACGTAGCTGGTGTGTCAATTTTATCTCACGCTTTCCTCAGATTAGATTAAACCGACTTTTCTTTTCCAGAATTACCTTTCCTTTGTGAGCATGATGTCATCTTCATGAAATTCCTCCCCACTGAAGTACTCGCCTGAGCCTCTCTCTTCATCGCTGTCCCCATTGCCCCTCTCCTCTCGACGAATGGTGGGATAAAGTGCTCCGCTGCTCTCTGACCTGGCATCCAAACAGCAAAGACACAGTAAATCATACTGATGTCGCTGGATTGGATTAACCATTATCATCTGTTTTCTTCAGATTATTGCATCCGCATTCTAAAAAAGTTGGGATGCTGTATAGAATATAGGTAAAAGCTGAATTTGGTGATTTGCAAACATAAAAACTTGACTCCTTTTTAAAATTAAATAGAACACAGAAAACACATCGAATGTGTTACAATATTTACTTTCAATTCAAAAACAAAAAGGTCATTTTGAATTTGATGACAGCACAGAAAAAGCACAGAAAAATTTGGATAGGGCCATTTTCACCACTGTGTAGCATCCCTTCCACTTTAATTAGCAGTCCACAAACATCTGAGAACTGAAAAGTCCAATTACTTGACTCTTAGGAGAAGTTTTTCTGTATCAGAAAAACAGGTGTTCTGGATAGGAGCTTATGCTGCTCTAAAACTGTAGTACCTCTCAGCAATAATAGTGCATTTGCAAGGTGCCAATTCCACAGGTGCTAATGCCACCCACAGAGCTGTAGAGCTTGAGCACTGATAACAACAAGTTGTCCACACCATCTTTAGTCCAGTGTTCAAGTTTTCCAGAAAGAATTTCACAGTTCAGTTTGTCTGACTTCCATTTTCACTGAGTTTTGGCCCAGAGATGACAGCATGTTTAGATCATGTTCATATATGGCTTCTTCTTTGTATGGTAGAGCTTTTGTTAAGTCAGATTGTTGAATGTTGTCATTATTTTTCTTAAATTTGTAAAGGCTCAGTTCAAACTATAGGATCAAGGACATTCCTTTGTCTGACCCCCTCTCGAGCCTCTCGAAGTTCTGGGAGGAGGCTGGTTCTGACCAAGCCTTTCCTCGTTAGCGAGTAAAAGACCGGTTGAAGATGTTCTGTCTTGGTTTTGTTCTTCATGAGGAATAAGTCTCTAAACTAGCGGGGCCTGTGGAAACACAGACTCTACAGCTTTAATCTGCATTTATGGATGGCACTAAAGACAATGTTGTTTTTAATGCAGTATTGGCTGAGGGCCTGAAGATTAACAGCCTGCAGTACCGATTTTTACTCTTGTTCCACTCCAGATTCTTTCAATCTTTTGATGATCTTATTTAGATGAAGATCTATTTAAAATCTTCACAAATTTGAGGAAGAATATTCTGAAATTGTTACACATCTTATGCTGCAACTGACAGTGACATATACTTACAGTTTATTTGCATATTTCCCATCTTTACCTCTGAGAAATGTTGCCTCTCTATGATCCTCTTTTTAATACCACTAACTTTTCCAGTCTTTTGTTCCCCCTGTCCTAACTTTTTTAGACGTGTTGCTGCCATCAACTTTAAAACAAGCTAATATTTTTTTACAAAATAGTCAAATGTCTAAGTTTAAACACTAGATATATTTAATATGCTCTGCTGTGAATAAAAGATTTATATATGAATTTGCAAATCATTGCAAAAATGTCAAAACTCTTTGAAAGTGGGTTTGTACAAATAGTAATAATCCTTATTGTCATAGAGTTGCTTTCCCATAGACTGCTAATTCAACCAGTCACCACATATATACTGTATAAACTGGCCCATTTATCATTTTTTGGATTAAAAGGTCAGAAGCTTTCACATGTTTTGTGACAATCGTACACAAAACCAATATGCTTTGAAGCTCTGTGAGCATTAACATCATGTACATACCTAATATAGGCCTCATAGTAGCGTGTCCTGCTCCAGGGACAGGAAGAGGAGATGGATCAGGCAGATAGAAGGGATTTGTTGGAACCGGAAACCAGGACGGAGAGGGGAGGGGGGGTTCATGCAATGACAAATGAAAAGAGGATACAAGCTGAAATGCTTAAATGGTCTTGTCGGTTTTTCGCTCCTGCTAGAAAACAAGATCTATAAATAATCCACAAATTACAGATAAGAAATGAGGTCACACGATGCCACGGTTTTTCCAAGAATGAACACCACCGAACATTCAAACTGTGGATTCCTAGGAACTGCAACAAACCCAGGTGCAATATGTCAGACCCGACAGCCTCAGCGTGTTTTTTTTAAAGTTCATGACAGCACAATTAGAAGAAGACAGAAGAAAGTTGGCTTGTTTAGAAAGGCTGCCAGAGGAAACCCTTTTCTCTCTCAAAAAAAGATGGCAGCATGGTTTAGGTTTGCAAAATTTCCTCTGGAAAAATGCAAGACTTCTGCAACAATGCCCTTTGGACATGTGAGACCAAAATAGAGAAGTTTGGCTACAGTATAATGCACAAACACCTCATACCAGTACGTTAGTGGAAGGATGATGATATGTGCTTGTTCTGCAGCCACAGGACCAAGACACTTCACAGTCATTCAGTTGACCATGAACTCCTCTGTATACCAAAGTAAGTAGTAGTAGTAGTCAAATGTGAGGCCGTCTTTCTGACAGCTAATGCTTAACCCGAATTGGGACGTGCAACAGGACAACGATCCCAGGCACAGCAGGAAATCTACAGAGTTTGCAGAGCCCAGCCCTCAAGACAATTTAAATGGGACCTTTGGAAAGCGGCGCATAAATGAATACCTGCAAACGTCAATGATCTGAAATAATGTAGTAAAGAAGAGTTGGTCAAAATTCCTCCACAATGATGTGAGCGATAAAGACATAAAGAAAACAACTGTTCAAGTTAGCACAGTTAAAGGTGGTTCTACAAGCCACTGAATAAAGGGGTGCACTTAGTTTTTCATAGGACTCAATGTAACCGAGAATATGTGTAGAACATGCAGATGAATGAATCTATAAAAGCGATCATTTGTTAAATACATACTGATAAAACACTACAAAACTGAGATCTTTCTAATGCAGTGAACTATAATGTAATGATATACATTACTCTGTTCCCTCTGCTCGTCTGATCACAATGGGAGGGAGGGCCTTTAGCTGCTCTGCCCCTCGACTTTGGAATTCCCTACCCCCGGACCTCAGAAATATTAGTTCATTCTCTCTTTTTAAGTCCACCCTCAAAACTCATCTGTTTAAAATTGCCTATTCTTAAATTTCTGTATGTTTTAACTTTTATCTTCTATTTTTATCATTGTGTATATTTCCAGTTTTTATCTGTTGTACAGTGTCCTTGGGTGCTTTGAAAGGCGCTATTTAAATAAAATGTATTATTATTATTATTATTATTATTATTATTATTATTATATCATACAGTGCACTGCCAGACCAAACTTCTGAAATGTCAGGGGAAAAAGTCATTAACATAGTTTGTTAGTGTAAGTGTAAACAGTTGTACTGGCAGATTTATTTATTCATGTATTAAATACAAATATTTTAACCATATCGCTTTTTTACTTAGTTGTATGTACGTGCACTACAAATGGGCCTTATGCTCTATCACACATATATGCGCACACAGTGAGGCCATTGTAAGTTCATGGGAGATGTTAAATAGATAGTGAAACTCCTTCTGCTTATCAGGAATGTAAATCTTAAGCTGACAGAAAATAGGGTCATGATTCTCTCTGTAAGTGACAAGGCTTTATGGATGTGCCTGAGGGTATAGCCCTCATCCCCCATGAGATGGGCCAGCATGTAAGAGTTGTGGAAGGTCTTTGTCTGTGTGTGTATATATAAGATGTGAGGGCGGCAGAGATGATCCTTGGCTGGGATGTTTCTCTCCACATTGCAGTGTGTTTATTAAACCCACTTCAAAACGGGTGCTTTATTCTACACAAAGAAAAGGACCATGCAACAAATGTGCATAGCTACTGTGGATTTTAACACTGCACTTATGTGTCCTTCAACCAACCTTGTGGAGTGCGACTTCCAAGGCTTGCCTTGCAGTCCTTTGCTGTAAGTAGTTGTTGATGATGCGTTTCTGGTGGAGGATGGGCGACTCCGTATTAAACACTTCTGCTGCCTTGCAATGGTCATGGAGAGAAGTGAGGGCACATTGGCATTGTTGAGGTTGGCATTGGAAGGTATTGGCGACTGAACACAAGTGGAATTACAGTGAGGGTAATGAGTGGTGTGATGAAGTTGATTGCACAGGATTGGTGAAGAGTTCAGTTCTGTCTCTCCTTCTCTATCGTTACTGCTGGCTCTCCTGACGATTTGCGGGGGCTCGGTCGAGGCAGCGCTGGAGAAGGGCAGGATCTGTAGTGGCCGCTGTGTGACGGTGGTGGGGTGAGAAGAGCCTTGCTGATCCCCACCTATGTGGTTGACATGGTTCCCAAAAAGGCTGCCATTACGCTGCACGGAGACACCAGAAATGAAGACTAAATATGACTGCTTAATAAATGAAACTAAACTCAGAACATACTCTTTTCTACCAGAGAGAACCAGTGACAGTTTAACAAAATATCCATTCTCAGATTTCCTGGAAAATTCTATGCAATGAAGTGAGTGATTTATTGAGATGTGTTGGAAGCATATCAGTCACAGAGTTAAGTGGCATTAAGAACAAAAACAACAAAGGACATTCGTAGGAATCGCATTAACATACTCCTGTGCACATCAGGGGAATTTCTCTGGAAATCTTACTCTGTAGATTTCCTCCTCTTCCTCTGCATTTTCATCTACTAGTCCTTCCTCCTGGAGGTCACACGATATGGCACGACGGATTTCTGGTCCAATGTCATGCAGTGTACGCAAGCCAGCCTGCAAAAAGGACGTGTGTCAAAGCAAACCTCATTAGTATTGTTGTTAACAAACATTTCGATGTTCTCATGCATGAAAAGAAATCTTCCCGAACAAATGAACAAAACATCTGTTTAAAGATTGTCATCAATCTTTTAGAGTTTTTTCAGATTTGACTGATGTTTGCAAAAGACGGGAAGAAAGGCAAGAGCCACTGCACCCACATCATAATAGACATGCTTTCTCTTCTTTTGTTAACAGACTGTGTGCAAACAGGGTTTGGTTTTTCCAGATTTCCCACATGATTCCCCCACTCCTGATTATGATATGTTGCCAAAGGTCTCATTGGAAAGTTCCACAGAACACCTGACTCAGTGACTTGTAGTAGGTAGTGATTATTGTTTATTCATGTGCCCGTAATGTGATGAGCACAAAGAAAGGCTTTTATTGCAAAAATGAGTCAAAACTGACTGTTTGATAGTGCTCACCTTAATTAATTTGGATGAACTGCTCACTTAGACTCCATAAATTACTCACTGTGCACTGAATTGACTGACTGAAACGTTGCACTTTCCTCACCTGTAGAGCCAAGGTGGTATTCAGCCTCTCCCATGAGCGCCTTCCCACAAGACCTTGCTCCTTGCGCCTCTTGAACTTTCTGAAGTAGTCCTGTATCAGGAAGGTGGCATAGAACTTCCCCACTGTTACCTCGTCATCTGAGTGAGCAGACACACCAAAGCCTCCCAGGTCAACACCAAAACACCTCAACACCGAAAATCAGCTCATATCCATGCACTCAAGATTCAAAATACTCAGCCAGTTACTCCTACTGCTGCTATGTCACCAGCTCAGAGAACATTTAATGTGTCCTCACAACTAAAAAAAAATCACAATCATGAAGCACCACTACTGCAGCATGTTGGGAAAAGAGACAACATCTTGGAAATGAAACCAAATATTTTAGCTTTATTCCAAATGCCAAAAGAGTACTGACCGATAATCCCAAAATGCCATAAATCCTCAATGCTTAACCAGGACACTGACCTTTCTGCCTAAGAAGCTCATTTTTTGAGCACATGAAAAATATGTCTTTTCTCAGGCCTATTACTAAGTACTGTCAGATTCACAGTAAACAAAGAAATAAAGATATAAACTCAGAACTGTTAATAATAGCCGAGTATCTGACTGTCTACCTCTGCAAAAGACGTTTGCTCTCAGAAAATCATGTACAGTACAGCAAGATTAATCTTGATGACTGATAACATTTAAGCCTGCAGCTTGCATCTTGCTTCATTTCTAAAATGCACGAAATTATGAAAGACTCTTGCAACATACAAAAAACCACAAATACACAAAAACCTCGCTCAAAAAAGTGAAGCACAATCTTCAAAAATGAAGTTTATATAACAGATTTCTAAAAAATAATAATAAGGACGCAGACGCATGTTTATTATCAATTCAAATAAATCGAAGCATTTATGCCTGCACATATTGTACAGTGACTGCAGACTTAACTAAAATTTAAGCATCTATGATTTCAGAGACAGACAAGCAGAAGTGTTTTATGTGTTAGACCAATGATATGATCTGTAGCAAGAAGCGCATGCAAGAAAACAGCAGAGTAAAAGGTTTATAGAAGCAAGGGTAAGCTCTACAGATCTTCTATCAAGACACAAAACATAAACTTAGTTTAGCCAGAAGGGAAGCGATGACAGTGCACACTATCTGCCATGCAGGGAGGCTTATTGGGCTTGGCTCTAATTCTCTCAGATAAGTCACTGCTGAAGCAGAACGGGGAGAGATGCTGGACAATAACAAAAAAAGCCAGCTGAATCACTGTGTGCAAGAAACAAGTGGTTTTCTCTCGGTTTGTCACCACCTCTCCATAACCCATTTTAACTGGAGGGGAACTGAGTAAACGTGACAAATGTTGTGGCCAATATTCCCTCCAGGGGTCCAAAGAGAGCGGTGACCTTTATGTGGTTATGATCCATCTTTAGGTATCAGACTCGTTTCTCTACACACACAACACAGCCAGAGTTAAGCTGCACAGGGCTCTGTTCAGAAAGGACCAAAGATATAGAGCCAAAAAAGGTATTTTAAAAATGCTCATCTGTATTTTAAAATCAGAAACTGATGATCTGAGTAAGTCTGGTCATGTCTGTGTGACAGACTGGTGACCCTGCCTCTACCTGGGATAGCTGGGATAGGCTTCAGGCTCCCCACGAGCCTGATTGGATAAGCAGAAAAGAATGACTGGATCATTCGAAATTGCTAATTTCTTGTAGTTTAGTAAATACATAGCCTCACCAATTTCATTTTCAAAAACATGTAACTCCTCGACAGGAAGGATGAAATCTTACTTAACAATTAAGTAAGATTTTTTCCCCCAGAAAAATCGCATTTGGGGATTTTTACGATTCGCGTTTTTAAGGAACTCCTTGCCTTAATTCAAGTATTAGTTTGCTGAAAACGAATGAACTGATTTTACACGTGTGAGCAACATCTCAAAACCAATAATCCCTGACTCGTTTTGTTTTTCTTAAGAACAAAAGCATCCTGGTGTAAAGGGATCATAACTATGTCCACATGTGGATTCCCTTTCTGGACAGAGCCCGATGAAGTAAGTGAGGTATCAGTAGCTTCATGCCACCAGACTAAAACAGAACTGCTCCAAAGAGCTCAGGACGGCAGAAAGAGAAGAAAGGAAGGCCAGTGACTGAAAACAAAGGAAGCTGTAGAACAGAGAGGCTTGGCGAAAAAGAAAAGAGAGCGGTTAGCGAGCTAATGCACACAAAGACATGCAGTACAAGCATAGAAAAGATGGAGCTGCTACGCTAGCACAACAATGTGAAAGCCTCTCACTTAGATTATAAAACTGACTCTCCAACAAACTGACTACTTTATGAGAAGATGCTGTTTGAGTTATCGTTAAACATATGAAACACATCATTGTGGGTAACAGTGACACTTTTCAACTGAAAGGAATAAGGTGAGTTTCTGTGAAATACATAAGCTTAACTTCACAACAAATTAAAAGTTTTGTTGTAGTAAAACAGCTGGTCTTGCAGTTTCAGAAAGGCAAAAACAGGATGATAAAGGCTTCCTGTGGGTTCTTCTTCACCTCCTGTTTTCTGTTTCATAAAGCTTATTCTTATCTGTACTTCACCTTGTCCTTTACACCTACTGATCTACATCACAAGGCGAGGAACCCGTCTTGATTCTTTTGTTGACTTTAAAATTATTTTGGCTTCAGACGTACTTAGCATGCTTAGGCTTCCACTATTATTGTTTGGAAATATAAAAAAAAGATATATATACATATAAGAATCCATCTGTAAAATTATTTTTATCATGTGAGCAAGAGAATGGAACAGACACATGAGAGAGACTGTCACTTGACGAAAGCAACGAAAGCAGTTTTGTCCCTGTGCACTTGTGTACAACGACCACTGACCGCCTGCAGGAGGCACCACTTGGTCCAGTAGCTTCATACTGGTCCTCTTCCAGATCTTCTTGATCACAGCTCTAAGCTCCTCATTGGCTTGCTCCAGGTTCCCTTTGAAAAGTGCAACCAAGGTTAAAATTAAGTAAGAGTACGAAGTCTGCTTTTCACACACAGTCACAACATACGTCAAAACATTTCTTACCATCATGAGTTGTAATTAATGATTATGCTTTACTTTGGTGCTAAGTTACCTTTTTTTAATTAAAGGGCCATGTTGGTTATGCAGTGGACTGCAGGAGGAACTACTACTTAAATATGATCTATAGCGCCCTCTTGTGTTAATTCTGGAAGGAACAACTGAGTTTGGGTGACAAAAATAAAAGTGGTTCAACTCAGAGTGACATACTTTTCAACTGCTCAGTTAAATAGTATGTTCCTGTGTGAAGCTTTAAGTGCGCACTTACTTTATTCATTAAATATTCAACTGAAATGTGTTTTTTCCTTATTTAATGCTGATTTCAATGTAAGACTTGATTCCCAGTGCATTTAAATCTGTCTCCTATTAACTTCACTGTGCTGCAATGGTTTCTCTGGGCTGTAATCTTAAGCTGCTGCACATACAACAGGTCACTGATCCCATTAGCCTCACCTCTTAGTCCTCCTACTTAAAAAGTCAAAATGTCATAACGCTTAAAAGGCAATCAACTGCATACTACACAACATGGCAGACAGCTCTAAAATGCTAAACCAATCTATAAGAAAGCAAACAATAATTCTGCAGATCCAAAAGCGGCTAAAGGTGCACACTCACCTTCAGTCTTAATCTTGAGAGCAGTGCGGACCAAAGCAAACAGGGTGGCATTAAACATTACAGTTCCATCACTGTTCAGGGGCATGTTCATTGCCACCAGACGCTGTAAAAGAATCCAAAACACAGATTAACACTGAGGCGCCTAATGTTAAATTAGTAATGTGAAAACTGCAAGTTTAATGAGTGAAATGTACAAAAGCTGCAACGTATTTTAGGTGATACAGTAAAAGAGTGGCAGTGTAGTGCATTATCTTCATTGCTATTGTATGGAAAGTTGTGGAAACCCACCTTACAGGCCACTCTGTGAGGGCAAAGTTTCCCAAAGCCCAGCGGGGGTTGGATCCTCCTCAGTAGAGTAACTACATCGAGATGCTTTATCCTGCCCCTGACAGCACATTCAGATTAAATGCATCACACCAAGCAAGCAGTCTCCACTACAGGCACAGGTCCTAATAAGTATGTACACTTTAGAGAATTTACAATTATAAAAAATTACTATCATATTTAATGGAGTCGTTTTTAACACTAGTATAGTGTACCATTTAAGAGATAAATAACAAGAGAAAATGCTTCAGACTACTCTTCACAACTGGTTCCAAGTACTAACTTTGCTTCTGGGTCGTATTCTGACCAGATCCTTTTAAACTCGTCCAAGTGGTGCGGCCCGAGAATGGACCAATCACGGGTCAGATAGTCAAAATTATCCATGATGACAGCAACAAACAGGTTTATGATCTGAAAGAAAAAAACATGCAACATTTTTTGTAACAGAAACTGTGCACGGGACAGTGAAAACTCAGGTCTGCGTGTAAAAATTAGTCACTTTGAACACAGTCAGATGGCTGAAGCTTACCAGGAAAGCACAGAGCATGTAGAAGCTGATGAAGTAGATAATGGCAAAGCCACTGCCACAGGTCCTCTCCTCCCCAGGGTTGTAGTCTGACTCTGAATCACACAGCTTGCCTGGCATGCAGGCTAGCATGATCTCCTGCCAGGCCTCGCCTGTAGCACACCTAACAGTGAACGAGGAACAACGTCAACACAGCTGCAGCCGTACATAAAAAATAAAGATACATTTATTATGTACAAATACATACTGACCTGAACAGCATCAAGACAGCTTGGGGAAAAGTTTGAAAGTTGTTGTTGCGGTTGATTTGTGTCCCATCTACCATTGCTATTTTCCCAAACACCTAAAAAAGAGAAGAAATATCCCATTAATGCTTAGATTCTCTCAAAGAAAGACATACATATTGTGCAGGGTGTCTAACAGGTCCCACCGTTTCATGTAACGATACCATTTCCTAACAAATTACCTGCATTCCAATTACAGCGTAGATGAAGAACAGCATGGCTATCAGGAGTGCGACATAGGGAAGAGCCTGAGGGAGGAAAAAAAAGAACTTGGACGCTGTGAAATCTGCAGTTTAACTTGAGCAGTGTCAAGTCATAACTGCTTCTATTTTATGTTGGTATTCTACGCAACAAAACATGCCCCTATCAGTTTTTCGAGTGCGCCTGCTGCAAGCTCATTTCAACATACTTCTACTTCTGGTTGGTTTGGTTTTCATCACAACCCTAAGCAGTGTTAGTTATTTACTGTGGTGGAAAATATATTTCTCCGAGAATTAGCACCATACACCACAGTTTACGTTGCAAATCAAAAGACTGAGAGCACTCTGAAGGAATGTGCAGTGTTATGGTGTTTTGGTAAGACAAAGATCAAGGAATTGGACAAATAAAGAAGAAAAACATCATATACATTTAAGTCAAACATATGAACTTATTTTGGAATTTTTTACTTGATGGGACAAAAGAGATGAGTATATTTATTATATTGATAATACATTATAATAGGTTAATATATGTTTTCAGTTCAGTCTGTCTCCTTAATAAAAAATGGTTAAGTGAGTGGAACAGACTGAGAACTTTATCTCATTAGATAATACAGATACTGGTTTACCTTAGGGGAAATGATTTGTAGTTGGAAAACAAAGGTGATAAATCATAGTATATCCAAATAAATGTTGCTGCATTAACTCAGCATGTTTAAAATGGCAATAATAACATACTGTGATAATATTGTATCATGGGGTCCCTTCTCTCTGCTATAGTCTCACCTGGAAGGACTTGATGAAGGTCCACAGGAGAGTCCTGATTCCCTCACCCCTGCTCAGCAGTTTGACCAATCGCATCACCCTGAACAAGCGGAAGAAGGTGATGGAGATGCGAGCGCTGTCCTCTGTGTTCTGAAGCGGGTGAGGGCAAGAGTTATTATGGGACAAAGAAATAAAAGGAACATTTTCCATTTTCCAGCACACTAATGAAGATATGCAACACTCGTTCATTCATGCAGTCAGTCATACATGCATTCTTTATGAGAGTCATGTATGGGACATATTAGTTACCAAGCAACACCAAATAAATTTAAATGCTTGTGAAAAAGCCTCCCACTTTAGACTTTAGAAACTGTTTACAGTGACGACAATAAACAAGCATGCAGAACAACTTGTGTGTTAAACGCCATGCCATTAACAGACCTGGAGGACTTGCACATACGGGAAATTTAAATGTGCATGTAATTGTGGACAACTACAGAGAGCTTTATCTGCAAATACATAAGAGCTAAGTCAAGAGCAGTTCATTTTAAATAACCTGACTGCTAATGCTACACAGAGCTACACTAGAATGAAGGACAAAAAGGCCAGTTTTAATCCCGCGTGTCATGCCATGCACCAAGACGGGACAAAAAAAACAGCAGATTGAAAACTGGTGCCAAAATGCAACAAACCAGGTGGATTCAAAACGGGACTGTGACAGACACTGAGAGTTCAACACAAACCCTTACAAGTGATTCAATCAGTTCTGGTATTTAAAAAAGATTTTCAGCAGTAACTGAGCAAAAAGTGTAATAACAGAAAGATGCTGATGCTTTTGACTTTTTTTTTGGATGGTCACAGAAGGGTGAGGGTCTTAAATAAAAGAGGAGGGGCTTCTTACCCCTGGCTCCACTATCACCTTGACAACAGGAATGGCTGCCGACTTGAAACCAAAAGCCTAAAGTTAATCCGAGTCATACGAACCAGCACCAAACCATTCACAGGTAAGTGCTGCTGCAAACATCACATATCATCAGTGACCTGTGCTTCATTCAACATCCGAATACATTAAAAGCTCTCAGATGGAACTTTATTTAAAAAAAAAAACCAAAACAACACAAACAACACAGCATCAAAACTTACCAACAAGAACAAGATCAGCAGTGTAAGCCTGTCGCCACATATTCTAAGCAGTAACACCATAAATAAGATTCATGGAAAAAAGAATGCAAATACCTGTTGCTCTACTAAAGAGCAAGCTTTCTGTCGCAGGATTTATTTTGTTTATTACTACCAAATTCTATATTTCAATTACAGGAGGTGTCTTATTTTAAACAGTCATTCAAAAAAATTCAAACAGACACATCATTACATGGAAAAGGTGGCAAAGAGCGTGAAATCAGTGTTAACATGAGCCACAGAAAAGGACAAAGAGTTGCCTTGGAGTAGCAGTATAACAAATTCATTCACAGATTAAGTACGTATATAATTAAGAAACAAGATCTTAGTAGATCTAATTAGAATTTATAACTTGCTATTTTATCAATTCTTTTTTTTTTAATGCCAATTTAATAAAAGATCCTTTTTCACTCTTTTCATTCAAACCACAGTACGCTGACACAAAAACCAATGTCTCCCTTTTTCTGGATTGACTAAATAATTATCAAATGTGTGTCACTAAATAAAGTGGTGAAACCGTTACATACTGTTCATATTTCATCCGTTTACATGACCGCACACGTGTTTCCCCACACTCACTGAACGGCAACTGAAGTGCTTTTATAATCTTATAAAAGACCCAAAGCCCTCTTTTGAGCTCTTTTAATCTCGGCTACACTCAGTTAGTTTAACCCTTGTATGGTGTTCGGGTCTGTGAGACCCGTGTTCAGTTTTTTTCAAAAGAAAAATTTAACAATTAATTATTTTTTCACGTGTAAATGTGTTGTGTCTTTCCACTCACTCCACTTGATTATAACTGATTTATTTATAACATTTTATATAAAAGAAAAACGAGAAGCACATTAATTCATAAATGTGATCTAACAAAGGTAAAGGGAAAAAATTAACCATGTTTGCTGTTCATATGTCTTGTAATTGGGATGAAGTAAACATCTGTTGAGTAATTTAACATAAAATTGTTTGATAGTGTTAATTTGGAAAGCCAAAACTCTAGCGGGTCCACCAGACCCATGAACACTGGCTGAGTAACAAAAATACGAACACCACACAAGGGTTAAGCTCAGTTAGCTCTGAGTAGATGGATTCTAATTTGTTTATTTTGTGTTTATTCTATCACATTCCAGGCGCTTATGACCTCTGCTCCTTAAGTGCGCCATATATGATCATTCCTACACTGTTTAACTATTTTAAAAGACCAGCAGGTCTCTGCAGCAACCTGGACAAATGTGGTGGGAACACAATTCTCCTGATAGGTCAGTCCCTTCCTTGAACTCTTTCATTACTGTCCCATAAAAAATACATAAAGACACAGGCTTTACAGTTTCAAGATTCCCTAAAATGCCAGTTTTCCTTAAATGATCCACACCGGTGGCTCTAAAGTTCATTTGAATAGATACAGGTCAAATTTGACCCAGAACAGCATTAGTTTGTACTGTACAACAGTATAAAGTTTTAACATATTTTCATTTTTGTTTATTTTTGGTTACTTTTGGAAAAGTCATCAGTCTTCAGATGACCTAAAAACAGATTAAATCTGACCTGAACAGTATGTAAGGGTTAAAAAGCTTGAGTCGATTACATGTTTTTTTAAAGCAGCAGCTTTTCCTGTTATGAAACTGCAAAAAATAATTCCTAATGCCTGAAAAAAAGACAGCTGCGCCCTTGATTTGTAACACTGATGCTACAGCAAGGCACTCCTGCAGCGGAAGACACAGCAAGACATGTGCGATAAATGATTACTTACATTGATCTCAGTGATGGCAATGTCAACCACGCTACCCACAACAATTAAGGCATCAAACGTGTTCCATGCATCAGCAAAATAGTTCTGCAAGCACAGGCAACAAAGACACACAGAAAAGAAGAAAGAGAGACAACAAAGCCAGGAAGAAAAGGAAGAAGTAGTATAAAAAGAAGTGTGAAAGACAGAAAGAAAAGAGCATCAAAAAGTTGTGCTTTGATATAACAGAGCGAGGCTGAAAAGGTTTTCCTGTCTGAGCTTGTGAGAGTGCCAACTTTTATTATTGCTGGCTTAAAGGAATACATGCTGTTTGTTGGCACTTATTGCCCCCGAAAGCTAACAGCAGATTTTCAGGTTATTTAGCAGATATTTGGCCTGTGGTGCTTATCAACCATTGAGCCCGACAAAGATTTAAAAGATCGTTTCAAGTGCAGACACTATTCAACACTAATTTAAGACAGGAAGGTAAGGAAGGAGAAAAGATGTGAAGGATGGAAAAAAGGAGAGTGGCAGTAGCAGTTGGAGAGCAGGAAGAGGGAATGACAGAGTTCTACATACTGACGTCTTTCTACCTGGCTGAGTATGATGTCGACTACACTGCCAATCACCACCAGAGCATCGAAGACGTTCCAGGCGTCCCCGACATAGCCCTGAATATGGCAGCATGCACAGCCAGCAGGAGGAGAGGGGGGAGGCAGGAGAGGAGGGTGATGCAGGAAAGTATAAGAGATTACAGTGAGGGGTACAGGAGGGTGACGATAAGAAATCAGTGGAAGGATGAGATTCGAGCAAAGAGCCCGTGATGGGAGGCAACAGGAACAGGAAGAAAGAGGGCTGGCTTAAAAGTGTCTTCAGGTAAAAACTCAAACACTGATCTTTTTGGGGATAAAATATAAAAAGGACATCTAGAGGAAAACTCTTTCCCTTTTGAATGCCTAAAAGGGGTAACCCTTGTATTGCTTTCCTAAACTGAGCAGTGTCTGTCATATTTGAGGCCTCCTTCCAGAACAAAATGAGTGGGGGTGCTCCAGAAGTTACTGAGGGTGATCTCTGCCTACACAGCTTGGAAAAACCTGGAACCTGATCTAATGGTCCTCAAACTGCATTTATATTAACATATAAACACTGTCATGGTCTGTGGAATGCGTGATGCTCGGGTAGCCACACCCCCGGGCTGGGCCATCACTAGCACACCTGCTCTCCATCCCGGTGATTACACGGAGATCCACTTAATCCGGCGCTGACGGATGCTCCACGCCAGTCCGTAGTCATCCCCACAGTGGTAACCAGACTTCCACGAAAAGTGTGCATTCTCTTCTGCTTGGAACTTTGTTTAACCTGCCTACTTCTGTCCAGATTTCTACTCGGCGTCTGCTACCTGCCTGTCCTCCGGCTCAACTGGATCTCGCGGCGCTCACCTGGCCCACTCGCCATTCCACGGACTTCCTGCCCCCACGGACTGCCACACTTCCCTCCCGAGCTCCCACGGTTCCGTTCTATCGTAAGCCCCTACTCTAACTCAGTCCTGATATGTTCTCCCCGCTTCCTGGCTCCCTAGTAATCATCTCCCCTTTCTATTGCAGCCCCCCGCCGTGCCGATCCCGGCTTCCTCGTGTCATTGTTTCCCCGGATTTTTAGTTTCTGTTTTGCTCTCTACTTTCCCCGGGTCGCCTTTCGTTGTTTTAATAAAGTGTCTTTTTGTTAGCTCGGAGTCTGCGCCTGGATCCTTTCGTGCCCGCGCACCACGGCGCATGACAAACATATAACATATAAATGCATATACTGGAATTTTAAAACTCATCATTAAGGGTAGAGAGGTGGTCATCTAACATGTGGGAAAGAGTTAAGGTACTATTGGTCTTTGAATAGATCTGCATATAATTTGCTTAAACACTTAAGTTTTTGCATTAAGGACAATTTTTGACAGAAAATAAAATAAATCATAGAGAGGAGAGAAGAGACTTACTCTGGGCTTGAAGGCAATCAGCTTGAGGATCATCTCTACAGTGAAAACCCCAGTGAACACCATGTTCAGGATGTCCATGGCATAGTTAAATAAATGAGACTGACCATGGTGCTGAAAAGAGACATATGCACAGACTAAACACACAAATATTAAGAAACAAATACGTATTTCAGCATATGACAAAAGACTGTACATCATCATTTTAGACTCATTATGTACAGATCAGATCAGTTCAACCACTAACATTTCTAGGCACAGCAATATTTGACAAACTGATAAATTAAATATTTATTTGCTACACTATATTGCCAAAAGTATTCGCTCGTTTGCCTTCACATACATATGAACTTGAGTGATATCCCATTCTTAATCCAAACGGTTTAATATGATGTCCACCGTCCATATTCACCTACACTAGCTTCAAATCTTCTGTCTTTATTTATGGCAATTTTTGAACATTCTTCCAGAAGCACATTTGTGAGGTCAGACACTGATGTTGGACGAGAAGGCCTGGCTCACAGTCGCCGCTCTAATTCATCCCAGAGGTTTTCTATCGGGTTGAGATCAGGACTCTGTGCAGGCCAGTCAAGTTCTTTTACACCAGACTTGCGCACCATGTCGTTATGGATCTTGCTTTGCGCACCGGAGTGAAGTAATGTTGGAACAACAAGGGGCCATTGCCAAACTGTACCCAGTACCCTTCAGGAGAAGGGTACTTCTCCAGATAACCATCAAACCCAGACTTGTTCATCAGACTTGCAGATGGAGAAGTGAGATTCATCACACCAGAGTACATCTCCACTGCTCTGGTGCTTTACACCACTGCATCTGAGACTTTGCTTTGTGCTTGGTGATATTGGGCTTGGATGCAGATGCTCAGGCATGGATACCCATTCCATGAAGCTCTTTTCACACTGTTCTTGAACTAATCTGAAGGCCACATGAAGTTTGGAGGTCTGTAATGATTGATCGTATAGAATGTTGATGACCTCCACACACTATAATACCACTAACAGCTGATTCTGGAATATTTAGTAGTGAGGAAACTTCATGGCTGGACTTGCACGGTTTTTACAGATCTTCCGCAAGTGACCCATTCTTTCACAAATGTTTGTAGAAGCAGTCTGCATGCCCAGGTGTGTTTTATACACCTGTGACCATGGACGTGATTGGATGATCATTGACTTGAATGAGTGAGTCAGTACATTTGGCAACAAAGTCTATGTAGTGATTGTAAACCCAGATCAACTTTACCTTAAAGACAGAATGAATAGTTCTTACCTGAATGGCCAGGCATAAGGTGTTGAGGATGATTAGGACAAACATGACGTACTCAAAGCCGGTGGAGTTCACCACATACCAGAACTTGTACTGGTAGGGGTTTTTGGGAATGTAGCGCCGAAGAGGGCGAGCTTTAAGAGCGTACTCGACACACTGACGCTGCCATGGTGTTGATGGTTTGTTGAGGCAAAAAGAAGCAGAGACTCATAACCAAGTAATTAATTATTAAGATATTATTTGGCTATAATGTTGCATTATTTCTTCATGCTTTTGAAATAATCATAAACAGACTTTCCTACCTGATTTTTGTCCAGCTCACAGTTCTTGTACTCCTTTTCCCCTTGCTCCTGGAACGTAACAATAACAAAACCAACAAAGATGTTCATCATGAAGAAGGCAATGATGATGATGTAGATGATGAAGAAGATGGAGATCTCGATGCGGTAGTTGTAGATAGGGCCCATGTTCTCCCTGTTGGAGTCGATGGCCTTGTACAGCAGACTGTAGGGACAAAACGGAGACAGAAAGTCAAGATAATCAGTTACTATCCAGTGGCAATACAGGATTTAGTTTGGAAGAAGCAAAATAAATATCAAACATTAAATTCCATCTTGCACATAAAACAGTACTTACGTGGGCCATCCTTCAAAGGTGGAAACGGTAAAAAGAGCCATCATGGCCATGAGGACGTTGTCAAAATTGAATTCACTGTTATACCAGATCCTCTCCTTCACCATGGGCAGCGCAGTGTCACCATTGTTGTAGAGAATATATGTACCCCTGGGATTTAAAGATAATATTAACTACATATGCTGTGTGCAGACTGAAAATGCAAGCAAAACCAGTAAGGAATCAAAGGTCTCACTTGCACTCATCTGGGCTGGACTTGGCATCATCTGTGCATCGATAAAATTTACCCTTTAAAAAAGAAAGCAGAGCATGTCAGCTGCAGTGTTGTGCAAGAATCCCAGACTTTGTATAGCTTTTTATTATTTTATGGTAGAAGCATTGTTTAATTTAGTGAAGTGCAGAAGAGACGTGAGATTTTACAATCAGTGTGCACCTGTTTCCCATTATAGCTCATTGCTGTACCTTAAAAAGTTGCACTCCGATACAAGCGAACATGAACTGCAGCAGAGTGGTGACGATCATGATGTTGCCAATGGTCCTGATGGCCACAAATACACACTGGACCACGTGCTGCAAAGCATACAGTTACAGTGCTATTAGAAATACAGTTTGTGTCACCAACAAAAGCGTGTGTTTGCACAAACATGGGTGCAAATTCAGACAGACAACTAAACCCATGCACATAGACAGAGAGAGATATTGTCACTCTCACCTTGAGTCCCTTAGCTCTGTTGATGGCCCTGAGAGGACGAAGAACTCGCAAAACACGAAGAATTTTCACCACTGAGATGGCGGACGACCTATAGGAGACAGAAAAACAGATCAGGGAAAAAGGGTTGTAATTTTTAATGGGTATGTCCCCACAGAGGTATTAGTATACTGAAGTTTTAGCTGCTGAGCCACTTAACTGTGACAGAGTACAGACAGGGTTTAGACAATCAAGATGTAACATGTTAATTCAGTTGTTTTTACTTATGACTTCTTCAGAATTTTCAGTTGAATTAGGCCATTACCCTAAGTAGCTACTACTGATTTAGTTTAAGTAATGTTTAGGGATTCATGAGTGCGGCTGAAACACAAAAGAGGCATGAAGTCTACTTATTCTATAAATTCACTGGTGAGTTACGCGCACTTTTCTCACATTGGATATTACACTGACTTTCTACTAGGGTGATGGCAGGATAAAGACCATTTAATGTCCATTCTGACTGAGTCACACATTTCCATTTTCACATATGGCTGTGCTGGGTAATGTCTAGAAAGGTTCAGGGAAATGTAGTACATGTGTGAAAACGGTAGTTTTTAACTTATCATCTGAACATAGTTGCTCAATTTTTGATGACAATCACACTTACTGAATGCCAAAAGACACCAGAGACACACCAACGACCAGCAGGTCTAATAGGTTAAAGTAGTTTCTACAGAACGCCCCTTTATGAAGGAATGCTCCAAATGCTGTCATCTGGACAAAGGAGAGAACCATGTTGATTAGCCATCAATCAAGGAGGAGGTTCAATCAAGGCAGCAATATGACTCAAAATGCATAATAACTGTTTGCTATAGATGATCTGTTATATTCTAACTGTTATATTCTGTTATATTCTAAGGATTAACAAAAGCACTCAAGCTTGGTAAGTTAAATGAACAGGAAAAAGTTTCAATCAATATTTAAAACATATTTGAAATGAGAAACGTCAGGGATGCATTTATGTGCAGTACCGCGTGCACACACACATTGATGGTATATACAGTACATATAGATACATTAGGTACAGACATTGCAAAATGTTAACACGACATGGGGAACATTTTAAAACTACATTCATTTCCTGTACAGATTAAGCCACAAAGTGAACCATAAACAAGGACTTTCAAGCTTAAGCTTAAATGAGATTTTCTGGTGCAGACATGCAGCAAGTAATGGGGAAAGGTTAGAGACTGATTTGTGAATGTAAAAATAATAAAACTGTTTAGGATATTTGTGGATTTCTTCAAGCTTTTTATTTGGAAGAACAGTTTTCCAAAAAATGCTTCTTATCTGTGTTCACAGTGTCCAATCAGACAGTGTGATTTTAAAGCTTGGTGTTAGTTGGAGTTCATCTACCGTCCGAAATATAGCAGACTTAACAAACATCCTACTATAATGATTGTAGTATATGAATGCACATACCCCACCTCCTCCTTAACATCTATGAACATCTATTACTATAGATGTTCATAGATGTTTAGTTATTTAAAATCTTTGTATATATCATGTTAATTTCAATCTATTATATTACATTCTCAGTACGTCCCATGTAAGTAACTTAATGGTCTGCGTATCTGTATATGTGACAGAGTTTTGTTTGAGTCACCTCTAAATACTGAATGAAGAGTTCTGAAATTAGGTCCTTAAATATCACAGACATATACCTGAACAAACAGCAATTCACTCCAGTAAAAGCGAGGACATTTTTAACGACAATCAGAATTGTGCAACCCTTACCACTCTGATTGCAGAGTGCTAATTTTGATGTAAAGCTCTATTTAAAATTGAAAATGTTTTTAGGGTGTTGCATTATGTAGATATACATATTCATTTAAAATATAAAGGAAGTACTATGGAGGCAGGAGTTTGAGGTTTAGTGATCACGGGGCAAATTTATATCCACACCTATGATGTGAATTGAAACTGAGATTATTGACCAAAAAAATCAATAATCATGTCACGTTTACATTTTCAGGTTAAACATGTACAGGTTAGCTTTAAAACTGACAGGGTTTCTATGTAGCTTGCAAAGGAGAAGAAGGAAAAGAAGAATACATAAATACATACATACACACACATATACATATATATATATATGTATATGTATTACTTACATGTATTACATGTATAGTTATATGTATTAGTTACATGCATACATACATCATTCTGCTGTTAAGTTTTAATAATTAACCAAGTTTTTGTCATTTCACTATGTACAGTGGTATAACGAAGATATTCAGAAAAACAAAATAAAATAACATAAGGTCTGTCCCATAAGTGAGCAAAGCGAAAAGTGCTGCAGGCTTGGCAAAAACTGCCCGTTGGGTGGATTTTTGTTAGTTATTGTAATTAAACATAAAACGATATGAATTGTTTAAAACACGGGACTCTAATGTTTACTGCTTTTTTTTAATCTGCTGATGTGCTTTTAAAAACAATCCCTTTGTAAAACTATGAATAAAGTATACATTTTTGTCATCAAAGAAAAAAATGGTAAAAACATAATTTTAGGGAAAAGCCATACAAGCGGTCGTATTCTGGAGAGCCAAAGGTCCATGAACTTGTCGAGGGTTAAAAGGGGGAAGTAGGCCGTGATGGAAAAGTGACTGACAGACAAAAAAAATTTCTGACGAAAAGGCACGAGCTCCACGTTGACATGTCGGCGCTGTGAGAACAAGACAAGCAGGCGGCCATTCTGACCAGACTTTAGAGACAAAAATGACGAGAGGAAGAATGTGTGCAGCAAGCTTGGAAGTGGTGGGTTGTTGCTGAGCAAACGCAACGGTTTGAATTGTTTACCTTAATAAAGATCTCAAATGTAAACATACTAGTGAAGACATAGTCTGCATAGCCTAGGATCTGAGGAAGCAATCAGAGTGACATAAGCGCGCAGGGTTACTACAGCTCTACTCAGCACAGCACAACACAGCACGCAAAGGACATTTACCTTCAACAGGATCTCAACAGTAAAGATTGCGGTGAAAGCATAGTCAAAATAACCAAGTATCTGAAAAAGGCAATGCACAAGTTCAAGTCATTCCAAGACAACAGCACAGTGAGAGATTTATTAAATACTTTTAGCTGTAAATACTGCAAAGTTTAAACACAGATTAAACAGATACTAGTGTAGCCAAGCACTAAGTAGGTTATACTTTAACTGACCAATCACTCGTTAGTGCGTAGTCTCAAATAAATTCTTGTTTGTTAAGAAACGGTGATGTTCCTTCTCTGAAATTCTGAATGCAAACAAAGCTGGGCCATTGTCTCTTTTTAGTGTTGGAAGAAGCCATGTTGTGCCAGTGCAATCAGCACTATTTAAAACTCTTTACAGTGACATGCTGTAGCTGCAGACACAAAGGGAAGCCTGCTGAACTATCTGCTTCTAAAGTCTGCACTGAAAATGTATGTAATCACAGCTCGTGGGCAGTTTAACACGATGATACAATCATGTGGAAAATTAATTTTTGATGGGACTCCATGCAGACCTCTGAAAAACTAAGTACACACTTTCATTCAGTAACTTGTTGAACCACCTTTACTGCAATAACTTGAAGTAACTGCTTCCTGTATGACTGGATTATCAGTCTGTCACATCACCATGAGGAATAATTTTGTTCTGCTCTACATCACTACATCACTGCTCCAGTTTCTTGAGGTTTTATGCACAGCTGTCTTAAGGTCCCGGCACAACATTTAAATTAAAATGAGGCCTGGACTTTGGGTCATCACGGCACTTTGATTCGCTTCTTTTGCAGGCATTCTGTTACAGATCTGCTGCTGTGCTTGGATCGCTGTCCTGCTGCATGACCCAGTCTCGACAAAGCTTTAGCTGACATATGTCACATTTGACTCTAGAATAGAGTGTTCCAGAAATCTTGTGGTTTGTTCAGATGGAGCTTTGCAAACCAAAGCTGTGTTGCCAGGTTCTTTTCAGAAAAGTTTTCTCCTGGTAACCTTTCCAAATAAGCCGTACCTGTTCAGTCTTTTTCTAATTGTGCTGTCATGAACTTTAACATTTAACATGCTACCTGAGGCCTGTAGTGATTTTGTGTAGTTTCTCTGAGCATGCTCAGTTTGAATTTAGGGAGAATCTGCTGAAACGTTCACCCCTGGCAAGACTATGGGATTGTGTTTAGACACATTTGATTGCTTCAGACCAGAAAACTTCTGCTTTTATAGAGGCGCTCACACTTGCTAATGTACAGTTAATCAAGTGCATTTGATTAGCAGCATCTTGCTGCTACTTACCCTCTTAATTCCTATGTAAGCAGTAAGGCTGTACTTAGTTTTTCAGGTAAACAAGAGTCCTCTAAAAACTTTATTTTTTACCCAACTGCATTTAATTTCAGAGCCAAAAATTCCTCAAATTTAAGACATTTTGAATTATCTTTTAAGAATATCTTATGAATTGTGTGAGAAACAGATAAGGTTAAATAACATAATAATAAATAGCAGTAGTTGTAAAATCTGTTATTGCCAAATCAGTCATTTCATATGTCACTTGTTATTTTTTAAGGAAAATTTTAGATTTGTTAAAATATGCGTTTTACTTATAACTTTAATGATGGGTGTTTAATGCACATTTTCAACACCAGGAGATTAAAATGGAACGTAGTAAATGAAATGTGGTAATACATAATTTACAAAATTACAGCTGAACTCCGACTGTGACGTGTAAAAAAGTGAAACAGTTTCCAGACTCATTGGTTGTTTACATACGATATTGCGAGCAGAGAAGTTGCGGATGGGGTCTTCGGCAGCCAGTGAGACAGAGCTGAGCATGATGAAGACCAGGATGAGGTTGGTGAAGATCTGATGGTTGATCAGCTTATGGCAGAATACACGAAACCTACAAAAAGAGAGTAGAAAGCAGTAAAGAGAGGGACTGCTTGAACTCTTTTAGTGTCTACAAATACATCTGTCACACTGAGCAGTTAGACTGGTTAATGCTCCTATGTGTTGATATGTCTGATATACGAGGCTCACGGATTTGTGCTGCTGAAAATGAAGAAGGCGCTGCCTTCGGGGATGGGTGGAATCTTTTCTTTGATGGTGAGTTCAGAAAGTCGCTGAGGCCGAGGCCCAGATGGGACTTCTGGGAGCTCGTCATTGTCGGTACCATCATCACACACTGGAAAATATTAAAACAGTCCTTCTGATATGATCCTAGCATGAAAATCCTCAAAGCATGTCAAATTTACATGGGTGCCAAAGTTTTGTTTTAGTCAAATTTTTAAATGTTTCTTTTAATTTTTACGCATTTTGCTATTTTTTCATTGAATATACAATTTATTGCCATGCCTTATGAAGAATTTCAGTTAAAAGATCACTTAAAATTCACATACAAGATTATTTTTAACTGTAAATCCCAGCATACAGAAGATACACTTATGAACTGAAGATTCAAAATCCGGCATTCAACATGTAATATATCTACTGCACAATAATATATGTACAAAAATACAGTGTTTATTTAATTGATTTGATCAACAAATCACCCTTCCACTAACTGCTGTGTTGTGTTTGACTTCAAAGTGCTCACAGTGTCTGTGTCTATGTGTGTATGTGTGTACGATGTATGTATGTATATATATATATATATATATATATATATATATATATATATATGTATGTGTGTGTGTGTGTGTGTGTGTGTGTGTGTGTGTGTGTGTGTGTGTGTGTATACTGTATGTGTATTGCTCAGTTAAAACAAGTCAGTTTACCTGGAGACTCACTGGAAGGATACAACTCTTTGTTTTCCTCTTGCAAGCCCTCCAGCGGCACCTTCATCATTCAGGTTTAAGAGAGATTTTAATAAACTCAGTGCTGCCATTTAACATATGCATGTCTGCAGTTTGATAATATAATGTAAATCCTGATTTTTTTTTACCTTGGTCTCGCCATCTTTGCTTTCTGCTATGTCACATCTCTTCTTATCAGCGCTTGCATCCCTGTTGGGCACAGATGAAAAGGTCTGATTTACAACGGTTTTTTTTTTTTAAGTGACTGTGACAAAAGACTTCAACACTAGACCTTCAAATATAAAATATTAAACAGCTTCACCTGGCACTATTCTTCCTCTTCTTTGCCTCTTCCTCCTCTTTCTGCGCTGTGTTGAGGCTCTCTGCATCTGCCAGGTTGTCAACGGCGATGGCCAAGAAAACATTTAGCAGGATGTCTGATCATTTGAGTTAGAGAGAAAACACTAAACACCCCGATTAAAAACAACTTTTTCACACGGATGTGTGCACACTTCGCAGGCAGTAGGATACAGTTTCCACAAATGAAGAGGATGATGAAGTAAATGCAGACGACCATTCCAGAGGAGGCAGGACCACCGTATGCCATGATGCCATCATACATTACTGTGTTCCAGTCTTCTCCTGTCAAGATCTGGTGAACACAATGTAGAGCAGAGGACGCCAAAATTATTCTGTTTGCCCAGACAATAATTTAAACTGTATTTATTGTCTTACTGCAGACACTTAGATTGGATGTTGTGATTCTTGCAAATCGCACCTCAACAAACAGACGCTTTGACAGATTAGCATTGAATTAGCTCACAGCGAGCTTTAATTTTGACTGAAACAATGAAATCAAACAGATACCTGGAAAACAGTGAGAAGGGCCTGGGGGAAGTTATCGAAAGTGCTTCTTTTAGTCACAGTTTCATCAAAGTTAAACTTTCCCCCAAAAAGCTGCATGCCAAGCAGGGAAAAGATAATGATAAAGAGGAAAAGCAGCAGCAACAGGGATGCGATGGACTTCATGGAGTTGAGGAGAGAGGCCACCAGGTTACTGAGAGATGCCCAGTGACTGAGGAAGAAACAAACAATAAGGGATTATGTCTTGTCAATACGCTCAACTTAGCCAGCTGGTATCAGACATGCTGTAGTCAGTTAATATGCTCACAGATGCCTGAATCCTTCGGTTTGTTTGAAATAAGTGTCATCAGCCTTATGTGAAAGATTTACAGCGAGATCTTTCACGTGTTCTCATGTAACAGATCACTTTTGGCAATAATCGGGGAGAAAGCACTTCCTTATTTTCTGAGCTTCATACAAGTGATACATTTTATACAAAATAAAAGGCTTTTTTTCTGTCAGTGAGAGATTAAATGTTGCTTACGTTAGTTGCACTCTAAGCTCACGTGTATAAGTCTGAAAACGGAATTTAAAAAAACTACAATGCACTCCAAATGAAAAATTATATAAAAACAAATTTTAAAACCCCATATTTGAATCAAAAGACGGGGTTTTAAACATCTTACGTCCAGAGAGCACATGACTTTCTGTTGTTTTGTTTTTTTTAAGATTTAATAGTTTTGTCTTTGCTCTGTGTTAAATAGAAATCTCAGACATTCCCATTGATGGATTACTGGTCATGTCTGTAACAGGCTGTGCCAGTGGAGGTTTGCTGGTCTGATGCCTGTATTAAATAGATTATTATTCATCCATGTATCCATTCTCTTCTGCCTATATTTTTCAGGGTCGCTGGGGCGCTGGAACCTATATATGAATATATTATAATATATTTAAATGTTATGTTTTTAAATGTAATTAGGGGACATTTCATAGACCTCATGCACTTTTGAATTCTCATCTTTTGTGTGACTTTTTTAAATTTGACTTTTATTTTATTTTTTTCTTTGACTTATGTTCAGTTCAGCACAAACCTTGTTAATAAAGGTGCTATATAAACATTAGTATTATTAATATTATTGTCATTGTCAGTAGTAGTATTAGTGCGGGAATTGCTCACCGTGTGACTTTGAAGATTCGAAGGAGGCGTACGCAGCGCAATACAGAGATACCCAAAGGAGACATGATCGCTAACTCCACCAGGATGGTCTCTACGATGCCGCCACACACCACGAAACAGTCAAAGCGGTTAAACAGGGATACAAAGTAGGCCTGCAATCCCAAGCTGTACATTTTCACCAGCATCTCCAAGGTGAACAAGGCCAGAAGAACTTTGTTGGCAACATCTGGAGAAAAAAGCGGGATAAAAACGTCTAAATGCACGTTTTAGGATAGCATGGAACAAACAGAGCAAAGCACATACCCTGTACTTCAGTCAGCCAGTCTGGCTGGTTGTAGTGCTCAGACGAGATAGTAAGAGTGTTGAGGAACACCAAGATGATGACGAGCCAATAAAAGGTCACCGATTTCACAGCTGCGCGACACTTCCTGCGGCAGAAACGGTTCCATCGACGCCACTGACGGCTGTAGGCGATGAGTGTCACATGTTTAGGTTTTTACTTTTTGTATTGCTATTTATTGGATTATTTGATTGGTGAAATACAATAAAAGCAACTTCATTATGATTCCAAAGGGGAAAAGGTTGATTAGGAGGAAAAGAGGGTAGGTTTCAGGTGCATAAACACAATGATTACATTTAGGGGGAAAAAACCACAGATGATAACATCAGCGGTCTGAACAATTAAAACATGATGCCATAATCAACCATGCAAGATGAGACAAGTCCAGTAAATGATGAACAAAGCTACCATGCAGCACCACAACGGGGTACCAACCTGCACTTTGATTTAGTAATTTTTTGACTGGGGAGAATAAAAAGAAGCAACTTTTAATTAAATGTAACAGAATGTTCAAATGTGCACTCTGCAATCCAATCAAACGAGTTTTAATATTACTGACTGTCAATTACCAGACAGCCTAAGCTGTCAATAAAATTTTAGAGTGAAACGTGTAATGTGTTGAGTAACATATACAGCACTCACCACAGTGGACCACAGCATGGTGATTTGTCTTCCTCTCCGTTGTGATTGTCTGTGGTCACTGATTCTGTCTCACTTGTGGGTATGCTTGCTGTCATGTCGCACACACACACATACAAATACACACACGTAAAGACACGTTAATGGAAAAAGTTTATTACACAGGCTTTCTGTTATGTTATGACTGATTCTCTTATTGATATCCATGCATTTTTGATTTGGCTTGGTTCTCGAGTGATAAAATATCCTTCAAAATAAATGTGACTTATTTTAAAATCTGAACAAACAAAGCCCAAATAAACACTCTAATCAGTCGTTACAGTAAAACAATAGATTATAATCTTGAGTTCAGATTTCAGCTTGTGATTATTTAACATGGACTCCATTGATCTCTTTTTTTTATTAGGAAGGCCAAGCCAAACCACCAGAAATTTTTTTTTAAATGAAACAGCAAAATCTGCAAGTGTCAGATAAAAATGCTGGAGTGACTGCCTGACAAAGTTTGACCCCTGGATGTTGGAGTTTCACAGTGTGAAACCAGCTGTAATGCTTGTGAGCACTGCAAAAAGATGAAACTCAAGGTTTTTGCACAGATCTAGTAACAGTGAATACATGCTGCCAGTCCAGAGTCAAACTAAATTTGATAGATTATTATTTATTGGACTGGAACTGGAAATCCATTTTCCATGGTGAGGTTTGAAATACCATTGACTGCAGTGTTCAGATGAACACTGCAGTCAAATGCATCAATTATTCTTGTCCAGGTATGTCATGCGTATACACATTAGAATTCACATTTACTGTACATGCACAAAATATAGTTGCAATTGAAAACGTGACTCAATATGATGATGATGATGATGATGATGATGATGATGATGATGAAGATGCCATTATTATGATAATGATGATGAGAAAACCATGTGGAAGTCCTAGATAAAATTCTATGTTTTCCCTCAGTCATCATTAAAAAATGGTAAGTTATTGTTTATTAAGAGATTAAATTATAATTCATAATGTACACTAATGTGCTAATAATTGGTTTCTACAGTTGCGTATGATAATTATCTGTGTTGTTAGATAACTGTTATATCTTAATGGTTATTGGAAAGTTTAAACTAATGTCTATAATTCTTTGTAAATAAATCAAAGTAATAATTAGATTCTCTTATCACCTATTATAACATAAGCAATGTATTACAATAAAGTTATTTTGTAGAAAAATACACTTAAATCTATTAAAATAAAAATAACTATTAACAATAATAATGAGTAATAACTAATTTATTACTCATTATAATATATACAAGTATATTTTTTTGCAGTTTTACTTTCATGGTAAACATTAAAATAACTATTTACAAAACTTCAATTTACAATTTATTTTACAACATATAGGTGATGTTGATTAGAACTAAATTTTAATAATTTTGTAGCTAAGGTATTTTTCTTCTGACCCAAAATACTGAAAATCTAGTTATAATATTAACTAACAACATTAATATTAGATAAATATACCCTATACTTACATGGCAATACAGTAAATATGAGCTAAATAAATTTTGCTGACATTTAACACTCGCATATTATACATGTAAGTACATTTTTGGGCAACAAAATGCCAACATTTACATTTTAAGTACTTTAAGGGAGCTCATTTTCAATTATGTTATATATTTTAAAGTTAAGGCTTGTTGGTGCATATACTAATAAAATTATTTATTTGCAATGCCATATATTTTTAGAGTTTCACAGGATATTTATCATTTTAAGTGAGGCTTATTGTTGTTATCTTGATGGTTTTATACTTACTAAAGTATGCATTGTGAATTAGGCTTACATTCACATGCGCCCACACACATATGTATGTAAAACAATGTTCAATGTGGTGTGTGGGTGGTATTAGGAATATCAGTGTTACTAATTCTTCAGTTAAATAAAAATATATAATTTTTCTCTAAACTGCTTTAAACGGGTCAAACTCCATTTTCTTTTTCCCTTCCTTTCATGTGGTGTAAAATTCAAAATCTTTAAAGCATTTTACTGGAAGTTGGACTGTCCTGTTATGCCAGTGCAGTAATAGAATAACATGTATGCGTTGAAGATGGTAAGGATCAGAAACAGACTAATAAAGGAAAGGGTGTTTAAATACGAGAGCACACACAAAGCATAAGCAAAGCACATGCAGGTGATGAACCGTCCTGGTGAAGATGTGTGGGGAAATTCAGACTTTCAGACACTCGCGCGCACACACATTTACCCTGTGTCTCTGTGGACTGAGTGAACCAGCCAAACTTTCCTTTCTTCTTCTCAGTAAGGTCAGCCAGCGTGACCCCTTGGTGTTATCAACATGCAGATCATACAGCCAGACAGCAGAGGAAGCAGTGAGTCAGTACACAGCACAACAAGAGAGAGAGGAACGTACAGCAAGAGACAGCTGCAATACAAGCTACTGGCACAGCTACCGTGTCCAGAAAAGTATACAGGACATTCTTGAATTATATTTAGTGGATTAACTACTAATAATAATACACTAACTACATTTATTTATGCATGAATTGTGTGTGTAATAATTAATTCATCATTGCTCCTTGGGCAAAAGTGACTGGCAGTAAGGAGTAAAAAGACCAAATAAGGAGGAATTCACAGTAATTTGTAGATTTGAAGACATCAGACCATTTAGAGAGACAACATGATGAACATAAAGGCATAATTATGATATATATCAGCTCATAAATTATGTACTTGTATTAGTATTAATATCAGCAAATAAATAAGACAGTCAAGGACATTCGTTTTTTAAATGTGTCATCATAAGATTGTCCATGACTATAAAGTGTCCCGCTGAGTACATGAAGCAAAAACAAATTAAACAAAGCAATAAAAATCAACTATCTGTTAGACTGCATGCTGTAACATTAGCTCTGTAAATTCTGGACAGAGTAACTATATAATACACTGTAACACTAGAAACAATCAACATTAAACACGACTTTGGAAAAGAGTAGAAGAAAGCAGAGAAGAGAACAATTGTGGGTAAAGAGAGAAAATGATGTAAAGAAACGAAGGGAAGAGAAGGGTGAAACAGGTATTAACAGCAGTCTACAGACAGTTTTTAGAAGGCGCACACACACTGCAAGGAAGTAAAGTTAGTCCGTCGTCATCTATAACATCGACAGCAGGGCTAAAAGCAAGGCAACTACTGGTGAACATAAAAACTGACAGGTACATTCGCACTGACTGCTCTGTGAATGGTTACGAGGCAGTCTAGCTATAACTCGGGTCAGATGTATTTTCATGTCAGTTACGCCCACATTTTTTCCCTGCACATCCAGATGGATTATGGTATAATTACTAATGACACAAGCTTCAGTCCCAACATTTGTTGCAAAATAACAAAAGAAAAACCCTGAATTCAACACATAATTTTAAATGGCCTTCCTACTGTCAGTTAATAGAATCACGGAGCCGCTGCGCCATCTAATTTTCATACCAGACATTAGAAATACTATGATTAAATAAACACACAAAAAAGGTAAATGTTTAAGGTAGAGCAAACAACTAAGGAAATTCATCTCTCTCTGATGGCAGGATGCTATGTCATATGTAAAAAAAAAAAGCCCAAATTTCTCCTGTTCATTAACTTTGGACTATTAGATTATTTAATGGCTCATTCGACTTATTCCATATACAGCAAATGTCAGAAACCAGAACTAACTGTTCAAGTTGTTCATACTGGCTTCTCCACCAGTCACAGTGCCTAAATACACATGAATACAAATGTCAATCTGCAAATCAAGTTTGCCTGTTTTTTGTTTGCCTTCTTTATTAAAATCTAAGAATTACGCAGATACTCCTGCTTTTTCTGAATCTGAAAAACTTACAGCTAAATATTTTTCCAGGGCGTGCCTGTAATGAAAAATATATTTTTGTTACTACTTGTCAGTATTTTTTCTGTGTCATTGCTACTGCAACCAAGTAACATTGTCTACAAATGTAACCAAATCTAACCAGCAACGTTAAAATCTTGTTTATTACGGCAAACGTGGAGCTGAATTACATTATGGTTACAGTCCATCCACAATATGTTGCGTTAGATCACATTAGCTGAAATAGTTAAGTTTTTGGAATCCAGATAAAAGTAAAATACAGTATTATATGCATTTTTATTTACAACCCATATAAACATTGAAATACAGCAAAGAAAAACACACAGCTTTTGCCATGGTATTGAACGTGCAGCGCTGTGAAAATCTGAAGACACATCAAAGAAAATTCTAGAGATTTAATTTCACGACACGCATGTGTGAAAGTGTAGTGCAGCACACAAACTGCACTGCTACAGTGGTTATGATTTCATAGATAAAATCCTCCAGCATGCCAAAGATGGGTGTTTATACCACCAGTTGTATATAAATGTGAGGATTAAGTGAACGCTAATATAAGCATTACGTCCATGTAATAAGGATTCCATTACATTTGTTATGGATTAAACTAACGCTGGTGTTTAGTCTGACCGGCTGGAGAGACCCATGAATGGTCAAAACTGTTATAAGTGAACGTATCTGAAAAGTAGGTGGTAATTCAGAGGCTGTGATTCACTGCTGTAGTGATTTAACACTAATTATGTGGAAGATAATATTCAGCGGTTATAAGGCACATAATATGTCTGGCTGAGATATTCGTACTGCGTACACAAAGGCAAAAATGTAGGTATTTAACTGTGTCAGAGGTGGAGGTGGATGTTAAGAAGCGTATTGTTGCAGAACACATTTCTATTTGAAAGCAAAGTTTTTTTATTCTAATTTTCTTAAAGGAATTATGAGGCTGTCATAGCTTAATCATTCTCTGCTGTGCTATGAATGACTGAGAGCAGCTGAAAACACTGATCTTCCCACATTTGTTACACTAGGCTTTCTTGTCATGATCATGTTGTAAGTCAGCCATCCCCAAAGTCAGGACTGCTGCCGCCCACTTAAGAACCAGAAAATCCCAACGGGCCCATCCATCTTAAATCTAATCAAAACACAAGAGAAAGCGATATAGTTCCTTTAAATTTGTGTTCAAAAAACATAAACAACCTTATCTAGATTGATTAATTTGTGCCAGAAAAATTTGTAATATCACAAACTAGCTATCTCCTATTACCAAATTAAATTCATTTTTTATATAAAAAAATACATGTATATAAAAATTTAACTGTACAAACCTGTGAGTATTCAAACTAATCAATTTCTGTTATTACTGAGGCCTACTTGCAGTACCTTTGTGGCCCACCAGGGGCTTCAGGAGTCATTGTTGTAGGTCATACAGTATGTTTGCAGAAATGTAGGAACTCACAAAAGATTTACATTCATGTATTAGATCGCATTCGGTGCATTATCATACAATTTTTAGTGAAATCTTAGATGCTTCAAGCAATCCCTGCCTGAGCTTCCTCATTCTAATTCAGTCCTTGTGCTCCTTGTCAACACAAATAAACAGAAGCAGTCACCCCTCACTTACTGTACTAATCAAATGCCAAGTCAGAAATTATTGCAAGGAAGCAGCTGTCTCAAAACAACGTCATGTTCCCACAATGAGCCGCATTCAAGTCAAAGTAAGCAAAGGATCATGAGAACTGCCAGTTAGATGCATAACAGATTGACCGTCTCTCCTTCCTCTTGTAACAGTTTTAGTGGCAAAGAAATGTGCAGCATTATCTCAGGGCAGAAGAAGTTAAGGCTTTGTAAGTCACAGTTCTGTTTGCATTCTTTGTTTGCCTGCTGGACAAGAGTGCTGGACAAGAGTAGAGAAAAAAAAACATTAAATCCAGGTAACTCACGGTTACGCTTGCCCTCCTCATCTCCCTCCTCCTCGTTCTCAGGGTCGATGTCCTCTGCCTGGGTGATCCAGTCCAAGTAGCCCTTCAGGTCTTCTTCTAACTGCTGCTTCTCACGCAGCTTCTGGAAATCACCTCGAGCCTTGGCCTTTTCTCGCTCTTTGGAGAACTCTCTATAGAGGGGAAAGCATAATGTCAAACGTGGGTCACCGTAACACTGTACAGAATGGCAGCGCTCTGCAGTCTTAAAACTAAGGCTGCACTAAAACTGATAACTTAATAACCTCAACAAACAATTTCTTATCATTTGTTAAATGTGCAGGGTTAAACTTATTTGTGGAATTCACACGCAGCATCACATTTTTATATTATTACCAAAATGAGCAAAATACCCCATCTATGAATATGTTTTATAGATATATTACACGCATACTGTAAATTGCATGTTCCTTTCAAGTAGACTCTCAGCACCCACAACAGGGCATTTTATTAAAACAACAATTCAAAACAGAAACATGAAACATACCCACTCAGCACACCCAAAACCAGGTTAAGAACAAAGAAGGATCCAAAGATGACGAGGCTGACAAAGTAGACCCACGGCAGCTCAAAGCCCATTGCATCATTCATCTACACAGAAAGAGATAATAGGAACATTTAACTGAATTAACTCTAAATTCAGACATGGCAATGTTATTCTTACAGCTTACATAGATTAAATTATTCGAAATAAAAACTGAATTCTAATTTTAAAAAAATCATTAACTCATGGAGGTGCAAAGCCCACAGTATCCCTTGAGCAGGAAAGAGGTTTGTCACTCAACGGCAGCTAAAACTGCAGCAGGACGGGTGACCACTAGAGGGAACCACGTGAGAGACAACTGGGTCAGTTATGAATGACAGTGAGTACTTGTATTAGTGTTAGTAATGAGGCTGTGCCAAATGACCGCACTAAATCCAACGTGCCTCTTAGCTGAGCTGCTGGCAACACCAGGACCTAAAAGTTTGCCCTTTTTTCATAATCACATTTCACACAGCTCTCATCACAGTAGGCACTTTTCTTTGCTCAGTCAGTGTAAATGTTTACAGTTTACACTTCTATTTTGATAGTCATTTTCCCGTTAAAGAAAAAAATCCCACTGATGTGCCTGCCTCCAGCCGCAGAACCGCCCACCCCGAAGAAAAATTTATACTTGGCTTATATCAGTACGAAAGGCTCAAGGTCAGTTTTAATTTATACATCTGCGTATCTATCCTGCCATGATCTCTTTTTCCATCTTTTAGGTTTGCTGAATCTCCTTCCTTCCACCACTTTAACAGCAGTATTAGCATGGGATTGCCATGGTAACACATACATGCATGAAAGTGTGTGGGACAGAGAGAGAGAGTCTGGGAAGACGAACGAGAAGGAGGTGAAGAGGTTCATTATTTCATAGATGAGGGTCTCCATCAATAAAAGGGCGTGGGTGTATTGTGAGGAAAACTCATCATCAGTGCTGAGTATTTTGGCTAATTAAAAGCTGTTGGTGATTTGTGTTAATATGAAGCCGGGGGTTTCAGGTTAGCCTTTAAAAATGGGTTGCACACTCTAGCTGTGAAAACTTTTTTAGAAAATAGCAACAACAACAAAAAAAAAAATCACATAAAGCATGGATTTGCAAAACAGAGAGAAAAAAACAAAGGCTTAAATGAGTTTGCTTGGAAAAGTGTTGCTGGGGTCAAACCTGCATGAAAAATCATGGTTCTGAATGGTGTCTTACTGCTTTTGTCACATTTGTAACTAATGTTCCATTGTTAAGCAATAGCTCCATTGTCTATATAACAATAGTTTGTCATGCGAATCCCCTTTTTTTGTTAGGAGCTATAAAAAACAACTTTCCTTTTTTTAAGGAATTTAAATGACATTAACTTTGTTTAAAAAAAACCATGCATAATCCTATTACACTTATTATTACTTTAATATTATACATACAGTGCTGTGTAAATCTCCTGAGCCAGCATTTTCTTCAAACATGTGCAAACTTTGAGAAATACAGGATATAAGGCACAAATAGAGTTTGTGGAATTCTAACAAAGTTGGAAATCAGTATTTGGTATCTTTATTCTTCAACGCCGCCTGACCTCTCTTAGGCAGCTTTCTTGTAATATATTTCACTAGTGTGCAGGAATAGCTCTCCAGGCTCCTTGAAGGACATTTAGAGCTCTTTGTTGGATGTTGCCTGTCGTTTTTTTCTGTTCTCTGTCAAGATGATCCAACACTGTTTCAGTAATGTTGAGGTTTGGGCTTTGGGGATCCATGACTGATAGTGTTTTCCTATCCAGATATGCTTGTATTGAATTTGCAGTGTGTTTGGGATCACTATCATGCTAAAACAAAAAAAATCCAGTTCCAGTCGCACGCTTTCCAGATGCAATTGCATCCTGCATAAAACTCCGATGGTAGTTTTCTGTCTTGAAAATTCCATCAATTTCGACAAGATCCACAAACCATAACAGAGCCTCCACCATGTTTTACAAATGGCTGTAGACACTCTTTCCTGACCTCCTCAGTGCATATTGATGATTATTTTGCACTTCATAAGAGATGTTACTGATTTTCAGTCTTCTTGTGTAACTTGGGTTACCTCAGCCTTTTCTATAAGTTTCCCATTCTTAAGTAATGGAACAGTAGATGGATCAAGTGAAAGGCCAGATGCATCTCTCAGGTCCTGTGACAGGATTGTTTCCTGTTCTTAAGAACATGACTTTCAGATACTGTTGATCGGTTCAGTTTCACCAAGACACACCATGCCAATGTATGCCAGGTTTTCAGCTAATAGCACTTTGGGAATCATTTTGTTGTTTTCCAAATACTATGCCTGTCAAACTGTCTAATATTTGGTATTTTTGTATATTAATCTAAACAAACCATTTTTCCCAATAGGCTGCTAGTAACAAAGTCCCTAAAGATAAGATTTAAAATTGGCTCTTAGTTGTCTAAATATGTTAACACAACACTGGTTCTTCCAGGAAGCTATGTGTCTTTATTTATGTCTGAATGATTCATAGGTCAGCATTAAGTAGCTTAAAAAACACAAATAACATTCTACTGAAAATAGCCAGGTACAAAGAGTGGACTGAATAATGACTGGAAAAGCAGCCAGTATCCAAAGTCAACATCCTACACCATGAGAAATCCTGGAGAACTATTGCTCAAGACCACTTAATAAATTGCAAGAAAGTCTGGCTCCCTGGAAACAACATATAAATAAATGCAGGGTGGCTCAAGACTTTTGCACAGCACTATATTTTCAAGTAGCATTGTAAATTTGGGTTTACCCAGTAGAGAACGTCAGTCCAGCCTTCCATGGTGATGCACTGGAACACAGTGAGCATGGCAAACAAAAAGTTGTCAAAGTTGGTGATGCCATTGTTGGGGCCTTGCCAGCCCTCCCGGCAAACTGTACCATTGAGAAGGCAATGACGCCCATGCCCTGATATTGCACATGGCGCCGGCTCTTCCTCTGCGAGGGCACCTGGAGATACAAAGACAAACAGGTAAATCAACATGGAAACAACATGAAAGCGACTTTAGATCATCCAGGCAAAACTTGTTCAATTATTTGTCACATCATTTCACGTATGTTCTTTGTCCAAGTTTAAATCTCATGTTGCATCTTCATTCTTAGTGTGTTATAATCTATCTATTTTCAAGAATGTGGAGTTTTTTTCCTCCAGCATTATTTTTAAGAGTTCCCCATCACTGTATTTTCTTTGATTCTGACATTATGATTGGATTATTACTTCATGCAAAGATAATAATAAAGTTAAGTTTAAGCTATATCCATGATAAAATAGGTATCAGGAATCCATAGAGCCATTCATGCATTCCTCTGTGTCACACTTTAAAATTTCACTGTTCAGTATTCTGACATTATTCCATCATCATAGGAGCAATGCAGAAAATTATGCTATACACTAACATTAATTACAGTTTGCCCCAGCACCCCACGCTTACAGTTCACTCACTGTAGATTAGCCCACATGTTAAACTTTCCACCTTTTTAATCAAATAACCACAGTGCTTCTACACACACAAATTCAAACATGTGGCCTCTTCCTTTTTTGGATGCATGCCCCTCTGACCTATCCAAAAACCTAAAAAAAAACACATGCTAAATGCTATTTTTCAGGGCTGGTGAACACACAGTGGCTTTGATTAAAGCGAGATTCAATCCTGCTCTGTCGCGACCTCTCGGCTTTACCCTACTGTGCTTCTCCTGAAGTCACCAGGCAAACAGAACAGATGAAAGCAAGAAAGGGAGAGAAAGAAGGCGAGATTATGTGAAAGGTGTATGAGAGGGAGAGTGACACGCCACAATAACAGTTGTCGTAATGCAGCAAATCCCTGTTACTTAAGCTGCTTCAATCCCGTCAGTCAGCCATTTTAGACTATAACTGTGGTTTTATGTATGTGTCTTTGTGTACATATGTGCTAATGTCCATCAACATGTCCCTTTTTTTCTGATACACTGACATCAAAGAGTAATGGTAAAGCAAAGGTCAAGCATGTTTACATAATAGCTAGATATTAGTCATTTAATCACTGGATTTAATCCACCATCTGCTGTTCTGCCCTGTTTTCAGTGGCTTGTCACCATTCACATAGGTACATGTGTCCATTCATTTTCAGGGACAGGGATTGAATCCTGAGTCTGTTCTAAGGTGACGTGTATGCCTGTTTACATTACATTATGGAGTACAAATCCCTCTTTTAACAGGTGTCTGTAGAAAGTGAAGCAGACGTGTAGTAGCAGACAAGAAAGGAAGATACCTTACCTGTTTCTGTCATGTAACAGGTGGCATGCATTTTGCCAATAAAAAGCTCCAGGCCAATGATGGCATAGATAATAATGACAAAGAGGACCAGCAGAGCGATGTGAAGCAAGGGAACCATGGCTTTAATAATGGAATTTAAAACCACCTGTAAACCTGCAAAAATATAAAGAAGCTAAAGTCAGTCAGAAGAAGCATCAGTTTTACTCTGCGGGAATTGGGACAGATGCAAAAAGACAAAAACACAAATTATTTACCCAATCATTTAACCAAGCCATGATATGATTATCAATCATATAATGCCCATGATAACAATGATTATGCAAGAAAGCAAACAAAGGACCAAAATATTAAGGCCTAATTAGACTGTAAATAATGAATACGACTCCAACAAACACTAATGGTAACCCTTTACATGGTAAATCATGGCATTTGATGTTGAAAGGTACTGTAAAAAGTAATCAGCTGAAATCCGTACTGATACCACAACATTGCATCTAAATGAACATGAGTCTCTTCCTATTATTCACTAAATATTCTTAAAAGAATCTATCTTGGAAATATAAAATAAACAGACATAAATGTGAGAGCTGCAAATAACTTTTATTTTCATTATCAATTTGTCTTATAGTATTTTCTCAGTATTAAGGCATTTTCAATAAATAAAATACAAGAAATAATGAAAGATGAAGTTCCTAATGTGGGGTTAGTGATCGTTTTGTTTGACAAACAGTCCAAAAAAATACAAAGCCTGCAAATTTATTAAGAAGGTGGAACTGTATTTAACCATCAAGACTTTATTGGATTAATAAAAAGAGTTTACATTTATTTCTTTTTGATAACCAGCTACAGAACAAAATCTCTAAACGCTTAAAAAAAAAAAATCACTTTTCCAGTCAAAGTTTGTTTAGCTAGCAACTGGCACGTAGGCAACCTACTGTATGTTTTGCTATACAATACATAGGTATACAGAAACTTGCACACAAACACTGTATTCACATTAGTGCAAATGTACACATTTGTAAAAATGCACAATTTCTTACAAAAGTCTAATTATATCAGTGGATAGGAATGAAAGCTAGCAAAAGATCCTCTGCTTTACTAGCTAACGGGTTGAAACATCCCAGCTAAATCAGACTGCAAAGACAAGACAAACGTTAAACTCAGTTTCAGTATAGAACTGAAACTCAATGCATCTTCATCTGTCCCAGAGGTACTTTTTTCCTCAGACCTAGCAAATGCTACGTTGCTATGGCAACTCAAAGAATGTAGACACATTAGGGCATGTGTTGATTTAAGGTCAAATGTGTGCTGAAAACAGAAACACTGAAGGAAAAAAGTATATAATGAATGATAAAGAAACTGGGTAATATGATAGGACCTACACAAACTTCTAAGAGCTAATGTTTAACCAACCATCTTATTTTTATTTTGGTAAACTACCTTTGCACTGCTAACAGTCAAGTGTCTTTGGAGGGCAGTGGAAGGAATACAATACTCAAATAACCCAACAGCACAAACTAACAAAAACCTCACTAAATAGTTAGTGATAACAGTTCCAGAAATGACTACAGAAATGTTCCAGTAGGCCCAGCCTGGACGTCAATAAAAGGTTGGAGTGGGTATAGCAGACAGTAAAGTTAGCAAGTCAAAGCACAGGTCATGCTGCTTTACTGTTGCTAGCACCGTGATTTAATTTTAAAGTGTTTAATACAACACAGTGAATATTTCACTTAGCGAGACAGTGAGATAGTGCTTTATCAAAATTTATACACTTGCTACTTTGTAATAGTCCATCATTCTTTTACCCACATCCTACCTTGGCCACTAAAAGAAGTTTTGAGCTGTTTCATAAACAGGCAGATTATTGAGATCAATAAGCCAAATAAAGACTAAAGAATATATAATTTAAGGTCTTTTTATTTTCAGTTCAAGTCATTTTTATTTTATATACAGCCAAATCACAACAACAGTCATCTTAATATCACCTTTATATTGTAAGATAAAAATCTTATAATAATTCAGAGAAAAGCTCAACAATCAGACGACCCCCCTATGAGCAAGCACTTGGTGACAGTGGGAAGGAAAAGCTCCCATTTAACAGGAAGAACCCTCCAACAGAACCAGTCTCAGGAAGGAGCAGCTGTTTGCTGCCATGAGGGGAGGGAGACAGGACAAAAGACACATGTATCATTTGTGTGATATTACAAAGTACTATGTAGTACCTATGGTAGGGTAACTGACTTTGTGATTGCAGCTCATCTTCATATCTTTATTTTTTTTTGCTAGTCTTGTGCTTTTCATACAGCTACTATAAGAAACCTCGTTCCTGCATGTTGTGATTCATTTTATGGCTCTTTTTTCCTTGTTAACAATACTATCAAGATTACAACATCTCAGTGCATAATCACACATTTTTGGGTAGCTTGCTTGCTTACATAAAAACTTTAACAAGCATCCAGTGAAACTCCTTAAGGATGTTTTATTTATTCCTGCATAATCCCTGCCATCCTGAATGACTAAAAACTTTTAATTCAATATCAGTTCAATTCAATTTCATTTATATAGCGCCAAATCACAACAACAGTCGCCTCAAGGCGCTTTATATCAAAAACAAGCATTTAAATATTACTGAATGAATTTTAAATAATTATCTGATAGCAGTTCTAACGGCTTGTTATTACAAATGCTGATGCGATAACGACACCAGAAACAACAGACTCGGTCAGGGTCACCATGTCCTACTTCTCAACTGCATCCTGCCCATGTTTACCTGTCACCTTTGTTTGCAGAGAAAAACATAGAGTAGTTGATATTTGGCCATGCTGACTAATAAAAGCCAGTTAATTACCTTCAAATGCATTTAAAACATATGAGAACTGCTGTTTTGCCTCAAGGACAAATGACCAGAAACACTCCAGCTGCTTGAAATACCCTTTACTTGGGTGTTTTAAGGTTGCCATAGTGACTGTCTTTGCAGAGACAATTCAGCTGAGCTGGAATAGAAATCTAATAACATAACAGAGAGAACCTGGGGACAGCAAAGAAGTGTTTTTCACACAAAACACCGGGTTGAATAAAACATAACAGGCTGAAAATATCAACACAATGTTAATGTGAAATACATGGTCCCCTAATTCAATAAGTTCCATATTGTAATAAAACACAACTTTGAAATCACTGAAAAATTGGGCTACTCATAAGACTGGATGACAAAGCTAGGTAAGCACAAAAGAAGATATGTTAAAGGTGTCTTATAATAAGAAATAAGAAAATGTCCCTAGTGCAAACGCTAACTTATGCTAACAGCACATGAAAGGCTCTGAGGCTCTGTCAGCTGTGTACCCCACCTCTCGCCCTGTATCAGCTGGAATAGGCTCCAGCCCAACTGTGACCCTAAACTGGATAAGTGGAATAAAATGAATAGTTGGAGCAGGTGGAACCATGCTAACTCAGAACAGATCATTTTCACTAAACACACCTAATGATAATTTAGACTAATAACACGCCGTAGTCATGCATTTAGGAGAAAATAGTTCAAACAAATCTACTGTTTTTTAAATTTTTCATTGAATTTTATGCCAGTAGGAAGTTGGGACGTGGCCATGCTTGCCTCCGTATCCTATTATGTAGATTCCATTACTATAGTGCCATACTCTTCACATCCCATATGTGCACAGCGTTTTTCATCTGCATACCATACTTTGCTCCAAAACCGGTACGCATTAATGTGTGTATCACAAAAGTGTCCCGTGCACACAGATGCTGGCTTTTGAAATGTGCACCAATAACAAGCCAGATGTTTCCTTCCTTACTCAGAGTCCATGACTCATGTCAACATGTGATCTGTTGTGTCTTTAGTGTTTTAATTATGTGCAAGTGACACCAATCCAGCTTTTGAGGATACAGTATTTTATGTTTGCTGGGTACACCCATTTCTCAAGACTATGTGGGTGTGAACATCTGGTTCCAATAGCAAACACGTATCTATCTGTCCCTCACTACACCGATGAATCCTCCGCTTCTTTTTAATGTGTCTCAGAGCAATCCTTCACATGTTTTGATTTCTGTAATTTCAGCAGCTGTTTAGTCCCATTATTTTCTCCCCAAATATATTTCCATTGTGTTTTGTGAGATTTTGGGGTTTTTTCTACTTCCATTGTGTGTTTCAGTGCCATGACAGGATCACGTGCATCCAAGCATACATTATCTACACTCATCTCAACCCAGTCACTGTGAAATTAGCTGAGAACTCCTGTGTGAGTTCATAGGGCGCTTAAATAAAGAGAAGATTAATTGGTTTGGACTTAAGGGCGTAAAACATGTACATTTATTCCACATTTTTATGTTTACTCACTGGGAACTCCAGAGACAAGGCGAAGGGGTCGTAGCACGCGAAAGGCTCGGAGGGCCTTGACGTCAAACCCTCCAGGTTTGCCTCCAGACTGACCACCAGAATCTGCATCTTTGGTTATCATCTCCAGAACCACACTGAACAACCTGGAGATGAGAGAGGGGGAGAGAGAGGGAGATAAAATATAGAGAAAGTGAGGCAGAGGCATGTAAGGGAAGAAGCAGTAATGGCAATGTGATGAAAACAGAGCAGAAAAAGATAAAAGCAAAAGAGTCAGAAAGCAATGAACAAAGCCGTGAGTCCTCTTTGTTCTTGTCTCTCTGTTCAAGCACCTGCCTGTGCAAGTGTGCATGGTTTATGTGTGTGCTCTTTACATATGTCTATGGATATTTACCTTTAGTTTTTCACACCTCATCACAGTTTACATTGAAGTCCCACAGGAGCCAGGTGGTCTACTGATAAACCGTCACTCTATACAAAGCCATATATTCGTGTCTTTGTGCGTGTATGAGTGTGCACTTTGGTGCATGTGCTCAAAACATCACTATTGTAGTGATACAGGACAGAATTTAAAAGGTCATGATTCATTTTTGATTGAGAGAGCGGAAGGCCAGATGTTGGGCTAAGTTGCGCAAATGCACAAATATGTGTTATACCATCTTTTTTCAAGTACATGGAAGAGAGCGTAGAAGATGTGCGCATGATTGGTTTCTTATGTAAAAAGAATTGTGTGCGTGTGCAAATGTGTATTTGTACGTATATCCTGCATTATGTGCTACCTGTAAACTCACCCCACAATGACAATGACAAAGTCCAGCATGTTCCAGCCGTTTCTGACGTAGGAGTTTTGGTGCATCACCAGACCGTAGGCAATAATCTTCAGAAATGTCTCTATTGTGAAAATGATGAGGAAGGCATACTCTACTGTCTCCTGCATAGAGGGAACAGAAACAAGGAAGAAAACAGGTGTAAAGAGGAGAGGGGTGGAAAACAATGAAAGATGTTTATTTAAACTTTGCGACCTTGTTGGACAATGGTGTGTGCAACGACTTGCAGCCGCACCAGGTATCTGTTATCAATAAAAGGCAAACGGTCAATGACCATGTTTTCAATCCCAACCCCCCCCCCTCCTAGCACATTCAACAAATGTAGCCTGCGTGTGCTGAGCTAGAGGACATGCTGACTAAAAAGACAAAAAAAACCCTGAAGAAGTACTTTAAAAATTAATCCTAAATCTATTCAGCCAGATGAAATCAAGATTAAAAAAGGTAATATTTCATCCATGGACATAAAGCACGTCATCAAACAGAAATCTCTCTAATAATCCGCTGATCAATTATCAGTTGAGTTACTATAATAAGCTTATAATATTGACATGAAAACACCGCTTTAAAATGCATGAATTTTCACTGATACAAACTCGGTGAACTCTGTGGTATTTATGGTGTATATCTCTTTATGAGCCAAGACAGCCTCGCCAGTTTTGTTTGTATTTATATCTATACACATGTAAGACATGTCTTCTTCTTCTTCTTTTTCTTCAGGCTGCCACAGGGGTCACCACTGCACATCATCTGCTTCCATTTCAGTCTAACCCTAGCATCCTCTTCTGGCACACCAATCCCCTGCATGTCCTCCTTCACTACATCCACAAATCCTTTCTGTGATCTTTCTCTTTTCCTCCTGCCTGGCAGCTCCATCTTCAACATCCTTTTCCCATTATACATGCACTCTTCCTCCCATGTCCACATGTTTGTGAGGTGTGACAATTTAAATCTAGATCTTAAGGAACCATATCATTCCTTAAAATAAAAGTTTGCTAAAGAGTCTACATATAAGGCTTGCAATAGTGCGCTGTGTTCATTCTGATGATTTATTCGTATTTTCATGATTCAGGCTTCAAGTGTGTCAATATAAAATAAAACTGAAACAGCATTTGCCGTAGTGTCACAAGTGCAGGAGCAGACATCATGATGCATTGAGAATAGACATAACACAACAAGCAGAAACAAACTTTCCAGTAGTGATGTTTTAAGTTAAATGTGGCTCAGTCCTGAAATGTTCAGGTACCCATAAGCATATCGCACAAGTGTTCTAGTTCAAGAATGGACTGTGACTCTGGTTCTGAAAGTAAAGAAAATTGTGAGTTTTTCATGAGTACATGATGTTTGCACCAAAAGAAAAAAGAAAAAAACAGAAAAGACAATCTTAATATGTCTTTTGAGAGCTCAAGATTTTATACAGCAGCAGCATATGATGTAACACCGGCTTTATATGGAAGGATGTGACTGTGGGTGGAAATGACCCCCTTTCATTCATTTGCATTCAGGTGAACCTCATAAACACAGCTCAGGGAGAGATGTACTGAAAGCCAACAATACAAAATCCAAATGAGGACGTCGCAAAATTAATGGCGCTGTGTGACTGACACATCATCTCGGGCAAAAGTGGTGCAGAAAAACCGAAGCGGTGACCACTAAGCAGCAGACATGCTGCCAGTGCGTATATTTTGAGGCCAAAAAACAGAAAAGATGAAAAGTCTTCAAGTCATACTGTATGTCCTGGTGCATCATCAGCATGTTTCCATGGTAACTATGTGCCCGGTAATGCAAATATGTCCCAGAATTTGGATATTTCCACATACACACACATCTATTTATTGTGCTTACACATTATTTCACTTTCTCACCTCCACTTTCTTTTTCTCTCACACAGAAACACATTTCTCTCTCCTACGTATCTCACTCTCTCCCTTTCTCTCTCTTTCTGCCTCTCCCACACACAACTTTCTCTCTCTCTCTCGCTTTCTCTCCGCTTGTCATCCTCTCTCTGTCTCTTATTTACGAACCAAAAGGTTAGTGAGTCGGCAGGTTTTAAGGCCCATTAAGTTAAGCACTCCTGTTGTTGATTTAAAGGACGCAGACACGCAGAGCGCACTCGGACAGCGTGCGCAAAGATACGTGGTTACTGAAAGAGACTGACGACATCAGCAGCACGCACACTCAGACTTCACACCCACACAAGTGGGCAGAGAGACCTGCAATGATACACAAACTCAAACCATGCTTCTGAAAAGCAGCAAGTCAATCAGACCAACACTTTCACTGAAAAATTTTAAATGCCGCTGGCAATGGTGGCTTAAAGAATAACACTTAATCAGCAGCCACTATAGGCTACTATAGTGTTATTTTTTTTTAGTTTTAGCTCTAAGTGCATTGACTCTTTAGATTAACTGTGATTATGCAATTTATCCATGCAGTCTACTTAAGATTACAGCCGTATTTTCTTTTCAGGCAGCCACTGGAGCTCTGAGCATCACTGTGCAAACAGATGTACAGTAAGCCTACAAATAACAGGCACAAACAACAAAACATAGCAAGCTGTCGAGCGGCCACGTCACACCAGCGTCAGTGCACCCAGACATTGATTCTAAAGTCTGTAACAACAGCAGGAAGGATGGATGCTTCATTCTTCCAAAAGACATCCTGGATTTGATGTTTTAATGATGGTGGCGGAGACAGCTGTCTGACAAAATCTCCTACAGCTGACCCCACTGGGGGTCACAGCTGGTGAGTGCTAAAGCTATTCCATATGATGTCCATTCTTATCAAAAGCACTCACCCCTCATGTGTGATGAATGGAGGCATTGTCAACATGGAACGAGGATAACAGTGGTCACTCAGACCTGTTTACCCGCTGTCGTTCAGTGTGATCTGGAAAGTTTTAAATCTCTAGTGCAGGAAACATGTTTTTTTTCCAGTTATGAAACTTCTAAATTAAAATATATTTGTCTTTTATGACTTCAGTATTTTTTGTATTGAGTAGGCAGAATGTTTTCTTGGACACCAATGGCAAGTAATGTTAAATTTAATAAACATAACCCCGTCTCCTAATTTCAGCTGTGTTCCAACACAATGAAAAGATAAAAGACAACAGATAAGACTTGTATATGCACGGCAGTGACAACAGATGCAAAGGAATTGTCAGCATGAACTTCTAGTTGTTATGAGTGGCTGTGTGCAGACAGGAATAGGACCCAAGGTGCAGACTCCAGAGACAGTCGTGAACTCAAAACAGCTTTAATGTTAAACTCAAAATATAACATAACTGGAAAAAATAAAAATAAACTTACACCGGCGGACTGACAGAACACACAGCTAGGTAAACAGTAGATCGCGACACAGACACAAAGAAACACAGGGCTCAAATACACAGAGGGAGCAATCAGGGAATGGGTAACAGGAGGGAAACACAGCAGGGGCAAATCAGGCCTAACGAGACAAGGGGAAGCAAAACCAGACACATTAACATCAGACATGGACTTTCAAAGTAAAACAGGAAACCCATATCACCGACTGAACAAAAGACACAGACTCACATGCAGGCACTACAACAGAGGGAACAGAGACGTGGGACCAGGGCAGACACAGACACTGGCTGGACACGGGGATATAGCAACTAAGGATACACAGAGACGCGAACTAGACAAGGGGATACAGCTGACAGGGGAGACAGAGCAACTAGAGAAGACAGAGACATAAACCATAAGACAGAATTCAAAGAAACCAAAGACTGGAAATAATAAATAATAAACTCAAAAACCTTGGGTCAACGACCCAGGCATCCTAGCACTAGTGAGATTTAACTATACCTTTATAAGCAAAATTGCAATAAATAAGAAAAGAGTTGGCGAGATCACGTCATTATGCAAACTTTATTACTTTTAGGGGAATTTAGTGAGTGGAGCAACTCACAAAAATGTCAAAGACAGGCTTGTGTTTTGAGTGCCTATCTGTTCGCAGTTCAGTCTTGTGCAATATAAAACTGATATGTAAATGTTTCTGGGTCAAACCTAGAACTCATAGGGCTTTGGCAACTTTTAACAGAAAGCTGAAGGCTCAGTCAAACACGAAGACAGCCTATTCAGATGCTGTCAGATTAATGGAAAAATGGCCTGCATTTGTATAGCGCTTTTCTAGTCCCTAAGGACCCCAAAGCGCTTCACACTACATTCAGTCATTCACCCATTCACAAACACATTCACACACTGGTGATGGCAAGCTACATTGTAGCCACAGCTGCCCTGGGGCACACTGACAGAGGCGGCACATGTCTTAAGCTTAAGTTTAAAAAACATTTTTACATCGGTTTGGCAAAGCTGTTAAATTTGCATTTTCTACTGTACCTCAAACAAATATGAGTTTGACAAATATGTATCAAAATGTTTTGATTTAGATCCAATACAGAAAAACATAAACTGAGATACGTCTACAAGGTCTGCAAACTCTTTACCAGAAATGGAAATATCCTTTATGCAAGTTTTTTTTTTTTTTTTTTTAAATCAAAAACATGCAAATTCACTGCTTTGGTCTTTTCATACTGCAGAACTATCCAGATGCTCTGTATGAGTAACTCAGCTGCTGAGAAAATATTGGTATTTCAACAATGGCCATGTCTTTATCTGTGTCTTAATTGTTAACGGTGTTAACTGAGAGTGGTGTCTCAACAGCAGCTGGGGGGGGGGGGAGCCAGTTAACGTCAACAAGCCTAACAATTCAGAGCTGTTTCTCAGTGATAAGAGCCTTCAAAGCACACATGAACACACACCTGCCTACATCCAATTTAGCATTCTTGCCTTGTCCTCTTGTTGTTTACACAGGAATGATATGTTCGCTGTTCTGTTTAGTGAACAGCTGACAAATTGTGTGTGTGTGTGTGTGTGTGTGTGTGTGTGTGTGTGTGTGTGTGTGTGTGTGTGTGTGTGTGTGTGTGTGTGTTTCAGCGAACTGGATTTAGGTCGTGACTTGGGAGTAAGGCCGATAATGAAGAGTGGAGATTACCACAGGACAATGGAGACAACAAACGTAGTGCATAGGTGATCTCACAATGCAAGTTGCATACACATAAAAAACCTAATGAATACACATTTGCATGGTAGAAAGATAGAAAAAGTTGTCATGTTAAATGTTACAGCTCATGATAGTACAACTGGAAAATAGAAGCTGCATCTGAACAAACACGAGACTGTTGGAACAAGAAGATGAGACCAAAGTGGAGATGTCCGGATGTTTGGTGAAAACCAGAAACAGGTCATACCAGCTGTTGGTGGAGGGGTACACAGGATCTGGCTACCTTGTAGTCACTGAGTTTACCATGAACTCCTCTGTAAGTATTCTGGAGTCAAATGTGAGGCCATCTGTCCAACTGCTAAAGCTTGTTAGAGCATACAACAGGACAATGGGTCCAAGCGCAGCAGCTAATCTACAACAGAAAAGCTGAAAACACAAGACAATCAAGGTGTTGCAAAGCCTAGACCTCAAGCTGATTGTAACGCTGTGATGGGACCTTAAGAGAGCTGTGCGTAAACAATTGCCTTTAGGCCAAGCCATTATGCAGACAAGAACAGAAGCAGCAGATAGCAGTAGGACAGGTGCAGGGATGCAATGCTATTAATTAAAAGTAAACACTTCCTGCATCTGCTTCACTTTAAAAGCTTTCCAGTGAAATTACGTATTATGACGTTTATTGTGAAGCAGCTGCGGGGAGACTTCAGCACTTCATGAACATGGAGAGGCGCTTTCAATTTTGCTATTTGTCTGTTTAAATATCTCGACTGAATAACAACCTGCAAGTACTCTTCTTGTTTTTAAGCCCATAATAAGGTAAGGATTATAGGAACTATCAAAGCCTACAATGCACAGAAGTGGATTTATTAAGTGTAGTCTTTAAGCAGACTTTGGTCTCTGCCCTGTTACATACCTAGCTATAGCACACATGCTATGATGATATATAATACATATTAAATCCCTTTTATTCTTCCCATCCCCGAGGGATTCCTGGATAGTAAGTGGAGTGTGAGAGAAGCACGTGGCGCAGACCTGAAGCTGCCTCTGCATGAGAGAACTGGAGCGGGGTTGAGTGCTGACCAGGAGAGAGAAAAAGCTTGACGGGGTCGTGTATGTGTGTGTGTGTGGGGGGGGGGGTGACACACACACATCTAAACACTGTCAACACACGTCGGTCTTTGGCCTTTTGTTCTGCTAAAAGTGAGGATCCAGAACGAATGTTGTGTTTGTTTTTGTCATGTTCTTCCTCAAAGGACGGCATCCCCGGTGTTTGTTTCCTGTGTCCGAGCTCAGTGAAAAATGCTCCTCCCGTGCTTGTAACAGGGATGCTGTCGCCATGGAAATCAGGCTTGTTGCATGTGTGGGCAGAGAATGAAACTTGGAGTGCTTAAGTGAGGGATACTCAAGACGACTGCCTCTGGTACACCCTACTGGTTTAGATGAACAGGAGATGCCCTACATTCAGTTTTCAGTCCTTCAGCTTGAAAATAATACTTTTACGCCATCAAAATACGAAAGACATTAAAGAAAATTTGAGGATAATAAAACGTATGATCCAAATAATGCACATTATGTGTTACTATTACTGTTTAATTGTTATAACGCTTTTTAATTACATATACTCGCTTCCTATTGTGTGGAGGAGCGATCAATCTGCCAGTGGAGCTGAAGACAACAGAAAAAGGCCTTTTGTGTTCACTGTAAGCATTTAGGGTCAGTTTAGTAAAACAGGATGGCAGCGAGCATTAATCTCCTTGTGCAAAATGACTTTGTACACTATGGCATAAGATGCGTTTGCTTCCCGTAGAGAGCAGCACAAACTGAGGTCCATCCACTCCCAGTGAAACAGCTTAATTGATTTAAGGAGGAGCAGCGAGTCCTGTAAGCTCCAAAATCCCCTGTTTTGGGAGCTAGACAAGAAATTTTGCTTGCTTGAGCTAAAGCCAAAAGAGCTGACAGTCTGTGTGCAGCGGATGAACAAAATGTCCTAGTTGATGTTTTTGGACTTACAGAGACTCTAGACCATGTTTTCAATCAAGCACAGTTTGGGTTATGAGCACTCAGGTAGAGCTGTGCTGTTGATATGAAAAGATTTAAAAGGTTATGCTCCATGTGAGCTTAATGATTGCAATGCAGCAGCTACATTTCTTTAGTATTTTAACTGGGCTGTGCGACAGATGATTGGCAGCTCTTTTCTGCACACCAGTCCTTCACTAGACTGGACAAATGCGCAAATTGCTGCACTGCCAGTTTTAAGAGCAAACTCTGGTACATTTGTGTTTTCTTTAATAAATCTAAATTGCCACACACATAAATGAATGCCCCTGAAAACCAAATCAATCAGATGATCTAGCAATTACAAGGTGACAGTGGGAAGAAAAAAAATCCCTTGTAACAGGAAGAAACCTCACTCCAACAGGGTCAGCCTTCTGCAGTGTTCTACACTAAATTCTACCCACTTTAACGCATTTAATTACATGTAAATTTTCCATGTAATTGTGTTACAAAAGTACAGTGTCACATGTTAAATTTAATGGAATCTGGTCAAATGAATGTATTTTGCATCCATTCAGTTTATGTCAAGCAGATTTGCAAAGATATTATAGGTATTTGCAACAAACAACGTTTCTATACTTCAGCTGCATTTAACACAAAACTCTTGCTTCGAGTTTATTGAGAGTAAAAAAATATTTTTTTAACGTGTGGGGGAGGGGGAAAGAGAAGACGAAAAGGAGAGTACAGGGAGGACGGATGAAGCACAGACTATGGGAGAGAGAAGACAGATTTTTGCAGTGTGCACAAATGTGGAATAATATTTTGTATCACATGGTAGATATCTGTGGACAAGTAGTTGTTCTTATTATAGTATTTTCTACTCCACTTGGAGGACATGTGTAGGTGGTACCCTTGTTTGCACATTCAGAAAAATTGAGAGGGCACGTGGACGTCTGCCTCACATTCAGCCTCTGAAGTTAATGTGGGACAAAAGCAGGTGTTCACATACGCTGAGACAGTACAACCCCCATGTTAGCATGTATGTCAACCGAACAGGACTGAAATAGTTTAAAATATAATTATTATTTTTTTACAAGAGCATATGCAAAGCATCTTTGTGCAGTGCTCATCTTTAGCTAACTGCCTGGCATGTATCTGATCAGGTTAGCCCTTAAATCATATAATGAAGTGATCATTCACTATTCACTGTAAGGATACACTCATATAATAATATGGAGTCTAAAAGAGGCAGAGCGCAGCGCGTGTATTTCTGTGTTTACATTGGCCAGTGTGTGCGTACGTGATGTGAACGTGTGTAACCATGATGACTCAATGTAACGCTCTGTGACTTTTCCCTCACAGAATAATTATATTAATTTGATATAATTGAGTTTCATTTTAACATGCACAGAGCACAGTTCTTCATGCAGGCGGTCAGTCTGCTCTGCATAAGCATGGCTCGTGTTTTTGCTGTTGTCTTGGGAAACTGCAACAGAAAAGTTGATGAGTATAAATGCAACGACATCACAGCGAGCCAGAGAGAAAAGAGCAGTGGACAATGAAGGGCAATGCATATGTGAGGAAAAAGGAAAATCACATATGCAGATAAAAACATGTTTTTAAAACTACTAACAGAATTGGATTAGTGTGAAATTAGTGTTTCTGTATATGATATCTTATAACTTTCACATTACCTTGTTGGATAAAATATAAGAGTTAAGCGTGAAACAGAAACCTTTAAATACACACTGGTAACTTAAAATAAGCATAACATGCTTCACACAGGTAGTGAATCAGAATGAGTTACATACAGTGCAGTTATTCCTGCATGCTTGCTGTATACGTACACTCTGTCAATAGACTGTGGTAAAATGATAAGAATCAATTATTGTGTTCTCCAATATGAGAAAGTGGGAGCAGCAGTGGTGATTTGGCTGTACTCTGCAAGTGCCACATTATGTTGTGTGAATCTTTGCAGTTATGCTAGCAAGTAATTTTTTTGCACTCTCCCAGTACACATGACCACCTAATTCATTATTTGAAAGTGGTTTGGCAGTCTTGGTTAGGATTAGTTGTCCTGATCTCACCTACAGATCTGCAGTAGTAGTTAAAGAATATATTATGCAAACCAAAGCACTGATCAACTGTGTGTTAATGCTTGAAAATGTGTCAGTCTATCAAAAACAATAATAATAATGCAAATGCAGAGAGTAACAACGGCCAAAAACACTCTCACTAAACTGTGAAAACGAGCGCCATTATGTGGATTAAGGGGTTCAAATCATACTGGATCATTGTTAGTGCAGACTGTTTTCACGTTTATCTGTGCTGTTATCCTGAGGAAAGAGAAAAGCTCTCTGCCATCTTCGCTTCTCCTCCATGCTTCCCTCTTATCAGCCTTTGTGTAAGTTAAGGAGCTGCTGTGACAAGAGTCTGCTGTTGTTTAGCACACCGAAAGATAGCAGGCGAGGCAGAAATGTGTGTACCAAAACAATGCAGGACAAAAGCAGCTCCTCACTGAACGGCCTCTGTGGGCGAACACTTCCTTTCTCAAAGGAATTATGACACTGTTCTTTAGATTTAAGATTACCTATAAATAAATTTACATCGGTTCGGTGCAGTGTCATATGACGCTATTAGAAGAACCCATGGGGGGGGAAAAAAACATGCAAAGATGTGTGTACTATACTGAGAAATAATCCATGACTGAATCCAGGAATGATCCCAATACTGAAACTAATTTCATTTGAATTGGAAGTGACACAATTCCAGACCCAGTTACATAAGGCTGTAAATAATCTGAGTGGACATGAGAGAAAGTGTGGAAATAAATGATTGGAGGTGACAGCAGTGGAGGTGTTAACTATAGAAAAGCTGTAAAATTGAGCAGTGACAGTCTGCAGATGGCTGCTATACTGACAAACCTACATTTCTTTTTCTGTCTGGTTCTTCACACCTTCGGTTGTTGAACACAACAGATTTGCTTTATCCTGCTGGGTGTATTCCCCCTTCTTCTAGCTCCATACATTAAGGATTTCAGTCTTCCCATCATGAGTAATGCAATACCATTGGCACCAGATACACAGAGCTACAAAGACTTCAGTGACAAAAGTGTCCAGGCGTCCCGATCTCAACATGAAAAGACTAAAGATACTAACATAAAAGCACAAACTAGCTTTTTTATGTTCTTGCTGGTTTTAAATATCATTCCGGTTAGTTTATTTGGATCATTTTTTACTGTGTTTGATTGAAATTGACAGATTAAAATGCTTTTGATTATTTTTTTCCAATGGACCGTCTTTTTATGTGCTTTTGATAACCCAATTTATGCACAGTATATATGCCTGAGTGTATGCGTGTGTGACTGTATGCTTATAATCGATCACAAACAAGGAACATCACCATGCCTGACCTGCCTAACAAATCAGCTGGGAGCATCAGAGCACACACACACACAGAGCTGACGCAGGTTCAGTCGATGTCACTTCCCTCAGTGATGGTAATACGAGCTGTCATTAGGTTCAATGCAATGTGGCTCAGGCTGCATTGTGTATGTGGTTTGTGTGTGTTTAAACCATGGCAATTCAGCACCTAAGAGTTATTGTAGTATCCCATGATGTTCTGTGTATGAACTGCGATCCACTGCGATGATGTCACAGTGGATCACATGATTTGTCTGCTGATTGTTGTGTTTTTAAGCATGAAAAGAATCTAAATTAAATAGATCCCGATGCATGAATCGGTTCTCTATCGCCTAAAAAGGTGAAGAACCAAGCAAGACAAACACGAGGTGTCACATTGGCTCCTCTTTGGACTCTAAAGCCAAAGCCTGGTCTCTGTATGTCCTTCACCTCTAAAAAAAATCATTTTCTGTTTGTCTTTCTACTTTCGCCCTGTACTGGAAAAGCCCTCTGGAACAAGAGATTTTTTTTACTGATGTCAAATTACATCAGTAGCTGATGATGTGTCATGGTAATATCTACACAGGGGAAACCAAGGAGCTGTAGCCAGTCCCATACCAATCAGTGACAACATTAAAACCAACTGCTTAATAATGTATAGCTCCCCCTCGTGCAGAAAAAAGCGGCTCTGATCCATCGAGGCATGGACTCAGCAGGCATGGGTTTAATGTTGCACTAGAATAGTGGATAGCTATGCTGAAGTCTGATATTGTCCAGAACAGCTTCAAAGACTGTGGTTCTGAGAAGCACGGTGCCTCTGCAGGGCCTCTTTGTCCTCAAAAACATTCTTTGGCAGCTACACTACCACCTCTGCTAACTAACTTTATGAGAGTGTTTATGCATGGGAATATTTTTGTGGACGCCTGTGTATGCTCTTGTGAGAGTGTAAGAGAGTGCTTTAGTGTGATTCTGTCAGCAGGCCACTGCATGGTTGTTTGTGAGGTCACGGACATGTAGGTGAATCAACCAGACAGCCAGAAGCAGGCCAATCAGCTCCTATTAGCCCGTTTCCCTTTGGTCTTAATCAGATTAATGACAGCCAGAAAGGCTCAGGATGTCCTGCTCAAAGCAATGAGCAGGACATCAACAGAAGAGCCACCGATATTCCCATCTTTTTATTCTTAGGAGAAGAGGAAAGTTTTTCACAAAGATTATATCGGGCTGTGATAGAACCTTTTATCATGTATATTTCTCTCGTTTAAAAGCATATATATTTTAAGCTTTCATGAAAATGCTGAATTAAACAAGAAAGGTAGGTAGTCACACATGCATGCACACACCACTCGTTTTAATGATTAGGTCCATCTTTTTATCTACATGTTATATTCATGAGATAAACTGAAGTGGTTGCAATATAGACCATTACATATTTTCACCTCTACTGTTTATGTGCTGCAGGTTAGAGCTGGCAAAGATTCGATTTTTACTGTAAGCTTCCTGTCTGCGGCCCTCATCCCTCACAGATCTCTCATTTACAGAAATAGAGGTCTGTCCTGTGATATCATGTCAGATGTAGATGATACAGAGAGCTCTTTAATTCTCCCTAATTATTATACTGATAAGTCGTGACTTAGAGACACTGTCTCCTTCTGAAGGCCATACTTCATGCAGTAGTATGGTGTGTTTCATTATGGGAATCTGTATCGTCAAGACTAATTTATCTCCAAATTAAGTCAAACGTTATACATTTGTCCACGACCTGTAGATGTAACTGATTATTAAAATAGATCTAGTTGTATCTGTTATATGAGTGTGCCAAAACAACTAAATAAAAGATAAACAACCAAGAAGTCATGTGAAATAAGATCAGATACTTTGCATTACTGTGTCAGAGTAGTCTGTCAAAAATCATGTCCTAGATGTGCATGTTAGAAAGTACCTCCTTTTAGTTAATGTCACTGGTTTCAGGACATCAGTCAGTCATTGCAAAGGATTGGCACCCAAGTATGTAAAATATAAATATAATAATTATGTATATAATTATGGTAACTTGCACAATTACTTTAAAGCCTGTAAAAATGATGGCACTAAACAAAAATTTGATTTAATTCCTCAAACATTATTGTAATGCTTTATTAAAATACTTTAATTCAAGCTAAAAATCTGCATTAAAATGGCAAATTCAATGTAAGGATGTAAAAAGATACATTTAGGAAAACTTTATCTCATGGACCTGACTGCATGTACCATCTTTGGACAAAGTAAAATCAATTTGGGATACACAGAAATTAAATTAAATTAAACTATTTTCAGATAAGAGATGTTCATAATCCAGATGTTGAAAGATGTTAAAAAGAGGTTAAGGTTAACAATCTTAACCTCTCCACTCTTGCCTCCTTCTGTCCTAACCTTTTTTTCCTGCTCTCATTATCACCTCCTTTTCCACCTTACACACTTCTCCCCTCTCTTGAACACTCTCCTGTCCTCCTTGTTCTCAATTTCTTATTCTTCTCTTCCTCCTCTCAGTCTGCCTCTCTCTCCTGTTGAGAGCCATCAACTCAGATACTGCACAAGTCTCCATGGCCACAGTTGTCACGGCAGCAGGCCATGTTGTATGTAAAATGCGAATGACAAACACAATGAATATAAACATCCAGTTAGTTAAAACAAACTGTAGGTAGCGCACATGCATGGAAACATGGAACACAGGGATAACACACAGAACCACACATGTATGCATTCCAACTCTTCGAGTATCTCATTATTTAACCCCCTAGGACCTGCCGTCCACATATGTGGACATCACATTTTGGGTTAGACCAAAATACTCAATGTTGCTCTACAAGGGCCTGATATCCACTTACAAGGACATTATACTGCTACTGTTCTATCGAAATTTTAAACGAATATCTTCATATGTGGCTCTTATTTTTCTTAGAAACAAAAATCTGGTAATTCTTTGTTTTTACATTCATCAGGTCCCAATCAGCCAAAATATCAAAGAGAAATTAAAAATGCATGCTGTGGAAGAGTTCGGGTCTTAGGAGGTTAAAGCCTGTTTACAGGTAGAATACTATGTTTTTAAGATCAAAAAGATAAAAAGAATAAAAACTTCTTTTTAACTTAAAAACAAAGAGGAAACTTGTGTTGTTTACTCATTATAGGCAATGTACAGACTCTCATGGCAGTGTCAAGAAGAAGTGCAGTTGACTGAATAGTAAAAGTTGCATAACAGTAACAAACACGCAGCAGGTCCACAGTGGCTCTTCATCATATGTGCAGCAAAGCATCCAGCTAAAGGAGAAAACTGGTGTATGCAAGAGATTTAAGTTCTCATTTATCCCGCCAGCTATAAACCTGCTTAGTAACAGATAATCTCCTCATCACATTTCCTGGTCATTCAATCCACTGCCACTTTCATTATTCACTCTGAACAGTTTTTGTTAGAATAATATACATTTTCATGTAAAACGCACAACACCTGCAGGACAGCAGCTTCACTGACGGAAAATGAATCACCTTTGAGCCCGAGTAGGTCAAGACAATCGCAGCTTATACAAAGGCTCATCCATATTACAGTTTGTTCTTCCTTTAACATTTGCTGCCATTAGCTTTTTGTTCACCGCTAAATAAAACACAGCACCTGGTCATTTCAAGCAGAGTTCATGCAGAATGTGGCAATACCAGAAACTCAATATAAAGAGCTTGTACTCAGAAGACTGCGATTTGGGTCAAGTCCAGCAGAACACTGTGTTGTGTCTGCTGTGCAAGGCTTACCACTGCAGTCGCTAAGTGTGCTCTGCTCCGTTGTGCCCAAGTGAGGTTTTAGAAAGCGTATGTGTGTGTTTATCCGTTTATGTGTTTGTGTCCTACATTCCCTGCAGTGTCTGTGGTCCCTGGGCCTTTGGGTGCTAAGTCAGTAAAACAGGCCTCCTGACATCTGAGCGACTGTCACCCCACAGCCTAAAAACCTGTAAAGCCCCCTGGCTCCACTTGCATAACACTCAGATGTATGTATGTGTGTGTGTGTGTGTGTGTGTGTGTGTGTGTGTGTGTGTGTGTGTGTGTGTGTGTGTGTGTGTCAACATGTTCAGTACACTGTTGATAAAAACTCATAATGTGCTAAATGTAAACATTTCAAGCATTAAGTGAGTGCCATTATATAAAAATATGGCATTCCCTGCTCCAAGCTGGTTTTACGGGAAAACATGTTGTGCAGCACATTCGCTCACTAACCTCAATGAGAGTTTATATTCTTTCGCGTTTAAACTGCATGAGCATGTTTGCTGTGGTTATAGAGAAAAGTCTATATTTAACACATGATAATGATGAAGAGGAGTGACAGCTCAGAGAAGGAAGGAAATGACTCACAATGATGGGACCACACTCTAATAAAGCTGTATGATCACGGATGTCCTGAGGCTACTTTAACAGCGACGACACACACACACACACACAAGCACACACAGCAAGAGGGACAAAGAGAAATATTTCTTTATCTATGGATATCTTTGTGAGCATGTTCACTGACTTACCCCAACCCATCAGGGGGTTGGGACGCATATCTGTAACCGGAAGGTCGCCGGTTCGATCCCCGGGCTCTCTGTCCTGGTCGTTGTGTCCTTGGGCAAGACACTTTACCCTACTGGTGTTGGCCAGAGGGGCCGATGGCGCGATATGGCAGCCTCGCTTCTGTCAGTCTGCCCCAGGGCAGCTGTGGCTACAACCGTAGCTTGTCTCCACCAGTGTGTGAATGTGAGAGTGAATGAATAGTGGCATTGTAAAGCGCTTTGGGTGCCTTGAAAAGCGCTATATAAATCCATGGCAGTGATTACATGTTATCCTGCTCACTGACTGACCCACGGTTGTGTAGCATTAAAGAGATTGGTGGGGGGAAAATTCTATTTCCTTATTTAGACCCAACTTAGTGAACTTGAAGTATCATAATTCAATTAAAAATTAACAACATCACCATATTTGAACATTTTGGAGACTCTAAGAAGAACAAGACTACGAACAAGACTACATTTTAAAATAGTGTTTAGTTGTTTTGTGAGTCTGTTTGTTAAAATTGATAAAATAATACTTTCAGAATTAACACACACACACACACACACACACACACACACACACACACACATACACACACAGAAGAACAGATGATGAACTTTGAACACATTGCAGTTCCATCATGTATCACACACACACACAAATACCAAATATGTTCACACAAGATTTGCGCATGAACTTTCTTTCCCGTTCATGGTGTGTCAACACTTTCTATCTGTATTATCTGCAAGCCCAGGATGAATGTACTCTCTCTCTCTCTCGCTCACACACACACACACACACACACACACATACACACACATACACCCTGAAGCATAAAACTGCTGTTGACATTTCACAAGACACTCACACACAAGCATGGACACACTTATACGTAGTCCTGACAAATGTGCAGTGAGCAAGCTTTAACAGAGTGTAAACCAACAGGATAAATGAAGCTTTAACAACATTGACTTTGGTCTTCTCCCTTCAGCCATCGTTCCCTCACTGCAGCTGGCCCAGCTCAGTCTGATTAAAATGTTTAACTGGCATACATCAAATGCTCAAAAAGTCCCTTTCAGATCGTTATTTGAAACATAATCAAATAAGGAGATAATAAAAACACAGGATGAGGATCTCTGTCTGTCCGTCCATTCCTGCATACACAGGACATTCCTATTGTTGTGTATTTCACAGCTTTAGCCACATAAACTAAATTCGACCTCATTTTCCCGCTTCTGTCAAAAGCCAGTGTGTGCACACTGTGAACACGTTATCATCTGATCTCTGTGCAGAGATGTTCTTCCATTCTTTTCATTTTATGGGTTTATGTTGAAGAGATATGGACCTTTCAGTGGTATAAAAGAAAACAGCCTTGTGAGGCTGAAGTGAACTACAGAGACACACTGTCTCAGTGCCGAATGAATTTTTGTTCTCACTTATGCTAGCTATCCTTATTATTATCGCATTAACCATTGCCAGAAAGTTGAAAATCTGAAAAATGGATCAGCTGCGATTAGTAAAACAGCAAAATACTAACTGAGGTGTGCGGTGCTGATTCTCATATAGAAGAAGAATAGAGACCCATGTGGTTATGTGATGGGTGTGATATGTTTGTCTTCACCTTTTTCTAGAACAGTCTTCCTATCTGTAGCTATCACTGCCAATCTTTCTCTGCTCAAACACATACAAACAGCATCCATGCTTTCTGTGCCTGGCTGTTAATGAGAGGGCTTCACCTCACATACAGCACATACTCACATGGGAACACCTACATCGTTCCTTACACCCACCTACACGCATACACTATATACATGCATACACATAAAAAGGAGACACTGCACCTGCATGCAAATGGACACAAGAAAGTAGAAGAGGAGATCTGACTGTTTATGCTAGGTCTCATGTTATGCTAGTCTGATCCCAAATACTGATCCTAATGCATCTTTGTCTCCTTCCTCTTGTTTCGAATGATTGTGCTCCTCAGTAATCAATAGAAAATATGGATGAAATCAGCCTGACAGGAATAGTTTTAATAACTGTGTGATCTTAGACTCTTAATGACCACGTTTCTCTACATGTATAGAACAAAATGTATAGCAGCTCTGTACGGTTGTCCCTTCTTTTTACACATGTACAGAAAAACACAGACGCTCACATGCTTGAAAGAGCAGTGCGCTGCTTTGTGTGACCCTCATTTCGCCTCTTCCCTAAACCTTTAATCCGTGCCTGAGAGAAACTTATGTAACCATTTTTAAGACTTAAGTCAGATGTGGAAAAACACATTTTTAAAAAAACCCATAAGATCGCAACAAATGCATATACACAATTGTATGCTGACTGTCCAGTTGTACATATACAAACAAACAGGGCTCCTGTACAGTATAGATGGATGCACAATAACACAATATAAGAATAGCAGGGTCAGTTTCTCAACTTCCAGGGAAAATGTTCATGTGCTGTCACAAACATACACTTTCTTTAAAATGTCACCGTTAAATTGCATTATGAAATCTTACCTTTACAGTTTAATACAGTTAGTTTCAAATTAAATATGTGATCGGCAGCCAATTAGAAGAAAGCTGGCTTGAACAGACAGTGTCCTTAAAGTGAAACGAGCTAAAACAGCATCAGTGAACTGAGGGGATGTACCACCTTCACATACGGTTAAAATGAGCATAACAAGTCCCCTTTAAACACTTTTGGAGTCTGCTGTAGATAAAAAAAAAAAACCATCACAGAACATCTAAATTAACAATTTAACCTTAAACATTTAAATTCCCATAGGTTTTTTTTCACTTGCTAAATAATCAGAACTTTGTTATACAATAAAAACGTTAAATTCCTTGCTCTTACCGTTTTTCCTTAAAAGAATTAACATTTGTTGTATTCATTTGTGGTCGCGCACAAAAAACAATTTATTACTGTAAGAGAATCCTAAATTTTTAAAACAGTTTTTTTTTTTTTTTTTTTTTACAATGAGTGGATGAATGTAAATACACATAAATATGCACACACATACAGGGTAGCACAGTGGTCCAGTGGTTCATGAACTTCCCTCAACCGCAACCCTTTGTGAGTTATCGCCAGGTGCTCTGGCTTCCTCTCCAAGCATGTCTCCAAAGACAGGCTTGTTAGGTTAATTATAATGATTCTAAACAGTCTGTAGGCGTCCGTGTGAGCTTCAAAAGTTGCCTGTCTCTGCTTTAGGAATCTGATCGACTGGTGACCTACCCTGGGTGTACCTCACCTACTGTGCGATGTCAGCTGGGCTAGGCTACAAATGCACCCCCACCCCATCCCCACTTGAAAATAACCTTAGGGATGGTTTTTTTTTTTTTTTTCCAGGCAGGTTTTGTGAGAACAATTTTTATATTACAATCAAGATGAATGAAGTTTAGGCGAAGCATGGATTTTCCATGGTATGTGCTTTGACTTCATGTTATGACTAACAGTGAAACAACCCTCCTGCAATGTCTGCCTATGGTTTTAATCAGAAAATTATGTGGCTCATTACCATGGTTTTAATTTTAATATCCAGCATTAGCCAAAAAATTATTTACCCTTTGATCTCTGACTCATGCTGTTCATGTGAAGCAGGGGTGCTCAATCCCAGTCCTCGAGAGCTACTGTCCTGCAGCTTTTAGATGCATCCTTGTTCCGACACAGCTGAATCAAATGAATGGCTTGTTATCAGGCCTTTTCCAAACTTGATGGCATGCTGAAGAGGTAATCAAACATTTGATTCAGCTGTGTTGGAGTAGGGATGCATCTAAAAGCTGCAGGACAGTAGCTCTCGAGGACTGGGATTGAGCACCCCTGATGTGAAGGCTCACCCACATGCAGTAAAAATTGACTCCAATAATGAGGACAGACTGCACACACAGCCAATCAGGTTAAGTGGGCTGATACACTGAAAACTACTCAGAAAACACATCAGAGAAATTAACAAATGTTAAACAAATTTTTGTTTTGTTATCAAAAAATTGTCTGCTTTTTTTTTTCTTCCATGATTGTTCATTATGTACAAATTGTCACATCAATATTAAATGCCTATATGTCTCCCACTGACTGCAGCACTGATAATACAATTTCTCTCTCAGTATCACGCCTGCTCTCTTCCCTTCATGCCAGGTTTACAAAGCAAGGACACGAATGGAGCTAAGCAATGAGTCATCCTCTTCCTATATAAGCAAAAATATATTATTCATTGTGATAATCTAGAACACTGGAGAAACCATTTGACCCAAAATAATGAAAGTGGACTTTATTTGAATAGAGCCTTATTTTAATAGGTATTAGAGCATAATTAAAGGTAGTAGTTTGTGCGCTTTTTTAAAAAGTTTTTTTTTAGCTTGTGTGCTTTACAACACACAGGTGAACCAAACCAGAAATGTCTATTCCACACTTTACTACATTAACAGGTCCTAGCCCAAGCTTCACAGCCCCAGGGGTGGAGGGTTTGGTGTAAGCTAATATATGATATCATATAATTCATTTTTTAATTATATTTAAGTGATAACATGAACTGTTCAAACACAGACACAGACTCTACACTGATCAGATTTGCTCTTCTTGATCCGACACTTTCAGATATACTTCATCTTATTTAGTCCACCATGACGATTGGATGCGATTTAATTTGATTTATATGTTGTGCCTAATGTTCCCTCTAGGCTGTGCGTGTGCGCAATTGCGCACTACTGGCACGGTCTCTGCGCAGAAAAAAGTCTGCGTTGCGCACACAAAAAAAAATTAAAGTAAATACGTTAACAATTCTGTTTTGCAGTGTTAGTCAGTACTAACACTGCAAAACAGCTACTGGCTGCTCCCGTATGGGATTAGAACGATGCCACCTTATCCCATAGTCCAGCCAATGATGCGATTCACATTCGTATATGCGCAGCTAATCAACGTCGTTGACAGGCTATGACAGCGTCCTTATGTACCGACACCGGCGTTTTAACTAGCAAAGCGGCGTGGCTGATGTGGAGTGAAGCCACGTTATTGACAACTTGTACAACCATTGGAGATGTGAGCAGGACAGACGGAACAATTGACAAGTTTCCTTGTGTGTGTCACAGCAATGAGGTGACTGCTGAATGTTACAGGTGTTACAGGAGTGATACATCTCCTGTTGTCAGGCCTGCAGGTATCAGGCTGTTGTTCTCCTTTGTCTCATAGTGGACAGAAATTATTTTTGGAGTGACACAAATAATTTGTATGGCATCAGATTTGATGCAGAACAGCTGATTGTTCTGTAAATATTTTGAAATGTTTATTTTTAAAAAACGCCTTTGCAGCATTTTTAGGTAAACAGCTGCAAAAAACTTTGTTTGCAAAACTCAGTTACTTTTTTGAAGAAGTAACTATATAATTAATTGCCCAACATTGGTTATTATATACTGTATTTTGCACACAGAGAGTTACAGGACTCTCTCCCAGACCACAGACTCATAATACAAGTCAGAGCTTTATTTTTATTTTTTTTAAAAAGAAAAAAAAGAAAGAAAGTTGTGTTTTCAAAATTGGAGTTCAAGTTATTTTACTTCCAATAGTGTTAACATCCTAAACGGGTCATGAACAAGATTTTCTTTAATTTTCATTGTAAGTGGGCTAAAGCAGTTAAAAGTAGTCTAACATAAATGCTGTGATTATTTTGATTATTTTAATAAAACACGTAACTTGGATGGATTCGACGTTGGCGTGACCACAGTGCACACGTCTGCTGTTGCTCACAGTGGTCCAAGGCGTCGCTCAGGGAGTTTACGTGTTCGCTCAGACACATGAAAAATTAGAGGGAACATTGGTTGTGCCCAACATAAAAGAAACTGGACTGAGTGGCTGTCGCTGTCCGATGTGCTGAATGCTTCTTTCAGTATGTAAAACATGAGTCAAAGAAGGTGGATGAAACACCCTAACAGTCAGTGGTCCTGCAGGCCAGTCCAATAGTGAATGGTATAGCCATAAATAAAAAAATTAAAAAAAAAATCAAACCATGAGCTTTGATTTAAATATCTGGCCACGGTTAATATCACAAAGCTTTAATAAAAGAGCTGGAACAGGCTGATAATGAATGTGCTGTATATGATAACTGCAGGCGTGGAACAAGAAGACAGCCTGAACTTATGTTAAGATAAAATGCAAGTTTTTGGCCAAAAGTTGCACATTAGTAGTTTAAAAAGACAAGCAGTATTTTCTGTTAACATGCGAGATGTCACCTAAGTCATGAACATTTTCTTGGGTTAAAGATCTCACAGACAGACACACTTACTCACTATTTTCATTCAGCTGATTCATATTGGATTCTTAATGAGCTCCTGAGCTGATCAGCAGTGAAGGTTTGTCAGCTAGTGGTCAAAGGGGCTGTCACATGTCTCCTGAATCACTACCCAGCTTAACAACATATGCATTCTCCACTCTGCACAGTGAGGGGAAGTGAAGAGAATAGCAGAATGCAGAAAAGGTGAGGCGTGTTAAATAAAGAAAATAATAAGAACAGACAGAGATCTGAGCATAAAACTAGGCTTCAAAGCGGAAAAGCTGAGGTAGTTAAGGAGACAGGATGACACATCTAATAAGAGATGAAGAGATGAGCAGAGAAGACTGAGAAGTCTGAGGCTAAGTGTATACCTTCATGCTCAATTTCAAGCATCCACATGTGGAGATGGCTACTGCTATCTACAGTTAGGTCCTTAACTATATAGACAATTATCCAATTTTTTTGTAATGAACATGAAGTTTCACTTCATCAGGTGTAATATTTTTTTTCATCACTTTGTTCATCTCAAGCGAGGTCAGGTTACCATGGTAACACGTATCCATCTGCCACATACTAGTGAAATTTACACAAAGGTATGTTGGGCGACAGTAGACATAGTGAGTGCATATTATGTGATTTCAGATGTGACGAGTGATGCTTAAATAGAGATCTGAAGAGCATGTCTGACACAGAAAGACATTATCTGACAGCAGAGGGGAGAGAATTTGATTCAGTCACATGACAGAGTTTGGGTTTTGTTTTGTTTTTTTCAAATTTCCTCTCTATTAGATGACCCTCCCACGTATAAGCTCCCACCCTACATCTCTCCACTCATCCAATCCTCCAATCCATCATCCATGCGTTCACCCCATCCACCTCCCCTCGCTGCAACCTCCGCTCATTTAGTGACGGATAATCCACTGGCCAGCTTAATCCCTCAACCTGCTCACACACACGCACACTTTCGCTCAGTCCCAGATACTCATCCGCAATCTCAAATATACAGACCCACAAATACACAGCAAACAGTCACATTTCTGAACCGAGCACCGATGAGATCAGCCCTAAACTTAACTGTTTCTCATATGAACGGGATGAAAATTCACCAGAGGAGCAATTTAAAATGCATTTCACATTTTTAGGAGTATTTTGTAACAGGCAAGCATGCATTGAATTAAGCTTTGAAACCTTTAAACCACTGTGATTTAAGAATATTCTATTTAAAAATATTTATATGTCAACATGTCAAAACTTTATTGGTAAAATAAGCTGTAGGTCAATGAGATAAGCATTAGCATTAACACTAGAATCTGCAACTGGATCCTAAGTGTAGATATTTACTCAAGTATACGTGTTATCTTTGATGAGCATATAGACGACAATGGAGGGCCAATTTAAAAGCATTTTGCTTTTCTTTGTGGTAAATTTACCAGAGTTTTGTTTTTAACAATCTATTTCTTTTCCACTTCCCCATCCTTTGCTGTGAATGAGCTGATCAAACACCTACACAGTCTCTAAAAGTGCAAAGCACCTGCTCGAGTGTTGTCACTTATAGAGCCTCATGACATCTTTTCAGTGATCTTTTCCGTGCATTTAGACACTATCCTTATTGACCTGTCCTTCACACTTTATGAAAACTCCTCTAACTCTGCTAAGAACATTGCGCTTGAAACAAAGTGGTTTTCGGATCATATAATTGAACAAGACCACTTTAAGATGCCAGTTTTCACATTTGCTTTCCCCATTTATAGCAGTTCTTATATAAAACTACAAAGACTTTAGGCACATGCGACCGAGCTTGAAACGAACTGCTAAAATGAACAGAAAGCTACGCACAAATATGCAGAATCTGAAGATAAGCAGCAGATTTACTGATTGACTGGGAATGTTTTTACAGGCTTTGGTTCATGACAATAATCAGCGTGTACGGAGAGGAACAGAGTGAATATATCTGGTAAAGATGCAACTTCTGAACCATAGGATATTATCTGATGAATATTTTGCTCTTTTTGTTTTTCTGTTTTATGTGTATGTACTCATAAACAGTGAGTGAATCAGTCACTGTTTCAGGGGCCCTGAGCTTAGATAGTCACTGGGAACTGTCAACACAAGCTATCAGATAACAGCTAATACGTTCCCAGACTGCTTTTGAAGTGTATTGAGGCTTTAACACCTTTGACGCCACCTCAATTAATTCTTAGCTTTTACAAATTCCAACAAAATATCTGCAAGATTGCATAGAGCCCCAAGTTAAATAAAGAATCTGCTTCATTTGTAAGTAGCGATCAGCATTCCGATGCTTAAGTTTATAAAACATGATGTATTGTATTGCTGTGCTGCGAACATCCCAGCACTCTAAGTGTAATCGACCTCAATCAGCTACAAGATCAATAAAGAAAATAATACAGTAACATATTAAAGCTGCTGTAATCCCCCGCTGAACCAAAAACAACTGCATTTTACACACAGGATTACAAAGTCAATAACGTTCAGTTCACTGCTTTGTTTCACTCTCGGTGCTTTCATTGTCCAGTTTTAAGCAACAGAAGGTGCAAAGAAAAATACAAAGTCTATCGTTTTTTTTTAACATAACAGCTTCCAGATTCTTAAATCTGCCATTTTTTAGTTATTTTCTCTGTCAAATTATGGAAAATAATGGTTTAGATGACACAACCAAGAGAATGATCATTTTGTGCCCAACTGATTTATTGCTCGGCCAGTATTAGCTAGTTGTTGATTTATTGGTATCAGCATTCTAACAATAACAATAAATTAAGGTGAAGTTTGTCAGAGGGAATTCTTTCCTTCAACTTTCCTGTTGGCAACACGTTTGGAATGCCACAAACAACCCGCTGATCCGAGCAGAGGCGAGATGAGCGCAAACGTGTATATAAATAACTACACATAACAAATGAGATGGAAATCTGTTTCTGTTTCATGAGTCTGAAAAAAAAAAAGCCAAAAAAGTTAAAATATTTTTTTCCTGATCATGTTGATGTCGGTCTTAAATATTGATCAGGCTCTAATTGTATTGATCATTTCTGAAGATCAGTAACCAATAGCCAATAAGCATCAAAACACAATGAATTGGAGGTAACCAGATAAAAATATTTTAACCACATTTTAAATTATTGCAAAACAAGAAATACATAAAAATTCCGGGTTTTTTTTAAAGTGTTTCCTTTTAAGAGGAGAAATCGTTATGTGATGCGACTCTGAAATTCACTTTGACAGAGCACAGTTGCAAAAAGATAATACTTTTTTTTCTCTCCTCCTCACACATACTGTACATTGTGCAGTGAGGACGAGCGGAGACTTGGGCAGCGTGAATAATCCCCATCTGTTGATGGAAAATGTTACGTTTTTCTGTGTCTGTCTCTCAGTCACTCACACACAAACACATCCACGCATGCACACAATTCCCTATGATGCTAAGAAGGTCCCTTGCCAGCCTCGGAAAAAGAAATAAATAAATGTTTGGAGCACATGACAAAGTCCTCTGAGGACACTGCAGGTTAAAGTTATGAGAGAAAATGTATTCTTGCTCCTTTGGCAATAAAGTGCGGCATAAACTGCACAAACACACAAGTTAAATCAGCACGTATCTCATTTTGTCCATTAGTTTCCTTCAGTCTTTTCTCAGCCCAGTCCTGTTTCATCTAAACATAAATGTATAAAATTCTGTGAGCCATTTACACGAGAGGTTGAACTTGAATATATTTAGACTTCCTTGAACATGTAGATGCCTGAGGTTTATCACATCAGAACAAGTCAGACAGAGTGAGAATAGCCACAGTGACAAGCCCGGTCATCTACTGTTTCAATCAGATTCACACTGACATGAAGATTTTGGGTAAAGTTGGAGGACAGAAGGTTAAATGTCCTTCTTCAAGAGACAATTGGGGATCAATAGGAATAACGTGTGCACTTTCACAAGGGCACAAACAAGAAAGGACAAGCTTCTGATTTCTGTCACTTCATTCTGTCATTTTCATCAGTCCACTTAACTTCTAAGCTGGATGATGATTATTTTTTATATTTAAAAGCCAGAGTTTTGTAACCAGTGACTTCAGTACAAGGAGACAACAGATAAAAACCACTGATGGCAGCCTCAGAGTTGTGATTCTAGATTGACAATTTGGCAGATATCAAAACAAAATTAGTGATGCAGAGTCTAGTATTTAAGATTGTGCATGTCACTAAGACAATTCATTATGAGTTTAGTTTACATAGTTCTAGCATAAACACATTTTTAAAAATTTAATGCAGTGCATTACAATCAATAACTTTCTATAAGTTTCTATTTATTATTGTTGCAGTGAATAATTTATACATTTATAGCACTAATAATAAACACTGAGTCTTTAAAGACACAGAAACATTGCATGCAGCTTTAATGTATTTTTTAAAAGTGTTTATAAGTACTAGTCAGCAGTTAGCTGTAAGTAAGCTCATTTTACTTAAAGTTTGAAGGATACACAGTTTGAAAACCCTCCTAAAAGGTTTTCTCTATCACTGAATAATGCAGAAATATAAAAGCAGGTAGCAATGTGCAAATTGTTATTGAATACTATTATTATTATATTATCAGTTTTAATGACATGCTGTGTGTTCAGTTAGCTCTCAACAAACCAACAGATATTTATTCTACTTATAAGGGTGGGCCGGAACTTTGCAGATGCTGATGTTAAGTATGTTGTGTGTCAGTTTTGGGAGTGAAATTATGGAATCGACTTAATGATGAACTGAAGATGTGTTTCTCTTTGTCATTTTTCAGGAAGAATTTAAAAATTTGTATCATTCAAGGTTTCGGAAATTTGGTTTGATGAATAACTTTGTGTTGATTTAATTTCTTGATTTATCATTGATTTCTTTTCAAACTGTTATATAACTGATTTATCAATGCTATTTATTTTCTTGGTTAAGGATTTGATTATTCCTATGGGGTAAAGGATATGATAATTATAAGCCACAAGGCTTCAGCCTATTCCTTTTTTGATTATTGTATGATGGAGTACTTTTATGTAAAATGATAATCTGTGTTGTTGACCGAAATAAATTTCACTTCACTTCAGATGCTTTAAGAGATGCAGTGCAATACACCAGGATCCGTCCACCCTGCATTTTACCTTCACTTAAATATTTTCTGCTGAAAGCGGTCAAATATCATCATTGTTCTCTGTAACAAGAAGCCAGACTATTTATCCATTTCAAGTGTTTGCCTGCGCTAACACTATGAACACCATAACGAGAGGGTCAAGATTCACATTTCATCAGTCTGTTCTGAACAAAAAGCCATTTATTACCGAAGGCACTCTGACATGTGACGGCAGGAAAAGCACAGGTGTAAATAACAAAATGGATAAAATGCGAGTTGGATGGTTTCGTTTCAGCGCCGTGCTGTTGTCAATGCTGGCTCGCTGACACGCTCACATGAGACACAAATCCAACAGAGTCATTGTTAATGTCGTTGTTGACGGTGAAACTTTTTAGACTCATGTCTATGATGAGAATTACAATCTGCTGGACATTCAACGGTAAACCAGACAACAGTAAAACACAAACACAGTTTATTCACTTCGCATACAGTTTGTGTGAATGTACACAAAACCTACAAATCAACTCATCAGATAGATTTAATCACATGTGCAAAAAATCAATTTTCTATTTTCTCAAAAATGATCTTAATAAAAAAAACATTAAACTGGTGCTATACACGTAAAAACGATGATATTTCTAAGATCTGATCTAAAATTGTTTTCTTGCATTGTAAAGTAATAACTATTATTCTGTTTGTGCTTTGATGCTGCCAGACAACACTGTAATTATGGAGTCAACAAAACAAACTGGTTTCTATGTCAAACTCCGTCTCTGTCTTTTCACCTCAGTGCTCCTCTTGGGAGCTGCTGTGTGACACGCAGAGGGATGACCCAGTGGGTGGGTGTGTGCATGTGTGTGCAGTTCATTTATGCTTTCATAAATGCACGCACCAGTGTTTGTTTGTGTGCCAACAAAACAATGAAACCCAACACATCTATTCAAATATTGCCGGGAAAGCCCTCTGACGAAACTCGCACGTCCAGCACATCAATCTCATGCAAAAGTGTATAGCCATTGTGTGTTTTTATGTGGCCGATGACAATAGTGGAAGTGGAATCAGCTAACAGCATGATGCATGGTGTGCATTCAGCATCTGCAAACGCACACATGGCAAAGCAAAGTATAAAAAGACACGAAAAATGAAACCACAAGAGTATCACCTGTTATTGCTGTTTAGCATTAAAAAAATTGAACTCTCGAAAAATAACTAATCAAATTCATTTTTGGCACTTTGAGCACCACAAAGCAAGTGCCACTTAGTTCTGTTATATTCAAGAGGCTGCAAGCATCTCTACAGTCAACATCTCCCAAACTGAGCAGTATACACAAAACAATCTAAATAACATCAATGGCCACATACAACATATGTTTATTTGATTCTGAAGTGAACTGTACCCCTCAAATACTAGTCAAGCTGTTTTTTAGCATGTGAGGCCCCAAATGATGTGTTCCTTTTGTTTTAAGCAGAGAAAAACAATTCATTTCAACCCAACTCAGGCAGCTCCTGCATCAGAGCTGTACAGGAGCCCGCTCTGAATGTTTGCACTGCATGTTCTCCAAATAAACTAAAAATCTACCTAAATACCTAATTTCAGACTTTTCTATGTGCATGGCTTCAATTTAAATTCAAAGCATCAATCTTCCACAATAAAGGTTATAAAAAGCTGCAAAGTGCATGTATGCCCCCTCACATTCATTGTTAAAATGGCTTCACATTAGACTTTAAGTAAGACTACGAACTAGGGCTGGGCCATATCCTACTGTTCACGGTAATACCGGTATAATGTTGGGCAACGATAAGAAAATGAAATATCGCGGTAGAATATGGGTAAAACGCGCATGCGCAGTGCCTTTGTTTTCATATGCACACGGCGGAAAAAGCATGGCGGCAACGGAAAATGAGAAGGGCGAAAGCGGATCGTTGAATGAAACGGATGAACCAGAATTGGTTTGTAAAAATGCTGCAACTTCAGTGGTGTGGAACTGGTTTAGCTTTCGTCCGTCAGATATACAACAAAGCACTATTTTTGGTAGAGCATGCAAGCGGGCTGTCGTTATTACTGTGTTTTTTTGGAAAATACGGCACACTTAAAATCAATCCTTTGATTTTCCTGAAAATCGACAGTGCCCCTTATAATCCCGTGTGCTTTATGTATGAATTCTGGTTGTGTTTACTGACCTTGAAATGATTTTATGTGGTACACGTCGCTTGAAAATCTGTCAAATGTTTCAGTATGACTTTGCTAAGCTACAAGGCCACACCGCTTGATTGATTTTCGGAGCATTACGGCTATCGTAGGCAGGAACCTCGCGGAGTGATACGTACTGCGCTTCAACATAATATTACCGTATTGTGTGTGTATAACCTCTTTTTAAGTTTTGTGGATATTATACATGGTTATGCTGAGGATATGTCGGCCAATTTCCACTGGAAATGCCTTTTGGTTAAACTGTCAGCAAGGAATTTGCATTTGCACTGTTAAATTTTTATATAACTTTAATGCACATAAAAGCTGCTTGTTTAGAAAATACATTGATGGGTTTGCTTGTTTTTTGCACTAATAAAGTTGTGGAGTTGTAAAGTATTTTGTCTAGTGTCAGTTATATCCTCGGTTATATTGTTATCACAAATTTTCAAATGTATATCGTGATAAATATTTTTGATCATATCGCCCTGCTCTACTACAAACAACAACAAAATCATCCAAATGTGTAACATGACACCTAACCAAGCCTTTGAAGTCCTGCACCGTCCCACAGTACACCCAGCTGACCACAAACAGGCATACATAAACTGAAAGGGTTAACACACGATTACATGAATAACATCCTTGTTACTACTCACCAGTTCTTGGTTGGTAGAGTTGGAGTCGTCTCCAGGAAAGGGGATGTAGATGGCTAAGGCCACACAGTTGGCAAAAATAGACAGCAGTATAAAGATATCAAAGGGCCTGAAAGGAGGTGGTTAAGGAACACGGTAAGTAAGACCACTAAAAGTATTTTATATCGTACTAATAGATTAAGATAACTGTCATTATCCTGTTAACAGTTTTTTGATTTTTTTTTGGGGGGGGGTATATGCACATTTTTAAAAAGTTATAGAAATGTAGCTAATGATAAAATGTCCTTATTTCACCGAAACTTGCATATAACCGTTGTTTTTCTAATCCATCCCCCAACTAGCAGTTTAGCTAATGACTCGTCTCCATGGACCCTCCCTTCTAATTACAAGTTCAGAATTTGGAATCAGCATCCAATTTCAGATCATGAAACTGAGTTATTTATCTCACTGACAGATTCATTTATACTTTCATTCACTCGCTGCTCTGTGACACAATCCATCCACACAAAGACACCAAATGCACTGAGACACCCAGACGCCTGCTGGTCCCTGAGCTAAAAGATACTTCCACTCCACCAGACTGATGCAGGCTCTGCGGATCGGATTGTTGAGGGTGAGGCAGAAAAGGGCTCTGGGCGGTCTGCCGCTGGTGGATCCTCCCTGCTTTTTGCTTTTGGCATACTGCTGCCTCTTCTTCTGTGCCAGTGAGCCCACAGGAGCTGGCGTAGAAGTGGTACAAACTGGGGGACGTGAACTTATATTGGGCTTTTCAGGATCGCCCTGCGCTTGCCGGGCTGCGCTAATGGCGGCATGCCAAGCGAGGACCGGGCTGACTCCGGGTGCAGCTCCACCGGGACCCTGAATGGAGTTGTTGGGCCCGAGGAGGCCATGAGCGGAGCCGACGGGCTTGCCGGTGCTAGCTGGAGGATGAAGGGACTGTGATGGATGGAGCTGGTGCAGATGGGTGTTTCTTTCTGACCAGGGAGCTGAGGTGTCAGTTGGGGTAGTGGTCCTTCTGTTGCTGGCATACTGTGCCCCTGGAGAGAGAGAGTGGGAAACAGGGATAATATTTTGAGATTGAAGTTATAAACAAAAACACCTGAACATGTGTGTCATTGGAGGCATTGCAGAAAAGCTGCAACATTCCAAAATCCTTTCCACATTTTTACAATTTCAGGCTCATATCTGCCAGCTAGTAATAATACAGATGATATACTCACTTTGAATCCCTATGCAAAAAGTAACATATCCAAAATCTACACTAACATTCAGAGTATTCATCTATGCTCATGGAGCAAAACAAAGGCTCTAGAAAAATTGCCTAAAATGTGTTCTTAATCTACACTATTCAAATGATAAGCTTGCAGAAATATATCCTAATATTAGCTCAACGTGTTTACACTTCCATCAAGAACCAGCCACTCCAGCTCGCATGTTTTGCCGCAGCCAATCATTGAACAGTTTTCGGAAGAATATTTTTTGAGGCCCTGACATTCTTGTGTAGACAAAACACAGTGGCATCTCCATCTTGTGGCTCTCCTGCCTTTGGAGGTCACGATTTCCGCAGCACCAGCAAAGACAATTGTGTTTGCTCCTTTAACATCTCACAGATGTATTTTCTTGATTGTCAAAAAGACAAGACTCCATTCTTTAAAATCTGGGTTAGAGAAATGCTTTCTATGCTGTGTTATAAAAACTGAGGTACAGTAGAGCCAACTCTCTGGAAAGATTCAGAACCACCTGGCTGCCTTTCACTGAATGGCTATCATAATGCTGCTGTTTTTGTCTTGTTAATGTACATAATAATGGCACACTCATGAACTGATGGTGAGTTAAGGAGAACGAGTCCCCCCATCCCTATTATGTATACTGTTTATGTTATTATATCAAATTGGGGGTTTTTTCTGTCTTGTACCTGTAATCTTAGGGATGGATGTGGGGAACATTAAATTTTTTTAGAAAATTATAAATACAATTTGTGCCAATATGTTTCTGATATATTGGCTATTTCAGCTATTAGTCCATATATTGGCAGAGACATTTATAATGGCTGATAAATTCAAAGTATAAGAGTGAACAAGCGATGGGAAAAATACCCTTCAGCCATGTTATTAGCATGGATGTTGTATTTTTTGCCCATCAAAAAGCACTTTGCATTTTCACTGTTGGCAAAGGGATGGAAGTCTACAAAAAAGATCAGCTGGTCACATAAAGGTGTAATCCACAACCTGCTGTGACAATAAAATGAGATTACTTTTAAATAAAACTGTCATTATAGGACTCATAAATAATACCCATAGTCTTGGTCTTGGTCTTAAAAATCAGTCTTTAAAGTGCTTTTCAAACAAGGACACCACTATGCTTTCCCAATGAATGAGGAGACTGAAGATAACCGCTAGAATTTCAATTCAGCTTTTTGCAAAACTCTATTGGGAGCCTAATGGCAGTGGACATACATATATAATGTCGACAACATTATCACTACTTCACATTTAAACTTGCCTTGTACATTTACTTGCTTAATATGCAATTAACTGTCCTTTAAGAACCCATCCAGAGATAAAATGGGCAGAAAAATAAGAAGAAGAGGTGATTATGGTGATTATAATTATGGTGATGACGGGCTTGAAAGGAGCCCAGAAAAGACAGCTATAGAAAGAGAAAGCAGAACAGCCTGCATGAATGGGAGAGACAGAGAGAGTCATTAAAATCAATGCAGACCATGAGCTAAAAAGTCAGTGCCCTTGACACAGTCGCACACTGCAACTCTATAGCACAGTCACATCGGGGAGTGTTGTCAGCTATAGACTGGCCGTGTCATCCAGCAAAAACAGCTCCAACACACAACTAAGCACATAAAGAAAAAGAAAGAAAGAAAAAAGAAATGAGGAATCGATTTGTGTGGGTCATGTGCAATATGAGAGAGAGGCACAAAATCTGAGAAGAATAAAGCTTTTCTTTTAAAAGGTAATGATTAGACAAAGTTGGTTCCTTTATCAGATTTCAGGCAAGCGCCTTAATTTTATTACTTTTCATCAATATTCTGTGTTCGTCTGTGCAAAATCATAGTCACGATGACTCGACGCTCATAGTTAAAACATGATAGTTTATTATGCGGGGAAGTCTATCCAAAACGTCACTTCACTTTAACCCTCAGGGCTCTATCCTGGCCATTTGTGGCCACTTTGCTTTTCGCTTTTCAACCATTTTTGTTCTGTTAATTGCGCTTGATGTCAGCGCGATCGCAGGTGAGAGGTGCATTCAAAACATTTCAGCACCACCCATCCTCATACAGCGATACACCACCGCCACAGGTGCAGCAGAACAAGTGCACGCTGCTAGTTAATAATAGTCACAGCCTGTCCGACATGTAAAAGGAATTAACCCAGCGCTTCTGCTGGATGTCGCACATCTGTCACAAGATGCTGCAAAACAGCTGTTGACTGTTGCTGTGGTCGAGTTTTGCTGCTTTTGTTTGGACAGCTTCTAAACTCTAAAAGAAAAACTTAGAAGAGAAGGAATTTACTTTAAAAAAGTTCATTTAGGGTCTCGCAGCTTGTTCTGCAGAGCGAATATATTCAAAGCATCCTGTCACATGGTTTCAGAATGACTGTTATAGTCAACCATTTTTCGGAGAACTAGCCTCAACTCGCTTCCCAGTGGATCTGATTACTGATGTTATCACAATAATGTAGCCTACAAGCGCTTACAGTGTTAATACACAATCCCTGCACTGGAATAAGTTGAGGAGGGGAAAAAACATGTCAGCAGCAGCCACGACTCAGAGCATATAATCACACGGATTAATCAGACATCCAGAGAATAAACCAAACGAGCGCTCTCGCCCCCTCTCCCTCTCTCTCTGCTGCGCTCCAACTCTCCTCCTGCGCTTCCACACGCACGTTTTAGGTTTTGTTTTTTTACCTTCAGACTGTTCATCTGCTTCTTGCATCCTCGAATCCACATCGAAAAGATCCGTTTTAAATCCAACTCATCGTTGGAAAAACCGTCCGAAGGTGTCGAAGGCGCGAAACCTGAACAGAGCCTTTAACCTGAATCATAAAATGTTTTCCGAGCGCAGACCCTGAGAGGAGCGCCAAACATTTTCGCCACATCCGGGTGCCTGCCTGCAGATTCACGGCGTATCCGAGAGGACGCGCTGGCAGGGGTAGTCAATCCAGTGCTGTCAATTATCCTCTCTGTGGCTGGGGACGGACTGACACAAGTTGGAGCAATCGCGTGGGCTCCACTGTGCTGAAATCACGCGCGCCCACCAACTGGAAATGCACCTGTTGCTTCCTATTGGGAAACTTGCAAAGAGCGAATGAGATCATCTCAACGTAAACATTTAAATGTTTTTAACTCTAGACGCCAGATGCTGCTTTAAAAAAAACCCTCTAAAAACAAATCATCTGACTGGAGAATTAAGTCGTGCGATGACATCAGAGAGCAACGAAGACAGGGAGAAATGTATATCTATCTCACTATATTAAATTGTATGATCCTAAATTAAAAACTGCTGCAAGGCTGCAATTAAAGGTCGTTTAAAGTACAGCCGTGTACCTGCTTTAAAACTATCCACGGGTTTCAAAACCTCCGAATCTGTTTATCCTTTACGATTCGGTTAAGTGCTGTAAGAAGGTCATGAGACACGTGACTGCACAAAAGAAACCAGTCGGAACAGTGATAAATCTGCTAGAAACAAATGGTGACAACTATACTTTCCCTTAAGAGGGAAATTTCTGTATTTGAGGATGAATACCATGTCCCTATCTTATCCTATCCTATCCATATGAAGAGTTAAACGCTCGGACTTACCCCGCAGGGGTCTTGCCCTTATGATTAACGGCATTAGATCACCTGGCTCTTCTCGGGGGCCTCATTGCGCTTTTTTCTGTCCTCTCTCCGCGAAGATTCGAGAGGAAATGGGTTGTTAGAGCGGTGCTGGAAGGTTACCCGTGATTGGATTACCTGAGCCTGCGGGATAAAGTTTCACGGTGGCGCGTAATCCTCAGATTATAATCCTGCTCCACTGTTCCATAAACTGCAGGTGAGGGAGGCAGATGCAGCTCGGTCCGGACAGCAATCCTGCACAATCCCACTATGCACGCAATGGGTTTAAAGTATTATGTCCAAATAATTACAATAAGCACAAAAAGGTCACGCCAGGACACAGGGGCGTTTTAACTTTTCACTATCAGTCTGCCATTTCGAGCAAAGTTAGGATTTAACGTGACTACAGATGAGTGCGATTTCAAATAAAGAACATAAACTAAAGTAGACGTAAAGTGTCACAGAGGTTTCGAATTAAAACACACAGCCATAAATATCGTTTTTCTTTAACTGGTTTTCCTCAAATAGGTTTTACTATTTGGAAATTATATCCTATCGTAAATATCTAATCATGCCACGATTATTATAAGTTATTATTATTATTTGATCGACTTTGAAGCTCAAAAGAGTCACCAGAGTTTTTTTCCTAGAAACATTTTGTATTTAAGCACTCTCTAGCTCTAGCTAAATGCGACTGACCACAATTACAGTTCGGATTAATATGCGGAAAAAATCAGTGCCTCGGAAACTTTTTTAAAGAGCCGTGGTTTCCGGGGACAGCGGAAGTTATATGTGTCTGCTGAATTCCGTCCGTGTGGGAGCAACAATCATATCCAAAATGGAGACCGTAAATGCTGGACATATGATGAGCTTAGCTGCTCTACAGAGGCAAGATCCATACATAAACAAATTGCTCGATGTTACCGGCCAGGTGGCTCTATATAACTTCAACTCCAAGGCGAATGAGTGGGTAAGTTTGTAAGTAACGTGACTTTGCGGAAAGCCGTCAAAGCTATTTGACTTAGCATGCTAGCTGTTCTGTATAAACACAAAAATACAAAGAAATTTGATAATATTTGCGGAAGTGAACTTTATCCAGGTAATGCTTACACACGTTGTGTTTCGCCACCACTGTCATTTTGAAAAAAATTTATTTATTTATTTTTTAAATACCAATAAGCGTAATCTTTTATCCGCTAGCTATAGTTGTGCTAACAGCGTCCTTTGCTATTATTCAGCATGTTTATCGTTTCTGACTCACACCTTCACTTTTTATTTTACAGGAGAAGACTGAAATCGAGGGCACCCTGTTTGTTTATACAAGGTAAGCACGTGAGGCTTTTATAGGAATGTAACGCGTTGACCGCGAGGACTTGTTTACCTGTTCTTACGTTTCACGCGCTGTCATTTGACGTGTTCTACGCATGTGTGCAGGCCTCAGTCTTTGTAAACAAACACGAATTAGATTGCATGTGATTTTTGTCCGCTCACAGAACGAAAATCACACCCTGTTTAAACAGGAAAATAATAAGTAAAAGTTTTAGTAATTAATTCCACTTGAAGTGTAAAGACTTGTTTGATAAACAGCTTTAACGCGCATCGTTGTTTTGAGGGCTGTTCATATATTCATTTGAAAATAACGAAATGTTAGCAACCGATTTAATTGGTTATTGATTAATATGAATATTTTTCACAAAATTGAGAATTATGTAATTCTCAGAAATTCTCATTTACAATATCTGAGAATCCTCCAACCTACCTCCAAGCCTGAGGCCATAGTTCTCAGCTAGAAAAGGGTGGAGTGCTCCCTCCATGTAAGGGATTATTTGCTATTTGGATCTTGTACACAATTGAGGGGAGCGTGAAATTGACGGACTGATCGGGGCCACATCTGCAGCGATGCAGATGGTTTACAGATCAGCAGTGGTAAAGAAAGAGCAGAGTCCTAAAGGGAAACTTTCAATCTTACATCCCTACCTTCAGCCATTATCAGGAGCACTGGGTAGTGATCAAAGACAATGAGATCTGTGCCAGTTTAGGCGACCACATACCACATGGCCAGAGAGCAGCAGCCAGGGTTTGAAAAATGGGATGAAGAGGCCAAACTAATCTGAAAATCAGTGAACTTTTTTTTTCTAAATGTGTTAATTCTTTGTCATAAAAAAATCATTCATGGATGACTAAACTAATCGACACAGAGATATGTCATATCAGTGAGGTGATATTTTATGTTTTTTGTCCCTGAAAGGTCTGCTTCCCCTCACCATGGCTTCACCATCATGAATCGACTGAGCACGGAGAACCTTGTAGAGCCAATCAATAAAGACCTGGAGTTTCAGCTACAGGATCCATTCTTGCTCTACAGAAATGGCAACTGTGAGTGTTTTGTTGTCCAGTTACACAGAAACTGCAGATGTCATGTGCAGGAGATTCATATTTCTGTGTATGCTTGGACTGAAATCAGATGTGCTGCAGTACTTCACAGCTTCTCAAAGTTTGAGGGAACAAAAAAAGACCACCATCCCAGAATATCAGCCAATGTTTCTCAGCTACATAATATTTCTCTAGTACAATGTTTCTCCCATAATATAGCGCTGTATCACAAAAGGTAGTGTCGAAGAGAAACATTTACCATAGCTTTGAAAGGCTCCGCTTTAGACAAAAAGAGATGATAATTTGGGCAAGAAAAATCACAAATTAACTGAAAAAAGTAAATATCCAAACAGTCAGTAAACTTTTAACCTTTATCTAAATGTTACCGCACTCTTAGTTTTTAATTCATGAACTTTAGAAAAAAATGAAAAATGTTGTATTCAAAGAATTTCTGCGTTTCTCTACATATAGATTTTGTGTTAAGTTTGTTTGCTGTATTGGTTTTATTTCATTTTTCCTGCTCAAAAGCAATAATGCCAGAACACATTAGTACCTTTGAAAATGCTGGACAGACACTTTCCCAGTGTTCTCTGGAACAGCTCTTCTCCCTTTTGCTTGAAGTCCTTCTTGTATCTTGGAGAATCAAGGAGGAAGACCTTGTCATTCATGGCCTCAGACTGGTCTGTCAAACCACACAGTATTCAGCTTTGTGTGGCCACAGTTTTCATTCTGTATTGGACCAACAAACAAAAAAACTTTTGGCTCTAAGGGGTGAATTAGGCTTCTATTATATAAATATTTTTATGCCTGCTGCGTTTTTTCCTGAAGGCTTATTCCAGTGAAATCGTTTAGCGTTATGAGTTCAGCAGGGAGTAGTATCAGATGAAAAGGCTGGAAATAAATCCTCAAATCCTCAGAAAGTAACTGACAGTGCTCCCACCGAGGTAATCTATCAAAAGTCTGAACAGAAGTTTCATTAAGGCAATGAACAAGGAGTTGGATTGTTTTCCCATTTGTTTGCTAATGAGAAAAAATAACATGGCCAGGCTCAGCGTCAGAGTGGACTGCTCCCCTTTAGGACTCGGCTTGCCTATCAGCCTGCCTGGTATGGAAGACATGATGTAATGTTTTTGTTGATATCCAAGTCAGAAGCTTTTCCAGGTGCTTCACAGGAGTGCGACTGCTGCTGTTTTCATTTTAATTCCTCAAAGTGTGTTAGGTTGCGGGCAGATAAAGTGGTTGAAGGTGTTCCTCAGGCTGTGAAGATGCTCGTCTGACAGCTGATGGTCACTGTAAGGCGGGTCAGAGTAAACGGTTTTTGATCATTTGTTCCACACGAAGGTTTGCACTGCCCATTTGAGCTTTTCAGTAAGATAAGTTACGGGCTGAGGAGCCTTTGTTTGTTCTCTGCCTGAAGTCTGTTTTGCTGTTTGTGATTGCTCTCTAGGTAGAGTTCAGGTTTGTGAGAGAAAGTGAGAGCAGGATGTAGATGATGCTCCTGAGACTCCTCTCTCCAATTAAAAATAATGAAGGCTGATATTGCTGAAAGATGATTGTTTGAAGAGCATAGAGTCGAACACGGAGAGGATGGATTCTTCAGAGGGATGTTAATGCTGCTCCAGGTGTGTTTGAAATCTCTTCTGCAGGCTGATGCGTGCGCTCAAAGTTTCAGATGTCTGTTGCTGGGGTGTGTACTTGGACTTGTGCATACACCTGTTTACAACACTTTGTGTTCCCGTTGGTAGCAGGGGATGCTCCAGGGAGGCAAGCACTTGGGTTGCTAGGTTACCTCAGGCTTTAGAGGGAACTTGAATACACCAGTGTTTCATCACATAGACACACACAAAGCATGAGCAGCTTCATATAAAATTATTGTTTTTCATCAGAAACTGCAAATGTGCAGTTTGCTTGTTTTCCGTTTGGTGTCGGTGAATGCTGTGTTAGCTCTCCACAGATGAACTTCTCCTTTTTGTGTTTGATTGTTTTGTAACTTCACTGCTTTGGACTGTCAGATTCTCATTGATCCTAAGGTCCACTAATGTGCAGTCATGTACAGTGCTCATTTAGTGTTGTTTTCAGTGTTTTCTTGGATGGCTCAATTATGTTAAGTCACAAAGCTGACTAAATTAATAATCTTAAAAAGACTTAAAAATCATATAGTTCCTTTAGCTGTATTTATGAAGGGTCGGGTTTGTTTTAAAGAGTTTTGTATAAACTGGTGTCTGCTGTCAGTGTTATTAAATGCATTATTTGTATCTGTGTTTTTAACAGTGGGTATCTATAGTATTTGGTTCTATGACAAGAAGGATTGTCAACGCATCGCTCAGCTCATGGTCAAGTAAGTAGCCAGACATTTGATGGAGGAAGTGGATGAAATTGGGCAAGGCTTTACGTTTGTCTGTTTTTTCCACTTATCAAGTTTGATTTGTATTTCCAAATTGAATTACAATGTGTACTTTCTGGAAATGTGGAGGTCTGTTATGTTCACTAAATGCAGGGTTTGAACAACTCCACATATAAGATGCCATAAAGTTGATGCAGTGTAAGGAGTTTTTAATACAGAATAATTCAAATTAAACAAAAATATAGGAGCCCCATGAAAAGCAAATCAGACCATGAACCAACCATGCAGCGGGATGTAAGATTCAGGCTCCACCTTAAAAGTAAGACTGCCATCTCCATCTTGCAAGGTAAAAGGAGCAATCACGTCACTCCCAAGTTGACTACGGTGCAGTAAAGTGAAAAAAATCGAGGAAAAACAGACTTTGTTTTGCTCGGGAGCATTGTAGAGCTTTTCATTCATCACTAGCAATATAATGTACGGCTTATTTAGCAGGTCACACATACGCAACAGTAGTATCCATCCATCCATTTTCTTCCGCTTATCCGGGGCCGGGTCGCGGGGGCAGCTGCCCAAGCAGAGAAGCCCAGACCTCCCTCTCCCCAGCCACCTCCTCCAGCTTATCTGGGGGAACACCAAGGCGTTCCCAGGCCAGCCGAGAGATATAATCTCTCCAGCGTATCCTGGGTCTGCCTTTGGGCCTCCTCCCAGTGGGACATGCCCGGAAAACCTCGCCCAGGAGGCATCCTTCACAGATGCCCGAACCACCTCAACTGGCTCCTTTCGATGTGGAGGAGCAGCGGCTCTACACTGAGCCCCTCCCGAATGGCCGAACTTCTCACCCTATCTCTAAGGGAGAGGCCAGCCACCCTTCGGAGGAAGCCCATTTCTGCCGCTTGTATCCGCGATCTCGTTCTTTCAGTCACTCCCCACAGCTCGTGGCCATAGGTGAGGGTAGGGACGTAGATCGACCGGTAAATTGAGAGCTTCGCTTTTACACTCAGCTCCCTCTTCACCACAACAGACGGTACAGCGTCCGCATCACTGCAGCCGCTGCACCAATCCATCTGTCGATCTCCCGCTCCCTTCTCCTATCACTTGTGAACAAGACCCTGAGATACTTAAACTCCTCCACTTGGAGCAGGTTCTCGTCCCGGACCCAGAGTGGGCACTCCACCCTTTTCCGGCTGAGGACCATGGCCTCAGATTTGGAGGTGCTGATTCTCATTCCCACCGCTTCACACTCGGCTGCGAACCGTTCCAAGGCCAACAGTAGAAATGAAGTTTTAATGTTTTGCTATTGTTTACGCTTACTGCCACCATCTTGGATTGTAAAGTCAGGGTTGGTGGGGCTTTCTGATTATTCTCAGTGAGAAATCCAACTTGAGGAGGCATTCCATCTCAGAACTTAGGATTTCTGCTTTCCCATTTCAAATAAAATTCAGAATAAAAGTGGTTCTGCTGGTGAGTCCCAGCTCCCAACTCAACTAATAGATCAAAACAAAGAGCCAGGCACTTTGCTTCTTCTGATTTTCAGCCAGTCAGGCATAGGGATGAGTCGGGGTGCGAGCAGGTTAATGACAATTATCAAAATAAACCGTGATCATGGTGCAAATGAGCTGTGCAACGATTGGCCCACTTAGGAAATCTGTTGATTTGTCCCAGCATTGTGCTCTTGTGAAGCAAAGATGCAATTTGTAAGGGCCTGGATTTTCTAGTTCATATTTTGGTTTTCGTTGCATGGTTTGTATAATTTGAGTAATTTCACTTTAAAAAACAAAAACAAAGTAAGGTTGTTCAGTATATTAACTCTGACCCCAACATCATCAGTACTTAATATCTGACAAAGCAAACAACAGTTATGTGTGCAGGCAATATGTCATGCTTTAACTCTGTGCCAGGATTGTGAAACAAGAAGCAGACCATGCCCAGAAAAAGTCACCTGAGAGGGCAGAGCCGGGGAGAACCAATGGAGTCGCAGAACCCCGCAGCATCGATATCTTGGAGCTGCTCAGCAAAGCCAAGGAAGAATACCAGAGGGTGAGGTGGCAAACACGCAGTTAACGTAACATCTGACTTATGTTATCACACGAGTATGATCACCTGATGTATAACTATAGTGTTTGACAGGATTTGAGCCCTAATTTGTGGAAATTTTGACAACAAAAACAAAGTTGTGTGAATATCCATATAAGTTATTACAGTGGTAAATGACCTGGGTCTTTTTCAGGTGTGGAGTTGTCAGTTTAAGATAGAGAGAACAGTTCAATATAATCTAATGTTTTTATGTTTGTGCAATAATTGCAGTCCCAAGGAGGTGAAACAGATGTGTCCATTGAACAGACAGCAAAAGCAGCTGCCAGCACTACAGATCCCCACATCACACCGCAGCCTGAAAAGGTACAACACACACACAAAGCAATGATTTGAGTTCCAATTTTCGTTTACCGTATCTTTAAATGTTTAAAGCTTTGTCATTCTTGTCACTCCTACACATAGAAAGTGTGGAGGAGGACAGTTAGAAGGGCATGTTTTTATCCTTGTCACTCCATACATAGTTAGCATTTGGCAGCAGAGAATGCTGCAAGGAACATTGCAAACAGACACCCAAATACGTGCCTTCAATTTATGTCACAGCCATGAGTGCTGCTTGTGTTTTCTGCAGGGTTTGCATGCGGGGCTAAGATGAACTGAACAGTTTGGGACAATCAATGTTAACTAAATGGAAAGGGAAATGGGCCATGTTGTGAATCAATCATATACCATTATTATATTTGGATATATTATAGCCTGTGTTTCCTGATACATTTCTAAGATATTTATCACAAGCAGTGGAGCTGTGTCATCTCCATGTTTACCAGGTCTAAGGACTGTAATTTTTACAGAAAAGTCTTCTTTTCATCCCATTAGCCAGTTTTTTGTTTTTGCATTAAAATCCCAATAGTTACCCAAAAAAGCCTCTGCTTACACTGTTTGCTGTTTGTAAAGCTCAATGATGACGACAGCTTAAATAGCACCAGGAGCAGCAGAGTGTAAGCTCCAGCTGATTAGCAACGCAAAAACAAAACTTGCAGCCAACTATGTTGTCAAAATATGATAATCGTATAGCTTCAACAAACTTTCATAATCTTACTTATTAAACAACCTGAATGATTAATACATGATCAAAATAGTTTTTGATTCGTTTTCTGTTATTTGATTTGATTTTTTTTTTTTTTTTGAGCTCCGCTGTATTTGAGGTAATTGTTTCTTTACCCAGCAGAGCTCTCACCCCGTGGTAAAGCAGATCACAGTGGAGGAGCTCTTTGGTTCGTCTCTCCCTAAGGACCCCTCTCTACCAACCATGCCCACGCAGAGCAACACTGTTTCCAGTGACCCCTCCGCTGCCTATGTCCACAAACAACCGTATCCTGCTCCACCTCCACAAAGCACTCTCCTCATTCACCAACATGCAGCCCAAGACCCTGGTTCCAACCAGAGGAATCAAGCCCCCGGTCTGCTCCCTGCTCCATATGCACTACACCCAAGTCCTGTATTCCAGTCAGTGATCCAAAGGTCAGACCCTCAGCTACACTCCTCAGTGTCCCCACTCATAGTGCCTTCAGCTGCTCCTCCTGGTACCGCAGGACCTCCAACTGCTCAAACATCCTATATGGGTCAGGACATCCTCGCCACACTCAAACCGGCAGCACCTTCTGTAAATTCAGACCACCACAAACCCATCCTCGCACCCAACTTCCTGCCAAGCACATTGGTCCCACCCCACAGCTTCCGAGAGCCTATGGGAAAACCCCTTCTCCAACACGGAAAGGACGTGGATGTTTTCTCTCAGTCTCCAAATCTGATTAAACAAATATCTGTGAGTTCAGCTATTTTTTTTTTTTCTGGTAAATTTGAATCCAGTATTTTTGATCTTATTTCATTTTTTGCTTTTCTTTCCTCTTTCAGGCTGTCCCCATGAGTCCAAGTCTTGCTGTTCCAGGATCAGGGGTTTCTGTGCTGCTTTCCCCCAGTGCCTTCCAGCAGTCCCTCAATAAGACACCGGCAGCAACGTCAATGGTCCCTCCTGCACCCACTGAGCCCACCTCAGCCTCTGGAGGAGCTAAAGAACCTGTAGCAGCCCCCTGCAGTAAAGCACAGCTACAGGAGACTCTGATACACCTCATTAAGGTAAAGTAGAAGCGTAAAGCATATAAAAGAAACTGTCGGCACTTCATAGCATGAGAAAAGTTCAAGCTAGTACTAATTACCCCTGTATTATAACATTATGTATAACTTTAAATATCTTTTCCACACATACAATGGAACTAAAAATGGACCTTGTCTAAAATTGTTTAGTGTGTAGACAGTGGCAGATCTGAGACGCCCACAGAAGTCTTAGGTGTTCTTCCCAGAACTAAATAACCAACAATGTGCTTCCTGTGTACATAAACATGTGTGTGCCCAAAATGAATGGTCTTGTAGAATTATATTAATATGGATTATATACCGTATATAAAAAAATAAATTAGCTCTTTCTTTTTTTCTCTCATTTTCTCATGTGTGAAGTTGTTGTCCATGCATTCTCTCTAACAGCCAGCAGGGGGCGACCATTCTGGTTGCAGAAAGCTATATTAAACCATTGATGCTGTTTAACGGTTGCAAAATCCACATACTTAAACAGTTTCTTTTTTTCTTCTTCTTCTTCTTCCTGCCCTGATTTTCTAGAATGACCCAGACTTCCTTGGTGCCATTCATGATGCTTACCTGCAGAGCCTATCCAAGGACTTTGGCAACGTAAAACTATAGTCCTACTTCATCCATCACCACTCTTTTAGTGCTCCGACCTCATCAGGATCAATAAAGATACACACAATTAATGGAGAAGTTAAAAAAAAAAAAAAAAGTGGAGCAAACAGGTTTTCAACACACTGTTCACCAAAAAACCCTTCAAAACTAGTCTGTGTGCTAAAGGTTATTACAGCATGCACCGCACCATCTAACCATCTGTTCCTGATGCTGAATACTCGTTTTGGATCTATCTTTTGTCAAAATCTATGAAAAGCAGAACTACTGTGGGAAAGACTAATGAGATAAATTTTCCCAGTTAAATCTTGATGTATGTTTTGTTTGTTTTTTTGGGGTTTTTTTGTTTGTTTTTTCCTTTTGAACTTTCTGAATGTGGTCAAACTTTATGGTTGGATAAAGTTTAGCTGTTGGTGTTTTTGTTTTGTTTTGTTTTCTCTGGAGGACAGAACCACAGTGGAGCTTTGGGAACCTCAAACCCGCTGACCCTCAGGCAGATAGTTTTGCAGCTGTACGAATCACAGGTGCTGCTTCTCTTACTCGTTACGTGTTTGGTGTTCTCACCACGAGCACACTTATACTGCGACTACTTGTGATTAGAAAGGCCTCTGTGCTGGGGACCTGAGCTATCCTGCTATGTGGCGTTTAAGCAGAACCAATCTTTCCCCCCGTTTTGTTGGGTTTTTTTTACGTTCTACGTTTTGAAGCTGAAGAAGATGCTGAGCAGCCATTCCAGGCGTTTTGTGTTTGGCAGGCGTTTGTTGAGGAAGTTTTAAGCTCTCGTCCAGTGAAGATGAATAACTTCTATCATTGTTTGGAGAAGAAGCACTTGCAGCCAAGAACTCAAACTAATCACCTATCCCTCTCAGCTGCTTTTATAATGTTACAGACGGTGATATGTTTATGACTCAGAAACGAGCTCCTTTGCTACCTTTGGTTTTTCCACAAGTCTCCTTACCCTTGCTTTGTCTACGTCCTTCCCCTTCTTTGTGCTGTCATCTCTCCTCCACCAGCTGATCTTGCAGTCGTGGATGTTCTCGGAGGGGAATGTGCAATAGGCGACAGTCGCAAAGCCTTTAGGGATACCAGCATTTTGGGATATCTTAGTCTGCTACTACAGAGCCTTTTGGGGTCTGCAAGTGATTTATGTTTCGAGTATTAAGAGAAAAAGGAAAAACCAAAGTAGCAAATTTCGATTTCTGTTCCTTTTCGATCCTTTTAGCAGTAAAATGCTTAAACAGGTGGAAACCAATGTGATTTTGATAGCTTCAAACAAGCTGAGTTGCTACATTTACCCAGACTAACGCTGAAAACTTTAAACTACCTCTAGGCCCATCTACCCCCCCCCCGCCCCAAAGTATGTTTTTCCAAGCTGCAGTCAATAAGTTGAAGATGAAATAAACTCGGGTGTTTTTTGCAGTAAAAGGCTACTGCAGCACGTCCCCATAAACCCTGCAGACTGCAGTGGAAGCAGGAGTAAACGCGTCCGTTTTCCTCGTGTACACCACTGAGTGGCTGCTGTTTGTGAGCAAAGAAAAAGAATAAATGTACGTCATGAAATCTGAGATCTAAAAAATATATATATCAATGAATTTTCGCACAAAAATTTCAGCATATTCAAACTATTAAAGTTGTCTATTTATACAAAAAAGGAAGAAAAATTATGTAAATGCATGAAAATATTAGAGGGTTTTCTGACCAGTGGTACAGTGATGTTCAGTAGTTGGGCCATTAATCCAGTTACTTAAACAACCAGTATACAAAGTCATTAATATCCAAACAGTGTATTTTTTTTAATATTTGTGAGCAACAAGAAGAGCAGAGATTATTGCTTTGTATATATATTTTTTTTTATTTTGCGGCATGAATTCTTGCCTCGATTGTGACATCACAGCTTGGTATTTAATATTTGAAGTTGTCTTTCTCCTGCTTGCAGTACTTTTTTGTAAGTTTATTTTGTTTTTTTGTAATTTGGAAAAGTTTAAATTTCAAATGTGAAATAACATCTGCATCCAGGGAGCAAATGGGATCGTTTGTTCATTTCATTACCATGTAAAAACTCATTTTTCATGTCAGAGATGGTTTTGCCAACACATTTTCTTTGTTTTTCTCTGCATGTGTTGGTTAAATAAAGAATAATTGAAATGTTAGAGATTGTTTTTAATCCCGGTCACATATTTAAGATTTTAAGGTTATTTTACATGTCGGTCTAATTTATCTTATTGGCCCACCATGTGGTTTTGAGAGTTTTTGCAAATAACACAAATTTTTCTAAGATTGATGTTATTGTGCGTAATTTGAATATTTTGTGATATTAAAGATTTGAAAGTAATTGTTTGCTCTTGTTTTCTGCTTGGAGGAGTCAATGTTTTGGTGAGCAGTGAGAAGCTTCAGAACTTAAAGAGGAGTGTGATTATTAGAATAGAAATTTGAGCCTCTTAACAAATTATTATTAATATTATTATGCATATTTCTAATTAAGCCCAAGTTTATAAAGACAATCATAACTAAGAGATCTGTCTTGAATGGTGCAGTCTTGTCTTTGACCACCAGATGTCACTAGTTGCTTACTTTAAACCCGCACCTACCCCACAGTAATTGTCACAGCCAACATCAAATTAGTAGTTCCGGGCTTAAATGACAAATTGAATGCTGATTTTCTTTATTATTATTATTATTATCATTAAATAAACTTACACGGCTCGCTTTTTCTCTTTTACTTACCAGATCATCTGCGGGCAACAAAAGGGAAGATTCTTCAAGAACACCAAAGAGGAAATTGGGGGTGGGGGAGGAAAACTGTCACACTAAATCAAACGTTGTGCAGACCTTACCTGAATGCTTGTATATCTCCTTCATTTGGAACTGGGTGGTGATCTCTTCAGTCTTCATTCTGTAAATCTTTTACAGCAGAATACCCTCTCCTCTGATCATGACCCGAAAAAGCCCACTGCTCTTTCTTAAAGAGGTGTTATACGGTTCTTCAGTCTTTACACGTGGCATCAGTCACACATTACTGAAAGAGCTTCATTTTTTATTATCTTCATAGTATCACAACACGAGCCCAAATGTCAGCGCCTTAAGCTCCTGTTCAAATGTCAGCTTAGTGATGATGTTGGTCGAAGCTGTGTAAGAATGTGGACAGCAATGCTGCAGCTACAAGGAAAGTCCATTTGTATAAAATGAGAGCATTGGGGTCTATTTATAGAGCGGTGTGAACGCATTTTGCAGCCTGTATGGATGCATGAGATGAAACTCCTCAGTGCAACTTCACGATAAATAAATAAAACTTTCCCGCTGTTTAAAAAATGACGAATACAAAAATCTGTCAGTATAAACTGATCTCGATGTGCATCACTTATTTTATATTATAATATATATTTCATATATAATGTGTTCCCACTTTTTTGCACGCATTGTTTTGGTTTGCATAGTTGCTGTCTGTACAGAGCGTGGAAATGCTGCATCTGAGCGTCCCTGATCAGAGTCTGTGTGCCGGCTTGCTGTGAGCGTTTACCCGCGCGTGTGGCCTTGGTTTTAGTCCAAAGCCTTCCTACTGTCGGTTCATGCGACAGTTTGGACTAACTGCAGGCTTCGTTTGGCCCTAGATTAGCCATATTCATAGGCTTCGCTTGCAAACACGCCCCCTCCCTCCCGCCCTCTGTCTCTGTGGTTAAACAGCGTTATCTCTTTTTAACCCCTGCCATCGTCCGCTGCGCTCTCCTCGCCTTTATTCTCAGAACAGTAGACCGGGGGGAACTTTTAACTCTTTTAACTCTATTTTACCGGCTTGCGTGTGAGTGAGTGTGCTTCTCTTCGGTTCACCGGCCAGATGGAGGACTATCATAAACCGGACCAGCAGACGGTGCAGGCGCTCAGGAACATCGCCACCCGACTCCGGATCAACTCCATCAAGGCGACAACTGCAGCGGGCAGCGGGTAAGATGGTTAAACCGAGCAGGAGACGCGTGACAGCAGAAAACGTGGTTTTATGCACGTCATTTTTATCCGTTTAAATATCGATGTGTGATTTCTTTCATTTATGAGGACCTGCTTCAGGGAAGCGCATCGTAATTACAGATGAACTGGTCGCAGAACACAGTAACGTCTGTTTTAACGTGTAAAATAGTCAAACTGTGTGTTTAAAATATTGTAGATGCACCATATGAAAATCTGTCTCTGTGTGTGACGTGTCTAAACTTTTTTAAGCATTTCAGTTGTTTACCTGTGCGTATAGTTAGTTTTATACCAGAGTCTGTGCGCAATTTACGCAAAAGCAAGGGCGGTTGGGCAAGTTCATGTACATACATGCTACGACCAATATCCTGACCGAAAATATAGTCTTAATGTATTTAATAATATGTTGTGCCCCTTCAAAATAATAAAACATGTTTATTATTTTGAAGGGGATCGAGCTTGCTGCAGGTGCACTGGTGTTCCACTCCTCTTGTCCTCCGAGATCACTTACGCAACACACACATACAACTCACGCCGGACAGTTGTTTTATGTGGCCATTGCTACGGCTCATGGGTCGATGTGTTGTGCGGCAGCAGAGAGCCGCTCAGTGCGCAAACATGCTTCTGCAGCGCCTGCGTGACCCGACGGAAACGGCAAAAGCGAATAACAACGTCCAGTGTGCACTTTCTAAGTCGCGATGACAAATATGCTGTCATGATAGAAAATACAATGACCTGGAAAATAAATCGGACTTTTCATTATTGGTGACTCTTTTTTTTTTTTTTAATTTTATCGAGAAATAAATAAATAGTTTCTTTTCTTTTGTTCTCGGTTCTTGTTGTTCTTCAATGATTTGCTTCCAACATGAAGCTCCTCTCTTTCCAGTGGAGATGCTTCCCAATCCATCCATCACTTTTGGTTCGAATTCCCTTTTTAGCTTAAAGACATCAAACACTTACAGACTTTTTTTTTTTATATATATAACGTGTGCTGCACCAATCACTCACCCTTTTCCTTGTTCTTTTTTCTTTCTTTCTTTCTTTCTTTTTAATTATCTCATTACATTTTTCATTTCAGGGTATTTAAAAAAAGACTCTTTAGTGAGGTATTTTGTGCGCCCAGAGGACTGAAGGAGCAGTGTAGGAGCTATTGTATATGTGCTTACTGTTGTGTGACCTTGATGATAGTGTGGCCTTACATAATTCCCCAAATACTGATGGTCTGGCTTTAATTAACCCACTGAATGTGCACTGACGGGATGAACCGGACAGTTAAACTCAATTTCTAATGTCATTTTGCCTCTGCACCTATTTTGTTGCAGTCACCCCACATCATGCAGCAGCGTGGCCGAGATCATGTCCGTGCTTTTCTTTCATTCCATGAAATACCGACCCGAAGACCCACGTAACCCCAACAATGACCGGTTTGTCCTCTCTAAGGTAATGCGCACACATCCATAATGGTTGAAGACGTTTTCAAAAGCATCAACACACAGAGGGAGGTTGAACTGAGTCAAATAATATGCATGTGCTCTAGTGTATATATAGGATTTTTATATAGTATGTGTCTAAATAACTCACTCATATAAGGCTCTAGCATATATATTACAATGCTACAAAATTAGTGCAGTCATCTGTGTTCCCTCTGTTCAGTTATCTGATCAATGAGCTCTGAAAACTTTGCCTCCTCAGGGTCACGCAGCCCCGGTGCTGTATGCTGTGTGGGCAGAGACGGGCTACCTGAAGGAGAATGAGCTTCTCAACCTCCGCAAGGTCGACTCAATCCTGGAGGGACACCCTGTGCCGGTGAGGCAACATTGAAACCTGCAAGAAGTTTAAGGCTTTGAGAGTCACTACCATGAATCAGGAATATTTTAAAACCTTTATGCTGCCTTTCATGGTTTCCTTTCATGCTTTCTTTGGAGTTGAGAGAGAAGTATTTGTCGTGTTTTCACACTGAAGTTGATACGTTTCACACTGCACTAAACACACACGAACAGAGTGAGATATATTGAAAAGTTAAGTAAAATCTTATATATGCTATGCTTTCCGACTTTTCTGTTAAATACTGCATAGTTTATGGACAAGTGTTTGTGAATAAGAACATTACAGTATCCTTGCTGCACACGAGACGTGGACACGCTTCCACAGATAACAGCAAAGCATCTGTAGGCAGAGAAAGCGAGACAACGCTGCGCCTGTGTGACAGAGATGCTTTGTCGTCTGCTGCAAACATCAGTGACACTTTGTCCACATTAACCCAGAAATTGGCGCACTGTAACATCCAGACCATAGCTGCTGTTCCAACAGTTCCACTGCTGCTGCTTTTATGATCCATTTAGAAATGAAAAACAATCCATCTGCTGTTGCTTGCTTAGCTCGAGCTGGAGTGAGTAATGTGCATCTTTTTTATGTGTGCGTGGATGCAGAAGCAGCAGTTTGTGGATGTGGCCACGGGATCTCTTGGTCAGGGGCTGGGAGCCGCGTGTGGAATGGCTTACACTGGAAAATTCTTTGACAAGGCCAGGTAACACAAACAAAGTCACACTCACGCGTATAAACACAATCATTTTGGTGGGGGGCGTGCACATTTCTGCAGAAGTGCAGCAGCCCAGTTTGCATCTGCACACATTAAGATGGACTGTATGAAATTATGCATGACATAATGTACGCTGCAGCGAGCTGCACAGACATGTGACATTTCTGCCTGGAGCTTGGGAATAAAACGCTCTCTGACAGGCTTGGTCTGTGCTGACATTTAGGCAGTCACTTAGAGCTTATGAGAGGCGACCGTCATCCTGTTTTACCTTCACATCAGGATTAATGGGGCTGGATGAAATCAGTGGCAGTGAGCTCAGAGTTGAATGCATATAAAAAGTTTTATGTTTGTTAAAACAGTGTACTATTTTTTTTCAATTTCTTTCAACATTATTCTTCACAATTCAAATTTCATCTCAGTGTTTTGACAGCAATGCAGCTCCTACTCAGCTGAATTTCAGCTGATTGAACTCGCTCCACGTTTGTCTCCTTTGTTCTTGCGTGGTCTGGAAAATACCCGACCGTTTCTGTCTGACAATAGATGTTTAGAGCCGTGTAGCCTGTAGCATGCTGGATTCACGTTTTCAAAATTTGTTATGATTTTCTATTTCTTTTTTTTACGCATCCGAGCTGAAACCTGACTTTCAGGATGATATTTGGTACATTTGATTGCGAGCCGAGCAGAATGTGATTGCTTGAAAGGCAGCTTTGGGGGGGTTTTTTTTGCTGTTTTGCAGGGAGTGCTGCACTTGCACTCTGTGTTGGCTGTCCTTCATATCTCTCTCACTCTCTTTGCATTCTATGTGCACTCAATTATTTCTGCTCTAATAATCACACACGCAAAAGCACAGTTCTCCCTCATCTCCCTGCCTCACCCATTTCCCTCACCACCTCTTAAAAAAATGATGAAATCTTATATTGTGCTGCTATCTACCTGGGCTCCACTGTGCATTCAGACAATAATAATGCATGGACCATGTGTGTTTGCATGGTGCATGCAGTAACAACACACGTAACAACAACTACTGGCTGCCGGCTGCATCACTGGTTTCATAATATGATCTGAGCCCAGAACCTTTGAATAGCAACTGCATCAATGCCACTTGTGGATACTCTCACACAATAACCTGCAGGATCAAGTAAGGAAAGCATGTGTGTGAGAGGTATCACCTTGTCTAAGTCTGTTATTCACACCTACAAACACTGGATGAAGGAAGGTGTAACACACACACCTTCTAAGGGAGTCCAACTACAGGAGTAAAGGGATTACTCCTGTAGTTGGACCACTTATATTACTTGCAGACTACTGTGAACACGAGCGGATATGTGTGTCTTAGAATATGTTTCGATGATCACCACCTGGAGCTTTTATCACTGAGTTTTACATTTTTGACCCCCTGTTTGAGGACTCTCGAGGCTGTTTGTTTTGGGTCATCAAATCAAATCAAATCACTTTTATTGTCACATCATTGTCATATTTCAGCGTTAGTTTGGAAATGCAGACTACCTCCCTGATGTTGTGTAATTCACAACAATCTATCTCGTGTTAACTGAGAAATAAACATACAGACAGTTGATTACATAATTTCAAGGAAAGATGCACTACAGAATAGTATGTGATTCGGTTATGTTCAAAGATTTTTTAACATTTCATCAAGGTTAATAAACAGCTTTTTGCTCTTTCTTTCTTTGTATTACTGTAGGGTCTTTACCTTACAATATAAAGCACCTTGAACTAATTGTTGTTGTGTTTGAATTAGAGATGGACCGATCCGATATTAAGTATCGGTATCGGTCCGATACTGTACTAAATTACTGGATCGGATATCGGAGAAAAATAAAAAATGTAATCCGATCCATTAAATATCACGAAAGCACCTCACAAAACTTGCAACACGCCGTAACTCACCTCAGAACGTTAGCACGTCGGAGCAGTATGCATCACGTGATAGAGCGGCTGTGACATGCGGGACCTGTCGGTGGTCTGGATAGCATGTGGAGCTTCGCTAGCAACCCGGCATTTCATCTCCGACAAAGTTATTCCCGAGAGAAGTAAAGCAAGTGTGTAAGTCCATCTCTGAATGTAAAGCATTCCTGCGTTAAGCTTAACAAGCGACTGCCTCTTCTTGCTGCTACTTCAATCATGAAACTGCTTAACGATCAGCTGATCGGCTTTTCTGTCGCGAGTCCGTGTCTCTAGTTTGCTTTTGGCCCACTTTGCACCAGAAAGAGGAAACCAGCGGCTGAACAACAGCAGCACGTTTAAGCTTGATCAGCTGTTGTTAGAATTTATTTATTATAGCTGACAGCTGGTAACTGTGCAGGGGCGGATCTAGCAAAGTTTAGCCAGCGGGGCCGATAGGGCATTAACAGGGAAAAGGGGGCACAAAGACATACTTTTCTTTCTTATTCTCATTTAAAATGTCGAGCTTTTAATAAATAATTATCTTACACCCAAAGTTTTAATTTGATGTAAAATGAATAGAAGTCAATTACTGTATATAGTAACTATTAAGTCTAATATGTGTATATATATATATATATATATATATATTTAAATATATATATATATACCCTAGTAAGCTATAGTACTTTTTCCTTTGGGAAGGTACCATCTGTGCAGTCTGCAATTTTGTTGAAGAAAGATGTTGAATCTATTTAATATTTCTTGAAAAATAATTGATTTCTGTGCATTTTTTTTTCACACTGCATCAAATTAAGGTTAATTACGTCGATTAAGCATCATGAGGTGGAGCGTGAGGGGTGGTTCCCTATTTTTTATTTATTTATTTTTGTTGTTGCTGGGAGTTGGAACCCTATTAGTTAGGTTGCTTAATATTTATGCTAAGTACTCTTTAAAATACCAGAATAGGGAGGATGGTGTAGGTTTAAGTTTATTAGATTGATCAGTATTGCTGAACTTTGAAATAATTTTTTTGTATACAGGTATAACAGAATAGCTTTAGTGTAGTTGTTGTTTTAAACTTGAGTATGAACTTATACAAAATGCAGCAAGATATTTAAAAAACAGTTTTGTTGATTAAAAAACACTATATCGGATTCATATCGGTATCGGCAGATATCCAAATTTATGATATCGGTATCGGTATCGGACATAAAAAAGTGGTATCGTGCCATCTGTAGTTTGAATTTAAATTTGAATACTATCCGTTTATACGCTTTATTGGTTTTTCCGTTGTCCTTTCCCTTCAATCTAAAGTCTCTACCTCTTTTCTCTCCAGTCCCACCTCTGTGGAATTCCCCTCTTCTTCCTTTCTTTATGTGTCGTGTGGTTTTTTTGGGGTTTTTCCTCTGTGGTCGGAGTTGGAATGCGTGGTGTAATTCGCCGTGTCTCGGCCTATCTTCCAGTTTTAATGAGAACGTGTCTATTTGACTGGAAAGCTGTCAGGAGTTGTTACGCCACATAAGCAGCTACTGAGGATGATCAGAGCGTGGTGGGGATAAGGATTGGGGGAGGGATCTGTTTTTGTCTGTCTGTGTGTTTAGGTGTCATGGTCAGCTGTGACATCATGCCACCATAGGGGGGCATCAGATGATGGGAGGACGTGAAAGGACAGGAAAATGGAGCTGATATGAAAAATAACTAATTTCTCTTTCCCCGTCTCTGTTTGTAGCTATCGGGTGTTCTGCCTGTTGGGTGACGGAGAGCTGTCAGAAGGCTCGGTGTGGGAGGCCATGGCCTTCGCCTCATACTACCAGCTAGACAACTTGGTAGCCATCTTGGACATTAACCGACTGGGTCAGAGTGACCCGACTCCCCTGCAGCACCATGTGGAGAAATACCAGCGGCGCTGCGAGTCCTTTGGGTGAGCCAGGGGGGAAGTCAAAAACTATCTGAGTGGGTTATTTAGTGCTTCAGTAGCTGCTTAAGGAGTCATTCCAAGAACCGTTAAACAAACTCAGCTTCAGTCATTTATTTATAAAATAAGATGCACTTGTTCTTTAATTAATATGTAAGATTTGCTGCTCAAAATTAGTTTTTTATATTTTGACTCGAGCATAAGCACATGTAATGTTTGACTTGTCTGTTTCCCCAGCTGGCACGCCATTATAGTAGATGGCCACAGTGTGGAGGAGTTGTGTAAGGTGCTGAGTCAACCACGCCACCAGCCACTTGCCATTATCGCCAAGACCATCAAGGGCAAGGGCATCCCAGGTATAGCAACTATGCAGACAGTGGTTCAGAGTGCTCAAATATCAGTATTTTGTACTGTAATGAGCACCAGTTTCCTCTTCCTACTGAATAAATAAAGGTTGTTTAATCATTCCTTAAAGCATGCAGATAAATTGTTAAGTTTTACTGCTTAACATTTAAGATGTTTTTAAAAAGTGCTCTAAAATCCTTTTTTTTTAAAAGACTGGGTAAAATGTGGCATCTGACTGGGAATATTAGATCTGTCTGAAGTTTTCTGAACTGCCCCAAGCACCCACTGTGAGTGCACAGAGGCCATAATCCAGGTAGCGCTTCGGTGCTTTAGCTGCTGCTGCTCCATAATCCCTCAGAATGTGTAGGATACACTCCCTACAACAGCCCATTGTACTTGTGTTGTGATAAGCTAAGTTGGAGTGTGTGCGACCGACCGCATGTGTTTGTTGGGGAGAAAGAGACGGTTGTTATAAGAGGGTCTTTGTGTACAGATGAGTGGACCAGAAATCTTCAGTGTTGTTGCAACCCTGTGGCCTCTTGGCCTTAACCCTTGACCTCTGCTACAGGCTGATGTTACCCACTGGTGTGGAACATTGTTATGAGTGTGACAGCATGTGCACCTGCATGAATGTGGAAGGCATACGCTTGCAAGACGTGAACAAATTGGTTCCGTTAAAGAAAGAAAACTGAACAATGGTCGCTTAAATAACTTGAAACTGACAAAAGTAACAATAAATAGAAATGTATTGAAAATTAACACATTTAAAAGGTCAAGGTACGTCAGTGTCAGGTAACACCGTTCTTCGCTGTCTGAGCAATGCAAAGCGATGCAATTTTTGTGAGTCTTTAAGACTTCAACAGTGTGTTTTTCCCTAAATAAATAAATTGCATTTTTATGTTGGGTTCACGCATGATTAGCCCAGTGCTGACCTATCCGGCGTGTACCCTACCTTGAGGGTCTTGTGACAAGAAGAAGAAGATGGATAGATCAAAATATTTAAATGTTAAACTTTGATTAGGTGTTTGAAAGATCACTTGCTTCTGTTGGTCAAAAGAATAGATGCTCAGCGGATACTTAGGCGCGTCTGTGTCTTTCAGCGGCTGAGGATAAAATGGGCTGGCATGGTAAACCCCTGCCCAAGGACATGGCAGAGAGCGTGATCAAGGAGCTGCAGAACCGTATCATCAGCTGCAACAAGCGCCTCTATCCTGCTCCCCCCAATGAGGACACATCCCCTGTTAGCCTCCGCAACATCCGCATGCCGAGTGCACCCAGCTACAAACCTGGAGATAAGGTAGGATCAGTGGTAGCAGACAATCCACCCTCACTTGTCTTTAAAAGTCATTTTTACCTGTTCATAACATTAGATCAAAGAAGTAAATAAAATCTTTTTTCTATTTTTTTAAATAAAAACTTGAGCCGAGCGTACTTTATTGAATCTGTTTTCTCCCCGTGTGATCAGATCGCTACAAGGAAGGCGTACGGCATAGCTCTGGCCAAGCTGGGGCGTTACAACGAGCGAGTGGTGGTTCTGGATGGAGACACCAAGAACTCCACCTTCTCTGAGCTCTTTAAAAATGAACACCCCAACCGTTACGTGGAATGCTACATTGCAGAGCAAAACATGGTGAGGATAGTTCACAGCAAGAGAGCTGGAGAAAGTTTCACAGGTGAAGCTAAAGTGTGAAGAAGTATGAGAAGGCCAGCACGTTACTAAAACAAAATAGACTTAAGATTCAAACGCTGCTGTATAGAGTGGTAAAAGACGTCCATCAGCACCTGACTGAAGCTATTACATGTACACAAAGTGTTTTGTATAAGGTTTTTCCACTTATCTTTTATTTTCCATTGGGGCACAGTTTGCTTACTAGATGTTTTTGATGTGTCGCTGTCCTTCGAGGAGCCTTAACGTCAAATGTCCAATGTTTACTGTTCCTGATCATTATCAACTATTTCTTGGATCCTTCCAGGAAACAATTTTCACCAGTTTTCTTAATGAAGAAATGCATCATCGTAATGCAACGTAATATTCAGTATACTCTGTAGCACCTTCACAAAGGTGATGACCTATGCTGCATCTATGCTAGCAGCTCTGTGAGACTCTACTTTATTCACACTAATTACAAAGTGTATTGGAAACTGTAACTATATAGTGCTCGACTTCTTTAAAGCAAAAAAACAAACAAAACATAGATATAAAATATGCTGAACTGCCTCTCATCTCTCCTGCAGGTGAGCGTGGCGATTGGTTGTGCTGTACGAGACCGTAACGTGGTGTTCGCCAGCACCTTCGCCACCTTCTTTACCCGCGCTTATGACCAGCTCCGCATGGCCGCCATCTCCGAGAGCAACATCAACCTCTGTGGCTCCCACTGCGGTGTCTCCATTGGTCAGTTACCATCTTCCCTTTTGTGTTATGTCTTCACCGTTGTGAAGAGTGCACAACGTTTGGTTTATTATCATTTCACACCCCACAGTTAATACTGAAAGGACAGATTCCACTGAGCAAACCAGTCACAGCAGCCATATTTTTCTCAAGTTTAGTTTGGGACACTTTTGATTTTGGATCAAATCTGCCCACTGAATCCTCATTGGACTTGTAGTGGTGAAAAATATGAAGTTACTGTTTTTGCATGTTGCTCCTGTTCCAGTATCGCGGCACTGGTTTGAAGCTCTCTTCCTTTTTTAATTGGTTTTGATCCCCATAAATACTAAACCTTTGCTTCCATCTTCCTCTGTGTTATTGTGTTGTTCACATTCTCTCCTGATATCAGCACTCCTCCTGTCCTTCCTCTCTGTCTCTGCGTCATGGAGGTGATGACAGAGCAGACTGAATCTCTGTCACCTCTTCCTCCCCCTCCTCTTTCTTCTTCTCCTCCTCCTCTTCAGGTACACTGCATGTCCACCTTTGCAGACTGAATGACATTGTCTGTTTCTTGTTGCTGAGGTGTGTGTTTGTGCATATTTAGGTGAGGATGGACCCTCTCAGATGGGTCTGGAGGATCTGGCTATGTTCAGAGCCATTCCTGCAGCTACTGTCTTCTACCCAAGTGACGGTGTTTCCACTGAGAAAGCTGTGGAGCTTGCCGCCAACACAAAGGTACTCGTAATGATTTTTGATAACGGGAAAAAGAAAGAAAAATATTAAGTACTTAAGATTATGTATGTTAAAAGCAGCGATTCATTTTGATGCTTTCTGATTTGTTCTAGGGTTTGTGTTTTATCCGGACAAGCCGCCCAGAGAACAACATCATTTACAACTGCAACGAAGACTTCCATGTCGGACAGGCTAAGGTTTGTTGCTGCATTTTAATCAAAATGTTGATCTATGCTCTAAATAAAATCTGTTTATTGTTCTAATTTTGCTGATCTGTTTAGACTCTGTGCACATTTTCTTCTGGAGTAGAAACAAACAAAGACAAATGTAGAGTTTCCCTTCGCACACAGGTTGTATATAAAACCAATGATGATTATGTGACTGTGGTTGGAGCGGGAGTGACCCTCCATGAGGCTCTGGCTGCTGCTGAAATGCTGAAGAAAGGTATGAAGAAATAAGGAAAAAAAAGATAAAGCTGACCTGTGACATAAAACAGTGCAAAAACTATTTTTCTTTTTGTAATTACATTTTTAAAGACACTGTTTCATATTCAACTTCCTCTTTTGCCGTTCAGAGAGAATAAACATTCGTGTGATCGATCCATTCACCATCAAACCCCTGGACTCCAAGACCATCATCGACAACGCCAGAGCCACCAGAGGACGCATTATCACAGTGGAGGACCACTACTATGAAGGTGAGGAGTCTGCACAGCGCCCCCAAGTGAAAATGAACAAATGCTGTATATAAAAGATGGCCAGAAGCTCTGTGTTGAAAATAAAAAGCAAGCGCAATAAACCTGGTCTATTAGCCAGCAGGGGGCACCATCTCTGTCTGGGAAAACAATGCTAAGGAGTCTGCGAAGAAGAAAAATGACTGCTGCTTACTTCATTTAGGAGCACAGTAAAAGTTTTCATGATCGGTTTGTTGTCTGAACTACTGGTTCAGTGTATTTTTTAATGCAGCATGAGATTCATTTTGTTGTTTTTGGGGGGGAGGGTTCCGTTTAAAGTCAAATAGACAATAAAGTGGGTATCATATAGGGTGTGGGCTCCTGGTGTCTGGCACGTTTCTCAGCCAGGTCTGCCTCACACTCACCCGGGGATGCTCAGGATGTCTTCTGAACATCTCCAGGTGAGGTGTTATAGGCATGCTCTACTGAGAGGGGACACCGGGACACAGAGACATCACACCTCTTGCTCGCCTTCCCCACAGAAGAGCTGGAGGAAGAAAAGATTTGTCAGTGGAAGGTCTGGCAACACTGCCTGGGCTGCTGGCTGGCTGGTTGGATGGAAACGGCAAACATGTCAAAGCCAAGGATTAAAAAATGAATGGGTATCATCACAATGGTTACATCAATCTATTAAAGACGGTCTACAGAAATTAATTTCAAGACAACAAAATAATTTAGGGGCAGGACTCTCTCTCTGTATACTCTCTAATGGTTTCCTGACCTCACTACCGTCCTGTCAATAAAGGCTAAAAGCCAAAACTAAATACATTAAAACAAAAAAAAAACTTAATCCAAGAAGTTGTATATTTTCTTCTACACAAAATTGGAAAAAAAGAAATTTGTAAATCTAAACGAGTATCTGAATTTAAAATTAGTTTGCAAGGTGTTGCAATAAAACTTCTATATGTAGAATATTTATTATTATATCTAAAATATGCTGATTATTTTTTGACCGTTTTATATTCCTGTTTGGTCAAAGTCACATTAGTCTGGCAGCAGCAGGAGAGATTTAAGTAACAGGCATACGAGGGATTGTTATGCAGCTGCTTGCGTGTCTGCGCTGCTTGTGTATCAACTCATGAATAAAAAAGCCCTGAGCAGCTAAGGACAGACGTCTGTGTACAGACGGAGAAGCTCTTAGGTGGAGAGAGAAGAAGGGCCTGAGGAAGGGAGGAAAAAGATAGAAGTATGGGATACGGAACGTCGCAGAGAACTAAGGTGCATGTTGTAGCGGTAAAGAGAGAGGCGTACGCTAAGGAAAAGGTAAAACAGATATTTTTTAAAAATGTTTGTTGGGGGGAGGGAGGGAGGACAGAGGGTGGAAGTGGAAGAGCCTGTCAGGATTTCTTAATTTCATCTCCGGCCTTTGGGCTCTCAGTGACCTACATACAATACCAGCATGGCAACAAGCATCCAATTTTTGCTTTTTCCTTTGTCTCCTCTCAGCCACTGTGTGTGTTTCTGTGAGCCTAAATTTAGCGGTTTGTTTTTCCTTCTTTGAGAGAACTTCTGTCTGTGAAAGAGACAGCACCCATTTGATTGCACACACTTTAAAATTCAGATATATATAATAGGTTGTATGCAACTTGAAATCTTAAAGATTGTGGCCTGTCCAGGTAGACCAGAGATGTTTTAGTTCAATAAAGTGCGATGACTTTTTCCGTCAGGTACCTCTTAATGGCCAGCATAAAAAAGGAAGTAACTGCATGTATTACTTACACACCTGACTATATTCAGCCTTCAGATCGCATTCCTAAAGGGGATGAACGTGTGACAGGAGAGGAGTGAGAAAACAGAGGGAGGGTGGCGCCAGTCCTGTCAGCACACATTACATCTCTGCTGAGCGTAATCGCTCATGGAGGTGTAGATAGATTAAATATGACACTCGGAAAGATGCCGAGCAACTTAGAAACTTGATATTTGGACGAACTACCCGTTAATCGATAGTCTTGTCTGCTCTGTATTCTGATTCCTCAGGTGGTCTAGGTGAAGCAGTGTGTTCGGCGGTGGTGAATGAGACCGGCTTCACCGTCCACCGCCTGGCAGTCTCCCAAGTGCCCCGGAGCGGTAAGCCCCACGAGCTACTCCGAATCTTTGGCATAGACCGTGACGGCATTGCTCAAGCGGTCCGTAAGATGCTCAGCAGCTCAGCCAACGCCAAGTAGGAAGGCTGCAGGAGTGACAGCAGCGGGAACAACATGGTAACTGACTCCGTGGTTAACCGGTTACCTCCACGGAGGCACCAAACAAACAAAGTAAACCAACATGGGGGGAGGGATAGCACGACTGGCCCACTCACGCTCTCCTCCTCATAAACCAATTGGAGGCATTTGTTTAAAGCAAAACAAAAAAAAGAAGGTAACATGATTTCTCTCTGTCATCAATGTTGTCTGACACCCCCGCCCCAGAATTTTACCCTATCACTTTGTGAGTTCAGTAAACACACTTCCTACCCCTTAAACTCACCCATCCCCACACCTCCACCCTCTAGTTCCTTCCTACCTCTCAGAGAAAGTTCTGGTGCTGCTGTAGTGTCTCAGTGAAAGCAGTGAACGTGGTTTGGAGTGACGTCAAGTCTTTATCGTTTTTTCTGTGGAACCCCCTCTCACTTCTTGGGCTCAGCGATATGAGCGTCTGCACCCAGTACAACTTTGTAAAGTCCCACCCGACATGAGCAAAGCAGGGTGTGGAGAAACTCTGGTTTGGTCTGTTTTGAGCACTGACTGTTTTTAACCTGTTTTGACTTGGATAGGACTGTTTCACACCAATAAAGGGATGGTTACTTCACGGTACTTGTGTCTGAGGTCTTTCTTGAGGGTTTCGGTGATGGCACGAAGCAGGCATCACAAGCATCTTTTAAGTTTGAAGTCAAAATCCTCCTGTTTTCTTATCTGCAAGTGGCAAATTCAATCACACAGTGAAGTATTTCAAGCCAACTAGTGTGACCAATAAATGCAGAAATATCAGGTTAATAAATGGAATAGAGTCAATTATTTCAGATGGATTGATGTCGCTAAGCAGGATTTTGTGTCCATCTGTCTGAACTCTCACTGTCTGATTCAGTTTCCCAAATTGCCCTGCAACGATGCTTTGTATTAAACATAATATGAGGAAAAAAACAGGATCTCAGTATTGGTCTTACTCCTGTCCTGTCTAAATTTGTTCTTCTTTCGCTTCTCTTTCCCCTCTTCCTGTTAAAAAGGAGTTCTTCCTTCCCACTGTCACCAAGTGCCTTCTCATATGGGATCAGGAATTGCTGGGTCTTTCTGAGACTGTTGTGATTTAGTGCTTTATTAAAGTGAATTACCATCACTGTCATACTTTAATACAAGAAAACCATCATTAATTTTATTAGCAATAGCCCTGCTGTTACTGCTATGAAAATGTATTTTCTGTTTAAGTTTGTATGTGCGTTAATTTGCTGAATAGTGGTCACTGTGGCCTCAAGCAATCAAATAATTGCTTTAAACTAAATCTTTCAATTATGAAGCAGTCAAATTAAAGTGTTCTGGTGACTGGCTGTAGGATCACACAAGCACACAGCTACTGTGTATCATCTATATTTAATGTGCGTTAATAATTTAACAGCCCATTGAAAGATTTAGGCTGGCTGGCTTATATATGTACAAGATGACAGATTAAAGGAAAAATGTGGTGTTTCCCCAGAACAGCTTTGGGTTGATTCTACAAGACTACTGGAGTGATGGAGCACCAGCGTCATCTAATGTGACGTGAGGATGTGTCGCATGTTTTTATGCTTCTTAAAGCATTAGATAAGCCATTTGCCCTATGGATGAGGGTGAAGAGAGCACTCCTATCATGGGGTTGTTGATTTGTGGTGAGTTTATCCTCTAAGTGGACCTAAACCATGGCAGAAAAATGCAGCCCACAGCATAAAGGAACTATCAGAGTGCAGCTGTCAAACATTTGGGGTTTTTTTTGTTGCATGAGATATTGTTAGATGCTTATATAACATATAGAAGTACGTTTTTTATAAACTTAATTCAGATTTACCCATAACTGTAATAAAGTCATTAAACTATGAAATTTAGATTGTAAGAAAGATTAAGCATCAGCTGAGCATTAACACTGGATGACACGCAGACAACAAAGATTTAATTTAGCCTTCTTGAAAAAAAACCCATCTCAATGATGGCTGCTGCTGCTGGCAGAGCCCACGGGCACGCCACTGCAACCCCCTCTGACCTCTGCTCCATAGCTGCTGGGTGACCTCTCGTTTGGGGCTCTACTCAGCTTTTCCCAAGAGGGTGGCACGGTTCCCCCCCTTTTGGTGGTCCTCCTCGGGTCCTTGTACTCTGGGGCCTCTGGATATCTGGAGCCTGGATCTCCTCCATACCTGCTTCATACCCTGGGGGACGGGGCTATGGCTCCCCACACTCCCTAGCAGATCGTTACATGGAGAAACCTTTGGAATACAAGCATGCTGATCCACACAGGTGTGCACACGGGTGTTCACAGACGCGGACTACAGCTTTCTTGGCTGCTGCCTCAAAGCACATTGTGCGCTGTCTATCTTGCATGCTGCACAATATCGTTTAATATTTAGTATCTACTGTTATCTACTGCTAGCTAGTTTATTGTGATAGTGCTTTTTTTATTATGTTGCTCTTTTTTTGTTTGCTTTCTCTTCTGTTTTTTTTCCTCCATACAGGTGATCCAGGTGTTTTGTTTGTTTTTCTTTCTTTCTTCCCCCCCTTCTCACCGTCTCTTCTCCCCTCTGGTTTTCTTTCTTTCCCTCTCTTTCTTTCATTCTTTCTCCCTGTCCTATCCCCCAGTCATGTCTGTCCCGTTTGTAGCAACCGAAAATAAAATAAATACATAATTATAATAAAGGTCAATCAAATGGACCAATATGGCAAGGCCATGATGATCCACTTGGTAAAATAAATCCGCTTGGCATCTTTCTTGGCCTTAAGACAACAATTCTGATGGCTAAAGATCCAAACGGGACACAAAAAAAAAAATCAACATCTCAAAATCTGAACATGACCATGTCCACACTTCTTGCTTACATCATATTTAAAATGAGTTTTCAAAAGTTTTTTCTTTGAATTTTCAAAATTCAAAGTTCAAAAACACACAAAAATGTATAATATACATTCTTTCTGTATTATTCAAATAAATACTGAGTTTAAGTGATTTCCAACACACTGCCTATTTATACCAACACTTTATTGTATCCTAACCTATAGATTCAAAATTAAAATGCCTGAAGAAGACATCTGTGATCAGTGTAATATTAATCGAGTACATAAATAAGTGTTATTTTTGGATAAAGAGTTCTTGAACCCACAAACACTGAATGCAAGTTTTGCTTTGGTGTTAATAAGACAATAAGATCCTCCCCGTCCTCGTACCTGACTTCAATCCTACACTGAATTTCAGGACCTCATCACCTTTGGCCTCCCATAGCGCCGCACGACTCTGTCTGGTGTTTGAGATGGACAGAGTGTGTCACCTGGGGGTGTGTGAGGGAGCAAAGTGAAACGCACTGACAGACTGCGTGCGTGCAAGTACAGTATGTGGCTGTATGTTTACACTCTCCACACACTGTAGGTGCTGTGGCTGCACACAGGCTGGCTGTTTCTCTCTGGAACGCTGTCGTACTGTTGACCACAGGCGGTCGCCTCCTGTCACATTAGATTGCTGCTTCTTGAGCACCTTCAAAACACACATGCGAAATACATGCAAAATAAAATTCAGTCATGCAGCGCACACACAGATTATTCACAGGGATTTTACAATAATTATGCCCTAACTCTTCAAACACCACAAACACAGAATTTCATCATCCTTCATACAAAAGCAGCACACTCTGTCTTTTTTACCTTATTTTTTATTGCTTCACATTGACATTCGTGAACATGATAGACATCCGAAAGAAAAAAAGATCATTTAGTAAGAAGAGAAATGAGAAAGTCAACCGAAAAGATGAAAACATTAAATAACATTATCGCACTCCCGTATTCGTCTTCCCTGTCATTAGTCTTTCCAGGTACATGACAAAAGCATCGTTCAAAATATTTTGAAAAAAGAAAATGTGCATACACGTAAGCATAATTCCCCATACATTTCTGATGAAAATCGGGAGTTGTATGAATTTTGTTGACAAGAAATAACAGAGTTATCCATCACCTGGTTACGTCTTCCACTGCTAAATTTGCAATAAGTATTTATCTTTTATTATAAAGTCCAAATGATAGAGCTCGTTGATTAATAACATGCTTTTGTCTTAAATTCATTTAGTACAACAGTGCTCCAGGTTACCCTACATCCTTACACATCACTGAACACCACACCCTGTGAGTAAATAGAATATGTTACATACATTCATATATTTTGGTCCTATGTTCATTGCAAGATGCAACTTTAGCTTTATTTTAATTTACTAAAGCTAATGGAAAAATACATTTATTTTAAGGAGATACAAAAAGAGAAATTTCTCTGAATGTTTAAGGCTTAAGGACACACTTGACACTTGAATGTATAACTGAGTATCTCAGTGCGACTGCATTCAAGGAGAAGCTTCTTAAAACACATTATTCCAAATAAAGGGGTTCTTAGGTTGCTTTTTGGGGGGTGAAGGGTTTTAAAAGTCAAAGAAAAAATTCATTAAAAACACCAAAAAATATTGCTTTTTTTTTTTCTTTTCCATGTGCTGTGGGAGATCTTTCTATTCCCTCGTATTTCCTCCTCCTCTGCAGCGATCTGTCACATCCAGTTAGTCAGTCCCCCCCGCCCTCTTTAGTTCCTGTACTCGTCCCCACAGTCCCCGATGATCGCCATGAGGTCCCTGGAGCGTTGTGTCACTGCTTCGATGGCGGAGAGATCTTCAGCCGTCAGCTGCAGGTCAGAGCTGCAGCTTCGCAGGCTGTCACTGATGTGCTGCCCCGCCCCTGCGACGCCTAGCCGGCAACCCACAATGACTCCACCCACTGCAGGCCGGTCCAGCACGTAACGCATCGCCACGCTGGCTATTGAGGAGTTACGTCTCTTGGCTACCGTCTCCAAGGTGCCGAGGAGATCTTGGAAAAGACTCCAGCCACCCCAAGTGTTGATCATGTTCTTGTACTTGGAAAGGGAGGCGGTGTAGAGCTCCACCCTAGATATAGGCTCCACCTTTCTGAGATAGCGTTCAGAGAGCAGACCGCCAGCTGCACCAAGAAAAAATGGATGCAAGTGAAATGTAGGGGGGGCGGATGAAGGAGTTAAAAGTGTCAGGGTGGAGAGAGGGGAGAAGAGGGAGGACAGATGGGGCGGAAGGATGGAGATAAGTAAGAAACAGTAGGGAAAACATGAAGGGAGGGGAGAAGTGATGGAGGAAAAGAGGCGTACATGGAGACCATAGTGGTTAGGAGGAGGATGGGATGCAGAGGGGAGGGAAAGTTAGAAGAAAATAGAAGGTGGGAGGGGAAAAAATGAAAGCAAGGGAGAGAGAAAGAGGATGTGTCGTCATGTCATCTGACTCCATCTCAGAAACCCACCATTTTACAGTCCCACACAACAATATTAATGCACAACTCGCACGACTAGAGATGAAGTAACGTCTACTGAAGAGAGACTGAAGTCGAATATTGCTAATGTAAGATGACTGCATGCAAATAAAGGAGTTATATCTCACCGAGCGTGCCGTAAGTGAGGAGCTTAATGTTGTTGGCGACACAGAACTGCTCCATCCTGGCTGCTGGTCGCTGGTCAATCACCGAGTACTGAACCTGCACAGACGGCCACATTAAACACAAAGAGAAGAGGAAGACTATCCTAAATGTGATGGAGCAGTGTTCTCACACGTAGAGGGATGTGTTACCTGGTTGCTGGAAATGCGGATGCCTTTGCTGGTGATCTCTTCCAACCTCTGTGTGTCAAAGTTAGTGAGGGCGAGCTCACCTGAGGAAAAAATAGTCAGATTCTTAACTTGTGTGTCTGGGAACCAGCACACCTCTGGTACTGTAGTCAAGATTTAATGCAATGCAATAACAACACACATTAGTCAAGATTTGTTGTTAAGAGTCAAAACCAAATCTGTGTGTATGTGTTTTTCTATCTATATCAAAGTGCACGCTGATATTAAACCATGATTAGCCACCAAAAGAGTCTAATTCTTGTGTTTATATACATTTATGTTGTTCTCCTCAGTTTCTCCCAGAGTGCAAAGCAATTTTTTGTCATTCATTTTTGTCACTCTTAAAATCTTATGAGTTTATATTATAATTATATGTTGTCCGTTCATTTATAAATTGTGCATTTAGTAGTACAGCGCACATACGTATGACTCCTTCCTGCTGCAGGTCAGAGAGGTGACCCAGTGCCTCCAGATATCTCTTGTCCCCATAGTCCCACCAGTGAAACTGAACACAGTCCAGGGTGTCCACCTGCATTCGAGTCATGGACCGCTGCAACGCCTTCTCCACCACCTGCAAGAACAGAGAGAGTTCAGCTGATTTCTTCTCCCAGAAACATCAAAAAATGTCAAAGCTGAGTGCTGGATTTTATGGACTGATACTAGAATCAAACCTAACAGTATCTATTTCAAGCCATTCGTAGAGATAAAGACAGAAAAGAAATACTGGCGAGGTTATGATTTGATTCTTAATAAAGACATGCACTGCTCTCTAGTGGATAAAACCGGTCTCACTGTTAAAAGCACAGCAGACTGAGCATTGCTGAGTGGCTCACCTTGCGCTCCATCAGTCCAGGTCTTGGTACATATTTAGTCAAACCCTGCAGAGCTGGGCTGAGACTCCCAGAGGATTTGGACTTCAGCTAAAGATCAAACAAAGATAAAAGTTGAAAAAACACCAGTGACTGAGCGGGGTTACATTTAACAGCTAGACTGAACACACTAATTCTGAATTAAGGGTGGAAGAGTTAAATAGTATATGTGGATGGGTTTTCTTTATATGGGGTTTCCGATCATCTGCACATTATTCCAGGCTGACAAAGGCTGATACCATCAGACTGCCACAACACATCAGCTGATATTGCATCAACTGACCTAAGTGCACACACTGGCACTGGTGAGTGTGGGAGTGTCTTAAAGTGCACACCAAGTATCTGCACCTCTGTGAATAACCAATGCTAAAAAAATATCACCACTTTCTGCTGTGACACAAAACTTTTCCCACGTGCGGGACTAATACAGGTTTATTTTATCTCTTGTCTTTAAATTCTGATGTAATTGTGTTTTCCTACAAAATACTTGGCAAGGTCCTGTCAAGATCTCCCAAGGCAAGGTCGTTATTTACTGTCAAATAAGTCATTCTCAGCATATGACAGAAAATTACACAGGTTTCTGTCTCTAAATCAGGAACCCTGCTCTACCCTTTCTGCTCTCTGTAGTTCATCTTTTCCTTGTTAATATCACACATACAAACACGCTGCGGTACATCACTCCAACTGCAACCGTGTAGACATCAGATTTTAAACATCACAGTAGTAAGAGTCCCCCATCCCTCCTCACTCAAGTTTAATTTACCTGTATTGATATCTTCCAGCACATTGAATAAAGCTGGCAAATGGTTGGCAAAACTGAGGTTTCTTCAAATTAAAATGGCTTTTTTCTTCTCATTGTTGTCAAGCGGTTGCTCATAAGGGATTGTGTAATTGCTGGGGTTTCTTTCTGATATTGTAGGGTGTTTATTATACTGTATGGTCTTCCCCTCACCCCAAAAAAGTCTGGTTCTGTCTGCAGTTTCTTCCAGTTCAAAGGGAGATTTCCTTCACACTCTCACCAAGTGGTCCCTCATACGGGGTCATTTTATTCTTGGGGTTTCTTTCTAATATTTTAGAGCCTTTACCTTACAATATAAAGTGGTTTGAAGTAACTGCTGTGGTGATTTGGCGATGTGTAAGTAATACTGAATTCAGTATATACACACTTACCTGGCTGTTAAACTGTCCAAAGATTTCCTCTGCAGGCCCGTAAATGTCTGCCATGTCGAATGTGGTGAAACCAGCATCTACATACTCCTGCATGGCCTCAACTACAGACATGAAAGGAAAGAGGAAAGCAGAGAAAAGGAGGAAAGTAGCACAGATAAGGCGACGCGTGGTGGAGCTTAGAGTAGTGTGAATCATTTCTAGTGTATCAGTCCAGCTTTAATTATCATCCTTAGTTTGCCCAGATACGTTTTAGCTATTATTGTTTATTTATCCCAGAACAATTAAAATAGACCAACAGTACAACTCTACATGAGGGCTTCATTTATTGTAGGATTATTGTATTAAACTGCACTGTAACTGTACCTAATAAATTCACTGAATGAATGAAGCATACGAAAATAAAATAAAAATCAAGACACCTAGCTATTTTTTTAACTTATAGCTACCCGGGGTTTACTGTTCACCTGCCCTGACTTTATCCACCGCTCCGTGCGCCCCGGACACCTGCCACATCCCGTTCAGGACCCGGCAGATCTCCAAACCTCCGGACAGTGTCACTTTGGGTAACGAGGACATTCTGCTGTCAGGGCCGAGGGAGAAGCTGCTGGAGGCGGCCTGCTGTCTTACTTTTTCCCCAGTTGTAAATAAAAGAAAGAGGAAAACTTTAATAAGTGTCCTTGCTGGGAGCGGTGTCGTGCATTAACCGGTACTAATACATTCGTGTTCAAGTGACTTACTCCGTGTACGCCAAAAGACCTGCTGGACTCAAAGCCGGCACGCAGCACTGCAGGTCACCGCTTATCGCCGTCAAATTGAAACATTTATCAGTTACAAAAGAGTTTGGTAACAGTTACAAAACACACCACTGTTTCCACCAATAGCTGACGCTGTTTTACCGGAAATAAAAATCACTCTACAGGCAGGCTGGCTGCTGATTGCTGCCCCCTGCTGGATAATTCAGGAGGGGACTAAAATACCTGAAAACATATCTCGAAAACAAGCAACACCAATAACACACAGATGAGACGCAGTAAAAATAAAAAGTATCTTTACTTTTCAGTTACATCTCAGTTAGAAATCAACAGCACTGTTCATCCAGACGAACTGTGCAGCAGTCCAATTTTAAATTTCACTCTGCAGTTTCTGCCCCCTTCTTTTTTTTCTTCCTCTTCCTCCTCTTCTTATTGTTGGGTTTGCTGCCAGTCTGTCCTCCTACAGGTGTTGGTCTGTCCTCTGTCTCTGAAGCTTCACAGTCTTCTTCTGAAGCTGCAGGTCTCTTCTCAGAGGAAGGCAGATTGCTTGGTTTCACCTCTGGGCCGCTGTGACGGAGTAAAGAGCAAGAGTCAACCTACTCATCTAAAAACACTACAGGAAACTTCCGCAGTACTACTGTTGAGAGAAACATTAAAATAATAAGTTGCATAGCCACTTTGATCAGGTAATCATGTTTTATCCCAAAACAAAGATTTGAACAGATCTAGACAGTGTTACAGAATTAAACTAAAAGAAAAAAAATTACTGACAAATTCAATGTTTTTATGAGCAGACAGGGAACAAATACAGAAAGTCAAATATAACAGACACAACTAAAAACTATTTAGCTAAACACACTGTTAGCTAACCATACAGATGTGTGCGCAGACCTGCATGGCCATAACTCAATGTAACAGCTGGTGTTAAGGTTATTTTTGTAAGTTTACATGACACTCAAGTATTCACCTTATCTGAACAGCCAGTTCCTGCTTTGTATTTCCAGGCTCGCTGCGTTTCTCCAGCAGGGCCACGAAGAAGCCGTGCGTGAGGGTCTTGGCAGTGCTGGCACGCAGACACTGTGGGAGGGGCTCCAGGCCTCGCTCAGGCCACTCTGCCAACAGAGGAACCAGTCTGGACGGGGAGACACGAAAGGATTTGAATAACACTTCTAACAACCAGTTTGGCATAAATAACATACCTCAGGGAGCAAAACCCCAACACTGAACACCTGAACGTTTGTTGCATTTTTTTTAAACATGATTTGAGTTAGTAAAAGCTACCTCAGCCTGCATCTCTACACTTACAAACAAAACCGTAACACCCCCCATTACATATGTATTATGGATATTTGAAATTATTTCACTGTCGCTAACTGCACTTTGTCACAGTCCTCATTTAATGAAAATCTTAAATCTTGTGCCGTCAGTGTCATTGCATAGTCCTGAAAATGGTCTCACACACCTGTAATGTCCAATTTTATTGACAACACTACAATGCAGTACTGCTACTATAACATGCATGTGTGTCAAGGTGGAGAGATCACAGAAAAATAAAAAAAAAATCTCCAGGTTTCATCGTCTAGAGAGCTAAATGAGAATAGAATGCTTTAAAATGATAAATAAACAGTCTGAATGTCTTCAGACTGTTGCTACCTGAAGCCGGGGTTCTGCTGCAGACAGGCAGCTACCACTTCCTCATTCTCCTGTTTGTGGATGGAGCAGGTGGAGTAGACCAGGCGCTTCAGGCTGGGAAACCTGAGAGCGTGGTTAAGGCAGCGCAGCTGGAAGGAGGCCAAAGAGGCCAGACGAGCCTGCTCCTTCTCCTGGTCAGCAGAGGTGTTGTCCTGGAGGCACACCATACCTGAACCCCGTCACACACAGGTTACAATGCTTTTTTGGTTGTTGTTTTTTTTTACTATAATTAAGCTGTTTGTTTCTTTATTTGCACACTGGGACTCTGATTCTTGCTTATACTTGTGAAACGCAGCAAAGTTTTGCAGTATTTGCTTGAACTTGAGAGAGGAAGGATGGATCGGTGATGCCTAAACGGGTTTCTATTCCAGTTTCTACTCTGGACACCCACATCTGTGACTAAGGTTTGTTACATAAACAACAAATTCAATGTTTAAAAATGAAATAAATATGATACATTTTGCATTCAAAGTAAACTAAAGTGTCATAAATTGAAGATACATATGCACAGATGTTATAAAGAACCCTACTGCAGTCATACAAACACAGGGATAACTGGTCACTCTACCTGAACCACTGCAGGAGGGATCGAGCAGGATGTACTCAACATCCTTATACTGCGGGTTGTCGGGGTCCACCTTCAGGAAGTCCTGGTTGGCCAGCTGCTGACAGGTGACCCCTGCACGGAGCAGGAGCGTTGACATGGTGGCCAAGCGCTTTCCATCCAAATCAAAAGCAAACAGCCTGCCCTTGTTCTTCATGATGGCTGCCAGCTGGCTGGTTTTGTTGCCAGGTGCGGCACAGGCATCAATGATGTGGCTACCAGGTGGAGGACTAAGGAGATGAGCGGGGAGGCAGCTGGCTTTGTCCTGCAGAACTATGTGGCCTGCTTTGTACAGGAAGTGGTCATGGAAGTCAGTTTTAGGAGAGAAGACCAGCAGCTCTGGCAGGTGCAGGTCACTCAAAAAGTATCTGTCTTTCAGGGATAAGTCTTCCAGCCTGGAAGCCTTCCCCAGGTAGGAGAAGCCATCCCTCTTCAGGTAGTCCACAACATCCTCCACAGTGGTCTTCAGAGTGTTCACACGTACATATCTGGGCAACTGGTCTCCAGCGGGGTGCTTGACACTGCAAGGAAGCAGGTCTTCATTCCTGCTTACCTTCTGCTTCACCTTCATGCGAGCCAACTCCGCCTGCAGTCTGGAGCGATGCTTCATCATCATGGCCTTCCAGGATCCGCCACACTTCAGCCCCTGGCCTATCAACAGGTCGTACACGAGCACCTTAGCTAGGGGCATCTTTAGCTTGGTATGCCTGAGTAGCTTGGTGGACTCGATGATCTCCTGCAGGACGGAGGAAAACTTCTGGGTCTCACAAACCAGAGCGAACAGCTGTTTGATGTTCTTGAATTGACTGTCGTAAACCAGAGTTTTCAAAGCCCCCTGTTTACCCTCGACCTTCTCCGTGATCTCTGCTGCTTTCAGGTACAGAGCCATGGCGAAAGAGGGTTTTTTTCCCTACTGCGCTCAAACACTCCTTTTCTTTCTTTAGTTCTGAGCAGGAAACAACGAGCGAGTTTATTTGAGCTCTGTAAAAGCAGCTTCTTCTATACTTTTCCTCCGTGCACACGTGAGAGGAGGGGTCACGACACCGGAAGTACTCGTTGACGCACTGTTTTTCTTTTGACGTAAGTAGTAGTAACTGGTGCCGGATCAAAGACAGTAGAAAACGTCTCTATCGCCCTCTGGTGCCTGGCTCCAATGCAAACAAGTTGTCCTCAAATGTTCTCTCCTTGAGATGCTTTAACAGCGTGGCTTGTCATGAATCGCAAGACTTAATGTGACCAAGTGGTCGGCGGGGTTATGAACAAAATAAATTGACAACGCCACCCAGGGGAATTGCACCCCCAGGAAATATATTTAAGAAAAATAGATAAAAGGAATAAAAGAAGACCGCATAGATTCAAGGATGCACACTGAGGCAGGTTGGCTTCCAATATTAAAACAGTTTTATTTATAGAAATGAATAAAATATTATAAATAATATTTTATAAATAAAATATTAAAGGTCAAGATGTAGCATCATTATTGACAGTGTCCTACAGTAAAAATAAAACCATCGTGGAACTGGGACTTACCAGCAGCCGTGGAACCAAAAGGAAATCACACAAAAAGAATCACTGCAGACCACCCAGTGCTGTACAAAAGAAAGTGTGAAAACGACCCACCACCTGAGGTCCCAGGGCCACTGGCTCGTCCTCCTTCACTGAATTAAACACAGAAAAATATGTTAAAAGAATAAGAGGACACTGAGCGTCAGGCTCGCTACAAATCATAAAAAGACTAAAACACACTTTAATAAAAGAAATCTCTCTCACACACACACACACACACACACACACACACACACACACACACACACACACACACACACACACACACAAAAAGGCTTATTCCCCACGGGTCAAACTACCACTCGTGCTGGTAATAATTATTCTCAGGCGTAGGCCGGTCTGGCTCCCCACCGGCTGAGACCGGCCACCCAGGCGATTTAGAGTCCCAGCACGACACTCGGGCAGAGAATCACTTCAGCCCGATCACAGAAGCGTGGGTACGAGCAACAGTCCAGGGTAAAATAGAACACCAGGCGAACCCAAAACAAGGTAAGCCTACTTAATAAAAACAAGACAAGACAAGACAGCAGACTCCACCAAGGAGGAGTTCACAACAGCAGCTGAGAAGGCAGTTCACTCTTCCAATTTAGGTTGGGCAATTTGTCATGGAGGGGTGAGTACAGCAGTGAAACCCCCAGGACCGGAGGCACTATACTCTCATTGGTGGAGATAACACGAACACCTCTCTCCGCAATGGCAGAATTAAACAGACTGCTGCGCTGTAGCTGTCATATAATCGGCTCTTGCTGATGTGGGTGGGTTCCCAATTAACCCAATCACCTGATACAAGGAGCGAGTACAGCGGAAAGAGAGCGAGGGTGGTAGAGCGAGCGAGAGAGAATGAGAGAAGAAAAAAACGGAAGGCGAGTAGCCCATCTGGCTACATTAAGTTGCTGCGGTAGAAAGAAGATCACGAGGTAATTTAATGACATAAATCACTGATGCAGATTTAAAACACTTTTGAACTGAAACATCGCAAACGTGGAAACTATTTTGATAATGCAGTTATATTTTTACTAAATAAGTTGACATGGATTTTATGGAGGCTGTGTGTGCTTTCCAACAGCAAATATCAATGCATGTTCTGAAGAACATATTTATTGATATGAATAGTAGCGATTGACAGGATTCAGTTCATTCTAAACATGGCATAAACAGGATAGTTGCAACTTCAATGATGTCACAGACTATAAATCTATTCTGGATTTGGGATACATGATGATGCTCTGTACTGAGTCTGCACAGTAAACTGCACAATAACCAGTTTGCTTTTTGTCTGGGGGTATGGAGTGGAGGTGTGATTTTCCACTATCTTTATTGAATAATACCACATTTTTAATGATAGTGATTTGGTCAACTGGCTCCATGTGATTAAAAGACTGTAAAAAAAATGCTGAGCATGTTGCTCTTTCTGCTAATAACTTGTTCTTTACTTTAAAAAATTTAGATCAATGTGATGTAGCCTTTTCCTCAAGATTGATAACTAAAGTGTCCCAACTTACCTGAGCCTGAACTCAGGTGTGAGACCTAGTCTAAAAAGGAGAGGAGGACAATCTGGGTTTATCAAAGCACACTTCAAAAGCAAAGCAATTGTAAATTTTACAGGGGTGCACTATTGCTCATGACATGAATAACTTGCACAGCTGTGTGGGCACTATCAATGTTGAATGATATTTGCTAGTTTTCTTGTGTTCACTGGCATCCACAGTGAAGACATCGTGGACAGCGGAGAATCTTCCGGTGGTGGAGCAGACTGGGACAGAGTTCCACTGATGAAAAAGAGAGTCACGATGGATATTATAAAAATTAAATAAAAAAAGATTCAGACCAAAAGATTTGTGATCTACACAATCCAAGCTGATCAACGATAAGCTCAGTATTTTCATTTAATATATTTTTCATCTGCTTGAATGTTTCCTGCTTCACACAGTGCTCAACCTGCTAGATTTTTGTTTGTTATTCATTTATTTTAAATGTCTAATCTTATCTTTGAATCAAACATTCATACATATATACACTGTGTTCATTATAATAACATACATATATACTGTCAGACACCACTCTGACATTCCATTCATGCTCAGCTGAATATTAAAATGGACAAATATGTGTCATCTCTGCATACGCTATGATCATTATAGAATGACATGAAATATTAAAACTGAGCTTAATCTTCAACATAAGCAGTAGTCATATAAATTCATATACTCTTAAGCACAAATGGTGAAAGTTTTTCTGCAGAATAAGTAGCCTATTAGTTGTATCTGTATTGCGGTGTTCTGATAGTATGGCTTCTTATACTGAAGAAATGGATCTAAATAAATAACTAAATAAATCCTCCAGCACTCGTTATTGTCACCTATTGCTAATGTTTTGACGCTGCCAACCTCTCATACGCTGTAAGAATTTAATTCAACTGTTTATCACAGAAAAAGTGTGACTTGTAGGACACGTAACACTAGCGGGCATAATGTTAGCTTAATAGTCAGCTCAACAGCTGTTGTTAGCTCCGGACAAGTGACTACAACAGTAGCGATGAGCCCCGATGAACGGATCCGGGGGCGGATGGGCTCGTACATAAATGGATCGATCGGGGCGGGATACGGTGGGAAACGACAGATACCTTAAACTTGAAGACAGCCCAAGTAGAAGGATCGCTAAAGTCTGCTAAAAAAAGAAATCGCAATGCAAGTTGAACAAACTTGCAAAGACACAATATCAAATTGAACCCATTCTGGTACAAAATGACATCATAATAGACTGTCCTTTGAATGTCACGACGTTCGGCGATAACGTCACTTGAACTCCTTTGAAGACAGTTCTGGGGGCGGAGTCAGAGCCTATAAATATCCCTCGAGTACATACCTTGAACCCATAGATCGCTATAGTTCTGAACTAACAGTTTCCACTTGCGAACACTTTGTCTCATTGAGTAGATCATTTTTCAAACACAGAATAACACGTCGTATAAACTAAACTAAATACATTCATTTCAAAATGAGCTCCCTAAGCTACTTTGATATACAGATGCTCAGAAATGAGATAGAAAATTACAAACAAGCTAAAAAACTTCAGCTTGAGGAAATCCAAGAAAATTACAAACAAGCTAAAAAACTTCAGCTTGAGGAAATCCAAGAAAAGAATTGTAGGATTTCAAGTCTTGAGGCATCTTTGAAAGAAGAGCAGGGACTGGTTGCAAAGATGAAAGAGGAGTCCAAAGAAATGCAGGTGCTCAGAAATGAGATAGAAAAGTACAAACAAGCTGAAAAGCTTCAGTTGGAGGAAATCGATGAAAAGAATTGTAAGATTTCAAGTCTTGAGGCATCTTTGAAAGAAGAGCAGGAACTGGTTGCGAAGATGACAGAGGAAACCAAATCCCAGCTAAGGTCCGCAGAGTCACAGAATGTAGATCTCACAAACAAATATGAGGCAAAAATTCGGGCTCTTCATAAGGCAATCAAACACCTTGAAAATAAGTGTGCCACTGAAAAAACGATGCGGGACAAGAAAGAAAAGGAGGTGGAATCTCTGGTTGTCCTTAAAATCAAAAATGAGCAGGAAAAACAAGAACTCAAGATGAAGCTAAGCAAGACGACTGAGGAAAAAAATGAAACACTTAAAGAACTGCAGAAACAAAATGAGCAGCTTCAGACTGAGATTCAGAACAATGAGAAGTACATTCATCGTAATGACTTCCTTGAAAGAAGGATAGACGAGCTTCTTACACTACCTGGGGAGGTGTACTGCCGTCAACAGAAAGTTAAAAGTGTGGAAGAAGAGAAAGAGAAACTACAGGCTGAACTTAAAAAGTGTCAAAGACAAAATGAGGAGTATAAAGCGGGAAAGCGCTGGGCAATAGATGAGAAAAACCAACTGACAAAGAAAAATGATGAACTGAAAGTACGTCAAAGGGAGAAGGAATGTAACAACATAACGTTGAGGAAAGAGTTAAAAGCTAAAGTCCTGGAATCTGAAAGTCAGATAAAGGAGCTGGCAAGGCAACGTTTTACTATCGACCGTCTGGAAAACTGCCTTGAGGATAAAACTAAGCAAATAATTATATTTGAAAATGAGACGCAGGAACCTGGGAAGAAAATTTCATCCCAAAAAAATAACATAGCCCGTCTGAAAACTGCTCAACAGCTGAAGGGACTTTATGACACACTCGGCCACACTGGGCAAGTCGAGAAAAAAGCCTCCCCAGAGCAGCAAAGAAAGGATGGGGATGAACAAATAGCCCGGAAAAAGGTGAGATTTGACCTGAGTAATGTGGAATACTTTCCATCCAAAGGCGACAATGAGCTGAAAGAACAACAGAAAGAAATTAGAGACCTTAAGGGTAAAATTGGTAACAAGCTTACCACATATGACAGTAAGCTAAAAGCAGTGCATGGCCTGCTACCTCCTATTTCCACTAGGGCCCGGTCTAAAACTGTAGACAACTCAAAGAAGCAGTCTGAGTCTAGGAGCTCACTCAACCTCAAGTCCACTGTTACTCCCAAGGCAGAAGAAGAAATGTTTCATCCCCATTCACCTGAACTTATTTCCCAGTCAACTCTACGTAGAGTATACAATCCTGCTACAAAACTACTCAAGCGCCGGCCTTCAGCCAAACCCAACCACATCTAAAAAATCCTCCTACCAGTTCTCACACTGACTCCAAAGAAATAATCAGCTTTTAAGCTGGTTAAAAAATATCTATTTCTTTGTTTCCAAAGTCAAAATAAATCACAAAGAGACAATATCAGAAAAAAATTTAATACCCGCCCATCCTGAGGGTATATTACATCCGTAACCCAGGAGAGGCTGTATTTGCTATAACATCATAAATGTAAGACAATAAGGACATCTCTGCATGTGTGAGGAAGTGACATGCATTTCATCTATGTCGCTTCATCACCCCCAACCGGTCGAGGTAGATGGCCGCCCCTCACTGAGCCTGGTTCTACTGAAGGTTTCTTCCTATTAAAAGGGAGTTTTTCCTTCCCACTGTCGCCAAGTGCTTGCTCATAGGGGATCTTCGGATTGTTGGGTTTTCTCTGCATTATTGTAGGGATGTTAACTTGCAATATTATATAATATTGCAAGTTAACATCCCTACAATCTCTGCGTTATTGTAGGGATGTTACCCTAAAGTTTTAAAATTGGCACAAATAAAATTGATGTGAACTGAATTTTTCTTTTGATGTGTACAAGTGGTTGTATTTGAGTACTTTTGATCTGCTTTTATTCACTACTACGCACACACTGGCTTCAAAAATACAAAGTGATGGCAGTCCCCATGAAAAGGGAATTTTGGCTTCATTTTTGTACAGTGGCAGGAAGTGGAGTGAGGTTATTAAAATAGGCTGTTCTCAGCTATTTTTAAAGCTACATTTTAGTTAGTTTTTAGTTAGCGAACCTTTAGTTACTGTGGCCAAATACATATTTCATTTTTTAAAGTAAACACATTCTCAGTCACTTGCAGTCAGACATTGAGCAAAAGCACATGTTCGGTAGCTAATCCTTGTATTTACCCTGACTAACAAAATATCTCTGCTGAAGTCACTGAGATGGTTTATATGAGAAACAGAAATGTTACTGGCCTGATCAGTCACTAGGCAATGTTGCCGTTACTGTACCTTTAGGAGTTACACAGTCAGAGCAACATGCTGGACTCTTCTTTAGCTCCTCTGCAGAGCCCATTATTAAATGGGCTCTGTGAGGATGAAGCTGTGAGGATCATTGACCAGAATGCGTCCCTTTAACAAACTGATGAAACCAGCTGTAACACAGGACTTGTTGTTTTGTTTTTTTAATGCAGACCAGCAAATGCGTTCTAGGAAGAAAGAGTCAGCTGATTCATTTGCTACAATATAAGAGGTATTAGCAGTTCACCCTCCTTCTTAGCGTATGGCACAGTTTTTAAAAGTAGAGGCAGAGTTTCTGTTTAATGCTGTGAAACCTCTGCCACACTCAGCTGTTATCCATCAGTGTTTAGCAGCCCGACTGGGCTTTTTAACAGTCTTCACTTTTACAGAGTTTTTGTATAGTAGCAGTCTCTCTGTGGTGTGAGGTGGCAAGCGGTTCCTTTTTGCTTTCACAATGCACGCAGCCATCGGACTGAAACGGTCAAAACCTCCAGATGTGGCGGGCACCGCCAGCAGCTTCTTGGCGAGGCCTTGGAGCTTCGGGAATCGAGAAGCACATTTCCAGTACTGCTTTCCCACAGCGGTTCAGACAGGTACACGTCGAACTCTGACATCTTTAGAGTCTTTGCAGGCAGCTGAAGGAAGTTGAAGATGGACTTCCTCTTGAGGTCGTTTTCACTGATTTCAGGACAGTTGTTGTCTGAGCTGCCAGCACAAGTGTCCATCACGCCATCTGTCTGGCTTTCTTCTTTCACATCGTGCTCCAGCCCACTGCCTGTCTGATCTTTCTCTGCCTCAACAGTAGGAAAAGTTGAGGCTTCCATGTTTTCTAATGTGGACTCAACAATGCTGCGAGCCTCAGATTTTGACGGAGGTGTTAGGAAATCATTCTGTTCATCCTGGTTGTCATCAGAAAACGGCTGCAAAAAAAATGGTTGTTTTAAATGTACACACATTTTTTTCCTATATCTACTCAACATGCATATTCAATTAAATATAAATCTACAGAAGTCCGCTATGCTTCTGGCCTAATTTGGTACCTGCAGTTTGATCCTAGGATCCAGCACAGCAGCTAGTATCATGTCCTTCTGGTGAATCACTGGCTGGAAGTGTGTGTAGAGGCCTGTGCGCAGGGCCTTGCAGAAGTGGGTGTAGTTGGTGACACAATTCTCCAAGGTTTTATCAAGTCCAATGAGGGACGGTATGATGAGAGACATAGTCACACCATTTCCCTGCAGGACCTACGATAGCTAAGACACAAACATGGCATCCACAGTGAAGACATCGTGGACAGCGGAGAATCTCCCGGTGGTGGAGCAGACTGGGACAGAGTTCCACTGATGAAAAAGAGAGTCACGATGGATATTATAAAAATTAAATAAAAAAAGATTCAGACCAAAAGATTTGTGATCTACACAATCCAAGCTGATCAACGATAAGCTCAGTATTTTCATTTAATATATTTTTCATCTGCTTGAATGTTTCCTGCTTCACACAGTGCTCAACCTGCTAGATTTTTGTTTGTTATTCATTTATTTTAAATGTCTAATCTTATCTTTGAATCAAACATTCATACATATATACACTGTGTTCATTATAATAACATACATATATACTGTCAGACACCACTCTGACATTCCATTCATGCTCAGCTGAATATTAAAATGGACAAATATGTGTCATCTCTGCATACGCTATGATCATTATAGAATGACATGAAATATTAAAACTGAGCTTAATCTTCAACATAAGCAGTAGTCATATAAATTCATATACTCTTAAGCACAAATGGTGAAAGTTTTTCTGCAGAATAAGTAGCCTATTAGTTGTATCTGTATTGCGGTGTTCTGATAGTATGGCTTCTTATACTGAAGAAATGGATCTAAATAAATAACTAAATAAATCCTCCAGCACTCGTTATTGTCACCTATTGCTAATGTTTAGACGCTGCCAACCTCTCATACGCTGTAAGAATTTAATTCAACTGTTTATCACAGAAAAAGTGTGACTTGTAGGACACGTAACACTAGCGGGCATAATGTTAGCTTAATAGTCAGCTCAACAGCTGTTGTTAGCTCCGGACAAGTGACTACAACAGTAGCGATGAGCCCCGATGAACGGATCCGGGGGCGGATGGGCTCGTACATAAATGGATCGATCGGGGCGGGATACGGTGGGAAACGACAGATACCTTAAACTTGAAGACAGCCCAAGTAGAAGGATCGCTAAAGTCTGCTAAAAAAAGAAATCGCAATGCAAGTTGAACAAACTTGCTGAAGGAAACTGTTTCCAGGGCCTACTCCGTGGATCGGCTTCCTCCGAGGCGTGGACGTCTATCAGCAGAGAATGTACCTTCACCTATCAGCAGAGAATGTCCCTTAGTCTGTAACACAGTCAAATATATTCTCAAGTAATATTCAAGCATGCCATTCAGCGTGTTAGTACGAGCAGCTCGGGAGCAGCTTGGGAGAACAAGAAAACAGAGACTGCTTTAGATTGTCTTCCCAAAGTGACTCAACTTTATTCACAAGTACAACAGTTTATATAGAGGGTAAAATTCATGAGACAGCAGATTTATCAGTTTAAACCAGTACAGACCAAGATAAGGCAGCGTCTTCCTGCCCTTGGGTGAAGAAGCATCCTTTGTGTAGTTTATTAGTTCAGCTACAATTGTGATTATCTCAGCGACATATTTTCAAGGCACAAAACGAAGAGTTCTTACATTAGTGAAATCTGAAACAAACCATTTGGCCTTCAACAGGCGTCTAAAAGATTAAGAAACTAATGTAGCTGAGGGAGTGATCTCTGTGGTATTTCAACCTTGTACCAGCCTGTGATTCTCACACATCAATTCTTGGGTCAAAGAGAAAAATAACTAAAACAAAGGGGCCTTATTGAATGACAGAGTTTTCCTGCATAATGTCACTATAAAACAATATCCAGTAAATGCTACCATGGTACTAAAATACCTAACAGTTCCCCTCTTTTATTATTTTTTAAAATAATAACTCAAATAGAAAGGAAAAATCACAAATGTAATAACATAATATAAAAAGCAAATCATAAAATGTAATAGTTCACAACCTAATGTTCAATATACACATCAGGAACATCATTGGTAACATCTGGCACATCCTCAGGATCAATTTGTGCTAATTGCAAATACATTGAAGTAGCTGTACTGGTAGCTATATGGGTTATCATTGAGAATGTGGCTTGCAGAAATGTGAACAGGGTTGCACTTTACAATACGAAATAGTAAATAAAAATCCTAAGGTTAATGCAGTAGATATGATTAATAACCTAAATATATAAAAAAGACAGTTCTTCAGTCGTCTCCTGGCCTGGTCCCAGGTTCGAGAGACACCGTATAAGCGTCGTGTGATGACAATGGGCATTTCATTTTCTCCATTATCAGGATGAAACGAGTCTATCTTTATCAGGTTAGACATTGTGTGGTACTCTAGGCTTTCTGTTCCTGCTGGATGTTCGAGTACCTTGTTGTTGTTCTTTCAGGCGGGGGATCAAAGGGCTTTCTGAGTCTTGGCTCTTTCCGGCGTTGTGTGTTAATCAGTGATTGTGTGTGTGTAGGTGTATTGAATCCGGGCGCTGGCTCGCCTGAGTCGTCATCTGTAGGTGTATTGAATCCGGGCGCTGGCTCGCCGGAGACGTCATCTACTTGATCCGACGCCTTAGGTGGTTTGGTGGGGCTGGTCTTAACCCTGCTGGCATGAATCCACTGAGGTTGTCCGTCTGTTAGGATGCTGGTTCTCGTCACTGCAAGTACAGTCTGGGGCTGGAACACGCGTGGCCTCCCAGAGTGTCCTTGGTTTTAGTGGCTTCACCAACACGCATCTCCTTGTCTCCACTGGTGGAACTGTGGAGGGGAAAGGCTGAGAGAGACAAACTTTCTGATAGTTATTATTCAGTTTTTCTACCAGGTTGTGAACATCAGTGGACAATGCAATATCTACATCACCTTCTACTAGCGGTGCCCCTCTGGAAGCTGACCATGGTGTTGGAAATAATCTTATTTCAAATGGAGATAATTTGGTTACTGCAGATGGAGTCATAATGTATGAAATGGAAAATCTGGTTGTGGTAAATGCTGATGTTTTGCTTTTGGTTTTCCTACATTAGTTCGCGCACATGTTAGACAGGTTGCTAATATGCTTTTTACTGCATGTGATGTTTTTTCAATTACAAATCTTGATTTTATTGCTCCTATTACCCCCCTTTGTCCGACATGACTCACACAGTGAAAATGTCGGGCAAGGACTGGCATCAGGGAATATGGGAGGGCAATCAAACCCTTAAGATTTTGTATAAGCCATCTCTGTCATCTAAGGTACAGTCATTATTCTCCCAATAGGTGTAATCACATGCAGAGGCTTGCTCTTGTATGAATTTTAAATCAACATTTGTTTCTAAATAGTCTGGGAGTGTAACAAGTGGCAGCTGTAGGGGCACAGATAATACTTCCTGCGGAGGTGGGAGCTGTGATGCAGCTGCAGCCTTGGCTGTCACGTCTGCTAAGGCATTACCTGTTGCTTCGTCTGTGTCAGCTGTACTGTGTCCTTTCGTTTTTACAACTGCAATGGCCGATGGTAGCTGTATAGCCTGAAAAAGTCTTTGAACAAAATCAGAATTTAGCAATTTATTTTCCATCAGCAGATCTAAATCCTCTCTGTCTCCACAATGTGCCAAAGTCATGCACAACGCCAAATGCATAGCGGCTGTCTGTGTAAATCGTCACATGCTTATCCAAATGGAGCTCACAGGCGCGTATTAAAGCCATGAGCTCTGCTTTTTGTGCTGAGTGAAATGGTAATGAGTGAGCCTCTAGTATGATGTCAGGCACTGTTACCACTGAATAGCCACAAAGAAATGAGTTGTCACTCGGCCTTGAACAGGACCCGTCCACATAAACCGTGGCTGAGTCTGGGATAGGTGTTTGCTCTAAATCTGGACGTGGTGCTGTGGATTCCTGTATACGTGTCATGCAGTCATGATCGTCAAGCCTGTCTGAGCCATCCTGTCGGTCAGAAGAACACAGCATACGAATGAGTAAGTGTGCTGGCGAATTGGGTGTGCTGCTTGCTTTTATAGTGAGATTTGCTGTTGAAGTCAGTGTAGCTTCATAACCTGAGCGACGTTGTGCGGTCATATGTTGTGTAGTTATGTTTGCTAGAATGGTCATGACCTGGTGATTGGTGTGTAGAATAGTGTCATGTGAGAGTGTGAGCTTCTCGCAGTCCCTTATCATGATAGAGCAAGCTGCTACTGCCCTCAGGCAGGCCGGCATTCCCTGAACAATTCAGGCAGCACCTTTGAGTGGCGGAGGTCAGCACTCCCTTTAATGCATTGAAAGAGGCAGTCATTTCTGTGGATCACAGTATTCGAGGAGGCTTCTCTTTTTTACAACAGTCACGCAGAATGTGGTCATGAAAAGAACAGTCTGGTATCCACTGTCTGCAATAGTTCACCATGCCCAGGAAGGACAACATTTCCTTCTGTGTAGTGGGCCGAGGGACAGAGGTCACAGCTTTGACCCTGTCTGCAGTCATGGAACGTTTTCCGTGAGACAGTGTGAATCCCAAATATTGAACAGAAGTCTGACAGTACTGCATTTTCTTTGCTGATGCTTTGTGGCCAGTCTGTTGGAGGTGCTGGAGTAGCATGTGTGTGGCAGTTTGACATAGTTTTTCACTTTCAGCACAGAGGAGGAGATCATCTACATACTGGATCAGAGTACAGCCCTCTGGAGGAATGAAGCACCACTGAGAAAGCAGCAGAGCTGTCTATCATGCCTTGGGGCAAACGAGTCCAAGTGTACTGCTTATTTCTATGTGTGAATGCAAATAACGGCTGTGTGTCTTCATGCACAGGTACTGAGAAAAAGGAGCGGAGCATAAATCCACCACGGTAAAATGTGTATGCAATGCATGTCAATATGCTGTGAACATCTGAAACGAGAGGTGGCAGAGGAATGTTGACTGCATTAATTTGCCTTAAGTCTTGTATGAAACGCCATACGCCAGGTTTGTTAGGCTTTGGCACAGGATTGACAGGAGTGTGGGCTTTATTACTCCTGTAGTCAATAAATCTCCTATCATGACATCTAGGGCTGCGGCTTTTTCGGCAGAAATGGGATGTTGCTTGACATATACTGGCTTGTTGTGTTTTAATAGGTGTACGTGATAAAGTGTACAGTTAATAAATCCTATATCATTCTCACTTTTTGACCATAATGTCATATTCTGGTATTCAGCTGGCAATGTAACTGCAGAAATAGTACAGTGGATAGGGTAGGTTAGATCTATGTGTCGACATATTTCGTAACCTATGTCTGAGTTATGTAACAAAATCACTGTTTGACCTTAGAGAAACAAAAGTGTGGCTCCCAGTCATGGGATTACCTGGTAGTGGCGTCTGTACACGTTTTTTTTGGCACAGTGTGTGACATAGAGTACCGGACAAAAAGGATGTTGAGTTCATTCTCCGCTGAGGCGTCCAGCTGACACAGAGGCTGTTCCTTCTCCATGGTGTCGGTGCATAGGGCAGAGAAAACATAGCTGTTATCAGTGTCAGCAAACATTTCACCCTTTATGTTAAATGAAATACACAAATTCATTTTTGCTCTGGGTGTCTGCGGCTGCTGGAAAACTGAGCCACAATAAAAACACATATCTCTACTTTTATCCTTCCGTCCTCTGAAACTTCCTTGCTGTGCTGGAGCGGGTAATCCTGCATACATTAGTTTCTCACTTTCCTCTGAGCCTTCTACATCAAAATTCAACTTTATCTTAACACTTTTAGCTTTCGTGGTAGTATCTGCACTAGCCTTCAGTTTTACTGACCTGTTTTCTGGCGATAATCGTTCGGGATAGGGCTCCGGAAATAAATTAGAATGCATTGAACTTACAGTCCGTAAGTTGTAAACAAAGTCAGTCACATAAGCACTTCCGCATGTTCTGGATACGTGATCATGGACGTCTTCACCGATTCGCGGACGTAGGTTACACGTAACCGGAAATGGGAGTTGTACTGAGCCGTTATTTGAGACTTTATATTTTATTTTTTTTTCGGTTTTACAGTTAATTTTGAGTTTTTATCGGACCCGTCTAAGGTCTTTGAATTATTCTGACCCATGGTCAGTGATTTCCAGAGGGGTTTAGACGCTTTGAAGGATTTAAGTTAGTTTTTATTTTTGCTGTGGCACACCTGAGGTTACTTGATTTTTTTTGCTAGCAATTTTATGTTTTTAGTGAGCAACTTCTCACTTTTTAACGAGCAACTTCTCGTTTTATGACCCCAGGCAACTTCCTGTGTCCTTTCTGCTGGTGAGCAACTTCTTAGTTTATGACAGCAGGCAACTTCCTGTGTCCTTTCTGCTTTTATTTACAAAACAACAGGCAACTTCCTGTGTTTCTATGTGGGCCACTAAAGAAGGCTCCTCAGTGTATCCCACTTGTTACTATGTGGGCCACTGAAGAAGGCCTCGTCAGCGTATCCCGTTTCTATGTGGATCACTGAGAAAGGCATAACACAGTCTTATAAAATAAAAAGACACGTGCCTACCTTCGTCAGGATCCCACTTCTGACACCAAAATTGAAGGAAACTGTTTCCAGGGCCTACTCCGTGGATCGGCTTCCTCCGAGGCGTGGACGTCTATCAGCAGAGAATGTACCTTCACCTATCAGCAGAGAATGTCCCTTCACCTATCAGCAGAGAATGTACCTTCACCTATCAGCAGAGAATGTACCTTCACCTATCAGCAGAGAATGTCCCTTAGTCTGTAACACAGTCAAATATATTCTCAAGTAATATTCAAGCATGCCATTCAGCGTGTTAGTACGAGCAGCTCGGGAGCAGCTTGGGAGAACAAGAAAACAGAGACTGCTTTAGATTGTCTTCCCAAAGTGACTCAACTTTATTCACAAGTACAACAGTTTATATAGAGGGTAAAATTCATGAGACAGCAGATTATCAGTTTAAACCAGTACAGACCAAGATAAGGCAGCGTCTTCCTGCCCTTGGGTGAAGAAGCATCCTTTGTGTAGTTTATTAGTTCAGCTACAATTGTGATTATCTCAGCGACATATTTTCAAGGCACAAAACGAAGAGTTCTTACATTAGTGAAATCTGAAACAAACCATTTGGCCTTCAACAGGCGTCTAAAAGATTAAGAAACTAATGTAGCTGAGGGAGTGATCTCTGTGGTATTTCAACCTTGTACCAGCCTGTGATTCTCACACATCAATTCTTGGGTCAAAGAGAAAAATAACTAAAACAAAGGGGCCTTATTGAATGACAGAGTTTTCCTGCATAATGTCACTATAAAACAATATCCAGTAAATGCTACCATGGTACTAAAATACCTAACACTTGCAAAGACACAATATCAAATTGAACCCATTCTGGTACAAAATGACATCATAATAGACTGTCCTTTGAATGTCACGACGTTCGGCGATAACGTCACTTGAACTCCTTTGAAGACAGTTCTGGGGGCGGAGTCAGAGCCTATAAATATCCCTCGAGTACATACCTTGAACCCATAGATCGCTATAGTTCTGAACTAACAGTTTCCACTTGCGAACACTTTGTCTCATTGAGTAGATCATTTTTCAAACACAGAATAACACGTCGTATAAACTAAACTAAATACATTCATTTCAAAATGAGCTCCCTAAGCTACTTTGATATGCAGATGCTCAGAAATGAGATAGAAAATTACAAACAAGCTGAAAAACTTCAGCTTGAGGAAATCCAAGAAAAGAATTGTAGGATTTCAAGTCTTGAGGCATCTTTGAAAGAAGAGCAGGGACTGGTTGCAAAGATGAAAGAGGAGTCCAAAGAAATGCAGGTGCTCAGATATGAGATAGAAAATTACAAACAAGCTGAAAAACTTCAGCTTGAGGAAATCGATGAAAAGAATTCTAAGATTTCAAGTCTTGAGGCATCTTTGAAAGAAGAACAGGAACTGGTTGCGAAGATGACAGAGGAATCCAAAGATGAAAAGATGGAAAAAATGGAAAATGTTTTGCTGGAAACCAAATCCCAGCTAAGGTCCGCAGAGTCACAGAATGTAGATCTCACAAACAAATATGAGGCAAAAATTCGGGCTCTTCATAAGGCAATCAAACACCTTGAAAATAAGTGTGCCACTGAAAAAACGATGCGGGACAAGAAAGAAAAGGAGGTGGAATCTCTGGTTGTCCTTAAAATCAAAAATGAGCAGGAAAAACAAGAACTCAAGATGAAGCTAAGCAAGACGACTGAGGAAAAAAATGAAACACTTAAAGAACTGCAGAAACAAAATGAGCAGCTTCAGACTGAGATTCAGAACAATGAGAAGTACATTCATCGTAATGACTTCCTTGAAAGAAGGATAGACGAGCTTCTTACACTACCTGGGGAGGTGTACTGCCGTCAACAGAAAGTTAAAAGTGTGGAAGAAGAAAAAGAGAAACTACAGGCTGAACTTAAAAAGTGTCAAAGACAAAATGAGGAGTATAAAGCGGGAAAGCGCTGGGCAATAGACGAGAAAAACCAACTGACAAAGAAAAATGATGAACTGAAAGTACGTCTTAGGGAGAAGGAATGTAACAACATAACGTTGAGGAAAGAGTTAAAAGCTAAAGTCCTGGAATCTGGAAGTCAGATAAAGGAGCTGGCAAGGCAACGTTTTACTATCGACCGTCTGGAAAACTGCCTTGAGGTTAAAACTAAGCAAATAATTATATTTGAAAATGAGACGCAGGAGTCTGGGAAGAAAATTTCATCCCAAGAAAATAACATAGCCCGTCTGAAAACTGCTCTTAGCAAAGCAGAAAACGATCTGGAACTGGAGATAAAGAGACGTGAAAATCTTAGGTCTGATAAAGTGCTCCTTTCTGAGACAAAGTTCTGCATTGAGAACGAACTCTATACAGTTAGAGACACTATAAAGACACTTCAGAATAAAATCAAAGAAAAGGCTCAAGAACTCCAAGAGACAAACGTAGACCTTGCCAATGCTAAGACCAGCTATAATGCTGTAAAGACTGAGCTGGACATTATCAAACTGCAGCAGGCAGAACAAAAGAAAGAACACGAGAAACAGCTTAGCTCTGCAAATGACAACCTCTTCACAGTGAAGTCAAAGTTGACGCAAACTGTGGAGGACAAAGAAGAGGTTGAGAAAGCTCTGACAAAGTCCAAACACACAGTATTTAAGCTTGAGCAAGTAATAGAAGAACTGGAAACTGACATTGGCATTCAACGACAAAAGAATGCAGTACAGAAAAAAGAAAATGACGATCTGCTGCAACAGCTGAAGGGACTTTATGACACGCTCGGCCGCACTGTGCAAGTCGAGAAAAAAGCCTCCCCAGAGCAGCAAAGAAAGGATGGGGATGAACAAATAGCCCGGAAAAAGGTGAGATTTGACCTGAGTAATGTGGAATACTTTCCATCCAAAGGCGACAATGAGCTGAAAGAACAACAGAAAGAAATTAGAGACCTTAAGGGTAAAAAGGGTAACAAGCTTACCATATATGACAGTAAGCTAAAAGCAGTGCATGGCCTGCTACCTCCTATTTCCACTAGGGCCCGGTCTAAAACTGTAGACAACTCAAAGAAGCAGTCTGAGTCTAGGAGCTCACTCAACCTCAAGTCCACTGTTACTCCCAAGGCAGAAGAAGAAATGTTTCATCCCCATTCACCTGAACTTACTTCCCAGTCAACTCTACGTAGAGTATACAATCCTGCTACAAAAATACTCAAGCGCCGGCTTTCAGCCAAACCCAACCACATCTAAAAAATCCTCCTACCAGTTCCCTACAATCTCTGCGTTATTGTAGGGATGTTACCTTGCAATATTATATTATATAATATAATAAAGGTTTAAAATTGGCACAAATAAAATTGATGTGAACTGAATTTTTCTTTTGATGTGTACAAGTGGTTGTATTTGAGTACTTTTGATCTGCTTTTATTCACTACTACGCACACACTGGCTTCAAAAATACAAAGTGATGGCAGTCCCCATGAAAAGGGAATTTTGGCTTCATTTTTGTACAGTGGCAGGAAGTGGAGTGAGGTTATTAAAATAGGCTGTTCTCAGCTATTTTTAAAGCTACATTTTAGTTAGTTTTTAGTTAGCGAACCTTTAGTTACTGTGGCCAAATACATATTTCATTTTTTAAAGTAAACACATTCTCAGTCACTCGCAGTCAGACATTGAGCAAAAGCACATGTTCGGTAGCTAATCCTTGTATTTACCCTGACTAACAAAATATCTCTGCTGAAGTCACTGAGATGGTTTATATGAGAAACAGAAATGTTACTGGCCTGATCAGTCACTAGGCAATGTTGCCGTTACTGTACCTTTAGGAGTTACACAGTCAGAGCAACATGCTGGACTCTTCTTTAGCTCCTCTGCAGAGCCCATTATTAAATATGTGCAAACAGCAGCATGTTTCTGGCTCCCTCCACACATGGTCAAGGTCAGGTTTATTGATCGAGCACATTTCCAACAGCCCATGCTGCACAACTTGCTTTACAAACTAGAATGCAACTAAAACAAGTAAAATGCACTACAATGACACAATAAAATATAAATGAATAATAACACTAAAATAAAATAGAATGCATTTAAATTACTTATTAGCAGCTGATTTGACGCAGTTTCAAATGAAGATGAATCAATGAGAGGATTAAAAAAAATGTTCTCACAGTTTTCTTCAGTCGCAAACTGTCTTTAATATCAGACATATTCCAATATTCCAGTTTCTAGCAGATATCTCAGTTTCTTGATAACACAGCTGATACATACTCCAATGTTTAATGCAAGCAAAAACTTTTTGAATGCTTCTCAGAGGAGATCACAGCACTCATAACACTGGTTTTAATTTTCAACACATTATCGGTCTTTACCGCAGTAAAATCAGGTAGCTGTCATTCAATGCCAACATCAGCCTACCTGACAAAGCCAAACTAAATGAAGCTTTTCCATCAACTTCCATCAGACATTATAGTTTATCCAAGCAAAATGTTTTCTTTTTAAAAATCTATGGTTTTGAGGAAAACAACAGCATCTATGAAAGTACATGAATTATTGATTAGGCTATTTGAAAATGGTGAAAGACAAGTCTGATAAAAAGCTGAAAAGATGCTGACACTGTTGTATTTCACGTTAGAATGAATGAAACAAAATGTTAAGGGTTCCGAAAGAGACTCAGGCGCAGGCCAGGGTTTCCCTTTAAGCGAAGAACAGTGCGTTTATTCACAGTGAACACAATCACCAAGTGGCTATGTACAATGTGCAGGGGGAAAAGGGTCCGGGTCGCCAGGGTCCGTGGGAAACAGGGTTAGGGGAAAAGGTGCTCCACACTTTCTGTACAAAAACTCCTCCTCAGTCACTCCTCTCAGAATCCGGTTCAAAAACGATCTAAACACAAAAGGTCGGGTTAGCGGGATAATAACAAAGGGCTTTCAAGATACAGGTTGGCAGATACACAAGTTTGACTGACGCTGATAGTTCAACGATCCAGCGAAGACTAGTGCAGACTCGCCATCTAAGTAGTGCAGTAATCAGCTGGGATCAGCGGCCGGTGTGGTGATGAGCAGGTGTGTGGGCCAGCAGCGGGAGCCCGCAGTGAGCATCGCCGTGGCGAGAGAGAGAGAGTGAGAGAGAAAACAAACCACAAACATATTGCCCAATAGAGGATTGACCAGCAGGGCACAGGGACCATGACAGTACCCCCCCCTCAACGGGAGCCCCCCGGCGACCCACCAGGCTTACCAGGATGAGACAGATGGAAGTCCCGCAGCATACGCTTGTCCAGGACAGCGGCCCGCGGAACCCAGGATCGCTCCTCAATGCCATAGCCCTCCCAGTCCACAAGGTACTGGAAGCCACGCCCGCGGCGGCGAGAGTCCATAATCCGCGTGATGGAATAGGCGGGCAAGCCGTCCACAAGCCGGGCGGGCGGAGGGGGCCTGGACGGAGGGCACAGGGGGCTATTCTGTACAGGTTTGATTTGGGAGACGTGGAACACATTGTGAATCCTCATGTTGCGGGGCAGCCGGAGTTTCAGAGAGACGGGGTTGATCAGCGCCGAAACCTCAAAAGGACCAATGAAGTTTGGGTTGAGCTTCTTGGACTCAGTCCTGAGAGGAACAAAGCGCGTGGACAGCCATACCTTTTGTCCCACGCTGTATGCTGGAGCTGGTGTGCGGCGGCGATCTGCGGTCTGTTTGGTTCGGTCCTTCGTGCGCAGCAACGTCGTCCGTGCGGCCCGCCAAGCTCGTCGGCACCTCCGTAGATGGGCCTGGACAGATGGCACAGAATGCTCACCCTCGACAGAGGGGAAGAGAGGCGGCTGGAAACCCAGTGAGACCTCGAAGGGAGACAGACCAGTGGCGGAGGAAGTCAGACTGTTGTGGGCGTACTCAATCCAGGGTAGTTCATCACTCCAGATGGACTGGTTGGAGGACGCTGTGCACCGCAACATTGCCTCGAGCTCCTGGTTAGCTCGCTCACACTGACCGTTGCTTTGGGGATGGTAACCGGAGGTCAGACTGACCTTTGCTCCTAATGAGGAGCAGAATTCCTTCCAGACGCCAGACGTGAACTGGGGGCCTCTGTCAGACACAATGTCTTCCGGGATCCCATGCAAACGAAACACATGACGGGTAAGCAGTCGTGCAGTCTCCATGGCCGTGGGAAGCTTGGGTAGAGCTATGAAGTGGGCAGCTTTAGAAAAACGGTCCACGATGGTAAGTATGACAGTGTTGCCTGCTGATTGCGGCAGTCCGGTTACAAAGTCCAAAGCTATATGGGACCACGGCCTGGACGGAGTCGGCAGGGGATTGAGCTGTCCAGCGGGCGGCTGATGAGATGGTTTATTCCGGGCACAGGTCGCGCAGGCGGAGACGTACTCCCGAGCATCTTTAGTCAGAGAGGGCCACCAGAAGTAGCGCTGGAGGAAGTTGATAGTGCGGTGGACCCCTGGGTGGCACGTAAAGCGGGCAGTGTGGGCCCATTGAAGCACTTGAGAACGTACTGATTGAGGGACGTAGAGCCGTTGGGCTGGCCCGCCTCCCGGATCCGGTTCCAACACCTGAGCCTCCCGAATGGCTGCTTCGATCCCCCAGGAGATGGCGCCCACGACACAGGTGGCGGGGAGAACGGGAGCGGGCTCAGTGGTGTCCTCCGAGACTGAGAACTGACGGGACAGGGCATCGGGTTTGACATTCCGGGAACCGGGTCTGTAAGAGATGGAAAAGTGGAAACGGGTGAAAAACAGGGCCCACCTGGCCTGTCGAGCGTTGAGCCTCTTAGCTGATTGTAGGTATGCCAGGTTCTTGTGGTCTGTCCAGACGAGGAAAGGCTGAGCCGTGCCCTCCAACCAGTGCCGCCACTCCTCCAGGGCTAGTTTTATCGCCAGCAGTTCCCGATCCCCGACGTCATAGTTTCTCTCTGCAGGGGACAGACGGCGGGAGAAGAAGGCACAAGGGTGGAGCTTACCGTCCTTCCGTTGCGACAGAACCGCTCCAACCCCTGAGTCGGACGCGTCGACCTCGACCACAAATGGCTGCGTGAGGTCGGGTTGGATCAGGATGGGGGCTGAGGCGAATCGTTTCTTCAGTTCTTGGAAAGCTGCCTGAGCTTCTTTGTTCAACTGAAAAGGAAGCTTGGGAGAGGTTAGCTGGGTCAGCGGCAAGGCAACTCGGCTGAAGTCCCGAATGAACCGCCGGTAAAAGTTGGCAAATCCAAGGAAACGTTGCAGTTGGTGCCTATTAGGAGGTTCCGGCCACTCAACAACGGCTTTTACCTTCACAGGGTCCGGGCGGAGGTTTCCTTGGTCGATTATGTACCCCAGGAATGCAACGGTGGAGACGTGGAACTCACACTTCTCTCCTTTGACGAACAATCGGTTTTCGAGGAGTCGTTGCAGGACCTGTCTGACATGGGTCTCGTGCTCGGATTGGTTTCTGGAAAAGATCAGGATGTCATCTAGATAGACAAAAACAAAACGGTTAATGAAGTCTCTGAGCACGTCGTTCACCAGGGCTTGGAACACCGCAGGGGCGTTAGTGAGACCAAAGGGCATGACAAGGTACTCGAAGTGGCCGAGGTGGGTGTTGAAGGCGGTCTTCCACTCATCGCCCTTACGGATGCGAACCAGATGGTATGCGTTTCGCAAATCCAGTTTGGTGAAAACAGTAACCCCCTGGAGGAGCTCGAAGGCAGAACTGAGGAGCGGCAGAGGGTATTTATTCTTTACTGTGATGTTGTTTAATCCGCGATAGTCAATGCATGGCCGGAGGGTTTTATCCTTCTTTTCGACAAAGAAGAAGCCTGCCGCGACTGGAGAGGTGGAGGCCCGAATGAGGCCGGCAGCCAGGGATTCCGTGATGTACTTGTCCATAGCGTCTCGTTCTGGAAGTGAGATGCTATATAGCCGACTGGTGGGTAAAGGAGCTCCCGGGAGCAGTTCGATAGCACAGTCATAGGGTCTATGCGGAGGGAGTGACTGGGCGCGGGCCTTTTGAAACACCTCAGCTAGGTCGTGATAAACAGAGGGCACATTAGTTAAATCAGCTGATTCCAATACCCCAGAAGAGGGCGTTTCAACGCTTGGAGGCGAGGCTGCTTTAAGGCAGGTCATGTGGCAGTCCTCCCCCCACCCAGTGACACGCCCCTTTAGCCAATCTATGTGAGGGTTGTGCTGTTGTAGCCAAGGATGGCCGAGAACTAGTGGAGTGCGAGTTGCTTTAAACACCAAAAAACAGATTTCTTCAGAATGATTACCAGAGAGGGTGAGCTCGACAGGCTCCGTCACCAGAGTGATGTCTGGAAGGCGTTGACCTGACAATGCCGTAACACGTAATGCATGAGGCAGGGGCTCCAATAGTAACCCAAGTTGCCGGGCTAACTGACAGTCAATAAAGTTTTGTTCCGCCCCAGAGTCGATTAACACCGATAGGGAGCGGCTCTTAGAGTGAATGGAAAGCGTGGCCGGTAGTGTTAAACGGGGAGGAGCTTCTTCCTGGCTCAGCTCGCCCACCAGTACTCCTACCATCACTGGCGGGCGCGCCCTTTTGCCCGCGAAGGGCAGGTAGCCACAACATGTCCCCTGTGACCACAATAGAGGCACTCACCGGCGGTAATCCGGCGCTGACGCTCCGCCGCGGTGAGATGGGAGCCGCCCAGCTGCATGGGTTCCTCTCCGTCCCCGCTCTCGTGAGTCCGGGAGGGGCCGGCATCCGCCATGGCGCCGGTGCCAGAGACTCCCGCAGCCTCATGGAAGTTGTAGTTCCGCTGCGACCGGCGAGCCCGTAACCGCTCATCCACCTTAATGCACAGGGACATTAGCTCATTAAAGGAGGCAGGGAGATCACGCATGATTAGCTCGTCCCTTAATTCTTCTCTGACATTGTTCAGCAACGTGCTCCGTAGCGCCTCCTGATTCCACCCTGCCTCTTCTGCCAGAATCCAGAAGTCGATAGCGTAATCAGACATGCTTCTCCTACCTTGTTTGAAGTTGAGGAGACGGAGAGCAGCGGCCTCTGCCCCGGTGCCTGGGTTAAACACATTCTTAAACTTGGAGAGAAAGTCAGCGTAGGTGATGACAGGATCAGAGTTTAACACAACCTGGGCCCACTTTAGTGCACGGCCCCTCAGAAGTTGAACTAAATAAGTTATCTTCGCCCCATCGTTGCCATGAAAACGCTGCAGCTCGCGAAACGTCAGAGACACCTGAGCCAAAAATCCGGCGCATTTGTCAGACTCACCCGAGAATGGTTCCGGTGTGGGTAAAGGTCCGTCAGACGGCGTACCGACCCGCGGTGAGCTACCTGACGCTACGGCGGGCGGTGCCGCCTGGGGAGCCGGGCTGGGCGGCTGGGGATTCCCTGGTTGCGCATTTCCCTCCAGCGGTATTAACTGCGCCACTGCCAGGGTCAATGCGGCGACATCCTGCCGTAGCTGCCCGAGCATTTGTTCATGGCGGACCAGCGCGGCTTCCTGGGCGGCCAGAGCCCGGCCCACGGGGTCCTGTCCTGCGGGGTCCTGTCCTGCTGAGTCCATAATGGCTGGATCGTTCTGTTAAGGGTTCCGAAAGAGACTCAGGCGCAGGCCAGGGTTTCCCTTTAAGCGAAGAACAGTGCGTTTATTCACAGTGAACACAATCACCAAGTGGCTATGTACAATGTGCAGGGGGAAAAGGGTCCGGGTCGCCAGGGTCCGTGGGAAACAGGGTTAGGGGAAAAGGTGCTCCACACTTTCTGTACAAAAACTCCTCCTCAGTCACTCCTCTCAGAATCCGGTTCAAAAACGATCTAAACACAAAAGGTCGGGTTAGCGGGATAATAACAAAGGGCTTTCAAGATACAGGTTGGCAGATACACAAGTTTGACTGACGCTGATAGTTCAACGATCCAGCGAAGACTAGTGCAGACTCGCCATCTAAGTAGTGCAGTAATCAGCTGGGATCAGCGGCCGGTGTGGTGATGAGCAGGTGTGTGGGCCAGCAGCGGGAGCCCGCAGTGAGCATCGCCGTGGCGAGAGAGAGAGAGTGAGAGAGAAAACAAACCACAAACATATTGCCCAATAGAGGATTGACCAGCAGGGCACAGGGACCATGACACAAAACTGTAATGCCTGAAAGAAATGTACAGTGGATTTCTCATTTGACTATAAAATATAAATGACTTTTGGGGTGGAGGGACTGAATAGCCAAATTCAATATAAAGATCTACTGTTCCATCACGTTTGGCAGCAAATATCTCATTTATCAGTGCATAGTGGAAATAAATAAGCATTCAACCTCTGATTTGACATTTTATTACTGTCTTAACAAAAGTTGCAGTCAGAAAACATGAAATTCTGCAAAAGAACGATACAAGCTGAACTCATTTTGGTTTGAAGTGAATCAGATGCCATTCATTCACCGACTCCATTTCTAATTTGCCATTTCCCAATCCAGTAGAGAGCTCTGACTTGAATCATGTGTGGAAGGGACAAAGTACAACTCTGAGCAGCACCGTACAGCACGCAGAGACAGTGTGCATCTCTATCGCTGCTGCAGGTATGAAGCTGTGAGGATCATTGACCAGAATGCGTCCTTTTAACAAACTGATGAAACCAGCTGTAACACAGGACTTGTTGTTTTGTTTTTTTAATGCAGACCAGCAAATGCGTTCTAGGAAGAAAGAGTCAGCTGATTCATTTGCTACAATATAAGAGGTATTAGCAGTTCACCCTCCTTCTTAGCGTATGGCACAGTTTTTAAAAGTAGAGGCAGAGTTTCTGTTTAATGCTGTGCAAGCTCTGCCACACTCAGCTGTTATCCATCAGTGTTTAGCAGCCCGACTGGGCTTTTTAACAGTCTTCACTTTTACAGAGTTTTTGTATAGTAGCAGTCTCTCTGTGGTGTGAGGTGGCAAGCGGTTCCTTTTTGCTTTCACAATGCACGCAGCCATCAGACTGAAACGGTCAAAACCTCCAGATGTGGCGGGCACCGCCAGCAGCTTCTTGGCGAGGCCTTGGAGCTTCGGGAATCGAGAAGCACATTTCCAGTACTGAAGAGTAGAGTTGCTTTCCCACAGCGGTTCAGACAGGTACACGTCGAACTCTGACATCTTTAGAGTCTTTGCAGGCGGCTGAAGGAAGTTGAAGATGGACTTCCTCTTGAGGTCGTTTTCACTGATTTCAGGACAGTTGTTGTCTGAGCTGCCAGCACAAGTGTCCATCACGCCATCTGTCTGGCTTTCTTCTTTCACATCGTGCTCCAGCCCACTGCCTGTCTGATCTTTCTCTGCCTCAACAGTAGGAAATGTTGAGGCTTCCATGTTTTCTAATGTGGACTCAACAATGCTGCGAGCCTCAGATTTTGACGGAGGTGTTAGGAAATCATTCTGTTCATCCTGGTTGTCATCAGAAAACGGCTGCAAAAAAAATGGTTGTTTTAAATGTACACACATTTTTTTCCTATATCTACTCAACACGCATATTCAATTAAATATAAATCTACAGAAGTCCGCTATGCTTCTGGCCTAATTTGGTACCTGCAGTTTGATCCTAGGATCCAGCACAGCAGCTAGTATCATGTCCTTCTGGTGAATCACTGGCTGGAAGTGTGTGTAGAGGCCTGTGCGCAGGGCCTTGCAGAAGTGGGTGTAGTTGGTGACACAATTCTCCAAGGTTTTATCAAGTCCAATGAGGGACGGTATGATGAGAGACATAGTCACACCATTTCCCTGCAGGACCTACGATAGATAAGACACAAACATGGCATCCACAGTGAAGACATCGTGGACAGCGGAGAATCTCCCGGTGGTGGAGCAGACTGGGACAGAGTTCCACTGATGAAAAAGAGAGTCACGATGGATATTATAAAAATTAAATAAAAAAAGATTCAGACCAAAAGATTTGTGATCTACACAATCCAAGCTGATCAACGATAAGCTCAGTATTTTCATTTAATATATTTTTCATCTGCTTGAATGTTTCCTGCTTCACACAGTGCTCAACCTGCTAGATTTTTGTTTGTTATTCATTTATTTTAAATGTCTAATCTTATCTTTGAATCAAACATTCATACATATATACACTGTGTTCATTATAATAACATACATATATACTGTCAGACACCACTCTGACATTCCATTCATGCTCAGCTGAATATTAAAATGGACAAATATGTGTCATCTCTGCATACGCTATGATCATTATAGAATGACATGAAATATTAAAACTGAGCTTAATCTTCAACATAAGCAGTAGTCATATAAATTCATATACTCTTAAGCACAAATGGTGAAAGTTTTTCTGCAGAATAAGTAGCCTATTAGTTGTATCTGTATTGCGGTGTTCTGATAGTATGGCTTCTTATACTGAAGAAATGGATCTAAATAAATAACTAAATAAATCCTCCAGCACTCGTTATTGTCACCTATTGCTAATGTTTTGACGCTGCCAACCTCTCATACGCTGTAAGAATTTAATTCAACTGTTTATCACAGAAAAAGTGTGACTTGTAGGACACGTAACACTAGCGGGCATAATGTTAGCTTAATAGTCAGCTCAACAGCTGTTGTTAGCTCCGGACAAGTGACTACAACAGTAGCGATGAGCCCCGATGAACGGATCCGGGGGCGGATGGGCTCGTACATAAATGGATCGATCGGGGCGGGATACGGTGGGAAACGACAGATACCTTAAACTTGAAGACAGCCCAAGTAGAAGGATCGCTAAAGTCTGCTAAAAAAAGAAATCGCAATGCAAGTTGAACAAACTTGCAAAGACACAATATCAAATTGAACCCATTCTGGTACAAAATGACATCATAATAGACTGTCCTTTGAATGTCACGACGTTCGGCGATAACGTCACTTGAACTCCTTTGAAGACAGTTCTGGGGGCGGAGTCAGAGCCTATAAATATCCCTCGAGTACATACCTTGAACCCATAGATCGCTATAGTTCTGAACTAACAGTTTCCACTTGCGAACACTTTGTCTCATTGAGTAGATCATTTTTCAAACACAGAATAACACGTCGTATAAACTAAACTAAATACATTCATTTCAAAATGAGCTCCCTAAGCTACTTTGATATGCAGATGCTCAGAAATGAGATAGAAAATTACAAACAAGCTGAAAAACTTCAGCTTGAGGAAATCCAAGAAAAGAATTGTAGGATTTCAAGTCTTGAGGCATCTTTGAAAGAAGAGCAGGGACTGGTTGCAAAGATGAAAGAGGAGTCCAAAGAAATGCAGGTGCTCAGATATGAGATAGAAAAGTACAAACAAGCTGAAAAACTTCAGCTTGAGGAAATCCAAGAAAAGAATTGTAGGATTTCAAGTCTTGAGGCATCTTTGAAAGAAGAGCAGGGACTGGTTGCGAAGATGAAAGAGGAGTCCAAAGAAATGCAGGTGCTCAGATATGAGATAGAAAATTACAAACAAGCTGAAAAACGTCAGCTTGAGGAAATCGATGAAAAGAATTGTAAGATTTCAAGTCTTGAGGCATCTTTGAAAGAAGAACAGGAACTGGTTGCGAAGATGACAGAGGAATCCAAAGATGAAAAGATGGAAAAAATGGAAAATGTTTTGCTGGAAACCAAATCCCAGCTAAGGTCCGCAGAGTCACAGAATGTAGATCTCACAAACAAATATGAGGCAAAAATTCGGGCTCTTCATAAGGCAATCAAACACCTTGAAAATAAGTGTGCCACTGAAAAAACGATGCGGGACAAGAAAGAAAAGGAGGTGGAATCTCTGGTTGTCCTTAAAATCAAAAATGAGCAGGAAAAACAAGAACTCAAGATGAAGCTAAGCAAGACGACTGAGGAAAAAAATGAAACACTTAAAGAACTGCAGAAACAAAATGAGCAGCTTCAGACTGAGATTCAGAACAATGAGAAGTACATTCATCGTAATGACTTCCTTGAAAGAAGGATAGACGAGCTTCTTACACTACCTGGGGAGGTGTACTGCCGTCAACAGAAAGTTAAAAGTGTGGAAGAAGAAAAAGAGAAACTACAGGCTGAACTTAAAAAGTGTCAAAGACAAAATGAGGAGTATAAAGCGGGAAAGCGCTGGGCAATAGACGAGAAAAACCAACTGACAAAGAAAAATGATGAACTGAAAGTACGTCTTAGGGAGAAGGAATGTAACAACATAACGTTGAGGAAAGAGTTAAAAGCTAAAGTCCTGGAATCTGAAAGTCAGATAAAGGAGCTGGCAAGGCAACGTTTTACTATCGACCGTCTGGAAAACTGCCTTGAGGTTAAAACTAAGCAAATAATTATATTTGAAAATGAGACGCAGGAGTCTGGGAAGAAAATTTCATCCCAAGAAAATAACATAGCCCGTCTGAAAACTGCTCTTAGCAAAGCAGAAAACGATCTGGAACTGGAGATAAAGAGACGTGAAAATCTTAGGTCTGATAAAGTGCTCCTTTCTGAGACAAAGTTCTGCATTGAGAACGAACTCTATACAGCTAGAGACACTATAAAGACACTTCAGAATAAAATCAAAGAAAAGGCTCAAGAACTCCAAGAGACAAACGTAGACCTTGCCAATGCTAAGACCAGCTATAATGCTGTAAAGACTGAGCTGGACATTATCAAACTGCAGCAGGCAGAACAAAAGAAAGAACACAAGAAACAGCTTAGCTCTGCAAATGACAACCTCTTCACAGTGAAGTCAAAGTTGACGCAAACTGTGGAGGACAAAGAAGAGGTTGAGAAAGCTCTGACAAAGTCCAAACACACAGTATTTAAGCTTGAGCAAGTAATAGAAGAACTGGAAACTGACATTGGCATTCAACGACAAAAGAATGCAGTACAGAAAAAAGAAAATGACGATCTGCTGCAACAGCTGAAGGGACTTTATGACACGCTCGGCCGCACTGTGCAAGTCGAGAAAAAAGCCTCCCCAGAGCAGCAAAGAAAGGATGGGGATGAACAAATAGCCCGGAAAAAGGTGAGATTTGACCTGAGTAATGTGGAATACTTTCCATCCAAAGGCGACAATGAGCTGAAAGAACAACAGAAAGAAATTAGAGACCTTAAGGGTAAAAAGGGTAACAAGCTTACCACATATGACAGTAAGCTAAAAGCAGTGCATGGCCTGCTACCTCCTATTTCCACTAGGGCCCGGTCTAAAACTGTAGACAACTCAAAGAAGCAGTCTGAGTCTAGGAGCTCACTCAACCTCAAGTCCACTGTTACTCCCAAGGCAGAAGAAGAAATGTTTCATCCCCATTCACCTGAACTTATTTCCCAGTCAACTCTACGTAGAGTATACAATCCTGGTGCAAAACTACTCAAGCGCCGGCCTTCAGCCAAACCCAACCACATCTAAAAAATCCTCCTACCAGTTCTCACACTGACCCCAAAGAAATAATCAGCTTTTAAGCTGGTTAAAAAATATCTATTTCTTTGTTTCCAAAGTCAAAATAAATCACAAAGAGACAATATCAGAAAAAAATTTAATACCCGCCCATCCTGAGGGTATATTACATCCGTAACCCAGGAGAGGCTGTATTTGCTATAACATCATAAATGTAAGACAATAAGGACATCTCTGCATGTGTGAGGAAGTGACATGCATTTCATCTATGTCGCTTCATCACCCCCAACCGGTCGAGGTAGATGGCCGCCCCTCACCGAGCCTGGTTCTACTGAAGGTTTCTTCCTATTAAAAGGGAGTTTTTCCTTCCCACTGTCGCCAAGTGCTTGCTCATAGGGGATCTTCGGATTGTTGGGTTTTCTCTGCATTATTGTAGGGATGTTAACTTGCAATATTATATAATATTGCAAGTTAACATCCCTACAATCTCTGCGTTATTGTAGGGATGTTACCCTAAAGTTTTAAAATTGGCACAAATAAAATTGATGTGAACTGAATTTTTCTTTTGATGTGTACAAGTGGTTGTATTTGAGTACTTTTGATCTGCTTTTATTCACTACTACGCACACACTGGCTTCAAAAATACAAAGTGATGGCAGTCCCCATGAAAAGGGAATTTTGGCTTCATTTTTGTACAGTGGCAGGAAGTGGAGTGAGGTTATTAAAATAGGCTGTTCTCAGCTATTTTTAAAGCTACATTTTAGTTAGTTTTTAGTTAGCAAACCTTTAGTTACTGTGGCCAAATACATATTTCATTTTTTAAAGTAAACACATTCTCAGTCACTCGCAGTCAGACATTGAGCTAATCCTAGCTAATCCTTGTATTTACCCTGACTAACAAAATATCTCTGCTGAAGTCACTGAGATGGTTTATATGAGAAACAGAAATGTTACTGGCCTGATCAGTCACTAGGCAATGTTGCCGTTACTGTACCTTTAGGAGTTACACAGTCAGAGCAACATGCTGGACTCTTCTTTAGCTCCTCTGCAGAGCCCATTATTAAATGGGCTCTGTGAGGATGAAGCTGTGAGGATCATTGACCAGAATGCGTCCCTTTAACAAACTGATGAAACCAGCTGTAACACAGGACTTGTTGTTTTGTTTTTTTAATGCAGACCAGCAAATGCGTTCTAGGAAGAAAGAGTCAGCTGATTCATTTGCTACAATATAAGAGGTATTAGCAGTTCACCCTCCTTCTTAGCGTATGGCACAGTTTTTAAAAGTAGAGGCAGAGTTTCTGTTTAATGCTGTGAAACCTCTGCCACACTCAGCTGTTATCCATCAGTGTTTAGCAGCCCGACTGGGCTTTTTAACAGTCTTCACTTTTACAGAGTTTTTGTATAGTAGCAGTCTCTCTGTAGTGTGAGGTGGCAAGCGGTTCCTTTTTGCTTTCACAATGCACGCAGCCATCGGACTGAAACGGTCAAAACCTCCAGATGTGGCGGGCACCGCCAGCAGCTTCTTGGCGAGGCCTTGGAGCTTCGGGAATCGAGAAGCACATTTCCAGTACTGAAGAGTAGAGTTGCTTTCCCACAGCGGTTCAGACAGGTACACGTCGAACTCTGACATCTTTAGAGTCTTTGCAGGCGGCTGAAGGAAGTTGAAGATGGACTTCCTCTTGAGGTCGTTTTCACTGATTTCAGGACAGTTGTTGTCTGAGCTGCCAGCACAAGTGTCCATCACGCCATCTGTCTGGCTTTCTTCTTTCACATCGTGCTCCAGCCCACTGCCTGTCTGATCTTTCTCTGCCTCAACAGTAGGAAAAGTTGAGGCTTCCATGTTTTCTAATGTGGACTCAACAATGCTGCGAGCCTCAGATTTTGACGGAGGTGTTAGGAAATCATTCTGTTCATCCTGGTTGTCATCAGAAAACGGCTGCAAAAAAAATGGTTGTTTTAAATGTACACACATTTTTTTCCTTTATCTACTCAACACGCATATTCAATTAAATATAAATCTACAGAAGTCCGCTATGCTTCTGGCCTAATTTGGTACCTGCAGTTTGATCCTAGGATCCAGCACAGCAGCTAGTATCATGTCCTTCTGGTGAATCACTGGCTGGAAGTGTGTGTAGAGGCCTGTGCGCAGGGCCTTGCAGAAGTGGGTGTAGTTGGTGACACAATTCTCCAAGGTTTTATCAAGTCCAATGAGGGACGGTATGATGAGAGACATAGTCACACCATTTCCCTGCAGGACCTACGATAGATAAGACACAAACATGGCATCCACAGTGAAGACATCGTGGACAGCGGAGAATCTCCCGGTGGTGGAGCAGACTGGGACAGAGTTCCACTGATGAAAAAGAGAGTCACGATGGATATTATAAGAATTAAATAAAAAAAGATTCAGACCAAAAGATTTGTGATCTACACAATCCAAGCTGATCAACGATAAGCTCAGTATTTTCATTTAATATATTTTTCATCTGCTTGAATGTTTCCTGCTTCACACAGTGCTCAACCTGCTAGATTTTTGTTTGTTATTCATTTATTTTAAATGTCTAATCTTATCTTTGAATCAAACATTCATACATATATACACTGTGTTCATTATAATAACATACATATATACTGTCAGACACCGCTCTGACATTCCATTCATGCTCAGCTGAATATTAAAATGGACAAATATGTGTCATCTCTGCATACGCTATGATCATTATAGAATGACATGAAATATTAAAACTGAGCTTAATCTTCAACATAAGCAGTAGTCATATAAATTCATATACTCTTAAGCACAAATGGTGAAAGTTTTTCTGCAGAATAAGTAGCCTATTAGTTGTATCTGTATTGCGGTGTTCTGATAGTATGGCTTCTTATACTGAAGAAATGGATCTAAATAAATAACTAAATAAATCCTCCAGCACTCGTTATTGTCACCTATTGCTAATGTTTTGACGCTGCCAACCTCTCATACGCTGTAAGAATTTAATTCAACTGTTTATCACAGAAAAAGTGTGACTTGTAGGACACGTAACACTAGCGGGCATAATGTTAGCTTAATAGTCAGCTCAACAGCTGTTGTTAGCTCCGGACAAGTGACTACAACAGTAGCGATGAGCCCCGATGAACGGATCCGGGGGCGGATGGGCTCGTACATAAATGGATCGATCGGGGCGGGATACGGTGGGAAACGACAGATACCTTAAACTTGAAGACAGCCCAAGTAGAAGGATCGCTAAAGTCTGCTAAAAAAAGAAATCGCAATGCAAGTTGAACAAACTTGCAAAGACACAATATCAAATTGAACCCATTCTGGTACAAAATGACATCATAATAGACTGTCCTTTGAATGTCACGACGTTCGGCGATAACGTCACTTGAACTCCTTTGAAGACAGTTCTGGGGGCGGAGTCAGAGCCTATAAATATCCCTCGAGTACATACCTTGAACCCATAGATCGCTATAGTTCTGAACTAACAGTTTCCACTTGCGAACACTTTGTCTCATTGAGTAGATCATTTTTCAAACACAGAATAACACGTCGTATAAACTAAACTAAATACATTCATTTCAAAATGAGCTCCCTAAGCTACTTTGATATGCAGATGCTCAGAAATGAGATAGAAAATTACAAACAAGCTGAAAAACTTCAGCTTGAGGAAATCCAAGAAAAGAATTGTAGGATTTCAAGTCTTGAGGCATCTTTGAAAGAAGAGCAGGGACTGGTTGCAAAGATGAAAGAGGAGTCCAAAGAAATGCAGGTGCTCAGATATGAGATAGAAAAGTACAAACAAGCTGAAAAGCTTCAGTTGGAGGAAATCGATGAAAAGAATTGTAAGATTTCAAGTCTTGAGGCATCTTTGAAAGAAGAGCAGGAACTGGTTGCGAAGATGAAAGAGGAGTCCAAAGAAATGCAGGTGCTCAGATATGAGATAGAAAATTACAAACAAGCTGAAAAACTTCAGCTTGAGGAAATCGATGAAAAGAATTGTAAGATTTCAAGTCTTGAGGCATCTTTGAAAGAAGAACAGGAACTGGTTGTGAAGATGACAGAGGAATCCAAAGATGAAAAGATGGAAAAAATGGAAAATGTTTTGCTGGAAACCAAATCCCAGCTAAGGTCCGCAGAGTCACAGAATGTAGATCTCACAAACAAATATGAGGCAAAAATTCGGGCTCTTCATAAGGCAATCAAACACCTTGAAAATAAGTGTGCCACTGAAAAAACGATGCGGGACAAGAAAGAAAAGGAGGTGGAATCTCTGGTTGTCCTTAAAATCAAAAATGAGCAGGAAAAACAAGAACTCAAGATGAAGCTAAGCAAGACGACTGAGGAAAAAAATGAAACACTTAAAGAACTGCAGAAACAAAATGAGCAGCTTCAGACTGAGATTCAGAACAATGAGAAGTACATTCATCGTAATGACTTCCTTGAAAGAAGGATAGACGAGCTTCTTACACTACCTGGGGAGGTGTACTGCCGTCAACAGAAAGTTAAAAGTGTGGAAGAAGAAAAAGAGAAACTACAGGCTGAACTTAAAAAGTGTCAAAGACAAAATGAGGAGTATAAAGCGGGAAAGCGCTGGGCAATAGACGAGAAAAACCAACTGACAAAGAAAAATGATGAACTGAAAGTACGTCTTAGGGAGAAGGAATGTAACAACATAACGTTGAGGAAAGAGTTAAAAGCTAAAGTCCTGGAATCTGAAAGTCAGATAAAGGAGCTGGCAAGGCAACGTTTTACTATCGACCGTCTGGAAAACTGCCTTGAGGTTAAAACTAAGCAAATAATTATATTTGAAAATGAGACGCAGGAGTCTGGGAAGAAAATTTCATCCCAAGAAAATAACATAGCCCGTCTGAAAACTGCTCTTAGCAAAGCAGAAAACGATCTGGAACTGGAGATAAAGAGACGTGAAAATCTTAGGTCTGATAAAGTGCTCCTTTCTGAGACAAAGTTCTGCACTGAGAACGAACTCTATACAGCTAGAGACACTATAAAGACACTTCAGAATAAAATCAAAGAAAAGGCTCAAGAACTCCAAGAGACAAACGTAGACCTTGCCAATGCTAAGACCAGCTATAATGCTGTAAAGACTGAGCTGGACATTATCAAACTGCAGCAGGCAGAACAAAAGAAAGAACACGAGAAACAGCTTAGCTCTGCAAATGACAACCTCTTCACAGTGAAGTCAAAGTTGACGCAAACTGTGGAGGACAAAGAAGAGGTTGAGAAAGCTCTGACAAAGTCCAAACACACAGTATTTAAGCTTGAGCAAGTAATAGAAGAACTGGAAACTGACATTGGCATTCAACGACAAAAGAATGCAGTACAGAAAAAAGAAAATGACGATCTGCTGCAACAGCTGAAGGGACTTTATGACACGCTCGGCCGCACTGTGCAAGTCGAGAAAAAAGCCTCCCCAGAGCAGCAAAGAAAGGATGGGGATGAACAAATAGCCCGGAAAAAGGTGAGATTTGACCTGAGTAATGCGGAATACTTTCCATCCAAAGGCGACAATGAGCTGAAAGAACAACAGAAAGAAATTAGAGACCTTAAGGGTAAAAAGGGTAACAAGCTTACCACATATGACAGTAAGCTAAAAGCAGTGCATGGCCTGCTACCTCCTATTTCCACTAGGGCCCGGTCTAAAACTGTAGACAACTCAAAGAAGCAGTCTGAGTCTAGGAGCTCACTCAACCTCAAGTCCACTGTTACTCCCAAGGCAGAAGAAGAAATGTTTCATCCCCATTCACCTGAACTTACTTCCCAGTCAACTCTACGTAGAGTATACAATCCTGGTGCAAAACTACTCAAGCGCCGGCCTTCAGCCAAACCCAACCACATCTAAAAAATCCTCCTACCAGTTCTCACACTGACCCCAAAGAAATAATCAGCTTTTAAGCTGGTTAAAAAATATCTATTTCTTTGTTTCCAAAGTCAAAATAAATCACAAAGAGACAATATCAGAAAAAAATTTAATACCCGCCCATCCTGAGGGTATATTACATCCGTAACCCAGGAGAGGCTGTATTTGCTATAACATCATAAATGTAAGACAATAAGGACATCTCTGCATGTGTGAGGAAGTGACATGCATTTCATCTATGTCGCTTCATCACCCCCAACCGGTCGAGGTAGATGGCCGCCCCTCACTGAGCCTGGTTCTACTGAAGGTTTCTTCCTATTAAAAGGGAGTTTTTCCTTCCCACTGTCGCCAAGTGCTTGCTCATAGGGGATCTTCGGATTGTTGGGTTTTCTCTGCATTATTGTAGGGATGTTAACTTGCAATATTATATAATATTGCAAGTTAACATCCCTACAATCTCTGCGTTATTGTAGGGATGTTACCCTAAAGTTTTAAAATTGGCACAAATAAAATTGATGTGAACTGAATTTTTCTTTTGATGTGTACAAGTGGTTGTATTTGAGTACTTTTGATCTGCTTTTATTCACTACTACGCACACACTGGCTTCAAAAATACAAAGTGATGGCAGTCCCCATGAAAAGGGAATTTTGGCTTCATTTTTGTACAGTGGCAGGAAGTGGAGTGAGGTTATTAAAATAGGCTGTTCTCAGCTATTTTTAAAGCTACATTTTAGTTAGTTTTTAGTTAGCGAACCTTTAGTTACTGTGGCCAAATACATATTTCATTTTTTAAAGTAAACACATTCTCAGTCACTCGCAGTCAGACATTGAGCAAAAGCACATGTTCGGTAGCTAATCCTTGTATTTACCCTGACTAACAAAATATCTCTGCTGAAGTCACTGAGATGGTTTATATGAGAAACAGAAATCAGAATCAGAATCAGAATCAGAATACTTTATTGATCCCTGGGGGAAATTATTTTTTGCTACAGTGCTCCATTTTAAACCAACATTAAGACAAGACAGACAATACGCTGACTAAGAATAGTACAATATATACATATATATACATACATACATACATACATAAGTCACTTATAAATAAATATTTGGAAAAGAAACATGTGTAGTTGTAGCTGGCCTGATCAGTCACTAGGCAATGTTGCCGTTACTGTACCTTTAGGAGTTACACAGTCAGAGCAACATGCTGGACTCTTCTTTAGCTCCTCTGCAGAGCCCATTATTAAATGGGCTCTGTGAGGATGAAGCTGTGAGGATCATTGACCAGAATGCGTCCCTTTAACAAACTGATGAAACCAGCTGTAACACAGGACTTGTTGTTTTGTTTTTTTAATGCAGACCAGCAAATGCGTTCTAGGAAGAAAGAGTCAGCTGATTCATTTGCTACAATATAAGAGGTATTAGCAGTTCACCCTCCTTCTTAGCGTATGGCACAGTTTTTAAAAGTAGAGGCAGAGTTTCTGTTTAATGCTGTGAAACCTCTGCCACACTCAGCTGTTATCCATCAGTGTTTAGCAGCCCGACTGGGCTTTTTAACAGTCTTCACTTTTACAGAGTTTTTGTATAGTAGCAGTCTCTCTGTGGGGTGAGGTGGCAAGCGGTTCCTTTTTGCTTTCACAATGCACGCAGCCATCGGACTGAAACGGTCAAAACCTCCAGATGTGGCGGGCACCGCCAGCAGCTTCTTGGCGAGGCCTTGGAGCTTCGGGAATCGAGAAGCACATTTCCAGTACTGAAGAGTAGAGTTGCTTTCCCACAGCGGTTCAGACAGGTACACGTCGAACTCTGACATCTTTAGAGTCTTTGCAGGAGGCTGAAGGAAGTTGAAGATGGACTTCCTCTTGAGGTCGTTTTCACTGATTTCAGGACAGTTGTTGTCTGAGCTGCCAGCACAAGTGTCCATCACGCCATCTGTCTGGCTTTCTTCTTTCACATCGTGCTCCAGCCCACTGCCTGTCTGATCTTTCTCTGCCTCAACAGTAGGAAAAGTTGAGGCTTCCATGTTTTCTAATGTGGACTCAACAATGCTGCGAGCCTCAGATTTTGACGGAGGTGTTAGGAAATCATTCTGTTCATCCTGGTTGTCATCAGAAAACGGCTGCAAAAAAAATGGTTGTTTTAAATGTACACACATTTTTTTCCTATATCTACTCAACACGCATATTCAATTAAATATAAATCTACAGAAGTCCACTATGCTTCTGGCCTAATTTGGTACCTGCAGTTTGATCCTAGGATCCAGCACAGCAGCTAGTATCATGTCCTTCTGGTGAATCACTGGCTGGAAGTGTGTGTAGAGGCCTGTGCGCAGGGCCTTGCAGAAGTGGGTGTAGTTGGTGACACAATTCTCCAAGGTTTTATCAAGTCCAATGAGGGACGGTATGATGAGAGACATAGTCACACCATTTCCCTGCAGGACCTACGATAGATAAGACACAAACATGGCATCCACAGTGAAGACATCGTGGACAGCGGAGAATCTTCCGGTGGTGGAGCAGATTGGGACAGAGTTCCACTGATGAAAAAGAGAGTCACGATGGATATTATAAGAATTAAATAAAAAAAGATTCAGACCAAAAGATTTGTGATCTACACAATCCAAGCTGATCAACGATAAGCTCAGTATTTTCATTTAATATATTTTTCATCTGCTTGAATGTTTCCTGCTTCACACAGTGCTCAACCTGCTAGATTTTTGTTTGTTATTCATTTATTTTAAATGTCTAATCTTATCTTTGAATCAAACATTCATACATATATACACTGTGTTCATTATAATAACATACATATATACTGTCAGACACCACTCTGACATTCCATTCATGCTCAGCTGAATATTAAAATGGACAAATATGTGTCATCTCTGCATACGCTATGATCATTATAGAATGACATGAAATATTAAAACTGAGTGTGACAGGTGAGACCTGGAGATTTGGGACCGCCCCTGGTGGGCGGAGCTGGTCTTCGCTCCTTTCATAAGCGCAGGTGTGGGCAATTGGGTATTCCTTTGCAAACCTGAAGCTGCGAGTGCTTGGTCCGAGTTGGGCAAGTTGGTGTTTCTTAACTATGAAAGTCTGATACGCGTCCTTCCCCTAAACTTCTGTTAGAACGGTAGGTTACACAAAAATGTACCACTTGAGCTCTGGCTGTTGGCAGAGGTTTACAGTTATTTGCACCCTTGTAGGTGGGAAACATTGCTCCCGTGAGAACGATATAGTGGACTTCATCGCCACTGACCCACATTTATTAGGGTGTGACACGAACTTGCGGACAGGTAACAAAACCAATTCAGTGGAGGAATATTCCTGTGTTTTATTGTCCAGCTAGTGATCTCCTGTCTTTTATTCACAGAGTACCGAGCTGCTGCTTTGCCAGGTGGATTTCTGGCTGCGGGCAAAGGACCCGACACATCAGTGTGTTTTAATTTGTTTTAAACTGGTGTAAGCCGACAGACTGACTGCTGCGGCTGTCGATGGTCTTGGTTTTTGGTTTTACTTTTTCTGTATCAGTAGGCACCACAGATATTGATCCTTTTAGTATTTTAACCCCTTTATTTATATTTATATATATATTGTCGCAGACGGTGAAGGCGCTGCAGGGAAAACAAATCCTTTTTTTGTCTCCCCGCTTTTGCATGCACAGCGGTGGGCCCGAGTGAAGACGGCACTGAAGATTTGACTTTTTTTCTATAGTGTTTTACCCATTTGGGGTCATGTGTGAGTTGCCGTCCATGTTTAACCTGTGTGCTATGTCGATTTGTTTTTAAACGGTTCCCCGCAGCGCTTGTCCCGTCTCACGGGCAATCGCACAGTTTTATCGTCTCTAATAAGGTAACGTTTTTAATTGGTTTGAGGTGCCGCTGTTACACTGTTTCTTTTATTTTGTATTAAAAAATTAAACTCTTTTAAACTGACTGTGCGCCTACGGCTCTGTCCTATTTTAAATAGGTACCTACCACGGGTCACAAACTGGCGTTGTCGGACAGGACGAGCCTCTAGGTGTGCACAGCGATTAGTCAGTTGGTTTGTGTAAAATTTTTATTTTTATGGGTCTGTGTTTTTAAACTGTTTTATATTTGTATTTATTTTTTTTAGGCAAAGCAGCAGCTGGTAAATCCTGGTGGTAACAAAGTGTAACCTGCATTTAAACACAGTAGGCACTTACTGTTGAGGGTTTTTATTTTTTATTATGGAGTCCCAATCAGGCATTTCTAGCCCCTGTAGACCTCGTGACTCTACCCCTATGGAGGGCTCTCTCCAAGAGAGGCTGGTTTATATCCCTAGAGAGAGGTCGTGCCCCCTGTTTAGTGGAACTGGGGAAATTAGTGTCCAAAGTTGGGTGGAGGAAATAAAATCTGTGATGCGCACTCGTAGACTTGCCCCTGTTGATAGAGCCCATTATATCTATGATCATTTGACTGGTGATGCTCGTGAGGAAATAAAATATAGGTCCCAGCAAGTAAGAGAAGATCCAGACCGCATTTTTGGTATTCTCCTTAGCCAGTATGGTTGCCCCATGTCCTTTATTGCTGTTAAGGAAGCTTTTTATGCAAGAAGGCAGCAAGAAGGAGAGTCACTGAGGAAATTCTCACATGCATTGTTTTCTCTCATGGACAAAATGATCCAAAGTTGTCCAGAGAGGCGAATTCCTGAGGCTGCTAGACTGCTTTCTGATCAGTTTGTAGAGGGTGTCCGGGATGGAAATTTGAGCCGCGAGCTTAAAAGGATTGTTCGCGAACATCCAGATTATGACCTCCATACTTTAAGAGATGAAGGCCTCAGGTGGGAGCGGGAAGGCAGAGTAGGAGTAGAACCCGGCCGGTTCAGGACTTATTCTGTCCCAGCAGTCTACAGCATTCAGCATACAGGACAAACAAAGGGGCCAAGGGATACTATTGGGTCAGAATTAGCAGAGGTTAAGGAAATGTTAAAACGGCAGCAGGCCCAGATTGATCAGCTTACACATGAGTTGAGAGTTGCCCATACATCAAGTAAGTCTAGGTTCACGCAGAGAGGAAGGCAGGTTATTTGCAGACGGTGTCAGAAGCCTGGCCATTTTGCTAAAGACTGTGATAATGAGAGGGTAGTAGCCTTTGAATCTACAGCCCCTAGCAGGAGCTCATCTGGGCAGGGTACGTTTTCCATGCAGGCGGAAAACTAGCACCCTCTGTTATGCTGAGCCACATATCAGATGGGGACATAACTGGCTCCAACAGTTGTAATGCTCAAATGTCTGGTCCCCCACCCAAGTTGGTAGGCTCCTGTCCAAAGGTTACCATTAATATGGGAGGGGTAGATGTCTCCTGTTTATTAGACACTGGATCCATGGTCACTACCATCACGGAGAGTTTTTTTGCCAAACATTTTAAGAACTGGGGTCCAGAGAAACTGAAAGCATGCCATTGGCTGCGGTTACGGGCAGCTAATGGGCTAGATATTCCCTATGTTGGCTACCTGGAGCTTGATTGCCAAGTGTTAGGGAGGCAAATACCGAAACGTGGTGTGTTAGTTGTTAGAGATCCTTTGGAGCCCAGCCCCAACTCAGAAATATGTGGAGTACTCGGCATGAATGTGATCCGTGAGTGTTATAGGGAGCTGTTTTTGGAACATGGCTCTGCTCTTTTTGACCTTCCTTTAGTGCAGGAGGATCCTTGGCAGCAGGCTTTGCAGCGTTGCCATACAGCGCAGCTACAGCCTGAAGCACAAGTTAGTGGCCCAGTGAGAGTTAAGGGTAGGAGAAAAATTTGCATCCCCGCAGGCACAATGAAGTTTGTACCAACTACATGTCGGAAAGTCCCTTCAGCACACACTGGAACAGCGCTTTTCGAACCATTAGATGCTGGTTTGCCTCATGGTCTCCTTTCTTCTCCAGCTTTGGTCCAGGTGGTCAGTGGCACTGCATTTATCCCAGTTACCAATGTGGGATTAACTGAGGCCATTTTGCCACCTCGCAGTCAGCTTGGCACCTTGTGCCAAGTTGAAATTGTCAGCCAATCGGATGGCTCGACCAGGCTCTTGGAAGATTTGGGAGAGGAAAAACGTGTTACCATTGCAACCCAGAGTGTGGAATCCAACCCTCTGAAAACTGCAATTAATGCAATTGATCTCTCAGCCCTCACTGTACAGGATCAGGACAGGGTAAGGGCCCTTTTGCGTGACTACCAATCTGTTTTTTCTTCACATGATGGTGACTTAGGGTGTACCAATTTAATGACTCATGAGATCCCACTTTTAGATGAGACTCCGGTCCGCCAGCGGTATCGACGGATTCCACCTTCAGAGTATGAGAGCGTTAAGGCCCATATTCAACACCTGTTGGAGAGTCAGGTGATCAGAGAAAGTTGTAGCCCTTTTGCATCCCCAATCGTGGTAGTACGAAAGAAGGACTCCAGTATTAGGCTTTGTGTGGATTACCGTCTGCTGAACTCAAGGACTAGGAAGGATGCTTTTCCCTTGCCCCGAATTGAGGAGTCCTTGGATGTGTTGTCAGGTGCATGTTGGTTCTCTACCTTGGACTTGGCTAGTGGCTACAATCAGGTCCCTGTTGCTGAGCCAGACAAAAAGAAAACTGCTTTCTGTACTCCTTTTGGGTTATTTGAGTTCAACCGCATGCCGTTTGGCCTCTGTAATGCACCAAGCACCTTTCAGAGATTGATGGAGCGAATGTTTGGTTCCCAGAATCACCAGTCTTTGTTGTTGTACTTGGATGATGTGATTGTCTTCTCTACCACAGTAGATGAGCATATTCAGCGCCTAGGAGCAGTACTGGAGACCTTGCGGGTACAAAACTTGAAGGCCAAGTTGGAAAAATGCTGTTTTCTGCAGACAGAGGTAAAGTACCTTGGGCATGTGATCTCCAAGGACGGGGTAGCCACGGACCCAGACAAAATATCTGCGGTGTCTAATTGGCAAACTCCTAGCTCTGTTGCTGAATTGAGATCATTCTTAGGGTTTGCTAGTTACTATCGCCGCTTTGTTCCAGGTTTTGCATCCCTAGCTGCTCCGCTCCACCAGCTGGTGGCCGAACTGGCTGGGACTAAGCACAAACGCCCCTCCAAGCGTGCATTGCAGGAAGTCTGGACCGAGCAGTGTGAAAATAGCTTTCAAGAGTTGAAAGCTCGGTTGGTGCATTCCCCCGTATTGGCTTATGCTAATTTTTCACAACCTTTTATCTTGGAGGTTGATGCCAGCCACTGGGGTCTGGGGGCAGTGCTTTCACAACAGCAAGCTGATGGCAAGGTGCGTCCTATAGCTTATGCTAGTCGAGGGCTAAAGCCCACGGAACGTAACATGTCCAATTACAGCTCCATGAAACTTGAATTCCTAGCCTTGAAATGGGCTATGACTGAAAAATTCAGAGAATATTTGCTGGGTAACAGGTGTGTTGTCCATACAGACAACAACCCCTTGAGCCATCTGACTACAGCAAAGCTTGGAGCTTTGGAACAGCGTTGGGCGGCTCAGCTCTCTTCTTTTGATTTTTCAATTAAGTATCGTCCGGGTCGTACAAATGGCAATGCAGATGCTTTGTCTCGACAGTGTCAGCCATCCGATCAAACTGTGTCTTTAGAAACACTGCTTCCTGGTACTTCCCTTCCAGACTCTTTAGTGCAAACAGTTTTACCACCCCAGCAAGTAATCCAATCTATGATTTCGGTTTTACCCTCTCATTCACTTGCAGACCTTGCTACTTTGCAGAGGGAGGACCCCACGATTAGTGGTTTTTTGAAGTTTTGGCGCAGAGGAACTGGCCCTACTCGCCAGGAGAGAAGAGATTTGCCAGCAGCAGTGCTGGAAATGTTGCGCCAGTGGAGGAAACTGGTAGAAAAGGAGGGCGTCCTTTATCGGCAGATCTTTCAGCCAGATGGGGGGGAACCAGTGTGCCAATTAGTGGTCCCTCAGAGTCTCAAGAATGAGGTTTTACATGGCTTGCATAATGACCATGGTCATCAGGGAACTGACAGGACTGCAGACTTGATACGCAAGAGGTGTTATTGGCCAGGTATGTCTAAGGAGGTTCAGGATTACTGTCAGCAATGTGAACGTTGTGCGCAGGCTAAAGCAGTTTATCCCAAACCTAAAACAACCATGGGTCACCTCATGGCTGCGAGGCCCAATCAGATTCTGGCAATTGATTTCACATGCCTTGAACCCTCCGTTGATGGCCGTGAAAATGTATTGATTCTTACTGATGTGTTTTCAAAGTTCACTCAGGCCATTTCTACTAAGGATCAAAAGGCAACTACTGTGGCCAGTGTTTTGGTTTATGAGTGGTTTTATCGCTTTGGTGTTCCCTCTAGGATCCACTCCGATCAGGGGAGGAGTTTTGAAGGAGCATTAGTTCAGCAGCTATGCCAGTTATATGGTGTGGAAAAGACTCGCACCACTCCTTACCACCCACAAGGTAATGGCCAGTGTGAGCGTTTTAATCGGACTCTGCATGATCTGTTGAGAACCCTGCCCCCTGAGCAAAAGCGTCATTGGCCCATGTATTTACAGCAGCTCACCTTTTCTTACAATACCACAATCCATCAAACTACGGGTGAGTCACCCTATTTTCTTATGTTTGGCCAAGAGCCCCAGCTCCCAGTTGACTTCCTGTTAGGCAGAGTGGAGGAACCCACTCACGGCCCGGTACACACTTGGGTCCAAGAGCATCAGAAACGTCTAGATGTAGCTTATAAAGGTGTGAGTAACCGCACCAAAGCAGCAGCGACGCTGCGTGCAGATCGTCAACCTGCCCCAGCTTCTGACCCCTTGCCATTGCATCAGTTAGTGTATTTGAGAGATCATAGCATTCGGGGACGGAATAAAATCCAAGATTTTTGGGGCGTTACACCGTATTGTATTGTCCGTGCCCCTGCTGATGCTGGTCCTGTGTATACAGTGGCCCCACTCAATGATCCAGAACAGAAAAGACAGGTTAATAGACAATTTATCAAGCCGATCCCTGCTGATATCTGTGAGAAAATAAGGGCAGAGCTCCAGCAAACTGCTAACCCTAGAAGTTCACCTGACCGGTTACCCCCGTCTGAGAATGAGGGAGACTTTTATGTGTGGCAACGAAGGGAGTCCCCAAGAGGTGACCCCCAAAGTGTACAAACTGATTCTGCACCTTGTCCCCAACAACTCCCAGAGGACCTGGCTATAGTAATGAGGCCGCAGTCCAGAAGGACTAATCCTGGTACCCTGACTCCACAGTGTAGTGTCCCCACTCCATTAGCTGAAAGTGGTACAGTTAGAAGAACGACACGCTCAACAGCTGGCTACCATTCCAATCCACACCATCTGCCCCAATCAGCTGAAGCCAGGCCACCTAGTGTACATTCAGTTACAGCTTTTTATAGACCGTGGCTTTAAGGTTTCATTGTCGGGTCGCCAATGCAAAAACCAGGGGGGAGAATGTGACAGGTGAGACCTGGAGATTTGGGACCGCCCCTGGTGGGCGGAGCTGGTCTTCGCTCCTTTCATAAGCGCAGGTGTGGGCAATTGGGTATTCCTTTGCAAACCTGAAGCTGCGAGTGCTTGGTCCGAGTTGGGCAAGTTGGTGTTTCTTAACTATGAAAGTCTGATACGCGTCCTTCCCCTAAACTTCTGTTAGAACGGTAGGTTACACAAAAATGTACCACTTGAGCTCTGGCTGTTGGCAGAGGTTTACAGTTATTTGCACCCTTGTAGGTGGGAAACATTGCTCCCGTGAGAACGATATAGTGGACTTCATCGCCACTGACCCACATTTATTAGGGTGTGACACGAACTTGCGGACAGGTAACAAAACCAATTCAGTGGAGGAATATTCCTGTGTTTTATTGTCCAGCTAGTGATCTCCTGTCTTTTATTCACAGAGTACCGAGCTGCTGCTTTGCCAGGTGGATTTCTGGCTGCGGGCAAAGGACCCGACACATCAGTGTGTTTTAATTTGTTTTAAACTGGTGTAAGCCGACAGACTGACTGCTGCGGCTGTCGATGGTCTTGGTTTTTGGTTTTACTTTTTCTGTATCAGTAGGCACCACAGATATTGATCCTTTTAGTATTTTAACCCCTTTATTTATATTTATATATATATTGTCGCAGACGGTGAAGGCGCTGCAGGGAAAACAAATCCTTTTTTTGTCTCCCCGCTTTTGCATGCACAGCGGTGGGCCCGAGTGAAGACGGCACTGAAGATTTGACTTTTTTTCTATAGTGTTTTACCCATTTGGGGTCATGTGTGAGTTGCCGTCCATGTTTAACCTGTGTGCTATGTCGATTTGTTTTTAAACGGTTCCCCGCAGCGCTTGTCCCGTCTCACGGGCAATCGCACAGTTTTATCGTCTCTAATAAGGTAACGTTTTTAATTGGTTTGAGGTGCCGCTGTTACACTGTTTCTTTTATTTTGTATTAAAAAATTAAACTCTTTTAAACTGACTGTGCGCCTACGGCTCTGTCCTATTTTAAATAGGTACCTACCACGGGTCACATGAGCTTAATCTTCAACATAAGCAGTAGTCATATAAATTCATATACTCTTAAGCACAAATGGTGAAAGTTTTTCTGCAGAATAAGTAGCCTATTAGTTGTATCTGTATTGCGGTGTTCTGATAGTATGGCTTCTTATACTGAAGAAATGGATCTAAATAAATAACTAAATAAATCCTCCAGCACTCGTTATTGTCACCTATTGCTAATGTTTTGACGCTGCCAACCTCTCATACGCTGTAAGAATTTAATTCAACTGTTTATCACAGAAAAAGTGTGACTTGTAGGACACGTAACACTAGCGGGCATAATGTTAGCTTAATAGTCAGCTCAACAGCTGTTGTTAGCTCCGGACAAGTGACTACAACAGTAGCGATGAGCCCCGATGAACGGATCCGGGGGCGGATGGGCTCGTACATAAATGGATCGATCGGGGCGGGATACGGTGGGAAACGACAGATACCTTAAACTTGAAGACAGCCCAAGTAGAAGGATCGCTAAAGTCTGCTAAAAAAAGAAATCGCAATGCAAGTTGAACAAACTTGCAAAGACACAATATCAAATTGAACCCATTCTGGTACAAAATGACATCATAATAGACTGTCCTTTGAATGTCACGACGTTCGGCGATAACGTCACTTGAACTCCTTTGAAGACAGTTCTGGGGGCGGAGTCAGAGCCTATAAATATCCCTCGAGTACATACCTTGAACCCATAGATCGCTATAGTTCTGAACTAACAGTTTCCACTTGCGAACACTTTGTCTCATTGAGTAGATCATTTTTCAAACACAGAATAACACGTCGTATAAACTAAACTAAATACATTCATTTCAAAATGAGCTCCCTAAGCTACTTTGATATGCAGATGCTCAGAAATGAGATAGAAAATTACAAACAAGCTGAAAAACTTCAGCTTGAGGAAATCCAAGAAAAGAATTGTAGGATTTCAAGTCTTGAGGCATCTTTGAAAGAAGAGCAGGGACTGGTTGCAAAGATGAAAGAGGAGTCCAAAGAAATGCAGGTGCTCAGAAATGAGATAGAAAAGTACAAACAAGCTGAAAAGCTTCAGTTGGAGGAAATCGATGAAAAGAATTGTAAGATTTCAAGTCTTGAGGCATCTTTGAAAGAAGAGCAGGAACTGGTTGCGAAGATGAAAGAGGAGTCCAAAGAAATGCAGGTGCTCAGATATGAGATAGAAAATTACAAACAAGCTGAAAAACTTCAGCTTGAGGAAATCGATGAAAAGAATTCTAAGATTTCAAGTCTTGAGGCATCTTTGAAAGAAGAACAGGAACTGGTTGCGAAGATGACAGAGGAATCCAAAGATGAAAAGATGGAAAAAATGGAAAATGTTTTGCTGGAAACCAAATCCCAGCTAAGGTCCGCAGAGTCACAGAATGTAGATCTCACAAACAAATATGAGGCAAAAATTCGGGCTCTTCATAAGGCAATCAAACACCTTGAAAATAAGTGTGCCACTGAAAAAACGATGCGGGACAAGAAAGAAAAGGAGGTGGAATCTCTGGTTGTCCTTAAAATCAAAAATGAGCAGGAAAAACAAGAACTCAAGATGAAGCTAAGCAAGACGACTGAGGAAAAAAATGAAACACTTAAAGAACTGCAGAAACAAAATGAGCAGCTTCAGACTGAGATTCAGAACAATGAGAAGTACATTCATCGTAATGACTTCCTTGAAAGAAGGATAGACGAGCTTCTTACACTACCTGGGGAGGTGTACTGCCGTCAACAGAAAGTTAAAAGTGTGGAAGAAGAAAAAGAGAAACTACAGGCTGAACTTAAAAAGTGTCAAAGACAAAATGAGGAGTATAAAGCGGGAAAGCGCTGGGCAATAGATGAGAAAAACCAACTGACAAAGAAAAATGATGAACTGAAAGTACGTCTTAGGGAGAAGGAATGTAACAACATAACGTTGAGGAAAGAGTTAAAAGCTAAAGTCCTGGAATCTGAAAGTCAGATAAAGGAGCTGGCAAGGCAACGTTTTACTATCGACCGTCTGGAAAACTGCCTTGAGGTTAAAACTAAGCAAATAATTATATTTGAAAATGAGACGCAGGAGTCTGGGAAGAAAATTTCATCCCAAGAAAATAACATAGCCCGTCTGAAAACTGCTCTTAGCAAAGCAGAAAACGATCTGGAACTGGAGATAAAGAGACGTGAAAATCTTAGGTCTGATAAAGTGCTCCTTTCTGAGACAAAGTTCTGCATTGAGAACGAACTCTATACAGCTAGAGACACTATAAAGACACTTCAGAATAAAATCAAAGAAAAGGCTCAAGAACTCCAAGAGACAAACGTAGACCTTGCCAATGCTAAGACCAGCTATAATGCTGTAAAGACTGAGCTGGACATTATCAAACTGCAGCAGGCAGAACAAAAGAAAGAACACGAGAAACAGCTTAGCTCTGCAAATGACAACCTCTTCACAGTGAAGTCAAAGTTGACGCAAACTGTGGAGGACAAAGAAGAGGTTGAGAAAGCTCTGACAAAGTCCAAACACACAGTATTTAAGCTTGAGCAAGTAATAGAAGAACTGGAAACTGACATTGGCATTCAACGACAAAAGAATGCAGTACAGAAAAAAGAAAATGACGATCTGCTGCAACAGCTGAAGGGACTTTATGACACGCTCGGCCGCACTGTGCAAGTCGAGAAAAAAGCCTCCCCAGAGCAGCAAAGAAAGGATGGGGATGAACAAATAGCCCGGAAAAAGGTGAGATTTGACCTGAGTAATGTGGAATACTTTCCATCCAAAGGCGACAATGAGCTGAAAGAACAACAGAAAGAAATTAGAGACCTTAAGGGTAAAAAGGGTAACAAGCTTACCACATATGACAGTAAGCTAAAAGCAGTGCATGGCCTGCTACCTCCTATTTCCACTAGGGCCCGGTCTAAAACTGTAGACAACTCAAAGAAGCAGTCTGAGTCTAGGAGCTCACTCAACCTCAAGTCCACTGTTACTCCCAAGGCAGAAGAAGAAATGTTTCATCCCCATTCACCTGAACTTACTTCCCAGTCAACTCTACGTAGAGTATACAATCCTGGTGCAAAACTACTCAAGCGCCGGCCTTCAGCCAAACCCAACCACATCTAAAAAATCCTCCTACCAGTTCTCACACTGACCCCAAAGAAATAATCAGCTTTTAAGCTGGTTAAAAAATATCTATTTCTTTGTTTCCAAAGTCAAAATAAATCACAAAGAGACAATATCAGAAAAAAATTTAATACCCGCCCATCCTGAGGGTATATTACATCCGTAACCCAGGAGAGGCTGTATTTGCTATAACATCATAAATGTAAGACAATAAGGACATCTCTGCATGTGTGAGGAAGTGACATGCATTTCATCTATGTCGCTTCATCACCCCCAACCGGTCGAGGTAGATGGCCGCCCCTCACTGAGCCTGGTTCTACTGAAGGTTTCTTCCTATTAAAAGGGAGTTTTTCCTTCCCACTGTCGCCAAGTGCTTGCTCATAGGGGATCTTCGGATTGTTGGGTTTTCTCTGCATTATTGTAGGGATGTTAACTTGCAATATTATATAATATTGCAAGTTAACATCCCTACAATCTCTGCGTTATTGTAGGGATGTTACCCTAAAGTTTTAAAATTGGCACAAATAAAATTGATGTGAACTGAATTTTTCTTTTGATGTGTACAAGTGGTTGTATTTGAGTACTTTTGATCTGCTTTTATTCACTACTACGCACACACTGGCTTCAAAAATACAAAGTGATGGCAGTCCCCATGAAAAGGGAATTTTGGCTTCATTTTTGTACAGTGGCAGGAAGTGGAGTGAGGTTATTAAAATAGGCTGTTCTCAGCTATTTTTAAAGCTACATTTTAGTTAGTTTTTAGTTAGCGAACCTTTAGTTACTGTGGCCAAATACATATTTCATTTTTTAAAGTAAACACATTCTCAGTCACTCGCAGTCAGACATTGAGCTAATCCTAGCTAATCCTTGTATTTACCCTGACTAACAAAATATCTCTGCTGAAGTCACTGAGATGGTTTATATGAGAAACAGAAATGTTACTGGCCTGATCAGTCACTAGGCAATGTTGCCGTTACTGTACCTTTAGGAGTTACACAGTCAGAGCAACATGCTGGACTCTTCTTTAGCTCCTCTGCAGAGCCCATTATTAAATGGGCTCTGTGAGGATGAAGCTGTGAGGATCATTGACCAGAATGCGTCCCTTTAACAAACTGATGAAACCAGCTGTAACACAGGACTTGTTGTTTTGTTTTTTTAATGCAGACCAGCAAATGCGTTCTAGGAAGAAAGAGTCAGCTGATTCATTTGCTACAATATAAGAGGTATTAGCAGTTCACCCTCCTTCTTAGCGTATGGCACAGTTTTTAAAAGTAGAGGCAGAGTTTCTGTTTAATGCTGTGCAAGCTCTGCCACACTCAGCTGTTATCCATCAGTGTTTAGCAGCCCGACTGGGCTTTTTAACAGTCTTCACTTTTACAGAGTTTTTGTATAGTAGCAGTCTCTCTGTAGTGTGAGGTGGCAAGCGGTTCCTTTTTGCTTTCACAATGCACGCAGCCATCGGACTGAAACGGTCAAAACCTCCAGATGTGGCGGGCACCGCCAGCAGCTTCTTGGCGAGGCCTTGGAGCTTCGGGAATCGAGAAGCACATTTCCAGTACTGAAGAGTAGAGTTGCTTTCCCACAGCGGTTCAGACAGGTACACGTCGAACTCTGACATCTTTAGAGTCTTTGCAGGCGGCTGAAGGAAGTTGAAGATGGACTTCCTCTTGAGGTCGTTTTCACTGATTTCAGGACAGTTGTTGTCTGAGCTGCCAGCACAAGTGTCCATCACGCCATCTGTCTGGCTTTCTTCTTTCACATCGTGCTCCAGCCCACTGCCTGTCTGATCTTTCTCTGCCTCAACAGTAGGAAAAGTTGAGGCTTCCATGTTTTCTAATGTGGACTCAACAATGCTGCGAGCCTCAGATTTTGACGGAGGTGTTAGGAAATCATTCTGTTCATCCTGGTTGTCATCAGAAAACGGCTGCAAAAAAAATGGTTGTTTTAAATGTACACACATTTTTTTCCTTTATCTACTCAACACGCATATTCAATTAAATATAAATCTACAGAAGTCCACTATGCTTCTGGCCTAATTTGGTACCTGCAGTTTGATCCTAGGATCCAGCACAGCAGCTAGTATCATGTCCTTCTGGTGAATCACTGGCTGGAAGTGTGTGTAGAGGCCTGTGCGCAGGGCCTTGCAGAAGTGGGTGTAGTTGGTGACACAATTCTCCAAGGTTTTATCAAGTCCAATGAGGGACGGTATGATGAGAGACATAGTCACACCATTTCCCTGCAGGACCTACGATAGATAAGACACAAACATGGCATCCACAGTGAAGACATCGTGGACAGCGGAGAATCTCCCGGTGGTGGAGCAGACTGGGACAGAGTTCCACTGATGAAAAAGAGAGTCACGATGGATATTATAAGAATTAAATAAAAAAAGATTCAGACCAAAAGATTTGTGATCTACACAATCCAAGCTGATCAACGATAAGCTCAGTATTTTCATTTAATATATTTTTCATCTGCTTGAATGTTTCCTGCTTCACACAGTGCTCAACCTGCTAGATTTTTGTTTGTTATTCATTTATTTTAAATGTCTAATCTTATCTTTGAATCAAACATTCATACATATATACACTGTGTTCATTATAATAACATACATATATACTGTCAGACACCGCTCTGACATTCCATTCATGCTCAGCTGAATATTAAAATGGACAAATATGTGTCATCTCTGCATACGCTATGATCATTATAGAATGACATGAAATATTAAAACTGAGCTTAATCTTCAACATAAGCAGTAGTCATATAAATTCATATACTCTTAAGCACAAATGGTGAAAGTTTTTCTGCAGAATAAGTAGCCTATTAGTTGTATCTGTATTGCGGTGTTCTGATAGTATGGCTTCTTATACTGAAGAAATGGATCTAAATAAATAACTAAATAAATCCTCCAGCACTCGTTATTGTCACCTATTGCTAATGTTTTGACGCTGCCAACCTCTCATACGCTGTAAGAATTTAATTCAACTGTTTATCACAGAAAAAGTGTGACTTGTAGGACACGTAACACTAGCGGGCATAATGTTAGCTTAATAGTCAGCTCAACAGCTGTTGTTAGCTCCGGACAAGTGACTACAACAGTAGCGATGAGCCCCGATGAACGGATCCGGGGGCGGATGGGCTCGTACATAAATGGATCGATCGGGGCGGGATACGGTGGGAAACGACAGATACCTTAAACTTGAAGACAGCCCAAGTAGAAGGATCGCTAAAGTCTGCTAAAAAAAGAAATCGCAATGCAAGTTGAACAAACTTGCAAAGACACAATATCAAATTGAACCCATTCTGGTACAAAATGACATCATAATAGACTGTCCTTTGAATGTCACGACGTTCGGCGATAACGTCACTTGAACTCCTTTGAAGACAGTTCTGGGGGCGGAGTCAGAGCCTATAAATATCCCTCGAGTACATACCTTGAACCCATAGATCGCTATAGTTCTGAACTAACAGTTTCCACTTGCGAACACTTTGTCTCATTGAGTAGATCATTTTTCAAACACAGAATAACACGTCGTATAAACTAAACTAAATACATTCATTTCAAAATGAGCTCCCTAAGCTACTTTGATATGCAGATGCTCAGAAATGAGATAGAAAATTACAAACAAGCTGAAAAACTTCAGCTTGAGGAAATCCAAGAAAAGAATTGTAGGATTTCAAGTCTTGAGGCATCTTTGAAAGAAGAGCAGGGACTGGTTGCAAAGATGAAAGAGGAGTCCAAAGAAATGCAGGTGCTCAGATATGAGATAGAAAAGTACAAACAAGCTGAAAAGCTTCAGTTGGAGGAAATCGATGAAAAGAATTGTAAGATTTCAAGTCTTGAGGCATCTTTGAAAGAAGAGCAGGAACTGGTTGCGAAGATGAAAGAGGAGTCCAAAGAAATGCAGGTGCTCAGATATGAGATAGAAAATTACAAACAAGCTGAAAAACTTCAGCTTGAGGAAATCGATGAAAAGAATTGTAAGATTTCAAGTCTTGAGGCATCTTTGAAAGAAGAACAGGAACTGGTTGTGAAGATGACAGAGGAATCCAAAGATGAAAAGATGGAAAAAATGGAAAATGTTTTGCTGGAAACCAAATCCCAGCTAAGGTCCGCAGAGTCACAGAATGTAGATCTCACAAACAAATATGAGGCAAAAATTCGGGCTCTTCATAAGGCAATCAAACACCTTGAAAATAAGTGTGCCACTGAAAAAACGATGCGGGACAAGAAAGAAAAGGAGGTGGAATCTCTGGTTGTCCTTAAAATCAAAAATGAGCAGGAAAAACAAGAACTCAAGATGAAGCTAAGCAAGACGACTGAGGAAAAAAATGAAACACTTAAAGAACTGCAGAAACAAAATGAGCAGCTTCAGACTGAGATTCAGAACAATGAGAAGTACATTCATCGTAATGACTTCCTTGAAAGAAGGATAGACGAGCTTCTTACACTACCTGGGGAGGTGTACTGCCGTCAACAGAAAGTTAAAAGTGTGGAAGAAGAAAAAGAGAAACTACAGGCTGAACTTAAAAAGTGTCAAAGACAAAATGAGGAGTATAAAGCGGGAAAGCGCTGGGCAATAGACGAGAAAAACCAACTGACAAAGAAAAATGATGAACTGAAAGTACGTCTTAGGGAGAAGGAATGTAACAACATAACGTTGAGGAAAGAGTTAAAAGCTAAAGTCCTGGAATCTGAAAGTCAGATAAAGGAGCTGGCAAGGCAACGTTTTACTATCGACCGTCTGGAAAACTGCCTTGAGGTTAAAACTAAGCAAATAATTATATTTGAAAATGAGACGCAGGAGTCTGGGAAGAAAATTTCATCCCAAGAAAATAACATAGCCCGTCTGAAAACTGCTCTTAGCAAAGCAGAAAACGATCTGGAACTGGAGATAAAGAGACGTGAAAATCTTAGGTCTGATAAAGTGCTCCTTTCTGAGACAAAGTTCTGCATTGAGAACGAACTCTATACAGCTAGAGACACTATAAAGACACTTCAGAATAAAATCAAAGAAAAGGCTCAAGAACTCCAAGAGACAAACGTAGACCTTGCCAATGCTAAGACCAGCTATAATGCTGTAAAGACTGAGCTGGACATTATCAAACTGCAGCAGGCAGAACAAAAGAAAGAACACGAGAAACAGCTTAGCTCTGCAAATGACAACCTCTTCACAGTGAAGTCAAAGTTGACGCAAACTGTGGAGGACAAAGAAGAGGTTGAGAAAGCTCTGACAAAGTCCAAACACACAGTATTTAAGCTTGAGCAAGTAATAGAAGAACTGGAAACTGACATTGGCATTCAACGACAAAAGAATGCAGTACAGAAAAAAGAAAATGACGATCTGCTGCAACAGCTGAAGGGACTTTATGACACGCTCGGCCGCACTGTGCAAGTCGAGAAAAAAGCCTCCCCAGAGCAGCAAAGAAAGGATGGGGATGAACAAATAGCCCGGAAAAAGGTGAGATTTGACCTGAGTAATGCGGAATACTTTCCATCCAAAGGCGACAATGAGCTGAAAGAACAACAGAAAGAAATTAGAGACCTTAAGGGTAAAAAGGGTAACAAGCTTACCACATATGACAGTAAGCTAAAAGCAGTGCATGGCCTGCTACCTCCTATTTCCACTAGGGCCCGGTCTAAAACTGTAGACAACTCAAAGAAGCAGTCTGAGTCTAGGAGCTCACTCAACCTCAAGTCCACTGTTACTCCCAAGGCAGAAGAAGAAATGTTTCATCCCCATTCACCTGAACTTACTTCCCAGTCAACTCTACGTAGAGTATACAATCCTGGTGCAAAACTACTCAAGCGCCGGCCTTCAGCCAAACCCAACCACATCTAAAAAATCCTCCTACCAGTTCTCACACTGACCCCAAAGAAATAATCAGCTTTTAAGCTGGTTAAAAAATATCTATTTCTTTGTTTCCAAAGTCAAAATAAATCACAAAGAGACAATATCAGAAAAAAATTTAATACCCGCCCATCCTGAGGGTATATTACATCCGTAACCCAGGAGAGGCTGTATTTGCTATAACATCATAAATGTAAGACAATAAGGACATCTCTGCATGTGTGAGGAAGTGACATGCATTTCATCTATGTCGCTTCATCACCCCCAACCGGTCGAGGTAGATGGCCGCCCCTCACTGAGCCTGGTTCTACTGAAGGTTTCTTCCTATTAAAAGGGAGTTTTTCCTTCCCACTGTCGCCAAGTGCTTGCTCATAGGGGATCTTCGGATTGTTGGGTTTTCTCTGCATTATTGTAGGGATGTTAACTTGCAATATTATATAATATTGCAAGTTAACATCCCTACAATCTCTGCGTTATTGTAGGGATGTTACCCTAAAGTTTTAAAATTGGCACAAATAAAATTGATGTGAACTGAATTTTTCTTTTGATGTGTACAAGTGGTTGTATTTGAGTACTTTTGATCTGCTTTTATTCACTACTACGCACACACTGGCTTCAAAAATACAAAGTGATGGCAGTCCCCATGAAAAGGGAATTTTGGCTTCATTTTTGTACAGTGGCAGGAAGTGGAGTGAGGTTATTAAAATAGGCTGTTCTCAGCTATTTTTAAAGCTACATTTTAGTTAGTTTTTAGTTAGCGAACCTTTAGTTACTGTGGCCAAATACATATTTCATTTTTTAAAGTAAACACATTCTCAGTCACTCGCAGTCAGACATTGAGCAAAAGCACATGTTCGGTAGCTAATCCTTGTATTTACCCTGACTAACAAAATATCTCTGCTGAAGTCACTGAGATGGTTTATATGAGAAACAGAAATCAGAATCAGAATCAGAATCAGAATACTTTATTGATCCCTGGGGGAAATTATTTTTTGCTACAGTGCTCCATTTTAAACCAACATTAAGACAAGACAGACAATACGCTGACTAAGAATAGTACAATATATACATATATATACATACATACATACATACATAAGTCACTTATAAATAAATATTTGGAAAAGAAACATGTGTAGTTGTAGCTGGCCTGATCAGTCACTAGGCAATGTTGCCGTTACTGTACCTTTAGGAGTTACACAGTCAGAGCAACATGCTGGACTCTTCTTTAGCTCCTCTGCAGAGCCCATTATTAAATGGGCTCTGTGAGGATGAAGCTGTGAGGATCATTGACCAGAATGCGTCCCTTTAACAAACTGATGAAACCAGCTGTAACACAGGACTTGTTGTTTTGTTTTTTTAATGCAGACCAGCAAATGCGTTCTAGGAAGAAAGAGTCAGCTGATTCATTTGCTACAATATAAGAGGTATTAGCAGTTCACCCTCCTTCTTAGCGTATGGCACAGTTTTTAAAAGTAGAGGCAGAGTTTCTGTTTAATGCTGTGAAACCTCTGCCACACTCAGCTGTTATCCATCAGTGTTTAGCAGCCCGACTGGGCTTTTTAACAGTCTTCACTTTTACAGAGTTTTTGTATAGTAGCAGTCTCTCTGTGGGGTGAGGTGGCAAGCGGTTCCTTTTTGCTTTCACAATGCACGCAGCCATCGGACTGAAACGGTCAAAACCTCCAGATGTGGCGGGCACCGCCAGCAGCTTCTTGGCGAGGCCTTGGAGCTTCGGGAATCGAGAAGCACATTTCCAGTACTGAAGAGTAGAGTTGCTTTCCCACAGCGGTTCAGACAGGTACACGTCGAACTCTGACATCTTTAGAGTCTTTGCAGGAGGCTGAAGGAAGTTGAAGATGGACTTCCTCTTGAGGTCGTTTTCACTGATTTCAGGACAGTTGTTGTCTGAGCTGCCAGCACAAGTGTCCATCACGCCATCTGTCTGGCTTTCTTCTTTCACATCGTGCTCCAGCCCACTGCCTGTCTGATCTTTCTCTGCCTCAACAGTAGGAAAAGTTGAGGCTTCCATGTTTTCTAATGTGGACTCAACAATGCTGCGAGCCTCAGATTTTGACGGAGGTGTTAGGAAATCATTCTGTTCATCCTGGTTGTCATCAGAAAACGGCTGCAAAAAAAATGGTTGTTTTAAATGTACACACATTTTTTTCCTATATCTACTCAACACGCATATTCAATTAAATATAAATCTACAGAAGTCCACTATGCTTCTGGCCTAATTTGGTACCTGCAGTTTGATCCTAGGATCCAGCACAGCAGCTAGTATCATGTCCTTCTGGTGAATCACTGGCTGGAAGTGTGTGTAGAGGCCTGTGCGCAGGGCCTTGCAGAAGTGGGTGTAGTTGGTGACACAATTCTCCAAGGTTTTATCAAGTCCAATGAGGGACGGTATGATGAGAGACATAGTCACACCATTTCCCTGCAGGACCTACGATAGATAAGACACAAACATGGCATCCACAGTGAAGACATCGTGGACAGCGGAGAATCTTCCGGTGGTGGAGCAGATTGGGACAGAGTTCCACTGATGAAAAAGAGAGTCACGATGGATATTATAAGAATTAAATAAAAAAAGATTCAGACCAAAAGATTTGTGATCTACACAATCCAAGCTGATCAACGATAAGCTCAGTATTTCCATTTAATATATTTTTCATCTGCTTGAATGTTTCCTGCTTCACACAGTGCTCAACCTGCTAGATTTTTGTTTGTTATTCATTTATTTTAAATGTCTAATCTTATCTTTGAATCAAACATTCATACATATATACACTGTGTTCATTATAATAACATACATATATACTGTCAGACACCACTCTGACATTCCATTCATGCTCAGCTGAATATTAAAATGGACAAATATGTGTCATCTCTGCATACGCTATGATCATTATAGAATGACATGAAATATTAAAACTGAGTGTGACAGGTGAGACCTGGAGATTTGGGACCGCCCCTGGTGGGCGGAGCTGGTCTTCGCTCCTTTCATAAGCGCAGGTGTGGGCAATTGGGTATTCCTTTGCAAACCTGAAGCTGCGAGTGCTTGGTCCGAGTTGGGCAAGTTGGTGTTTCTTAACTATGAAAGTCTGATACGCGTCCTTCCCCTAAACTTCTGTTAGAACGGTAGGTTACACAAAAATGTACCACTTGAGCTCTGGCTGTTGGCAGAGGTTTACAGTTATTTGCACCCTTGTAGGTGGGAAACATTGCTCCCGTGAGAACGATATAGTGGACTTCATCGCCACTGACCCACATTTATTAGGGTGTGACACGAACTTGCGGACAGGTAACAAAACCAATTCAGTGGAGGAATATTCCTGTGTTTTATTGTCCAGCTAGTGATCTCCTGTCTTTTATTCACAGAGTACCGAGCTGCTGCTTTGCCAGGTGGATTTCTGGCTGCGGGCAAAGGACCCGACACATCAGTGTGTTTTAATTTGTTTTAAACTGGTGTAAGCCGACAGACTGACTGCTGCGGCTGTCGATGGTCTTGGTTTTTGGTTTTACTTTTTCTGTATCAGTAGGCACCACAGATATTGATCCTTTTAGTATTTTAACCCCTTTATTTATATTTATATATATATTGTCGCAGACGGTGAAGGCGCTGCAGGGAAAACAAATCCTTTTTTTGTCTCCCCGCTTTTGCATGCACAGCGGTGGGCCCGAGTGAAGACGGCACTGAAGATTTGACTTTTTTTCTATAGTGTTTTACCCATTTGGGGTCATGTGTGAGTTGCCGTCCATGTTTAACCTGTGTGCTATGTCGATTTGTTTTTAAACGGTTCCCCGCAGCGCTTGTCCCGTCTCACGGGCAATCGCACAGTTTTATCGTCTCTAATAAGGTAACGTTTTTAATTGGTTTGAGGTGCCGCTGTTACACTGTTTCTTTTATTTTGTATTAAAAAATTAAACTCTTTTAAACTGACTGTGCGCCTACGGCTCTGTCCTATTTTAAATAGGTACCTACCACGGGTCACATGAGCTTAATCTTCAACATAAGCAGTAGTCATATAAATTCATATACTCTTAAGCACAAATGGTGAAAGTTTTTCTGCAGAATAAGTAGCCTATTAGTTGTATCTGTATTGCGGTGTTCTGATAGTATGGCTTCTTATACTGAAGAAATGGATCTAAATAAATAACTAAATAAATCCTCCAGCACTCGTTATTGTCACCTATTGCTAATGTTTTGACGCTGCCAACCTCTCATACGCTGTAAGAATTTAATTCAACTGTTTATCACAGAAAAAGTGTGACTTGTAGGACACGTAACACTAGCGGGCATAATGTTAGCTTAATAGTCAGCTCAACAGCTGTTGTTAGCTCCGGACAAGTGACTACAACAGTAGCGATGAGCCCCGATGAACGGATCCGGGGGCGGATGGGCTCGTACATAAATGGATCGATCGGGGCGGGATACGGTGGGAAACGACAGATACCTTAAACTTGAAGACAGCCCAAGTAGAAGGATCGCTAAAGTCTGCTAAAAAAAGAAATCGCAATGCAAGTTGAACAAACTTGCAAAGACACAATATCAAATTGAACCCATTCTGGTACAAAATGACATCATAATAGACTGTCCTTTGAATGTCACGACGTTCGGCGATAACGTCACTTGAACTCCTTTGAAGACAGTTCTGGGGGCGGAGTCAGAGCCTATAAATATCCCTCGAGTACATACCTTGAACCCATAGATCGCTATAGTTCTGAACTAACAGTTTCCACTTGCGAACACTTTGTCTCATTGAGTAGATCATTTTTCAAACACAGAATAACACGTCGTATAAACTAAACTAAATACATTCATTTCAAAATGAGCTCCCTAAGCTACTTTGATATGCAGATGCTCAGAAATGAGATAGAAAATTACAAACAAGCTGAAAAACTTCAGCTTGAGGAAATCCAAGAAAAGAATTGTAGGATTTCAAGTCTTGAGGCATCTTTGAAAGAAGAGCAGGGACTGGTTGCAAAGATGAAAGAGGAGTCCAAAGAAATGCAGATGCTCAGAAATGAGATAGAAAAGTACAAACAAGCTGAAAAGCTTCAGTTGGAGGAAATCGATGAAAAGAATTGTAAGATTTCAAGTCTTGAGGCATCTTTGAAAGAAGAGCAGGAACTGGTTGCGAAGATGAAAGAGGAGTCCAAAGAAATGCAGGTGCTCAGATATGAGATAGAAAATTACAAACAAGCTGAAAAACTTCAGCTTGAGGAAATCGATGAAAAGAATTGTAAGATTTCAAGTCTTGAGGCATCTTTGAAAGAAGAACAGGAACTGGTTGCGAAGATGACAGAGGAATCCAAAGATGAAAAGATGGAAAAAATGGAAAATGTTTTGCTGGAAACCAAATCCCAGCTAAGGTCCGCAGAGTCACAGAATGTAGATCTCACAAACAAATATGAGGCAAAAATTCGGGCTCTTCATAAGGCAATCAAACACCTTGAAAATAAGTGTGCCACTGAAAAAACGATGCGGGACAAGAAAGAAAAGGAGGTGGAATCTCTGGTTGTCCTTAAAATCAAAAATGAGCAGGAAAAACAAGAACTCAAGATGAAGCTAAGCAAGACGACTGAGGAAAAAAATGAAACACTTAAAGAACTGCAGAAACAAAATGAGCAGCTTCAGACTGAGATTCAGAACAATGAGAAGTACATTCATCGTAATGACTTCCTTGAAAGAAGGATAGACGAGCTTCTTACACTACCTGGGGAGGTGTACTGCCGTCAACAGAAAGTTAAAAGTGTGGAAGAAGAAAAAGAGAAACTACAGGCTGAACTTAAAAAGTGTCAAAGACAAAATGAGGAGTATAAAGCGGGAAAGCGCTGGGCAATAGATGAGAAAAACCAACTGACAAAGAAAAATGATGAACTGAAAGTACGTCTTAGGGAGAAGGAATGTAACAACATAACGTTGAGGAAAGAGTTAAAAGCTAAAGTCCTGGAATCTGAAAGTCAGATAAAGGAGCTGGCAAGGCAACGTTTTACTATCGACCGTCTGGAAAACTGCCTTGAGGTTAAAACTAAGCAAATAATTATATTTGAAAATGAGACGCAGGAGTCTGGGAAGAAAATTTCATCCCAAGAAAATAACATAGCCCGTCTGAAAACTGCTCTTAGCAAAGCAGAAAACGATCTGGAACTGGAGATAAAGAGACGTGAAAATCTTAGGTCTGATAAAGTGCTCCTTTCTGAGACAAAGTTCTGCATTGAGAACGAACTCTATACAGCTAGAGACACTATAAAGACACTTCAGAATAAAATCAAAGAAAAGGCTCAAGAACTCCAAGAGACAAACGTAGACCTTGCCAATGCTAAGACCAGCTATAATGCTGTAAAGACTGAGCTGGACATTATCAAACTGCAGCAGGCAGAACAAAAGAAAGAACACGAGAAACAGCTTAGCTCTGCAAATGACAACCTCTTCACAGTGAAGTCAAAGTTGACGCAAACTGTGGAGGACAAAGAAGAGGTTGAGAAAGCTCTGACAAAGTCCAAACACACAGTATTTAAGCTTGAGCAAGTAATAGAAGAACTGGAAACTGACATTGGCATTCAACGACAAAAGAATGCAGTACAGAAAAAAGAAAATGACGATCTGCTGCAACAGCTGAAGGGACTTTATGACACGCTCGGCCGCACTGTGCAAGTCGAGAAAAAAGCCTCCCCAGAGCAGCAAAGAAAGGATGGGGATGAACAAATAGCCCGGAAAAAGGTGAGATTTGACCTGAGTAATGTGGAATACTTTCCATCCAAAGGCGACAATGAGCTGAAAGAACAACAGAAAGAAATTAGAGAGCTTAAGGGTAAAAAGGGTAACAAGCTTACCACATATGACAGTAAGCTAAAAGCAGTGCATGGCCTGCTACCTCCTATTTCCACTAGGGCCCGGTCTAAAACTGTAGACAACTCAAAGAAGCAGTCTGAGTCTAGGAGCTCACTCAACCTCAAGTCCACTGTTACTCCCAAGGCAGAAGAAGAAATGTTTCATCCCCATTCACCTGAACTTACTTCCCAGTCAACTCTACGTAGAGTATACAATCCTGGTGCAAAACTACTCAAGCGCCGGCCTTCAGCCAAACCCAACCACATCTAAAAAATCCTCCTACCAGTTCTCACACTGACCCCAAAGAAATAATCAGCTTTTAAGCTGGTTAAAAAATATCTATTTCTTTGTTTCCAAAGTCAAAATAAATCACAAAGAGACAATATCAGAAAAAAATTTAATACCCGCCCATCCTGAGGGTATATTACATCCGTAACCCAGGAGCGGCTGTATTTGCTATAACATCATAAATGTAAGACAATAAGGACATCTCTGCATGTGTGAGGAAGTGACATGCATTTCATCTATGTCGCTTCATCACCCCCAACCGGTCGAGGTAGATGGCCGCCCCTCACTGAGCCTGGTTCTACTGAAGGTTTCTTCCTATTAAAAGGGAGTTTTTCCTTCCCACTGTCGCCAAGTGCTTGCTCATAGGGGATCTTCGGATTGTTGGGTTTTCTCTGCATTATTGTAGGGATGTTAACTTGCAATATTATATAATATTGCAAGTTAACATCCCTACAATCTCTGCGTTATTGTAGGGATGTTACCCTAAAGTTTTAAAATTGGCACAAATAAAATTGATGTGAACTGAATTTTTCTTTTGATGTGTACAAGTGGTTGTATTTGAGTACTTTTGATCTGCTTTTATTCACTACTACGCACACACTGGCTTCAAAAATACAAAGTGATGGCAGTCCCCATGAAAAGGGAATTTTGGCTTCATTTTTGTACAGTGGCAGGAAGTGGAGTGAGGTTATTAAAATAGGCTGTTCTCAGCTATTTTTAAAGCTACATTTTAGTTAGTTTTTAGTTAGCGAACCTTTAGTTACTGTGGCCAAATACATATTTCATTTTTTAAAGTAAACACATTCTCAGTCACTCGCAGTCAGACATTGAGCAAAAGCACATGTTCGGTAGCTAATCCTTGTATTTACCCTGACTAACAAAATATCTCTGCTGAAGTCACTGAGATGGTTTATATGAGAAACAGAAATCAGAATCAGAATCAGAATCAGAATACTTTATTGATCCCTGGGGGAAATTATTTTTTGCTACAGTGCTCCATTTTAAACCAACATTAAGACAAGACAGACAATACGCTGACTAAGAATAGTACAATATATACATATATATACATACATACATACATAAGTCACTTATAAATAAATATTTGGAAAAGAAACATGTGTAGTTGTAGCTGGCCTGATCAGTCACTAGGCAATGTTGCCGTTACTGTACCTTTAGGAGTTACACAGTCAGAGCAACATGCTGGACTCTTCTTTAGCTCCTCTGCAGAGCCCATTATTAAATGGGCTCTGTGAGGATGAAGCTGTGAGGATCATTGACCAGAATGCGTCCCTTTAACAAACTGATGAAACCAGCTGTAACACAGGACTTGTTGTTTTGTTTTTTTAATGCAGACCAGCAAATGCGTTCTAGGAAGAAAGAGTCAGCTGATTCATTTGCTACAATATAAGAGGTATTAGCAGTTCACCCTCCTTCTTAGCGTATGGCACAGTTTTTAAAAGTAGAGGCAGAGTTTCTGTTTAATGCTGTGAAACCTCTGCCACACTCAGCTGTTATCCATCAGTGTTTAGCAGCCCGACTGGGCTTTTTAACAGTCTTCACTTTTACAGAGTTTTTGTATAGTAGCAGTCTCTCTGTGGGGTGAGGTGGCAAGCGGTTCCTTTTTGCTTTCACAATGCACGCAGCCATCGGACTGAAACGGTCAAAACCTCCAGATGTGGCGGGCACCGCCAGCAGCTTCTTGGCGAGGCCTTGGAGCTTCGGGAATCGAGAAGCACATTTCCAGTACTGAAGAGTAGAGTTGCTTTCCCACAGCGGTTCAGACAGGTACACGTCGAACTCTGGCATCTTTAGAGTCTTTGCAGGAGGCTGAAGGAAGTTGAAGATGGACTTCCTCTTGAGGTCGTTTTCACTGATTTCAGGACAGTTGTTGTCTGAGCTGCCAGCACAAGTGTCCATCACGCCATCTGTCTGGCTTTCTTCTTTCACATCGTGCTCCAGCCCACTGCCTGTCTGATCTTTCTCTGCCTCAACAGTAGGAAAAGTTGAGGCTTCCATGTTTTCTAATGTGGACTCAACAATGCTGCGAGCCTCAGATTTTGACGGAGGTGTTAGGAAATCATTCTGTTCATCCTGGTTGTCATCAGAAAACGGCTGCAAAAAAAATGGTTGTTTTAAATGTACACACATTTTTTTCCTATATCTACTCAACACGCATATTCAATTAAATATAAATCTACAGAAGTCCGCTATGCTTCTGGCCTAATTTGGTACCTGCAGTTTGATCCTAGGATCCAGCACAGCAGCTAGTATCATGTCCTTCTGGTGAATCACTGGCTGGAAGTGTGTGTAGAGGCCTGTGCGCAGGGCCTTGCAGAAGTGGGTGTAGTTGGTGACACAATTCTCCAAGGTTTTATCAAGTCCAATGAGGGACGGTATGATGAGAGACATAGTCACACCATTTCCCTGCAGGACCTACGATAGATAAGACACAAACATGGCATCCACAGTGAAGACATCGTGGACAGCGGAGAATCTCCCGGTGGTGGAGCAGACTGGGACAGAGTTCCACTGATGAAAAAGAGAGTCACGATGGATATTATAAAAATTAAATAAAAAAAGATTCAGACCAAAAGATTTGTGATCTACACAATCCAAGCTGATCAACGATAAGCTCAGTATTTTCATTTAATATATTTTTCATCTGCTTGAATGTTTCCTGCTTCACACAGTGCTCAACCTGCTAGATTTTTGTTTGTTATTCATTTATTTTAAATGTCTAATCTTATCTTTGAATCAAACATTCATACATATATACACTGTGTTCATTATAATAACATACATATATACTGTCAGACACCACTCTGACATTCCATTCATGCTCAGCTGAATATTAAAATGGACAAATATGTGTCATCTCTGCATACGCTATGATCATTATAGAATGACATGAAATATTAAAACTGAGCTTAATCTTCAACATAAGCAGTAGTCATATAAATTCATATACTCTTAAGCACAAATGGTGAAAGTTTTTCTGCAGAATAAGTAGCCTATTAGTTGTATCTGTATTGCGGTGTTCTGATAGTATGGCTTCTTATACTGAAGAAATGGATCTAAATAAATAACTAAATAAATCCTCCAGCACTCGTTATTGTCACCTATTGCTAATGTTTTGACGCTGCCAACCTCTCATACGCTGTAAGAATTTAATTCAACTGTTTATCACAGAAAAAGTGTGACTTGTAGGCAGTGTTGGGACTAACGCGTTATTAAGTAACGCGTTACAGTAACTACGTTATTATTGTGGTAACGAGCACGGTAACTAGTTATTATGCCAAAATCAGGAACGCGTTACTCGTTACTGGGATTTAGATAGGGTCGTTACTCGTTACTTCGTGTGGTGGCATCGTGGAGTTTCCACAGATTCAGTAACATTAGCAAGTGGTGGAGGCAGCAGGTGGATGAAGGAAAAGGGACGCAGAAGGAAAAGAGACCCGAGGCGGCCGCCGGTCCAAGTGTGAACTGAACTTCAGGTAAGAAGTTATGACCTGCAGTCTCTCTGGGTCAGATATAAACCAAGCTTAGGTGGAGTTTATTTTCGTTATTCTGACTTTTTCCGTACTGCGTGCTAGCTAGCATGACGGAGTTTCTATACAGCTGGGGGGTGCTATGAAGTTAATGATGTTGAACCTTATTTTGTTCATAAGTTATTAGAGTTGCCAACCGTCCCGTCTGGTATTCAGAGAAAATATTACGCGTTTCTTATTGAGGTGAAAAGGAACAGTTTGTCCCGTAATTCAGCTACAATGAAAAAGGCACAAAGCTGGAGTTATTCTGTGTCTTTACGCTGCACAGCTGCCTCTTCTTCTCTCATTCCCTCCCCCTCCCTCTCCCGTTTCTACTTCAATCATGAAAACTGATCAATGATCAGCTGATCGGCTCTCTTGTTTGTTTATCGCCCACTTTGCGCCGAAAGAGGAAACCAGCGGATGTCGCGCTAAACAACAGCAGCACGTTTAAGCTTGATCAGCTATTGTTAGAATTTATTTAATATTAATTTCTAGTATCAGCTGATGTTTGCTGGAGCCACAGCTGTAAAAAAAAAGCTGCTGGTCATGATATGGTTTGGTTATCTGGTGAGAGGGAAACATGAAGATGAAACCAGGAGATGTCCTTACTGGATCATCAGAGCTGAGCAGGTGATGGAGAAACAGGTTTACCTTTTAGATGACATGAATGAGTTGAAGGGAAGTTATGAACTGTTTCTGAGAGACAAATAACCCCAGGATCCTTTTTTAGGTAGCTGACAGCTGGTAACTGTGCAGGTGCGGATCTAGCAAAGTGTGGCCAAGGGGGCATGTAGGGCATTAACAGGGAATGGGGGGCACAAAGAAATACTTTTCTTTCTTATTCTCATTTAAAATGTCTAGCTTTTAAAAAATAATTATCTGAATCTTACAACAAACGATTGATAGATTGATGCATATATACCATCAAAACAGTGAACATCACTGTCACAACAGTGTTTGTTTTCATTCAAAGGCTTTATGATTTTTCCTATAATGGTGGGCCAGTTTCTAGTCAAAATGCCCGGGCCAATTTTCTTTCCCAGTCCAGCCCTGTATGCAGCTCATCTGCAGTCTGGTGTTACCTACATCTTCCTATTCAGAAGGCAGAATTTCTGAGTTCTGAGTACAATCGAAAGCACCACGACTGCAGTTTTTGTGTTGGATGTAAAAGGCGCACATGACTCTGTGACGTAGGCTAGAATCATGGCAGCAGTCAATGACGGTCCAGGCGTGGGATTTCTCTCGTGGAAATATGCACGTTATCATATCCTTTCTATTGGTAGGTGGCACAGTGCACTTGTGGCAAGTAAGCAAGCTAGAAGACTGGCAAAGTTATGGAAGAAACACATTAACAAGAGAATTCTGAGTAAAACCAAAGTTACTTTCCCTAGTAACTAGTTACTTTGAAAGTAACGAGTAACTTGAAGTAACTGAGTTACTTTTGAGAGAAGTAACTAGTAATGTAACTAAGTTACTATTTTAAAGTAACTTACCCAACACTGCTTGTAGGACACGTAACACTAGCGGGCATAATGTTAGCTTAATAGTCAGCTCAACAGCTGTTGTTAGCTCCGGACAAGTGACTACAACAGTAGCGATGAGCCCCGATGAACGGATCCGGGGGCGGATGGGCTCGTACATAAATGGATCGATCGGGGCGGGATACGGTGGGAAACGACAGATACCTTAAACTTGAAGACAGCCCAAGTAGAAGGATCGCTAAAGTCTGCTAAAAAAAGAAATCGCAATGCAAGTTGAACAAACTTGCAAAGACACAATATCAAATTGAACCCATTCTGGTACAAAATGACATCATAATAGACTGTCCTTTGAATGTCACGACGTTCGGCGATAACGTCACTTGAACTCCTTTGAAGACAGTTCTGGGGGCGGAGTCAGAGCCTATAAATATCCCTCGAGTACATACCTTGAACCCATAGATCGCTATAGTTCTGAACTAACAGTTTCCACTTGCGAACACTTTGTCTCATTGAGTAGATCATTTTTCAAACACAGAATAACACGTCGTATAAACTAAACTAAATACATTCATTTCAAAATGAGCTCCCTAAGCTACTTTGATATGCAGATGCTCAGAAATGAGATAGAAAATTACAAACAAGCTAAAAAACTTCAGCTTGAGGAAATCCAAGAAAAGAATTGTAGGATTTCAAGTCTTGAGGCATCTTTGAAAGAAGAGCAGGGACTGGTTGCAAAGATGAAAGAGGAGTCCAAAGAAATGCAGATGCTCAGAAATGAGATAGAAAAGTACAAACAAGCTGAAAAGCTTCAGTTGGAGGAAATCGATGAAAAGAATTGTAAGATTTCAAGTCTTGAGGCATCTTTGAAAGAAGAGCAGGAACTGGTTGCGAAGATGAAAGAGGAAACCAAATCCCAGCTAAGGTCCGCAGAGTCACAGAATGTAGATCTCACAAACAAATATGAGGCAAAAATTCGGGCTCTTCATAAGGCAATCAAACACCTTGAAAATAAGTGTGCCACTGAAAAAACGATGCGGGACAAGAAAGAAAAGGAGGTGGAATCTCTGGTTGTCCTTAAAATCAAACATGAGCAGGAAAGACAAGAACTCAAGATGAAGCTAAGCAAGACGACTGAGGAAAAAAATGAAACACTTAAAGAACTGCAGAAACAAAATGAGCAGCTTCAGACTGAGATTCAGAACAATGAGAAGTACATTCATTGTAATGACTTCCTTGAAAGAAGGATAGACGAGCTTCTTACACTACCTGGGGAGGTGTACTGCCGTCAACAGAAAGTTAAAAGTGTGGAAGAAGAAAAAGAGAAACTACAGGCTGAACTTAAAAAGTGTCAAAGACAAAATGAGGAGTATAAAGCGGGAAAGCGCTGGGCAATAGATGAGAAAAACCAACTGACAAAGAAAAATGATGAACTGAAAGTACGTCAAAGGGAGAAGGAATGTAACAACATAACGTTGAGGAAAGAGTTAAAAGCTAAAGTCCTGGAATCTGAAAGTCAGATAAAGGAGCTGGCAAGGCAACGTTTTACTATCGACCGTCTGGAAAACTGCCTTGAGGATAAAACTAAGCAAATAATTATATTTGAAAATGAGACGCAGGAACCTGGGAAAAAAATTTCATCCCAAAAAAATAACATAGCCCGTCTGAAAACTGCTCAACAGCTGAAGGGACTTTATGACACACTCGGCCACACTGTGCAAGTCGAGAAAAAAGCCTCCCCAGAGCAGCAAAGAAAGGATGGGGATGAACAAATAGCCCGGAAAAAGGTGAGATTTGACCTGAGTAATGTGGAATACTTTCCATCCAAAGGCGACAATGAGCTGAAAGAACAACAGAAAGAAATTAGAGACCTTAAGGGTAAAAAGGGTAACAAGCTTACCACATATGACAGTAAGCTAAAAGCAGTGCGTGGCCTGCTACCTCCTATTTCCACTAGGGCCCGGTCTAAAACTGTAGACAACTCAAAGAAGCAGTCTGAGTCTAGGAGCTCACTCAACCTCAAGTCCACTGTTACTCCCAAGGCAGAAGAAGAAATGTTTCATCCCCATTCACCTGAACTTACTTCCCAGTCAACTCTACGTAGAGTATACAATCCTGCTACAAAAATACTCAAGCGCCGGCTTTCAGCCAAACCCAACCACATCTAAAAAATCCTCCTACCAGTTCTCACACTGACTCCAAAGAAATAATCAGCTTTTAAGCTGGTTAAAAAATATCTATTTCTTTGTTTCCAAAGTCAAAATAAATCACAAAGAGACAATATCAGAAAAAAATTTAATACCCGCCCATCCTGAGGGTATATTACATCCGTAACCCAGGAGAGGCTGTATTTGCTATAACATCATAAATGTAAGACAATAAGGACATCTCTGCATGTGTGAGGAAGTGACATGCATTTCATCTATGTCGCTTCATCACCCCCAACCGGTCGAGGTAGATGGCCGCCCCTCACTGAGCCTGGTTCTACTGAAGGTTTCTTCCTATTAAAAGGGAGTTTTTCCTTCCCACTGTCGCCAAGTGCTTGCTCATAGGGGATCTTCGGATTGTTGGGTTTTCTCTGCATTATTGTAGGGATGTTACCTTGCAATATTATAATATTGCGAGGTAACATCCCTACAATCTCTGCGTTATTGTAGGGATGTTACCTTGCAATATTATATTATATAATATAATAAAGGTTTAAAATTAGCACAAATAAAATTGATGTGAACTGAATTTTTCTTTTGATGTGTACAAGTGGTTGTATTTGAGTACTTTTGATCTGCTTTTATTCACTACTACGCACACACTGGCTTCAAAAATACAAAGTGATGGCAGTCCCCATGAAAAGGGAATTTTGGCTTCATTTTTGTACAGTGGCAGGAAGTGGAGTGAGGTTATTAAAATAGGCTGTTCTCAGCTATTTTTAAAGCTACATTTTAGTTAGTTTTTAGTTAGCGAACCTTTAGTTACTGTGGCCAAATACATATTTCATTTTTTAAAGTAAACACATTCTCAGTCACTCGCAGTCAGACATTGAGCAAAAGCACATGTTCGGTAGCTAATCCTTGTATTTACCCTGACTAACAAAATATCTCTGCTGAAGTCACTGAGATGGTTTATATGAGAAACAGAAATGTTACTGGCCTGATCAGTCACTAGGCAATGTTGCCGTTACTGTACCTTTAGGAGTTACACAGTCAGAGCAACATGCTGGACTCTTCTTTAGCTCCTCTGCAGAGCCCATTATTAAATATGTGCAAACAGCAGCATGTTTCTGGCTCCCTCCACACATGGTCAAGGTCAGGTTTATTGATCGAGCACATTTCCAACAGCCCATGCTGCACAACTTGCTTTACAAACTAGAATGCAACTAAAACAAGTAAAATGCACTACAATGACGCAATAAAATATAAATGAATAATAACACTAAAATAAAATAGAATGCATTTAAATTACTTATTGGCAGCTGATTTGACGCAGTTTCAACTGAAGATGAATCAATGAGAGGATTAAAAAAAAAATGTTCTCACAGTTTTCTTCAGTCGCAAACTGTCTTTAATATCAGACATATTCCAATATTCCAGTTTCTAGCAGATATCTCAGTTTCTTGATAACACAGCTGATACATACTCCAATGTTTAATGCAAGCAAAAACTTTTTGAATGCTTCTCAGAGGAGATCACAGCACTCATAACACTGGTTTTAATTTTCAACACATTATCGGTCTTTACCGCAGTAAAATCAGGTAGCTGTCATTCAATGCCAACATCAGCCTACCTGACAAAGCCAAACTAAATGAAGCTTTTCCATCAACTTCCATCAGACATTATAGTTTATCCAAGCAAAATGTTTTCTTTTTAAAAATCTATGGTTTTGAGGAAAACAACAGCATCTATGAAAGTACATGAATTATTGATTAGGCTATTTGAAAATGGTGAAAGACAAGTCTGATAAAAAGCTGAAAAGATGCTGACACTGTTGTATTTCACGTTAGAATGAATGAAACAAAACTGTAATGCCTGAAAGAAATGTACAGTGGATTTCTCATTTGACTATAAAATATAAATGACTTTTGGGGTGGAGGGACTGAATAGCCAAATTCAATATAAAGATCTACTGTTCCATCACGTTTGGCAGCAAATATCTCATTTATCAGTGCATAGTGGAAATAAATAAGCATTCAACCTCTGATTTGACATTTTATTACTGTCTTAACAAAAGTTGCAGTCAGAAAACATGAAATTCTGCAAAAGAACGATACAAGCTGAACTCATTTTGGTTTGAAGTGAATCAGATGCCATTCATTCACCGACTCCATTTCTAATTTGCCATTTCCCAATCCAGTAGAGAGCTCTGACTTGAATCATGTGTGGAAGGGACAAAGTACAACTCTGAGCAGCACCGTACAGCACGCAGAGACAGTGTGCATCTCTATCGCTGCTGCAGGTATGAAGCTGTGAGGATCATTGACCAGAATGCGTCCTTTTAACAAACTGATGAAACCAGCTGTAACACAGGACTTGTTGTTTTGTTTTTTTAATGCAGACCAGCAAATGCGTTCTAGGAAGAAAGAGTCAGCTGATTCATTTGCTACAATATAAGAGGTATTAGCAGTTCACCCTCCTTCTTAGCGTATGGCACAGTTTTTAAAAGTAGAGGCAGAGTTTCTGTTTAATGCTGTGCAAGCTCTGCCACACTCAGCTGTTATCCATCAGTGTTTAGCAGCCCGACTGGGCTTTTTAACAGTCTTCACTTTTACAGAGTTTTTGTATAGTAGCAGTCTCTCTGTGGGGTGAGGTGGCAAGCGGTTCCTTTTTGCTTTCACAATGCACGCAGCCATCGGACTGAAACGGTCAAAACCTCCAGATGTGGCGGGCACCGCCAGCAGCTTCTTGGCGAGGCCTTGGAGCTTCGGGAATCGAGAAGCACATTTCCAGTACTGAAGAGTAGAGTTGCTTTCCCACAGCGGTTCAGACAGGTACACGTCGAACTCTGACATCTTTAGAGTCTTTGCAGGCGGCTGAAGGAAGTTGAAGATGGACTTCCTCTTGAGGTCGTTTTCACTGATTTCAGGACAGTTGTTGTCTGAGCTGCCAGCACAAGTGTCCATCACGCCATCTGTCTGGCTTTCTTCTTTCACATCGTGCTCCAGCCCACTGCCTGTCTGATCTTTCTCTGCCTCAACAGTAGGAAATGTTGAGGCTTCCATGTTTTCTAATGTGGACTCAACAATGCTGCGAGCCTCAGATTTTGACGGAGGTGTTAGGAAATCATTCTGTTCATCCTGGTTGTCATCAGAAAACGGCTGCAAAAAAAATGGTTGTTTTAAATGTACACACATTTTTTTCCTATATCTACTCAACACGCATATTCAATTAAATATAAATCTACAGAAGTCCGCTATGCTTCTGGCCTAATTTGGTACCTGCAGTTTGATCCTAGGATCCAGCACAGCAGCTAGTATCATGTCCTTCTGGTGAATCACTGGCTGGAAGTGTGTGTAGAGGCCTGTGCGCAGGGCCTTGCAGAAGTGGGTGTAGTTGGTGACACAATTCTCCAAGGTTTTATCAAGTCCAATGAGGGACGGTATGATGAGAGACATAGTCACACCATTTCCCTGCAGGACCTACGATAGATAAGACACAAACATGGCATCCACAGTGAAGACATCGTGGACAGCGGAGAATCTCCCGGTGGTGGAGCAGACTGGGACATAGTTCCACTGATGAAAAAGAGAGTCACGATGGATATTATAAGAATTAAATAAAAAAAGATTCAGACCAAAAGATTTGTGATCTACACAATCCAAGCTGATCAACGATAAGCTCAGTATTTTCATTTAATATATTTTTCATCTGCTTGAATGTTTCCTGCTTCACACAGTGCTCAACCTGCTAGATTTTTGTTTGTTATTCATTTATTTTAAATGTCTAATCTTATCTTTGAATCAAACATTCATACATATATACACTGTGTTCATTATAATAACATACATATATACTGTCAGACACCACTCTGACATTCCATTCATGCTCAGCTGAATATTAAAATGGACAAATATGTGTCATCTCTGCATACGCTATGATCATTATAGAATGACATGAAATATTAAAACTGAGCTTAATCTTCAACATAAGCAGTAGTCATATAAATTCATATACTCTTAAGCACAAATGGTGAAAGTTTTTCTGCAGAATAAGTAGCCTATTAGTTGTATCTGTATTGCGGTGTTCTGATAGTATGGCTTCTTATACTGAAGAAATGGATCTAAATAAATAACTAAATAAATCCTCCAGCACTCGTTATTGTCACCTATTGCTAATGTTTTGACGCTGCCAACCTCTCATACGCTGTAAGAATTTAATTCAACTGTTTATCACAGAAAAAGTGTGACTTGTAGGACACGTAACACTAGCGGGCATAATGTTAGCTTAATAGTCAGCTCAACAGCTGTTGTTAGCTCCGGACAAGTGACTACAACAGTAGCGATGAGCCCCGATGAACGGATCCGGGGGCGGATGGGCTCGTACATAAATGGATCGATCGGGGCGGGATACGGTGGGAAACGACAGATACCTTAAACTTGAAGACAGCCCAAGTAGAAGGATCGCTAAAGTCTGCTAAAAAAAGAAATCGCAATGCAAGTTGAACAAACTTGCAAAGACACAATATCAAATTGAACCCATTCTGGTACAAAATGACATCATAATAGACTGTCCTTTGAATGTCACGACGTTCGGCGATAACGTCACTTGAACTCCTTTGAAGACAGTTCTGGGGGCGGAGTCAGATCCTATAAATATCCCTCGAGTACATACCTTGAACCCATAGATCGCTATAGTTCTGAACTAACAGTTTCCACTTGCGAACACTTTGTCTCATTGAGTAGATCATTTTTCAAACACAGAATAACACGTCGTATAAACTAAACTAAATACATTCATTTCAAAATGAGCTCCCTAAGCTACTTTGATATGCAGATGCTCAGAAATGAGATAGAAAATTACAAACAAGCTAAAAAACTTCAGCTTGAGGAAATCCAAGAAAAGAATTGTAGGATTTCAAGTCTTGAGGCATCTTTGAAAGAAGAGCAGGGACTGGTTGCAAAGATGAAAGAGGAGTCCAAAGAAATGCAGGTGCTCAGAAATGAGATAGAAAAGTACAAACAAGCTGAAAAGCTTCAGTTGGAGGAAATCGATGAAAAGAATTGTAAGATTTCAAGTCTTGAGGCATCTTTGAAAGAAGAGCAGGAACTGGTTGCGAAGATGAAAGAGGAGTCCAAAGAAATGCAGGTGCTCAGATATGAGATAGAAAATTACAAACAAGCTGAAAAACTTCAGCTTGAGGAAATCGATGAAAAGAATTGTAAGATTTCAAGTCTTGAGGTATCTTTGAAAGAAGAACAGGAACTGGTTGCGAAGATGACAGAGGAATCCAAAGATGAAAAGATGGAAAAAATGGAAAATGTTTTGCTGGAAACCAAATCCCAGCTAAGGTCCGCAGAGTCACAGAATGTAGATCTCACAAACAAATATGAGGCAAAAATTCGGGCTCTTCATAAGGCAATCAAACACCTTGAAAATAAGTGTGCCACTGAAAAAACGATGCGGGACAAGAAAGAAAAGGAGGTGGAATCTCTGGTTGTCCTTAAAATCAAACATGAGCAGGAAAAACAAGAACTCAAGATGAAGCTAAGCAAGACGACTGAGGAAAAAAATGAAACACTTAAAGAACTGCAGAAACAAAATGAGCAGCTTCAGACTGAGATTCAGAACAATGAGAAGTACATTCATCGTAATGACTTCCTTGAAAGAAGGATAGACGAGCTTCTTACACTACCTGGGGAGGTGTACTGCCGTCAACAGAAAGTTAAAAGTGTGGAAGAAGAAAAAGAGAAACTACAGGCTGAACTTAAAAAGTGTCAAAGACAAAATGAGGAGTATAAAGCGGGAAAGCGCTGGGCAATAGATGAGAAAAACCAACTGACAAAGAAAAATGATGAACTGAAAGTACGTCAAAGGGAGAAGGAATGTAACAACATAACGTTGAGGAAAGAGTTAAAAGCTAAAGTCCTGGAATCTGAAAGTCAGATAAAGGAGCTGGCAAGGCAACGTTTTACTATCGACCGTCTGGAAAACTGCCTTGAGGATAAAACTAAGCAAATAATTATATTTGAAAATGAGACGCAGGAACCTGGGAAGAAAATTTCATCCCAAAAAAATAACATAGCCCGTCTGAAAACTGCTCAACAGCTGAAGGGACTTTATGACACACTCGGCCACACTGTGCAAGTCGAGAAAAAAGCCTCCCCAGAGCAGCAAAGAAAGGATGGGGATGAACAAATAGCCCGGAAAAAGGTGAGATTTGACCTGAGTAATGTGGAATACTTTCCATCCAAAGGCGACAATGAGCTGAAAGAACAACAGAAAGAAATTAGAGACCTTAAGGGTAAAATGGGTAACAAGCTTACCACATATGACAGTAAGCTAAAAGCAGTGCATGGCCTGCTACCTCCTATTTCCACTAGGGCCCGGTCTAAAACTGTAGACAACTCAAAGAAGCAGTCTGAGTCTAGGAGCTCACTCAACCTCAAGTCCACTGTTACTCCCAAGGCAGAAGAAGAAATGTTTCATCCCCATTCACCTGAACTTACTTCCCAGTCAACTCTACGTAGAGTATACAATCCTGCTACAAAAATACTCAAGCGCCGGCTTTCAGCCAAACCCAACCACATCTAAAAAATCCTCCTACCAGTTCCCTACAATCTCTGCGTTATTGTAGGGATGTTACCTTGCAATATTATATTATATAATATAATAAAGGTTTAAAATTGGCACAAATAAAATTGATGTGAACTGAATTTTTCTTTTGATGTGTACAAGTGGTTGTATTTGAGTACTTTTGATCTGCTTTTATTCACTACTGCCTTCAAAAATACAAAGTGATGGCAGTCCCCATGAAAAGGGAATTTTGGCTTCATTTTTGTACAGTGGCAGGAAGTGGAGTGAGGTTATTAAAATAGGCTGTTCTCAGCTATTTTTAAAGCTACATTTTAGTTAGTTTTTAGTTAGCGAACCTTTAGTTACTGTGGCCAAATACATATTTCATTTTTTAAAGTAAACACATTCTCAGTCACTCGCAGTCAGACATTGAGCAAAAGCACATGTTCGGTAGCTAATCCTTGTATTTACCCTGACTAACAAAATATCTCTGCTGAAGTCACTGAGATGGTTTATATGAGAAACAGAAATGTTACTGGCCTGATCAGTCACTAGGCAATGTTGCCGTTACTGTACCTTTAGGAGTTACACAGTCAGAGCAACATGCTGGACTCTTCTTTAGCTCCTCTGCAGAGCCCATTATTAAATATGTGCAAACAGCAGCATGTTTCTGGCTCCCTCCACACATGGTCAAGGTCAGGTTTATTGATCGAGCACATTTCCAACAGCCCATGCTGCACAACTTGCTTTACAAACTAGAATGCAACTAAAACAAGTAAAATGCACTACAATGACGCAATAAAATATAAATGAATAATAACACTAAAATAAAATAGAATGCATTTAAATTACTTATTGGCAGCTGATTTGACGCAGTTTCAAATGAAGATGAATCAATGAGAGGATTAAAAAAAATGTTCTCACAGTTTTCTTCAGTCGCAAACTGTCTTTAATATCAGACATATTCCAATATTCCAGTTTCTAGCAGATATCTCAGTTTCTTGATAACACAGCTGATACATACTCCAATGTTTAATGCAAGCAAAAACTTTTTGAATGCTTCTCAGAGGAGATCACAGCACTCATAACACTGGTTTTAATTTTCAACACATTATCGGTCTTTACCGCAGTAAAATCAGGTAGCTGTCATTCAATGCCAACATCAGCCTACCTGACAAAGCCAAACTAAATGAAGCTTTTCCATCAACTTCCATCAGACATTATAGTTTATCCAAGCAAAATGTTTTCTTTTTAAAAATCTATGGTTTTGAGGAAAACAACAGCATCTATGAAAGTACATGAATTATTGATTAGGCTATTTGAAAATGGTGAAAGACAAGTCTGATAAAAAGCTGAAAAGATGCTGACACTGTTGTATTTCACGTTAGAATGAATGAAACAAAACTGTAATGCCTGAAAGAAATGTACAGTGGATTTCTCATTTGACTATAAAATATAAATGACTTTTGGGGTGGAGGGACTGAATAGCCAAATTCAATATAAAGATCTACTGTTCCATCACGTTTGGCAGCAAATATCTCATTTATCAGTGCATAGTGGAAATAAATAAGCATTCAACCTCTGATTTGACATTTTATTACTGTCTTAACAAAAGTTGCAGTCAGAAAACATGAAATTCTGCAAAAGAACGATACAAGCTGAACTCATTTTGGTTTGAAGTGAATCAGATGCCATTCATTCACCGACTCCATTTCTAATTTGCCATTTCCCAATCCAGTAGAGAGCTCTGACTTGAATCATGTGTGGAAGGGACAAAGTACAACTCTGAGCAGCACCGTACAGCACGCAGAGACAGTGTGCATCTCTATCGCTGCTGCAGGTATGAAGCTGTGAGGATCATTGACCAGAATGCGTCCTTTTAACAAACTGATGAAACCAGCTGTAACACAGGACTTGTTGTTTTGTTTTTTTAATGCAGACCAGCAAATGCGTTCTAGGAAGAAAGAGTCAGCTGATTCATTTGCTACAATATAAGAGGTATTAGCAGTTCACCCTCCTTCTTAGCGTATGGCACAGTTTTTAAAAGTAGAGGCAGAGTTTCTGTTTAATGCTGTGCAAGCTCTGCCACACTCAGCTGTTATCCATCAGTGTTTAGCAGCCCGACTGGGCTTTTTAACAGTCTTCACTTTTACAGAGTTTTTGTATAGTAGCAGTCTCTCTGTAGTGTGAGGTGGCAAGCGGTTCCTTTTTGCTTTCACAATGCACGCAGCCATCGGACTGAAACGGTCAAAACCTCCAGATGTGGCGGGCACCGCCAGCAGCTTCTTGGCGAGGCCTTGGAGCTTCGGGAATCGAGAAGCACATTTCCAGTACTGAAGAGTAGAGTTGCTTTCCCACAGCGGTTCAGACAGGTACACGTCGAACTCTGACATCTTTAGAGTCTTTGCAGGCAGCTGAAGGAAGTTGAAGATGGACTTCCTCTTGAGGTCGTTTTCACTGATTTCAGGACAGTTGTTGTCTGAGCTGCCAGCACAAGTGTCCATCACGCCATCTGTCTGGCTTTCTTCTTTCACATCGTGCTCCAGCCCACTGCCTGTCTGATCTTTCTCTGCCTCAACAGTAGGAAATGTTGAGGCTTCCATGTTTTCTAATGTGGACTCAACAATGCTGCGAGCCTCAGATTTTGACGGAGGTGTTAGGAAATCATTCTGTTCATCCTGGTTGTCATCAGAAAACGGCTGCAAAAAAAATGGTTGTTTTAAATGTACACACATTTTTTTCCTATATCTACTCAACACGCATATTCAATTAAATATAAATCTACAGAAGTCCGCTATGCTTCTGGCCTAATTTGGTACCTGCAGTTTGATCCTAGGATCCAGCACAGCAGCTAGTATCATGTCCTTCTGGTGAATCACTGGCTGGAAGTGTGTGTAGAGGCCTGTGCGCAGGGCCTTGCAGAAGTGGGTGTAGTTGGTGACACAATTCTCCAAGGTTTTATCAAGTCCAATGAGGGACGGTATGATGAGAGACATAGTCACACCATTTCCCTGCAGGACCTACGATAGATAAGACACAAACATGGCATCCACAGTGAAGACATCGTGGACAGCGGAGAATCTCCCGGTGGTGGAGCAGACTGGGACAGAGTTCCACTGATGAAAAAGAGAGTCACGATGGATATTATAAGAATTAAATAAAAAAAGATTCAGACCAAAAGATTTGTGATCTACACAATCCAAGCTGATCAACGATAAGCTCAGTATTTTCATTTAATATATTTTTCATCTGCTTGAATGTTTCCTGCTTCACACAGTGCTCAACCTGCTAGATTTTTGTTTGTTATTCATTTATTTTAAATGTCTAATCTTATCTTTGAATCAAACATTCATACATATATACACTGTGTTCATTATAATAACATACATATATACTGTCAGACACCACTCTGACATTCCATTCATGCTCAGCTGAATATTAAAATGGACAAATATGTGTCATCTCTGCATACGCTATGATCATTATAGAATGACATGAAATATTAAAACTGAGCTTAATCTTCAACATAAGCAGTAGTCATATAAATTCATATACTCTTAAGCACAAATGGTGAAAGTTTTTCTGCAGAATAAGTAGCCTATTAGTTGTATCTGTATTGCGGTGTTCTGATAGTATGGCTTCTTATACTGAAGAAATGGATCTAAATAAATAACTAAATAAATCCTCCAGCACTCGTTATTGTCACCTATTGCTAATGTTTTGACGCTGCCAACCTCTCATACGCTGTAAGAATTTAATTCAACTGTTTATCACAGAAAAAGTGTGACTTGTAGGACACGTAACACTAGCGGGCATAATGTTAGCTTAATAGTCAGCTCAACAGCTGTTGTTAGCTCCGGACAAGTGACTACAACAGTAGCGATGAGCCCCGATGAACGGATCCGGGGGCGGATGGGCTCGTACATAAATGGATCGATCGGGGCGGGATACGGTGGGAAACGACAGATACCTTAAACTTGAAGACAGCCCAAGTAGAAGGATCGCTAAAGTCTGCTAAAAAAAGAAATCGCAATGCAAGTTGAACAAACTTGCAAAGACACAATATCAAATTGAACCCATTCTGGTACAAAATGACATCATAATAGACTGTCCTTTGAATGTCACGACGTTCGGCGATAACGTCACTTGAACTCCTTTGAAGACAGTTCTGGGGGCGGAGTCAGAGCCTATAAATATCCCTCGAGTACATACCTTGAACCCATAGATCGCTATAGTTCTGAACTAACAGTTTCCACTTGCGAACACTTTGTCTCATTGAGTAGATCATTTTTCAAACACAGAATAACACGTCGTATAAACTAAACTAAATACATTCATTTCAAAATGAGCTCCCTAAGCTACTTTGATATGCAGATGCTCAGAAATGAGATAGAAAATTACAAACAAGCTGAAAAACGTCAGCTTGAGGAAATCCAAGAGAAGAATTGTAGGATTTCAAGTCTTGAGGCATCTTTGAAAGAAGAGCAGGAACTGGTTGCGAAGATGAAAGAGGAGTCCAAAGAAATGCAGGTGCTCAGATATGAGATAGAAAATTACAAACAAGCTGAAAAACTTCAGCTTGAGGAAATCGATGAAAAGAATTCTAAGATTTCAAGTCTTGAGGCATCTTTGAAAGAAGAACAGGAACTGGTTGCGAAGATGACAGAGGAATCCAAAGATGAAAAGATGGAAAAAATGGAAAATGTTTTGCTGGAAACCAAATCCCAGCTAAGGTCCGCAGAGTCACAGAATGTAGATCTCACAAACAAATATGAGGCAAAAATTCGGGCTCTTCATAAGGCAATCAAACACCTTGAAAATAAGTGTGCCACTGAAAAAACGATGCGGGACAAGAAAGAAAAGGAGGTGGAATCTCTGGTTGTCCTTAAAATCAAAAATGAGCAGGAAAAACAAGAACTCAAGATGAAGCTAAGCAAGACGACTGAGGAAAAAAATGAAACACTTAAAGAACTGCAGAAACAAAATGAGCAGCTTCAGACTGAGATTCAGAACAATGAGAAGTACATTCATCGTAATGACTTCCTTGAAAGAAGGATAGACGAGCTTCTTACACTACCTGGGGAGGTGTACTGCCGTCAACAGAAAGTTAAAAGTGTGGAAGAAGAAAAAGAGAAACTACAGGCTGAACTTAAAAAGTGTCAAAGACAAAATGAGGAGTATAAAGCGGGAAAGCGCTGGGCAATAGATGAGAAAAACCAACTGACAAAGAAAAATGATGAACTGAAAGTACGTCTTAGGGAGAAGGAATGTAACAACATAACGTTGAGGAAAGAGTTAAAAGCTAAAGTCCTGGAATCTGAAAGTCAGATAAAGGAGCTGGCAAGGCAACGTTTTACTATCGACCGTCTGGAAAACTGCCTTGAGGTTAAAACTAAGCAAATAATTATATTTGAAAATGAGACGCAGGAGTCTGGGAAGAAAATTTCATCCCAAGAAAATAACATAGCCCGTCTGAAAACTGCTCTTAGCAAAGCAGAAAACGATCTGGAACTGGAGATAAAGAGACGTGAAAATCTTAGGTCTGATAAAGTGCTCCTTTCTGAGACAAAGTTCTGCACTGAGAACGAACTCTATACAGCTAGAGACACTATAAAGACACTTCAGAATAAAATCAAAGAAAAGGCTCAAGAACTCCAAGAGACAAACGTAGACCTTGCCAATGCTAAGACCAGCTATAATGCTGTAAAGACTGAGCTGGACATTATCAAACTGCAGCAGGCAGAACAAAAGAAAGAACACGAGAAACAGCTTAGCTCTGCAAATGACAACCTCTTCACAGTGAAGTCAAAGTTGACGCAAACTGTGGAGGACAAAGAAGAGGTTGAGAAAGCTCTGACAAAGTCCAAACACACAGTATTTAAGCTTGAGCAAGTAATAGAAGAACTGGAAACTGACATTGGCATTCAACGACAAAAGAATGCAGTACAGAAAAAAGAAAATGACGATCTGCTGCAACAGCTGAAGGGACTTTATGACACGCTCGGCCACACTGTGCAAGTCGAGAAAAAAGCCTCCCCAGAGCAGCAAAGAAAGGATGGGGATGAACAAATAGCCCGGAAAAAGGTGAGATTTGACCTGAGTAATGTGGAATACTTTCCATCCAAAGGCGACAATGAGCTGAAAGAACAACAGAAAGAAATTAGAGACCTTAAGGGTAAAAAGGGTAACAAGCTTACCACATATGACAGTAAGCTAAAAGCAGTGCGTGGCCTGCTACCTCCTATTTCCACTAGGGCCCGGTCTAAAACTGTAGACAACTCAAAGAAGCAGTCTGAGTCTAGGAGCTCATTCAACCTCAAGTCCACTGTTACTCCCAAGGCAGAAGAAGAAATGTTTCATCCCCATTCACCTGAACTTATTTCCCAGTCAACTCTACGTAGAGTATACAATCCTGGTGCAAAACTACTCAAGCGCCGGCCTTCAGCCAAACCCAACCACATCTAAAAAATCCTCCTACCAGTTCTCACACTGACCCCAAAGAAATAATCAGCTTTTAAGCTGGTTAAAAAATATCTATTTCTTTGTTTCCAAAGTCAAAATAAATCACAAAGAGACAATATCAGAAAAAAATTTAATACCCGCCCATCCTGAGGGTATATTACATCCGTAACCCAGGAGCGGCTGTATTTGCTATAACATCATAAATGTAAGACAATAAGGACATCTCTGCATGTGTGAGGAAGTGACATGCATTTCATCTATGTCGCTTCATCACCCCCAACCGGTCGAGGTAGATGGCCGCCCCTCACTGAGCCTGGTTCTACTGAAGGTTTCTTCCTATTAAAAGGGAGTTTTTCCTTCCCACTGTCGCCAAGTGCTTGCTCATAGGGGATCTTCGGATTGTTGGGTTTTCTCTGCATTATTGTAGGGATGTTAACTTGCAATATTATATAATATTGCAAGTTAACATCCCTACAATCTCTGCGTTATTGTAGGGATGTTACCCTAAAGTTTTAAAATTGGCACAAATAAAATTGATGTGAACTGAATTTTTCTTTTGATGTGTACAAGTGGTTGTATTTGAGTACTTTTGATCTGCTTTTATTCACTACTACGCACACACTGGCTTCAAAAATACAAAGTGATGGCAGTCCCCATGAAAAGGGAATTTTGGCTTCATTTTTGTACAGTGGCAGGAAGTGGAGTGAGGTTATTAAAATAGGCTGTTCTCAGCTATTTTTAAAGCTACATTTTAGTTAGTTTTTAGTTAGCGAACCTTTAGTTACTGTGGCCAAATACATATTTCATTTTTTAAAGTAAACACATTCTCAGTCACTCGCAGTCAGACATTGAGCAAAAGCACATGTTCGGTAGCTAATCCTTGTATTTACCCTGACTAACAAAATATCTCTGCTGAAGTCACTGAGATGGTTTATATGAGAAACAGAAATCAGAATCAGAATCAGAATCAGAATACTTTATTGATCCCTGGGGGAAATTATTTTTTGTTACAGTGCTCCATTTTAAACCAACATTAAGACAAGACAGACAATACGCTGACTAAGAATAGTACAATATATACATATATATACATACATACATACATAAGTCACTTATAAATAAATATTTGGAAAAGAAACGTGTAGTTGTAGCTGGCCTGATCAGTCACTAGGCAATGTTGCCGTTACTGTACCTTTAGGAGTTACACAGTCAGAGCAACATGCTGGACTCTTCTTTAGCTCCTCTGCAGAGCCCATTATTAAATGGGCTCTGTGAGGATGAAGCTGTGAGGATCATTGACCAGAATGCGTCCCTTTAACAAACTGATGAAACCAGCTGTAACACAGGACTTGTTGTTTTGTTTTTTTAATGCAGACCAGCAAATGCGTTCTAGGAAGAAAGAGTCAGCTGATTCATTTGCTACAATATAAGAGGTATTAGCAGTTCACCCTCCTTCTTAGCGTATGGCACAGTTTTTAAAAGTAGAGGCAGAGTTTCTGTTTAATGCTGTGCAAGCTCTGCCACACTCAGCTGTTATCCATCAGTGTTTAGCAGCCCGACTGGGCTTTTTAACAGTCTTCACTTTTACAGAGTTTTTGTATAGTAGCAGTCTCTCTGTGGGGTGAGGTGGCAAGCGGTTCCTTTTTGCTTTCACAATGCACGCAGCCATCGGACTGAAACGGTCAAAACCTCCAGATGTGGCGGGCACCGCCAGCAGCTTCTTGGCGAGGCCTTGGAGCTTCGGGAATCGAGAAGCACATTTCCAGTACTGAAGAGTAGAGTTGCTTTCCCACAGCGGTTCAGACAGGTACACGTCGAACTCTGACATCTTTAGAGTCTTTGCAGGAGGCTGAAGGAAGTTGAAGATGGACTTCCTCTTGAGGTCGTTTTCACTGATTTCAGGACAGTTGTTGTCTGAGCTGCCAGCACAAGTGTCCATCACGCCATCTGTCTGGCTTTCTTCTTTCACATCGTGCTCCAGCCCACTGCCTGTCTGATCTTTCTCTGCCTCAACAGTAGGAAATGTTGAGGCTTCCATGTTTTCTAATGTGGACTCAACAATGCTGCGAGCCTCAGATTTTGACGGAGGTGTTAGGAAATCATTCTGTTCATCCTGGTTGTCATCAGAAAACGGCTGCAAAAAAAATGGTTGTTTTAAATGTACACACATTTTTTTCCTATATCTACTCAACACGCATATTCAATTAAATATAAATCTACAGAAGTCCGCTATGCTTCTGGCCTAATTTGGTACCTGCAGTTTGATCCTAGGATCCAGCACAGCAGCTAGTATCATGTCCTTCTGGTGAATCACTGGCTGGAAGTGTGTGTAGAGGCCTGTGCGCAGGGCCTTGCAGAAGTGGGTGTAGTTGGTGACACAATTCTCCAAGGTTTTATCAAGTCCAATGAGGGACGGTATGATGAGAGACATAGTCACACCATTTCCCTGCAGGACCTACGATAGATAAGACACAAACATGGCATCCACAGTGAAGACATCGTGGACAGCGGAGAATCTCCCGGTGGTGGAGCAGACTGGGACAGAGTTCCACTGATGAAAAAGAGAGTCACGATGGATATTATAAGAATTAAATAAAAAAAGATTCAGACCAAAAGATTTGTGATCTACACAATCCAAGCTGATCAACGATAAGCTCAGTATTTTCATTTAAGATGGCGCCGGTGAGGTCGGCTGCCGTCACGACTGCTCCGACCACTTTTTCTTTGTCTTTGTTTTTTAAGTTAGTTTTCAGCGTTTCTAAATCGGCAAAATCATCACCATTGGGTACATTAGGTATGACAGTGACACTCTTGTTTCTATTGGTATACAATGTACTCACAATTCGAAGTTTTTAACTCCGGATCCGAGCTGGCCGAGTGAGATCTCGAGGGAGAACAAAGGGAAGCGGCGGCGGCCTAGAGGGAAGCGAGCCGGCGTCAGGAACAGGCTGAGAGCTCGTGCACACCGCACACCTCTGCCTAGCATCCTGCTCGCCAACGTCCAGTCACTGGAGAACAAGCTTGACGACCTCAGGGCCAGGATAAAGTTCCAGAGAGACATTCGGGACTGCAATCTCCTCTGCTTCACCGAGACATGGCTGAACCCAGCGGTGCCGGACCACGCCATCCAGCCGGCCGAGTTCTTCTCGGTTCACCGCATGGACAGGACACGGGACTCGGGGAAGTCAAGGGGAGGCGGCGTGTGTTTAATGGTGAACAACAACTGGTGCAACAGTGCGAACGTTGTTCCTCTCACACGCTCCTGCACACCAAATCTGGAACTACTGTCCATCATGTGTCGTCCTTTTTATCTACCTCGGGAATTTACATCGGTCATTGTAAGTGCCGTTTATATTCCACCACAAGCGGACACGGTCACCGCCTTATGCGAGCTGCATGAGGCACTCACACAGCACCAGACACAACACCGGGACGCTGCGCTTATTGTGATGGGGGACTTTAATAGCGCCAACCTCAAACGCGCAGCGCCGAACTTTTATCAACACATCACCTGCCCCACCAGGGGTGAAAGGACACTGGACCACTGCTACACTACGGTCAAGGACGGCTACAAGGCACAATCCCGCCCCCCGTTTGGCAAATCTGATCACGCCGCCATCTTCCTCATGCCAAAATACAAACAAAGGCTGAAACAGGAAGTTCCGGTTCAGAGGAAGGTCGCGCGCTGGACAGATCAATCGGTGGCCGCGTTACAGGACGCACTCGATGACGCAGACTGGGGCATGTTCAGAAACAGCTCCGACGATGACGTCAACGTGTTTACGGAAGCGGTTGTGGGATTCATCGGGAAACTAGCGGATGATACCGTGGAGACAAAGACTATCACAACGTTTCCCAACCAGAAGCCGTGGGTGGATAAAACCATCCGCGACGCTCTGAGATCCCGCACCGCTGCCTACAACACGGGACTCATGACGGGGGACATGGACCCGTACAAAGCCGCGTCATATAACGTGCGGAGGGCGGTGAAAGAGGCGAAGCAGCGCTACGGGAGGAAACTAGAGTCACAACTCCAACAGAGTGACTCTAGGAGCCTGTGGCGGGGACTAAGGACAATAACGGACTATAAAGCACCAACAACCGGTATGACGAACGCGGCCGTGACTCTGGCAGACGAGCTGAACACTTTCTATGCTCGCTTCGAGGCTGCAGCTAAGGTCTCCAACAATGCTAGTGTTAGCGGCGCTAACGGCTGCAGACAGGAAGATACTGCCAGCACCGGAAACGTGCTCGTCATCTCCGAGCATGAAGTAAGGAGAGCCTTCAAGAGAGTGAACACCAGGAAAGCAGCAGGACCAGACGGCATCCCAGGTCATATCCTAAGAGACTGCGCATACCAGCTAGCTCCTGTGTTCACTGAGATATTCAACATCTCTTTATCTCAGTCGGTGATCCCCACATGCTTCAAAGAGTCCATCATTGTTCCTGTCCCGAAGAAACCCCACCCTGCTTCTCTCAATGACTATCGCCCTGTAGCCCTCACCTCAGTAGTGATGAAGTGCTTTGAACGCCTGGTCAGAGACTTCATCATTTCTTCACTACCAGACACACTGGACCCACTACAGTTCGCTTACCGTCCAAATCGTTCCACAGACGATGCCATCTCTCATCTCCTCCACACATCACTCACTCACTTGGACACTAGAAGGGGGAATTATGTTAAAATGCTCTTCATAGACTACAGCTCTGCATTTAATACCATAATTCCCTCCACACTCACCACCAAGCTGGAGCATCTGGGACTCAGCTCATCTATGTGTCAGTGGATCTCCAACTTCCTAACTGGCAGACCACAGGCAGTAAGGATGGGCGGACATGTCTCAGCCTCCACCACTCTCAGCACTGGAGCCCCCCAGGGGTGTGTTCTGAGCCCCCTGCTGTACTCTTTGTACACATATGACTGTGTGGCCACTACCAGCTCCACCACCATCATCAAGTTTGCTGACGACACCGTCGTGGTGGGCCTGATCTCTGATAACAACGAGACGGCCTACCTGAAGGAGATTAGGAATCTGGAGAACTGGTGCCAGAGGAACAACCTCCTTCTAAACGTCAGTAAGACAAAGGAGCTGATAGTGGACTTCAGCACTAAGCAGGAGAGGAACTACCAGACCCCCGTCATCAACGAGTGCCCAGTGGAGAGAGTGGACAGCTTCAAATACCTCGGAGTTCACATCACGCAGGACCTGTCATGGTCCTGTCACATCAACACCGTGGTGAAAAAGGCCCGACAGCGTCTCTACCACCTCAGACGCTTGAGAGACTTCCAACTGCCCTCCAAGGTGCTCAGGAACTTTTACTCGTGCACCATAGAGAGCATCCTGGCGGGAAACATCTTAACCTGGTTCGGGAACAGCACCATGCAGGACAGACGAGCTCTACAGAGGGTTGTGCGGTCAGCTGAGCGCACCATCCGCTCCGAGCTCCCTGACCTGCACTCAATCTACAGCAGGCGGTGCTGGACCAAGGCCAGGAAGATCGTGAAGGACCTCAGCCATCCCAACAACAGACTGTTCTCTCTGTTGAGGTCAGGAAAGCGATTCCGCTCCCTGAAGACCAACACAGAGAGACTGAGGAGGAGCTTCTTCCCGCAGGCGATACGGTCTCTCAATCACACCACCACACAGTACTGACCCACACATATGGTTCTTACACACACACTGGACTTTCTGGACATTGTTTTTGCACAACACTGGTCACTATATTCTTCATTTCCAGTTAATACTTGTACAGCTGCTGTTATTGTGTATATATTTATTTATATTTAGATTTCTTCATACATTCTTATATAGTTCTATATTGTGTATTGTGTATTTTGTTGTACAGTTATTTTATTTTCAACTTTAATTTATATATTTTATCTTATTCTTCCCAGTTAAATTTACCCTTCATTCTAATTTGTGTTGTACAGTTATTTCATTTTTAACCTTAATTTATATTTTATTCCTTCCTAGTTAAATTTACCCTTTTTAATTTTGCATATTTATTTCCTATCTTATTCATAGCCTTTCCTTTTTTTGTTTTCTTTAGGTCACGAGCAGTTGTCCAAGCATTTCACTACATATCGTACTGTGTATGACTGTGTACGTGACAAATAAAATTTGAATTTGAATTTGAATTTGAATTTAATATATTTTTCATCTGCTTGAATGTTTCCTGCTTCACACAGTGCTCAACCTGCTAGATTTTTGTTTGTTATTCATTTATTTTAAATGTCTAATCTTATCTTTGAATCAAACATTCATACATATATACACTGTGTTCATTATAATAACATACATATATACTGTCAGACACCACTCTGACATTCCATTCATGCTCAGCTGAATATTAAAATGGACAAATATGTGTCATCTCTGCATACGCTATGATCATTATAGAATGACATGAAATATTAAAACTGAGCTTAATCTTCAACATAAGCAGTAGTCATATAAATTCATATACTCTTAAGCACAAATGGTGAAAGTTTTTCTGCAGAATAAGTAGCCTATTAGTTGTATCTGTATTGCGGTGTTCTGATAGTATGGCTTCTTATACTGAAGAAATGGATCTAAATAAATAACTAAATAAATCCTCCAGCACTCGTTATTGTCACCTATTGCTAATGTTTTGACGCTGCCAACCTCTCATACGCTGTAAGAATTTAATTCAACTGTTTATCACAGAAAAAGTGTGACTTGTAGGCAGTGTTGGGACTAACGCGTTATTAAGTAACGCGTTACAGTAACTACGTTATTATTGTGGTAACGAGCACGGTAACTAGTTATTATGCCAAAATCAGGAACGCGTTACTCGTTACTGGGATTTAGATAGGGTCGTTACTCGTTACTTCGTGTGGTGGCATCGCGGAGTTTCCACAGATTCAGTAACATTAGCAAGTGGTGGAGGCAGCAGGTGGATGAAGGAAAAGGGACGCAGAAGGAAAAGAGACCCGAGGCGGCCGCCGGTCCAAGTGTGAACTGAACTTCAGGTAAGAAGTTATGACCTGCAGTCTCTCTGGGTCAGATATAAACCAAGCTTAGGTGGAGTTTATTTTCGTTATTCTGACTTTTTCCGTACTGCGTGCTAGCTAGCATGACGGAGTTTCTATACAGCTGGGTGGTGCTATGAAGTTAATGATGTTGAACCTTATTTTGTTCATAAGTTATTAGAGTTGCCAACCGTCCCGTCTGGTATTCAGAGAAAATATTACGCGTTTCTTATTGAGGTGAAAAGGAACAGTTTGTCCCGTAATTCAGCTACAATGAAAAAGGCACAAAGCTGGAGTTATTCTGTGTCTTTACGCTGCACAGCTGCCTCTTCTTCTCTCATTCCCTCCCCCTCCCTCTCCCGTTTCTACTTCAATCATGAAAACTGATCAATGATCAGCTGATCGGCTCTCTTGTTTGTTTATCGCCCACTTTGCGCCGAAAGAGGAAACCAGCGGATGTCGCGCTAAACAACAGCAGCACGTTTAAGCTTGATCAGCTATTGTTAGAATTTATTTAATATTAATTTCTAGTATCAGCTGATGTTTGCTGGAGCCACAGCTGTAAAAAAAAGCTGCTGGTCATGATATGGTTTGGTTATCTGGTGAGAGGGAAACATGAAGATGAAACCAGGAGATGTCCTTACTGGATCATCAGAGCTGAGCAGGTGATGGAGAAACAGGTTTACCTTTTAGATGACATGAATGAGTTGAAGGGAAGTTATGAACTGTTTCTGAGAGACAAATAACCCCAGGATCCTTTTTTAGGTAGCTGACAGCTGGTAACTGTGCAGGTGCGGATCTAGCAAAGTGTGGCCAAGGGGGCATGTAGGGCATTAACAGGGAATGGGGGGCACAAAGAAATACTTTTCTTTCTTATTCTCATTTAAAATGTCTAGCTTTTAAAAAATAATTATCTGAATCTTACAACAAACGATTGATAGATTGATGCATATATACCATCAAAACAGTGAACATCACTGTCACAACAGTGTTTGTTTTCATTCAAAGGCTTTATGATTTTTCCTATAATGGTGGGCCAGTTTCTAGTCAAAATGCCCGGGCCAATTTTCTTTCCCAGTCCAGCCCTGTATGCAGCTCATCTGCAGTCTGGTGTTACCTACATCTTCCTATTCAGAAGGCAGAATTTCTGAGTTCTGAGTACAATCGAAAGCACCACGACTGCAGTTTTTGTGTTGGATGTAAAAGGCGCACATGACTCTGTGACGTAGGCTAGAATCATGGCAGCAGTCAATGACGGTCCAGGCGTGGGATTTCTCTCGTGGAAATATGCACGTTATCATATCCTTTCTATTGGTAGGTGGCACAGTGCACTTGTGGCAAGTAAGCAAGCTAGAAGACTGGCAAAGTTATGGAAGAAACACATTAACAAGAGAATTCTGAGTAAAACCAAAGTTACTTTCCCTAGTAACTAGTTACTTTGAAAGTAACGAGTAACTTGAAGTAACTGAGTTACTTTTGAGAGAAGTAACTAGTAATGTAACTAAGTTACTATTTTAAAGTAACTTACCCAACACTGCTTGTAGGACACGTAACACTAGCGGGCATAATGTTAGCTTAATAGTCAGCTCAACAGCTGTTGTTAGCTCCGGACAAGTGACTACAACAGTAGCGATGAGCCCCGATGAACGGATCCGGGGGCGGATGGGCTCGTACATAAATGGATCGATCAGGGCGGGATACGGTGGGAAACGACAGATACCTTAAACTTGAAGACAGCCCAAGTAGAAGGATCGCTAAAGTCTGCTAAAAAAAGAAATCGCAATGCAAGTTGAACAAACTTGCAAAGACACAATATCAAATTTAACCCATTCTGGTACAAAATGACATCATAATAGACTGTCCTTTGAATGTCACGACGTTCGGCGATAACGTCACTTGAACTCCTTTGAAGACAGTTCTGGGGGCGGAGTCAGATCCTATAAATATCCCTCGAGTACATACCTTGAACCCATAGATCGCTATAGTTCTGAACTAACAGTTTCCACTTGCGAACACTTTGTCTCATTGAGTAGATCATTTTTCAAACACAGAATAACACGTCGTATAAACTAAACTAAATACATTCATTTCAAAATGAGCTCCCTAAGCTACTTTGATATGCAGATGCTCAGAAATGAGATAGAAAATTACAAACAAGCTAAAAAACTTCAGCTTGAGGAAATCCAAGAAAAGAATTGTAGGATTTCAAGTCTTGAGGCATCTTTGAAAGAAGAGCAGGGACTGGTTGCGAAGATGAAAGAGGAGTCCAAAGAAATGCAGGTGCTCAGATATGAGATAGAAAATTACAAACAAGCTGAAAAACTTCAGCTTGAGGAAATCGATGAAAAGAATTGTAAGATTTCAAGTCTTGAGGCATCTTTGAAAGAAGAACAGGAACTGGTTGCGAAGATGACAGAGGAATCCAAAGATGAAAAGATGGAAAAAATGGAAAATGTTTTGCTGGAAACCAAATCCCAGCTAAGGTCCGCAGAGTCACAGAATGTAGATCTCACAAACAAATATGAGGCAAAAATTCGGGCTCTTCATAAGGCAATCAAACACCTTGAAAATAAGTGTGCCACTGAAAAAACGATGCGGGACAAGAAAGAAAAGGAGGTGGAATCTCTGGTTGTCCTTAAAATCAAAAATGAGCAGGAAAAACAAGAACTCAAGATGAAGCTAAGCAAGACGACTGAGGAAAAAAATGAAACACTTAAAGAACTGCAGAAACAAAATGAGCAGCTTCAGACTGAGATTCAGAACAATGAGAAGTACATTCATCGTAATGACTTCCTTGAAAGAAGGATAGACGAGCTTCTTACACTACCTGGGGAGGTGTACTGCCGTCAACAGAAAGTTAAAAGTGTGGAAGAAGAAAAAGAGAAACTACAGGCTGAACTTAAAAAGTGTCAAAGACAAAATGAGGAGTATAAAGCGGGAAAGCGCTGGGCAATAGATGAGAAAAACCAACTGACAAAGAAAAATGATGAACTGAAAGTACGTCTTAGGGAGAAGGAATGTAACAACATAACGTTGAGGAAAGAGTTAAAAGCTAAAGTCCTGGAATCTGAAAGTCAGATAAAGGAGCTGGCAAGGCAACGTTTTACTATCGACCGTCTGGAAAACTGCCTTGAGGATAAAACTAAGCAAATAATTATATTTGAAAATGAGACGCAGGAGTCTGGGAAGAAAATTTCATCCCAAGAAAATAACATAGCCCGTCTGAAAACTGCTCAACAGCTGAGGGGACTTTATGACACACTCGGCCACACTGTGCAAGTCGAGAAAAAAGCCTCCCCAGAGCAGCAAAGAAAGGATGGGGATGAACAAATAGCCCGGAAAAAGGTGAGATTTGACCTGAGTAATGTGGAATACTTTCCATCCAAAGGCGACAATGAGCTGAAAGAACAACAGAAAGAAATTAGAGACCTTAAGGGTAAAAAGGGTAACAAGCTTACCACATATGACAGTAAGCTAAAAGCAGTGCGTGGCCTGCTACCTCCTATTTCCACTAGGGCCCGGTCTAAAACTGTAGACAACTCAAAGAAGCAGTCTGAGTCTAGGAGCTCACTCAACCTCAAGTCCACTGTTACTCCCAAGGCAGAAGAAGAAATGTTTCATCCCCATTCACCTGAACTTACTTCCCAGTCAACTCTACGTAGAGTATACAATCCTGCTACAAAAATACTCAAGCGCCGGCTTTCAGCCAAACCCAACCACATCTAAAAAATCCTCCTACCAGTTCTCACACTGACTCCAAAGAAATAATCAGCTTTTAAGCTGGTTAAAAAATATCTATTTCTTTGTTTCCAAAGTCAAAATAAATCACAAAGAGACAATATCAGAAAAAAATTTAATACCCGCCCATCCTGAGGGTATATTACATCCGTAACCCAGGAGAGGCTGTATTTGCTATAACATCATAAATGTAAGACAATAAGGACATCTCTGCATGTGTGAGGAAGTGACATGCATTTCATCTATGTCGCTTCATCACCCCCAACCGGTCGAGGTAGATGGCCGCTTCTCACTGAGCCTGGTTCTACTGAAGGTTTCTTCCTACTAAAAGGGAGTTTTTCCTTCCCACTGTCGCCAAGTGCTTGCTCATAGGGGATCTTCGGATTGTTGGGTTTTCTCTGCGTTATTGTAGGGATGTTACCTTGCAATATTATAATATTGCGAGGTAACATCCCTACAATCTCTGCGTTATTGTAGGGATGTTACCCTAAAGTTTTAAAATTGGCACAAATAAAATTGATGTGAACTGAATTTTTCTTTTGATGTGTACAAGTGGTTGTATTTGAGTACTTTTGATCTGCTTTTATTCACTACTACGCACACACTGGCTTCAAAAATACAAAGTGATGGCAGTCCCCATGAAAAGGGAATTTTGGCTTCATTTTTGTACAGTGGCAGGAAGTGGAGTGAGGTTATTAAAATAGGCTGTTCTCAGCTATTTTTAAAGCTACATTTTAGTTAGTTTTTAGTTAGCGAACCTTTAGTTACTGTGGCCAAATACATATTTCATTTTTTAAAGTAAACACATTCTCAGTCACTCGCAGTCAGACATTGAGCAAAAGCACATGTTCGGTAGCTAATCCTTGTATTTACCCTGACTAACAAAATATCTCAGAGAGATAATCCCATACAGCTTATGACAAAATTTGATCCGAAGTGATTGATGGCCCTAATCACGACCTTTTGACCTCCCGCCCCTCCCCTCCGTGGGAAACCCCCAGCGTGACGAATCGTATCCGGAGAAGGGGGGGCGAACCCCGGAAGCGCGCCATCTGTTGCTAACCGTATCGAATTGCAGCCTGAGAAAGGAGGGGTGAACCCCCGGAAGCGCGCCATCTGTTGCTAACCGTAACGAATTGCAGCCCGAGAAAGGAGGGGTGAACCCCCGGAAGAGCGCCATCTGTTGATGTGAAAAAAAAAGTTTTTAGTGGGAGGGACTGCAGCGAGGGAGGAGAATAAAAACCAGAGAGAGGAGTCCCGTCACAATTTCAAAGTCTCTCACACACACAAGATGGATTCTTTCCTTCTGCAGCCCTCCAGCGGTCCTGTTTACTTGGACGGTGAAGAAATCTGCTCTCCCGCAGAACCCTCGAGCATGGGCGGCAGCAGCAGCGAGTGGGCCTCGTCGATTATCAGCGATACGCCCGTCTCTGTCTACAGTACCAGACCCGAAGCAACTGACACTCCGCGGAAAGAAGGAAGAAGTAAGAGCGTCTTCATGTTCCGCAGCCAAATTCCAGCACCGAGAAACTTGCGAGGAGAATGGACTCTGCCTGCTGAGGGTTGTGGAAAGTGGGGCTACATATTCAAATATGAATCGGGGGAGCTCTGGTTTTATCAGTTGAACGAAGGAGAAAGCTTGACGGAATCGAGCAGCATTGTGAAGCTGACTCCCAATGACTGGGCCGTGCTGAAGCTGCTGGTTGCGATGGCTATCGGAGAGGCAAATGAGGATTTTCCCATTCCTGAAGAGGAAGATGTTGCCGCTAAAAGACCCCGGAGAGAGGTAGATTCTCCTCCCCCTCCTCCTCCTTCTCCTTCCGGCTTCGGTGATGAAGAAGAGCATGATGAAAAAGATCCTCCTTCCCCTCCTTCTGTCTCGTCTGATGAAAAAGAGGATACTGCTGCTGAGAATGATGAGGATAAAGAAAAGACCCCCTCTGTAGAGGATGTTTCCTCCCCTGATGAATCAGCTGATGATGATGATGATGATGATGATCATCCTCTAGACACAGTTACAGAAGAAGAAGAAGAAGAAGAAGAAGAAGAAGATGAGACCCTGGCCGAAAAACTTCCAGAAGAAGATGATGATGATGATGAGCCCCCAGCTCCAGAAATAAAAGAGGAGAAAGCAGCTCCTGAGAAAAAAGAAAACATTCCCCCAGCTTCAGAAATAAAAGAGGAGAAAGCAGCCGCTGAGAATAAAGAAAACATTCCCCCGTCTCCAGAAAAAGCTACGGAAGAAGAAATAGAAGCTATTCCCCCTCCCCCGCCGCGGAACGGAGGCATACGCTTCAACGATGAGCAGCTGATCAAGACTAAAACAATCTTGTCAACCGTCTGGTCTTCAGGAACCACAGCCACAGGGAGATGGAGAATGAGAGCAAGTCTGCGTTCGACTGACGAGTCTGATGCCCCTGACATTTTTGTCATGGAAAAATTCAACCCCGACTGCGGATTATTTCGCAGCATGATGGTTATACCAGCCAAAGAGTGGGTCGTAAGAATGCTGCAAGTGAGGAAGGATATTACAATTCTTTTTCAAACTTGCCGCTGCTGGAGGGATGCCGTAGGAGTAAGGAAAAGTCTCAGCTTCTGAAAATCCCCGCCCCTCCCGGACCACGCCCCCCTTCCTTCTGTTTTAAAAGTCCGATCAAAAAGCCTTTTTTAGCTCAGAGAGAGAGATGGACTCTGCACCCCTGCTTCGCGATGAGGAGACCTGCTCCACCGATTGTTTTTCTGATGAGGGCGAGGTGGTACCCGACACTCCCGGTTACTGGCCTCTGAAGCGCCTGAGGCGGCAGCAGCAGCAGCATACCGACGAGATGGACGGCTGGGCGTCTTCTTTATTCATCGACACTGTGAAAACTGCTGTCTATCATCTGGTCAACTTGGTGATAAACAAGCACCGACGAATGTAATGGATGTAAGATAGACCATCCCAGCCAGAGACAACACGAGTGCCTGCAAATTCTGGAGGATGACTTTTATTCCGACAATTATTATAACATCAGAAAGAAACTGCTCACTCCTCGCTTTGTCCCATCCATTCAACGGCTGTTGATTGCTCGAAACATCAAAACTGAGGATGTTAAAGTCGGGATGGTTGCGGAGACCTTGCTTCATGAGCTGAAATCGGTGAGGAAAGTCTTTGACGCCATCACAGACGCTTATGACAATTTGGTGGGGCAAGATGTGGTTAAAATCGGGGAACTCCGTCTGGTTACGGAGTTTTACAAAGGTTGCTGATTCTTTTCCTGCATGCTTCCTATATTTAACCTTGTTTTTTAAACCATGTATTCTGTTTCTTTTTTAAAAAACAAAAAAAACTACCTCATTTTTAATCGTGTATTCTGTTTTTTTAAAATCCTACCTCATTTTTTAATCGTGTATGCTTTAAAAAAAAGTATCCTGTTTGTAACCGTTTAACATGTTTACCTCATGTTTTTTTAAAAAAAGAAAAAATAGTTTTTGTAACCGTTTGACTCTATAACTGTGTTTTATCTCAGGGTTTTGAATAAAAGTGTATTCTGTTTCTTTTTAAAAAACAAAACAAAACAAAAAAAAAAACCTAACTCGTTTTTTAATTCTGCTTTATTTTAATCATGTATTCTGTTTCTTTTTAAAAAACAAAACAAAACAAAAAAAACCTACCTCGTTTTTTAATCGTGTATGCTTTAAAAAAAAAAAAAAAAGTATCCTGTTTGTTTGTAACCTTTTAACATGTTTACCTCATGTTTTTAAAAAAAGAAAAAATAGTTTTTGTAACCGTTTGACTCTATAACTGTGTTTTATCTCAGGGTTTTGAATAAAAATGTATTCCTGTTTTTTTTTCGCATGTTAAACCTTCTGGTTTTGAGTTTAAAAAAAAAAGAGTTGTTGTATTCTATGACTGTGTTTTATCTCAGGGTTTTGAATAAAAGTGTATTCCTGTTTTTTGTAACTTACTTGTATTCTATAAGTGTGTTTTATCTCAGGTTTTTAAATAAAAATGTATTCCTGTTTTTTGCATGTTAAACCCTCTGGTTTTGAATAAAAAATATTTAAAAAGCATTCATCTCAGGTTTTTGTATATTGTATTCCTGTTTTCTGCACATTAAGCCCTCTGGTTTTTGAATAAAATAATAAAAGCCGACTCCTGCGACGTTATAACGCAGACGAGCTTTTTATCAGAAGACGAGATGGCCGAGAAAAGTGAGATGAAAAAAGTGTATTATGACCCGCATCACCCCGGTAGTTTCGGAGGAGTAAATAGACTTCGACGCGCTTTAGAAGATGAAACCGGTAAAAAAGTTGATATCCGCAAGGTGCAGAATTTTTTATCCGAGCAGGACGCCTATACTCTGCACAAGCCGGCGCGAGTAAGATTTAAGAGAAATAGAGTGTTTGTGACCAAACCCCTGAAGCAGCTTCAGGCCGACCTGTGCGACATGAGACAGCTGTCTGAATACAACGACGGATTCAATTATTTATTAACCGTCATAGACGTATTTTCAAAAAAGGCTTACGCCCGCCCTCTGAAAAAGAAGACGGGTTCTGAAGTGACTGAAGCTTTCGAATCTGTGTTGAGAGAGAGTGAAATACCGGAAAATTTACAGACCGATGCGGGAAAAGAGTTTTTCAACAAGAGTTTTCAAGCTCTGATGAAAAATCACAGTATCTCCCATTTTGCTACCGCCAGCGATCTAAAGGCCTCGGTGGTGGAGAGATTTAACCGCACTCTGAAAACGAGGATGTGGAGATATTTCACCGCGCGCAATACCAGACGCTATCTGGAGGTGTTGCCAGACCTGTTAGAAGGATATAACCGCAGTTATCACAGCAGCATTAAAATGGCACCTGCCGAGGTGCGCCCCGAGAACGCGGATCAGGTGTTTCGCAACTTGTATGGAAACACACCCGCCCGTCCTAAAATAAAGTTGAAATTTAAGAAGGCGGATCTGGTGAGGATATCCAAATTGAGAGGAGTATTTGATAAAAAATACGAACAGAGTTTCACGGACGAAATCTTTACTGTGATCAGGGTCCTTCACCGATCGCCACCTGTGTATAAATTACAAGATTATGACGGGGACCCCATTGATGGGTCGTTTTATGAGCCCGAGCTGCAGAAAGTGAAACTGACCGAGGACAAAGCGTTTCATGTGGAGAAGATTTTAAAGCGGCGCACAGTCAGAGGGGAAAAACAGGTTTTTGTCAAGTGGAAAAACTGGCCGGATAAATTCAACAGCTGGGTGAAAGCCTCGGAAGTGGTAGGCGTATAAAAAAAGAGACCCCTCGCATCATTCGGCTCATTTTTTAAAATTCATCATGCAGTCCGAAGGGTTTTACGTGACCCTGCCTTCCAACGCCAGCAAGGGTTTATTTAAAGATAACACCAGCGGTTGCTACACGGTGGATCTGGCCAAACCCCTCGAGCTGACTGGAGAATGGAGCGTGGGCTTATGCGAATTCATTTACCCGCGCACATGGTACAATCTATCGTCGGACGCCTCCTACTTGGAGCTGATGCGGACGACGGAGGAAGATCAGCCCCTGGTGATTTTAAAATTCGGCAGGGGAGGTCATTACGGACGCGTTAAAGATCTATTGGATCACCTGGTGCCGGCGATCCAAAAGTACGACCCGTCCTTCGAGGCTTCATTCAACAACGTCACCAAGCGTCTGGATATCAAAGGAGTCGGGAGCCATAAAATAAAGGTCTTCCCTCCTCTGGCTTACATGCTAGGATTGAAAACGAACGAGTGGTGGACTCTGTCGAAGCGCTCTACTCCGTATCCGTGCGATATGAACGCGGGCGTATATAACCTGTTTCTCTACACCGACATCGTTCAGTACCAGCCGGTCGGTGACAGTTACTCACCGTTGCTCAGCGTCCTTAACGTGAAAGGCGATTACGGAGACGTGATCAGCATCAGACATAATACTGTCCATTACTTGCGCGTTTCTAAAAAATACATTAAAACCATACGCGTAGAAATTAAAACGGACCGCGACAGATTCGTGGATTTTGTTTACGGGAAAACGATAGTCAAGCTGCACTTTAAACCGGCTTGAGAATGGCTGCGCGTCTCCCGCAGGACCCTCACCGTTTTGTGAGGTATTATGAGGGGCAGGTGGGAGGTTCCCTTCCGGGTTTTTACGGAGCGCCCGTGATGTACGGCAGAGGGATAGGATCCATCTTCTCCAGACTGTTTCGTTTCGTGTCTCCTCTCTTCAAATCCGGGTTCGCCGTAGCTAAACCTCACCTGAAAACGGCCGCAACCAATATCGCTACAGACGCTGTGAAAAGAGTGATGGGTAAGCTGACAGAGCCTCGCCAGGAGGGGGCGGGGGGTATGATGGTGCTCTCCCGCAGGAAGAGGAAACGCCCTCCGGGCGAGCGGATTAAAAATAAAAGCGTCGGAGTAAAAAGTAAATCAGTTAAGGCTGGCAGCGGGAAGAGAAGGAAGCCCCAGAGGAGCTCTGACATATTTTAGAAGAAAATAAATAAATAAAAAATGTCTCTCTTACACAAGAAATCTGCCGAATGCACCCTTGCCGAACTGGATCTATTTTCGGCTCCCATGACCCAGCTATCCATAGAGGATAAAAAATATCAAGAATGTCAGCCCCTCTCTGCTTTGAACGACAACTCACCCATCGAATTTTTCATCCCCGGAGACGGGGAAAAGTATCTCGATCTGAACGACACCATGCTCCATCTGAGAGTGAAAATTACGGAAAGGGACGGGACCAACATCCCACCCGACGCGGGGGTAGCCCTCATCAATTATCCTCTCAACACAATTTTCAGTCAGTGCGACGTTATTCTGGGGGATCGATTGATTTCGCAGTCCAGCGCCACCCATCCTTACAGGGCCATGATCGAGACGCTGCTCAACTTTTCAGAAGACACTCTAAAGAGTCAATTCAGCGCCGGTCTGTTTTACAAAGACACTGCCGGAGACATGGATTCTATAGTTATAAGCAACGGGCCGAACAGAGGGATAAAACAGAGAGCCGTTTTCACGGCAGAGTCGCGAGAAGTGGACCTGCTGGGTCCCCTCCACGCAGATATTTTCTTCTGCGAGAGGCTCCTGCTGAACTCTGTGGATTTGAGAATTAAATTGATACGCAACAGCGATGCCTTCAGTCTGATGGGAACTCGGGATTCGCAGTTTGCTCTGAAAATAACTTCGGCCTCTCTGTTTGTTAAAAAGGTCACTGTCTCGCCGGCCGTCAGGCTGGGGCACGCCGCGGCCCTGATGAAAGGAAACGCCCTCTATCCTCTTTCGCGCGTTTCTGTGAAAACCTACTCCATCCCTGAAAATTCCAGGATCTGCAACCAAGAGAATCTCTTTCTGGGAGCCATGCCCAAATACGTGGTCCTGGGCATGGTTCATCACGACGCCTTCACCGGGAGGAGGGATCTGTCGCCTTTCAACTTTAGACACAACGATGTAGAGTATCTGGCGTTGTGTCAGGACGGCAGGCAGGTGCCCGCCAAAGCTTTCCAGCCACAGTTTGACCGCGGAAATTCGGTCAGGGAGTTTTATCACATGTTTTCCGCCACGGGGAGACACCTCAAAGATTTACCTCTGAGCATCGATCGCCGGGAATTTAACGAAGGGTACGCCCTTTTTGCCTTTAATCTGGAACCCAGCGAGGATGCTGACGCCCTGTCTCCCGTCTCCAACGGGAATTTGAGGCTGGAGATGAGATTCAGAGTTCCTCTACCTCAAACCACAACTCTCATAGTGTACGCCTGCTACGATTCAATTCTGGAGATTGACTCTAAAAGACAGGTGCTGGTGGATTATTACTAAAATATACACACATGGATAACCTTCAGCTGGAGCACATTCTACATCGCGCCTTGGGAGACGTTTTCTGCGGTGTTTGGGCCTCGGACCAGCTGGCCTTTTTGAGGCGCGACTTTAAACCCCCCGCCTACTTTATAGTAAACACTCACCCCTCGCACTTGAGGGGAGAACACTGGCTGGCTCTGACTCTGGAAAAGGACGGCTCCTCCACTTTTTTTGACTCTTACGGATTCCCTCCCGACTTTGCTCACTATCCCTCGGTCATCTCAGAGTTTCTGGAAGGCCGCTCTGACAAAATACTCTATCACGATCGTCAACTTCAGCACCCTATGTCTGTCGTTTGCGGGCAACATTGCATTTTTTATCTATGTCACAAGGCTCAGGGGTTATCCGTCGGTAAAATACTTTCTCTGTACTATAACGATGTGTTTAAAAATGATGACATGGTGTCTGACTTTCTGAAAGGACGCTGCCCCGCTCGCTCTCGCAGAGGTCATCACGGGGCGTGCTCCTTACAAAAGTTTAAAGATGTGTGTATCAAATAAAGAAACGTAAACAAAAAAAAAGATTGTTGCAGCGTTTTTTATTTCATTTGTAAACAAAAAAAAAACATTTGATTTTACATAGAGGTCCAGGTCGGGGAAAGCGTTATTTTGACCCGAGAAGGTTTTCTCCCCCTTCGCGCAGGTGTCTGTCCTCCCTCCTCCTCCTCCACAGATTTAAGACGCGCATACTGATCGCGAGCTATACGGTTATGTATTGAGGATGAGGGTATGTTTGTTTCGACCAAAGTAGTTAAAAACGCGTTCCATCCTTTCGGTCGCGTTTGGTTTTTACTTTTAAAAGAGAGGGAGAGGTTTTTAAATAGATCGATCATGTGCGAACCCCGCACCGCATCCCCCTTGTAAACAAATTCACCCCTCTTTGTCCATCCTCCTCCACCCTCAGGTAATTTCTGCATAATGTAGCGGGCGTTTTTGCGATCTCGAGGGGGTAAGGATTTTAATACTTCTTCCATCATTTCATCATCCTCCTCTCTGGGCCGCTGCACTTGTTGCTGCACCTGCTGATGCACCTGCTGCTGTTGCACCTGCTGCTGTTGCACCTGCTGCTGTTGCACCTGCTGCTGCGCCTCCTCTGGCGGGAGCTGGAAAGTCAGCCTACTCTCCTCGTCCCGGTCCTGTTTAGAGAGTGTGAGATATCTCCGCAGCAGAGACTCGTATCTTTTGATTTTTTCATACGAATTTAGCCGCGGATCCTCCAGTATGGCTTTCATCTTTTCGTCCAAATCGTCTTTGGCAGTTTCTCTGACGGTAGGCTCGGTGGGTCGGGTCAGTTTTTTCAACTCGTGAGAGGGAACGAGAATCATTTTTTTAAACATCTCAGCGTTTTTGAAATATTCCTCCCAGCAGGTTCCCTAGAATGGGTACGGCTGCGGACAGCAGAGGGAAAAGAAACCCGCCCGTTTGTTTCTTTAAAACTTGACGCTTACGGTTTAAACTCGTTTTCTTGTCGGCCAGCAGCCTGATGATCTTTTTCTGGCGTTTCAGTTTTTGGTATTGAGGAGCGGAGAGAGGTATGTTTCCCTTTAAAAGATTTAAAGCTATCTCGCACAGCGCCTGGAGGAAATCCGGGGAGCTGTGAGCGAGAATGTCTTTGCGTTTCTGCGGCGACGCGTGGTACAGAGCTTGCAGTAAGACTGCGTTTCTTTTTATACGCTGAGACATGGCTACTTGGGTTTAGGCAGGTAAATGACGGGGTACTGCCCCGGAAGCAGACCGGCGCGCACTCTGTAGCGTTCTGGGCACGAGGGAGTGAGATCGAGGATTAAATACCCGTGGGGCTCCTCGGTGGCGTCTTTGAAACTGTCTGAGAAAAATGTTTTTTGCGAAGGGAAAATCTGACGGGCCAAAATCTCAATCTGCAGCTTGTCTCTGGGGTTTTTAAACAACACCATATAATTGGAGTTTAAGCTGATGGTGCGGCTGTATTTTCCCTGATGAAAAACGTTCTGGGTTAGCATCATAACCGAGACGTTTTTATGGTGGCGGTATTGAGTGAAAATTTTAACCACTTCCTGGTGATCCGAGGCCTGAAAGATGACGTCATCCAGCACCACCAGAACGTCTCGGAAATCTTCAAAAGAATCAGGCAGCCCTTCGATAAATTTAATGTTTTTATTGGTCTTTGAAAGCTCCTCATACATGGGTTGAAAAGAAGTATAAATCCACACAATATTCGCGGGCACAGTATCCATGACGCGTTCACAGTTTTCCAAAACACACTTTACAAAATGAGTTTTCCCACACCCGCTAGGACCCACAACTAGACAGGAAAAAGGCACTTTCAGTCTGTGATCAAAATCAGTTTCCTCCATTCTTTTTTTTAGAAGAAAACAAAAACACTAGTACCCGAAAGGCAGAGTTGTACCGTCTGGAAAGAGACGTCTCTTGTCGTAAACCACGCGAAACTTTTTCTGAAATGTTCTGTTTTTGAGCACAAAGCCTCTCTTATCCCTCTGAATTCCGTTCTGAGGGGTCTGGAGCTCCGCCTCTTTCATACCTGAAAGGTAACTTTCCACCAACCCGCTCATACTGTCGAAATTGACGCGTTCGCAACATTCTCTCGTCTGCGTTATTCCTTTCATTTTTACCACCATTTTCTTTTTGTTTCTGGTCCGGTAGGCGTAACTCTTTGGACCCGCGGAGACAAATTCCTGGATGGTGTCCCCGTCTAATTCGTCCGTGAGATCCCCTAGATAGTTACCCAGCTCTAAAGGTTCCTCCCCCTCTTTCACTACGTAGATCAGAGAGTCGGTGTCGGTGTACAGAACGCTGCGCTGCAATTTTTCTAAATACTCGTAGAGTTTTAGGCGGGCGTAGGCTGTAGTAAATGCGGCAATAAAAACGTTATTGGTAGCGCCGGGAGGTATCACGCACCGCTCGTTATAGCTCCACTGAATTAAAGCCACTTCCTGTTTTTTGGTCTTTAAAAAAGAGACGTGTTTAAAGACGTACTGTCCTGAAAAGACGTAGTTAAAAAACTGACTCGGTTTTCTGACCAGAGTGGTCTGAGTCAGGTTGGTTCTCTGAGCAAACTTTCCCCAGAAACTGTTGAGACACAATTTCGAAACTTGTCTTTTAGCCTGATTCACCTCTATTTTTGACGGGTCTAAACGTATGCCCTGATGCCTGTGGTACTCTTCCACGTATTTGTTCCTCTCATCCTCGTCGCGAGCTTCCGGAGGATAACCGGAGGCTTCCTGTTTGCCTTTGAGAAAAGTGTTAATATAACCGGCAAAAATATCGCTGCTGCGACTATCAAAGTGCCAGACCTCTGTGATTTTAGCCACTCTGTAACCTAATTCTAAGGCTTTGTTAAACTCGACGGTGACCCAGACCCCTGTGAGAGCTCTGGCCTCGTCGTCGTGAAGGCACGGATCGCTTTGTTGATTGGTCTCGGCGCAGGTGCGACAGAGGGAGAATATTAATTTACCTCCGGGGGTTTTGTACGGTAGAACGGGGAAATAGAGCCCGCGCGGCGGGTAAACGGTGGCTCTGATCAGCCCGAAATAACTGCGAGGGTCTGCAAAATTCTCTCTGATGATTTGGGGGTGATGCAGAGGGTAAGCGCGCTTGGCGTTGACGTAAGGGTACAGGGATGTGACGTCTACGTAATACACATTTTCTCCTGGCGAGGCGCTGTAACGCAGCCTCAAGGCCGAAGTGCGGCCTCCGTAAAGTCCCGAGCGAGGAGACAGAGGTTCCGGGGCTTCGTAGCTCCGCATAAAATTTTTAACCTCCTCGTTCGATTTTTTCATCTCGTTCCATTCGTGCTCCCACAGAGTGACCGTGCGGACTCTGTAAACGTTTCTCAGCTCCCGGAGCCTCGCCTCGGCAGAGGCGTGCAGGTCCCCGTAAGGAGCGCGGGTCAAAGGGCAGATTTCCTCAGGCCTGTAGCATTTTGGACAGCCGTGATAAAAGCATCCCAGAAATTCCCACACCCACTTTTCCCCGTTAATCAACGCGTATCCGTCGACAAAGTACGGGCCTATTTTTTTCTCTCCGCCGGTTGTGAGAGCGTGTTGAACGGGGATTTTCTGAGAGTGAGCTACCCACTCCAGCCACTGAATGGACGCGTGCGAATAGGCTCTGAACCTGCGCCCGTAGTTGTCGGGCGAGGGGATGGCCAAACTGTTTTCGGGTAGGAAATTGGTGAGAAACACTTTCATGCAGGCTGAAGCTATAGTGACGCAGCTGAAAGGGTCTACTTTAGTTTCGCCTATAAACCCGTCTCTGAACTTTACGCACGCCTCTCTCAGGATATTAACGTCGTTTCGGCAGTAATACAGGGACTCTTTTTCAAAGTTAAACACTCCCCGGGAGGCCTCGCAGTGCCAACGCAAAAACTCTGCCCTTTCGGCTGGTGACATGCGTTCCACCCCGTAATCTGAAGGAGGAGGGTACGGACCCGTGTATTTTAAACGGTCCCGCGAGCTGAATTTGTGAGGAAAAAATCCCTTGGATTTGTCCTCGAAGCCTAAAGCTTTGGGCATAGCGCTGAGACGCATGGTGAGAAAAGAAAGCGAGTCTATGAATTTGAGAAGGAAATCGGATTCTGTGAAACATATAATTTTACTGCCTTGCATGACGAGAGAGGGCGTCATCCCACCCCCCACCAGGTGGCTTAGAATTAAATAGCTGTCAAACCCTTTCGCGTTGTGCGCAACGAACGTGGTCTCTCTATATCTTTTCCTTCTGTATCTTTGGAGAAACTTTTCAACACAGTCTACACCGTAAGCGTGCCACTCTTCTCCTTCTAGAGATTTTGTGCACACTAGGTAAGGGACGTGCGCCCCCTCCCTGTCTGGGAAGGTTTCAAAGTCATAAAAGATTATGGAAGCGTTATCAGAGTTTTCATGTTTCAAAGGTTGGATGTAACACAGGTGTTGATCGTCGTCGGGAGGAAGCTCCGCGCGACAGATTTTACATCTGGCGGCTGTGCACCTGTGCATTCCGCGACGGGAGAGGTGCTTGCAGTCCGGACATTTATACAATTGTTGACAAACGCTGAGGTCTGAACCGGAGTGAATTCTAGGTTGTTTGTGCTTTAAATAACACGCACGTGTGCGACATGATCTGTTACAATCCGTACAGATTACAGAGTCCAGAAAGTGAGAGGGGCATGCGGGGTCAAAACAGAGGTTGCAGCGGTTTTGACAAAAGTGTTCTTCTCTTTTATAATACCCGCGGTGACATTCGTCGCAAATGTACTGAATTCCTAAAAATGTTTTTAGATTTTTTATCCCGTAATAGTGATGGTGGAATAAGAATAAGTACAGCGGGTGAGGCGTGTTCGGGTAGTCTGTTTCGATTAATGAAAGAGTTCTGTCCTCGGGCGGGCGGTAAAACACGACGATTTTACGTTTTAGTATTTGTTCGAATTTACCTATGTCGGTGAGAGTTACCTGAGTGCGATCGCTCAACCCCGCTAAACGCTGCAGCTCTCTGCCGCGTTCCAGGGCCTGTTTATCTGTGAAATGAGGTTGAGTGAGGTGAATCAGGTTGATGGCAAAACACAGATTATCGTTTTTGTTTTTTACCACGTACAGACAGCGGCGCTTTTTGACTAGAATTTCATCGTCTAACATTTTTTGAATCTTTTTACGCGGGTCATTACTGCCACCGCCTCTAGGATTTCTAATTACTTGCACAACAATTTCTAGGGGAGAGCCTGCGACGATCGCTCCGTTTGATTGTATCAGCCTGGCTAGCAGGTCCTCAAAAACCGGTACAATGTTTTCAGCGCTTTCGTCATCGACGTTAAAAACAGAGTGATTTCGCGCGTGCTCGCTGATGATCTCCAGTTGAACCCGGTCGTTACGACTAACTTCCGGTCTGACCCTATCCGCTAGATCTACAAAATTATCCCTGACGTCGAGGTAAAATTGAGCGAGGTCGCTCGCTTCATCCGGAGAGGGAATGTTAAATACTCGCCTTATTTCGAAATTATTAAAATGTTCGCGGCGAGTCACCGCATCGTTCTGTACCCGAGATCCTCCTCCTTGTTGATGCTCCGCAGGCCGGTCCTCCTCCTCCTCCTCCTCCTCCCTGGGCTGCTGCTGATGCTGCTGCTCCACCTGCACCTGCTGCTGCACCTGCTGCTCCCCCTGCTGCCGGTCGTAGAGCTGAAGAGCATTTTCTATCGGCTGCAGAGGGTCAAAGTTCAGTAGACCGGCAAGCCGCTCGTTTTCAATGTTTTGAAGGAGGATCTGCAATGCGTTTTCTAAAGGTTGTAGAGGGTCGTTTGGTGGTGGTGGGGCTATATTGTTTTCTAACGGTGGGGCTAAATGTTCATGGTTTCTGTTTAATTCTGCCACGGCTTCCAACAAAGCCTCAGGAATGCTGTGTTCTTCCGACATGATTTTCTTTATTTCTTAATTCACAGACTTTTACATGCTTTTACTTTACAGGTCCTTGTGTCTGTATATCGATGCAAATGTGCGAACTGTTGCGACGTACATGAAAGCGAGTTTTTCAAGGATTCTCTTCTTATGAAGCATCCGTCGAGCTGTAAGAAAAGACGGACAGAATGTATTTTTTAAACCTTACATTTTTTATAGAGCAGAGAAGTTTAATAGGTTCGATTCATCCCCCCGTCAATTACCTCTCAGTCTTCCGAGAGGAGCTCTCACTCTCCTGATAGGAGGCGATCTGGACGGTTCCTCCTCAGCCTGATTTTCTTCCGTCTGATTTTCTGTATCGGTCTCTGTCGGGGAAAATAAAACAGAAGAGATTTAAGAAAACAATCTCATCCTTCCTATTTTTTTTGAGAATGAAAAAAACGTTTTATTTACCTCGCTCCTCCGCCCGATTGTCTGTAGCGGCGGGGGATTGGTTAGGTAAATCCGCAATCTCGGCTGCCGAGAAATAAAACAGAAGAGATTTAAGAAAACAAACCTCCTCTTTCCTATTTTTCGAGAATGAAAAAACTTTTTATTTACCTCGCTCCTCCGCGCGATTGTCTGTAGCGGAGGGGGGTTGAATAGGTATATCCGCAATCTCGGCTGCCGAGAAATAAAACAGAAAAGAGAAAGATTTAATAAAAAAAAAAAAAAAAACTTTTTAGCTCGCTTTATACCACTCCAAGTCGGGAGGGGCGGTATAGCACACTCGGATTACTCCGCCACATCCTGATATTTATCGAAATGACGGATATTGCATCATATTGTTTACCTTTTGGTTTAAAAGGTATTTTCCTGCAGTTCTCCCGGTATGCGTTGACGAAAATAACGTCGTCGTCTTCTTCTTCTTCTTCTTCTTTTCGCTGCGGCGGGGTCTGTATATTCTCGGTTACCTCTGTCGAGAAATAAAGCAAAACTTTTTTTAAAATCTGCTCCGGGTCGGGAGGGGCGGTATAGCACACTCGGATTACTCCGTCACATCCTGTTATTCAACAAAATGGCTGATAATGCATCATATTGTTTACCTTCGATTTTAAAACTTTTTTCTCCGCGGTTCTCCCGGTATGCGGAGACGGAAATAGTGCCGTCTTCTCTTCGACGCGGCGGCAGCGGAGGTTCTGCGGGGGATATGGGTTCTAATTCGCCGTGGAAAACGGCCGGATTTCTGCTGTTACTCACTGCATTATCGATTGTTTCTGTAAGTATCAGAGCATGGTTAAATCAAGTCTATCTAAACTTGTTTAAAAAATGGTATATACTTATTTAAACGTACCGTAGTCCACTTGCGTGAAATCATTGATGTAGAAATCTAAAAGAAAGTAATCAAATTATTGACATCTCTGTTGATATATAATTTAAAGTCGTAAAGAAAAAAACTTACCGGGGTGAGGTATGAACAGATCCGGCGAGATGGCCCTCTGATCGGCGGCGTTGTTTGAACGGGATGCTGACATAATATTCTCGGATTCTTCCTCGCGATTGGTAGAACTGTCACAGATAGCGACTCCCCTTCCGCTTCTTCTCTCATTTTATCCTAGTCTAGCGAAGCATCTGTTTTTCGCATCTTTCTCTTGACAATACCGGTAGTTAGAGGGGGTTTGTTTTTTTTTGATTGCCTTCTTGCGAACGCCGTCTGTTTTCCCCCATTCCGCAACGGTAAAATATGGCTTTGAGACGGGTATTTGTTTTACCAAATGGACAATTGCTGTCTGACCTTGTTCTTGCTGTTGACAAAACTCGGTTCATGGTTGACTCGTTCCCACAGAGGGGGTGCTTTAATAAACTTATTCGAATAATTAGATTTTTTTTTCCTCGCTAAGACTAGTTTTATGGGGAGATGTAAAAAACAGGGTTACAAGCAATGATAATATCGGATGTTGACTCCTCAGCGTCATCATTTTCTATCTATTGAGAAAACTTATTGTAAAAAGTAATGAAGAAAAAAACTCCTCCTTGCCTCGCGGTGTGTGTGTGTGTGTGTGTGTGTGTGTGTGTGTGTGTGTGTGTGTGTGTGTGTGTGTGTGTGGGCCTTCTTGTGAACGCCGTCTGTTTTCTGCAACGGTAAAATACGACTTTGAGACGGATATTTGTTTTACCAAATGGACAATTGCTGTTGACAAAACTCGGCTCATGGTTGACTCGTTCCCACAGAGGGGGTGCTTTAATAAACTTATTCGAATAATTAGATTTTTTTTCCTCGCTAAGACTAGTTTTATGGGGAGATGTAAAAAACAGGGTTACAAGCAATGATAATATCGGATGCTGACTCCTCAGCGTCATCATTTTCTATCTATTGAGAAAACTTATTGTAAAAAGTAATGAAGAAAAAAACTCCTCCTTGCCTCGCGGGGTGTGTGTGTGTGTGTGTGTGTGTGTGTGTGTGTGTGTGTGTGTGTGTGTGTGTGTGTGTGGGCCTTCTTGTGAACGCCGTCTGTTTTCTGCAACGGTAAAATACGACTTTGAGACGGATATTTGTTTTACCAAATGGACAATTGCTGTTGACAAAACTCGGCTCATGGTTGACTCGTTCCCACAGAGGGGGTGCTTTAATAAACTTATTCGAATATGAGCTTTTTTCCTCGCTAAGACTAGTTTTATGGGGAGATGTAAAAAACAGGGTTACAAGCAATGATAATATCGAATGTTGACTCCTCAGCGTCATCATTTTCTATCTATTGAGAAAACTTATTGTTAAAGTATTGAAGAAAAAACTCTCTACTTTGGTCTGACAAGGAGCAGGTTGCGCAAAACCTACCTCATATAGATGTTTTAATAATAATAATATTTTTTTTGGAGGGCGTGTTATAGGATATAAGCATTGAGAAAAAAAACAAAAAAAAACAAAACTGATATCTGCTGACTCACTCCTCCTTGGTCCGCGGGGTGGGGGTGGGTGTGTGTGTGTGTGTGTGTGTGTGTGTGTGTGTGCCTTCTTGTGAACGCCTTCTGTTTTCTGCAACGGTAAAATACGGCTTTGAGACGGATATTTGTTTTGCCAAATGGACAATTGCTGTCGACAAAACTCTCATGGTTGACTCTTTCCCACAGAGGTGGGTGTGTGTGTGTGTGTGTGTGTGTGTGTGTGTGTGTGTGAAACAAGATCGCCTGTCGCTGGTTTGTTTTTTCAGTCTCTTGTAAAAAAAGGACTCTCAAAAGGAAAAGTAGTATTCACTAAGCGATATTTATTCAATTTTTTTACACATAGGCAGCCTGTAGGTTACAAGCGGATAGAAAGTTCTTCTTTTCATCACAAGCTATGGTGTATCTTAAAGGTTACAAGCGGATAGAAAGTTCTTCTTTTCATCACAGAATCATCTGCTGCATCACCGCTGTGGTTAGGGAACATGATGCAACAGGTCTGAAAATGACTAGACACTTCCGGAGTATTTCCGGTAGGGTCATAAGGTCCGGATCGATGCCTTCCATAGTAAATATGCTGTATTTGAATATGTCATATTCAAAACCTTCTTCTTTGGGAGAGCAGATCTCATCGGACACAGGACCGCTGCGGGGCTGCAGAAGGAAATCCATCTTGTGTCTGTGCCTTAGAAATTGTGATGGACTCCTCTCTCTGCTTTTTTATTCCCCTCCAACAGATGGCGCGCTTCTGGAGGTTTCCCCCTCTCTAAAAACTTTTTTTCCCAACAACAGATGACGCGCTTCCGGAGGTTTTCCCCCTCCCTCTAAAAACTTTTTTTTCCCCCAACAACAGATGACGCGCTTCCGGGGGTTCACCCCTCCTTTCTCGGGGTGCAATTCGTTACGGTTAGCAACAGATGGCGCGCTTCCGGGGTCCGCCCCCCTTTCTCAGGATACGATTCGTCACGCGGGGGGTTTCCCACCCCCCTTTCTCCGGATACGATTCGTCACGCGGGGGTTTCCCACGGAGGGGAGGGGCGGGGGGTCAAAAGGTCGTGATTAGGGCCATCAATCACTTCGGATCAAATTTTGTCATAAGCTGTATGGGATTATCTCTCTTATCTCTGCTGAAGTCACTGAGATGGTTTATATGAGAAACAGAAATGTTACTGGCCTGATCAGTCACTAGGCAATGTTGCCGTTACTGTACCTTTAGGAGTTACACAGTCAGAGCAACATGCTGGACTCTTCTTTAGCTCCTCTGCAGAGCCCATTATTAAATATGTGCAAACAGCAGCATGTTTCTGGCTCCCTCCACACATGGTCAAGGTCAGGTTTATTGATCGAGCACATTTCCAACAGCCCATGCTGCACAACTTGCTTTACAAACTAGAATGCAACTAAAACAAGTAAAATGCACTACAATGACGCAATAAAATATAAATGAATAATAACACTAAAATAAAATAGAATGCATTTAAATTACTTATTGGCAGCTGATTTGACGCAGTTTCAACTGAAGATGAATCAATGAGAGGATTAAAAAAAATGTTCTCACAGTTTTCTTCAGTCGCAAACTGTCTTTAATATCAGACATATTCCAATATTCCAGTTTCTAGCAGATATCTCAGTTTCTTGATAACACAGCTGATACATACTCCAATGTTTAATGCAAGCAAAAACTTTTTGAATGCTTCTCAGAGGAGATCACAGCACTCATAACACTGGTTTTAATTTTCAACACATTATCGGTCTTTACTGCAGTAAAATCAGGTAGCTGTCATTCAATGCCAACATCAGCCTACCTGACAAAGCCAAACTAAATGAAGCTTTTCCATCAACTTCCATCAGACATTATAGTTTATCCAAGCAAAATGTTTTCTTTTTAAAAATCTATGGTTTTGAGGAAAACAACAGCATCTATGAAAGTACATGAATTATTGATTAGGCTATTTGAAAATGGTGAAAGACAAGTCTGATAAAAAGCTGAAAAGATGCTGACACTGTTGTATTTCACGTTAGAATGAATGAAACAAAACTGTAATGCCTGAAAGAAATGTACAGTGGATTTCTCATTTGACTATAAAATATAAATGACTTTTGGGGTGGAGGGACTGAATAGCCAAATTCAATATAAAGATCTACTGTTCCATCGCGTTTGGCAGCAAATATCTCATTTATCAGTGCATAGTGGAAATAAATAAGCATTCAACCTCTGATTTGACATTTTATTACTGTCTTAACAAAAGTTGCAGTCAGAAAACATGAAGTTCTGCAAAAGAACGATACAAGCTGAACTCATTTTGGTTTGAAGTGAATCAGATGCCATTCATTCACCGACTCCATTTCTAATTTGCCATTTCCCAATCCAGTAGAGAGCTCTGACTTGAATCATGTGTGGAAGGGACAAAGTACAACTCTGAGCAGCACCGTACAGCACGCAGAGACAGTGTGCATCTCTATCGCTGCTGCAGGTATGAAGCTGTGAGGATCATTGACCAGAATGCGTCCTTTTAACAAACTGATGAAACCAGCTGTAACACAGGACTTGTTGTTTTGTTTTTTTAATGCAGACCAGCAAATGCGTTCTAGGAAGAAAGAGTCAGCTGATTCATTTGCTACAATATAAGAGGTATTAGCAGTTCACCCTCCTTCTTAGCGTATGGCACAGTTTTTAAAAGTAGAGGCAGAGTTTCTGTTTAATGCTGTGAAACCTCTGCCACACTCAGCTGTTATCCATCAGTGTTTAGCAGCCCGACTGGGCTTTTTAACAGTCTTCACTTTTACAGAGTTTTTGTATAGTAGCAGTCTCTCTGTGGTGTGAGGTGGCAAGCGGTTCCTTTTTGCTTTCACAATGCACGCAGCCATCGGACTGAAACGGTCAAAACCTCCAGATGTGGCGGGCACCGCCAGCAGCTTCTTGGCGAGGCCTTGGAGCTTCGGGAATCGAGAAGCACATTTCCAGTACTGAAGAGTAGAGTTGCTTTCCCACAGCGGTTCAGACAGGTACACGTCGAACTCTGACATCTTTAGAGTCTTTGCAGGCGGCTGAAGGAAGTTGAAGATGGACTTCCTCTTGAGGTCGTTTTCACTGATTTCAGGACAGTTGTTGTCTGAGCTGCCAGCACAAGTGTCCATCACGCCATCTGTCTGGCTTTCTTCTTTCACATCGTGCTCCAGCCCACTGCCTGTCTGATCTTTCTCTGCCTCAACAGTAGGAAAAGTTGAGGCTTCCATGTTTTCTAATGTGGACTCAACAATGCTGCGAGCCTCAGATTTTGACGGAGGTGTTAGGAAATCATTCTGTTCATCCTGGTTGTCATCAGAAAACGGCTGCAAAAAAAATGGTTGTTTTAAATGTACACACATTTTTTTCCTATATCTACTCAACACGCATATTCAGTTAAATATAAATCTACAGAAGTCCGCTATGCTTCTGGCCTAATTTGGTACCTGCAGTTTGATCCTAGGATCCAGCACAGCAGCTAGTATCATGTCCTTCTGGTGAATCACTGGCTGGAAGTGTGTGTAGAGGCCTGTGCGCAGGGCCTTGCAGAAGTGGGTGTAGTTGGTGACACAATTCTCCAAGGTTTTATCAAGTCCAATGAGGGACGGTATGATGAGAGACATAGTCACACCATTTCCCTGCAGGACCTACGATAGATAAGACACAAACATGGCATCCACAGTGAAGACATCGTGGACAGCGGAGAATCTCCCGGTGGTGGAGCAGACTGGGACAGAGTTCCACTGATGAAAAAGAGAGTCACGATGGATATTATAAGAATTAAATAAAAAAAGATTCAGACCAAAAGATTTGTGATCTACACAATCCAAGCTGATCAACGATAAGCTCAGTATTTTCATTTAATATATTTTTCATCTGCTTGAATGTTTCCTGCTTCACACAGTGCTCAACCTGCTAGATTTTTGTTTGTTATTCATTTATTTTAAATGTCTAATCTTATCTTTGAATCAAACATTCATACATATATACACTGTGTTCATTATAATAACATACATATATACTGTCAGACACCACTCTGACATTCCATTCATGCTCAGCTGAATATTAAAATGGACAAATATGTGTCATCTCTGCATACGCTATGATCATTATAGAATGACATGAAATATTAAAACTGAGCTTAATCTTCAACATAAGCAGTAGTCATATAAATTCATATACTCTTAAGCACAAATGGTGAAAGTTTTTCTGCAGAATAAGTAGCCTATTAGTTGTATCTGTATTGCGGTGTTCTGATAGTATGGCTTCTTATACTGAAGAAATGGATCTAAATAAATAACTAAATAAATCCTCCAGCACTCGTTATTGTCACCTATTGCTAATGTTTTGACGCTGCCAACCTCTCATACGCTGTAAGAATTTAATTCAACTGTTTATCACAGAAAAAGTGTGACTTGTAGGACACGTAACACTAGCGGGCATAATGTTAGCTTAATAGTCAGCTCAACAGCTGTTGTTAGCTCCGGACAAGTGACTACAACAGTAGCGATGAGCCCCGATGAACGGATCCGGGGGCGGATGGGCTCGTACATAAATGGATCGATCGGGGCGGGATACGGTGGGAAACGACAGATACCTTAAACTTGAAGACAGCCCAAGTAGAAGGATCGCTAAAGTCTGCTAAAAAAAGAAATCGCAATGCAAGTTGAACAAACTTGCAAAGACACAATATCAAATTGAACCCATTCTGGTACAAAATGACATCATAATAGACTGTCCTTTGAATGTCACGACGTTCGGCGATAACGTCACTTGAACTCCTTTGAAGACAGTTCTGGGGGCGGAGTCAGAGCCTATAAATATCCCTCGAGTACATACCTTGAACCCATAGATCGCTATAGTTCTGAACTAACAGTTTCCACTTGCGAACACTTTGTCTCATTGAGTAGATCATTTTTCAAACACAGAATAACACGTCGTATAAACTAAACTAAATACATTCATTTCAAAATGAGCTCCCTAAGCTACTTTGATATACAGATGCTCAGAAATGAGATAGAAAATTACAAACAAGCTAAAAAAATTCAGCTTGAGGAAATCCAAGAAAATTACAAACAAGCTAAAAAACTTCAGCTTGAGGAAATCCAAGAAAAGAATTGTAGGATTTCAAGTCTTGAGGCATCTTTGAAAGAAGAGCAGGGACTGGTTGCAAAGATGAAAGAGGAGTCCAAAGAAATGCAGGTGCTCAGAAATGAGATAGAAAAGTACAAACAAGCTGAAAAGCTTCAGTTGGAGGAAATCGATGAAAAGAATTCTAAGATTTCAAGTCTTGAGGCATCTTTGAAAGAAGAGCAGGAACTGGTTGCGAAGATGACAGAGGAAACCAAATCCCAGCTAAGGTCCGCAGAGTCACAGAATGTAGATCTCACAAACAAATATGAGGCAAAAATTCGGGCTCTTCATAATGCAATCAAACACCTTGAAAATAAGTGTGCCACTGAAAAAACGATGCGGGACAAGAAAGAAAAGGAGGTGGAATCTCTGGTTGTCCTTAAAATCAAAAATGAGCAGGAAAAACAAGAACTCAAGATGAAGCTAAGCAAGACGACTGAGGAAAAAAATGAAACACTTAAAGAACTGCAGAAACAAAATGAGCAGCTTCAGACTGAGATTCAGAACAATGAGAAGTACATTCATCGTAATGACTTCCTTGAAAGAAGGATAGACGAGCTTCTTACACTACCTGGGGAGGTGTACTGCCGTCAACAGAAAGTTAAAAGTGTGGAAGAAGAAAAAGAGAAACTACAGGCTGAACTTAAAAAGTGTCAAAGACAAAATGAGGAGTATAAAGCGGGAAAGCGCTGGGCAATAGATGAGAAAAACCAACTGACAAAGAAAAATGATGAACTGAAAGTACGTCAAAGGGAGAAGGAATGTAACAACATAACGTTGAGGAAAGAGTTAAAAGCTAAAGTCCTGGAATCTGAAAGTCAGATAAAGGAGCTGGCAAGGCAACGTTTTACTATCGACCGTCTGGAAAACTGCCTTGAGGATAAAACTAAGCAAATAATTATATTTGAAAATGAGACGCAGGAACCTGGGAAGAAAATTTCATCCCAAAAAAATAACATAGCCCGTCTGAAAACTGCTCAACAGCTGAAGGGACTTTATGACACACTCGGCCACACTGTGCAAGTCGAGAAAAAAGCCTCCCCAGAGCAGCAAAGAAAGGATGGGGATGAACAAATAGCCCGGAAAAAGGTGAGATTTGACCTGAGTAATGTGGAATACTTTCCATCCAAAGGCGACAATGAGCTGAAAGAACAACAGAAAGAAATTAGAGACCTTAAGGGTAAAACTGGTAACAAGCTTACCACATATGACAGTAAGCTAAAAGCAGTGCATGGCCTGCTACCTCCTATTTCCACTAGGGCCCGGTCTAAAACTGTAGACAACTCAAAGAAGCAGTCTGAGTCTAGGAGCTCACTCAACCTCAAGTCCACTGTTACTCCCAAGGCAGAAGAAGAAATGTTTCATCCCCATTCACCTGAACTTATTTCCCAGTCAACTCTACGTAGAGTATACAATCCTGCTACAAAACTACTCAAGCGCCGGCCTTCAGCCAAACCCAACCACATCTAAAAAATCCTCCTACCAGTTCTCACACTGACTCCAAAGAAATAATCAGCTTTTAAGCTGGTTAAAAAATATCTATTTCTTTGTTTCCAAAGTCAAAATAAATCACAAAGAGACAATATCAGAAAAAAATTTAATACCCGCCCATCCTGAGGGTATATTACATCCGTAACCCAGGAGAGGCTGTATTTGCTATAACATCATAAATGTAAGACAATAAGGACATCTCTGCATGTGTGAGGAAGTGACATGCATTTCATCTATGTCGCTTCATCACCCCCAACCGGTCGAGGTAGATGGCCGCCCCTCACTGAGCCTGGTTCTACTGAAGGTTTCTTCCTATTAAAAGGGAGTTTTTCCTTCCCACTGTCGCCAAGTGCTTGCTCATAGGGGATCTTCGGATTGTTGGGTTTTCTCTGCATTATTGTAGGGATGTTAACTTGCAATATTATATAATATTGCAAGTTAACATCCCTACAATCTCTGCGTTATTGTAGGGATGTTACCCTAAAGTTTTAAAATTGGCACAAATAAAATTGATGTGAACTGAATTTTTCTTTTGATGTGTACAAGTGGTTGTATTTGAGTACTTTTGATCTGCTTTTATTCACTACTACGCACACACTGGCTTCAAAAATACAAAGTGATGGCAGTCCCCATGAAAAGGGAATTTTGGCTTCATTTTTGTACAGTGGCAGGAAGTGGAGTGAGGTTATTAAAATAGGCTGTTCTCAGCTATTTTTAAAGCTACATTTTAGTTAGTTTTTAGTTAGCGAACCTTTAGTTACTGTGGCCAAATACATATTTCATTTTTTAAAGTAAACACATTCTCAGTCACTCGCAGTCAGACATTGAGCAAAAGCACATGTTCGGTAGCTAATCCTTGTATTTACCCTGACTAACAAAATATCTCTGCTGAAGTCACTGAGATGGTTTATATGAGAAACAGAAATGTTACTGGCCTGATCAGTCACTAGGCAATGTTGCCGTTACTGTACCTTTAGGAGTTACACAGTCAGAGCAACATGCTGGACTCTTCTTTAGCTCCTCTGCAGAGCCCATTATTAAATATGTGCAAACAGCAGCATGTTTCTGGCTCCCTCCACACATGGTCAAGGTCAGGTTTATTGATCGAGCACATTTCCAACAGCCCATGCTGCACAACTTGCTTTACAAACTAGAATGCAACTAAAACAAGTAAAATGCACTACAATGACGCAATAAAATATAAATGAATAATAACACTAAAATAAAATAGAATGCATTTAAATTACTTATTGGCAGCTGATTTGACGCAGTTTCAACTGAAGATGAATCAATGAGAGGATTAAAAAAAATGTTCTCACAGTTTTCTTCAGTCGCAAACTGTCTTTAATATCAGACATATTCCAATATTCCAGTTTCTAGCAGATATCTCAGTTTCTTGATAACACAGCTGATACATACTCCAATGTTTAATGCAAGCAAAAACTTTTTGAATGCTTCTCAGAGGAGATCACAGCACTCATAACACTGGTTTTAATTTTCAACACATTATCGGTCTTTACCGCAGTAAAATCAGGTAGCTGTCATTCAATGCCAACATCAGCCTACCTGACAAAGCCAAACTAAATGAAGCTTTTCCATCAGCTTCCATCAGACATTATAGTTTATCCAAGCAAAATGTTTTCTTTTTAAAAATCTATGGTTTTGAGGAAAACAACAGCATCTATGAAAGTACATGAATTATTGATTAGGCTATTTGAAAATGGTGAAAGACAAGTCTGATAAAAAGCTGAAAAGATGCTGACACTGTTGTATTTCACGTTAGAATGAATGAAACAAAACTGTAATGCCTGAAAGAAATGTACAGTGGATTTCTCATTTGACTATAAAATATAAATGACTTTTGGGGTGGAGGGACTGAATAGCCAAATTCAATATAAAGATCTACTGTTCCATCACGTTTGGCAGCAAATATCTCATTTATCAGTGCATAGTGGAAATAAATAAGCATTCAACCTCTGATTTGACATTTTATTACTGTCTTAACAAAAGTTGTAGTCAGAAAACATGAAATTCTGCAAAAGAACGATACAAGCTGAACTCATTTTGGTTTGAAGTGAATCAGATGCCATTCATTCACCGACTCCATTTCTAATTTGCCATTTCCCAATCCAGTAGAGAGCTCTGACTTGAATCATGTGTGGAAGGGACAAAGTACAACTCTGAGCAGCACCGTACAGCACGCAGAGACAGTGTGCATCTCTATCGCTGCTGCAGGTATGAAGCTGTGAGGATCATTGACCAGAATGCGTCCTTTTAACAAACTGATGAAACCAGCTGTAACACAGGACTTGTTGTTTTGTTTTTTTAATGCAGACCAGCAAATGCGTTCTAGGAAGAAAGAGTCAGCTGATTCATTTGCTACAATATAAGAGGTATTAGCAGTTCACCCTCCTTCTTAGCGTATGGCACAGTTTTTAAAAGTAGAGGCAGAGTTTCTGTTTAATGCTGTGAAACCTCTGCCACACTCAGCTGTTATCCATCAGTGTTTAGCAGCCCGACTGGGCTTTTTAACAGTCTTCACTTTTACAGAGTTTTTGTATAGTAGCAGTCTCTCTGTGGTGTGAGGTGGCAAGCGGTTCCTTTTTGCTTTCACAATGCACGCAGCCATCGGACTGAAACGGTCAAAACCTCCAGATGTGGCGGGCACCGCCAGCAGCTTCTTGGCGAGGCCTTGGAGCTTCGGGAATCGAGAAGCACATTTCCAGTACTGAAGAGTAGAGTTGCTTTCCCACAGCGGTTCAGACAGGTACACATCGAACTCTGACATCTTTAGAGTCTTTGCAGGCGGCTGAAGGAAGTTGAAGATGGACTTCCTCTTGAGGTCGTTTTCACTGATTTCAGGACAGTTGTTGTCTGAGCTGCCAGCACAAGTGTCCATCACGCCATCTGTCTGGCTTTCTTCTTTCACATCGTGCTCCAGCCCACTGCCTGTCTGATCTTTCTCTGCCTCAACAGTAGGAAATGTTGAGGCTTCCATGTTTTCTAATGTGGACTCAACAATGCTGCGAGCCTCAGATTTTGACGGAGGTGTTAGGAAATCATTCTGTTCATCCTGGTTGTCATCAGAAAACGGCTGCAAAAAAAATGGTTGTTTTAAATGTACACACATTTTTTTCCTATATCTACTCAACACGCATATTCAGTTAAATATAAATCTACAGAAGTCCGCTATGCTTCTGGCCTAATTTGGTACCTGCAGTTTGATCCTAGGATCCAGCACAGCAGCTAGTATCATGTCCTTCTGGTGAATCACTGGCTGGAAGTGTGTGTAGAGGCCTGTGCGCAGGGCCTTGCAGAAGTGGGTGTAGTTGGTGACACAATTCTCCAAGGTTTTATCAAGTCCAATGAGGGACGGTATGATGAGAGACATAGTCACACCATTTCCCTGCAGGACCTACGATAGATAAGACACAAACATGGCATCCACAGTGAAGACATCGTGGACAGCGGAGAATCTCCCGGTGGTGGAGCAGACTGGGACAGAGTTCCACTGATGAAAAAGAGAGTCACGATGGATATTATAAGAATTAAATAAAAAAAGATTCAGACCAAAAGATTTGTGATCTACACAATCCAAGCTGATCAACGATAAGCTCAGTATTTTCATTTAATATATTTTTCATCTGCTTGAATGTTTCCTGCTTCACACAGTGCTCAACCTGCTAGATTTTTGTTTGTTATTCATTTATTTTAAATGTCTAATCTTATCTTTGAATCAAACATTCATACATATATACACTGTGTTCATTATAATAACATACATATATACTGTCAGACACCACTCTGACATTCCATTCATGCTCAGCTGAATATTAAAATGGACAAATATGTGTCATCTCTGCATACGCTATGATCATTATAGAATGACATGAAATATTAAAACTGAGCTTAATCTTCAACATAAGCAGTAGTCATATAAATTCATATACTCTTAAGCACAAATGGTGAAAGTTTTTCTGCAGAATAAGTAGCCTATTAGTTGTATCTGTATTGCGGTGTTCTGATAGTATGGCTTCTTATACTGAAGAAATGGATCTAAATAAATAACTAGAAAGTGCATTTTCTGAAGAAACTGCAGTGTGAATGCTTGAATCTGAATGTATGCACTGAAATGAATTAATTGCTGAATTTTGAGTTAAAAATATTGAATGAGATAAAAAAAAAAAGTCCGAATTTAACCTGAAAACAAAAGTGCTGAACTGCTAAAAGCTGAAGGTTACACAGAAGAAGAAGTTGGAAAAAAGCTGAAAATGTTTTAATTGTAAATTAGAAAAACCTAAGAAATGAGAAAAGAACATTTAGAGTCAGAAAACATCTGAAAGAATATTAAAAGGTCATATTCTTTGAATCACTGAATGACTAAAATGTGATCCCTCCACTTGGACCCACACAGTTTAAAAAGTTTACATCTCTGAGCTTTGAAAGACAAGATGTTGGAAAAAGAACAACGATGGCGACGTTTTGAGGGTAAAATGATGGCTTTAACACTGTGGACACAGCAGCAGTTGAAAGAGAAGTGTTTAAGATGAATCTTGGCAGAGTGGCAGAGAGAGCTCGTTAAGCAGGCAGGTGTGAGCCTGGTTGCTATAGTGACCGCACCCAATGGCTCCATACACACGGACACAGACATGCGCCTCACTTTTGCTGCTTAAAATGAACAGAAAAGTCAGGCCGAAACAAATCGTTCCCAAATGAAAAGTAAAAGTCGTATTGACAAAATTCTTTCACTGTGAGCGACAGCAGCTTCTAGTCTACCAAATTCTCAGTTTTCATGTCTGTGGAGTTTATTATATGGACGTGGTGACAGTGGAAAGACACCATGCTCTTCTGATTTTCAAACGAACCTTCTGAGCCATTTTAACATTAGAGTCTATGGAAGAGTTGGAGGGAGGAGGCTGTGCATTGGTGACATTTATGAAAGAACCATAACACCTAGTACAATAGTAAACACATTGGATGAAAGAGGACAGCGATGGCTACGTTTTGAGGGTAAAATCATACCTGTAGAGCAAACGCTGCAGACACAGCAGCAGTTTTAAAAAAGATTTTAAGATTAATTTTTTTGCTCCTCTCACTCTAGCAGTTGAGCTGTCTCACTCTAGCCCCAACATTCCGTCCCATACACACCCATTATAAATTTTGAAACGGGTGAAAAAACATCATGAAACTTAAACTGGAACTGAAGAAAAAGTATAATAGATATTGAAAAGATAAATACAAGTTGAATAGTTGAATGTCTTGTCTTCGTTTTAAAGTTTGAATGGTGGCTCTATGTCAATGTATGTGGAAGTAGTAAGAGTTTAAAAATGAGTAAGTTGAATGAGAATTTGAAGGGTCTCCCCATTGAAATACATGGGAAATTTTTGTTGAATAAAGTTGAATAAAATTAAAAATATAAATGTTAAAAATGAGAAAAATAGAAGCAGTCATGTCCAAAATAATAGGAATCTAACGATGTTTGAATGGTTTTTCTAAGTTGAACGGTTTTGAAGGAGTTAGATGCCAAAAAACGTACGGAATATGGAATAATAATAAAGATTTGAAGAACAATACTGTGAATGCTTTTCAAGCATTCACACTAACTAAATAAATCCTCCAGCACTCGTTATTGTCACCTATTGCTAATGTTTTGACGCTGCCAACCTCTCATACGCTGTAAGAATTTAATTCAACTGTTTATCACAGAAAAAGTGTGACTTGTAGGACACGTAACACTAGCGGGCATAATGTTAGCTTAATAGTCAGCTCAACAGCTGTTGTTAGCTCCGGACAAGTGACTACAACAGTAGCGATGAGCCCCGATGAACGGATCCGGGGGCGGATGGGCTCGTACATAAATGGATCGATCGGGGCGGGATACGGTGGGAAACGACAGATACCTTAAACTTGAAGACAGCCCAAGTAGAAGGATCGCTAAAGTCTGCTAAAAAAAGAAATCGCAATGCAAGTTGAACAAACTTGCAAAGACACAATATCAAATTGAACCCATTCTGGTACAAAATGACATCATAATAGACTGTCCTTTGAATGTCACGACGTTCGGCGATAACGTCACTTGAACTCCTTTGAAGACAGTTCTGGGGGCGGAGTCAGAGCCTATAAATATCCCTCGAGTACATACCTTGAACCCATAGATCGCTATAGTTCTGAACTAACAGTTTCCACTTGCGAACACTGTCTCATTGAGTAGATCATTTTTCAAACACAGAATAACACGTCGTATAAACTAAACTAAATACATTCATTTCAAAATGAGCTCCCTAAGCTACTTTGATATGCAGATGCTCAGAAATGAGATAGAAAATTACAAACAAGCTAAAAAACTTCAGCTTGAGGAAATCCAAGAAAAGAATTGTAGGATTTCAAGTCTTGAGGCATCTTTGAAAGAAGAGCAGGGACTGGTTGCAAAGATGAAAGAGGAGTCCAAAGAAATGCAGGTGCTCAGAAATGAGATAGAAAAGTACAAACAAGCTGAAAAGCTTCAGTTGGAGGAAATCGATGAAAAGAATTCTAAGATTTCAAGTCTTGAGGCATCTTTGAAAGAAGAGCAGGAACTGGTTGCGAAGATGACAGAGGAAACCAAATCCCAGCTAAGGTCCGCAGAGTCACAGAATGTAGATCTCACAAACAAATATGAGGCAAAAATTCGGGCTCTTCATAAGGCAATCAAACACCTTGAAAATAAGTGTGCCACTGAAAAAACGATGCGGGACAAGAAAGAAAAGGAGGTGGAATCTCTGGTTGTCCTTAAAATCAAACATGAGCAGGAAAAACAAGAACTCAAGATGAAGCTAAGCAAGACGACTGAGGAAAAAAATGAAACACTTAAAGAACTGCAGAAACAAAATGAGCAGCTTCAGACTGAGATTCAGAACAATGAGAAGTACATTCATCGTAATGACTTCCTTGAAAGAAGGATAGACGAGCTTCTTACACTACCTGGGGAGGTGTACTGCCGTCAACAGAAAGTTAAAAGTGTGGGGAAGAAAATTTCATCCCAAAAAAATAACATAGCCCGTCTGAAAACTGCTCAACAGCTGAAGGGACTTTATGACACACTCGGCCACACTGTGCAAGTCGAGAAAAAAGCCTCCCCAGAGCAGCAAAGAAAGGATGGGGATGAACAAATAGCCCGGAAAAAGGTGAGATTTGACCTGAGTAATGTGGAATACTTTCCATCCAAAGGCGACAATGAGCTGAAAGAACAACAGAAAGAAATTAGAGACCTTAAGGGTAAAACTGGTAACAAGCTTACCACATATGACAGTAAGCTAAAAGCAGTGCATGGCCTGCTACCTCCTATTTCCACTAGGGCCCGGTCTAAAACTGTAGACAACTCAAAGAAGCAGTCTGAGTCTAGGAGCTCACTCAACCTCAAGTCCACTGTTACTCCCAAGGCAGAAGAAGAAATGTTTCATCCCCATTCACCTGAACTTACTTCCCAGTCAACTCTACGTAGAGTATACAATCCTGCTACAAAACTACTCAAGCGCCGGCCTTCAGCCAAACCCAACCACATCTAAAAAATCCTCCTACCAGTTCTCACACTGACTCCAAAGAAATAATCAGCTTTTAAGCTGGTTAAAAAATATCTATTTCTTTGTTTCCAAAGTCAAAATAAATCACAAAGAGACAATATCAGAAAAAAATGTAATACCCGCCCATCCTGAGGGTATATTACATCCGTAACCCAGGAGAGGCTGTATTTGCTATAACATCATAAATGTAAGACAATAAGGACATCTCTGCATGTGTGAGGAAGTGACATGCATTTCATCTATGTCGCTTCATCACCCCCAACCGGTCGAGGTAGATGGCCGCCCCTCACTGAGCCTGGTTCTACTGAAGGTTTCTTCCTATTAAAAGGGAGTTTTTCCTTCCCACTGTCGCCAAGTGCTTGCTCATAGGGGATCTTCGGATTGTTGGGTTTTCTCTGCATTATTGTAGGGATGTTAACTTGCAATATTATATAATATTGCAAGTTAACATCCCTACAATCTCTGCGTTATTGTAGGGATGTTACCCTAAAGTTTTAAAATTGGCACAAATAAAATTGATGTGAACTGAATTTTTCTTTTGATGTGTACAAGTGGTTGTATTTGAGTACTTTTGATCTGCTTTTATTCACTACTACGCACACACTGGCTTCAAAAATACAAAGTGATGGCAGTCCCCATGAAAAGGGAATTTTGGCTTCATTTTTGTACAGTGGCAGGAAGTGGAGTGAGGTTATTAAAATAGGCTGTTCTCAGCTATTTTTAAAGCTACATTTTAGTTAGTTTTTAGTTAGCGAACCTTTAGTTACTGTGGCCAAATACATATTTCATTTTTTAAAGTAAACACATTCTCAGTCACTCGCAGTCAGACATTGAGCAAAAGCACATGTTCGGTAGCTAATCCTTGTATTTACCCTGACTAACAAAATATCTCTGCTGAAGTCACTGAGATGGTTTATATGAGAAACAGAAATGTTACTGGCCTGATCAGTCACTAGGCAATGTTGCCGTTACTGTACCTTTAGGAGTTACACAGTCAGAGCAACATGCTGGACTCTTCTTTAGCTCCTCTGCAGAGCCCATTATTAAATATGTGCAAACAGCAGCATGTTTCTGGCTCCCTCCACACATGGTCAAGGTCAGGTTTATTGATCGAGCACATTTCCAACAGCCCATGCTGCACAACTTGCTTTACAAACTAGAATGCAACTAAAACAAGTAAAATGCACTACAATGACGCAATAAAATATAAATGAATAATAACACTAAAATAAAATAGAATGCATTTAAATTACTTATTGGCAGCTGATTTGACGCAGTTTCAAATGAAGATGAATCAATGAGAGGATTAAAAAAAATGTTCTCACAGTTTTCTTCAGTCGCAAACTGTCTTTAATATCAGACATATTCCAATATTCCAGTTTCTAGCAGATATCTCAGTTTCTTGATAACACAGCTGATACATACTCCAATGTTTAATGCAAGCAAAAACTTTTTGAATGCTTCTCAGAGGAGATCACAGCACTCATAACACTGGTTTTAATTTTCAACACATTATCGGTCTTTACCGCAGTAAAATCAGGTAGCTGTCATTCAATGCCAACATCAGCCTACCTGACAAAGCCAAACTAAATGAAGCTTTTCCATCAGCTTCCATCAGACATTATAGTTTATCCAAGCAAAATGTTTTCTTTTTAAAAATCTATGGTTTTGAGGAAAACAACAGCATCTATGAAAGTACATGAATTATTGATTAGGCTATTTGAAAATGGTGAAAGACAAGTCTGATAAAAAGCTGAAAAGATGCTGACACTGTTGTATTTCACGTTAGAATGAATGAAACAAAACTGTAATGCCTGAAAGAAATGTACAGTGGATTTCTCATTTGACTATAAAATATAAATGACTTTTGGGGTGGAGGGACTGAATAGCCAAATTCAATATAAAGATCTACTGTTCCATCACGTTTGGCAGCAAATATCTCATTTATCAGTGCATAGTGGAAATAAATAAGCATTCAACCTCTGATTTGACATTTTATTACTGTCTTAACAAAAGTTGCAGTCAGAAAACATGAAATTCTGCAAAAGAACGATACAAGCTGAACTCATTTTGGTTTGAAGTGAATCAGATGCCATTCATTCACCGACTCCATTTCTAATTTGCCATTTCCCAATCCAGTAGAGAGCTCTGACTTGAATCATGTGTGGAAGGGACAAAGTACAACTCTGAGCAGCACCGTACAGCACGCAGAGACAGTGTGCATCTCTATCGCTGCTGCAGGTATGAAGCTGTGAGGATCATTGACCAGAATGCGTCCTTTTAACAAACTGATGAAACCAGCTGTAACACAGGACTTGTTGTTTTGTTTTTTTAATGCAGACCAGCAAATGCGTTCTAGGAAGAAAGAGTCAGCTGATTCATTTGCTACAATATAAGAGGTATTAGCAGTTCACCCTCCTTCTTAGCGTATGGCACAGTTTTTAAAAGTAGAGGCAGAGTTTCTGTTTAATGCTGTGAAACCTCTGCCACACTCAGCTGTTATCCATCAGTGTTTAGCAGCCCGACTGGGCTTTTTAACAGTCTTCACTTTTACAGAGTTTTTGTATAGTAGCAGTCTCTCTGTGGTGTGAGGTGGCAAGCGGTTCCTTTTTGCTTTCACAATGCACGCAGCCATCGGACTGAAACGGTCAAAACCTCCAGATGTGGCGGGCACCGCCAGCAGCTTCTTGGCGAGGCCTTGGAGCTTCGGGAATCGAGAAGCACATTTCCAGTACTGAAGAGTAGAGTTGCTTTCCCACAGCGGTTCAGACAGGTACACGTCGAACTCTGACATCTTTAGAGTCTTTGCAGGCGGCTGAAGGAAGTTGAAGATGGACTTCCTCTTGAGGTCGTTTTCACTGATTTCAGGACAGTTGTTGTCTGAGCTGCCAGCACAAGTGTCCATCACGCCATCTGTCTGGCTTTCTTCTTTCACATCGTGCTCCAGCCCACTGCCTGTCTGATCTTTCTCTGCCTCAACAGTAGGAAATGTTGAGGCTTCCATGTTTTCTAATGTGGACTCAACAATGCTGCGAGCCTCAGATTTTGACGGAGGTGTTAGGAAATCATTCTGTTCATCCTGGTTGTCATCAGAAAACGGCTGCAAAAAAAATGGTTGTTTTAAATGTACACACATTTTTTTCCTATATCTACTCAACACGCATATTCAGTTAAATATAAATCTACAGAAGTCCGCTATGCTTCTGGCCTAATTTGGTACCTGCAGTTTGATCCTAGGATCCAGCACAGCAGCTAGTATCATGTCCTTCTGGTGAATCACTGGCTGGAAGTGTGTGTAGAGGCCTGTGCGCAGGGCCTTGCAGAAGTGGGTGTAGTTGGTGACACAATTCTCCAAGGTTTTATCAAGTCCAATGAGGGACGGTATGATGAGAGACATAGTCACACCATTTCCCTGCAGGACCTACGATAGATAAGACACAAACATGGCATCCACAGTGAAGACATCGTGGACAGCGGAGAATCTCCCGGTGGTGGAGCAGACTGGGACAGAGTTCCACTGATGAAAAAGAGAGTCACGATGGATATTATAAGAATTAAATAAAAAAAGATTCAGACCAAAAGATTTGTGATCTACACAATCCAAGCTGATCAACGATAAGCTCAGTATTTTCATTTAATATATTTTTCATCTGCTTGAATGTTTCCTGCTTCACACAGTGCTCAACCTGCTAGATTTTTGTTTGTTATTCATTTATTTTAAATGTCTAATCTTATCTTTGAATCAAACATTCATACATATATACACTGTGTTCATTATAATAACATACATATATACTGTCAGACACCACTCTGACATTCCATTCATGCTCAGCTGAATATTAAAATGGACAAATATGTGTCATCTCTGCATACGCTATGATCATTATAGAATGACATGAAATATTAAAACTGAGCTTAATCTTCAACATAAGCAGTAGTCATATAAATTCATATACTCTTAAGCACAAATGGTGAAAGTTTTTCTGCAGAATAAGTAGCCTATTAGTTGTATCTGTATTGCGGTGTTCTGATAGTATGGCTTCTTATACTGAAGAAATGGATCTAAATAAATAACTAAATAAATCCTCCAGCACTCGTTATTGTCACCTATTGCTAATGTTTTGACGCTGCCAACCTCTCATACGCTGTAAGAATTTAATTCAACTGTTTATCACAGAAAAAGTGTGACTTGTAGGACACGTAACACTAGCGGGCATAATGTTAGCTTAATAGTCAGCTCAACAGCTGTTGTTAGCTCCGGACAAGTGACTACAACAGTAGCGATGAGCCCCGATGAACGGATCCGGGGGCGGATGGGCTCGTACATAAATGGATCGATCGGGGCGGGATACGGTGGGAAACGACAGATACCTTAAACTTGAAGACAGCCCAAGTAGAAGGATCGCTAAAGTCTGCTAAAAAAAGAAATCGCAATGCAAGTTGAACAAACTTGCAAAGACACAATATCAAATTGAACCCATTCTGGTACAAAATGACATCATAATAGACTGTCCTTTGAATGTCACGACGTTCGGCGATAACGTCACTTGAACTCCTTTGAAGACAGTTCTGGGGGCGGAGTCAGAGCCTATAAATATCCCTCGAGTACATACCTTGAACCCATAGATCGCTATAGTTCTGAACTAACAGTTTCCACTTGCGAACACTGTCTCATTGAGTAGATCATTTTTCAAACACAGAATAACACGTCGTATAAACTAAACTAAATACATTCATTTCAAAATGAGCTCCCTAAGCTACTTTGATATGCAGATGCTCAGAAATGAGATAGAAAATTACAAACAAGCTAAAAAACTTCAGCTTGAGGAAATCCAAGAAAAGAATTGTAGGATTTCAAGTCTTGAGGCATCTTTGAAAGAAGAGCAGGGACTGGTTGCAAAGATGAAAGAGGAGTCCAAAGAAATGCAGGTGCTCAGAAATGAGATAGAAAAGTACAAACAAGCTGAAAAGCTTCAGTTGGAGGAAATCGATGAAAAGAATTCTAAGATTTCAAGTCTTGAGGCATCTTTGAAAGAAGAGCAGGAACTGGTTGCGAAGATGACAGAGGAAACCAAATCCCAGCTAAGGTCCGCAGAGTCACAGAATGTAGATCTCACAAACAAATATGAGGCAAAAATTCGGGCTCTTCATAAGGCAATCAAACACCTTGAAAATAAGTGTGCCACTGAAAAAACGATGCGGGACAAGAAAGAAAAGGAGGTGGAATCTCTGGTTGTCCTTAAAATCAAACATGAGCAGGAAAAACAAGAACTCAAGATGAAGCTAAGCAAGACGACTGAGGAAAAAAATGAAACACTTAAAGAACTGCAGAAACAAAATGAGCAGCTTCAGACTGAGATTCAGAACAATGAGAAGTACATTCATCGTAATGACTTCCTTGAAAGAAGGATAGACGAGCTTCTTACACTACCTGGGGAGGTGTACTGCCGTCAACAGAAAGTTAAAAGTGTGGGGAAGAAAATTTCATCCCAAAAAAATAACATAGCCCGTCTGAAAACTGCTCAACAGCTGAAGGGACTTTATGACACACTCGGCCACACTGTGCAAGTCGAGAAAAAAGCCTCCCCAGAGCAGCAAAGAAAGGATGGGGATGAACAAATAGCCCGGAAAAAGGTGAGATTTGACCTGAGTAATGTGGAATACTTTCCATCCAAAGGCGACAATGAGCTGAAAGAACAACAGAAAGAAATTAGAGACCTTAAGGGTAAAACTGGTAACAAGCTTACCACATATGACAGTAAGCTAAAAGCAGTGCATGGCCTGCTACCTCCTATTTCCACTAGGGCCCGGTCTAAAACTGTAGACAACTCAAAGAAGCAGTCTGAGTCTAGGAGCTCACTCAACCTCAAGTCCACTGTTACTCCCAAGGCAGAAGAAGAAATGTTTCATCCCCATTCACCTGAACTTACTTCCCAGTCAACTCTACGTAGAGTATACAATCCTGCTACAAAACTACTCAAGCGCCGGCCTTCAGCCAAACCCAACCACATCTAAAAAATCCTCCTACCAGTTCTCACACTGACTCCAAAGAAATAATCAGCTTTTAAGCTGGTTAAAAAATATCTATTTCTTTGTTTCCAAAGTCAAAATAAATCACAAAGAGACAATATCAGAAAAAAATTTAATACCCGCCCATCCTGAGGGTATATTACATCCGTAACCCAGGAGAGGCTGTATTTGCTATAACATCATAAATGTAAGACAATAAGGACATCTCTGCATGTGTGAGGAAGTGACATGCATTTCATCTATGTCGCTTCATCACCCCCAACCGGTCGAGGTAGATGGCCGCCCCTCACTGAGCCTGGTTCTACTGAAGGTTTCTTCCTATTAAAAGGGAGTTTTTCCTTCCCACTGTCGCCAAGTGCTTGCTCATAGGGGATCTTCGGATTGTTGGGTTTTCTCTGCATTATTGTAGGGATGTTAACTTGCAATATTATATAATATTGCAAGTTAACATCCCTACAATCTCTGCGTTATTGTAGGGATGTTACCCTAAAGTTTTAAAATTGGCACAAATAAAATTGATGTGAACTGAATTTTTCTTTTGATGTGTACAAGTGGTTGTATTTGAGTACTTTTGATCTGCTTTTATTCACTACTACGCACACACTGGCTTCAAAAATACAAAGTGATGGCAGTCCCCATGAAAAGGGAATTTTGGCTTCATTTTTGTACAGTGGCAGGAAGTGGAGTGAGGTTATTAAAATAGGCTGTTCTCAGCTATTTTTAAAGCTACATTTTAGTTAGTTTTTAGTTAGCGAACCTTTAGTTACTGTGGCCAAATACATATTTCATTTTTTAAAGTAAACACATTCTCAGTCACTCGCAGTCAGACATTGAGCAAAAGCACATGTTCGGTAGCTAATCCTTGTATTTACCCTGACTAACAAAATATCTCTGCTGAAGTCACTGAGATGGTTTATATGAGAAACAGAAATGTTACTGGCCTGATCAGTCACTAGGCAATGTTGCCGTTACTGTACCTTTAGGAGTTACACAGTCAGAGCAACATGCTGGACTCTTCTTTAGCTCCTCTGCAGAGCCCATTATTAAATATGTGCAAACAGCAGCATGTTTCTGGCTCCCTCCACACATGGTCAAGGTCAGGTTTATTGATCGAGCACATTTCCAACAGCCCATGCTGCACAACTTGCTTTACAAACTAGAATGCAACTAAAACAAGTAAAATGCACTACAATGACGCAATAAAATATAAATGAATAATAACACTAAAATAAAATAGAATGCATTTAAATTACTTATTGGCAGCTGATTTGACGCAGTTTCAACTGAAGATGAATCAATGAGAGGATTAAAAAAAATGTTCTCACAGTTTTCTTCAGTCGCAAACTGTCTTTAATATCAGACATATTCCAATATTCCAGTTTCTAGCAGATATCTCAGTTTCTTGATAACACAGCTGATACATACTCCAATGTTTAATGCAAGCAAAAACTTTTTGAATGCTTCTCAGAGGAGATCACAGCACTCATAACACTGGTTTTAATTTTCAACACATTATCGGTCTTTACCGCAGTAAAATCAGGTAGCTGTCATTCAATGCCAACATCAGCCTACCTGACAAAGCCAAACTAAATGAAGCTTTTCCATCAACTTCCATCAGACATTATAGTTTATCCAAGCAAAATGTTTTCTTTTTAAAAATCTATGGTTTTGAGGAAAACAACAGCATCTATGAAAGTACATGAATTATTGATTAGGCTATTTGAAAATGGTGAAAGACAAGTCTGATAAAAAGCTGAAAAGATGCTGACACTGTTGTATTTCACGTTAGAATGAATGAAACAAAACTGTAATGCCTGAAAGAAATGTACAGTGGATTTCTCATTTGACTATAAAATATAAATGACTTTTGGGGTGGAGGGACTGAATAGCCAAATTCAATATAAAGATCTACTGTTCCATCACGTTTGGCAGCAAATATCTCATTTATCAGTGCATAGTGGAAATAAATAAGCATTCAACCTCTGATTTGACATTTTATTACTGTCTTAACAAAAGTTGTAGTCAGAAAACATGAAATTCTGCAAAAGAACGATACAAGCTGAACTCATTTTGGTTTGAAGTGAATCAGATGCCATTCATTCACCGACTCCATTTCTAATTTGCCATTTCCCAATCCAGTAGAGAGCTCTGACTTGAATCATGTGTGGAAGGGACAAAGTACAACTCTGAGCAGCACCGTACAGCACGCAGAGACAGTGTGCATCTCTATCGCTGCTGCAGGTATGAAGCTGTGAGGATCATTGACCAGAATGCGTCCTTTTAACAAACTGATGAAACCAGCTGTAACACAGGACTTGTTGTTTTGTTTTTTTAATGCAGACCAGCAAATGCGTTCTAGGAAGAAAGAGTCAGCTGATTCATTTGCTACAATATAAGAGGTATTAGCAGTTCACCCTCCTTCTTAGCGTATGGCACAGTTTTTAAAAGTAGAGGCAGAGTTTCTGTTTAATGCTGTGCAAGCTCTGCCACACTCAGCTGTTATCCATCAGTGTTTAGCAGCCCGACTGGGCTTTTTAACAGTCTTCACTTTTACAGAGTTTTTGTATAGTAGCAGTCTCTCTGTGGTGTGAGGTGGCAAGCGGTTCCTTTTTGCTTTCACAATGCACGCAGCCATCGGACTGAAACGGTCAAAACCTCCAGATGTGGCGGGCACCGCCAGCAGCTTCTTGGCGAGGCCTTGGAGCTTCGGGAATCGAGAAGCACATTTCCAGTACTGAAGAGTAGAGTTGCTTTCCCACAGCGGTTCAGACAGGTACACATCGAACTCTGACATCTTTAGAGTCTTTGCAGGCGGCTGAAGGAAGTTGAAGATGGACTTCCTCTTGAGGTCGTTTTCACTGATTTCAGGACAGTTGTTGTCTGAGCTGCCAGCACAAGTGTCCATCACGCCATCTGTCTGGCTTTCTTCTTTCACATCGTGCTCCAGCCCACTGCCTGTCTGATCTTTCTCTGCCTCAACAGTAGGAAATGTTGAGGCTTCCATGTTTTCTAATGTGGACTCAACAATGCTGCGAGCCTCAGATTTTGACGGAGGTGTTAGGAAATCATTCTGTTCATCCTGGTTGTCATCAGAAAACGGCTGCAAAAAAAATGGTTGTTTTAAATGTACACACATTTTTTTCCTATATCTACTCAACACGCATATTCAGTTAAATATAAATCTACAGAAGTCCGCTATGCTTCTGGCCTAATTTGGTACCTGCAGTTTGATCCTAGGATCCAGCACAGCAGCTAGTATCATGTCCTTCTGGTGAATCACTGGCTGGAAGTGTGTGTAGAGGCCTGTGCGCAGGGCCTTGCAGAAGTGGGTGTAGTTGGTGACACAATTCTCCAAGGTTTTATCAAGTCCAATGAGGGACGGTATGATGAGAGACATAGTCACACCATTTCCCTGCAGGACCTACGATAGATAAGACACAAACATGGCATCCACAGTGAAGACATCGTGGACAGCGGAGAATCTCCCGGTGGTGGAGCAGACTGGGACAGAGTTCCACTGATGAAAAAGAGAGTCACGATGGATATTATAAGAATTAAATAAAAAAAGATTCAGACCAAAAGATTTGTGATCTACACAATCCAAGCTGATCAACGATAAGCTCAGTATTTTCATTTAATATATTTTTCATCTGCTTGAATGTTTCCTGCTTCACACAGTGCTCAACCTGCTAGATTTTTGTTTGTTATTCATTTATTTTAAATGTCTAATCTTATCTTTGAATCAAACATTCATACATATATACACTGTGTTCATTATAATAACATACATATATACTGTCAGACACCACTCTGACATTCCATTCATGCTCAGCTGAATATTAAAATGGACAAATATGTGTCATCTCTGCATACGCTATGATCATTATAGAATGACATGAAATATTAAAACTGAGCTTAATCTTCAACATAAGCAGTAGTCATATAAATTCATATACTCTTAAGCACAAATGGTGAAAGTTTTTCTGCAGAATAAGTAGCCTATTAGTTGTATCTGTATTGCGGTGTTCTGATAGTATGGCTTCTTATACTGAAGAAATGGATCTAAATAAATAACTAAATAAATCCTCCAGCACTCGTTATTGTCACCTATTGCTAATGTTTTGACGCTGCCAACCTCTCATACGCTGTAAGAATTTAATTCAACTGTTTATCACAGAAAAAGTGTGACTTGTAGGACACGTAACACTAGCGGGCATAATGTTAGCTTAATAGTCAGCTCAACAGCTGTTGTTAGCTCCGGACAAGTGACTACAACAGTAGCGATGAGCCCCGATGAACGGATCCGGGGGCGGATGGGCTCGTACATAAATGGATCGATCGGGGCGGGATACGGTGGGAAACGACAGATACCTTAAACTTGAAGACAGCCCAAGTAGAAGGATCGCTAAAGTCTGCTAAAAAAAGAAATCGCAATGCAAGTTGAACAAACTTGCAAAGACACAATATCAAATTGAACCCATTCTGGTACAAAATGACATCATAATAGACTGTCCTTTGAATGTCACGACGTTCGGCGATAACGTCACTTGAACTCCTTTGAAGACAGTTCTGGGGGCGGAGTCAGAGCCTATAAATATCCCTCGAGTACATACCTTGAACCCATAGATCGCTATAGTTCTGAACTAACAGTTTCCACTTGCGAACACTGTCTCATTGAGTAGATCATTTTTCAAACACAGAATAACACGTCGTATAAACTAAACTAAATACATTCATTTCAAAATGAGCTCCCTAAGCTACTTTGATATGCAGATGCTCAGAAATGAGATAGAAAATTACAAACAAGCTAAAAAACTTCAGCTTGAGGAAATCCAAGAAAAGAATTGTAGGATTTCAAGTCTTGAGGCATCTTTGAAAGAAGAGCAGGGACTGGTTGCAAAGATGAAAGAGGAGTCCAAAGAAATGCAGGTGCTCAGAAATGAGATAGAAAAGTACAAACAAGCTGAAAAGCTTCAGTTGGAGGAAATCGATGAAAAGAATTCTAAGATTTCAAGTCTTGAGGCATCTTTGAAAGAAGAGCAGGAACTGGTTGCGAAGATGACAGAGGAAACCAAATCCCAGCTAAGGTCCGCAGAGTCACAGAATGTAGATCTCACAAACAAATATGAGGCAAAAATTCGGGCTCTTCATAAGGCAATCAAACACCTTGAAAATAAGTGTGCCACTGAAAAAACGATGCGGGACAAGAAAGAAAAGGAGGTGGAATCTCTGGTTGTCCTTAAAATCAAACATGAGCAGGAAAAACAAGAACTCAAGATGAAGCTAAGCAAGACGACTGAGGAAAAAAATGAAACACTTAAAGAACTGCAGAAACAAAATGAGCAGCTTCAGACTGAGATTCAGAACAATGAGAAGTACATTCATCGTAATGACTTCCTTGAAAGAAGGATAGACGAGCTTCTTACACTACCTGGGGAGGTGTACTGCCGTCAACAGAAAGTTAAAAGTGTGGGGAAGAAAATTTCATCCCAAAAAAATAACATAGCCCGTCTGAAAACTGCTCAACAGCTGAAGGGACTTTATGACACACTCGGCCACACTGTGCAAGTCGAGAAAAAAGCCTCCCCAGAGCAGCAAAGAAAGGATGGGGATGAACAAATAGCCCGGAAAAAGGTGAGATTTGACCTGAGTAATGTGGAATACTTTCCATCCAAAGGCGACAATGAGCTGAAAGAACAACAGAAAGAAATTAGAGACCTTAAGGGTAAAACTGGTAACAAGCTTACCACATATGACAGTAAGCTAAAAGCAGTGCATGGCCTGCTACCTCCTATTTCCACTAGGGCCCGGTCTAAAACTGTAGACAACTCAAAGAAGCAGTCTGAGTCTAGGAGCTCACTCAACCTCAAGTCCACTGTTACTCCCAAGGCAGAAGAAGAAATGTTTCATCCCCATTCACCTGAACTTACTTCCCAGTCAACTCTACGTAGAGTATACAATCCTGCTACAAAACTACTCAAGCGCCGGCCTTCAGCCAAACCCAACCACATCTAAAAAATCCTCCTACCAGTTCTCACACTGACTCCAAAGAAATAATCAGCTTTTAAGCTGGTTAAAAAATATCTATTTCTTTGTTTCCAAAGTCAAAATAAATCACAAAGAGACAATATCAGAAAAAAATTTAATACCCGCCCATCCTGAGGGTATATTACATCCGTAACCCAGGAGAGGCTGTATTTGCTATAACATCATAAATGTAAGACAATAAGGACATCTCTGCATGTGTGAGGAAGTGACATGCATTTCATCTATGTCGCTTCATCACCCCCAACCGGTCGAGGTAGATGGCCGCCCCTCACTGAGCCTGGTTCTACTGAAGGTTTCTTCCTATTAAAAGGGAGTTTTTCCTTCCCACTGTCGCCAAGTGCTTGCTCATAGGGGATCTTCGGATTGTTGGGTTTTCTCTGCATTATTGTAGGGATGTTAACTTGCAATATTATATAATATTGCAAGTTAACATCCCTACAATCTCTGCGTTATTGTAGGGATGTTACCCTAAAGTTTTAAAATTGGCACAAATAAAATTGATGTGAACTGAATTTTTCTTTTGATGTGTACAAGTGGTTGTATTTGAGTACTTTTGATCTGCTTTTATTCACTACTACGCACACACTGGCTTCAAAAATACAAAGTGATGGCAGTCCCCATGAAAAGGGAATTTTGGCTTCATTTTTGTACAGTGGCAGGAAGTGGAGTGAGGTTATTAAAATAGGCTGTTCTCAGCTATTTTTAAAGCTACATTTTAGTTAGTTTTTAGTTAGCGAACCTTTAGTTACTGTGGCCAAATACATATTTCATTTTTTAAAGTAAACACATTCTCAGTCACTCGCAGTCAGACATTGAGCAAAAGCACATGTTCGGTAGCTAATCCTTGTATTTACCCTGACTAACAAAATATCTCTGCTGAAGTCACTGAGATGGTTTATATGAGAAACAGAAATGTTACTGGCCTGATCAGTCACTAGGCAATGTTGCCGTTACTGTACCTTTAGGAGTTACACAGTCAGAGCAACATGCTGGACTCTTCTTTAGCTCCTCTGCAGAGCCCATTATTAAATATGTGCAAACAGCAGCATGTTTCTGGCTCCCTCCACACATGGTCAAGGTCAGGTTTATTGATCGAGCACATTTCCAACAGCCCATGCTGCACAACTTGCTTTACAAACTAGAATGCAACTAAAACAAGTAAAATGCACTACAATGACGCAATAAAATATAAATGAATAATAACACTAAAATAAAATAGAATGCATTTAAATTACTTATTGGCAGCTGATTTGACGCAGTTTCAACTGAAGATGAATCAATGAGAGGATTAAAAAAAATGTTCTCACAGTTTTCTTCAGTCGCAAACTGTCTTTAATATCAGACATATTCCAATATTCCAGTTTCTAGCAGATATCTCAGTTTCTTGATAACACAGCTGATACATACTCCAATGTTTAATGCAAGCAAAAACTTTTTGAATGCTTCTCAGAGGAGATCACAGCACTCATAACACTGGTTTTAATTTTCAACACATTATCGGTCTTTACCGCAGTAAAATCAGGTAGCTGTCATTCAATGCCAACATCAGCCTACCTGACAAAGCCAAACTAAATGAAGCTTTTCCATCAGCTTCCATCAGACATTATAGTTTATCCAAGCAAAATGTTTTCTTTTTAAAAATCTATGGTTTTGAGGAAAACAACAGCATCTATGAAAGTACATGAATTATTGATTAGGCTATTTGAAAATGGTGAAAGACAAGTCTGATAAAAAGCTGAAAAGATGCTGACACTGTTGTATTTCACGTTAGAATGAATGAAACAAAACTGTAATGCCTGAAAGAAATGTACAGTGGATTTCTCATTTGACTATAAAATATAAATGACTTTTGGGGTGGAGGGACTGAATAGCCAAATTCAATATAAAGATCTACTGTTCCATCACGTTTGGCAGCAAATATCTCATTTATCAGTGCATAGTGGAAATAAATAAGCATTCAACCTCTGATTTGACATTTTATTACTGTCTTAACAAAAGTTGTAGTCAGAAAACATGAAATTCTGCAAAAGAACGATACAAGCTGAACTCATTTTGGTTTGAAGTGAATCAGATGCCATTCATTCACCGACTCCATTTCTAATTTGCCATTTCCCAATCCAGTAGAGAGCTCTGACTTGAATCATGTGTGGAAGGGACAAAGTACAACTCTGAGCAGCACCGTACAGCACGCAGAGACAGTGTGCATCTCTATCGCTGCTGCAGGTATGAAGCTGTGAGGATCATTGACCAGAATGCGTCCTTTTAACAAACTGATGAAACCAGCTGTAACACAGGACTTGTTGTTTTGTTTTTTTAATGCAGACCAGCAAATGCGTTCTAGGAAGAAAGAGTCAGCTGATTCATTTGCTACAATATAAGAGGTATTAGCAGTTCACCCTCCTTCTTAGCGTATGGCACAGTTTTTAAAAGTAGAGGCAGAGTTTCTGTTTAATGCTGTGAAACCTCTGCCACACTCAGCTGTTATCCATCAGTGTTTAGCAGCCCGACTGGGCTTTTTAACAGTCTTCACTTTTACAGAGTTTTTGTATAGTAGCAGTCTCTCTGTGGGGTGAGGTGGCAAGCGGTTCCTTTTTGCTTTCACAATGCACGCAGCCATCGGACTGAAACGGTCAAAACCTCCAGATGTGGCGGGCACCGCCAGCAGCTTCTTGGCGAGGCCTTGGAGCTTCGGGAATCGAGAAGCACATTTCCAGTACTGAAGAGTAGAGTTGCTTTCCCACAGCGGTTCAGACAGGTACACGTCGAACTCTGACATCTTTAGAGTCTTTGCAGGCGGCTAAAGGAAGTTGAAGATGGACTTCCTCTTGAGGTCGTTTTCACTGATTTCAGGACAGTTGTTGTCTGAGCTGCCAGCACAAGTGTCCATCACGCCATCTGTCTGGCTTTCTTCTTTCACATCGTGCTCCAGCCCACTGCCTGTCTGATCTTTCTCTGCCTCAACAGTAGGAAATGTTGAGGCTTCCATGTTTTCTAATGTGGACTCAACAATGCTGCGAGCCTCAGATTTTGACGGAGGTGTTAGGAAATCATTCTGTTCATCCTGGTTGTCATCAGAAAACGGCTGCAAAAAAAATGGTTGTTTTAAATGTACACACATTTTTTTCCTATATCTACTCAACACGCATATTCAGTTAAATATAAATCTACAGAAGTCCGCTATGCTTCTGGCCTAATTTGGTACCTGCAGTTTGATCCTAGGATCCAGCACAGCAGCTAGTATCATGTCCTTCTGGTGAATCACTGGCTGGAAGTGTGTGTAGAGGCCTGTGCGCAGGGCCTTGCAGAAGTGGGTGTAGTTGGTGACACAATTCTCCAAGGTTTTATCAAGTCCAATGAGGGACGGTATGATGAGAGACATAGTCACACCATTTCCCTGCAGGACCTACGATAGATAAGACACAAACATGGCATCCACAGTGAAGACATCGTGGACAGCGGAGAATCTCCCGGTGGTGGAGCAGACTGGGACAGAGTTCCACTGATGAAAAAGAGAGTCACGATGGATATTATAAGAATTAAATAAAAAAAGATTCAGACCAAAAGATTTGTGATCTACACAATCCAAGCTGATCAACGATAAGCTCAGTATTTTCATTTAATATATTTTTCATCTGCTTGAATGTTTCCTGCTTCACACAGTGCTCAACCTGCTAGATTTTTGTTTGTTATTCATTTATTTTAAATGTCTAATCTTATCTTTGAATCAAACATTCATACATATATACACTGTGTTCATTATAATAACATACATATATACTGTCAGACACCACTCTGACATTCCATTCATGCTCAGCTGAATATTAAAATGGACAAATATGTGTCATCTCTGCATACGCTATGATCATTATAGAATGACATGAAATATTAAAACTGAGCTTAATCTTCAACATAAGCAGTAGTCATATAAATTCATATACTCTTAAGCACAAATGGTGAAAGTTTTTCTGCAGAATAAGTAGCCTATTAGTTGTATCTGTATTGCGGTGTTCTGATAGTATGGCTTCTTATACTGAAGAAATGGATCTAAATAAATAACTAAATAAATCCTCCAGCACTCGTTATTGTCACCTATTGCTAATGTTTTGACGCTGCCAACCTCTCATACGCTGTAAGAATTTAATTCAACTGTTTATCACAGAAAAAGTGTGACTTGTAGGACACGTAACACTAGCGGGCATAATGTTAGCTTAATAGTCAGCTCAACAGCTGTTGTTAGCTCCGGACAAGTGACTACAACAGTAGCGATGAGCCCCGATGAACGGATCCGGGGGCGGATGGGCTCGTACATAAATGGATCGATCGGGGCGGGATACGGTGGGAAACGACAGATACCTTAAACTTGAAGACAGCCCAAGTAGAAGGATCGCTAAAGTCTGCTAAAAAAAGAAATCGCAATGCAAGTTGAACAAACTTGCAAAGACACAATATCAAATTGAACCCATTCTGGTACAAAATGACATCATAATAGACTGTCCTTTGAATGTCACGACGTTCGGCGATAACGTCACTTGAACTCCTTTGAAGACAGTTCTGGGGGCGGAGTCAGAGCCTATAAATATCCCTCGAGTACATACCTTGAACCCATAGATCGCTATAGTTCTGAACTAACAGTTTCCACTTGCGAACACTGTCTCATTGAGTAGATCATTTTTCAAACACAGAATAACACGTCGTATAAACTAAACTAAATACATTCATTTCAAAATGAGCTCCCTAAGCTACTTTGATATGCAGATGCTCAGAAATGAGATAGAAAATTACAAACAAGCTAAAAAACTTCAGCTTGAGGAAATCCAAGAAAAGAATTGTAGGATTTCAAGTCTTGAGGCATCTTTGAAAGAAGAGCAGGGACTGGTTGCAAAGATGAAAGAGGAGTCCAAAGAAATGCAGGTGCTCAGAAATGAGATAGAAAAGTACAAACAAGCTGAAAAGCTTCAGTTGGAGGAAATCGATGAAAAGAATTCTAAGATTTCAAGTCTTGAGGCATCTTTGAAAGAAGAGCAGGAACTGGTTGCGAAGATGACAGAGGAAACCAAATCCCAGCTAAGGTCCGCAGAGTCACAGAATGTAGATCTCACAAACAAATATGAGGCAAAAATTCGGGCTCTTCATAAGGCAATCAAACACCTTGAAAATAAGTGTGCCACTGAAAAAACGATGCGGGACAAGAAAGAAAAGGAGGTGGAATCTCTGGTTGTCCTTAAAATCAAACATGAGCAGGAAAAACAAGAACTCAAGATGAAGCTAAGCAAGACGACTGAGGAAAAAAATGAAACACTTAAAGAACTGCAGAAACAAAATGAGCAGCTTCAGACTGAGATTCAGAACAATGAGAAGTACATTCATCGTAATGACTTCCTTGAAAGAAGGATAGACGAGCTTCTTACACTACCTGGGGAGGTGTACTGCCGTCAACAGAAAGTTAAAAGTGTGGGGAAGAAAATTTCATCCCAAAAAAATAACATAGCCCGTCTGAAAACTGCTCAACAGCTGAAGGGACTTTATGACACACTCGGCCACACTGTGCAAGTCGAGAAAAAAGCCTCCCCAGAGCAGCAAAGAAAGGATGGGGATGAACAAATAGCCCGGAAAAAGGTGAGATTTGACCTGAGTAATGTGGAATACTTTCCATCCAAAGGCGACAATGAGCTGAAAGAACAACAGAAAGAAATTAGAGACCTTAAGGGTAAAACTGGTAACAAGCTTACCACATATGACAGTAAGCTAAAAGCAGTGCATGGCCTGCTACCTCCTATTTCCACTAGGGCCCGGTCTAAAACTGTAGACAACTCAAAGAAGCAGTCTGAGTCTAGGAGCTCACTCAACCTCAAGTCCACTGTTACTCCCAAGGCAGAAGAAGAAATGTTTCATCCCCATTCACCTGAACTTACTTCCCAGTCAACTCTACGTAGAGTATACAATCCTGCTACAAAACTACTCAAGCGCCGGCCTTCAGCCAAACCCAACCACATCTAAAAAATCCTCCTACCAGTTCTCACACTGACTCCAAAGAAATAATCAGCTTTTAAGCTGGTTAAAAAATATCTATTTCTTTGTTTCCAAAGTCAAAATAAATCACAAAGAGACAATATCAGAAAAAAATTTAATACCCGCCCATCCTGAGGGTATATTACATCCGTAACCCAGGAGAGGCTGTATTTGCTATAACATCATAAATGTAAGACAATAAGGACATCTCTGCATGTGTGAGGAAGTGACATGCATTTCATCTATGTCGCTTCATCACCCCCAACCGGTCGAGGTAGATGGCCGCCCCTCACTGAGCCTGGTTCTACTGAAGGTTTCTTCCTATTAAAAGGGAGTTTTTCCTTCCCACTGTCGCCAAGTGCTTGCTCATAGGGGATCTTCGGATTGTTGGGTTTTCTCTGCATTATTGTAGGGATGTTAACTTGCAATATTATATAATATTGCAAGTTAACATCCCTACAATCTCTGCGTTATTGTAGGGATGTTACCCTAAAGTTTTAAAATTGGCACAAATAAAATTGATGTGAACTGAATTTTTCTTTTGATGTGTACAAGTGGTTGTATTTGAGTACTTTTGATCTGCTTTTATTCACTACTACGCACACACTGGCTTCAAAAATACAAAGTGATGGCAGTCCCCATGAAAAGGGAATTTTGGCTTCATTTTTGTACAGTGGCAGGAAGTGGAGTGAGGTTATTAAAATAGGCTGTTCTCAGCTATTTTTAAAGCTACATTTTAGTTAGTTTTTAGTTAGCGAACCTTTAGTTACTGTGGCCAAATACATATTTCATTTTTTAAAGTAAACACATTCTCAGTCACTCGCAGTCAGACATTGAGCAAAAGCACATGTTCGGTAGCTAATCCTTGTATTTACCCTGACTAACAAAATATCTCTGCTGAAGTCACTGAGATGGTTTATATGAGAAACAGAAATGTTACTGGCCTGATCAGTCACTAGGCAATGTTGCCGTTACTGTACCTTTAGGAGTTACACAGTCAGAGCAACATGCTGGACTCTTCTTTAGCTCCTCTGCAGAGCCCATTATTAAATATGTGCAAACAGCAGCATGTTTCTGGCTCCCTCCACACATGGTCAAGGTCAGGTTTATTGATCGAGCACATTTCCAACAGCCCATGCTGCACAACTTGCTTTACAAACTAGAATGCAACTAAAACAAGTAAAATGCACTACAATGACGCAATAAAATATAAATGAATAATAACACTAAAATAAAATAGAATGCATTTAAATTACTTATTGGCAGCTGATTTGACGCAGTTTCAACTGAAGATGAATCAATGAGAGGATTAAAAAAAATGTTCTCACAGTTTTCTTCAGTCGCAAACTGTCTTTAATATCAGACATATTCCAATATTCCAGTTTCTAGCAGATATCTCAGTTTCTTGATAACACAGCTGATACATACTCCAATGTTTAATGCAAGCAAAAACTTTTTGAATGCTTCTCAGAGGAGATCACAGCACTCATAACACTGGTTTTAATTTTCAACACATTATCGGTCTTTACCGCAGTAAAATCAGGTAGCTGTCATTCAATGCCAACATCAGCCTACCTGACAAAGCCAAACTAAATGAAGCTTTTCCATCAGCTTCCATCAGACATTATAGTTTATCCAAGCAAAATGTTTTCTTTTTAAAAATCTATGGTTTTGAGGAAAACAACAGCATCTATGAAAGTACATGAATTATTGATTAGGCTATTTGAAAATGGTGAAAGACAAGTCTGATAAAAAGCTGAAAAGATGCTGACACTGTTGTATTTCACGTTAGAATGAATGAAACAAAACTGTAATGCCTGAAAGAAATGTACAGTGGATTTCTCATTTGACTATAAAATATAAATGACTTTTGGGGTGGAGGGACTGAATAGCCAAATTCAATATAAAGATCTACTGTTCCATCACGTTTGGCAGCAAATATCTCATTTATCAGTGCATAGTGGAAATAAATAAGCATTCAACCTCTGATTTGACATTTTATTACTGTCTTAACAAAAGTTGTAGTCAGAAAACATGAAATTCTGCAAAAGAACGATACAAGCTGAACTCATTTTGGTTTGAAGTGAATCAGATGCCATTCATTCACCGACTCCATTTCTAATTTGCCATTTCCCAATCCAGTAGAGAGCTCTGACTTGAATCATGTGTGGAAGGGACAAAGTACAACTCTGAGCAGCACCGTACAGCACGCAGAGACAGTGTGCATCTCTATCGCTGCTGCAGGTATGAAGCTGTGAGGATCATTGACCAGAATGCGTCCCTTTAACAAACTGATGAAACCAGCTGTAACACAGGACTTGTTGTTTTGTTTTTTTAATGCAGACCAGCAAATGCGTTCTAGGAAGAAAGAGTCAGCTGATTCATTTGCTACAATATAAGAGGTATTAGCAGTTCACCCTCCTTCTTAGCGTATGGCACAGTTTTTAAAAGTAGAGGCAGAGTTTCTGTTTAATGCTGTGCAAGCTCTGCCACACTCAGCTGTTATCCATCAGTGTTTAGCAGCCCGACTGGGCTTTTTAACAGTCTTCACTTTTACAGAGTTTTTGTATAGTAGCAGTCTCTCTGTGGTGTGAGGTGGCAAGCGGTTCCTTTTTGCTTTCACAATGCACGCAGCCATCGGACTGAAACGGTCAAAACCTCCAGATGTGGCGGGCACCGCCAGCAGCTTCTTGGCGAGGCCTTGGAGCTTCGGGAATCGAGAAGCACATTTCCAGTACTGAAGAGTAGAGTTGCTTTCCCACAGCGGTTCAGACAGGTACACGTCGAACTCTGACATCTTTAGAGTCTTTGCAGGCGGCTGAAGGAAGTTGAAGATGGACTTCCTCTTGAGGTCGTTTTCACTGATTTCAGGACAGTTGTTGTCTGAGCTGCCAGCACAAGTGTCCATCACGCCATCTGTCTGGCTTTCTTCTTTCACATCGTGCTCCAGCCCACTGCCTGTCTGATCTTTCTCTGCCTCAACAGTAGGAAATGTTGAGGCTTCCATGTTTTCTAATGTGGACTCAACAATGCTGCGAGCCTCAGATTTTGACGGAGGTGTTAGGAAATCATTCTGTTCATCCTGGTTGTCATCAGAAAACGGCTGCAAAAAAAATGGTTGTTTTAAATGTACACACATTTTTTTCCTATATCTACTCAACACGCATATTCAGTTAAATATAAATCTACAGAAGTCCGCTATGCTTCTGGCCTAATTTGGTACCTGCAGTTTGATCCTAGGATCCAGCACAGCAGCTAGTATCATGTCCTTCTGGTGAATCACTGGCTGGAAGTGTGTGTAGAGGCCTGTGCGCAGGGCCTTGCAGAAGTGGGTGTAGTTGGTGACACAATTCTCCAAGGTTTTATCAAGTCCAATGAGGGACGGTATGATGAGAGACATAGTCACACCATTTCCCTGCAGGACCTACGATAGATAAGACACAAACATGGCATCCACAGTGAAGACATCGTGGACAGCGGAGAATCTCCCGGTGGTGGAGCAGACTGGGACAGAGTTCCACTGATGAAAAAGAGAGTCACGATGGATATTATAAGAATTAAATAAAAAAAAGATTCAGACCAAAAGATTTGTGATCTACACAATCCAAGCTGATCAACGATAAGCTCAGTATTTTCATTTAATATATTTTTCATCTGCTTGAATGTTTCCTGCTTCACACAGTGCTCAACCTGCTAGATTTTTGTTTGTTATTCATTTATTTTAAATGTCTAATCTTATCTTTGAATCAAACATTCATACATATATACACTGTGTTCATTATAATAACATACATATATACTGTCAGACACCACTCTGACATTCCATTCATGCTCAGCTGAATATTAAAATGGACAAATATGTGTCATCTCTGCATACGCTATGATCATTATAGAATGACATGAAATATTAAAACTGAGCTTAATCTTCAACATAAGCAGTAGTCATATAAATTCATATACTCTTAAGCACAAATGGTGAAAGTTTTTCTGCAGAATAAGTAGCCTATTAGTTGTATCTGTATTGCGGTGTTCTGATAGTATGGCTTCTTATACTGAAGAAATGGATCTAAATAAATAACTAAATAAATCCTCCAGCACTCGTTATTGTCACCTATTGCTAATGTTTTGACGCTGCCAACCTCTCATACGCTGTAAGAATTTAATTCAACTGTTTATCACAGAAAAAGTGTGACTTGTAGGACACGTAACACTAGCGGGCATAATGTTAGCTTAATAGTCAGCTCAACAGCTGTTGTTAGCTCCGGACAAGTGACTACAACAGTAGCGATGAGCCCCGATGAACGGATCCGGGGGCGGATGGGCTCGTACATAAATGGATCGATCGGGGCGGGATACGGTGGGAAACGACAGATACCTTAAACTTGAAGACAGCCCAAGTAGAAGGATCGCTAAAGTCTGCTAAAAAAAGAAATCGCAATGCAAGTTGAACAAACTTGCAAAGACACAATATCAAATTGAACCCATTCTGGTACAAAATGACATCATAATAGACTGTCCTTTGAATGTCACGACGTTCGGCGATAACGTCACTTGAACTCCTTTGAAGACAGTTCTGGGGGCGGAGTCAGAGCCTATAAATATCCCTCGAGTACATACCTTGAACCCATAGATCGCTATAGTTCTGAACTAACAGTTTCCACTTGCGAACACTGTCTCATTGAGTAGATCATTTTTCAAACACAGAATAACACGTCGTATAAACTAAACTAAATACATTCATTTCAAAATGAGCTCCCTAAGCTACTTTGATATGCAGATGCTCAGAAATGAGATAGAAAATTACAAACAAGCTAAAAAACTTCAGCTTGAGGAAATCCAAGAAAAGAATTGTAGGATTTCAAGTCTTGAGGCATCTTTGAAAGAAGAGCAGGGACTGGTTGCAAAGATGAAAGAGGAGTCCAAAGAAATGCAGGTGCTCAGAAATGAGATAGAAAAGTACAAACAAGCTGAAAAGCTTCAGTTGGAGGAAATCGATGAAAAGAATTCTAAGATTTCAAGTCTTGAGGCATCTTTGAAAGAAGAGCAGGAACTGGTTGCGAAGATGACAGAGGAAACCAAATCCCAGCTAAGGTCCGCAGAGTCACAGAATGTAGATCTCACAAACAAATATGAGGCAAAAATTCGGGCTCTTCATAAGGCAATCAAACACCTTGAAAATAAGTGTGCCACTGAAAAAACGATGCGGGACAAGAAAGAAAAGGAGGTGGAATCTCTGGTTGTCCTTAAAATCAAACATGAGCAGGAAAAACAAGAACTCAAGATGAAGCTAAGCAAGACGACTGAGGAAAAAAATGAAACACTTAAAGAACTGCAGAAACAAAATGAGCAGCTTCAGACTGAGATTCAGAACAATGAGAAGTACATTCATCGTAATGACTTCCTTGAAAGAAGGATAGACGAGCTTCTTACACTACCTGGGGAGGTGTACTGCCGTCAACAGAAAGTTAAAAGTGTGGGGAAGAAAATTTCATCCCAAAAAAATAACATAGCCCGTCTGAAAACTGCTCAACAGCTGAAGGGACTTTATGACACACTCGGCCACACTGTGCAAGTCGAGAAAAAAGCCTCCCCAGAGCAGCAAAGAAAGGATGGGGATGAACAAATAGCCCGGAAAAAGGTGAGATTTGACCTGAGTAATGTGGAATACTTTCCATCCAAAGGCGACAATGAGCTGAAAGAACAACAGAAAGAAATTAGAGACCTTAAGGGTAAAACTGGTAACAAGCTTACCACATATGACAGTAAGCTAAAAGCAGTGCATGGCCTGCTACCTCCTATTTCCACTAGGGCCCGGTCTAAAACTGTAGACAACTCAAAGAAGCAGTCTGAGTCTAGGAGCTCACTCAACCTCAAGTCCACTGTTACTCCCAAGGCAGAAGAAGAAATGTTTCATCCCCATTCACCTGAACTTACTTCCCAGTCAACTCTACGTAGAGTATACAATCCTGCTACAAAACTACTCAAGCGCCGGCCTTCAGCCAAACCCAACCACATCTAAAAAATCCTCCTACCAGTTCTCACACTGACTCCAAAGAAATAATCAGCTTTTAAGCTGGTTAAAAAATATCTATTTCTTTGTTTCCAAAGTCAAAATAAATCACAAAGAGACAATATCAGAAAAAAATTTAATACCCGCCCATCCTGAGGGTATATTACATCCGTAACCCAGGAGAGGCTGTATTTGCTATAACATCATAAATGTAAGACAATAAGGACATCTCTGCATGTGTGAGGAAGTGACATGCATTTCATCTATGTCGCTTCATCACCCCCAACCGGTCGAGGTAGATGGCCGCCCCTCACTGAGCCTGGTTCTACTGAAGGTTTCTTCCTATTAAAAGGGAGTTTTTCCTTCCCACTGTCGCCAAGTGCTTGCTCATAGGGGATCTTCGGATTGTTGGGTTTTCTCTGCATTATTGTAGGGATGTTAACTTGCAATATTATATAATATTGCAAGTTAACATCCCTACAATCTCTGCGTTATTGTAGGGATGTTACCCTAAAGTTTTAAAATTGGCACAAATAAAATTGATGTGAACTGAATTTTTCTTTTGATGTGTACAAGTGGTTGTATTTGAGTACTTTTGATCTGCTTTTATTCACTACTACGCACACACTGGCTTCAAAAATACAAAGTGATGGCAGTCCCCATGAAAAGGGAATTTTGGCTTCATTTTTGTACAGTGGCAGGAAGTGGAGTGAGGTTATTAAAATAGGCTGTTCTCAGCTATTTTTAAAGCTACATTTTAGTTAGTTTTTAGTTAGCGAACCTTTAGTTACTGTGGCCAAATACATATTTCATTTTTTAAAGTAAACACATTCTCAGTCACTCGCAGTCAGACATTGAGCAAAAGCACATGTTCGGTAGCTAATCCTTGTATTTACCCTGACTAACAAAATATCTCTGCTGAAGTCACTGAGATGGTTTATATGAGAAACAGAAATGTTACTGGCCTGATCAGTCACTAGGCAATGTTGCCGTTACTGTACCTTTAGGAGTTACACAGTCAGAGCAACATGCTGGACTCTTCTTTAGCTCCTCTGCAGAGCCCATTATTAAATATGTGCAAACAGCAGCATGTTTCTGGCTCCCTCCACACATGGTCAAGGTCAGGTTTATTGATCGAGCACATTTCCAACAGCCCATGCTGCACAACTTGCTTTACAAACTAGAATGCAACTAAAACAAGTAAAATGCACTACAATGACGCAATAAAATATAAATGAATAATAACACTAAAATAAAATAGAATGCATTTAAATTACTTATTGGCAGCTGATTTGACGCAGTTTCAACTGAAGATGAATCAATGAGAGGATTAAAAAAAATGTTCTCACAGTTTTCTTCAGTCGCAAACTGTCTTTAATATCAGACATATTCCAATATTCCAGTTTCTAGCAGATATCTCAGTTTCTTGATAACACAGCTGATACATACTCCAATGTTTAATGCAAGCAAAAACTTTTTGAATGCTTCTCAGAGGAGATCACAGCACTCATAACACTGGTTTTAATTTTCAACACATTATCGGTCTTTACCGCAGTAAAATCAGGTAGCTGTCATTCAATGCCAACATCAGCCTACCTGACAAAGCCAAACTAAATGAAGCTTTTCCATCAACTTCCATCAGACATTATAGTTTATCCAAGCAAAATGTTTTCTTTTTAAAAATCTATGGTTTTGAGGAAAACAACAGCATCTATGAAAGTACATGAATTATTGATTAGGCTATTTGAAAATGGTGAAAGACAAGTCTGATAAAAAGCTGAAAAGATGCTGACACTGTTGTATTTCACGTTAGAATGAATGAAACAAAACTGTAATGCCTGAAAGAAATGTACAGTGGATTTCTCATTTGACTATAAAATATAAATGACTTTTGGGGTGGAGGGACTGAATAGCCAAATTCAATATAAAGATCTACTGTTCCATCACGTTTGGCAGCAAATATCTCATTTATCAGTGCATAGTGGAAATAAATAAGCATTCAACCTCTGATTTGACATTTTATTACTGTCTTAACAAAAGTTGCAGTCAGAAAACATGAAATTCTGCAAAAGAACGATACAAGCTGAACTCATTTTGGTTTGAAGTGAATCAGATGCCATTCATTCACCGACTCCATTTCTAATTTGCCATTTCCCAATCCAGTAGAGAGCTCTGACTTGAATCATGTGTGGAAGGGACAAAGTACAACTCTGAGCAGCACCGTACAGCACGCAGAGACAGTGTGCATCTCTATCGCTGCTGCAGGTATGAAGCTGTGAGGATCATTGACCAGAATGCGTCCTTTTAACAAACTGATGAAACCAGCTGTAACACAGGACTTGTTGTTTTGTTTTTTTAATGCAGACCAGCAAATGCGTTCTAGGAAGAAAGAGTCAGCTGATTCATTTGCTACAATATAAGAGGTATTAGCAGTTCACCCTCCTTCTTAGCGTATGGCACAGTTTTTAAAAGTAGAGGCAGAGTTTCTGTTTAATGCTGTGAAACCTCTGCCACACTCAGCTGTTATCCATCAGTGTTTAGCAGCCCGACTGGGCTTTTTAACAGTCTTCACTTTTACAGAGTTTTTGTATAGTAGCAGTCTCTCTGTGGTGTGAGGTGGCAAGCGGTTCCTTTTTGCTTTCACAATGCACGCAGCCATCGGACTGAAACGGTCAAAACCTCCAGATGTGGCGGGCACCGCCAGCAGCTTCTTGGCGAGGCCTTGGAGCTTCGGGAATCGAGAAGCACATTTCCAGTACTGAAGAGTAGAGTTGCTTTCCCACAGCGGTTCAGACAGGTACACGTCGAACTCTGACATCTTTAGAGTCTTTGCAGGAGGCTGAAGGAAGTTGAAGATGGACTTCCTCTTGAGGTCGTTTTCACTGATTTCAGGACAGTTGTTGTCTGAGCTGCCAGCACAAGTGTCCATCACGCCATCTGTCTGGCTTTCTTCTTTCACATCGTGCTCCAGCCCACTGCCTGTCTGATCTTTCTCTGCCTCAACAGTAGGAAATGTTGAGGCTTCCATGTTTTCTAATGTGGACTCAACAATGCTGCGAGCCTCAGATTTTGACGGAGGTGTTAGGAAATCATTCTGTTCATCCTGGTTGTCATCAGAAAACGGCTGCAAAAAAAATGGTTGTTTTAAATGTACACACATTTTTTTCCTATATCTACTCAACACGCATATTCAATTAAATATAAATCTACAGAAGTCCGCTATGCTTCTGGCCTAATTTGGTACCTGCAGTTTGATCCTAGGATCCAGCACAGCAGCTAGTATCATGTCCTTCTGGTGAATCACTGGCTGGAAGTGTGTGTAGAGGCCTGTGCGCAGGGCCTTGCAGAAGTGGGTGTAGTTGGTGACACAATTCTCCAAGGTTTTATCAAGTCCAATGAGGGACGGTATGATGAGAGACATAGTCACACCATTTCCCTGCAGGACCTACGATAGATAAGACACAAACATGGCATCCACAGTGAAGACATCGTGGACAGCGGAGAATCTCCCGGTGGTGGAGCAGACTGGGACAGAGTTCCACTGATGAAAAAGAGAGTCACGATGGATATTATAAGAATTAAATAAAAAAAGATTCAGACCAAAAGATTTGTGATCTACACAATCCAAGCTGATCAACGATAAGCTCAGTATTTTCATTTAATATATTTTTCATCTGCTTGAATGTTTCCTGCTTCACACAGTGCTCAACCTGCTAGATTTTTGTTTGTTATTCATTTATTTTAAATGTCTAATCTTATCTTTGAATCAAACATTCATACATATATACACTGTGTTCATTATAATAACATACATATATACTGTCAGACACCACTCTGACATTCCATTCATGCTCAGCTGAATATTAAAATGGACAAATATGTGTCATCTCTGCATACGCTATGATCATTATAGAATGACATGAAATATTAAAACTGAGCTTAATCTTCAACATAAGCAGTAGTCATATAAATTCATATACTCTTAAGCACAAATGGTGAAAGTTTTTCTGCAGAATAAGTAGCCTATTAGTTGTATCTGTATTGCGGTGTTCTGATAGTATGGCTTCTTATACTGAAGAAATGGATCTAAATAAATAACTAAATAAATCCTCCAGCACTCGTTATTGTCACCTATTGCTAATGTTTTGACGCTGCCAACCTCTCATACGCTGTAAGAATTTAATTCAACTGTTTATCACAGAAAAAGTGTGACTTGTAGGACACGTAACACTAGCGGGCATAATGTTAGCTTAATAGTCAGCTCAACAGCTGTTGTTAGCTCCGGACAAGTGACTACAACAGTAGCGATGAGCCCCGATGAACGGATCCGGGGGCGGATGGGCTCGTACATAAATGGATCGATCGGGGCGGGATACGGTGGGAAACGACAGATACCTTAAACTTGAAGACAGCCCAAGTAGAAGGATCGCTAAAGTCTGCTAAAAAAAGAAATCGCAATGCAAGTTGAACAAACTTGCAAAGACACAATATCAAATTGAACCCATTCTGGTACAAAATGACATCATAATAGACTGTCCTTTGAATGTCACGACGTTCGGCGATAACGTCACTTGAACTCCTTTGAAGACAGTTCTGGGGGCGGAGTCAGAGCCTATAAATATCCCTCGAGTACATACCTTGAACCCATAGATCGCTATAGTTCTGAACTAACAGTTTCCACTTGCGAACACTGTCTCATTGAGTAGATCATTTTTCAAACACAGAATAACACGTCGTATAAACTAAACTAAATACATTCATTTCAAAATGAGCTCCCTAAGCTACTTTGATATGCAGATGCTCAGAAATGAGATAGAAAATTACAAACAAGCTAAAAAACTTCAGCTTGAGGAAATCCAAGAAAAGAATTGTAGGATTTCAAGTCTTGAGGCATCTTTGAAAGAAGAGCAGGGACTGGTTGCAAAGATGAAAGAGGAGTCCAAAGAAATGCAGGTGCTCAGAAATGAGATAGAAAAGTACAAACAAGCTGAAAAGCTTCAGTTGGAGGAAATCGATGAAAAGAATTCTAAGATTTCAAGTCTTGAGGCATCTTTGAAAGAAGAGCAGGAACTGGTTGCGAAGATGACAGAGGAAACCAAATCCCAGCTAAGGTCCGCAGAGTCACAGAATGTAGATCTCACAAACAAATATGAGGCAAAAATTCGGGCTCTTCATAAGGCAATCAAACACCTTGAAAATAAGTGTGCCACTGAAAAAACGATGCGGGACAAGAAAGAAAAGGAGGTGGAATCTCTGGTTGTCCTTAAAATCAAACATGAGCAGGAAAAACAAGAACTCAAGATGAAGCTAAGCAAGACGACTGAGGAAAAAAATGAAACACTTAAAGAACTGCAGAAACAAAATGAGCAGCTTCAGACTGAGATTCAGAACAATGAGAAGTACATTCATCGTAATGACTTCCTTGAAAGAAGGATAGACGAGCTTCTTACACTACCTGGGGAGGTGTACTGCCGTCAACAGAAAGTTAAAAGTGTGGGGAAGAAAATTTCATCCCAAAAAAATAACATAGCCCGTCTGAAAACTGCTCAACAGCTGAAGGGACTTTATGACACACTCGGCCACACTGTGCAAGTCGAGAAAAAAGCCTCCCCAGAGCAGCAAAGAAAGGATGGGGATGAACAAATAGCCCGGAAAAAGGTGAGATTTGACCTGAGTAATGTGGAATACTTTCCATCCAAAGGCGACAATGAGCTGAAAGAACAACAGAAAGAAATTAGAGACCTTAAGGGTAAAACTGGTAACAAGCTTACCACATATGACAGTAAGCTAAAAGCAGTGCATGGCCTGCTACCTCCTATTTCCACTAGGGCCCGGTCTAAAACTGTAGACAACTCAAAGAAGCAGTCTGAGTCTAGGAGCTCACTCAACCTCAAGTCCACTGTTACTCCCAAGGCAGAAGAAGAAATGTTTCATCCCCATTCACCTGAACTTACTTCCCAGTCAACTCTACGTAGAGTATACAATCCTGCTACAAAACTACTCAAGCGCCGGCCTTCAGCCAAACCCAACCACATCTAAAAAATCCTCCTACCAGTTCTCACACTGACTCCAAAGAAATAATCAGCTTTTAAGCTGGTTAAAAAATATCTATTTCTTTGTTTCCAAAGTCAAAATAAATCACAAAGAGACAATATCAGAAAAAAATTTAATACCCGCCCATCCTGAGGGTATATTACATCCGTAACCCAGGAGAGGCTGTATTTGCTATAACATCATAAATGTAAGACAATAAGGACATCTCTGCATGTGTGAGGAAGTGACATGCATTTCATCTATGTCGCTTCATCACCCCCAACCGGTCGAGGTAGATGGCCGCCCCTCACTGAGCCTGGTTCTACTGAAGGTTTCTTCCTATTAAAAGGGAGTTTTTCCTTCCCACTGTCGCCAAGTGCTTGCTCATAGGGGATCTTCGGATTGTTGGGTTTTCTCTGCATTATTGTAGGGATGTTAACTTGCAATATTATATAATATTGCAAGTTAACATCCCTACAATCTCTGCGTTATTGTAGGGATGTTACCCTAAAGTTTTAAAATTGGCACAAATAAAATTGATGTGAACTGAATTTTTCTTTTGATGTGTACAAGTGGTTGTATTTGAGTACTTTTGATCTGCTTTTATTCACTACTACGCACACACTGGCTTCAAAAATACAAAGTGATGGCAGTCCCCATGAAAAGGGAATTTTGGCTTCATTTTTGTACAGTGGCAGGAAGTGGAGTGAGGTTATTAAAATAGGCTGTTCTCAGCTATTTTTAAAGCTACATTTTAGTTAGTTTTTAGTTAGCGAACCTTTAGTTACTGTGGCCAAATACATATTTCATTTTTTAAAGTAAACACATTCTCAGTCACTCGCAGTCAGACATTGAGCAAAAGCACATGTTCGGTAGTTAATCCTTGTATTTACCCTGACTAACAAAATATCTCTGCTGAAGTCACTGAGATGGTTTATATGAGAAACAGAAATGTTACTGGCCTGATCAGTCACTAGGCAATGTTGCCGTTACTGTACCTTTAGGAGTTACACAGTCAGAGCAACATGCTGGACTCTTCTTTAGCTCCTCTGCAGAGCCCATTATTAAATATGTGCAAACAGCAGCATGTTTCTGGCTCCCTCCACACATGGTCAAGGTCAGGTTTATTGATCGAGCACATTTCCAACAGCCCATGCTGCACAACTTGCTTTACAAACTAGAATGCAACTAAAACAAGTAAAATGCACTACAATGACGCAATAAAATATAAATGAATAATAACACTAAAATAAAATAGAATGCATTTAAATTACTTATTGGCAGCTGATTTGACGCAGTTTCAACTGAAGATGAATCAATGAGAGGATTAAAAAAAATGTTCTCACAGTTTTCTTCAGTCGCAAACTGTCTTTAATATCAGACATATTCCAATATTCCAGTTTCTAGCAGATATCTCAGTTTCTTGATAACACAGCTGATACATACTCCAATGTTTAATGCAAGCAAAAACTTTTTGAATGCTTCTCAGAGGAGATCACAGCACTCATAACACTGGTTTTAATTTTCAACACATTATCGGTCTTTACCGCAGTAAAATCAGGTAGCTGTCATTCAATGCCAACATCAGCCTACCTGACAAAGCCAAACTAAATGAAGCTTTTCCATCAGCTTCCATCAGACATTATAGTTTATCCAAGCAAAATGTTTTCTTTTTAAAAATCTATGGTTTTGAGGAAAACAACAGCATCTATGAAAGTACATGAATTATTGATTAGGCTATTTGAAAATGGTGAAAGACAAGTCTGATAAAAAGCTGAAAAGATGCTGACACTGTTGTATTTCACGTTAGAATGAATGAAACAAAACTGTAATGCCTGAAAGAAATGTACAGTGGATTTCTCATTTGACTATAAAATATAAATGACTTTTGGGGTGGAGGGACTGAATAGCCAAATTCAATATAAAGATCTACTGTTCCATCACGTTTGGCAGCAAATATCTCATTTATCAGTGCATAGTGGAAATAAATAAGCATTCAACCTCTGATTTGACATTTTATTACTGTCTTAACAAAAGTTGCAGTCAGAAAACATGAAATTCTGCAAAAGAACGATACAAGCTGAACTCATTTTGGTTTGAAGTGAATCAGATGCCATTCATTCACCGACTCCATTTCTAATTTGCCATTTCCCAATCCAGTAGAGAGCTCTGACTTGAATCATGTGTGGAAGGGACAAAGTACAACTCTGAGCAGCACCGTACAGCACGCAGAGACAGTGTGCATCTCTATCGCTGCTGCAGGTATGAAGCTGTGAGGATCATTGACCAGAATGCGTCCTTTTAACAAACTGATGAAACCAGCTGTAACACAGGACTTGTTGTTTTGTTTTTTTAATGCAGACCAGCAAATGCGTTCTAGGAAGAAAGAGTCAGCTGATTCATTTGCTACAATATAAGAGGTATTAGCAGTTCACCCTCCTTCTTAGCGTATGGCACAGTTTTTAAAAGTAGAGGCAGAGTTTCTGTTTAATGCTGTGAAACCTCTGCCACACTCAGCTGTTATCCATCAGTGTTTAGCAGCCCGACTGGGCTTTTTAACAGTCTTCACTTTTACAGAGTTTTTGTATAGTAGCAGTCTCTCTGTGGGGTGAGGTGGCAAGCGGTTCCTTTTTGCTTTCACAATGCACGCAGCCATCGGACTGAAACGGTCAAAACCTCCAGATGTGGCGGGCACCGCCAGCAGCTTCTTGGCGAGGCCTTGGAGCTTCGGGAATCGAGAAGCACATTTCCAGTACTGAAGAGTAGAGTTGCTTTCCCACAGCGGTTCAGACAGGTACACGTCGAACTCTGACATCTTTAGAGTCTTTGCAGGCGGCTGAAGGAAGTTGAAGATGGACTTCCTCTTGAGGTCGTTTTCACTGATTTCAGGACAGTTGTTGTCTGAGCTGCCAGCACAAGTGTCCATCACGCCATCTGTCTGGCTTTCTTCTTTCACATCGTGCTCCAGCCCACTGCCTGTCTGATCTTTCTCTGCCTCAACAGTAGGAAATGTTGAGGCTTCCATGTTTTCTAATGTGGACTCAACAATGCTGCGAGCCTCAGATTTTGACGGAGGTGTTAGGAAATCATTCTGTTCATCCTGGTTGTCATCAGAAAACGGCTGCAAAAAAAATGGTTGTTTTAAATGTACACACATTTTTTTCCTATATCTACTCAACACGCATATTCAGTTAAATATAAATCTACAGAAGTCCGCTATGCTTCTGGCCTAATTTGGTACCTGCAGTTTGATCCTAGGATCCAGCACAGCAGCTAGTATCATGTCCTTCTGGTGAATCACTGGCTGGAAGTGTGTGTAGAGGCCTGTGCGCAGGGCCTTGCAGAAGTGGGTGTAGTTGGTGACACAATTCTCCAAGGTTTTATCAAGTCCAATGAGGGACGGTATGATGAGAGACATAGTCACACCATTTCCCTGCAGGACCTACGATAGATAAGACACAAACATGGCATCCACAGTGAAGACATCGTGGACAGCGGAGAATCTCCCGGTGGTGGAGCAGACTGGGACAGAGTTCCACTGATGAAAAAGAGAGTCACGATGGATATTATAAGAATTAAATAAAAAAAGATTCAGACCAAAAGATTTGTGATCTACACAATCCAAGCTGATCAACGATAAGCTCAGTATTTTCATTTAATATATTTTTCATCTGCTTGAATGTTTCCTGCTTCACACAGTGCTCAACCTGCTAGATTTTTGTTTGTTATTCATTTATTTTAAATGTCTAATCTTATCTTTGAATCAAACATTCATACATATATACACTGTGTTCATTATAATAACATACATATATACTGTCAGACACCACTCTGACATTCCATTCATGCTCAGCTGAATATTAAAATGGACAAATATGTGTCATCTCTGCATACGCTATGATCATTATAGAATGACATGAAATATTAAAACTGAGCTTAATCTTCAACATAAGCAGTAGTCATATAAATTCATATACTCTTAAGCACAAATGGTGAAAGTTTTTCTGCAGAATAAGTAGCCTATTAGTTGTATCTGTATTGCGGTGTTCTGATAGTATGGCTTCTTATACTGAAGAAATGGATCTAAATAAATAACTAAATAAATCCTCCAGCACTCGTTATTGTCACCTATTGCTAATGTTTTGACGCTGCCAACCTCTCATACGCTGTAAGAATTTAATTCAACTGTTTATCACAGAAAAAGTGTGACTTGTAGGACACGTAACACTAGCGGGCATAATGTTAGCTTAATAGTCAGCTCAACAGCTGTTGTTAGCTCCGGACAAGTGACTACAACAGTAGCGATGAGCCCCGATGAACGGATCCGGGGGCGGATGGGCTCGTACATAAATGGATCGATCGGGGCGGGATACGGTGGGAAACGACAGATACCTTAAACTTGAAGACAGCCCAAGTAGAAGGATCGCTAAAGTCTGCTAAAAAAAGAAATCGCAATGCAAGTTGAACAAACTTGCAAAGACACAATATCAAATTGAACCCATTCTGGTACAAAATGACATCATAATAGACTGTCCTTTGAATGTCACGACGTTCGGCGATAACGTCACTTGAACTCCTTTGAAGACAGTTCTGGGGGCGGAGTCAGAGCCTATAAATATCCCTCGAGTACATACCTTGAACCCATAGATCGCTATAGTTCTGAACTAACAGTTTCCACTTGCGAACACTGTCTCATTGAGTAGATCATTTTTCAAACACAGAATAACACGTCGTATAAACTAAACTAAATACATTCATTTCAAAATGAGCTCCCTAAGCTACTTTGATATGCAGATGCTCAGAAATGAGATAGAAAATTACAAACAAGCTAAAAAACTTCAGCTTGAGGAAATCCAAGAAAAGAATTGTAGGATTTCAAGTCTTGAGGCATCTTTGAAAGAAGAGCAGGGACTGGTTGCAAAGATGAAAGAGGAGTCCAAAGAAATGCAGGTGCTCAGAAATGAGATAGAAAAGTACAAACAAGCTGAAAAGCTTCAGTTGGAGGAAATCGATGAAAAGAATTCTAAGATTTCAAGTCTTGAGGCATCTTTGAAAGAAGAGCAGGAACTGGTTGCGAAGATGACAGAGGAAACCAAATCCCAGCTAAGGTCCGCAGAGTCACAGAATGTAGATCTCACAAACAAATATGAGGCAAAAATTCGGGCTCTTCATAAGGCAATCAAACACCTTGAAAATAAGTGTGCCACTGAAAAAACGATGCGGGACAAGAAAGAAAAGGAGGTGGAATCTCTGGTTGTCCTTAAAATCAAACATGAGCAGGAAAAACAAGAACTCAAGATGAAGCTAAGCAAGACGACTGAGGAAAAAAATGAAACACTTAAAGAACTGCAGAAACAAAATGAGCAGCTTCAGACTGAGATTCAGAACAATGAGAAGTACATTCATCGTAATGACTTCCTTGAAAGAAGGATAGACGAGCTTCTTACACTACCTGGGGAGGTGTACTGCCGTCAACAGAAAGTTAAAAGTGTGGGGAAGAAAATTTCATCCCAAAAAAATAACATAGCCCGTCTGAAAACTGCTCAACAGCTGAAGGGACTTTATGACACACTCGGCCACACTGTGCAAGTCGAGAAAAAAGCCTCCCCAGAGCAGCAAAGAAAGGATGGGGATGAACAAATAGCCCGGAAAAAGGTGAGATTTGACCTGAGTAATGTGGAATACTTTCCATCCAAAGGCGACAATGAGCTGAAAGAACAACAGAAAGAAATTAGAGACCTTAAGGGTAAAACTGGTAACAAGCTTACCACATATGACAGTAAGCTAAAAGCAGTGCATGGCCTGCTACCTCCTATTTCCACTAGGGCCCGGTCTAAAACTGTAGACAACTCAAAGAAGCAGTCTGAGTCTAGGAGCTCACTCAACCTCAAGTCCACTGTTACTCCCAAGGCAGAAGAAGAAATGTTTCATCCCCATTCACCTGAACTTACTTCCCAGTCAACTCTACGTAGAGTATACAATCCTGCTACAAAACTACTCAAGCGCCGGCCTTCAGCCAAACCCAACCACATCTAAAAAATCCTCCTACCAGTTCTCACACTGACTCCAAAGAAATAATCAGCTTTTAAGCTGGTTAAAAAATATCTATTTCTTTGTTTCCAAAGTCAAAATAAATCACAAAGAGACAATATCAGAAAAAAATTTAATACCCGCCCATCCTGAGGGTATATTACATCCGTAACCCAGGAGAGGCTGTATTTGCTATAACATCATAAATGTAAGACAATAAGGACATCTCTGCATGTGTGAGGAAGTGACATGCATTTCATCTATGTCGCTTCATCACCCCCAACCGGTCGAGGTAGATGGCCGCCCCTCACTGAGCCTGGTTCTACTGAAGGTTTCTTCCTATTAAAAGGGAGTTTTTCCTTCCCACTGTCGCCAAGTGCTTGCTCATAGGGGATCTTCGGATTGTTGGGTTTTCTCTGCATTATTGTAGGGATGTTAACTTGCAATATTATATAATATTGCAAGTTAACATCCCTACAATCTCTGCGTTATTGTAGGGATGTTACCCTAAAGTTTTAAAATTGGCACAAATAAAATTGATGTGAACTGAATTTTTCTTTTGATGTGTACAAGTGGTTGTATTTGAGTACTTTTGATCTGCTTTTATTCACTACTACGCACACACTGGCTTCAAAAATACAAAGTGATGGCAGTCCCCATGAAAAGGGAATTTTGGCTTCATTTTTGTACAGTGGCAGGAAGTGGAGTGAGGTTATTAAAATAGGCTGTTCTCAGCTATTTTTAAAGCTACATTTTAGTTAGTTTTTAGTTAGCGAACCTTTAGTTACTGTGGCCAAATACATATTTCATTTTTTAAAGTAAACACATTCTCAGTCACTCGCAGTCAGACATTGAGCAAAAGCACATGTTCGGTAGCTAATCCTTGTATTTACCCTGACTAACAAAATATCTCTGCTGAAGTCACTGAGATGGTTTATATGAGAAACAGAAATGTTACTGGCCTGATCAGTCACTAGGCAATGTTGCCGTTACTGTACCTTTAGGAGTTACACAGTCAGAGCAACATGCTGGACTCTTCTTTAGCTCCTCTGCAGAGCCCATTATTAAATATGTGCAAACAGCAGCATGTTTCTGGCTCCCTCCACACATGGTCAAGGTCAGGTTTATTGATCGAGCACATTTCCAACAGCCCATGCTGCACAACTTGCTTTACAAACTAGAATGCAACTAAAACAAGTAAAATGCACTACAATGACGCAATAAAATATAAATGAATAATAACACTAAAATAAAATAGAATGCATTTAAATTACTTATTGGCAGCTGATTTGACGCAGTTTCAACTGAAGATGAATCAATGAGAGGATTAAAAAAAATGTTCTCACAGTTTTCTTCAGTCGCAAACTGTCTTTAATATCAGACATATTCCAATATTCCAGTTTCTAGCAGATATCTCAGTTTCTTGATAACACAGCTGATACATACTCCAATGTTTAATGCAAGCAAAAACTTTTTGAATGCTTCTCAGAGGAGATCACAGCACTCATAACACTGGTTTTAATTTTCAACACATTATCGGTCTTTACCGCAGTAAAATCAGGTAGCTGTCATTCAATGCCAACATCAGCCTACCTGACAAAGCCAAACTAAATGAAGCTTTTCCATCAGCTTCCATCAGACATTATAGTTTATCCAAGCAAAATGTTTTCTTTTTAAAAATCTATGGTTTTGAGGAAAACAACAGCATCTATGAAAGTACATGAATTATTGATTAGGCTATTTGAAAATGGTGAAAGACAAGTCTGATAAAAAGCTGAAAAGATGCTGACACTGTTGTATTTCACGTTAGAATGAATGAAACAAAACTGTAATGCCTGAAAGAAATGTACAGTGGATTTCTCATTTGACTATAAAATATAAATGACTTTTGGGGTGGAGGGACTGAATAGCCAAATTCAATATAAAGATCTACTGTTCCATCACGTTTGGCAGCAAATATCTCATTTATCAGTGCATAGTGGAAATAAATAAGCATTCAACCTCTGATTTGACATTTTATTACTGTCTTAACAAAAGTTGCAGTCAGAAAACATGAAATTCTGCAAAAGAACGATACAAGCTGAACTCATTTTGGTTTGAAGTGAATCAGATGCCATTCATTCACCGACTCCATTTCTAATTTGCCATTTCCCAATCCAGTAGAGAGCTCTGACTTGAATCATGTGTGGAAGGGACAAAGTACAACTCTGAGCAGCACCGTACAGCACGCAGAGACAGTGTGCATCTCTATCGCTGCTGCAGGTATGAAGCTGTGAGGATCATTGACCAGAATGCGTCCTTTTAACAAACTGATGAAACCAGCTGTAACACAGGACTTGTTGTTTTGTTTTTTTAATGCAGACCAGCAAATGCGTTCTAGGAAGAAAGAGTCAGCTGATTCATTTGCTACAATATAAGAGGTATTAGCAGTTCACCCTCCTTCTTAGCGTATGGCACAGTTTTTAAAAGTAGAGGCAGAGTTTCTGTTTAATGCTGTGAAACCTCTGCCACACTCAGCTGTTATCCATCAGTGTTTAGCAGCCCGACTGGGCTTTTTAACAGTCTTCACTTTTACAGAGTTTTTGTATAGTAGCAGTCTCTCTGTGGGGTGAGGTGGCAAGCGGTTCCTTTTTGCTTTCACAATGCACGCAGCCATCGGACTGAAACGGTCAAAACCTCCAGATGTGGCGGGCACCGCCAGCAGCTTCTTGGCGAGGCCTTGGAGCTTCGGGAATCGAGAAGCACATTTCCAGTACTGAAGAGTAGAGTTGCTTTCCCACAGCGGTTCAGACAGGTACACGTCGAACTCTGACATCTTTAGAGTCTTTGCAGGCGGCTGAAGGAAGTTGAAGATGGACTTCCTCTTGAGGTCGTTTTCACTGATTTCAGGACAGTTGTTGTCTGAGCTGCCAGCACAAGTGTCCATCACGCCATCTGTCTGGCTTTCTTCTTTCACATCGTGCTCCAGCCCACTGCCTGTCTGATCTTTCTCTGCCTCAACAGTAGGAAATGTTGAGGCTTCCATGTTTTCTAATGTGGACTCAACAATGCTGCGAGCCTCAGATTTTGACGGAGGTGTTAGGAAATCATTCTGTTCATCCTGGTTGTCATCAGAAAACGGCTGCAAAAAAAATGGTTGTTTTAAATGTACACACATTTTTTTCCTATATCTACTCAACACGCATATTCAGTTAAATATAAATCTACAGAAGTCCGCTATGCTTCTGGCCTAATTTGGTACCTGCAGTTTGATCCTAGGATCCAGCACAGCAGCTAGTATCATGTCCTTCTGGTGAATCACTGGCTGGAAGTGTGTGTAGAGGCCTGTGCGCAGGGCCTTGCAGAAGTGGGTGTAGTTGGTGACACAATTCTCCAAGGTTTTATCAAGTCCAATGAGGGACGGTATGATGAGAGACATAGTCACACCATTTCCCTGCAGGACCTACGATAGATAAGACACAAACATGGCATCCACAGTGAAGACATCGTGGACAGCGGAGAATCTCCCGGTGGTGGAGCAGACTGGGACAGAGTTCCACTGATGAAAAAGAGAGTCACGATGGATATTATAAGAATTAAATAAAAAAAGATTCAGACCAAAAGATTTGTGATCTACACAATCCAAGCTGATCAACGATAAGCTCAGTATTTTCATTTAATATATTTTTCATCTGCTTGAATGTTTCCTGCTTCACACAGTGCTCAACCTGCTAGATTTTTGTTTGTTATTCATTTATTTTAAATGTCTAATCTTATCTTTGAATCAAACATTCATACATATATACACTGTGTTCATTATAATAACATACATATATACTGTCAGACACCACTCTGACATTCCATTCATGCTCAGCTGAATATTAAAATGGACAAATATGTGTCATCTCTGCATACGCTATGATCATTATAGAATGACATGAAATATTAAAACTGAGCTTAATCTTCAACATAAGCAGTAGTCATATAAATTCATATACTCTTAAGCACAAATGGTGAAAGTTTTTCTGCAGAATAAGTAGCCTATTAGTTGTATCTGTATTGCGGTGTTCTGATAGTATGGCTTCTTATACTGAAGAAATGGATCTAAATAAATAACTAAATAAATCCTCCAGCACTCGTTATTGTCACCTATTGCTAATGTTTTGACGCTGCCAACCTCTCATACGCTGTAAGAATTTAATTCAACTGTTTATCACAGAAAAAGTGTGACTTGTAGGACACGTAACACTAGCGGGCATAATGTTAGCTTAATAGTCAGCTCAACAGCTGTTGTTAGCTCCGGACAAGTGACTACAACAGTAGCGATGAGCCCCGATGAACGGATCCGGGGGCGGATGGGCTCGTACATAAATGGATCGATCGGGGCGGGATACGGTGGGAAACGACAGATACCTTAAACTTGAAGACAGCCCAAGTAGAAGGATCGCTAAAGTCTGCTAAAAAAAGAAATCGCAATGCAAGTTGAACAAACTTGCAAAGACACAATATCAAATTGAACCCATTCTGGTACAAAATGACATCATAATAGACTGTCCTTTGAATGTCACGACGTTCGGCGATAACGTCACTTGAACTCCTTTGAAGACAGTTCTGGGGGCGGAGTCAGAGCCTATAAATATCCCTCGAGTACATACCTTGAACCCATAGATCGCTATAGTTCTGAACTAACAGTTTCCACTTGCGAACACTGTCTCATTGAGTAGATCATTTTTCAAACACAGAATAACACGTCGTATAAACTAAACTAAATACATTCATTTCAAAATGAGCTCCCTAAGCTACTTTGATATGCAGATGCTCAGAAATGAGATAGAAAATTACAAACAAGCTAAAAAACTTCAGCTTGAGGAAATCCAAGAAAAGAATTGTAGGATTTCAAGTCTTGAGGCATCTTTGAAAGAAGAGCAGGGACTGGTTGCAAAGATGAAAGAGGAGTCCAAAGAAATGCAGGTGCTCAGAAATGAGATAGAAAAGTACAAACAAGCTGAAAAGCTTCAGTTGGAGGAAATCGATGAAAAGAATTCTAAGATTTCAAGTCTTGAGGCATCTTTGAAAGAAGAGCAGGAACTGGTTGCGAAGATGACAGAGGAAACCAAATCCCAGCTAAGGTCCGCAGAGTCACAGAATGTAGATCTCACAAACAAATATGAGGCAAAAATTCGGGCTCTTCATAAGGCAATCAAACACCTTGAAAATAAGTGTGCCACTGAAAAAACGATGCGGGACAAGAAAGAAAAGGAGGTGGAATCTCTGGTTGTCCTTAAAATCAAACATGAGCAGGAAAAACAAGAACTCAAGATGAAGCTAAGCAAGACGACTGAGGAAAAAAATGAAACACTTAAAGAACTGCAGAAACAAAATGAGCAGCTTCAGACTGAGATTCAGAACAATGAGAAGTACATTCATCGTAATGACTTCCTTGAAAGAAGGATAGACGAGCTTCTTACACTACCTGGGGAGGTGTACTGCCGTCAACAGAAAGTTAAAAGTGTGGGGAAGAAAATTTCATCCCAAAAAAATAACATAGCCCGTCTGAAAACTGCTCAACAGCTGAAGGGACTTTATGACACACTCGGCCACACTGTGCAAGTCGAGAAAAAAGCCTCCCCAGAGCAGCAAAGAAAGGATGGGGATGAACAAATAGCCCGGAAAAAGGTGAGATTTGACCTGAGTAATGTGGAATACTTTCCATCCAAAGGCGACAATGAGCTGAAAGAACAACAGAAAGAAATTAGAGACCTTAAGGGTAAAACTGGTAACAAGCTTACCACATATGACAGTAAGCTAAAAGCAGTGCATGGCCTGCTACCTCCTATTTCCACTAGGGCCCGGTCTAAAACTGTAGACAACTCAAAGAAGCAGTCTGAGTCTAGGAGCTCACTCAACCTCAAGTCCACTGTTACTCCCAAGGCAGAAGAAGAAATGTTTCATCCCCATTCACCTGAACTTACTTCCCAGTCAACTCTACGTAGAGTATACAATCCTGCTACAAAACTACTCAAGCGCCGGCCTTCAGCCAAACCCAACCACATCTAAAAAATCCTCCTACCAGTTCTCACACTGACTCCAAAGAAATAATCAGCTTTTAAGCTGGTTAAAAAATATCTATTTCTTTGTTTCCAAAGTCAAAATAAATCACAAAGAGACAATATCAGAAAAAAATTTAATACCCGCCCATCCTGAGGGTATATTACATCCGTAACCCAGGAGAGGCTGTATTTGCTATAACATCATAAATGTAAGACAATAAGGACATCTCTGCATGTGTGAGGAAGTGACATGCATTTCATCTATGTCGCTTCATCACCCCCAACCGGTCGAGGTAGATGGCCGCCCCTCACTGAGCCTGGTTCTACTGAAGGTTTCTTCCTATTAAAAGGGAGTTTTTCCTTCCCACTGTCGCCAAGTGCTTGCTCATAGGGGATCTTCGGATTGTTGGGTTTTCTCTGCATTATTGTAGGGATGTTAACTTGCAATATTATATAATATTGCAAGTTAACATCCCTACAATCTCTGCGTTATTGTAGGGATGTTACCCTAAAGTTTTAAAATTGGCACAAATAAAATTGATGTGAACTGAATTTTTCTTTTGATGTGTACAAGTGGTTGTATTTGAGTACTTTTGATCTGCTTTTATTCACTACTACGCACACACTGGCTTCAAAAATACAAAGTGATGGCAGTCCCCATGAAAAGGGAATTTTGGCTTCATTTTTGTACAGTGGCAGGAAGTGGAGTGAGGTTATTAAAATAGGCTGTTCTCAGCTATTTTTAAAGCTACATTTTAGTTAGTTTTTAGTTAGCGAACCTTTAGTTACTGTGGCCAAATACATATTTCATTTTTTAAAGTAAACACATTCTCAGTCACTCGCAGTCAGACATTGAGCAAAAGCACATGTTCGGTAGCTAATCCTTGTATTTACCCTGACTAACAAAATATCTCTGCTGAAGTCACTGAGATGGTTTATATGAGAAACAGAAATGTTACTGGCCTGATCAGTCACTAGGCAATGTTGCCGTTACTGTACCTTTAGGAGTTACACAGTCAGAGCAACATGCTGGACTCTTCTTTAGCTCCTCTGCAGAGCCCATTATTAAATATGTGCAAACAGCAGCATGTTTCTGGCTCCCTCCACACATGGTCAAGGTCAGGTTTATTGATCGAGCACATTTCCAACAGCCCATGCTGCACAACTTGCTTTACAAACTAGAATGCAACTAAAACAAGTAAAATGCACTACAATGACGCAATAAAATATAAATGAATAATAACACTAAAATAAAATAGAATGCATTTAAATTACTTATTGGCAGCTGATTTGACGCAGTTTCAACTGAAGATGAATCAATGAGAGGATTAAAAAAAATGTTCTCACAGTTTTCTTCAGTCGCAAACTGTCTTTAATATCAGACATATTCCAATATTCCAGTTTCTAGCAGATATCTCAGTTTCTTGATAACACAGCTGATACATACTCCAATGTTTAATGCAAGCAAAAACTTTTTGAATGCTTCTCAGAGGAGATCACAGCACTCATAACACTGGTTTTAATTTTCAACACATTATCGGTCTTTACCGCAGTAAAATCAGGTAGCTGTCATTCAATGCCAACATCAGCCTACCTGACAAAGCCAAACTAAATGAAGCTTTTCCATCAGCTTCCATCAGACATTATAGTTTATCCAAGCAAAATGTTTTCTTTTTAAAAATCTATGGTTTTGAGGAAAACAACAGCATCTATGAAAGTACATGAATTATTGATTAGGCTATTTGAAAATGGTGAAAGACAAGTCTGATAAAAAGCTGAAAAGATGCTGACACTGTTGTATTTCACGTTAGAATGAATGAAACAAAACTGTAATGCCTGAAAGAAATGTACAGTGGATTTCTCATTTGACTATAAAATATAAATGACTTTTGGGGTGGAGGGACTGAATAGCCAAATTCAATATAAAGATCTACTGTTCCATCACGTTTGGCAGCAAATATCTCATTTATCAGTGCATAGTGGAAATAAATAAGCATTCAACCTCTGATTTGACATTTTATTACTGTCTTAACAAAAGTTGCAGTCAGAAAACATGAAATTCTGCAAAAGAACGATACAAGCTGAACTCATTTTGGTTTGAAGTGAATCAGATGCCATTCATTCACCGACTCCATTTCTAATTTGCCATTTCCCAATCCAGTAGAGAGCTCTGACTTGAATCATGTGTGGAAGGGACAAAGTACAACTCTGAGCAGCACCGTACAGCACGCAGAGACAGTGTGCATCTCTATCGCTGCTGCAGGTATGAAGCTGTGAGGATCATTGACCAGAATGCGTCCTTTTAACAAACTGATGAAACCAGCTGTAACACAGGACTTGTTGTTTTGTTTTTTTAATGCAGACCAGCAAATGCGTTCTAGGAAGAAAGAGTCAGCTGATTCATTTGCTACAATATAAGAGGTATTAGCAGTTCACCCTCCTTCTTAGCGTATGGCACAGTTTTTAAAAGTAGAGGCAGAGTTTCTGTTTAATGCTGTGCAAGCTCTGCCACACTCAGCTGTTATCCATCAGTGTTTAGCAGCCCGACTGGGCTTTTTAACAGTCTTCACTTTTACAGAGTTTTTGTATAGTAGCAGTCTCTCTGTGGTGTGAGGTGGCAAGCGGTTCCTTTTTGCTTTCACAATGCACGCAGCCATCGGACTGAAACGGTCAAAACCTCCAGATGTGGCGGGCACCGCCAGCAGCTTCTTGGCGAGGCCTTGGAGCTTCGGGAATCGAGAAGCACATTTCCAGTACTGAAGAGTAGAGTTGCTTTCCCACAGCGGTTCAGACAGGTACACGTCGAACTCTGACATCTTTAGAGTCTTTGCAGGCGGCTGAAGGAAGTTGAAGATGGACTTCCTCTTGAGGTCGTTTTCACTGATTTCAGGACAGTTGTTGTCTGAGCTGCCAGCACAAGTGTCCATCACGCCATCTGTCTGGCTTTCTTCTTTCACATCGTGCTCCAGCCCACTGCCTGTCTGATCTTTCTCTGCCTCAACAGTAGGAAAAGTTGAGGCTTCCATGTTTTCTAATGTGGACTCAACAATGCTGCGAGCCTCAGATTTTGACGGAGGTGTTAGGAAATCATTCTGTTCATCCTGGTTGTCATCAGAAAACGGCTGCAAAAAAAATGGTTGTTTTAAATGTACACACATTTTTTTCCTATATCTACTCAACATGCATATTCAATTAAATATAAATCTACAGAAGTCCGCTATGCTTCTGGCCTAATTTGGTACCTGCAGTTTGATCCTAGGATCCAGCACAGCAGCTAGTATCATGTCCTTCTGGTGAATCACTGGCTGGAAGTGTGTGTAGAGGCCTGTGCGCAGGGCCTTGCAGAAGTGGGTGTAGTTGGTGACACAATTCTCCAAGGTTTTATCAAGTCCAATGAGGGACGGTATGATGAGAGACATAGTCACACCATTTCCTTGCAGGACCTACGATAGATAAGACACAAACATGTCTTCTATTAAAGACCCCGTTCACATTTCTTCTTAGCCTGATTATGGGATTACTGAACAAAAGGTTACACATGTAGATTTGGAAATTCCATTATAGAGAAACTTGCTCTGTTACCTGTAAAGCCTCCTCAAAGGGCTCAAGAAGACCTAGAATGTCAATCACTTGTTCCCTCTTAACCATGACCAGTGGTGGGGCGCTGGCTGTGTCACTAGCCTCTATGCGTGCCTGGGCCAGGAGAGTCATGATGGAGCTCCAGACAGACTCCTGGACCATTCGCCGTAATGATAGCATCATGGAGTTCCAACGACAGTTGCTAGAGGAAGGGCACAAAGACACATTGTACTCCTTCATCAAAACCTAATTTAAAAGAAAAAAGAGAAAAAGGGCAAAAATAATCTTGTTAACAGAGCTCAGGTCTGCATCTTTTCTGTAAAACATTTGCCACATTACACTAAATAATGTAAGCAAGAGGAAACATCTCTTAAATTCTGTTTTTCTCCCTCGCAATGAAAATGAATATATTGAAACCCAGCTTTAAATACCTTGGAAATAACATTTAAATCCTTTAGTCTCATACCTCGCTCCAGTAGGGGCTGCTCTTGAAGAAAGCCACCACATTGTGGACCTGTGAGAGCAGGTTCTCTACTACTCTTGAATTTCTTAAGGCATCCCTAATCACTATCTGCAGTGTCCTGGCAGCACATGTAGTCCTTGTCCCCATCTGCAGCTCGGAAAAAGGGGACTCTGCTTCAGACATTTGGTCTGACAGAAAGGCCAGCACTTCATCTCCATCCGGTTCTCCTCTATTGGACGTGCACATAATCTTGTAGTCGCAGAACAAGTTGTTTGTAGCTAGGGCTTCTTTAGCCTGGTTGGCAAGGACGTAGCCGATGCTGCGAGGAAAGATCCCGTAGCTGAGCAGCACACCTTCGAGCTCCCTGGACACACAAGTGCTGAGGTTTTTGTGGCTGACATGACGGAAGGCCACAATAGGACGGCGGAGCTGCCAGGAATCACTGATAAAGTGAAGCTGGACAACAACAATGGGATCCTCTACTGGCAGGGTTTGAGCCCCTGCCCAGAGATCAACGGTGACATGAATGGCACTTTCACCATCTTTCATTGTGGCAAGGCAGGATTTAAGATCACGGATGAGCTGAGGCTTGATGGCTCGTTCCACCTCGTCATAAAGCTGCAGGGCCACTGCGCGCTGGGATAGCTTGTTGTACTCAGGGCTGATCGTACTCATGAAAGACCTGAAGCCAGCCCCTTCAACAAAGCTGTGCGGAATAAAGTGAATCATACATTTAATGATATACAGTAAATATTAATTCAATATATAAAAGCCTTTACAAAGTTTTCAACATAACCACAGAGTGACAAGAAAATTGCATTGACTTAAGGATTACCAAACCTCCTTCAGTGAATCACAAACCAACACTATCTCAACTATCAGCAGAAGAACTCACCTGAGGGGCAACATGTCCTCAGCAATCATCCTTAGTGCTGCATCAGCAAACTTTTTCTGATCCACCTGCACGGCTGGTGGTGCGGTGCCAGAGCTGGGACTGGATTTTGAGCAGGGGAGAAAAGAATTGCTGAGGGAGGAAGACTCTCTCTTTGATGTAGACCTCTGCGGAGGTGGAGCAGCAGTCTTCTGCTTGGCTTTATGGTGCTCCTTGTCCTGCATTGACTTCTCAGGCCTGAGCTGCAGCAGAGCAAAACGCACAATAGGTAAACCAAACTTGTCGGATGAGAACAGCTTGTGTGAAATCCTGAAAGATTTAGGTATTTATGAATTCCTAAATCTTTTCTTCAGAAATACAGCTATAGCAAGCTCACCACTTCAGGAGTTACTGGTTCGGCATCTAAAACAACGTCACATTTGAAATCCACCTGTAACACATCATGTAATATTAATTCACAATTAACAATATCAAAGTTTACTGTAACTTAAAACTGCAGGAAAAATGGTAGTTTAGTGACATTAAAAACAAGCAGCTTTGAATTTTTTGAGCTGGCTATGTCCCAGTATAAAATCTATCTAACAATACTGGCATATCTCATCAGTTATAAATGAAAATGAAGCCTTAAAAAGTATGAACTACATCCAATAAGCACTGTACCTCTCCATCCACAAATTGCTGAATATCAATGGAAATGCTTTGAGCAGCATCTCTAAAGAAGCCCAGCTCTGCTTTACGTTTGATGGTCGAATTCCAATGATTCTTCACAGAATTGTCAGACCTGCCAGAAAAAAATAAATAAATTGCATTTTGACTGCTAACCATATTTTAAAAATTCAGTCATTGCTAGCTAACTGGCCCACCTTCCTGGGAGCAGCCTGGAAATCTCAGTCCACCGGTTTCCCAGAATGGAGTGGGCTTTATAGATGATGAGATCCTCTTCATCAGTCCAGCAGCTCTTACTGATCATTGGGTCGAGGTGATTGTGCCAGCGATCACGGCACTGCTTCCCCAATCGACCCTTTAGATGCTTTGAAATTAGAGTCCAGTGCTTGGTGCCATACTTGGCCACAAGCTCTACTATCTATCCAGAGAAAAATACAAAAGTAAAAACAGAATTTAAATAACAAAAAAAGGAAAATATCCAAACTAAAACCATGTTTTTCATTTTCCCACCTTTTCATCTTCCTCTTTGGACCAGAAGCCTTTAATTAAGTCAGGATCCAGATATTTTCGCCAGCGGTGCATACACTGGTATTCTGTTCGCCCCTGTACAAGGAACAAGACATGTCACGCTGTATTAAGTCAGAATTCACTGCTGTTATTCATCTTATTCTTGAACAATGTCTGCATGTACCAAAACTTACTGGTAAAAAACTAGCAATAGTTTTCCAATCTTTTTTTCCAATGTTGCAGACCAGAATTTTGAGATTTTCATCCTAAATGTCAGAGAAAATAAGTCCAAACACAGTACATGGGTTACCATCAAAACATTACAACGACATTTACAGATACTGAGTTAGCCAGGTAGTTAATTAATATGAGCCAAAAAACAACCAACAATATGACATTAGTAACAGTAACTGAATAAATTATGTGAAAATCAAGATGCTGTAGGAAGAGAAAAGGTTGTCCTGAGACTTCTTTCAACTTACCTCTTCCTGAGTCCATTTGACTTGACACCTGGTACCATCCTTATTTTCTACTAAATCTGAGTCAGTGTCAAAGCATAGATTATCATCTCCCTCATCGTCCATGCTGCAAACACAAAGATAACCAATAACTCAAACATAAATATTTTACTTTATTTAAATTTCCCAGTGCAAGTGCAAAGACACTGAGCTCAGATGTCTCAGCGATGAACACTGACTATGACATGGTTGACATTAAACCCAAACAAATAACTCCAGAGCCATCATTTACAATACACTCAGTACTGTCTGCAGCATATGCAGCAGAGTACAATTCACAGTTGAGCAGACTGTGATCTTAAGGACAAGTTAACAAACAATGACTTCATTGCCATTTTCAATAGATCTCTGAAATACTCCATGTAAATAGAGAATATGAATTCATATATAGATATCTGAATTTATGTTAATCCCTAAAGATCCAGTATCAACTGAGATCTACATTTTTGCAAGTCAATACCAAAATCTATTGTAAATGTAACAGATATTAAAAATGAAGGCACTAAGAATGAAGTATGCAAGTGTTGGCATATTTGTTGTTTGAACTTTAAAAATCACATAAGATGTGTCAAAGTTATTAAAGAAAATAAACTACAGAGCAAATTAACAGCAAAATCTTTTTCGAAATACATATCTAAGTCACGTCAGCTAAAGAGCTGTCTAATAACTATGGTTAAAAAAAAGAAAAGAAAAAATATCCAGTGAGCAATTGTTCTTAGAGCAAAATTGCCTTGTTGATACTAGAGGTTCAAGTAGAATAGCCAAACGGTTTCAAGCTGATAGGAAGGCAACATTAACTCAAGCACCCGCTACAATTGGGAATGCAAGCATATCAAACCTTGAAGCAGATGGGCTAAGGCAGCAGGCCACCACATGAGGTGCCACTCCTGAGAGCTAAGAACAGAAAACTGAGGCCAAAACTGGACAGAAAATTGGAACAATGTTGCAGCATTCAAAAATTATGGTCAGAATAAAGTATTCACATGAAATGATGCTTCCTGCTTTGTATTACCTAAGCCTTTTTCTCTTAGTACCTACTTGACTTCACTCAGTTAAGGTTGATTTCAATTACAATTGAGTACCACCTCAATGTGCTACGGGTCGTTGCAGTAATGTCACCGAAAGTCCCATGATGTTGTTTGTATGCAACACAAACACAATGCAATAATGGAGGACGTCGAGACAACGGTATATCTGCTGCTTGGTGTATGCCTTTTAAAAATGGCGGCTCTGTGAAAAAGTCGCGACACCACTGACTGACCGATCATTGGCATGCAGTCAGTTGCTGTTACATTTTCAGATCGACTCAGCTCACTTGGAACCCCAGCCGAGCAAGTACTAATAAAGTACCTGGTATCAGATACTACCACCTAATGGAAAACCCTAAAAACCAGGTCAAGTTAAGCTGAGTAGGTACTAGTGGAAAAGAGGCATTAGTACCAACTGAGAACTATTTAAATGCCACAGCCTACCTCTGTATTTCTGCTGACCATGGCCATCCCTTTATGAACACAGTCTACCCATCTTCTGATGGCTGCTTTCATAAAGATGACCAAAAAGCTCAAATCATTTCAAACTGTTTTCTTTTTTTCCTCTTAAAAAAAGGGAGTTTTTCTTTCCTAATGTCACCAAAGTGCTAGCTCATCGAGGGTCACATGACTGTTGCAGTTTTCTTCGTTTCTTCTGTATTATTGTATGGTCTTGACCTAACAATATAAAGTTCCTTGAGGCAACTGTTGTTGTGATTAAGGGCTATATAAATTAAACTGAAGTGCATTGAAATCAAATGGCCTCCACTATTTCCAGACATCAATCCAACAGACAACCTTTTGAATGTGGTGGAATGGGAACCTCGTCGATGTGCAGCAGACAAATATGCACTAACTGTGTGGTACTTTGTGCTTCCAATTCAATATAAACCAAAATCTCTGAGGAATGTTTCCAGCATCTTGTTGAATTTGTGCCAGAAGGAATTAAGGCAGCCGAGGAAAAAAGGGGGTCTAAACCAGGACTAGCAAGGTGTACTCAAAAAAGTGCCCTAGAAATTTCATTATCTGTCTCTAAAGCAAGCAACCCATCAGTGATATTTTGCAATTTAAATAGAGCAACTGTTTGATACAGAAGTAACCTTAATGTCAAAATTAACTAAAGAAAAAAGTAAGTAACACAATATAGTCGTCTGTAATGCTCTTAACCTAAGCAGTCACCATTGGGATATCTAATAATAACTACAGTGTAAATGGGTTGGAATGAATTTCATTCATTTATTGAGTACATTTCAAATATAACACACATTGAGTAATTATTTATTGACTGGTAAAGTTGATTTTTGAGTCTTAATTCTACCCTCTCTCTAAGGAAATTATCTGGATTACAGCTGCTCCAAGACAGTAACAGTAACAGACTACACTATTTAAATAATACAATATGTTACAGAGTTTACAAATTGAAGAAATAACACTAATATGTAAAATTGCTCAATTACACAATATCAAAATATCAGCACATTATCACAGATCTAACTGCTGTATTTCACCTGCTCTCCAGCAACCAGTTAAACAAGCATGCATGCTATTCAGCTAAGAGCTAACAACTTCCCACAGCTAAGTAGCTAACATTAGCTTCTGCCAACCCAACAATTAAATCGCCGTGAAAACAAATTGTTACCTTATATATCTACAACAGTACATTGTGCGACTCTCGAAACAAAGTTATTGCAATTGATCGAACAAAAATATAACGCAAAGCTGCAGAACTTACATTTAAACTTGGTTGCAACTTCAAGCTAACTCTCTGATAGCAGATCCAGTGAGCACACTTGAGAAAACGTTAGCTGTTAATTTAGCAAGTAGAGCGCCTCTAGCGGCGCTTGTGCGGGATAAAAACAAGCCTGCCCAATGCAACGCTTTCATCAGGAGTGGAAGTCGTAACAGGCACATTTAGCCGACACGAAAGCAGAGATAACGCGGACATGTTTAAATAAATCTAACATTGTGTGAGTGCTTCTGGAAAACAGTCGCGTTCAGCCCTTCCAGCTCACAACTTGACGGCATTGGAGGAAATCACAGTTTCACTCACTGCCATAAACACAAACAAGCTCTGCAACTGCGTGATAAATATAACGACAAATAAAATATTCTTTTGTGAAACATTTCCAGCTATCGCAGAGTATCATATACCTATATATTGCTTGTTTGTTTATTTTTTAAAGACACCAAGAATATACACACACATGCACATTTCTCACACTTACCTGCGCGATATAACTCCTCTGTCCCTTCAGTCCCCCGGTCCCGATGAAGACCCGAAATTAGCAACCACAATAAATCATTGTTTCCATGTAATATATGCTTAATGCGGTTTGTATTGGTTATCTACAGACAGTAACAGGGAGCTGCTGGCGTTTTATCAGTTGAAATTTAGCCGGGACGATATACTAAAGGTCTGTTCAAGAGCACCACTGCTGCAGAGCTGCTACACACATTTCCCGGAAACGACCCATGTGAGCTGCTGCTAACGGCTGCTCAAAAGACAGGCTGGTTACACTGCATGCACGACTTCGGCTTTAACATTTGTAAAAAGACTTTAAGAAAATAAAAAGCCCACATCAAAACATTAATGTACCACTGAATATATTCTAACGTAATAATAACTTCCTCATAAAACCTTTAGTGGGGCACTTGGTAGGCTAATTGTTATGCAGCTGTTTCAATAACGTTCTGCCTGTAATGTCTTTAAAATGGCAAATACTACTTGTGCTTGCTAAAAATGGACATTTTAAGATAAGAAAGCCTCCTTTTAAAGTTATAATAACGTTTTGATGATTACCATTGCCATTTATGTAAATGTATATAACGCACATTGTTATCAAAAGATAGCGTCAAAATAATAAGAGATTAACTTCATCCATTATTAAATTAATTTCATTTTAAGATCCATGTAAATACCTTGTCTATGGCAAGAGTTTAAGTCCCCTATTTATGGGGATAATTGTTTTGTTTATGTCATGGCGTTGTATTATATCTTAAAATCTCTTATTCATTTTCAATTCAATTCAGTATTATTTTGTAAGGTAAAGACTCTACAATATATATATATATATTTTTTAAAACCCTCAACAATCACATGACCCTCTATGAGCAACCACCTGGTGACAGAGGGAAGGAAGAACTCCCTTTCAAACTACAAGCAGCACCAGAATCAGCCTGTCCTATGAATACATATCATGCAACTATGTTTTACTGTATGACCGGTTCTTATTTGTTTATACACCAGTTTCCACAGGAAGCATACAAGTGCTCCACAAATTCATGTTAAGCCTTTTCCTTATTTTTATCAAGTATGTGCTTTTACAAAGGTAGATGCTCAAAATAAACATGACCAAATTCTAAACCTTTGGCTTTGGCTGTCCTCAATATGTTTACCCCAGACAGCCAGGCAGATCTGGGAGAAGCACAGAAGCCCTATCCACCAACAGTTCGAATATTCTGCTTACTAGAGGTAGCCTATCCAAAGAAAGTTGGCTTAAAGGGAGAGTGAAGAGAGCTAAAATGATTTATTTCATAGCCCAGATGAACCCAGGACCTACACCAAAGCCCAGGATCAGATTAATAAAGATTATTTTGAATTGTGAACCAGGTAAACCGCTCTATAAGACTGGAACGAAGTAAAGATGGAGGCTGAAATTAGTGTTTTTATTTTTTAATTTAAAAAAAGGCGTGATAATAAATATCATTATTTACGGCATGTTTATGTTGTTTTATCCTCCCTAATATTTATTTATTGGTTATCAATTTACCTAAAGCAAGTTTGATGTCTACACCCTTATGAGGATGCCGGTGGATGATAAGGTGTCGTCCAAAATTCACCCTTTGCAGCAGTGTTGCTCAGGAACCACTGGCTCCTCATCGTTGGTGCAGTTTCACACTGTGTGTTTCCTATAATTTATAAAGTTTATATGTTTGCAGTGTTGAATTAAAAAAAAACTGTTTCAGTGTTTATGTTGGATCCTGTATTTTCAGCTTAAGGTCACACTGAAATCCAAAGAAGACTCTGGGACACGACAGGTTCTGTTGTCCACATAATGATACTGAGAACCATACAAGTTGCAAACATGTTTCTGTGTGTACACTGCACCCCTTTGACTTCTGCTTGAGTGAGCAGTGTTCACGTGCAGTGTTGGTGATTTTTGACCACTAAGTGGGGCACTTCTACCAAGGTGATGGCGAGCTGTTAATAACTCTCAACTTTCCTCAGTGAGGTGAACATGTTTCACTGTTGGATTAATAATTTATCTGTTAATCTCACCTGAAAAATTGAAAAAATAATGAGTCTCTGGTGGTTAATGTGACCACAGCTTGCAGCGCTTCACTTAGATAAGTTTGTGGTGATATAATAAAAAGCATAAAGTGATGAAATCTGAGAAGATGAAAAAGAGACAAAGCCTCCATCATATACAGATGACTCACCCAAGGCTGTCAGTTAAAGCTTGTTGTATATGAAATCTTTTGGAGAATAAATGACTATCCAGAATCAATGAAAGACTTCCTTTGCTCTTTTAATTATTCACTGTTATATCAGTTTGATAAACGCAGTTATTGTTTTATTATGTTACATTGCTTTGTTGATACCAATTGTTTATTGTGCAGCTTCTAACTGTGTTTTTAGTTTTTCTTGGAAAGCACTTTGTTAACTTGCTATAAAAGTGTAATATCTGGATTATCTGGCTAACAGTATGTCGTATATTACATATCTATTACATAACCAGTTTTCCAACATGTCATCGCTTACACTGAAATTACAATACTATGGCATTTCCCTCTTTACAGTCATGGACATTCCCACTTTGAATACATGTGGAAGCTGAGTGCCGTTGTGGCTCAGTAGCAATAACCAGAAATAGGAAAGCACAGCAGAGTCTTTACTTTACCTATGAAGCCCAGGGATGGAACTGGAGACAATCCTATTCTATATTTAATTTTGTTTCCTGATTTTTTTGTCTTTTCCCAATGAAAACATTTTGACATGTCCACTTAGGTAGAAGCTATAGGCCTGTAAAAGCCATCTTCTTCTCCTGCTTTGCAAAGTGAGAAATGTCTCCAATCTATCTGCATCTCCTCAGTTCAACAACTGCAAGTTTGTTTGTTTGTTTGTTTGTTTTTCCACTGTCATAACTGCTCTCTCACAACTGAAAAAGAAAGCAGGCAAAAACAATCAACCAATGAGAATCATTGGATCGATGACGAGTTGAGCAGAGTTATGTTTATGTAATAAAATAAAATGTGGTGCCAAAAGGACTTTGAAGCAATTGTGTGGTGGCGCATGTCATTTCAAACGTGTTGCACAATAACTTCCAGTCTGTATGACTTTCACCTGTGCTTTGTCTTTATTCATGTCTAAGTAGAAGTAATATTGTATTTACCAATCCCAAACGTAAGAGATGTGGGCTTTTAAATTTAATTGCATGGAAAGATAATCAGAAATTATTATATTCGGACTTCAAAAATAGCAAAATTCCAAATCATATCCAAGCTGTTTATTAAAAAAATAATGTCTTCTGTATAAAACTTCAGTACTACCTGCTGAGTGTGTTTTCTGCTTCTGGATTTAGAGGTTGCCTTTAGGATCTCTTTATGGATGAATACGTTTTGTTGAAACATAGTCGCACCAAAACATAAATTCAGCACAAGAAGCTATCACTGTCTTACAGTAAGGAAACTGTTGCTTTAAAGGAGGGTGACCATGACTGCTGATTGATTGCATCACAGACTCTGGTCCACTGAATCCCTCATTTGTTATACAGGTCTGTTCTACTTTTGACCTTTTTTTAAAGTCTTCAATCCCACGTTAACCTCTGATTCAATCTTTAGTAGATAAACCCTGTCGCAGGTCACCACCAGGAAGAGCTTGACATTTTTACATGCTGGTCGACGACTGAAGTGAATGATCAAAAACATAGTTCGGTCACGTTAAACGATGCAAGCAAAAGAACACGTAAATATTTTGGCAAATATTTGAGTTATTAACACGCATAGGTGGATTTTTGCTAATGTTGGTTTCGGTCACGTATGGCGCCGCTGCTGGCAGCGTGACCCAGCAGTTCCTGTGTTTACAAGATCTGATGGTGAGCGGCAGCTCGGCACACAGCTTTACAACTTTAAAGGTCTGACCAGAATTTGACCCCTACGAGCAATAGACCATTTGTAGATTTAGAGGAAAAAATGACAGCTGTCACTCCAGAAATCATGCGGGTACATGAGTGTATTTGGTTTCACAGTAAAGCATGTGATACACCATTTGTTAAGATGAAATATTGAACAAGATTAACAAGTTTTTAAGGAGGTAAATATCAGCGTGCTATGTTCAGAAACCAGAATACATACACAAACAAGACTTCAGGCGTATATGAATAGAATTATAAAAACAGAATGCAAGGACATGTTATTGACTGTACATTTTTAACTGTATCACCTACAACTGCCATCACCAACTTCACAGCCAAGTCAGAGAGGCACTTCACAGTTTACACTGATATAATCACAGTAGTACTGTAATAATCCTGCTGCAAAGCTGCTGCTGTATATTTACAGTACTCGACACCGTATTTCCACAAAGACATGGCAACTTTTTTAACCTGTTATATAAACCAGTGAAGCTAAACTTATATCTACAGACAAAAGAACAAATGAATACTTTGATCATGACTACTGTATAATCCTCATAATAAACGACTATATCGTGCACACAGAGCCATAGCTGACTGACTGACTGAAGTTAGTCAAAGGTACTGCATCAGTGCATCATTAGCAAATCAGTGTGGACATTTAGTACATTTGCAGCTATGATCACCGCTGCAATAACTAGTAGCCAGTGTTTCGCACCCAGCTATGCCACCTCCACTGTTTTATCACTGCGAATAGCATGGCTCGTATTACTTTTCAACATTTTTTTCTCCTTCTTTGGTCAAAGATTTTTTTTAATCCTTTTTTTGGTCTTTAAGGAGAAACATGCTGCATAGAATCATCAGTAGCACCGTGTGACAAAAAGATAAAAACAAATGAAGAAAACATGCCTTTGCTTAGGCTGCTGCCCCCGCGACCCGACCCCGGACAAAGCGGATGACGATGGATGGATGGATGGAAAACATGCCAAGTGTGCACTGATAACTGATGTTAAAAAGCAAAACACTGCACTAGAATTGTTACTATCTAACCTGTTAAGAGTAAGAAAGTTTTTTTTAAAAAATATATGAATTTCTTCTTGTAGTATTTTTTCTTTCTTTTTTTTATTATTCCCTGTTTTAACTCAGTGCTGGACTCCATGATTATTATCCGTTGCTAAATTTAAAAAAACATGTTCATCAGGATCTACTTTCTATAAAAACAGGATCAGTGAGCAACAATGCTAAGTCTTGATATAGACACACAAAGATGGTGTTTTGTGCAGGTACAATATGCTAAAGCCTTTAAAAAAATACAAAGAAAAAGAAGTTTTGTCTTTATCCGGACTCATGTGTTCTTCATTTCTCTACAAATAACTGAAATAAAGGCACTTCTTGTTACATTTTAAGGACACTCCAACTGCATAACTTGTTTGTGTATATCCTAAACACGGGACCCCCCCAAACAAGACGTTTTACATATTTCGAACTTGAACTTATTTCGAACAGTGTCTGCATTGCAGACTTGCCCTTTCTGCTACATACTCGCTTCACTGCAGCGGTCAAACATGACCGATGTCATGTGGGATTCCTGCTGTGTTACATGAGGAACACTTATCTTTGTGAGAAAACTTTTAATAATAATGAACAAGATTTCTGCGCTAAAAAATCATTTAAACAGTTAGCTGCGATTCATCTGTCCGGATGTCACAGAAAGCTGTCCTCGGTGCCGACAAAGGAGAACCCATTAAAGGCGTTGCTGGAGCTGGTGCTGGGATTGAACTCTGGGGTCTGACTCACTGAGTTAGGAACCATTTCTCTGGTGAACTCAGGATCAATATGTTGAGTGTCAGCTGGGCCCCTCTGAAAGATGAAACAATTTTAAGCGTAAATAAGGATGACTGCTATTATATGCATTATATACAATGCATGACAAGGTGTCCTAAATGTAAAACTAATATACAGCGATGCACAGGCCCATTTGTCTAACTTAAGTCTAACTAGTGAACACTGATCTAGAGAAACTTCTGAAAGCTGGTGTTAAAACCAAGTTTAAATAGTAATCGATTAAATGATGCATGTGAGTAAATTCAGATCAGCTTACTCGTTGACATCAATATACTGAAAAAGCCTAGAAGCACAATAAATGATCCTTATTTTCATTAAAGATATAAAGTATAATATATTTCTATTTCATATGTAAAGTGATTGAGAAGCAAAGCCACACCAGTCTTTGCAACAAGTAAAAGAGTTTCAACTACATAATGACTAAGAGTGCAAAAGGTCAGAGGGATTTCCTTGCATTAATCTTTAGCTAGATAATAACATAAGATGGGATAAAGAGATTCAGGGACAGATCTGAGAGGGTTTTACTGGCTGATCGCTCTGAAACATTTGTGGTGAGTGGAAAGAAAACAGAACACCAGCTAAGGTGGAGATAAGTGGTTAATAAAGTCACATATGACGAGGCAGGCACACAGAAAAGACACGAGCAGGCGGAGCAGCAACTCACCACATTAGGGTTGTAAGGAGGGGTGATTCTCTTGTGGTAAAGGTCGTCCCAGTTGATCGAAGTGAAAAAAGTGTGGTTCTTTATTTCTAACTATAAATAAAAGAAAGAAAAAACTTCACATGCTTAACTTTTTCATGCCTTTCATAAAAACAAAATCACACATATAGTGAATCATGTAGAACAAAGTCAATAGCTGCTACATGCAAGGTAAATGTTATCAGAGGGCTTGGGTGTGGAGCTCTCTTTAAAAGAAATCCAAAACTCTTAAATAAAGACTACACCCAGCTTTTATTTGCGCCAACATTTATTGCAGTTATCCCTATTCTAAGACTAGGCTTATATCCTGTCTGGGAAAGCATCTGTTTTAATATGGAGCAAAGACCGAAAGACTTACAAAGTCTGCGATGGCTCCCAGGCGTCTGTGCTGGTCTTTCTGGAGAAGACCCATCAGCAGAGAGCAGGCGGCCTCAGACTTTCCCGGAGGCAGCATCAGCGGCTTGTGAAGGATCCCATCGTACATTTCACCAATATCACGGCTGTAGAAAGGAGGCTGAAAAGAAGGGATGCAATAAATATCATTCATATGTAACATATCAAGTTTCTTTTTAAGGGAAACGAGAGAAAAAATGTTAGCAGTTTCTACCAGGAAGTCATCATGGCTGCGTGCCCAGTAAATGACAAAGGGAAAAGAATTCCTCATAAAATGTAACTCAAAATTCAATCAGTCTGTGTCTTTAAGATGTTTAACAAAACACACCTTGTCCAAAACCTTTCTTTGACCATTTACGACAAGGTCTACTAAAAACTGAGGTCAAATTTGGATCCACATATAGGAGGATGGTTTTAACCTTTAACTACTTTTTTCTGTGAGTACCACCAAAATAATGTGTCTTACTTTTGCCGAAGACTACTTCTTGGTAAAAAATTAACAACAGTACAGTACTGCCAAAACTCATAATCCATAAACCCTAAACAAATACACATACCAGACTGAAGAGCATCTCATACAGCACGGCTCCCAGGCACCACCAGTCCACTGTCCTGTCATACGGTTCCTTACGAAGAATCTCTGGCGCCAAATACTTTAGACACATGATAGAGAAAAAAAAATGAAACGATCCAAACTTTGGGTTATCAGGGAACATTTGCTTCCTACAAACTATTGTTCACCCATAGTCTGCATGCTTGTGTTTATATAATGCAATCTTCTTTATCTGGTCCACCTGTTCAACTGTTTGCTAATGCAAAGATCTTATCAGCCCACCAGTAACTCTTTGCCTTTAGGCATGTAGATATGGTCCACATGATCTGCTCACATTCAAACAGAGCACCAGAATGGGGAAGAAAGGTGATTTAAATGGCTTGACATGGTTGTTGGTGCCAGACAGGCTGATCTTTCAGAAACTGCTGATCTGCTGGGATTTTCATGCAAAACATCCAATGAGCTGCAGCTCTCTGGGTGAAAATGCTGTGTTGATGCTGGAGGTCAGAGGAAGGCTACGGTGAGTCCAATAACCGCTTGTTACGAGCAAATTACGCAAAAGAGCATCTCTGAACACACAACACATTCAAGCTGATGGGTTACAGTAGCAGAAGACCACACCCACCAGGTCCTGCTCCTGTTAGTAAAACTGAGCCTACACAGAAAAACCTTTTTTTTTTTTGCGACAAATTGATTTGGATTGTAAACAACATGAAAACATGAATCCATCCTGCCTTGTATCAGTGGTTCAGGCTGTTGGTGGTATAATGGTGTGGGGGATATTTTACTGGCACACCTTGCACACCTTAGTAGCAACTGAGCATCGTTTAAATAGCACAGCCTGCCTGAGGATTGCTGCCCACCATGTCCATCCCTTTATGACCACGTGTGTAGTCATCTTCTGATGGCTGCTTCCAACAAAATAGTGAGGCATGTGTCAGAGTCCAAATAATCTCAAACTGGTTTCTTGAACATGACAATGAGTTCACTCTATTCAAATGGCCTCCACAGACACCAGATCTCAGACCAGTAGAGCGCTTTTGGGATGTGGTGGAACAAGAAGATTCATGGATCATGGATGTGCAGCCGACAGATCAGCAGCAGCTATGTGATCAAGTCATGTCAATAAAGACCAAAGTCAGGGTGCAGGTTTAGCTCAGTGTGTTGAGCAGGCGACCACATCACAGCCATGCGGCTGAGAGCGACTGGCCCTTGTCCGACCCGCGGCCCTTTGCCTCTGCTTTCCTGTCTTTTCTTCACTGTGTCTATCAAATAAAGCTGAAAAAGGCCAAAAAATTAAATATACAAAAAGACCAAGCAATGTGAGTAATGTTTCCAGCACCATGTTGAATGCATGCCATGGAGATTTAAGCCAGTTCTGAGGGCAGAAAAAGGTGTCTAGCCCAACAATAGCAATGTGTAACTAATAAAGTGGACAGTGAATGTGAATTTAAAATATGCTTCGTAAACGTTTACTGAAAAAGTTTTTTACTCACTTCTGGAGTGCCACAGAAAGTCGAGGTGGTTGCCTCTGGCTCCACACCCTCCTTGCACAGCCCAAAATCTGTCAGCACCACATGGCCCTGCGCACACAAAACAGTGAGTGACAAACACAAATAAAGCCTTTTTCCCCTTTAAAGTGTTAAAGCAAATGGGCTGATCCTGACTCACCTGACAGTCTAAAAGTATATTTTCTGGCTTCAGATCTCTACAATGAACAAGAACAAATCAGACCGTCAGTGCAAAAACATATTATTACTTTGTATTTTCAATTTTTGATAAACGATAGGTTTCAATAAACGTTCGAGCGTCTCTTTAACCTGTAAACAATGTTGAGAGAGTGAAGGTAGCCGATGGCGCTTGCTACCTCAGCCGTGTAGAATCTCGCTCTGGGTTCTGAGAAACACCGCTCTCTCTGCAAGTGGAAGAACAACTACACAAAGAGAAAGACGGGCGGAAAGAAGAAAATAAAATTATATTGAAAATTTTCAATGCATTGAGAGATGAGACACTTCCAAAGTCTCAGGAAAAAGCTCGGTATAAAAAAGGTTTTGACTTGCTTTGCTTTTTGAGTGCTGCAACAGCAAACAAGAGGAAAACAACAACATGACATCAACTATGTCTCATACCAGTTTCAGTTTAGGCTTCATCATTACAAATGTGGACAAATTTGCACAATAGGTGAAATAAAAACCATCTGATCAGTAGACGGAAATATGTTAAGATTTTAGATAAGACATTTTCTAATCTGTGGGCTTTTGTTTCAGTGACGGGAAGGTTCACTCTTGTACCTGTAGGCTGACTATGATAACACTATAAAACTAGCAAGAATTGAAAGCTTGTGGAAATCATCTGTTGTACTGCACTTTGTCTAATCTTTACTGTTTTAGCAAGAAAAAAGCGAATTTGTAGCAGTTACACAAAAGAGAACAAAAATAAGCTAGAGGTAGATTGTTTGTGATGACAGCAGTACTTCGTACACTGATGATGCTTGTTACAGTAAACAAATAAATCTAATTGCTTCCTGTCACCCAGGAAATTACTAATATATCCTGTACAAGTGGAAACAGTTTGTGTCATAAGTGTACTGAACAGATTTTGGAATCCGACCGCTATACGGGCTGCAAGGCATCGGTCTTGTTGACAGTGACCTTATTTATTACAGAGAGCATCTAATGTCATTGCTTTTTAACTTAGCACCTTTAATTGAAACAGTCCAACAAACCATGAAGCTACAGTCTACAATCTTTAATGTTAAATTCAGCTCATTTAAGAGACAACTCAAAACATTTTTATTTAAAAAAAAGATCCAGGTACTTTTTTAAAAAGAAATCTCTGAAAACTCTGATATTCACCACGCTCCAAGCCACTTTCTGACAAAGTCTAATGAACTATGTAAGTGGAAACGATTTATTTATGTATGTTAGCGCATGTACCTCTCCGCCATTTACATAGTCCAGGACAAAGTAGAGCTTCTCTACAGTCTGAAACGAGTAGTGAAGCCGAACCAGAAACGGGTGTTTGAGGCTCTTCAGCAGCACGTTTCTCTCTGCCATGATGTTCTTTTGCTAAAGAGGGAAAAGGAGAAAAATAAGTTCTGGAGCTTTTCTGCTCCATGTTTTTTGACAAAAAGGCCTTAAATCATTTTATTTCACTATAAAATTTGAAATGCACGTACGAACATAAATAAATATTGTTTATAATTCACAGAATATATTTGCAGTGATGATGCATAAATAATACAAAGAAAAAGGAAAATAAAGGAAACATGTTTAACACACATCCTGTGTAATTTATTTAAAAAATGGCTGTAATTCATAAACAGTTAATGTAAAGGTTTTGAAAACCCGAGAGTTTGCACTTTAATCACATTTTGATAGTCCAAATTAAAATCCAATGTGATGATGTAGATACTAAAAAAAAGCATGAATAATGTGATTGTTTTTTGCCCTGGAGTTACTGCGCTCACATGCTTCTGGACCAAAAGAAGCACATCAATGACTTCTTTTCATGCTGCTAACTGAAATCAGTTGAAATATGTGTACTTTTTTTAAATTACTCATTAAACATTATTTGAGCCCCTTTTTTAAAGTAATTAAATCAGTGATGTGCAAGTTATCTTTCACACTATGAAAAGCTTATTTCATTACATTATTTTATTTCATTTAATGTCACTTTATGACAAAAAGGGATGACTGAGGAAGAAGGTTGCCAGCGAGCATGGTCAGTAATAACAATCAGTTTGTCTAATCAGCAATTATGCTGTCTAACAAACACCTGGCCTGGCTTTTTTTTCTGGAGGCAATAAAATCTGTTCTTTGTACAGAGCTGTAGATTAGATAAGCCTGAGACCCTGTTGCTAGGTAAAAACTCTAACAACTATCAAAGATCCTCACTATCACAGAGGGAACCCTTGGACAGTTATTTTCCATCGTCACCACCTTATCCTGACACAATTCCAAAATGCATTTCAACTAAACGCGGATTACTGGACCTTTAAAACACATTAACACAGTGACAGCAGAGCCCACCTCTTTTTTCTTCAGGATGATTTTCTTCTGCAGGACTTTGACAGCGTAGAATTTGCTGTCGGCTTTATGCTTGGCAAGCAGGACCTGTATGGAGGTTCACTTGTTAGTGCCTTGTTTAGCAAACAGTCTGCACCACCATCTCAGCATTCTGCTTTCAGGATATTACATGAAAGTAGCGCACGCAGCACAGATATGTCGTCTGTGGAACCAGATAATACCGAGAAATCTGATAAGTTTGTTGACACAAAGAGCAAAAAGGCCTGAGGTGGACATGAAGCCACAAAAACGCCTATTTTTTAAGATCTTTAGGAGTTGAATGTCCATATTTATTATGTTCCACTGGACGACGCTCAGGAGACCGAAAGAGGCCTCAGTGGATTGTACAGTTAATGATTCATGAAGAAAGGAGCACATTTCGATTAGACAGTAGTCAGCAGGTAGACTCTCACTGACCCCCGCTGCAATGTCAGCAACCGCACGCTATGTAGTCTCTCTCCTTCTTTCTAACGCCCTCTCACTTGTCTCACAAGGTCAGCACAGTAAAACCCTTATTCATTTGCATTAATACCATTAATACCTTCAACTGGATTTGTTATTTATTAATAAAAAAGGAAAAAATTTACTCGAGGAGCCACTGCAGCCGCTGCACCTCCTTCAGTGAACTGAAGGAGGTAGAACAAGGAAATGACCGAGAGGAAAAAAAGCCAGGAGATGTATTAAACAGCAGAAAGATGGATCTATAAATAAGTAATTGTTTCAGTGTTACCTTTCCAAAGGTCCCTTTGCCAATGACAGCCAAGAAGTCAAAGTCAGTGGGCCTGGCACTGAAGCAAGAAGGTAATGTATTAAAATTACATAATAACTTCTGAGATACTTTATTACTAACAGGATATAAATCGTGGAGATAATGCTGGTAAGAGTTTCTCCTCATACAGCAACATCTCCTTAATAAAATACAGACTGTAGATAATTAAAGTTTCTGTTTGAGGTGCTTCGATCTGACATTAAGAAAGTTAATGGGGAGGTGGAGCTACATGCTGGTTAGTGAGTTACTGACTTTGGGTTTGCTGAAGGTCCCAGGTTAACATCATCTTGAGGAGAGGAAGGTGGTGTCCGCAGCTGGAAAAAAAAAAAGATTGATTCAATTGATTTATAAATAGGCTTCAGTAGCAGGAAAAGGATACATGTCACGATGTATTCGATTATCGAATGAAAAATACAGAAACTAAGGAGTTCGCAGTAAAATCTCGACAAGGTAAGGTCATGTCTAGCACCTTTGAAACACCAGAGCCATTCAAAAAACTTTAGAAGATCAAATTAAAACCAAAAAGATGAAACGAAGAGAAGAAAAGGCAGAAATGATCCCAGTAGTAATATTAAAAATAAAAACAGCAAACACAATGTTGGCACAGCTACCTGCTGGTTAAAAGCAATCATGAATAAAGGGGCTAGCTGGTTGTGGCATTAAGCACCATAGCAGCTGTGCATTTAGCTGCTATGGTGCTTAATGCTCATCCTGCTTAGTTTAAGATCTGTGCAGTGCACTAGCTGACCGGATCTACTGGGTTTGTATCCATTAAACATCTCGTATTTAGGGCCCCAAGCCTTTTAATGATTTATTAACAACCAGTAATACTTGTAATTCAGTTCTATATGTTACTGGAAGCCAGTTCAGGGAGCCGAAAATAGGTGTGGGCAATTTACAATTTTCAGGAGCTCAGGAGCAAAGCTGCTCAAACGTATTTTAAGGAAACTTGTGGGATGTATCTAGAGAGCAGTTATTACGAAAAAAGTTTTGTAATCCATCCAAATTCTTCCGCTTATCCAACTCAGGTTGAGAGGCGGGGTACACCCTCGACAGGTTGCTAGTCTGTCGCAGGGCTAACACAGAGAGATAGACGACCGCTCACACTCATATTCACACCTACGGGTAGATTTTTTACCACTTAACCTAACCCCCACTCAAAGCATGTCTTTGGACTGTGGGAGGAAGCTGGAGTAATTGAAGAGAACCCACACAGACACAAGGAGAACGTGCAACACTCCACACAGAGATGCTGGATTCAAACCCATAGTCCTTCTTGCAGTGAGGCAACAGTGCTAACCACTGTGCTGCCAGACATCGTTAAATTACTGCTAATTATTGAGTATAATACATATTTTCTCTGGTATGAATTTTGTTCTTGAAAAAACTTATTGCACTTTTTGGTTGAGACAAACTCTTGAAGTGGCAGTGCTGGAGGGCTTGTTAGTTTGTCTACAGCAGCAAACAGAGTCTGAGTATTTCAGGTGTTTTCATTAATAATGTTAGTAAAGTAGGATTAACTCAAAGATGTAGATACAGACACTGATTAAAAATGTCATTGTCAGTCTGAAGACTGCTTCTGCTCAGTTTTCTTGTAGTTTCGCTTTTGATCTGCTACCATTATAACATTTTTCCACAGTGCTTTCTGTTTACCAGAAACAGTGTTAACCTTGACAGGTGCAATGTTGTCAAGAACCCTGAGAATGTTAGAGTTACTGCTTGAGCTGGTCATCCACAGACTCTGCTATTGCACTATTACATCATACCAATGGTTTGCATAAATAAAGTACTAGTGTTTTCATTGAAATTCCTCTTTCTAATAGTTTTGAATGTGGCTTGGTGGACTGGGGTGACCATCAAAGAAGACACAAAAATGGTCAGACAGAACTACATCCAAAGCATTAGGATCAGACTCGTAACGGAGCTGATCTTAAGCCCAGACACTACAATTTTCAGGTCTTTTTGATGATTTTGTATATGAACACTGAAATACCAGAAAAATGTAAAAGGATCAAGATATGTTCAACATTATGCACCACCATTTAGTAAAGAAGAGAAAATATAATTCTCTGTAAGCCGTATGTTTGATCTGGTCAAGATTTCATGCCCTTCCTGATGCAACACTCCCCAGTTACCCAGGCTTGGGACCAGCACTGGGAGTACTGTGGCTTGTGGACTCCTGGACAGAATTAACAATGAGTAGATCAGAAGGAAAGCTCAGGTTCAGTGGTGTGAAAACAAAGTTAGAGAGGCAAGGCTGACTCTGGACATGTGCATAGGAGGGATAGTGGGTATATCAGATTAAGGATTAAGTGGAGCTGATGAGCAGGAGGAAAAGAGGAAGACCACAGAGGAGGCTCATGCATGCATTGAGGAAGGATATGCAGAGGGTTGGTGAGACAGGGGAGAATGCTAGGGATGGGGTGAGACTGCGGTAAAGGGAGCAGCCGAAAGTTATAGTAAAGAGGAAGATTGACACTTGGGTCTTGCGCTCTTTTAAATAGCAGTCTATTCAAGTCTGATCTATTCAGGTTTAAATTATGTGGATTAGGATTTTGTGAAAATCTACTCTGGAAATTAAAAATCCAGAACCAGAGGAAAAGACATACGTGAGGTTTGCCTCATTTAAACAGGGAAACCCATCAAAGGTTAAGAGCAACACAACAAATGCATAGATTTGTCTCGTCCTAAGTGATCACATCAAACAAATGGCACTGCTAGAGATCATGTGCTGAATCTCTAAAATATTGATTCAGTGTGACCTGATCAAATACGACGCGACATGAAAGCCAAAGACACTCCAGATGTCGATATCAGTTCACTCATTAGACAACTGCTAAACAAAGCAGGACTGGACTGCAGGCGCGTTTCCCTTTCACCCAACAGAGTAAAATAAAAGCATCATGATAAAATTACACTCACATTACAGTGTGCCATGGTTACTATACTCCACTCCCATCAGTGTTTGACAGACCTGCTAGGAGAGGAGAAATATTCACATTCAGTGGGCTCAGCAGCTTTTGTAGGGGTAAAACATATTCAATATTTATAGGTAAAAAAAATCTACTCATCTGCTCTGACTCAGAGGAACGTGGTCATCTAACCTCCGTAACCTGCGCAGGTGTTAACTCACCTCATGTGACAACAGCCTGAGGATCAAGAGGAGCTGGTAGTTCTGGTTTGTACTGAAGAGGATGCTGGAACAACAGAAAGACTGTGATGGGCCTCGTGTTTGTGTAGTGTGTGTCTGTGTGTGTGCTTGCATTACTAATGTTATGAAGGGAACACATTTTTACAGCGTTAGGAGACGCAAAAATAAAATCTGTAAATTTTACTCTTAACATTAGGGTGAGGGTTATGTTTCGTAAACTAGAGGTTATGGCAAGTTTTCAGAAAGTTATTGAAAGTCGGTGCGATGTCCTCTAAAGTGATGGAAACATGACCCTGTGTGTGTGTGTGTGTGTGTGTGTGTGTGTGTGTGTGTGTGTGTGTGTGTGTGTGTGTGAACATGTTTATATGCTAAATATTGTTGTGTCTTTTTTCATATCTGTCAAAACATATGGGATGACCAGATCTCTCTCACTCACACACACACACACACAAGCACATCCATCTAAACACACACACATAAAACAAAAGTCCCATTGATCTGAGGTCATGCTTTTCCTAGGAACCCTAGGCCTGTTTATCTATTTATAGGCAAATGAGGTGCTGAATGTCACATTACATTTGTGCAGATGCATTTATTGTAGTTTGTATATAATAATATTTTAAGGCCAGTTAGTAACCGAATCCGTGCAGTTTCACACCCCAAAAATAACGATTTTATGCTACATTAAATAATCTACAACTAATGAAGAACTCTCATAGACACAGACTGTCACTTACATAATGCCTTTCTAGTCAGTTTGAGCACTAAAAAAAGCTTCTTATCACAAGTCTTTAAACTTGATCACACACATTCACACGGTGCTTTTACTAACATTAACGCACTCGAACATTTCGACATGCAGAGTGGACGAGCGGGAGTTCGACCCAAAAGTTTTCCAATTGGCCTGATCCACATCCAGCTCAAAATTTTAGCTGTTAAAAAGTGTCCAGTTTGCCAAATTTTAACTTTAAGAGTGTGTTTCCACATTAAGATTGATATGTAGAAAGCACTCTATTGTTCATTTAAATGTAACCCAAAAAAAGTGAATAAATAGACTGCAGTTTGGCTATAACAGCGAACTTAATGCATTATTTAATAATGACACATTTGGTAAGGACGTGACAGGAGGTTAAAATGATGCACATTGACAGTTATGATAACCTCTTAATCTGCCACTAAAGCTACACTCAGCAAAACTACAACTCTGTTCAGAGATTAATCCTCAGAGCAAACCAGAAACTAACTCACAGAAAGACTCGTGTTCGCAAAACTAAAAGCTGGATAGAAAACTGAATCATACAAGAATAAAAACCTATTACAGAGCCTTCTTAGAAAACTGTGACTTTCCTTTAAAGAAGGGAAAAGCTCAGCTACAAGTCAGTGATCTGAGTGAGAGTTGGGACTAAAGACAACATGTAGAGACTTCCTAACGGGGCTATCAGTACAGTATCATCAGTAACCCTGATCGATCACACAGATCACATATGGACGTGTCTAAATATCCAGCAGGCTGAGGTTGTTAGCAAGTTTTACAAGCAGACCTGTGCAATAATGATGAGCACCACAGTGACGCTCCACACTTTCTGTGCACCTGTTATTATTACCCCGGATATAGAAAATGACCCGAGGAATAAATCACGCAGAATAGGTCAGAAATGATCAGCTCACCTGTGTGAAGGATGAGGTGATCCGTGCTCTGCGCGCTTCACACTGACAGGACTCCAAACAGAGCGCAGTCACAGTGGCAGCTTGAGGCTGATCTCAGGTCAGCGCATCTGCTTTTCACACGTCATGAGGGGACGTGGGCAGGACTCCACAGAGTGAATCATTGATGAAATGTTAGCGAGCTTAAAATAACAAGGCGGTGCAAGGGCGCAAACTTTCAGCGACCCTGCGTGCGTGTGCGTGTGCGCAAATAGCAAAATTTCCGGAAATTGCTGTGTGGTTTCAAAATAAGGTATGTAAGATATAAAATAATGTAAGACTGATATGTTTTTTAATCTTCCAAAGTTATTTGTCAAGAAAAAAGGTGAAACAGCGGTCACATTGTTATAGATACTTCACGTATGTGGTTACATGAGTACATGAACCCTAACTTTAGCGTCATGTAAAGCATGCGTACTAGGGGTGCCAAAAAGGGATTTCCGATTTTTCTGTGTGGGTTTTTGTTTGTTTGTTTTCTCATGTGTAATTTCTGCGCACGCACTGTTAAATAAACTGTGTTTTAAAACTCATTTGTTTTGTAAGCATCTATCACAGATTGTAGGCCAATAAAATCATTTCGTTTAATTAGGGGTAGATATTTTTAGCGCAACACAACTCTTGTACATGGCTTGCTGGGCTATAATCTGTCAAACATATCTCTCACGAATGATATCAAGTCATTTTGAGCCTGAAAGAACATCGATGTCACAAGGTACACGTTGCAATCCATTTTTGCTCAGGTGACTTTTATATATCCTTAGTGTATCAGCAGCATTAAAAAATGTATTTTTCAAGAGAGATGTGGCCAAGAGGGCAGCAGAAAGTGCAACAAATACAACATCACAGTTCCATAAAGATATCTTAAGTGGGCAAAAATTGCTGTAATGATTATTATGAAAGTGCCATGACGCAGAGTCATAAAGACACTTGCCAGATATGTCAGTTGTGTATTTTATAACACCTTCATAAATGCTGTTGACTACAGTCTGTTTACTGTATGAGTAAATATATTCCTTATTTAAAAAAAACCCACTTTGAAACATGAGGAATCGCTTCTTGTCAATCAGCCGACAGAAGCTCAAATTCAGTCCATGGGAATCAGTTATAAAAACTCATCAGTTAACTGCAAATCCAAGTTAAATATATTAAAAAAGTTAAATATATAGACAGTCAAGTCTCTTGGTTTCTAACAATGAAAGTGCTATAGTTTTGTCCTTACAAGGACTTTTAAAGCTTTGCTATTAACTTTTTTATTTATATGTAGCCATAGTAAAGTCAGTGAATGTGGTCAAACTGACACATAATGTTAAAACTACACAGATTTTTCTTATGTTCATCATCTCTTTTGAACGTTTTGAAAATATACTAAAAAAAATGCCAGTTCCAAACAGGTTGGGACAGGGCAGGGGTGACTCAATTTGAAATGGTGGAACAATTTCAGAATAATGGTCCTCAGCATAAAATTGCAAAGGCTTTGAATATCTCATCATCAACATCATCATCAAATATTGATTTTCTGGTTTGTCCCTTCCACACAGAGATTTTTCCATGTTTTGATGTTATTATATACTGTAGATGATGAGAAAAGATCTTTGGTTCCTCAGACACCCACAAATGCAGGTAATAGCTCTGTGATGCAAAGAAGAAGGCATGGAAACACTGGGCCAAAGATCTGAGGCAAAGAGGAAAACTGTTGTTAAAAGAAGCGGGGATGCTGTACACTGATAATCATGGCCCCATTTAAATTTATTGCACTCATATGTGACCTGTGACCCATTAAGATAATCTAGCTTCTGAAACAGCCCCATATAGTTCATAGACTGGTAACACTTTGGCCGTTACCTCATTTTTTGAGGTTGTCGAGTGGCTCTATGCCCGGTTAGTGGGGCATAGTCACACAGTCCCACAGTTTGAGAACAACTAAAAACAATGAAACTTCGACAGACTGCAGAATAAGTCAGTAGACTCTACTCCCAGCAAGGTTTGTCAGTTTAGATGTGTTTTAACACACGTGAAAGAACATTTGAATAAAAGTGTGTCATCTTCCCCCCAAAACACTATGTTATATAAAGATGTTACATGACAAACTAAACTAAAAAAGTATTTATGAAGTATTCATTGAACTCCCCGGGCTTTATAAATATCCAAGTCATTTTCTTTTAAGGTTTTATGATAGTGGTTTCAAACTCATTCGACATTGTGGGCTGGGCCAGAGCGATTAAATGATACATGTGTAAAGTTCATCGCTCTGACTGCCCTGTAATTAAATATTTAGATTATAAAGTTTTCATTAATTACCAGAAAATGTACTTGTACTTTTGTGTGGTATGGATGGTGGGTGAAGTCTGTATTAATCAGAAAAGCTGACTTAAAATACAGTAAAAAGTTTGAAATATACTCAAAATATATCCTTCAAATTTTCTAAAGCTGTCCAGTGGGAGACATTGGAGTGTTTGCCGGGCTGATTTGAACACCCGGGCCTTATGTTTGACACTCCTGATTTATCATATCATTTTTTATTTTTTTTACTGTACTGTGGGTTCAGGTTTCCATATCATGCTTCTGAATACTGAACTGCAACAAGCTTTCAATATTAAAATGCGCACAGAGCTGAACGTTTAACACAGCTCAACACTAGTTTCAGTGTAATGGGACTTTTCTTTTGTTTAACTCTGCTGCTCGTACAGAAAACATGGGTTAATGTTAAAACCAAAAGTCCTGACTTTGCTTAGCGCCATCTTCTGATATTATTAAGAAAAAAATAAGACCTGGTCAACTGCTGCTCCTTCCTGTATGAAACATTTGTTACCCAGCAGTCAACTGAGTGCTTTGTTTGTTGTCTTGCTGCTGCAGGTTATCAGCAGCGCCTGCTTTCTGGCCTCTGCAGTGGAACAAGAAGATAAGTAGTGAAAGCAGAAAGGGCGTGGAGGGAGTTATCGCCACCATGGCCAAGTGCTGACAACAATACGATCAACAGGGGGATGTGCCTGTAGGCATAGTCAGTTTATAGTCAGTACTGTGCACACAGAATACCTGCACACACACAGGAAATGCAGGATTTATCATCTGTAGCAGGAGGCAAGAGACAGAGACATTAATCAGACAAGACAGGTGTGGATGTTTATTAATTCATATGGTTTAAATGACATTTGTGACCCAAGATTATCTTGACACGCACACACACGCACACAAATCCCACCAGAGAGACATACAAAGAAGTGATATTTAAGATTCCAGGAGCCCTTAAAACATTCAGCTTTCGTCTCACAATATCAACTCCATACAGTGTTTTAAACAAACCCTGACATCAAATGTAAACATTTCTGAGAACACAGTTCGCCCGGCGCTTCCTTCACATGTAAACTGCAAGAGCGCTCCATTGGCTAGATACCAAATACGTGTTTATAGTGCAAAAGGTGGATTTTTTGCACTCTCTAGTGACCGAGTGTGGGAATATCCATGTGTAAAATCCATTTGAATTTCACAGTTGTGCTAAAATCCCAATGCAAAGAGTCCGTTTCATCTATTTATAACAGCTAAAAAATAATTTCAGACGTTTTGCATATAGAGATAAAAATTCAAACACTGTCGTTTGTTTTCTCTGCCTCGGATTCGAGAGCTGAGGGTCGACGTTTTAAAAGTTACATTTCGTCCTTCACTCGAGCGCTCACATTTTCGGTGCAGCGCGCAGAATTTTGAGGCAGTGAACATAAAGAACTAATACTCAGGAATAATCAGTGAAATGAGCAAAGGCTTCCTCTGCGACTCAATCACAAATCTAAACAGTCTGAACAAAGCAGCTCATTTGATTTCCTTTTTTTTAACATTACAGTGCAACAATTTGTCTAATATATAAGGAACTGTAATATTAACTGTTGCTGAATACAGCACTTCTGTATCAGCTTCTTTATTGCACAAAACATGAAGCCTATAAGAGCCTCACAGACCAGCCTCACTTACTGCATCAAAATCCTTTTACTTACTTTTTTTTTAATGTGGAACCCTTTCTTGTCTTTTACCCAACCTTTTTTTTTTTATTTTCCTTCATTTCCATTAGTTGATACAGTATTTCAGGATGATTTCTTTTCAACCTTGATACATGTTCCTTTCACTTTTACTCGTCAGACATTGCAAACTGATGGGTTTTGTCACAATCCAGGTAAGAGTTCTCATCACATCTGGCCACGTGTGAACTTCATCTTAAGGTAAGTTGACCTCTTTGGAGGTTTCAACTATCCTTGTACATCAATAGGAACTATTCTAACTTAGGAAGTAAACGTACAGTATCAGTACTTATATCAGCTGCATTGGTGTAGGCAGGAACTGGATGTTAATCTTCCTTGTACAGGAAAACAAATAAAACAGTATGTCTGTTTAACAAACATCTGTTACATGACATCACCTATTTTTTCCCCTTCACACCACTGAGAGCAGCGGGTGTCTGCAGTTCTCTGCCCATCCATGTGTCCATAAGTTTGTATACCTTAAGATGGACAACTTTGTTCATCTTAATCAAGGACATGATACCTTTTGAAGGTTTTCGGGGATTGTCTTTAAATTTGGAAGTTCAAGCACGAACTGATTAGAATTTGGTAGTCGGTGTTTAAAAGTCGCTGAGAGCTTTTGGCTTAATTCACACTGTGATATCATTTCTCACAATAGCTTAAAAGGATATGTTATTTATAAAATTATAACATTTTTATGTTCAAATAGTAAAAAAGTTACCCGCAGAGAGACATGGATGTAAAGTGCGCTTTGGTAGGCAGAGAAATGCAACTGTGGGGTTTCCAGCCGTTCCCGCTGGCTTATAATTCAAATTCAGTATAAAGTATGTGGGTTGAAATGTTGAGATTTAGCACAGCACACACAGACGTACTGTGGCTAAGGGATATTTTTTGAGGGGTTTTGGGTGAACCAAACCCATCAGTTTCTGTTTTCCTACATGTGCTCCATCCTCATATCCATGACAGTCCTCCATTACTCTCCAAAAGTATTCATATTTTCTAATCAACCTGAATCTTCTAATCTCAGCTCTGTTTCTCTTTACCCTGATTGGACCTCACCCCCCCCCCCCACCCCACCCACCCCCCTCCCTCCTCCCTCTCTCTGATGGGTACAGGACACCGAACACATGGAAAAAGGGGTCAGGGTCTTTTTCCCTGCAACAGAATGAATTTGGCACATGATGATTGGCGGCACAGCGCTGCCGCTGAGTGAGGGCGGGATTCACTTCAGTCCCTCGTCTGTGCTCTTGAACATGAGGATGGCGTTGGAGATCTTGAGGGCGGGGCCTAGCTTAATGCTCATGATCTTCACAATGTCGGTCTGGGTCAGCAGCAGGAAAGCCTCCCCGTCGATCATCTAGAGAGACACAAATGTGGAGATAGTAAGTGGAGAAGAGTTTGTTCCATCTGGTCAAATATCAAATTATAGTAGCCCCTAGCAGTGAAATCCACTCAGAAATATTATACAGCTGCAAACATGTAAGAGTGCAAGACAGTCTAAACAGCATCAGTAATGAATGACATGTTTACACGTCACCAGTAAAGACTGCAAATCTTTATTCATCCTTCAGTTATTAATCCACCTCTGGTCTCACCTCTTCTTTGAAGAGACGAGCCTGTTCTTCACAGCCAATTAAATTCTGGACAAATCTGAAGACCTGCGGCACAGATGCAGCGGATTTCAGGTAATCGTATAAGTCAGAGAAAGAATGTAAATAATTATAGAGGCGAACGACATTTTCCCACCTCCTCGACGCTCCATGCAGCCACCTGGCTGGCGTGAATGCCCTGAACGCCGGGCAGCAGCTTGCAGTGCTGTTCCCAGCACAAAGACAGAGTGCGGTCTGATTGGTTGCTCAAAGCTGACATGAACAGTGATGGATACACTCCCTGTGAGGACATGTCTGTGCACAGAAACATACATACACATGATGAAACACGTGATTGTACAAACATGGAAATTTGAGGGGAATACGAGATACATGAGCTGACTGGATGTTTGTTGCAACTGTTGCCTGTCTAAATACTGTATCTAGAATCTTATAAAGACAACGTGATTGTAAAATTATCTTAAAAGCATTAAGTAATTATATAAGATAAATACGTTGACAACCATTTAATTTTGGGTATCATAGCAGAAAAAGCAACGGTTAATTCATTTCTATTAGATTGCAAGGCTCAGTGGAAGCTCTAAAAACTTCACCGGTGAGTTACAAAAGGTCTGCCGGCCTTTTCACAGTAACAAATGCAGCATATCAAACAATTAACATGCAAATCTTCTGATTAGATTATTAGTATTTCTTGTTTTGAGGTGAGGTGCTGCGAAAACAAAAAAACAAACAGTGCAACTTACTCTGGTAGTCCCTCTGTTGATTCTTTCTGTATTTGGGAGGACGACCAATCCTGAAAATACAGAAAATGAATGCGAGAAAAAACAAACATGCACACAAATACATGGACACCACTTTACCTGCCACGGTAATGAGTCTTCTTAGTCCTCTGACCAAAGAAGAGGTTTCTCTTGCACTCTGAGTCTGATAGGTCAGCCTTCAGCCTACCCTGGTTACGCTCAGCCAACGGGCAGCCGGATATGCAGTGATGGGCGGTGAAACGACCGGTGACATGGCCTGAGCCGTCACACCCTGGAGTTGGACACTTCCTGTTTCAAAGACAAAAATGGAGATATGCTTTCTGTGCATTTTAGCATCTAAAAAAATTCTAATTTAAAAAAAAAAAAAGTTGGGACTCAACAAAAACATGGCCCCGTCCCAACTTTTTTTAGATCATTGACTGATAATGTCAAATTCAAAATGATGATCCACTTTCTCAGTTCAAATATTTGACTTTTTTTATTCTGTTTTCATTTAGGTTTTACACATCATCCCAAGTTTTTGGAAAAATCATGCATTTAATGACAGAATGACAGAGCTGAGTTCAGGATTTACCTGTTGTGGAAGCTGTATTTGTTGGTTCTGGGCTGACTGATGGGTTTACAGGGAACAGAGGAGGTGTAGGTGGACTGGCCTGTAGCAGGAGGCTCCCTCACACCTACATATATACAAACACAGAGGAGAACATTCACATACACTCATAGGCTGACATTCACAATCACGTCATTGATTATGCCTTAAAGAAATCATGTAAATAACAAGTGGCAAACCGTGAGACTTTAAAAAGATCCACTAATGTCCACATGAGACTGGCTTTACAACAGAAAAAAACCATTTGGTCTATAAAGTCACCCATTTAACTTGTATTAAATCTTAAAGTTATGGATATGCCTGACAATGTAGATTAAATCATTACCTAAGAACAGTTTCTGTTAATCCAGTTTTCTTATTGTTAGGTAAAGTTAGCATGCCATTAAATATCACAGTGAATTACACTTGCTATGTAAGCTAGCTTGTCAGTGCTAGCATTAGCCAATATCGTAGCAGCACTGCCTTCAAAGTTCAACAAAATATTAAAATAAAGTTTCAGAACAGTCCGTAACACAATACTGATGTCACTGTGGCCACTTCTATCTTTTATATACAGTCTATAGAAGATAGCAATAGGCTTAGAATTTTTGACCTCCAGTTTTAAGTGAAGAAAAAGGAGTCACATGAGGCTGGTTGCTACCATGCGGTTGCTGTGTTTTAGTGTCCCGTGGAGGGATTTTAAGCGGGTGACCGGTGGCCTCGCACCAGCCTGCTGGATGGATGTCTGGGTGATCTGAGTCTACCCACTCATCATAGACGTGACTCCAGCCATCATAATGGATCTGAACAAGAAGAAGAGAGCGGGCTGTAATAGATATAAATACTCCACATGTACTTGAGCTCAAAATGTACAGAAATCAACAGTCAACTGCAAAGACGTATGACACAGTAATTGGACATGGAAGATCTTATTCCTGCAGACCTATCCAAACTGACAGGCACACATTAAACATACTTTATTGTTTCTTCTGTTTACTTCTCTTAGTCGTTGTGCTGTTATTTCTGATGACTGATCCGATCATCTACACACACACACAATCCACTTTATTGATCTAGTCTTTTATCTCTGTTTGTCTTCTTCACCTCTGCAAAATCCTTGTTCAAACTGTTCCTGACGAGGCAAGATGGTTTAACCCATGAGACTGGCACCTTCTGCTTGTTTTCCAGGTTTGATTCACTGCATCAGTTAGATTGCAGGTTGCGCGAGCAGCACCTTGGTTTATCTGGATGCTGATGGTCAGACCGAAGGGATCATATGCTTGATTGTCAGGATGGTCGGTCTTTGAAAGCGGAGCTCAGAGAGGTTGAAAAGTGGTCCACCAAGATGATATTTGATCTCCAGACTTGTTTATTGTTTTATTTATTGAAGCACAGCTGCTGAGCATAAGGAAAAAGTACTGGAGCAGGAATCTATATCTAATTTACTCTGATGATTGATGAAACTTGATTTCTTTTATTGTCATCAAACCAGTCTTGACTCCTTTTTTTATAAAGCTGATACTGGGATTATGTTTAATTGTGTTGCTTCCAGCTCTTTGACTGATTCTTGGGATCTTTTAATCTTTAGGAATCGATCAATCAATTAATTTTCTTCAAGAAAATGGGTTCAAGTAATCATTCCACAACATTAAAGAACTATACAAAGTTGTACCTTAATGCGATGCGTGTCCACCTCCTCAACTGTAGCCACTCTTATGAGACCGGGACTTCTTTTGTCCACGGCCTCCAGTTTCATCTGAGGCTGAAAGCTGTGAGGTGACCGCTGGAGCAGAGGATGATGGGATTTCACATTCACGTTGACAACAAAACAAACTAGACATATTTTCCATTAATCTGTGACTTTACTGTTCGTAATGCTAGCTCTTCTTTACTTTTTATCTGCATTCTCACCACTTTAAAGGCATCAGCAGCCACTGCTTTGGATCCTGTCTCCTCCAAGTATCGAGACCAGGAGAACCGGCCCTGGTCTGGATAATCTGGTGCAGGAAAAAACTTTCACCAACGTAAACAGCCATAAAACCTTACACGGTTTTGCCTGACTTTATATATCACTTATTAAAAAACAGCTTTTGTAAGTTTTAAGCATAGATACATATGTCAGGTACTAACTTTTAACTGTCACATGTTCATCCTCAGTTTAACGGTAATGAAAGAAAAAAAAAGAGGGCAAGTGTACAAAAAAGTAACTGAGCAGAACTCATGATGAACCCATGATATGACAATGAGCACGGATAAACTACTGATTAACAGGGATCACATTCCTCACCTTGGGGTGGTGTTAGAGGGAGGTTCCTTTCTTGGCACCAACCAATAGGATGAATGTACGGACTGCTGGAATCACACCTGCATGTTGTGACACACAACAATATGCACAATTTAGGTTCAATAGAAATTTCTGTGAACTTACAGGAAAATTAAGACTGAACTGATGAGAGATTATGCTGCAGGAAATAAATCAGCATCTAGCTGTTGAAGAAAGTGAAACTTTTAAATCCTGAAAGATTTGTGTTTCTCTCTGTTGAAGTGATCTAAAGACACTTGTTTAGTAGTATTGTATCCATAGTGACATTGATGTAAAGGTGGATTTGTTGTACTGCTCTGAATCTCTGTGAAGATTGTGTTACAGCAATGTCAGTGTTTGCACGACACTTTTTTTCTGCATTGCTCTGTAAACAATCTGAGCTGACTGTGTTGAATATTGAACAACAGTTACTTTTACTGAAACACAGGAGCGAGAAAAGAGAGAGGTGAAAAAACGAGAAAGCAGCACGCATCTGCTGTGTGCTGGGAGAAAACTGGCACATGCGCTGAAACGAGTGAGCCAGATAAAAGTCCAGCTTGTTACGCTTTGTTTAATGGAGGCATTATCTTTATGCTAATCAATACACCGTGCTTATGCAGCTCGGCTGCTGTAGTCTGAATTGCTGCGATATGTACTGAAAAAGAAATCGGATACATGGAAAACATATTAGATGTTCACACTGAGAAAAGTCCAAGGGTTTTGGATTTTTTTTGCAGACAGACGAACCTTTACTTCTGAGCAAGGTTGCCACTCTAAAATGTTCTGAAATGAACATTTCACAAACGTAATTTTATAATCTGAAATGGTCACATATCACCTATGACACAGCATCAAACAGCTGTACAGTCCTAATAAAGGTATGAATTTCGTTCCACGGGATTCAGAACTTTTTGCAAACTCTAGCAGCCATCATTAATCTGCCTTAACAATGCCAACTGCTCCCCTCTTGATTAAACTCAAACCTCCAGCTACACCAGCAGAATAGAGATATTATAATTACCCTTTTCTATGACAGCACGAAATATCTAAATAGCTGTATTCTCACCGATACTGCTTCAGATTTATATGAACATATCAAAAGCCCAATCACAGTATCATTTTAGAAATCCTTTAAATCATTTCCCAAAAGCATTCAGATAGATGCTACGACTCACCAGTAGTCATATGTGTCATCCCAGTTGTCAAAATGAACCAGGAAGCGGTCATCCACCACATCGGTGATGGTTGCTACACAGATCAGGGAGGGGTTCATACGATCGACGGCCTCCAGCTTCATTCCTATCTCGAAACCACACTTCACATCGATCTGGAAAACCAGGGGAAGCGTTACCTTCTTTGGTGTGCTGTTGAGCCACTTGTCAAGATTTTTAGATTATGATCTCCATGCATTTGGTATTTACATAAAAATTATCCAGGACCTTATTAAACAAAACAGTTCAGTTTGTCTTCAGTGCTGCACGATCATGATCTAAGGTGCACATTTCTTAAAATAAGCTTTTCATTATAATAGCTGAAGTTGGGAATTTTCCTTGCACTGAATCAGTCACCTCATCCAATATGTGTGTGTGTGGTTAAAACAGCCAGCATATATTATACTGCACAGAGATGGTTACCCTTCCGGGACTGGCAAAAAGTTCTTTGGGAGCCACTTGTGCTTTAGTCATTCTCAGATAGTTGGTCCAAGTAAACTCCTCCTCTTTACAGCCTGCAGGAAGCACAGAAATACAG